>NC_041738.1:13711744-14977013 GCF_004115215.2 Ornithorhynchus anatinus | reverse complement strand
ATTTATTTATTTATATTAATGTCTGTCTCCCTCTCTATACTGTAAGCTTGTTGAAGGCAGGGAAGATGTCTATTCATTGTTATACTGTACTTGCCTAAATGCTTAGTACAGTGCTCTATACACTGTAGACGCTCAATAAATACATTTGACTGACTGTCTAGAACCAAGGCGTAGAGGAATAGACAGGGGAATATGGGACTGTTAACACTTTACTCATCTCTGGCCTGGACACAGGTTCCCCCTATCCTGGACTACGGACATAATAGAGAGCCCACCCCCTAGAGAAGCAGCGTGGCTCGGTGGAAAAGAGCCCGGGCTTGGGAGTCAGAGGTCATGCGTTCAAATCCTGGCTCTTCCACTTGTTAGCTGTGTGACTCTGGGCAAGTCACTTAACTTTTCTGTGCCTCAGTTACCTCATCTGTAAAATGGGGATTAACTGTGAGCCGCACGTGGGTCAACCTGATTACCCTGTATCTACCCAGCGCTTAGAACAGTGCTATGCACATAGTAAGTGCTTAACAAATACAAACATTACTATTATGACCCCTGAGGGGGCTCCCCAGTCTCTGCCAGCTCGCCAGCGATAGGGTTCCCCTGGCACCTCTCCTATGGTTCTAGTTTCCCTGAATAGCTGAGATTCCCCCATCACCGTTGGCACAGCCTGGCACTGCCTCCTGGTGGTCAAATCCTACAGATCGACGGGCCCGAGTGGGGCCACAGCCGGCTCCTCCTTGGCTCTGAGCGGGCACTGCCAATCAATCAATCAATCAATCAATCGTATTTCTTCATTCAATCGTGTTTATCGAGTGCAGATGCCAGATCCTCTCAGTGCCCCCGGCCGCCACCCAGGCTCACATCCCAGTTTCCCGCCAGCCACCGGGTCCAGGAACCAGGGATAGATAAAGCTAAATCCTTGACGCTAGATAATCACAGTAGCCATTTCACACGGAGCTCACGGTCTAAATAGGAGGGTGAACAGGGATTTTTTAATGGTATATGTTAAGTGCTTAGTCTGTGCCAGGCACTGGACTAAGTTCTAGTCCCAGCTCTGCCTCTTGAGAAGCAGCATGGCGTAGTGGATAGAGCACGGGCCTGGGACACAGAAAGCCACTGGTTTTAATCTCGGCTCTGCCACTCGCCTGCTGTGTGACCATAGGCAAGTCATTTCACTTCTCTGTGCCTCAGTGACCTCATCTGGAAAATGGGGTTTTGAGTCTGTGAGCCCCATGTGGGACAGGGACCGTGTCTAACCAGGTTTGCTTGTATCCTCCCCAGTGCTTAATACAGTGCTTGGCACATAGTAAGCACTTAAATACCACAATTATTATTATTATTATTCGTCTGCTGTGATCCTGGGCAAGTCACTTCACTTCTCTGTGCCTCAGCTACCTCATCTGTAAAATGGGGGATAGGGACTGTGTCCAACCTGATTGTCTTACATCAACCCCAGCACTCAGAGCAGAGCCTGACATATAGTAAAGCACTTAACAAATACCACAATCATCATCGTCATCATCATCAGGGACAGATGGCATGATGACCCAGTGCTTAGAACAGTGCTTGGCACATAGTAAGTGCTTAACAAATACTATTATTATTATTATCTGGGCCGGTGCCTCACCATCCTGGGCCAGTAGGGATAGGACAGAGCCCTTGGGTTGCCCTTCTAACCACCCTGCCCTCTACTCCTCTGGCCACAGGGAGCAGAACCCGAGCACTTGCCAGCCACACCCTACCTTGTGCCCACCTTGGGCACCTTGACCCCTCCACTCATGGCCACCAGCTGCCAGCTCTGAGCACAGCCAAACTGGACTCTGAGAACCCCTGTGAGGGACGCTCCAGCCCGACCCCTGACATCCCGGACTTGCCTGGAGCTGCTGCTGCTGCCCTCCAAGATGCAACCACCATCACTGGTGGGTGAAGCTGAAGGCTGGGGATGGGGGAGGCTTGGGAGTGTGGTTGGGGAGGGGAGCAGGGGCTCAGGAACTGGGAGGGAGCGGCAGGGGCCTGGGCCCTGGTGGGAAGGGGGGAGAGGAGCAGGGACACCAGGAGAGAAGGGCAGGGTTTGGGGACTTGAGAAAGAGGGGCATTGATGGGGCACTGGGAGAGAGAGAAAGGGACAGAGGCAAGACACGGGAATGGGAAAGTCAGGGGCCTGTGGGAGAAGGGAAGGGGCCCAAACTTTGGGGAGAGGGAGAAGGGCAGGGGCCTGGGCACTGAGAGAGAGGGGCAGGGGCTGGAGGACTGGAGGGAGAGGAGCATAGGTCTGGACACAGAGGGGCAGGAGCTGGGGAGACTGGAGGGAGAGGGACAGTGGCAGGTACCAGGGGAAGTGCCAGGGGGAAGCTGTGACATGGCAGGAGGTACTGGATGCCCGATGGGCTTCCCTCCCTCCCCACCAGCAAGGGCCCTCCCCTCCCCACCCCTGCCGGCCCGGGCCCACCCCTCCCCTGCCCCGGCAGAGCTGTGCGCCAACGTGCCCGAGGTGGAGATCATCAGCCTCCTGGAAGAGCAGCTGCCCCGCTACACACTGCGTGCGGACTCCGTCTTCGGCTACGGCCACGGTGACTGGCTGCACACGCCCCTGCTCCCTCCTGGGACTGCTGAGTGCCTGACACCCATCCAGGTGCGGGAGACACTGCAGTATTTCTGTGAGTGCCCAGGGGCTGCGCTGGGGACTGGGGGCTAGGGGCTGGGAGCATGGGGTCCCTCACCTGCCTGGTACCCTTTGGGCAGAGCCCTGGATTGGACACTGAGAGAAACAGCGTGGCCCAGTGGAGTCATGGACCCGGGAGTCAGAAGAACCAGGGTTCTAATCCCAGCTCCGCCACTTGTCTGCTGTGTGATTTAGGGCATGTCCCTTCACTTTTCTGTGTCTTAGATACTTAATCTGTAAAATGGGGATTAAGGCTGTGAGCTCCATCTGGGACATATATTGTGTTCAATCTGATTAGTTTGTATCTACCCCAGCGCATAGTACAATGCCTAACAAATAGTGTGTGTGTGTGTGTGTGTGTGTGTGTGTGTGTGTGTGTGTGTAAAAGAGTAATGAAATAGGTGGAAAGTAAGAAGAGGATGAGGAAAAGAGGATACAAGGCCCCCGTCCTCAAGAAGCTGCCAGTCTGAAGGGTGGGCAGATTAGGGCAGATAAGATCCCCCAAGAACTGAGGCAGATACCATCAAAGAAGCCAGCAGAGGAAAGCACCACCCTCTTCCCCCCCCCCCCCTCCCCCCGCACACACTGAGACATACAGGCTGCAAAGAACTGGAATGGCTGGAAACAAATGCGATCGATCACAGACAAATGTGAGAAGCGGCGTGACCTAGTGGTTAGAGAACAGGCCTGGTTCTAATCCTGGCTCCGCTATTTGTCTGCTGTGTGACGTTGTGCACTTCACTGCTCTGTGCCTCTATTATCTCATCTGTAAAATGGGGATTGATTGTGAGCCCCATGTGGGACATGGACCGTGTCTCACCGAATTAGCTTATGTCTACCCAAGGCTTAGTACAGTGCTGGCACATAGTAAGTGCTTAACAAATACCATTTTAAAAATCTGGGAAGGCTTCCTGGAGGGGTGGGTTTCAATAGAGCTGTGGAGGGTCAAGATTTGATGAGAAAGAGGAAGAGCATTGTAGGTGTGCGGATTGGCCTAGAGATAGGTTGTGGACAGAGTCAGGGTGCGGTGAGGGCGGGGAGGCAATGGGGGTTGTGGGAAGGGGATGAAAGACTCCAGAGGCCATCGCAGGAATCCAGGAATGGGTGACATATGCAGAGGAAACAGTTGAGCTGGGGCAGCAGAAAGGAATGATCCTTTGTTTTCCTCCTCTCTCCATGGGCCGGTGAAACTACCCTGTGGGCTGGCAGTGTTCTAACCTTATTGGCAAAGCTTCTTCCTCCTAGACTCCCACCCTTGTGACTAAGGACAAATATTCAACACCCTTTACTTTCCCCTTTCCATCCCTCACTGTCTCGGGAATCTTTGGCTAAATCCCTCTCTTGCCCCATTTTTGGCTGCAGGGCGGGGTCTGCAGTAGCCAGGATTTCCTGACCTGAAAGGCCACTGAGATCTCAGAGTCCCCAGCCTCCCCAGTAGGGACTTTCCCTAGCTGAACTCCCTGAATTTGTTCACCCCAGCCACTAAGCTGTCACTCATCCCAGCCACCAGGCTGTCATACACCCTAGCCACTGAAGCAGCATGGCGTAGTGGATAGAGCACGGGCCTGGGAGTCAGAAGGTCATGGGTTCTAAACCCTGCTCTGCCATTTGTCTACTGGGTGGCCTTGAGCAAGTCACTTCACTTGTCTGTGCCTCAGTTCCCTCATCTGTAAAACAGGATTGAGATGGTGAGCCCCATGTGGGTCAGGGACTGTGTCCAACCCAATATGTTGATACCCACCCCAGTGTTTAGTACAGTGCCTGGCATATAGTAAGCACTTAACAAATACCATAATTATTATTTTTATATTCTAACCACCAGGCTATCACATTATTATTATTATATTATAGCCACCAGGCTGTCACTCAAGAAGTGTGAAGGATATTTGGGTTTTGCCATCAGGATTTGCTGGCTGGGCTCCCTGCCCCACTCTAGCTATGCCCCTGCCCTGGGATGATGGCAGAAGTGGGTGGAAGGGGGATGGGGAGAGCTGAGGTCTGACCCTTCCTGATCATGAGTGTCTAGAGGGATGGACGAGGGGGCCAGGATGAAGTATACCCACACAGATTTTCCGCTGCCTGTGAGGAAAAGAGCAAATGGGATTCACTAGTGCTAGAGAAGCAGCATGGCGTAGTGGATAGAACACGAGCCTGGGAGTCATGGGTTCTAATCCTAGCTGTGCCACTTTTCTGCTGTGTGATCTTGGGCAAACCACTTCACTTCCCTGGGCCTCGGTTACCTCATTTGTAAAATAGGGATTGAGACAGTGAGCCCCTCGGGGGACAGGCACTGTGTCCAACTCAATTTGCCTGAATCCACCCCAGCGCTTGGTTCAGTGCTTGGCACCTAGTAAGTGCTTAACAAATACCATTGTTATTATTACAATTATTGTTATTATTATTAAGAAAAGGGAGGCCCAGGAGCTATCAGACAGGCACACGCAATTGCCGGAGCTCAAGCTACAGGGGAGGACTCTGTGACACCAGCACAAAGTCACGGGGCATAAATCCCACCCAATCCCAAATGACCCACTGGACCTGTCTTCTGCAGGAGCTGGAATCTGGTTCCTGCCTCTCCAAACAGCTCCCCGGGCCCGAATTCTTGATGGTTCGCTGTCGGGGTCAAAGCCCACCCATCTCAGGGTTTGGCCCCTCTGCTCCCCGGCCAGCGTGGGCTCGACCGGTCCCATCGTCGGTCTGTCGGAGTGACCGCAGCCGGCGGGTCAGGGGGTCAGTGTGGCCACACGGCCCCTAAGCCGATTGGCCAGAGGGGAGCCAAACTGGGGAGCAGAAATCCAGGGGGATTAAGGGAGGGGGCCTCTTCTCCAGTGTCCTTGGCCACTGCCCTCCTGCCAGCCCGCCAAGGCCCCAACTCCCAATCCCCCCTCACTAGTCCCGCAGGTGTCCAAAGCTCATTTGCATTTTATTTGCATCTCATTACTATGCTTTCCCGTGAAGCTCCAGTGGACCGAGACCTCCCCCATTTCTCGCCCCTTCCACCCCGTGTCTCCGACCCTCCCCTGAAAAGTGAGCCCCTTGTTGGGCAGGGATTGCAGTGCTCTGCACACAGTAAGCGCTCAATAAACACGATTGAATGAATGAAAAGGCCGGGGTCCAGGACGGAAAAGGAAGGTGGGGAGGGGGAGCAGGGGTGTGTGCGTGTTGCGGTTTGTATGCGTGGGTTTGGGGGGTGCCAGGGCTGCCCGCAACCACCGACCACGTGCCTCGCTTTTGGCCTGAACCACTCGCCGCCTCCGGAGGGGGGAACCGACTCCTCCTTCAACCGCTCGTCCCGCCCAGTGTCGGAGTCCGGTCCGGTCCGGCCCGACCCGGTGGTTTGTGAGTTCTGACGACCTCGGGGCAGGGGTCGCCTCGCCCCTCGTCGCCGCGGTTCGGGAGTTGTCCCACTGCGGTTCTGGGGTCCTCCCCCCTCGGGGGACGTGGGCTCGTCCGACCAGGTGCACAGAAATAAGGAGAGCCTATAAATAAGGAGGCGGCTGCAGTGTCCGGCAGGACTGGACGGCGGGGGGAGTGGGCGATCCGCGTCTTCGACAGCCAGGACTTGCTGGCCGGGATGGACGGCCCGGTGACCTTAGAGGTCTGGAGCAGCCCGGCTCCCTACGCCGAAGTGTCCGGTAGCTCCGGACTGGCCAACGCCGCCGACTTTCTCAGCCGGGAGCTGGAGGAAGGTAGCGGCAGGGGAGCCCCGCGGAGGGTGGGGTCCTGGACGCCCCATCCCGGAGCGGACCCCTGCCCCTCCTACCTCGCTGGGCTCCAAATTGCCGTTGCAGGTTCCGGCCAGCCACTGATAATAATAATAATGTTGGCATTTGTTAAGCGCTTACTATGTGCAAAGCACTGTTCTAAGCGCTGGGGAGGGTACAAGGTGATTTGGGGGTGGGGGGTTGCTGGGATCCCGGGGACGGAGCTGGGGGGGGGTGACCGGAGTTGGGCTGTTGTGATTTCGGGAAGGAGAGTGGGAGGTGAAGGATGACAGGCTGGGAAAGGGCTTCTGTGAGCTCCGGAAAAGGGGGGAAGGCTGCTGTGATTCCTGTTAGGAGAGTATTAGGTGTGTGTGTGTGTGTTTGGGGGGCTCTTGGGTCCCAGGGCTAGGGTCGCCCAAATTTGCTCAGGGCACTGCTTGGAGCCTGGTAGGAGAAAGGGGCCGAGCCACGGTTGTCATTTAGGTCAGAGCTGCTGTCTGTGATCAGAGGGTGGCCTCTTCCTCTGTGCAGTCCGTGGAGACGGGTCCGTCTTCCAGGCCAGACCTGATTCCATTTCCTGACTGTCCCCAAACCTACCCGGCCCCCGGCTGGAACTGTGGGGCCTGCTGCCGCCCCAGCCCCTGGGGAGGGGTCTGCCTCCAGAGGGTCCATCCATTGGGGAGGGGGGAAAAGGGAGAGGGACTGTGGCTGGAGGCGAAGCTCACGCTCCAATTAGAGCAATTAGGGCCACAGAACTGATGAGAGGAGTGACAGGCCCGGGTGGACGGGGAGAGCAGGGTTGGGGTGGCGGGGGGGCTATCAGGTGGACGTGCCAGACTGCACGCAGCCTGTAAGGCTCACGAGGTGGGAGGGGAGAGGATGGGGGGGTTGCTCTCAAGAAACTACCCCTCCCACATGCCAAGAGCTTTCCACCCGCTGCCCAGCTTTGGGGGAATCTGGGGGGACGGATTAGCCAAAGCCTCATCCTTTGCATTTGCCATCCTGGCCCAGGGACCCTGCCTCCTCCCCTCTCCCCGGGGTTGATTCCCTGAGGTTGGTCAGTTAGAGTGGTATTTATTGAATGTCAGCGGTGGGCAGAGTACTGGGCTAAACGCTCGGGAGAGTACAGTATAACAGAGTTGGTCCACCCTGGGAAGCAGCATCCCCACCCCCAAGGCAGAGGACTCTCTCCTCCCCCACAGCTCCGGAGAAACTGGGTCAAGTCAGCCTTCCATGGGGAGAGGGATGGGGTCCTGAAGAGGCCTCTAGCTGGCATCGCTCTCCTTGTGGGGTGAGGGTCTTTGGAGGCCAGCCCGCTCCCCCCTCATCTCTGGGTCTGGATGAGGCAGATATATCGGAGGGCAGGACAAACAGGGACCACCTTTCTCCCCGCCCCCTCAACGTACTCCTCTGTAGTCTGGACTTGAGGCTGCTGTTGTGGGGGGCGGGGTTGATAATGCCATCCCTGGTGGGCACCCCTAACTGGCACCACCCTGCTCTATCCCCCCCTGCAGTGCTCTGCTCCGAACGGGTGGGCCGGATCACCCAGACCTATCATGACATCGACGCCGTCACCAGCCTCTTAGAGGAGGTAGGTGCCCCCTGCTCCACCCTCAACCACCTTGGACAAATCTGGACATCGTCTGCTGGGTCCGAGCTGCCCCCCTAAGGGCAAGGGGCAGCCTTTGCGTGGGCTTGAAGGTGGGGCGGGGACGGGGGAATCTGCCAGGGTGGGAATTCTGGTTATCCCCAAATTCTGGGTGGTGATGCCTGGGCTCTCTTCCGTCACCCCCAGAAAGAGCGGGACTTGGAGCTGGCAGCCTGCATCGGGCAGTCGCTACTGAAGCAGAATTCTTCCCTGACCGAACGCAATGAACAGCTGGAGGAACAGCTGGAGCAGGCCAAGGAGGAGGTGGGGCCCGGGGCTAGCAGACAGAGGATCACATTGGAGACAGGGGAAGGCTTAGGGGGAGGACGGGGGGGAGGAGAGAGGAACAGTGGCTCCAGAGGGAGGCAGGGAGGGATTGAGTGAGGTTTGCTGCAGGCGGGAGCCCTTTGGAGGCCTCAGTAACACTCTGCTTTCCCTATCCTCTTCATACAAATGGATTGACAACAAGGGTCTGGAAGTCAGAGGGACCTGGGTTCTAATTCTGGCTCTGCCACTTGTCTGCTGTGTGTCTTTGGGCAAGTCACTTAACTTCTCTGAGCCCCAGTTACCTGGGCTGAAAAATGAGGATTAAGACTGTGAGCCCCATATGGGACCATGGACTATGTCCAACGTGACTAGCTTCTATCAGTCCCCTCATTTAGTACAATGGCTAGCACAAAGTGCTTAACAGATACCATAAGCACCCCTTCAAAACACACTTGTCATATTGTGATTTGATTTCTGAATTAACCTCCTTTCTGATCTCCCTGCTTCAAGTCTCTCCCTTTTCCAGACCTCACTTCACTCCCTTGCTTGTATCTTTCTAAAATGGCATTTTTGCACCAGTCTCCTTCCTCTCCAGACACCTCCAATGTTTATCTGTTCTCCTCTCCATCATAGGGAAGCTCCTGGAGATTAGCTTTAAAGTATTCCATTAGCTTTCCCTCTTGCCCACACTGTCCCGCTACACCTCAGTTTGAATTCTCCATATCCCCCAAGTTCATTTTCTTGTCTTGTCCTCTATTCTCTCACCCCTGACTTCTTACTCACCCCCTTCCTCCTTCCTGAAACTCCCTCCCCCTTCAAATCCTCCAGGCTTCAGCTCTCCCCATTTTCAGAGTCCTCCCCAAAGCCCACCTCCTCCACTGTGATTTTCCAGATGCATTTTTCTCATCTCCAGGCCACATGCTCTCAACTCACACCCCAGTTATTTTGCACCACCTCTGTTTATGCGCTCCCAACCCCTTCTGTACATGTCGATTTACATATTCCATTATTTAAGCACTCATCTAATAATTGTAGTATTTGTTGAACGCTTACTGTGTGCCAGGCACTGTACTAAACTCTGAGGTACATACAAAATAATTGGGTTGGGCACAGTCCCTGTCCCACATGGGCCTCACAGTCTTAATCCCCATGTTACAGATGAGGTTACTGAGGCACAGAGAAGTGAAGTGACTTACCCGAAGTCATAGAGCAGGGAAGTGGTGGAGCTGGGATTAGAACTCAGGTCCTTCTTACTCCCAGGCCTATGCTCTTTCCACTAGGCCATGCTGCTTCTAATTGATTATCAGATTGGTCTTCTGATCAGTTAGCATTTATTGAGCAGCTTCTATGCTCAGAGCACCTTTCTATCTAGATCCATAATCAATAATCCTATTAGGCTGTAAACTTCTCCAGGGCTGGTACTGCATACAAATTCTATTGTATTTTCCTCTCCCAGTCAATTTGAATTTGAGTGCTTACTGTCTGCATAGCACTTACTAAGTGCTTGGAGGAGATTAATACAATAGAACTGGTAGACCCGATCCCTGCCAACAAGAAGCTCAAAATCTAGAGGGGGAGACAGACCTTAAAAAGGAATTATGAGTATGAACGTAAGTGCCAAGGTTGCACTCAATAAATATGATTGAATGAATGAATATTATGGCTTAAAGTGCCAAATGCAGAAATGATGCAGAAGGTGAGGGAGTAGGAGAGATGAGGACTTAGTCAGGGAATGCTTTTTGGAGGAGGTGTGATTTTTCAAGTTTCCCTGATTGATATCCATCTTTCCATTGTTACTTCCTATCTGGAATCATTTTTTGAATGTAGGGATGGAGTAGGGTAGGGATTGAGTCTTCAAACTTAATTTAACCCCCACCTCCCCCATCCTCCCGACAGCCGAGGAGGAATATTCCCACTCCCTCATCAACCAAAGCCTCCAGTTCATCATCATCAATCGTATTTATTGAGTGCTTACTATGAGCAGAACACTGTGCTAAGCGCTTGGGAGAGTAGACTGTAAGCTAGTTTTGGGCAGGGGACAGATGTGCTAATTCTGTTGTACTCTCCCAAGTGTTTAGTACAGTGCTCTGAGCAGAGTAAGCGCTCAAATACCATGGATTGATTACAACACAACAGAGTTGGCAGACATGTTCCCTGCCCATGACGGGCTTACGGTCTAGTGTGGAGCGCTCAGTCCTTGGGAGGAGGCTGCAAGACTGTAAGCTCGTTGTGGCAGAGAATATGTCTGTTTATTGTTATATTGTGCTCTCCCAAGTGCTTAGTACAGTGCTCTGCGCACAGTGCTCAAAAAATCAGATTGAATGAATGAATATGAGCCACTGACTGACCGCTCTCTCTCACCCGCTGTAGATCGCCCAGTTGCGGCATGAGGTGGCCATGCGCGATGACCTCCTCCACCTGTACACCAACACCACGGAGGACAGCGATCCTCCCAGCGCCACCGCCACCCCGTGAGTGTCTGGCCCTGCCCCCACCCTCAGGGCAGCTCACGGGCGACCCGGGAACTCCTGCCGGGGCCACCGGGGTCTCAGTTTCCCCAGCAAGGGTGGGGGACCCACCGCTCTCCTTCTAACCCATCCCCCCGCAGGTTACGGCGCAATGACTCATCGCTGTCCCTCCAGCACAGCGTCCAGCTGGAGGTGCTGCAGCAGAAGCTCAGGGGGCTGGAGGAGGAGAACGAGCAGCTGAGGTTTGAGGTGAGGTTCGAGGGGGGCGGGGGGGGAGGGGGGCAGGGGAAAAAGGCCTAGCTGGGATCCAAGGCCAAGGTCCGACATTGTCCCTCCTCCAACATCCCAGGCCACCAGCATCGCCACGGAGACTTCCCACTATGAGGATCAGGAGCAGCAGCTGATGTTGGATTGTGTGGAGCAGTTCTGTATGTGGGCCAGCTTTTGGGAGGGAGGGGACAAAGGGGGCTTGTTGTGGGGGAGGGAGGAGGTCGATGGGGCAGTCAAAAGGGCCTGGGAGTCAGAGTCTCGGTTCTAATCCCCGCTCTGCCACTTACCTGCTGGGTGATCTTGGGCAAGTTATTTAATTTGTCTCAGTTCCCTTGTAGGCAGAATGGGGATTCAATACCTGTTCTCCTCCCTACTTGGAACATGAGCCTCGTGTGGGTCCTGATTAACTTGTATCTACCCTTACTGTGTGTCAAGCACTGTGCTAAGTGCTTAACAAATACTATCTTTATTATTATTATTATCGGGGGGAGAGTTTGAGGGGGAATCTGGGAGAAGAGGTCGAAGGGCCTCTGGAGCGGGGAGGAGAGTTTCAGGTGGGGAAGAGTGGAGGTCCTGGAGGTGTTCGAAGGGGATCTGGGGTGACAAAGGCGAGAGCAGTGTGGCCTAGTGGATGGAGCACAGGCCTTGGAGTCAGAAGGACCTGGGTTCTAGTCCTGGCTCCCCCACGTGTCTGCTGTGTGATTTTGGCAAGTCACTTCACTTCCCTGTGCCTCCGTTACCTCATCCGTAAAATGGAGATTGAGAATGTGAACTCCATGAGGGACAGGGACTGTGTCCAACCCGATTTGCTTGTATCCACCCCAGAGCTCAGTACAGTGACTGGCACATAGTAAGTCCTTAATAAATACCATTATTATTAGTATCTACTCCAGTGCTTGGATCAGTGGCTGACACACAGTAAGCAATTAACTAATACAAAAAAAAAAAAAGGTTCCCAGTGGTGAGGGGAGTTTGGGATGGGGAACTTGTGTTGGGGGGTTTGTGACCGTGGTGTCCACCCCAGCGGAGGCGAGCCGCCAGGTGACCGCTCTGTCGGAGGAGCTGTCCCGGAGGGTGGAGGAGCAGGCGCGGCAGCAGGAAGAGATCAGCCAGCTCCTGGGCCAGATTGCAGGGCTGCAGAGCCGCTGCCGGGCGGTGAGCGATCCCCCAGACCACGCCCTCAGGCCACCCCTAGGGACGATGCCCTGGGAGGTGACGGGTAACGTGGGCTGGTGGAATGTGAGATCACTGGTGGGCGTTGGGTAACGTGGGCCGGCATCGGGGAGATCCCGGGGAGGAGGGGGTTACAGGGGGCCGGTGGGAGGTGGGATCCCTGGGGGGCACGGTGAGAAATGTGGGCCTGCGGGGGTCTCTGCAGTTTGGGACAGAGAGGGACGAATTGCAGCAGCACCTGGCGGCATCACGAGAAGTCCAGCAGCAGCTCCGCACTGAGGTCCGTCCCATCCCTCCCTGGTTCAGTCAATTGTATTGATTGAGTGCCTACACTGTGCAGAACACTGAATTAAGCGCTTGGCAAAGTACAATATAAAAATATAACAGAGGCGCGTGGATAGAGCACAGGCCTGGGAGTCAGAAGAACCTGGGTTCTAATGTGGCTCCGCCATTTGTTGACTGTGTGACCTTGGGCCGGGCACTTCACTTGTCTGGGCCTCAGTTTCCTCATCTGTAAAATGAGGATTAAGACTTTGAGCCCCATGAGAGACAGGGACCATGCTCAACATGATTATCTTGTATCTACCCCAGCACTTAGACCAGTGCTTGACATATAATATGTGCTTAACAAGTACTGTCATCATCAGCATTCCCTGCCCACAAGGAGCTTACGCTCCTTGTGGAAGCACTTGTGGAAGAAGGAGGCACTTTCCCATACCCAGACCCGAGTGCAGCCCCAGAGATTTAGGATTGTTCCCGGGCTGGGAGGAGGGGTTGTCGGAAGATGCCCATCTGAGGGTGACTGGCTGGTGTTGCCTGTAGCTTCAGGATCTGCAGGAGAAGTATGCTGAGTGCGGGGCCATGCTGACCGAGGCCCAGGAGGAGCTGAGAAACCAGCGGAACCGCGACCTCCCCAGCAGCACCGTCAACCACTACAGCAATCTGCACGCTCTGCCCCTGGTGAGCCCAGGACCCGCTCCCCGCAGCCTCCGGGACCCGCCCCCACTCCCGCGGTCTCTCTGACCCCAGGTCTCCTGCTTCCAGGACTCTCTGGCTGCAGAGATCAAGGGGACAATGAAGAAACGCTCTGGAAGCCAGCTGTCCGAGCATGGGTGAGGAGCAGGGGCTCGGGTCAGGGATAAGGCGGGAAGGGAGGTGCAAGTGGGAGTGCATTCGTTCTCCGCTGCTCCCCGAGCCTGCTCTGTGTCACTTTCTGGTCTGGGGGGGCCCACGCCTGCAGCTACTGGTTTGACTGCCCTTCTCTCCTCTCCTGGCTGCCAGCACCTTGCGCCGGGCCTTCGAGACCGTCAAAGCAGTGAACCAGAGCAGCCGAGCCGGCTCAGTCGCCGGGACTCCTCAGCACCTCTCTGAATCAGTCCCCGGGACCCCCCAGCACCTCTCTGGCTCCCTGCAGCGCAGCCAGCCCGGAACCCCGCACTCCGTCTTGGACTCTGTTAGCAGTGCCTCTGGGGACCCCCTGTGAGTGAAAGGGGGAGGGAGGGCTGATTGGGTGATAGAAGCGAAGTGGGTGGGCATCACAAGGGGCTGCACAAGTCCTGCGAACCCACCTCTACACAGTTGGAGCCATGGGGGTGGGTGTTGGGCAACTAGGACTCAAAAGCTCCCTCCCCACTTTCCAGGAGTGAAGTGACCACCAAGGAGGAGGCGGCGGGCACCCCTGGTGGCAAGACCCTGGAGCAGGTGCTGCGGCGCCTGGAGGCCTGGCAGGTGACCCAGGGGGCAGAGCGGGTACCGAGGACGCCCATCAGGGATGAAGATGGCTTCAGTGTGCTCCCCGGGTCCGACTGCTATGAGCTCCCAGGCCCTGGGCCGTCCCTAGGCTCGCTGGTCTACCTGCCTGAGAAGCTGCAGATCGTGAAGCCCCTGGAAGGTAGGGGGTGTTGGTTATGTCAACTGGGAGGGGCGTCACCAATGGGGAGGGGAACCAATAAGGCAACAGTATTGAGGGCCTGCTGATGCCTGTACCTCATGAAGGCTTGGGAGAGTTCAGCAGGAGGAAGACACCCGTCTTCTGCCCTCAAGGAATTTACACTTCAGTAGGGGAGAGAGACAGATAAATTATTTCGAAACAGAGCAGGAGGAAGAACAAGGACCAGGCAGGTAGCAGGCTAAGTGGGTTGGGATGAAATAACTGAATGGTATACACATGCATGCAGCATGTTAGCTAGACTATCAGTTCACTGTGGGCAGGGAATGTGTCTGTGTATTATATTGTACTCTCACAAGCCCTTTGCACACAGTAAGTGCTCAATAAATATGAATGAATGAAGCAAATGCTAAGGATGGGTGTAAATACTATGGGTTAAGGGTAACTGTTGTGAATTAATCAGGGAAGGCTTCAGGGAGAAGTTGGGATTTCAGAAATGGTTTGATGGAGAGACCAGAGATCTGCCAGAAGTGAATGGGAATGGAGTTTTAGGTAGGTGGGGTAGAAATAATTGAAGCTGATGATGGGAAGGAGTTTCTGTTTGATGCAGGGAGGAGTAGGCAACCATTGGGAGGGATTTAAAGAGTGGAGAGATGTGCAGAATGATTTTTTTAGAAAAATGATCTGGGCAGCACAGCGAAATATGGACTGGACAGGGGAGAGTGTGGAGGCAGGGAGGTCAGTGAGGAGACTGATTCATTCATTCAGTCAGTCACTTATTAAGTGCTTACTGTGTGCAGAGCAAATAAACAGGCACGTTCCCTGCCCACAATGAGCTTAAAGTCTCTAGAGGATTTAGTAATCAGGTTGTGATGCGACAAGTGACCAGACAAGTGGCAGTTTGGATGGAGAGGAAGGGCTGGATTTCAAAGAAAGAACTAGTAGGGTTTAGTGACTGACCTAATATGGGGATTGAAAGAAAGAGAGGAGTCAAGGATAATGCCGTGGTTGATTTGGAAGGCAGGGTGAATGTTGGTGTTTTCATCAAAGTCGGAAAAGTTAAGGCTTTCTTTGATTAAATTTTAATACAGACAAGTTATTCGAATGTATCGTAAGGTGGACAGAGGAGCGGATTTGGGAGGAAGGATAAGGAGTTCATTTTTGGAGCGATTGAGCTTGAAGTGCTGCTGAGAATCTGTGCAGAGTTGTCCTGGAAGCAGGAGGAGATGCGTGACTGCAGTAGAGGGAAGAGGTCAGGAGAGTGGATTGCAGAAAGGGGAGAGGAAGATTTGGGAGTCATTCACCTAGAGGTAACAGTGGGAGCTGTGAGGGTGGATGGGAGTGGGTGTAGATAGAGAACAGAAAGGGACCTGGAACTGAACATTGAGGGCCCCCTACATTTAGGTAGGAGACCCAGAAAGAGCCGACAAAAGAGCGAGCGTCCAGAGAGATGGGAAAATGAGGAGAGAACAGTGCCAGTGAAGCCAAGGATAGGTAGTGTTTCCTGGAGAAGAGGGTGGCCAATAGTGTCAGAGACTGCTGAGAGGCGGAGAAGGGTTAGATTGAAGTAGAGTCTGTTAGATTTGGCGAGGGGGAAACTGTTGGCGACCTTGGCATGGGGGAGGGAGTGTCAGGCTGGGCAACAGTGGAAAAGAGGAAATGGAGAAGCAGTGTGGCCTAGTGGAAAGAGTGCGGGCCTGCGAGTCAGAGAACCTGGAACCTAAATCTGGATCTACCACTTGCCACTTCTCTGTGCCTCAGCTTCCTCATTGGTAAAATGGGGATTAAGTAAATCATACTCCTACTTAGACTGTGAGTGCCATGAGGGACAGGAACTGTCCACCCTCATTACCTTGTATCTACCCCAGTGTTTGGTACAGTACCTGTCACAAAGCACTTAACAAATGCCACTACTACTATTACTGTTATTACTATATTAGTAATTAATAATGGAGGTGGGAGAGAAGCAAGGTAGGTATACAGTGAGGTGAGTTTGGGAGGAGTGAAGAGAGCGAGCTGGGGAGTCAGGGTCAAGAGTCCATATGTAAGATGGGAATAGCTGGTGGGAGAGCCGCAAAACCAAATGGGAGATGTTTCTGCTTGCTGCGGTGGGAAGTGGGCCAATGTTGGTAAGCGCTCAATAAACACCATTAATTGATTGGTAGCTTTTTAAGAGAGGGAAGATGTTCGCAAGCAATGTTGCAGGAAGGTGATCCAGGCGGCAGTGTGGCGAATCAACCTAGGAGGAGGAGGAGACAGGGAGGCTAGTGAGGAGGCCAGTGCTGTGCTTTAGCCAGGATGTGATGAATGCCCAAACTCGAGTGCAGGAGAGGAAGGGGAGGGGGCGGATCTGTAGAATATTGTGGAGAAAGAAGCCCGGGGGAGGGGTTCCTGGGGTTGGTCAGTATCTGGGAGGGCTGACCTTGGGGTTCTCCCCCAACACTTCTGCAAGGGGCTCAGTCTCCCTGTCCTGTGGGGTTGGGCAGGGGCAGCTGGTTGGAGTGGGGAGGGGGAATCTCATGTTCAGGCGGTGGACTCAGGTACCTCTCCTTTTCATACAGGTTCAGTGACCCTGCACCATTGGCAGCAGCTGGCACAGCCCCACCTGGCTGGCATCCTGGACCCACGGCCTGGCGTCCTGACCAAGGACTTCCGGAGGCTGGAGGTGGATGCAGAGGAGGTTTACAACCTTCAGGACCTGGAGGAGGATGAGGTGGATGCTGTGGTCAAGGGCCGTCCTCCAGGTGAGCCCATCCAGGTCTGGGGTGTAGAGAGAGGGGTCCCTGAGGAGATATGTTCTACTCTCCCGTCACAGCCCCACCTCCACTCTGCTTTTCTGCCCGTCTCTGGTCGTGTGTCAGGAAGTCTTCCTCCCGCTTCTCCTCTGGGCACACACTGTCTGGCCCTTCCTCTGTCTGCCTGTCTCCCCAACCCTCTCCCACCCCAGGCCTTCCTCTGCCTGTTCCCTTCCCCCTCCTCCCCGCCCCCACCCCTTCTTTTGCTTGCTGCCCGCCCTCCCCCCCCGACCCCCCGGCTGGACCCTCCTCCCTTTTTAATAATGTTGGTATTTGTTAAGCGCTTACTATGTGCTGAGCACTGTTCTAAGCGCTGGGGTAGACACAGGGGAATCAGGTTGTCCCACGTGGGGCTCACAGTCTTAATCCCCATTTTACAGATGAGGGAACTGAGGCACCGAGAAGTTAAGTGACTTGCCCAAAGTCACACAGCTGACAAGTGGTAGAGCCGGGGTTCGAACCCATGACCTCTGACTCCAAAGCCCGTGCTCTTTCCAGTGAGCCACGCTGCTTCAGTTTTTGACAGAGGGGCAGACAGTCATCTCAGAGGGTCAGACAATCATATATATTGAACATCTCCTATTTGTAGAACATTGTACTGAATGCTTGGAAGAGTACGACAGAGTTAGAAGATGTAATCCCTGCCTTCAAAGAGTTTAAAGGGGAGGTAGACGCAAAATAAATAATATACTGTTAGGTGGAAGAAAGAGTTTGGAAAGATGGAAAGAGACAGTATCTGAGCAGTGGAGTATGTAAATTGATGCATACAAAATGTGGCAGATGACTGAAGTGCTGAAAGTTGTAGAAGGGAGATTATGATCTTGGGGTGAAGAAAATTAGAGAAGGCCTCTCGGTGGAGGTGGGGTTTCAAGAGGGCTTGAAGATGGGGAGAGCTGGGGCCTGGCTGATTTGAAGGGGGAGAGAGTTCCAGGCTGAAGGTAGGACATGAGCAGAAAGGTAGAGTTTGGGAATGTCAAGAACAAGGTATGAGAGTATGAGGTATGAGCTTGAATGGAAGGAAGAATGTAAGCTGGGGTGTAGTGAGAGGCAAGAGTAGCTAGGTAAGAGGAAGTGAACTGATGGAATGTCTGGAAGCTTGGGGTTAGGAATCTTTGAGGAATGGGTAAGGAAAGGAATTGGTAATTATCAGAGGCTTTAAAGGAGTGGAGAGAAAGATGAGCTGGGCAGCAGACTGAAGTATGGACTAGAGAGGAGGGGGATTACCCGGGAGAGTACCAGTGAGGAGCCTGATGAAATAGGTAAGCTAGAATATAACCAGTGTCCAGACCAGGGTGGTGGCCATTTGGTGGATAAAGAGGAAGGGGCAAATCCAGGGAATGTTGTGGAGGAAAAGCTGACAGGATTTAATGAACTACTCGGTGTGAGAGTTGAGAGAGGGGGAAGAATCAAGGATAATGCCAAGATTTGTGGGCTTGTGAGACAGAGGTGGTGATGGTGTTAACTGTGATGGGAAAATTGTGAGGAGAGGGTTTGGGAGGGAAGATGAGTTCAGTTTTCTACATGTTGAGGTTAAGGTGGTAGTGGGGCATCCATGAGGAGATGTTCCGGAGATAAGAGGAAGGAGGAGAGTGGTTAGGGTTAGTGAGAGAGATCTGGGAGTTATCAAAGGAGAAGGGTAGGGGACCGAGAGCTGAGCTTTGAGGAACCCCCACAAATATGGGGTGAGAGGCAGAAGAAAAGCCAGTAAAAGAGGCAGAGAGGGAGAGGTAGAAGGCACAGCCCCACTTGGCTGGCATCCTGGACCCACAGCCTGGCGTCCTGACCAAGGACTTCCGGAGGAAGTACTTACTCCGGGTAAATTACACTAATATCTGTCTCCCTCTCTAAACTGTAAGCTTGTTATGGGCAGGGAACGTATCAGCTAATTCTGTTGCTTTTTCCCAAGTGCTTAGTACAGTGCTCTGCAAATAGTAAGCGCTCACCTAATACCGTTGATTGATTGTGTGGTCCACGGTGTTTAAGGAACCAAGAATTTGAGGAGGATTAGGCTACAGTGGAGTCCATTAGACTTGGCAAGGAAGGAGGAGATCATAACTTTGGAGAGAGCAGTCTAGGTGGAGTGTAGAGGATGGAAACCAGATTGGAGTAGGTCAAGAGTTGGAGGAAAGTGGAGGTAATAGGAGCTTAAAAGCTGTCTGAGGAGTTTGGATAGGAATGAGAGGAGGAATGTGGGGCAATAGTGGTAGTCAGAGGAGGTTATTTTTAGGATAAGGGATTCATTTATTTATAATATCTATCCTCCCTCCAGCCCCTCACCCCCCTACCCCAGACTGTAAGCTCATTGTGGTCAGGGAATATGTCTACCAACTTTGTTATACTGTACTCTTTCAAGCACTTAGTACAGTGCTCTGCACACAGTAAGCACTCAATAAATATGATTGATAGGGGAGATATGGGTATGTTTGAAGGTTGAGGGAAAAGAGTCATGAGAGAGAGAGCAGTTGAAGATGGTGGTTGGACAGAGAGAAAGAGTGAGTGTCCTTCTTGAAGCTGTTTGTTGTGGGTAGGGAACATGTCTACCAACTCTGTTGTACTCTCCCAAGTGCTTAGTACAGTGCTCTGCATTTAGTAATCGCTCAGTAAATACCATTGACTGAGTGTCAGTGTTATTAGGTGAGAGGAATGGGGTAAAGATGGGGTAGAATTTGAAAGCCAGAAAGAGCATCCCGTGGGAGATGCCTGGGAAGAATAAGAGATTGGATGTAAGGGTGGGTAGAAGTTAGGGAAGTGAAGGGAAGATTTTGGGGGAGCCTACACCTGATGGCTTCAGTTTTGTCAGCAAAATATTGGCCAGGTCATCAGGGGCAAGAGTAGGTCGGTGGGAGCACTGGGGGGGGGCGGTGAGTTTCATCATCAGTGGCATTTATTGAGCACTTACTCTGTGCAGAGCACTATATTAAGTATTTGGGAGAGGACAGTATAACAAAATTGGTAGTTGCTTTCCTGCACCACAGAAGCAAGTTAGAGGTATGAAATAGTTGCTGGGGGTTGGGGGCAATGGGCATGGGACTCGATGAGGGAGAAGTATTATTAATAGTAATTGTGGTATTTGTTCAGGTGTTTACTATGAGCCAAGCAGTAGGAGAGGTACAAGATAATCAGATCGCAGTCCCTGTCCCACATGGGGCTCATAGTCTAGCGGGGAGGGAGAACAGGTAATGAATTCCCATTTTAATCCATCAGTCAGACTTATTGAGTGCTTACTATGTTCAGAGCACTGTACCATGTGCTTGAGAGAGTACAATGTAACAAAGTCGGAAGACATGTTCCCTGCCAAAAAGGAACTTTCAGTCTAGAGCACGTTTTACAGATGAGGAAACTGAGGCCCCGAGAAATTGTGACCTACCAAGATCACTGGCCAAGGATATGAAGAGAAGGTCCAGAGGTCTGTCCTTCTGTTCTATCTTATCTCCTTTCTTCTCCTCTCCCTGCATCTCCCCCACTCACTGTACCCCCCCGCTCTCCCGGCCCAGTGCCTTCAGCCTGGTCCCTGGTTGCCTGCTCCTGGTTATGCCTCTTCCTCTCCTTTCGTCCCATCCTCCTCCCTCCCTCCTGCCTGCCCTTCCCTCCCATGATGGTGTCCTCCCCTGTTAACCTCGTGTTTCCTGTCCCGTTCCAGTGTTGCACCCTAACAATCTCCCCCAGACCCCGGCCACCCACACCATTACCACCTGCCGCCCTGCCCGCCCCACTTCCTCCGACGTCACCTCAGTCACCCACAGGTAAGGTGTCGTGACCCCCTCCCTCCACCCTGACCTCCAGTGCCCTTGCCATTCTCCCTTGCCCTCCACAGCCCAGGCTTGAGCTGTCTCTTCCCTCCCCAGCACCCCCCGGCGCCAGGGGCCGGTCTTGGGGCTCGGCAGTGTTTGTGGAGCCACCAGCACAAGGAGGCAGAAAGCGGGCTGGGCCTGGAGGGGGAGGGGCGTGCCAGGGGTGTGCCTGGTTCTTGGGAGATGAGAGTGTGGGGTCCCCTCCTGCCCCTCCTTTCTAAGGCTAAGGGAGAAGGGAATAAAGGTCCTAATGATAATAATGGTATTTGTTAAGCACTTACTATGTGCCAAGTACTGTTCTAAGCACCAGAGTAGATACCAGGTAATCAGGTTGTCCCACGTGAGACTCACAGTTTTAATCCCCATTTTTACAGATGAGGTAATTGAAGCACGGAGGAGTTTAGTGATTTGCCCAAAGTCACACAGCTGACGAGTGGCAGAGCTGGGATTAGAACCCACGACCTCTGACTCCCAAGCTCGGTCTCTTTCCTCTAAGCCATGCTGCTTCTCTATTGTGGGCAGCTTTGCCTCAACCAGGGTTTAGGAGGTGGAAGAGATGGGGCGTTTGGCCCTTCCAGTCCCCCCATGTACGGCCAGGGCTGGCACCAAGTCACTGAGGCGCTGATGACCCCCCTCTTCGCAGCAGTTTCCAGGGGATTTAGCCCTTATGTCAGTCAGTAAATCGGATTTATTGAGCATTTACTGTGTGCAGATTGCACATTGGAAAGTACAAAATAGACACATTCCCTACCACAACAAGCTTGCAGTCTAGAGGGGGAGACAGTCATTAATGGATTGGGGGGAGGGCGGGAGACAGGGAGGATGCTATAGTGTGGTATTGCCCTTTTGCCCATTTGAATATTTTACCATTCGTTGGAACCCTAATCCTGGAAGGAGGCTTAAGAAAGATCCTTTGATCCAGTCCCCTCCCTCCAGGCGGGTGCCGCCTGAACCCTTTTTGTTGGGTGTATAGGGTTAGACATGGAGGGGTCAGTTGCCCTAAGCTGGTTATAGTGTAGTGAATAGAGCACAGGCCTGGGAGTCAGAAGGTCGTGGATTCTAATCGCGGTAATGCCATTTGTCTGCTGTGTGACCTTAGGCAAGTGGTTTCACTTCTCTGGGCCTCACCTCATCCGTAAAATGGATATTGAGACTGAGCCCCACATGGGACAGGGACTGGGTCCAACCTGATTTGTTTGTATCCCCCCCCAACAGGGCTGCTTTAGTACAGTGCCTGGCACATAATAAGCACTTAACAAATATCACAATTATCATTTTTATTATTACTCTCCCAAGTTCTTAGTACAGTGCTCTGCACACAGTAAACACCAATAAATATGATTGAGTGAACTGGACACTCTCCTTTCAGAGTCCTGTCCTGGGGCTCCACCTCGTCAGAACTAGCCTGCCAGGGCAGGAGAGGAGGCACTGAAGAGGGGGACTGGTGGGGAAGTGGGGGTGAAGGAGTGTGCTGTGTAGGGCACAGTCCAGGAGCTTGGCACTGTTGTCCTGGTGTCTGCCGAGTGCAGGATATGGTACTAAGTGCTTAGGAGAGTCCTCTAGACTGTGAGCTCGTTGTGGGCAGGGAATGTGTCTGTTTGTCTTATGGTACTCTCCCCAGCATGTAGAACAGTGCTTTGCACTCAGTAAGTGCTCAA
Organism: Ornithorhynchus anatinus; assembly: GCF_004115215.2. Classification (NCBI taxonomy): domain Eukaryota; kingdom Metazoa; phylum Chordata; class Mammalia; order Monotremata; family Ornithorhynchidae; genus Ornithorhynchus; species Ornithorhynchus anatinus. Next base: position 14,954,695 of record NC_041738.1, on the reverse strand, counting down.
TGAATCTGATTGAATGAATGAATGAGTGAGGAGAGCATAACAGAAGCCAAAATATTGTTCCCTACCCTCATGGGGCCTACATTCTAATCGGGGAGAGAGAGAAAATATTTTCATATAGTGGGGGCACAAGGAAGAATAAGGACGGCCCTGGGAGGAGTAAAAGTGGAAAGCTGAAATTAGGTGAGTAAATAGGGCACATACTTAAATGCATGTTTTTATTTCAATAAGTAGATAAAATTGGGTACAGAGATTGATCTTTACAGTTGACAGGTCGATTGATAGGAACTTAGGTGCTGAGGAAGTGGATAGGAGTGCTATGATCTGGGGGTGGTGGGAGATAATCGGGGAAGGCTTCCTGGAGGAAGTGGGGCTTTAGGAGAGTTGTGAAGATAGGGAGAGCAGTAGTCTAACCCCTCCTCCAGTCTCTTCCTGGAATATTAATAATTGTCGTATTAGCTAAGTGCTTACTGGATAGGGAGAGCAGTCATCTACCCCCTCCTCCAGTCTCTTCCTGGAATATTAATAATTGTCGCTTACTCTGTGAAAAGTACCGTACTAAGCACTGAAGCAAGTACAAGATAACTTGGTTGGACATAGTCTCTGTCCCTCAAGGGGCTCATATAAGAAGGAGAACAGGTTTTGAACCCCCAGTTTGCAGAAATGAAAACTGAGGTTTAGAGAACTAGTGACCTGTCCAAGGTCACCGGGCAGGTGGGATTAGAAGCTCTGGGAGCTGCTGCGGCCCATCCGGAACCCTGAGGATCTTGGGGTAGCCAAGGGGGGTGGCCAGCCGGGGCCTTGGGTTTCACCTCTGTCCTCCCTCTGCCGTGGACCAGTGGGGGCAGAATGTCCCTGGGCAACATCCATCTACCCCATCCCCTCACCAGCTCCTTCCCCCTCTCTCTTTCAGCCTTTGCCATACCATCGTTCCCTCCTGTGGCCCCTCAGAGAAGCTGAACCACTTCCCCACGTCGACCCCCTCCCTGCTGCTGACCCCGACCCTGCCACCGCCTTCATGCCCGGCTGCCCCCTCCAGCCCCGCCTTCTGCCACCTGCTCCCCCTCCTGACTCAGCATGGCATCTCGGCGGCCACCCCCCTGGACTCCCCGACCCCAGCTTGGAGCAGTCGCCCGATGGGCAGCTTTGGCCTCGCCCGAGCCCTCCTGAGAGACGTGAGGGACGCTGGCGAGGGGCACGGGGAGCCCCGCGGCTTCAGTCTCAACCTGGTGCGGAAACTGAGGCAGCTGGGGCTGCATCGGGTGGTCGCGCGGGGGAGCGGGGTGGGGCGAGGGAAGACCCCGGAGCCCCCAGGGACCGGGCCCTGACCCCAGGGGTGGGAAGACCGGGGGAGCAAGAAGGGAAGCCAGGGGGGACGGAGGGGCCTGGTTCCCTCCTCTCCTGCCACCTGCCCAGCCTGGGCCCTCTGGACTGACCTGTTGACCCCCAGCCCAGCCTGCGATATGCACTTTAATCCCTGTTCCACTTCCCTGCCACCCTCTCCCTTCATCTCCCTCAGGGCTGGCGGAGGGTGGGGATGGGAAGGGAGAGGGAGAAGCCCCTAGCACTCCCATCCACCAGAACTTAGTTGGTCTCGTCTGTAAATAAGAGGTTAATATATTTGCACCCCTGCCTCAGCCTCCACCTCGCAGCCCTGGATGGTTTTAATAAACCAGTGTTTTAGGAGTGGATTTTCTCTTTCAACTGTTCATCTTCTCTACCTGGGGGGTGCCCAGGGCCTCTGCATCTCTCCCCAACATGCTCCCTCATTCGAGCCCTCACTGCCTCCTTCCCGCTCCTCCATCCTCCCCGGGCCAGACCGGAGCTGGGGCCCACGGCCTGCTGCAATATCAGGTAAAATTGGTAAAATTCTTGGTAAAGTTCAGCACTTATGGGGATGAGGAGGGAGAGAGCACTGGCCTAGGGAGGGGCTTAGTAAGCAGGGACCTCTCCTCCCCCTCCTGTCTACAGCTTGACCTAGTGGAAAGAGCATGGGCTTGAGAGGCAAAGGTTGTGGGTTCTAATCCTGGCTCTGCCACCTGTCAGCTGTGTGACTTCGGGCAAGTCACTTAACTTCTCTGTGCCTGTTACCTTATCTGTAAAATGGGGATTAAGACTTTGAGCCCCACATGGGATAACCTGATTACCTTGTATTTACCCTACTGCTTAGAACAGTGCTTGGTACATAGCAAGCGCTGAACAATTACCATTATTATTATTATTATTATTATTTACTGAGAGTGGGAGCAGGAGAAAGAACAAGCAGTGTGGCCTAGTGGAAAGAGCACGAGCCTGGGAGTCAGAGAACCTGTGTTCTAATCCCAACTGTACCACATAATAATAAATAATGATGGCATTTGTTAAGCACTTACTATGTGTCAAGCACTGTTCTAAGCACTAAATAATAATAATGATATTTGTTAAGCACTTACTATGTGCCAAAGCACTGTTCTAAGCACTGGGGTAGATAGAAGGTAATCAGACTGTCCCACACGGGGCTCATAGTCTTATTCTCCATTTTCCACGTCTGCTGTGTAAACTTGGGCAAGTCACTAAACTTTTCTTTGTCTCAGTTACCTCATCTGTAAAATGGAATTCAATCCTACTCCCTCGTACTTAGACTGTGAGCCCTATGTGGGATGGGGACTGTGTTCAACTTGATTGATTTGTATCAACTATATCTAATGCTTAGAGCAGTGGTTGACACATAGTAAGTGCTTAACAAATACCATAAAAAAAGTATAACAGGAAGTGGTGCATACGTATTGCTCAGGTTTAACTATCAGCATGAATCACTGGATATTTAAAAAAAAAACCCATCCTAATGAAAGTACACATATACACGTAAGTGCTGAGGAAGAGAATAAAATAAATTCATAAGAATTAAGAGCAGTTGCCGGATTGACCCGATTGAAATAGGTTAAATTAATCAGGGAAGGCTTTCTGGAGAGGGTGGGTTTGGTTTTTTTTTTTTCTGTGTGTGTGTGTTGAGGTCTCATATGGTAGAGTGGAGGCAGTTCCAGGCTGAGGAACTGGGTAAATAAGGGGTTGGATATGGACCTTGACCCCTCCTACCTCACCTCGCTACTCTCCTACTACACCCCAGCCTGTGCACTTTGCTCCTCTAATGGTAACTTTCTCATTGTACCTTGATCTCATCTATCTTCCTCGCCCACGTCCTGCCTATGGCCTGGAACACCCTCCCTCCTCATATCTGACAGACAGTGACATTCCTCTCCTTCAAATCTGACAGACAGTGACATTCTCCTCCTTCAAAGCTTTACTGAAGGCACTTTCCTCCAAAAGGCCTTCCCTGACTTTCTTCTCCTCTTCTCCCACTCCCTTTGGAATTGCCCTGTCATGCTCCCTTTATTCATCCCTCCTCTAAGCCCCACAGCACTTATGTACATATCTGTAATTTATATTAATGTTTTCTCCCCCTCTAGACTGCAAGCTCGTTGTGGGCAGGGAATGTATTGTACTCTCCCAAGCACTTAGTACAGTGTTCTGCACACAATAAGTGCTCTCAGCTGCCTTTGACACTGGGGACGATCCCCTTCTCCTCAATACGTTATCCAACCTCGGCTTCAAGGACTCTGTCCTCCCCTGGTTCTCCTCTTATCTCTCTGGCTGCTCATTCTCAGTCTTCTCCGTGGGGTCCTCCTCCCCGTCCCATCCCCTAACTGTAGTTAGGAACTGTAGAACTCAGTGGCAGTTCTCGGTCCCCTTCTGTTCTCCATCTACGCTCACTCCCTTGGTGAACTTATTCGCTCCTACGGCTTCAACTATCATCTCTATTCGGATGACACCCAAATCTACATCTCCTCTCCTTCTTCTTTCTCCCTTCCTCCAGGCTTGCATTTCCTCCTGCCTTCAGGATATCTCTACTTGGATGTCCTCCCATCACCTCAAACTCAACCTATCCAAGACAGAACTCCTAATCTTCCCTCCCAAACCCTGTCCTCTCCCTGACTTTCCCATCACTGTGGATGGCACAACCATCCTTCCCGTCTCTCAAGCCCGCAACCTTGGTGTCCTCCTTGACTCCGCTCTCTCATTCAGCCCATGTATCCAATCCATTTCCAAAGCCTGCCAGATTCAGCCCACATATTCAATCCGTCACCAAAGCCTGCCAGTCTTACCTTCACATTACCACCAACATCCTCCCTTTCCTCTCCATCCAAACTCTTACTACATTAGTACAGTCACTTATCCTATCCTGACTTAATTACTGCATCAGCCTTCTTTCTGACCTCCCAATCTCCTGTCTCTCCCCACTTCAGCCCATATTTCACTCTGCTGCCTGGATTATCTTTCTACAGAAACATTCTGGGCACGTCACCTTCCTCCTCAAAAATCTCCAGTGGCTGCCTATCAACCTCTGGATCAGTCAAAACCTCACTATTGGCTTCAAAGCTCTCCATCACCTTGCCCTCTCTTACCTCCCTTCCCCTTCTACATCCCAGCCTGCAGACTCCGCTCCTCTGGTACTAACCTTTTCACTTTGCCTCGTTCTCACCTGGCCCACTGTCGACCCCTGGCCCACGTCCTACCTTTGGCCTGGAATACCCTCCCTCCTCAAATCTGCCAGTCACACTTCCCCCCTACAAAGCCCTATTGAAGGCTCACCTCCTCCATGAGGTCTTCCAGACTAAGCCCCCCTTTTCCTCAGCTCCCCCTCCCCTGTGTTTACTTGTTTTGATGTCCGTCTCCCCTCCTTCTAGACTGTAAGCCGGGTGTGGACAGGGATTGTCTCTGTTGCTGAATTGTACTTTCCAAACGCTTAGTACTGTGCTCTGCACACAGTAAGGGCTCAGTAAATACTATTGAATGAGTAAATACGACTGCCCAACTGACTGACAGAGTTGAGGGTGAAGGTGTAGTTAGAAGATGAGCTTGGGCTGAGTGAAGAAAGCCAGCTAGGGAATTGCAAGTTAAGAGAGTTGATAAGAGGAAGCTTGGAAGTCAGTGGACAGGACCTTCTGCTTGACCATAAACTGGGGGCTCCTCCTTTGTAGCCGAACCCTCCCTGACCCCTGTCGCAGGAATGTTCCAGAAGGAATTGGTGCACCCTCGCAGCTAAGTTTGAATGGGTTTGAATGGGTCATGGGTTTGAATCCCAGCTCTGCCACTTGTCAGCTGTGTGACTGTGGGCAAGTCACTTAATTTCTCTGTGCCTCAGTTACCTCATCTGTAAAATGGGGATTAACTGTGAGCCTCATGTGGGTCAACCTGATTACCCTGTATCTACCCCAGCGCTTAGAACAGTGCTCTGCACATAGTAAGCGCTTAAATACCAACATTATTATTATTATTATTAATAAATTGCAGACTTCATTCATTCGTATTTATTCATCCAATTGTATTTACTGAGCTCTTACTGTATGCAAAGCACTGTACTAAGCACTTGGGAGAGTGCAATATAACAACAAACTGATACATTCCTACCCACAGTGGGCTCACTGAGCACTTACTGTGTGCAGAGCACTGTACTAAGCACGTGGGAGAGTACAATATAACAGACACATTCTCTGCCATAACGAGCTCACAGTCGAGAGGAGGAGACAAACAGTATAAATAAATTACAGATATGTACATAAGGGCTGTGGGGCTGGGAGGGGGTGTGTGAATGAAGGGAGCAAGTCAGGGTGATGCCAAAGGGAATGGGAGAAGAGGAAAGGGGGTACTTAGGGAAGACCTCTGGAGGAGATGTCCTTTAATAAGGCTTTGAAAGTGGGGCAAGTAATGGCTCCTCTACTTGTCCTTCCATTCCCACCTCTCATTCCTGTCCCAGGCCCCTGACAGCGTGTCATCTTGGGAGCCCAGTTCCTTTTGGCCCCAGCTTCTGCCCTGACCTGCTCTGTCCTGCCGAATGCTCCCACAGGCCTTGATCCAACCCCTCTCTCCCATCTTGAGAAGCAGCGTCGCTTAGTGGATAGAGCACGGGCCTGGGAGTCAGAAGGTCATGGGTTCTAATCCCGGCTCCACCACATGTCCACCTGTCTGCTCAGTGACCTTGATCAAGTCATTTCACTTCTCTGGACCTCAAATACCTCATCTGTAAATGGGGATCTGAGACTGTGAACCCCATATAGGATAGGGACTGTGTCCAACCCAATTTGCTTGTATCTCCCCCCAGTGATTAGTACAGTGTTTGGGACATAGTAAGTGCTTAACAAATACCACAGTTATTCTTAATGATCACTCAACACCCCCCTAACTCCTGTCCACTTTTGACTCCTCACAGTGCTCCAGCATGGACCACCCACCACCCCTAATTCTCTCCTCTCCATCTCTGACTCTCCCTTAAATTTTCAGCATGGACCATCCAACACTACTAACTCTGCTCTTTCCATTCTCGACTCTCCCCCAAAGATCCAGCACGGACCACCCAATACCACTAACTCTTCTCTGTCAATTCCCAGCTCAGATCATCCCTCCCCCAGAAACTCTCACCTCTTCATCCCTGACTCCCAGTCAGTGCCCAAGGTAGGACCTCTGATCATGGATTTGTCCAAAACCCAGAACCTGCAGTCATTTTCCCATAAGAGCAGATTTCCCCATGCATCCCCTCCCATTGGAAAAGATTTCCTCCTTTTTCCCTAATCGCTGCCCTTATTCAGCTCCAGCAACCAGTAATGGGATCAGGGAATGGCTATTCCAGTTTCACCTTGCCCCCAGTCCAGCCTCTAGCCTTCATGCCCGCTCTGCTGAGTAAGCGATGGGACAGATGGTCACTGAGGATAATGAGACCCTATTGACTTTATTGAACCGCGACAGAAAGCTTTAATCTTGGCAGGGGGAGCAGGGAGAATGGGAGAAGAATAGAGCCCCTGCCCCCACCCTCCCCTGTGCCCGCCGTTACCTGGTGCTGCCTCAGTGGGGGTGGAAACCCCCATCTGGTTCATGGGTTCTAATCCCCGCTCCTTCACTTGTCTGCTGTTTGACTTTGGGCAAGTCACTTAACTTCTCTGGGCCTCAGTTACCTCATCTCTGAAAAGTGGGGATTAAGATTGTGAGCCCAATTTGGGACAGAGACTGTGTCCAACCTGATTAACTTGTATCTACCCCAGTGCTTAGAACAGTGCTTGGCACATAGTAAGCATTTAACAAGTACCATAATTATTAGTATTATCTGGTTGTGTCCAGCAGCGAGCCTGGAGCCAGGGTCCCGTGAGCTGTCCAGGTAAGAGCAAAGCAGGGGGCGGTCCCCGGCGGAGTGGGAAAGGGGAGCACTGTGAGCGATACTCCAGTCCCCACATAAGGCATCTCCCAGAGCTGGGCCTAGCAGGTCCGCATGAACCCATTTTTGGGGAGAGCTCAGCCGACGAGGGGGTGGTCCCTAGCCATTCTGGTGGGCTTGGCTCAGACTCTAGAGGTTCAAAAGGGAAAGAAATATGCCACCACCAGCAGGACATGGGCAGGAATTGTTTCTGCAAACACTGACAAAAATACAGCCCCCCCCCATGCAGACACACATAAGCAGATATGCACGCTACCACGTGTGATAATAATTCTGGTATTTCTTAAATACTTACTCTGTGCCCTGGCACCATTCTAAGCACTGGGGTGGGTACAAGGAAATCAGTTTGGACACAGTCCCTGTCCTGCATAAGGCTCAGAGTCTTAATCCCATTTTACAGATGAGATAACAGGCCCAGAGAAGTCGTGACTTACATAAAGCCACACAGCAGACAAGCAGCAGAGTTGGGATTAGAACCCATGACCTTCTGATTCCCTCATCCGTGCTCTATCCACTATGCCATGCTGCTTCCCATATTTGTCTACCCACCTGTATATATATACACAAAAAGTGCAGGCACGCCCAGGCCCACAAACTGACTCATGCACACTGTATGCAGATATATACATTGGCTAGCTGACATGTATACACATACATACTGAAGTGATGATGTGTACATATCAATCAATAATATTCATTTCCCGCATGCTGCATGCAAAGCACTGTCCTAAGGACTTAGAAGAGTACAATAGCTTTGAAGACCTAATTCCTTTATTATTATTATTATTTTGATGGTATTTGTAAATGCTTACTATGTGCCAGGCCCTGAGGTAGATACTAGCTAATTAGGTTGGATACAGTGCATATCCCACATGCTGTTCACTGTCTTAATCCTCATTTAACAGATGAGGTAGCTGAGGCACAGAGAAGTTCACTGACTCGCCCAAGGTCACAAAGCAGGCAAGTGACAGGGCAAGAATTAGAACCTGTGTCCTCTGACTCCCAGGCCCTCTGCCCTTTCCAACAAGTCACATTGCTGCAGCCAAGGAGCTTACAATCGAGCAGGGGAGGCAGACAAAATCAGTTGTTGATAGGAAGAAAGAGGAGAATGGAAAGATGGGCATGGGAATGAGTTAAGTACTTAGAAAGTGCTAGACAGTAAATACTCTAGTCCGCAAGCTTGCTGTGGGCAGGAATGTGACTATCCACTCAGTTGGCAGAGTACGCTCCCAAACACTTAGTATGGTACTCTGCACAGTAAGCGCTTAATAAATACCATCGATGATGATAATACTCTCCCTAAACACTTAGTACAGTGCTCTAAACAGTAAGTGCTTAATAAATACCATTGATTTACTGACTGGGGGAAGGGGTCAGGGATCTGGGAAATGTGGAGGAAAACCCAGCAAGTTTTAGTAAATATCTGTGAAAGTTGAGAGACAGAAGAATAATATCACAGGCTTTGGAGAAGGGGGTGATGGTGGTGGTGGTAGTGACTGTGATGGGGAAGTGAGGTGGTGGAAAGGGTTTGGGAGGGAAGATGAGGAATTTGGACACGTGGAGGTAGAGGGGCTATTGGGAGAACTGCCAAAGTTACATTTAGAGCTGTCCTGGAGGCAGGAGATGCATGATTGCAGAGAAGGGGAGAGATTAGGGCTAGTAAGGTAGATAGGACTTGGGTTCTAATTTTGGCTCTGCCATTTGTCTGCTGTGTGACCTTGGGCAAGTCAATGAACTTCTCTGTGCCTCAGTTCCCTCACCTGTAAAATGGGGATTAAGTCTGTGAGCTCTGTGTGGGACACACAGTCTGACCTAATTACCTTGTATCTACTCCAGCGCTTAGTATAGTGTCTGGCACACAGTAAGCACCTTAACAAATACCCCAATTCGTAATTATTATTAGGTATTAAGAATTTCCCAAATGTCATGGTTGGAGCACAGGGGTGGTTCTGGAGTCAAGTCAGGACTTATACAGTGCTCTGCACATTGTAAATAGTCAATAAATACCATTGATTGATTGAGAAGCAGCGTGGCTTAGTGGATAGAGCACAGTCCTGGGAGTCAGAAGGACCTGGGTTCTGCCGGCTCTGCCAAGTGCCTGCTGTGTGACCTTGGGCAAGTCACGTAACTTCTCTGGCCCTCAGTTTCCTCATCTGTAAAATGGGGATTGAGACGGTGAGTCCTGTGTGGCAAAGGGACTGTGTCCAACCTGATTAACTTGTATTCATTCAATCGTATTTATTGTGCGCTTACTTTGTGCAGAGCGCTGTATTAAGCGCTTGGAATGTCCAATTCGGCAACAGATAGAGACCATCTCTGCCCAACATAGGGCTCACGGTCTAAACGGGGGAGACAGGTATTCTGCCGTCAATATCATCAAGATAAATAGAATCATAGCGCTTAGAACAGTGCTTGGCACATAGTAAGCGCTTCATAAGTACCATAATTATTATTATTGTTATTGATTCCTAAGGTCGAAAGTCAGCCCTACCCAGAGAGAGGGGAAAGGACCTGTTGAATGCTCTACCGTGGCTCAGTGGAAAGAGCATGGGCTTTGAAGTCAGAGATCATGGGTTCGAATTCCCCTCTGCCACTTGTCAGCTGGGTGACTTTGGGCAAGTTACTTAACTTCTCTGGGCCTCAGTTACCTCATCTCTAAAATGGGGATTAAGACTGTGAGCCCCATGTGGGACAACCTGATTCCCTTGTGTCTACCCCAGCGCTTAGAACAGTGCTCTACACATAGTAAGCGCTTAACAAATACCAACCTTACTATTATTATTACCGTCTCCGTATAACGCGGAAAAGATGGGGGGTGGCGCCCTCTAGTGTCCTCAAAGGAGAACTGCCAAGCTTACGCATCTGGACCTGTTGGCCGATGGGGGAATAATAATAATAATAATGTTGGTATTTGTTAAGCGCTTACTATATGCCGAGCACTGTTCTAAGCGCTGGGGTAGACATAGGGGAATCAGGTTGTCCCACGTGGGGCTCACAGTCTTAATCCCCATTTTACAGATGAGGGAACTGAGGCACAAAGAAGTTAAGTGACTTGCCCATAGTCACACAGCCGACAAGTGGCAGAGCTGGGATTCGAACTCATGAGCCCTGACTCCAAAGCCCATGCTCTTTCCACTGAGCCACGCTGTCAACTGTTTTTAAAATAATAATAATAATGTTGGTATTTAAGGGCTTACTCTGTGCAGAGCACTTTTCTAAGCGCTGGGGGAGATACAGGATCATCAGATTGTCCCACGTGAGGCTCACAGTCTTCATCCCCATTTGACAGATGAGGGAACTGAGGCACAGAGAAGTGAAGTGACTTGCCCACAGTCACACAGCTGACAATAATAATAATAATAATGTTGGTATTTGTTAAGCGCTTACTATGTGCCGAGCACTGTTCTAAGCGCTGGGGTAGACACAGGGGAATCAGGTTGTCCCACATGGGGCTCACAGTCTTCATCCCCATTTTACAGATGAGGTAACTGAGGCACCAAGAAGTGAAGTGACTTGCCCACAGTCACACAGCTGGCAAGTGGCTGAGCCGGGATTCAAACCCATGACCTCTGACTCCAAAGCCCGTGCTCTTTCCACTGAGCCACGCTGCTTGTCTGTATTTAAGTGCTTACTGTGTGCCAAGCACTGTACTAAACCCTTGGGGAGATACAAGGTAATCAAGTTGGACACAGTCCCTGACCCACACGGGGCTCACTGTCTTAATCCCCATTTTGCACATGAGGTCACTGAGGCACAGAGACGTGAAGTGATTCGCCCAAGGTCATACAGCAGTCAAATGGCGGAGCTGGGATTGGACTCCGGTCCTTCTGACACCCATGCCTGTGCTCTCTCCGCTGGGCCAGACCGCTTCACAGCCTCCATCTCCAGCAGTTGCCCGCTGGAGGTGGTATTTTCGGAGCTGAGACGTTGGGGCACGGAGAAGTGAAGTGACTTGCCCAAGGTCACACAGCAGACAAGTGGCAGAGCCAGCATTAGAACCCATGACCTTCTGACTCCCAGGCTCATGCTCTATTCACTACGCCATTCTGTGCCTTTCCTACCCCCCAATTATCAAGCCAGGCCAGTCACCTAATTAGCCACTTGCTAGACACTTGTATTGTGGGGAAAAAAGGCTTGTGCCCACGTCTCCACTCAGTGCCAGGCCCTACCATCCTTCCCTAGTGCCAGAGCCTGTCTGAGCGGTGGGTGGCACTGGGAGAGGGTGGTCCTAGGTCAAGGGGAACCAAAGTGCTGCCAAGGGTGACTGATCCTCCCCGCCCTTGGCCCTCGTTACTGGAGCTCTAATTGATTCTTGGTGCCACTTAGCCAGGCTGCCCACGGAAGAGCACTCACCCAGGCCCTGGCAACACCTCCCTGGCTGGTGGCAGGAGAACAACGACGCTGCTGTTGTGGTGTCCAAGTCAACAACTCCATGCCTGGGATTGGGGGGGAGGGGCATTTGCCCCATAGGTGTGCCCTCTCAGTGCCTGGCCTGCAGAGATGTTGCACAGGGGGATGGGGCACCCGTTTGTGCCCACCTGGGGCTTCTACGTGTCTCCCTCCCCTTTTAGCTGAAGCAACCGCTGGCTCTGAACTGGATAAGACTGTGCTGGTGGGGCCAGGGGATGGGTTGAGGGGGTCTTGGTACGCATGCGCCGGGGTTTCTGGCTACCCCTGGCCAGAGTTTTTAAGCCCCACTGCTTGGGACAACATTGGGCGAAATCCCTCCCAGATTGGCCCATGTTGGTCCTGGGTCAGGTTGGATTGGGTTTCGGTTGTACTCTCCCTAGCGCTTAGTCCAGTGTTCTGCACACAGTATTGATAAATATGATTGACTGACTGACCGACTGAGGAAAGCAGCATGGCGTAGTGAATAGAGCATGAGCCTGGTAGTCAGAAGGTCATGGGTTCTAATCCCAGCTCTGCCACTTGTCTGCTGTGTGACCTTGGGCAAGTTACTTCACTTCTCTGTGCCTCAGTGACCTCACCTGTAAAATGGGGATTGAGACCGTGAGCCCCATGTGGGACAGGATTATGTCCAATCTGATTATTTTGTATCTACCCCAGTGCTTAGTAGAGTGCCTGGCACATAGTAAGCACTTAACAAATACCGTAATTATTATTATTACTGAGGTGGACTCTGAGACGATGGTCAAGAGCCTGTTTCGGAGGGGCCAGAAGTGGCAGGCGGCAGGCCGGAGGGGAAGGTAGCGGAAGCCAACCCTGCTCTGACAGGCTCGGCTGGGCTGGAGGCGGGGGGTAAGGAGGGCAGAGGGGCTGGGTGGGCAACCTCCGGCCCAGGCAAAATCCATCCTAGGGAAGAGTCTAGTCATGGCAGATAATAACAACAATAATTGGATATTTGTAAAGAGCTACTGTACTAAGCGCTGGGGTGGATACAAACAAGTGGCAGAGCCGGGATTAGAACCCATGACATTTTGATTCCTAGGCTTGTGCTCTACCTACTACATCATGCTACTTTCTTGGCAGGGAGTGGCTGCCCAGCACAGTCTAAACTGTGGGCAAGAGAGCAGGGGGGCACAGGCCTGGGCAAGTCTCTGTCAAAACGGAATGACTGGGGCCCTGCTAGCCCACCCCCTGGTAGGGGCACAAACTCACCAAGAGTTTGGCATTTCAGACAATAAGGCTGGCTTTAGTGCCCTTCCAGTGGAGTGAATTCTGGCTCAGCTGGTCAGAGGGTCAAAGGTGGCAGATTCATTCATTCAATCGTATTTACTGAGCACTTAATATCAATATCAAGTTAGTGAGGCAGCAATCAGTCGTACTTATTGAGCACTTACTGTGTGCAGAGTCCTGTACTAAGGGCTTGGGAGAGTACAATATAACAATAAACAGAATCATTCCCTGCGCACAGTGAGCTTACATCTAGAGTGGGAGACAGACATTAATATAAATAAATAAATTACAGATATGTACTTTAGTGCCGTGGGGCTGGGAGAGGGGATGAATAAAGGATGACACAGAAGGGAGTGGAAAAAGAGGAAGGAGGGCTTGGTCAGGGAAGGCTTCTTGGAGGAGGTAGGCTGTCACTCTAGATTGTAAGATCCTTGCAGGCAGGGATCATGTCTACCAACGGTTATACTGTACTCTTCCAAGCGTTTAGTATAGTGCTCTGCACACAGTAAATGCTCAATAAGTACGATTGTTGCTGCCTCGCTTATTTCTTAATACAACCCACTTGGCTCCTCTAATGCCAATCTACTCACCGTACCTCGATCTCATCTCTTTTGCCGCTGACCCCTTGCCCATGACTTCCCTCTGGCTTGGAACTCCCCCTCACCACCCCCATATCTGACAGACCACCACTCTTCCCAACTCCAAAACCTGATTCAAATCATATTTCCTTCAAGAGGCCTTCCCCGACTAGGCCCTCAACTCCCTTACTCCCTCTCCCTTCTGCATCCCACTGGCACTTGGATTTGTACCCTTTAAGCACTTGATATTCACCCCACCCTCAGTTCTACAGCACTTATGTTCATAGCTGCATAATAATATTTACATAATATAATAATAAGTACATATTCTTTCCTGGCTCTTAATACAGTGCTCTGTACACAATAAACCATTAACAGGTCACTTAACTTCTCGGTGCCTCAATTACCTCATCTGTAAAATGGAGATTAACTGTGAGCCTCACGCGGGACAACCTGATGACCCTGTATCTACCCCTGCGCTTAGAACAGTGCTCGGCACATAGTAAGTGCTTAACAAATACCAGCATTATTATTAATACAATTACTTACTACTCATTCACCTGCCTGCCATGATGTCATTAGAAAAGAAGGTCCTCTCTGTCCCATAACCAATGATCCTGGTTTCTGGGCTCTGAAACCAAGATTATGCAGCTACAAGTTCCAGAAACGTCTGCTGGGAACCACAGAGACAGAGATGGTACAATCTTAACCTTCTCTCTCTCCCGGCCATACTTCCCGCCCCCGGAAATATCCCGGACTCCACCTGGTCCATGGTTCTCAACTCCCCTGTTGTAGCCTCTAAACTGTAAACTCACTGTGGACAGAGAATGTGTTGGTTTATTGTTACATTGTACTCTCCCAAGTGCTCAGTACAGTGCTTTGCACACATTAAGCGCTCATTAAATACCACTGACCAACTACAATTTAATATCTGTCTCCCCCTCTAGGGTTCCCTGCCTGTGGGCAGGGAAAATGTCAACCAAACCTGTCATATCATACTCTCCCAAGTGCTTCGTACAGTGCTATGGACACATTAAGTGTTTGATAAATATCATTGATCAGTTGAATTCATTCATTTATTCAATCATTTACTGAGCACTTACTATGTGCAGAACTGTACTAAGCGCTTGGAAAGTACAATTCGGCAAAAGATAGGGACAATCCCTACCCAGCAACGGGCTCACAGATGGACCAGAACCAGGACTCCCGACTCCCAGTTTATGGCTCATTGGATTCTGCCCATCACAAACAATGTCATCGCAAACGTGACTTTTCTTGTAAAAATGCCACCTAAGCCATGGTGTAGGGGATAGAGCACAGGGCTGGGAGTCAGATGGTCATGGGTTCTAATCCCAGCTCTGCCACTTGCCTGCTGTGTGACTTTGGGCAAGTCGCTTCACTTCTCTATGCCTCAGTTCCTTCATCTGTAAAATGGGGACTGAGACTGTTCAACTTGATTTGCTTGTATCCACTCCAGTGCTTAGTACAGTGCTTGGCACATAGTAAGCACTTAACATATACCATTATTATCATTTTGTACACAGTCAGAAATATTATTTATTGATTTTAAACTGTTCTGGCTGAACCTAATCTCATTTAACTTCAGAAGTTAAGAACTCAGCTGGACAATTAATTGGCTATCCTATGGGGTCTTCTATGACCATGGATCAGTGCTTGGCACAAAGTAAGGACTTAGCAAATACCATAATGATTATTATTACCCTTTAAGCACTTTTCACCCCTCCCTCAGCTCCACAGCACTTAGGCCCATATCCTCATGCTCTCTGATTTCCCCTCTCTGTAATCTATTTTGTCTCTGTTTCTCCCTCTAGACTGTAAGCTCGTTGTGGATAGAGATGGTGGCTACTCAGTTCTGTACTCTCTCAAGCACTGAGTTCAGTGCTCTACACACAATAAGTGCTGAATAAACACCATTAATTGATGGCCACAGCCTCCCTCTCCCTGATACAGGTCTCCAAGGGACCCTCACCTGACAACTTGAGATTGAGATTCCCTGCATGTACTGCATTTTACTATCTCACCAACAAGGTTGTAAGATGGCAGGGATCATGTCTTTAACTCATCCCAAGCACTCAGTAAAGTGCTCTGCACAAAGTGAGTACTCAAGAAATACCACTGAATGATTGACGGGCTGAATGAGAATAATAATAATAAGAAGAAGAAGAAGAGTATTTGGTAAGTGATTACTATGTGCCCAGCACTGTTCTAAGGGCAGGGGGTAGATAAAAGATAATCAGGTTGTGTATAGTCCCAGTCCCATGAGATTCACTGTGTAATTGGTAGGAAGAAGCAGTGTGGCCTAGTAGAAAGAGCACAGGCCTGGAAGTCAGAGGAACTGGGTTCTAATCCCAGTTCTGCCACTTGTGTGCTGTGTGACCTAGGGCGAGTCACTTCACTTCTCTGTTACTTCATCTGTAAAATGGGAATTTAGACTGTGAGCTCTGTGTGGGACAGTGACTGTGTCCGACCCAATCGTCTTGTGTCTACACGTGTTTAATACAGTGCCTTGTTCACAGTGAGCACTTATCAAATACCACCAAAAAAAAAGCAACAAAAAAACCCTGGTATCGAATCCCAATTTTACATATAAGAAAACTGAAACCCTGAGATGTTAAGTGACTCGACCAAGGTAACTCAGCAGACAAGTGGCAGAACTGGGATTAGTAGCCAGTTCCTTGGACTCCCGTGCTCAGAATTGCCTCCTCCTTTCATACCCAGCTGACCATCGTTCTTTCCCTCTTTAAAGTCCTACTAAAAGCAGCATGAACTAATGGATAGAGCACGGGCCTGGGTGTCAGAAGAACCTGTTAGATGGGGATTAAAACTGTGAGCCCCACCTGGGACAGGAACTGTGTCCAACCCGATTATCTTATATCTACCCCAACACTTAAGAGTGCCTGGTACCGAGTATGTGCTTAACAAGTACCATCATTATTATTATATCAATTACATTTATTGAGCACTTACCCTCTGCAGAGCCAGGATTAGAACTCAGGTCCTCTGACTCCCAGGCTCGTGTTCTTTCTGCTCCGTCATGCTGCTTCATTGAAGGGAGTGGTCAGTGGTGTTGAAGAGGATTAGGACAGTAGTGATAATAGCATTTTACCCACCTTACCCTGCTCATCTCCCACTACCAACCCAGCCCACGAGACTTCACTCCTCTAACGCCCACCTACCTTGATCTCGGTCTCACTGCCAATCCTTTGTCCACATCTTCTCTGGCCTGGAAATCCTCCCCATCCCTCCCCACCGGGGTCCCATCCAAAAGACCATCATTCTTTCCCTCTTCTAAGCCTCACTAAATTATATCTCAAGCAATCAATAATATTTTATGGAGTACTTACTGTGTGCAGAGAACTGTACTATGCGCTTGGTAGAATACTCATTTTCCCCACCCTATTCACCCTCTCGCTATGAGAGGTCAGAGTGGGAGATGTAGATTGGAGAATCAACTACATAGGGATGGTAGTTGAAGCTCTGGGAGCGAACTCACTAATTTCCTACTACAGCTCAGACCACACACTGCTCCTCTAGCGACGGTTTGCTCACTGTGCCCCGATCTCACGTATCTTGTTGTAGACCTCTTTCCCACATCCTTCCCCTAGCTTGTAACTCCCTCCCCATCCATATACACCAGACCACCACTCTCTCCACCTTCAAAACATTAATAAGGTCACATCTTCTCAAAGAGGCTTTCCCCCAGCTTACTCCTTTCTTCATTGAATAAGCACTTCAATCTGTGACCTTAGGACAATTGTTATTCACCCCACTCCCAACCCCATAACATATACATGTTTAAATTATAAATATAATTATATAGTAATATAATTCATTCATATTAATGCCTGCCCATCTCCCCCACATCCCGACTGTAAGCTCCTCGTGGACAGGGAATATGACTAATTCTGTTGCAGTGTACTCTTCCAAGTGCTTAGGAGAGCGTTTTGCACGTAGGTGCTCAATAAATACGATTGGAATGAATTCTTGGGAACGGCCAGGCCTGTGCTCTCTCCACCAGGCCATACTGCTTCATGCTTGCCACTGCTTCAGACTTGCCCCTGTGGTGGCGAAGTGCTCTGTAGAAAGAACTCGATAAGTACTAGTAAAAAATTGATTTTGGGTCCAGGATAATGCAGAGGCCAACGGTCACCTTGGGAAGAATAGAATCAGTGAAGAGGGCAGACACTGGATTCTATTGATTCAAGAATAGAGTTGAAGTAGTAGAGTCAGTGCAAATAATTTGATTTTTGACAGGAATGGGAAGTAGCAGTAAGGTCAACACACGGATTTTTAGGACACGGTAGATGTATGTTGGAAGGCCAAGGGGAAGCAGCCAATGGAGAGTGAGAGTTGAAGAGGGTGGTCAGGGAGGGAAGAGTGAATGCAAAAGTTTTAAGTGTTGAGAAAGAATGGGGTCAAAATTGACGGTTGTGGAGAAAGATTTGAAATCTCCTCTTGATAGTTGAGAAGGATGAGAGAGTATGGAGGGCTGAGGGGGAAAACTGCAGAGCTCACGTCCCACGGCTTCAACTCTGTTTAATCTCATCAGGGTGGGTGAGGAGAGAAAAGGGGAGAAATGAGGATTTTAGGAGGGTGTTAAAGATCTGTAATAGGTGGAAGGCAGTGGGAGTCAGCAGGCTGGGTGTCAAGGAAAGAAGAGAGATAACTTTGCTGAAGCAGGGAACACATATACCACCTTAAGTGACCTATGTTGGCCTCATGCCTGAATTCTTGTCAATGGCACTCCACAGCCTAAGCCCAACAGACATGTACTGTGGAAGCGATGCAGGGCTGGGAGTCTGTGGCATAAAAGGAAAGGTGGCAAGGGTCTTGTGTGTTGGCCAGGTACTTGGATAGTCTTGGAAGGGTATTCCAGTGGGAGATAAGTTTGGAGTAGAGGAGCGTGTGTGGTGTTGGGAGACCAGGTGAAAGTCGAGAGATGGCACCTTGTGTTGTGTCCAAGTGCCATTTCAGAGTTGGTAGATGGGAGCAGGTGTTGGGGGGGTGGGGTGAGGAGGAGGATCCCAAATAACAGCCACACAGAGAAGCATCATGGCATAGTGGATACAACACAAGCCAGGGAGTCAGAAATTCTAGGGTTCTAATCCCAGCTCCACCACACCTCAGCTGTGCTGGGCAAGTCACCTGACTTCTCTGGGCCTGATAAAATGGGGATAATAATAATGATGTTGGTATTTGTTAAGCGCTATGTGCAGAGCACTAAGCGCTGGGGTAGACACAGGGGAATCAGGTTGTCCCACGTGGGGCTCAAGTCTTAACCCCATTTTACAGATGAGGTAACGGAGGAACAGAGAAGTTAAGTGACTTGCCCACAGTCACACAGCTGACAAGTGGCAGAGCCAGGATTCAAACCCATGACCTCTGACTCCAAAGCCTGTGCTCTTTCCACGGAGCCACGCTGCTTCTCGACTGAAACTGAACCCCACATGGGCCAGGGACTGTCTTCAAGCTGTTTGCATCCACCCCAGTGCTTAGTAAGCACTTAAATACAATTTTACTGAGTGCACCAAAGATGAATGGGAGACAGTACTTAGGCCTTGTATGCTCCCTCTTCCCCATATTTTTCTCATTTCACTCCCCCTCTAGACTGTAAGCTCATGGACGGGAAGGATGTCTACCAATGCTATCATACTGTACTCTCCCAGGCACTTACCAGTGCTCTACACCCATTTGACCGATGCATTTTCCTCCCCAAGTCTGTACTTTCCCCTCCTCCCACCAGATCAGAGCACTCCCAGTCTACAGAGTCTTGAAGAGAGGCCTTCCTGCTTAAGCTCACCCACCCCAGCATTCTCCCTCCTACATTATGTAACTGTCCCTTCTATTGTTCAGCTGGCTGTTCATGTTTTTGCACTGCTGCCTCCCCCCACTTAACAGCAAGATTGTGGGCAAGGAACAACTGTTGCTATTTCTGTACTCCCGGCAGCCAAGTAAAGCTCACTAAACACCCAGTGGGGCTTTGTACCACAGATCAATTAAAAAACCACTGGTGAGGCGGGGGGAGGGACAGGTAGTTTCCCCACCCAAGTCCCACCTGGACCAGAGAGCAACGTATCTGCCCAGTGCCATGAACCAGGCAGCAGCGCACCAGAGTCCCAGCTTGGCCTGCGCCGCTATACATCACAGCACCGAGTCGGTGTTCTGAAAACCAGTTTTATTTAAATAAGAGTTTAAATACATTACATCACATCAAACAGAAACCAAGTCTGTCACTTCACATGGCGCTGGGCAGCAGTTGCTAGTACGTTACGCGCTCCGAGGCTCGGCCGCTACATGAACATTGAATACACGAGTTTGGAAGTGGTTCCCTTGTCAAAAGCTTACCGCAGGGAGGGGTGGTGGGTGGCCACGTATGGCAGGGAGGGAGCCACCATCTACTCCCTCTCTGGATGAAACGGACTACAGGAACGCTCCCCGGTTAGGTTTGAGGTACTAGGAACTCCTCCTCCACCCCCCACCCCCACCTCTCACACGTGGGGGCGGGGGGTGGGGAGAAAGGAGAACTTCTAGGGCTAGGTGGTTTCATCCCATCCTCTGCATTTCAGGTCTCCATGGGTGGCCCACGTAGGGAACAGGAGCTCTGTGCGCTGGGAGCCAAGCAGCCTCGGGAGGACCGTGGCAGCCGGGATCTAGTGCCGGGCTGGTCTCCCATACCTGGTGGGGCCCACTGGCTGCTGCTTTACCTCTGGTTCAAATGAGGCACTGCAAGACCAGACGGCATGGCTCTTTCTGTTTATTACATGAGTAGTTACACTAGTCCAAGCTACAGCAGACCTCAACGGTTACATCGTACAAGCTGAGAGGATTTTAAGCTTCTGACAAGGGACAGGAGGGAATCTTTCTACTCATGGCAAGGAAATCCTCACTCGAGCTTCAGAGAGGCTCAAGCACTTAAAACCCATGAACCTTCAGCTGGTCATCCTTGGCCAGCCCAATCTGCAGAGAGAAGGGAGGGAGGTTTTAGAGTGGTAGAGCGCCCCACTTTCAGACGACACGTTCCAACGGGGTCAGGGGCCGCTGGGCCTGTCGGCCCCCTCCCGCCACACCACCCCGTTTCCCTCGTCCCCGAGATCCAACCTCTCTTCCCCCACCGCGCAGCCCAAGGAGCGGGGCAAGAGGAGGGCACGGGTCCCCCAGGGTGCACCATACCTCAACAAGGAACTGGCATATGTTCTTGCGCTGGTCACCCTGCAGCTGAATCACTTCGCCATACTCCGGGTGTTCGATCACAGTACCATTGCAGGCGAATTTCTGCAACAACACGAGGTCGGAGAAGATGATGATGAACACCGTGAGCTCGAAATTCAGGGTCAGGAGCCCCTCCCCCCCCCCCAAGCCATCACCCACCTTCTTGAACGCCTTCACTAGTTTCTTTTTATCGTAATCATCAGCGATGCCCTGAACAGTGGTGAGGGTCTTCCGGCCGTTCCTCTGCTGAATTCTTATATGGATATAATCCTCAGTCCCGGCAGGAAGCAGGTCATCACCCTTACTTGCATCAGCAAAGGGGTCTGGGAAGGACAGCTGGGTTAGCGACGTCTGCGCAGGCGCGCCGCCCGGCTGATGCAATCCCCAGGCCCCCGGGCCCCCCCGCCGGGCCCAGCTCGCACCCCATTGGCCAACGCGCCCGTCACTCCCCGGGCCCGCCCCGTCGCCATGGCAACGGCGCGTGACGTCAGGCCGGGCGGCGGGTGGGGCGAGGGAAGTGGCGGGGGGAGGGGAGGCCTTAGCAGATGCGCCACCAGGGGCCAGCTTCGGCCCACCGCCCTCGGACCACCCTCCCCGCCCATTTTGCGGGGGAGGGTCTCCATTTTTGAGGGGGAGGCGGGCCTGGAGTCGAGCGACGAAAACCCCAGGCTTCCCCGCGCCCTAGGCCTCCCCGTCCCCGCCCCTCGGCTCACCGAAAGAGTGGAGGTTCTGGATAGCGGACATACGATACGATTCCTTTTCCTCGGTGGAAACGGCCTGCGGAAGGCGGTGGGAGAAGGCGGGCAGGGGACGGAGCGTCGGGAGGTGAGGGGGGCGAAAAGGGAAAGCTGCTGAGTCCTCGACGACGGCTCAGTGACTGGGGCGGAGGGGCGGTGCCGGGGCTCACTTATATACCGACGTCATGACGTCACCGCGCGGCCTCACGTATAGGCCCCGCCCCCTAACGTCGGGCCTCGCGCTCAGGGGAACGGCCATTCCTGATTGGTCAGCGAGCGGGGAGGCGGAATGGCACCTGCGCAGTGAGAGGACAATGCGGGGAGGGGGGGAGTCTCCTCCCGGGGACGAGCTTCCCCCGCCCCCATGAGGCGCATGCGCAGTGGAAGGTGAGGGGGGGCCCCCCAAGGAGTCAAAGGGGAGGCGAAGTCTGCTCCGCCGCTGTGTTTATCGGTTTTCAGCTGCTAGGGTCTGCTGGCGGGAGCTTCCCAGGCAGCATCAGTCGAGTGCCGAGCTGAGCTCCTCCCCACTTTTATTATAATAATATTAGTATTTGTTAAGCACTTACTCTGTGCAGAGCACTGTTCTGAGCGCTGGGGGAGATACAGGGTCATCAGGTGGTCCCACGTGAGGCTCACAGTTAATCCCCATTTTCCAGATGAGGTCACTGAGGCCCAGTGAAGTGACTTGCCCAGTCACCCAGCTGCCAACTGGCAGAGGCAGGATTCGAACCCACGACCTCTGACTCCCAAGCTCGGGCTCTTACCACTGAGCTACCAGGCTTCACTATAAACCAAGGTTATCCCCAACCCTCGAAGGAGTGGGCCCCACAAAAAGGAAAATTACCTTCACGTATGAGAAGGAAAGATAATAATGTTGGTATTTGTTGAGCACTTACTCTGTGCAGAGCACTGTTCTAAGCGCTGGGGGAGATACAGGGTCATCAGGTTGTCCCATGTGAGGCTCCCAGTCTTCATCCCCATTTGACAGATAACTGAGGCCCAGAGAAGTGAAGTGACTTGCCCACAGTCACACAGCTGCCAAGTGGCAGAGCTGGGATTCGAACCCATGACCTCTGACTCCCAAGCCCGGGCTCTTTCCACTGAGCCACACTGCTTCTCTAATGGTAGTGAGGGTAGTCCTTGGAGAGAGAGGAGGCCTAAAGGGATCTCCAAAGGCCCGTAGACGTTTCTCCTCAGAAAAACCTCGAGATCTTCTCTGAACTCCACAGAGTTCCCCACAGATCTGTTTAGAACCCCTCAATTTTCTCCAGGGACCCTTAATTTTCCCCTCCGTCTTCCTCAACCTTTCAGTCTCCTCAGGATGCAACTAAGTCGTTCAAGCGCACCCGCTGAGGGGTTCGGGTGTCAACCAAGCGCCTCCAGCAATGGCTTCTGGGTCAGCCCCCTAGGAGGACCATGGTGACCCTAGTTCTGGCCCCCTGAGCATCACCCTTGGGTCTCTCACTGTCACTGAAAAGAGGTCTCAATCCAAGTGTAGTTCTCCAAAGGTGAAGTTCAGGACAACCTCCTTCCCACTCACGCATCTCCCCCTGATCACCTTGGGTATTACTAGGCCCAAGTGTCTCTGGCCTGCGTTTCCCCTGACCTGTGGTAATAATAATAATAATTATGGTATTTCTTAAGTGCTTACTATGTGCCAAGCACTGTTCTAAGCTCTGGAGTAGATGCAAGGTAATCAGCTTGTCCCATGTGGCACTCACACTTTTAATCCTCTTTTTACAGGTAAGGTAACTGAGACACAGAGAAGCTAAGTGACTTGCCCAAGGTCACATAGTTGACAAGTGGCGAAGGTGGGATTAGAACCCACTTCCTCTGACTTCCAAGCCCGGGCTCTTTCCACTGAGCCGAACTGCTTCTCACATCAGCGTGGCTCAGTGGAAAGAGCTCGGACTTGGGAGTCAGGTCATGGGTTCAAATCCGGACTCTACCACTTGTCAGCTGTGTGACGGTGGGCAAGTCACTTAACTTCTCTGTGCCTCAGTTATCTGTAAAATGGGGATTAAGACTGTGAGCCTCACGTGGGACAACCTGATTACCCTGTATCTCCCCCAGCGCTTAGAACAGTGCTCAGCACATAGTAAGCACTTAACAAATACCAACATTATTATTATTATTATCATCCCTGGACTTCCTGGCAGGGCACTGTCAAACCAGAAAAATAATTAAATTCCAAACCTCCCCATTTTGCTTCAATTACATGTCACTGATAAAGCCTAAACAGCCCCATCACACACTGGAACCGGCCGCCCTGACTCCAGCCTTTCCCTTCTCCAGCCTAGATTTAATTCTACTGCCTATCATTTTTCTATAATACTCTTCCATTCGTCCCCTCAAAATATTAAATTATTTATTCAGCTATTTCACCCTGACACATTCAAATGATTACCTTTTATATCCTCATTCTTCCACCTGCTCCCATAATTTGTAAATGTCCGTCTCCCTTATCCAACCAAACTTTTACTACTCTATGCACTTATACCCCACTTTGATGGCTACATCAGCCTCCTCACTGATCTCCACACTCCAGGCCTTACTTCGTTCTCCTTTTTGGGTTATTTTTCTAAAAAACAGTTCAGTCCATGTCTTCCCATTCCTCAAGAATGCCTACCCACTTCTGCATCAAACAGATATTCCTTACCATTTGCTTTAAGTCACTCAGTCAGCTCTCTCCCTCCTACCTTACCTTGCTGATTTCCTACCACAACCTAGCACATTCACTTAGCCCCTCTAACTCCATACTCCTCACCGTAACTCTATCTCATCTGCCTCGCCACCAACCCCTTGTCCATGACCTTCCTCTGGCCTGGAACTCCCTCTCCATAATAATAACTGCTGTATTTATTAAGTGCTTACTATGTGTCAACCACAGTTCTAAGCACTGGGGTGGATATAAGTTTAATCCATAGGACACAGTCCCTGTCCCACATGGGGCTCACAGTCTACGTTATAAAAGACAGACCACCGCTCTCTCCACCTTTAAAGCCTTATTAAAAACATATCTCCTCCAAGAGGCTTTCCCCACTTAAGCCCTCATTTCACCAGTTCCCTCTCCATGACACATCATCTCTGCATTGAGATCTGTACCTTTAAACACTTGATATTAGCCCCACTCTCAGCCCTATATCTCATACACATATTAACATGTATTATATTAATGTCTGTCTCCACCCCCCATCAGACCATAAGCTCACCGTGGGCAGGGAATGTGCCTACCACTCTATTACAATATACTCTCCCAAGCACTTAGTACAGTTCTCTACATAGAACACTCAATAAAAATGACTGAATGACTGATTTTATCCAACCTGATTACCTGATTATTCTGGTTACACTTAGAACAGTGCTTGAAACATAGTAAGCACTTAACAAAAATACTGTTATCATCATAACGAGATAGAATATGAACAATAATAATAATTCTGGTATTTGTTAAGCACTTACTATGTGCAAGGCACTGTACAAGCAAATTGGGTTGGACGCAGTCCCTGTCCCATGTGGGGCTCACAATCTCAATCCCCATTTTACAGATGAGGTAACAGAGGCCCAGAGAAGTAAAGTTCCTTGCCCAAGGTCACACAGCAGACAAGTGGCGGATTCGGGAATAGAACCCATGTCCTTCTGACTCCCAGGGCCGTGCTTTATTACACCATGCCGCTTCTCATGAAACAGTGGGTTTCATGCTGGCCACCTTAAATAGTAATAGTAATAATAATAATAATAGCACAGATTCTAAGTGCTGGGATAAAATACACTGGTGGAATTTAAACAATCCCCATCCCTTATGGAACCCACAAGCTAAAAGACCCTAAAACCCAACCTATCTGTTAGCAAACAGATGGTGAGTACTGGGGGTTTAAAGTCGACAGCATGCTTGTGAAATCTCCTGGGATAGATGTTTGACCCTGCCATGGGATTTCCTTGCCGGTGGAAACAAATAAACCACTGGCACAACAAACACAGAGTCAATTAACCAGATTAATTGGCTAGTAGTCTGTTAAGACCTGGGGGACTGCTGGAGCCAGGCCAGAGGGAAGAGTTCCGGCAGCAGGATGCAGCAGGAGCTGGGGTCATCAGGAAGGGGACAACCCAATTATCTCCAGAGAGATTCCAAGAAAGACAAGGGGCACTGAGTCACGTGTTGCTCGGTGCCCTCTTGAGACCTGGGCCTGGGGTCTGCCACTCCTCCATTTCCCCCAGCTCCACAGGACACGGTCTTTACAACCTGTACAACCCTGGGAAGGTTACTTTGAGGGATAACTGAGGACTGCTCAGCTGGAGTCAGGGAGAGTCTGAGGATGCCCACACCCAAGGACTACTTGTTTACTGGCCTTGACAAAAGACCTGGGTTCTAATTCTGTCCCTGCTACTTCCCTGCTCTGTGACCTTGGGCAAGTCGCTTAACTTCCCTGTGCCTGTTTTTCACGTGTAAAATGTCCTCTCTCCCCCTTGGGCTGTGACCCCCCTTGTGGGACAGGGATTGTATCTGACTGGATCATCTTGTATCTGCCCCAGTGCTTTAAGCAGTGCTTAGCATAGCATAGCATAGCAAGTGCTTAAAAAATACCACCGTTGCTATTATTATTATCATTATTAGCGCATCATCGGCAGGGAAGCTGTCTGTTATATTGTTGTACTCTCCCAAGCACTCAGTACAATGCTCTGCGTAGAGTAAGCGCTCAATAAATATTACTGATTGACTGATTGTTAGTTGCTTGTTGTTTGCAAACCACTAGATTGCAAACTCCTCCTGGGCAGGGATCATATCTGCCAACTTTATTGTACTCTCCCAGTGTAGAAAAGCAGCATGGCCCAGTTCATGGAGCATGGGCCTAGGGGTTCTAATCCTGGCTCCACCACGTGTCTGCTACGCGATCTAGGGTAACTCACTTCACTTCACTGTGCCTCATTTACCTCATCTGTAAAATGGGGATTAAGACTATGAGCTCCATGTGGGACAGGGACTTCGTCTAACCTGATTAGCTTGTATCTATCCCAGGTCTTAGTACAGTGCCTGGCAGATAGTGAGCACTTAACAAACACCATTTTTTTGAAAAAAGACCCACGACTTCTGCTCTGAATGAAGATCCGCAGAATAAGTGGCAGGGAATGTGTGCCCAGGCAGAATGCAACTGATGAGAAAAAAGGTCCAGGGCCATCTGCACTAGGAGAAGCCCAGAGGTGTGAATGGCAGGGGTCTTGGACTCCCAGGACTCAGGGCAGACTGGAGATTCCATCCTGGTGACTGCAGAAGAAAGAGGGAGCCACTCTCTGGGGTCTTCTCTGCAGGTGAGGCCTGCAACTCTCAGAAATCTGGGTCTCTACTGGATGGAAAGTAAACCTTACTGTTATTATTAATCATATAATCATACTTGCTAAGTGCTGTGTGCCAGGCATAATAATATTAATTGTATTTGTTAAGTGCTTATTATGTTCCAGGCACTGTTCTAAGCACCGGGGTAGATACAAGGTAATCAGGTTGGACACAGACCCTGTCCCACATGGGGCTCACAGTCTTAATGCCCATTTTACAGATGAAATAACTAAGGCACAGAGAAGTTAAATAACTTGCCCAGGGCCACACAATAGACAAGTGGCAGAGCCAGGATTAGACCCCAAATCCTCTGACTCCCAAGCCTGTGCTCCTGCCACCGGGCCATGCTCCTTCTCTAAATTCTCTAGAATTTGCCACAGCTTAAATAAAATTAATAAATTATGGTATTTGTTAAGCACTTACTATGTGCCAAACACTGTTCTAAGCACTGAATAATCTCTCATGGCCACTTGTGTGGAGGCATGTTGTGAGTGGAGGCCCCGGATGCCATGATGGAAAGCGGGCGGGGGGTTCCTGGGAGAGGAGAAGTGAGAGCTGAGTGTGGCATGAAGAAGATGATCTGGGCAGCAGCATGGAGGAAAGGTTGGAGGCAGAGAAACCAGTGAGGAGGTTGCTGGAGTAGTCTGGCCACAATCTGCCCAGCTCCTGGACCATCCCCATCATCCTCGGAACTTAATAACTGTGGTATTTGTTAAACGCTTACTATAAGCCAAGCACTGTACTTCGACTCAGTTTTTTTTTTGTTGTTTATTTTCTGGCTTTTGGAGTAGGCTCTGGGGCGGCACAAAAAAGTATGGACTGGAGTGGGGAGAGACAGGAGGCAGAGAGGTCAGCGAGGAAGCAGACGCAATAGTCAAGACAGGAATTGGATGTCGAATATAACTCTGGAAGTAGCCAGGAAAAGGAAGGAAGCAAAAATCAGAGGACAAAAGAACCTGGTTAAAGATCTGAGCTGAGAATTCCAGCGGTCTGCCAGGAAGGACAAACAGGAATATTATAACACCCTATGTAAAGAAATGGAAGTCAATAACAAATGTGGATGGACAAGATCACTATTTAAGGAGATTAAAGAAATTAAGGGGACATTTCAGATTGGCTTTGTTAAAAGCCTGATGACGAATGAGGCCAGTGGAATCAGAGATGGAAGGAATACACAAAGGCACGTTACCAGAAGGCTAGCAGTATACAAGATGTATTTGAAGATGTTCCTTATGAATTAGAGCCGCTCATCATGGAAAGCGAAGTTAGATCAGCTTTGTACTGTCTTGCCAAAAACATGGCACCTGGCTTTGATAGGCTTCCTATTGAGATGTTTCAGGCAGTTGAAGAGGAATCGGTTGACATTCTTACCAAATTATGTCAACAGGTTTGGCTAACCACTCAAGTGACCATCTGACTGGAAGAGATCAGTTTATATCAAAGGCAGGTGATACAACTAAATGCGACACGACAGTTATTATACAATTTCCTGATCTCACATGCAAGGTATTGCTAAAAATGATCCAGTATCAGATGGAGACCTACATGGAATGTGAATTGCCTGACTTTCAAGCAGGATTCCGGAAAGGACGAGAGATGCGAAATATTATTGCTGCTGTCCAGTGGGTAATCGAAAGGACAAGAGATTATCAAAAGGAGGTCCGCCTATGTTTTACTGATTATAGTAAGGCCTTTGTGTGGATCATGGGAAGCTCTGGAGCACATTAAGGAAAATGGGCATGCTGGACTATTTAATTGCATTAATAGGGAACAGTTATGTCTGACAGGAAGCTATGCCTGCCTCTGAAACAAAAATGCTTGGCTACCATCATAATCGCTTAGGACCTCAGTTGTGGTGAAGGAAAGGAGTTGGGTCAACACTCCTCCATTTGTCTGCTTTTTGACCTTGGGCAAATTACTTAACTTCTCTGTGCCTCAGTTATAGGTAAAATGGTAATTAAGACTGTGAGCCCCATGTGGAACATGGACTGTGTACAGCCTGGATTTGCTTGTATTTACCCAGAGCTTAGTGGAGTGCCTGGAACACAATAAGTGCTTAACAAATATCATTAAAAAATCCCCAAACAAAAGCAACAACAAAAAAATGCTCCAATTGGGCCTTAGGCAAATTCATCGCAGGAGCAACATCAGATAAATAAATTATAATGGACCATTTTGATGCCAACACATGGAAAAAAGTAATTGAGAAACAGTGTAGCCTAGTGTAAAGAGCTCTAGCCTGGGAGTCAGTTGACCTGTGTTCTAATCCCAGCTCCACCACTTCTCTGCCTTATGACCTTGGGCAAGTCACTTAACTTCTCTGTATCTCCATTTCCTCGACTTTGAAATGAAGATCAATACCTGTTCTGCCTGTTTTACTTAGACTGTGAGCCCCATGTGGGTCAGAGACTGTCCAATCTGATATAAACTTGTATCTACCCCAGCATACCCCTCTCAGGGTTGCACCTGGAACGTTTCCTACTCTACCAGTCTCGGCTATGGGAGGGAGAGTCAAGCAGAAGCCTACCCATTCCATTTCTAGCTCGGTCAGTGACTAGCAAGTGGAAGGCAATCTGTTACAAGTCAAAACTCACCCGTGCTGGGCAGCAGCAGCATGGGAGAGAGTCGAGGGTGGAGACTTAAGCTAACTACGTGGAAGGAGTCAATGGTAAATCACTTCCATATTTTTAACAAGAAAACTGTATGGGTACACTGCCAGAATAATTGCAGATGGAGAGTGGGGCATTGTGGGAGAGATGTGTCTATAGTGTCGCTATGGCTCGGAAATGACTCGATGGCAAAAGACAAGACCCCAGCACTTAGACTAGTGCTTTATGCATAGTGCTTAACAGTTACAATAATAATAATAAGAATCATGTTGCATGGGATTGACAAACTCAACAGCAATGGCTCCCTTTTACCAAGTAAATGCATCATCTATCATGCTGAACAAAAGCCACGCAGCCTGATCGTATCCCCGATGTCAACAACATCATCAAAGAGCAGCATCAGAACGTCTGAGAAGTACAGATCGGAGCAGTCATGCACGGCAGAAAATGTCAGACAGACCATTGTCTCAGTTTCCTCAACTGTAAAATGGGGATTCAATCCCTGTTCTCCCTCTCCTCTAGACTGTGAGCCCCATGCGGGGACAAGGACTGTTGTCTGACCTGATTAATTTATATCTAGCCCAGAGCCTAGTACAGTGCTTGTAACATCAAACTTCATACATGACAGCACTTAACAAATCCATAATAACAATAGTAATTATTACTATTAATAAACTCACGCTCTCCATAGAACCACTCTGCCGAAAAGTGGCCTCCAAACCACCAAGACAGCTGAACGATAAGCTCCTGGGGAACAAAGGCCCTGCTGAAATAAGAAAATCCAACAGCTATCAGTGACAAGCACGATGAACGGGTATGTGTCTGTGGTATTCCAGAGTGGATCCAGCAGAAAGAAATCACCAAGATCAGTCCCATCCAAATGCCTTGGAGCCAGTTTCGGAGGATAGACCAGGATGGCGTGCTGCTATCAAGAAAGGAACGGCTCTCCTTGAACAGAAGTTTCAAAAGGGATGAGAGACAGAGGCAAAACAGAAAACAGTGTCAGGCACTGCATGACAACACAAGAAGAGATAGGCATTTTGGGTGACAATGTGGTCAGGACTGTGGGTCCAGCATTAACCTTTTCAGTACCCCTTAAATACTTTGATACTTTGATACTCACCTGGACCCCATAATACTTATGTAAATAGTCTTAGACTCTACTAATTCATCTATCCCTAATCTATTTTAATGTCTGTCTCCCCCATAGACTGTAACCTCCTTGTGGGAAAGGATTGAGTCTATCAACTGTTGTATTTCATTTTCCCAAGCAGGTAGTACATGTTCTCCAGTATGTGCTCAATAAATTTCATTGATTCATTGAATGATCAAAGGCCTACCAGTTTTCCAACATAGACTACTACCGCAGCACCTTACAAGCACTCGAGAACTTGGATAGAAGTGAGACTTTTTGAACTTTGCAATGATATGTGCAAATCAAATTAAGGAACCTGCAAGATGAATAGTGGGTTGCCCAAGTGGAAGAGATCAAATGAAACCTAGAACTCTGACATATTGCTAAAGATCTTATATGGTCCTGCTCATGTCATTATGGTACCCCTGAAAGGGTGAAAGCCCCAGTGTCAGCATAGACAAGGGGGAAATCCTAAAGAGATGGCTAGAACAATTCTATATTCTCTGTCACACAACAAGGCTCTGCAAAACATATAAAATATACAAGAGAAGCGACACGGCCTAATGGAAAGAGCGTAGACCTGGAAGTCAGAGGACCTAGGTTCTAATCCTGGTTCTGCCAGTTGCTTGCTGTGTGACCTTGGGCAAGTCACATAACTTCTCTGTGCCTCATTTACCTTATCTGTAAAATGGGGATTTATATTGTGAGCCCCAATTTGCTTGTATCTATGTCAGCATTTAGTACATAGTAAGCGCTTAACAAATAGCACAATTGTTATTATTGTTCTCTGAAGGTGGGCCACTATATAAAGGTTCCCATACAGCACTTTGCAAGCAGTAGAGAATTAGTCCACTGCTAGACACCTCTAATTCCCTCCAGAAGCCTCCATGCCCTCTCTAATCTCCCTCTCTCAGTCAATCAATCAATGACATTTAACGAATCTTTAATGTGTGCAGAGCACTACTAAGTGCATGAGAGAATACAGTATAAAAGAGTTGGTAGAAACATTCCCTGCCCACAGAAAACCACAATGTTGAAATAGAAACCATCAAGCATTGACTTCTCAAGGTCCCTCCTTCACCTTCTCACTGCTTTAGTATCATTCCCTTCTCTTTCTCCTTCTCGGCTGTCTTTAAAGGGGCTCCAACTCCTCTCACCTCTTGCTTAGTCTTCTCCCTTTCTGATCTCTTCAACTTATCCTCAGATGGCACCTTCCCATGAAACAATTGCTAAATCCTGCCAACTCTTCCATAGCAGCTAAGGCTCTCCACCAACTTGCCCCACCTTATCTTTCTGCTCTCTTCACTCACTGGTCTCCAGTCCATTATCTTTATTTCTTCCAAACTGATCTTCTACCAGGACCTTGTTTTTGGCTCTCCTGTCTCCTCCCCTGCATCCCTCTCTCCCTTCTAAAATCTGACAGATCACAGCAAGCCTCTCATCAAAAGAAACTGTCTAGAAACCTCAGCTTTTCCTTCCCTTCCCCCTTGCCCTCCTACCTCCTCCTGCCACTGGACTCTCAAACCCTCGGCCCCTCTCCCCTAGACCAAATGACCTGGGGGTAAGAGGAAAAGGTGCCCAAGAGGAGAGGTGGAAGGTGAGGAGGAAGAGGAGGAGGAGAAGAGAGGAGAAGGAGGAGGAAGCAGGAGAGCCCAGAGGAGATGAAGAATGTTGAGGAAGAAGAATGGGGTAGAGGTGAGGGAAGGAAAGAGGAATATGGAAGGATGGAATAGGAGAAGGGAAAAAAGGGAAAAGGGAAGGGAAGGAGAGAGGATGGGTATAAAGAAAGAAAAGAGGAGAAAGAGTGGAGAAAAATGAGAGATGGGAGGCAGGGAGGCAGGGAAGGTGTAAATAATTTCCCCTTCTTTTTCTCTCTTCCCTATTCTCCTATCCCCTTCTCCTCTCCCTCCTTCCCCTGGGCACTGTAGCTGGACAGGTACATTATTTGAAAAGTTGGGTGGGGAAAGGTGAACCAAGGCACCACAAGGTGGAGAGTAATAGTAGTCATAGTAATATTATTAGTCATAGTCATAAGAACAATTGTGGCATTTATTAAGCACTTTACTATGTGACAGACACTGAACTAAGTGCTAAGGTGACTATAAGCACATCAGGTTGGACACAGTTCCTGTCCCACATGAGACTCACAGTCTTAATCCCCATTTTACAGATGAGGTAACTGAGGCAAACAAGTTAAGTGACTTATCCAAGGTCACACAGCAGATAAGTGGCAGAGCCAGGATTAGAACCCAGGACCTTCTGACTCCCAGGCCCGTGGTCTACCCACTAGACTTTGCTGCTTCTTAAAAGTAATATTTACTGAACACCCACTTGTCACTGTCATGATGCACTGTACTAGGCTTTTGGAGAGTACAGAATGAGGAAGTGACACATTCCGGTCCACAGTTAGCTAACACTCTAGAAAGAGAAACAAACATGACAATATTTACAATTTGAACAGTCAGAATACATTACTGAATAAACATCCGTACAGGAGAGCTGAGGGTGGTTATAAATAAGTTCATAAGTGCCAGAGTTGGCCAAAGGGATGCTATGGCTCAAGGTGCTGGGAATTCAAACTGTCAGGGAAAGCTTGTTGGAGAAATGTGGAATTTTAGGAGGGATTTAAATGTGGGGAAGAGCTGTGGTCTGTCACACTTGAGGGAGGAGGGATTTCCAAGCTGAGGGAGCAGCAAGATCCAGGGGATGGAGGCAGGAGAATCGAGAGTGAAGTATGGCTAGCAGAAAGGAAGACGGTAGAAACGAGGATGTTAAATTTGGGAATAGCGGGAGAAGAGAGCAGAGGTAAGATGGAACCAGATGGTGGAGAGCCTGGGAGGAATTTTAGTTTGACTGGAGAGGCCCAGGAAGCCAGTGCTGCATGCAAAGCATTGTCAGAGGATCTGGCAATGTACTTTATTGAAATTGAAACCCTCAGACATGATTTTCCTAAAATCTCCCCACCTACCGCCCCCTCTTCGATTCTCCCATCTTTCCCAGTGGTATCACAAGAGGAGATCACCTGCGTCCTCTCAAACTCTATCCCCTCAACCTGTGCCTCTGACCCCATCCCTTCACACCTTATCAAAACACTTGTCCCTTCCTCTTTCCCTCCCTGACTTCCATCTTCAACCAGTCACTTTCCAGTGACTTCTTCCCCACTGTTTTCAAACAGACTCATGTATTCCCTCTCCTAAAAAAAAAAAAAACCCTCCCTTGATTCTCTGGCTCCTTCCAGTTATCCCGCCGAGCATTTTTCTCCAAAATTCTTGAGTGAGTGTTCTACATTCACGGCAACCACTTTCTCTCCTCCAGTTATCTCCTTGACCCTCTCCAATCTGGCTTCTGTCCTCTAGTCTTCACAGAAACTCCACCCTCTAAAGTCACCAATAACCTCCTTTTTTACACACCAATTAGTTTCTATTCCATCCTAATCCTGCTAGACCTCTTGGCTGCCTTTGACACCATGGACCACTGTCTTCTCCTGAAAACATTAGCCAACCTTGGCTTCACAATGACAGTGTCCTTTCCAGATTCTCTTATCTCTGGCCATACCGTCCCAATTTCTTTGACGTTCTCCTCTTTTGCTTCCAACCTTCTAACTCTGGGAGGCTCTCAAAGCTGAGTTCAGGGTCCTCTTTTATTATTCATCTACACCCACTCCTTTGGAGAACTCATTCGCTCCCACAGCTTCAGCTACCATTTCTATGCAGATCATTCCTAAATCTTTCTCTCCAGCACTGATCTTTCTCCTCTACAGTCTCTTATTTCCTCCTGCCTTCAGGACATCTCTACCTGGACATCCCAGTGACACTTCACACTTACCATACTCAAAAGAGAACTCATCATCTTTCCACAGAAACCCTTTCCCCCTGCTGACTTTCCCATCACTGTAGACAACATCACTATCCTCCCTGTCTCACAAGCCCATAACCTTGGCATTGTCCTCAACTCATATCTATCATTCAACCCACATGTTTAATCTGTCATGAAATCCCTTTGGTTCTACCTTCACAGCATCACTAAAATCTGCACTTTCCTCTCCACCCAAACTGTTAACACATTAATCCAAGTATTTACCCTATCCCTCTTTGACTACAACTACCTCCTCGCTGACTGGTCTGTCTCCCTCTACTAGACAGTGTGCCGGTTGTTGGGTAGGGATTGTCTCTATCTTTTGCTGAATTGTACTTTCCAAGTGCTTAGTACAGTGCTCTGCACACAGTAAGTGCTCAATAAATATGATTGAATGAATGAATGAATGACCTCTGGGACTCCTGTTTCTCCCCAATCCAGTCCTTCACTCTGTTGTCCAGATCATTTTTCTAAAAAAGACGTTCAATTCACATCTCCCCAATCCTCAAGAACCTCTAGTGGTCACCTATCCACCTCCACGTCAAAAAGAAACCCCTTACTCTTGGCTTTAAAGCACTCAATCTCCCCTTTCCCCATAATACCCTTACTGATTTCCTACTACAATCCAGTCTGAGATCTTCCTCCTCTAACTCCCAATATACCTCGATCTTGCCTCGCTCCCTACCGACTCCTCACCTGCATCCTCCCTTGGGCTTGCAACTTCCTCCTCCTTCATATTTGACAATCTACCTCTTTCTCCACCTTTAGATTCTTAATAAAATCCCATCTCCTCTTCCCCAACTAAGCCCGCATTTCCCTTTCCCCCTCTCCCTCCTGTGTCACTTAGGCATTTAGATTTTTAAGCACTTGATAGTCACCCTTTCCTCGGCCCTTAACATACTGTTTTAATGTCTGTAATATATTTATTTTCAGTTATTTTAGTGTCTGTTTCCTCTAGAATGTAAACTCCTTATGGTCAGAAAATGTGCCTATCAACTCTGCTATACTGTACTCTCCTGAGCACTTAGTACAGTGCTCAGCACACAGAAAGAGCTTAATAAGTACCACTGATCGGTCAATTAATTGATTTTTTTTCTAATGGCATTTGTTAAGCATTTACTATGTGGCAAGCCTTGTTCTAAGCACTGGGGTAGATACAAAGTAAACAGATTGAACCCAGTTCCTGTCCCATCTGGGGCTCACAGTCTTAATCTCCATTTTACACGTTAGGTAACTGAGGCACAAAGAAGTGAAGTGACTCGACCAAGGTCACACAGCAGACCAACAGTGGAGCATGGACTAGAACCCAAGTCCTTCTAACTCCCAGGCTCTATCCACTAGGCCGTGGTGCTTCTCTGAGTTGATCAATGGGATTCTTCCTGCAGCTTCCCCGAGGTGACAGCCTCCAATGTGCACGGCTTTTTGGGCAAAACAAACTGTGAATGATTTTTATGGGCTGTCTGAAATTTACAGACAATGGGCAACTGTGCTGGACTGGCTTGGGTCTGAGATGGATACAGTCCACACTGTCCAGGCTAGAGCAGGAGCCGCCGACCCTCCAAGCACCATTGTGTGACCCCACTTTCTGGGATGGGCAGAAGCAGTGGGCACTGTGCTTTGAGGGGGAATGCTAATCAGTCAGCCAATCAATCAAGCTGCGTGATGTAGTGGAGAAAGTATGGGTCTGGGATCCAGAGGCCCTGAGTTCTAATCCTGGCTCTGCCACTTGCCTGCTCTGTGACCTAGGGCAAGTAACTTAACTTCCGTGGGCTTCGGTTTCCTCACCTGCAAAATGGAGACACAATACCTGTTGCCCCTCCTATTAGACTGTGAGCCACATGTGGGGCAGAGACTGTATCTGGCCTGATTAACTTGTATCTACCCTGTGCTTAGAACAGTGCTTGACACATAGTAAGTGCTTAACAAATACCTTAAAAGAAAGAATGAAAGAATCAATAGTATTTAACTGAGCCTTTACTGTGTGCAGAGCACTGTACTGTTTGGGAGAGACCTGTGTGACCTTGGGCAAGTCACTTAACTTCTCTGGGCCTCAGTTACCTCATCTGTAAAAATGGGGATTAAAAAACATGAGCCCCATGTGGGACAATCTGATTACCCTGTATCTTCTCCAGCGCTTAGAACAGTGCTCTGCACATAGTAAGTGCTTACCAAATACCATAATTATTATTACAGGGCAAGAGAGTTGGCAGATGTGATCCCTGACCTTGAAGAGCTCACAGTCTAATGAGAGAGACAGACATTAAAACAAATCACAGGTAGCAGAAGGGGAAAAGTCTAAGGAGATGTACATGGGGCTTGGAATGGGTTGGGCATCGAAGTGATTGGGGGCATAGACCCGAGTGCATAGACCCTGCTGTGCATAGTCCATAGTACATAGTGCAGAAGGGAGGGAGAATAGGGTAGGGAGATGGGAGGTTAGCCAGGGAAGGCT
The DNA here is from genome assembly GCF_004115215.2 of Ornithorhynchus anatinus. NCBI lineage: Eukaryota > Metazoa > Chordata > Mammalia > Monotremata > Ornithorhynchidae > Ornithorhynchus > Ornithorhynchus anatinus. The sequence goes on along the minus strand of NC_041738.1, from coordinate 14,917,890 downwards.
TCCTGGAAGAGACGTGGCGAGCTAAAGGGCGAACAAAGTCCGAGCTATAATTCCAGCTAAAATGTATTTTGAAAACGGCCTTTCCCTCGTTCTCATCGTGTCCTTCGGGGTTTCACTACGGGTCGGAGGGGAGGGGGAGACCTGGCAAACGGAGGGGCCGGGAGCAGTGTGAGTCTGGAGCCAAAGGTCAGTGACACCGAAGGGCAAATGCAAGGCTCGTCGCGCCCACCAGGTGGCGGCACAGACCGCGGTTGGCGCTGAAGGCTTCTCTGATCCTCAGTTCCCTCATCTGTAAAATGGGGATCAAGACTGTGAACCCCACTTGGGACAACCTGATCATCTAGTATCCCCCAGCGCTTAGAACAGTGCTTTGCACATAATAAGCGCTTAACAAATGCCATCATCATCATCATCATCGTCCTAGCTCCTACCTCAGGCCTTGGCCTGGCCTTTACCCCTGCCCTTGGCCTGGCCCTTCCCAGTTCCTGTCTTTCATTCAATCGTATTTCCTGAGCGCTTACTATGTGCAGAGCACTATACTAAGTGTTTGGAACATACAATTCAGCAACAGATTGCCCCCTGGCTTCTCCCCTACTTGGATCCCAGCCCCGGCTCCTGATTTGGCCCCAGCCCCTGCCCTCACACCTACCCCCTACCCCCCATCCCTATCCCATCCCCTTCCCCTGCCCCTGGCTTCTGCCCCAACTCCTGCCCCTGGCCTGGCCCCTGCCCAGCCCTGGCCCAGCCCCTTCCACAGCTTCTGCTCCAGCCTCTGCCCCTGCCCCTGCCCCTGCCCCTGCCTGGGGCCCCGACCCTGGCCCCTGGTTCTGACCTGGCCCCTCAGGCTCTTCTTTTCACTCTTTGGGTTGTGGGAGTCTGGGTTGGGTTGGGGGGCAGAGAGTTATGAGGCTCTGCAGGACACTGACCTCCATCTTCAGCCCCAGTGCTTTAGCCTCAGCACACATCTCTGGGGTCCCCCCGGATACGGAACGGGTAATGAGAAGCAGCATGGCGTAATGGATACAGCACAGACCTGGGAGTCAGAAGGTCATGGGTTCTAATCCTCGCTCTGCCATGTCTTCTGTGTGACTTTGAGCAAGTCACTTCACTTCTCTGTGCCTCAGTTACCTTATCTATAAAATGGGGGTTGAGATTGAGCCCCTCATGGGAGAGGGACTGTGTCCAACTTGATTTGCTTGTATCTACCCCAGCATTTAGTACAGTGCCTGGCTTGTAGTAAGCATTTAACAAATACCCTGTTCATTATTATTGTTATTATTAATACACGGTAGAGTAGATGGGGGCAGAGGGCCTTGAGGGGAGTTGGAGGAGGCAGAGAGAAGGAAGGGGGAGTTGACTGAAGAAGGGACGTAGAGTGAGCTCACAGGGCTAGGCTGGCTGTATTTGAGGGAGGGCATGGGGGGCTATTCCAACAGTAGGTAGGTCATAGGACTAAATCCACACTAGAGGGGAACACCACTGAATGCACTTGGAAGAATCCACTTTCTCCCCACTGTCCCAGCTGGGGGAAGTCCCTTAATAATAATAACTATGGCATTTATTAAGTCCTTAGTATGTGCCAGGCACTGTCCTAAGCACTGGGGTGGAGTACAGCAAATGGGGTTGGATACAGTCCCTGCCCCACATAGTGCTCATAATCTTAACCCCCATTTTGCAGATGGGATAACCGAGACACATCGAAATGAACTGACTTGCTCAAGGTCACAAAGCAGACAAGTGGCCAGCCAGAATTAGAACCTCTGCTCCTCCCCCTCTCCTTTCACCTCCCCTCAGCACTGTACTCGCCGCTCAACTGTATATATTTTCATTACCCTATTTATTTTGTTAGTGAGATGTACGTCACCTTGATCCTATTATTTCGTTAATGAGATGTATGTCACCTTGATACTATTTATTTGCTATTGTTTTAATGAGATGTTCATCCCTTTGCTTCTATTTATTGCTATTGTTTTTGTCTGTCTGTCTCCCCCGATTAGACTGTAAGCCCGTCAAAGGGCAGGGACTGTCTCTGTTACCGATTTGTACATTCCAAGCGCTTAGTACAGTGCTCTGCACATAGTAAGCGCTCAATAAATACTATTGAATGAATGAACCGCGACCTTCTGACTCCCAAGGCCCGTGCTCCATCCACTGTACCATGTCCCCGGACCCCCACCCCCTTTCCCCTCAGTCGGGAATGGAATGGGGGCCGTTTCCTTTGGGATGTAGAGACAGCCGGGTCCAGGGAGAGACCCCTAGCCTCAATGTAGACTTAAATCCAGGGGAAAGGGCGGGCTCGGGTCCCTTCTTTCCTGGCGCTCTGGACGTTTCGAGTTGGGAGCTGGGCCTAGGCGCCCTTCCCCGATACCACCACCAGGAGGCGGCAGAAGAATAAAAATCTCTCTCCGGCCACTTGGGCCCCGCGCTGCCGCTCCACTCTGGCTGCGGCTCGTCCGGTCGGCAGGGGGCGCTGGATCTCCGTGCACGAGCAGAGCGCCGGGAAGAGTCATTCTTTCTTTCTTTCTTTCTTTCTTTCTTTCTTTCTTTCTTTCTTTCTTTCTTTCTTTCTTTCTTTCTTTCTTTCTTTCTTTCTTTCTTTCTTTCTTTCTTTCTTTCTTTCTTTCTCTCTTTCTCTCTTTCTCTCTTTCTCTCTTTCTCTCTTTCTCTCTTTCTCTCTTTCTCTCTTCTCTCTTTCTTCCTCTTTCCTCTCTCCTCTCTTCCTCTCCCTCTCTCTCTCTCTCTCCTCTCTCTCTCTCCCCCTCTCTCTCCCCCTCTCTCTCCTCCCCCCTCCCTCCCTCCCTCGCTCCCTTCCTCCCTTCCTCCCTTCCTCCCTTCCTCCCTTCCCCCTTCTCCCTCCCTTCCTCCCTTCCTCCTTCCTCCCTTCCTTCCTTCCTTCCTTCCTTCCTTCCTTCTTCCTTCCTTCCTTCCTTTCCTTCCTTCCTTCCTTCCTTCCTTCCTTCCTTCCTTCCTTCCTTCCTTCCCTTTCTTTCTTCCCTTTCTTTCTTCCCTTTCTTTCTTTCCTTTCCTTCTTTCTTTTCTTTCCTTTCTTGGAGAAGCAGCGTGGCTCAGTGGAAAGAGTCCGGGTTTGAGAGTCAGAGTTCATAGGTTCAAATCCTGGCTCTTCCACTTGTCAGCTGTGTGACCGTGGGCAAGTCACTTAACTTCTCTGTGCCTCAGTTCCCTCATCTGTAAAATGGGGATTAACTGTGAGCCTCACGTGGGACAACCTGATTACCCTGTATCTACCCCGGCGCTTAGAACAGTGCTCTGCACTTAACAAATACCAACATTATTGTTCTTTTTCTTTCTTTCTTTCTTTCTTTCTTTCTTCTTTCTTTCTTTCTTTCTTTCTTTCTTTCTTTCTTTCTTTCTTTCTTTCTTTCTTTCTTCTTTCTTTCTTTCTTTCTTTCTTTCTTTCTTCTTTCTTTCTTTCTTTCCATTATATTTATTGAGCGCTTACTGTTGTACAGAGCACTCTACTAAGCCCTGGGGAGAGTACGATACAACAACGAGCAGACGAGCAGACACATCCCCTGCCCATAACGAGCTTACAGTTTAGAGACGCACTTTTGTGGGGCTCCCAGTCTAAGAAGGAGGGAGAAGAATGGAGAAAACTCCCCATTCTTCAGATGAGGGAACTGAGGCACAAAGAAATTAAGTGCCTTGCCCAAGTTCAAACAGCAGAAAAGAAGCAGAGCCGGGACTAGAACCCTCTTACTACCAGGCCTGAGCTCTTTCCATAGGTCATGCTGCTTCTCTTTTTTCACTTCCCCTTCTATCCTCCCACTCCCCCTCTCTCTTCCCTTTTCCTGCTGCCTATATCCTTCTGCCCTAGAACAAAGGATGGGAGATAATAATAATAATAATGATTAACGGTTGTATTTGTTAAGTATTATTATGTACCAAGCACTGCACTAGGTACTGGGGTAGATAACAGATATTCAGGATGGACACAGCCCCTGTCCCACCTGGGTTTCCCAGTGTAAGGAACAGGATGAACTCAGAACCACAGTGCCTCAAATCTCACTGCATCTTCAGCACTTCTTGGGAAATTCTGCAAGCAATGAGTAAAATGGAGGTGCTAAATAAATGGGATTAGTAATAAATTGTTATTATTGTTAATTATTGTTGTATTTTAAGCACTTACTATCTATCAAGCACAGTTCTAAGCACTGGGGAAGATACAAGTTGGATACAGTCCCTGGCCCATATTGGGTTCACAATCTAAGTAGGGGGGAGAAAACGTATTTAATCCTCACTTTACAATTGAGGAAACTGAGGCCCAGAGGAAATTAAGTGACTTTCCAAGGTCACACAACAAGCAATCGGCAGAGTGAGGATTAGAACCCGGGTCTTCTGACTCCCAAGCTTGTGCTCATTCCACTAAGCCATGCTGCTTCTAGGGATCAGGCTGAGTGGGGCTGAAAGAAGCAGGGCGGAAGAAGATGGGGCTGGAAGCCCTTCCCCGGGACACTTTCGGCCCTCATCGCTTGTTATTTATTATTAATTTATTATTTTTTACTTGCTATTATCATTATCTTGTATTTATTAAGCGCTTACTATGTGCCAAGCGTTGGGGTAGATACAAGATAATCAGGTCTAACAATCTAAGTAGGAGGGAGGAGGGGTATTAAATCCCCATTTTTCAGATGAGGGAACTGAGGCATAGAAAAATTAAGTGATTTGCCCAAGGTCATAAGGTAGATAAATGGAGGAGCTGGGATTAGAACCCAGGTCCTCTGACTACCAGGCCTGTGCTCTTTCCACTAAGCCACATTGCTTCTAATGATCATAATAACAATGATGATGATGATGATAACTTTATAATCCTACAACACTGGGCAACCCTGGAGCTGCCCTGTAGACTGTCAGCTCTTTGTGGGCAGGAAATCTGTTTATTATTATACTGCACTCTCCCAAGTGCTTAGTACAGTGCTCTGCACACAGTAAACCCTCAATAAATACGATCGAATGAATGAATGAATGGAGGGCAGGAGGTGAGACAAAGATAATAATAATAATTATCATGTTATTAAAGATCAGGAAACACTTCTGCTCTGGAGGAGCAGGGAAGGCGAGTCATTTCCCGAGGGGTGGGCTACGTGCTGCTAGACACACCAGCAGGGTCAGGAAGTTTGGAGAGATCCACGGCTGAGGGGTCTGTGCTGGGTCATTGGAGGAGAAACAAGGATGGAGAGGGGAGAATTAGGAACGTGGGCTGGTATATGCTGGGTGACTGGGGAGAGTCAGGATTGGAGAGGGGAGAGATCAGGGTGTTGGATGGTCCGTGCTGGGTCACGGAGGAAAGCCAGGAATGGAGAGGGGACAGTTTAGAGGTGTTCGCTGGTTTGTGCTGGTTTGCGGTTTGGGGAGAGTCAGGAATTAGAGAAGGGAGTTAGTTAAGGGAGCTGGTTAGTCTGGGCTGGGTCACTGGGAAAGAGTCAGGGATAAAGAGTTGAATCATTTATCCTAGATTCCTCACTCTTTCAACAATCTCGTTCATCCTGTTGCTAAATCCCTACCATCATTCCTCCGCAACGTTTCCCAAAGTCATTCCTTCCTGTCCATTTCTAGACTGTAAGCTTTAAGTTTTCTGCCAACTCTGATATATTGTACTCTCTCAAATGCTTAGTATAGTACTTTGCACAGAGTAAGCACTCAGTAAGTACACAATTGATGACTGATTAACTGATCCATCTAAATGACCACCACCCATATACAGGTGCTTGTTGGATCCCAATTTGATAATGTTTAATTGGTCTTCCTGCCTCTGGTATTTCCCCTTTCTATACTTCAATTCTTTGGCCCAGATCACTTTTCTCAAATGTTTTTCTGCCCACTTCTCCCCACGCATCGAATACTTCCTCTCTGCATCCAGCAGAAACTCGCTGTTATCTTGAAGCAATGTGACCTAGTGGAAAGAACACAGGCCTGGGAGTCAGAGGACGCAGGTTCTAATCCCAGTTCCACTGTGTGTGTGTGCTGTGTGACCTTGGGCAAGTCACTTAACTTTTCTCTGCCTCAGTTTCCTCATCTGTGAAATGAGAATTCAATATCTGGTCTTCTTCCTTCTTAAACTGTGAGCCCCATATGGGTCAGGGACTGGGTCCTACCTGATTAACTTGTATCTACTCCGGCTCTTAGAACAGTGCTTGACACATAGTAAGTGCTTAACAAATATTATTATTATTGTTATTACTACCTACCCAGTCTCTTCTCCCAGCTCTCACTCTCTGTCCCTCCCAAACTCACCTTCTCACCGTGCCTCATTCCCCACCTTCCTGCCTCTAACCCCTGGCTCACATCCTTCCTTCTTCTGAAATCCCACCTCCTCCAGAGGCTTTCTCCAATCCATTTTTCTTCTTCCCAGATCACAGCCTTTCAACTAGGATTTCAACACTTTGGCACCCATAACCTCCCATCACACTTTTATATATGTCAATTTACATTTAGAGTGTAAACTGCTTGTGGGTAGGGAACATGACACTTCTTGGTTTTGTGCTTCCAGTCCACTTAGTACAGTGCTTTGTATTATTATTATTATGGTATTTGTTAAGCACTTACTATGTGCCAGGCACTGTTCTAAGCACTGAGATGGATACAAGCGAATTGGGTTGGACACAGTCCACATGGGACTCCCAGTCTTAATCTCCATTTTATAGATGAGGTCACTGAGGCACAGAGAAGTTAAGTGACTTGTTCAAGGTCACACAGCGGATTAGTGGCAGAGCCAGGATTTGGACCTTTGACCTTCTGAATTCTGGGCCTGTGCTCTACCCACTATGCCATGCATATATGACTCTTACATTTTTTAATTGATCACTACTTCCTGCTACTGGTAAATTATTTTATATTTATTATTTTTTTTTAGGGTATTTTTTATGGTAGTTGTTAAGTGTTTGTTACATACCAGAACTGTACTGAGCACTGGGGTATATACAAGCTAATCAGATTGGTCACAGCCCATGTCCCACACTGATCCTCACTGTCTTATTTCCCATTTTACAAAGGCACAGCCGAGGCACGGAGAAGTTAAGTGACTTGCCCGAGGTCACCCAGCTTACAAGTGGCAGAGGTGTGATTAGAACCCAGGTCTTTCTGACTCTCAAACCCGGACTCTGCCCATTGGGCCCCGCTGCTTTTCTAGGCCATGCTGCTTCTAAGCTACGCGTTACTGTTACTTACTGTTGCACGTGGTGGGGTAGATACGGGTCAGACACAGTCCTTATCCCACAAGCTGCTCACAGTCTAAGTAGGAAGGAGAACAGATGAGGAAACTGAAGCACAGAGAAGTTAAGTAACTTACCCAAGTTTCCACAGCAAGTGAAAGAGTCAGAATTAGAATCCAGGTTCTCTGACTCCCAGACCCGTGCTCTTTCCACTACACCACGTTGCTTCTCCACTGTACCCCCCGCCTTAGATTGTAAGCTCCTTGTGGGCAGGGATCATGTTTCTAGTATTCTCCCAGGTAGTTATTAGAGTGCTCTGCAGACAGCTAGATTAGTTCCGGGTGGGTCTCTCTGTTCTGTGCCCCCCTGCAGGATGGTACTAACCTCGGGGGCTAGGGGAGGCTCTGAGCTCCTGCCTGCCAATTGAGGAGTCCATGAGTCGGGCAGGGCCCGGGTACCCTCGGCGTGGCAAAGAAGGAGCTCTCCTCTGGCTAAACTGCCTGTCCTTCAGCTTCCCTTCTCTCTTGACCGTAAAGAGGGCTGGGGACATGGCGGGTAGGGGGTAGGGGACACAGAGCAGAGTGGGAGTCTCAGCAGAACCTGGAGGCTTCCCTCTCTGCCTCAGTTCCTCCAGCTCTTATGCCTTCCTCTGGATTCCTGCTCCCCTGCCCCTAGCCCATGATTCTTCCCCAGGCCAGCCCCCAGAGACCCCTCTGTTCATCTCCCCCATCCCTGACCCTCCCACCCCCTGCCAGCCCACGATTTAGAGGGGATGATCGGGTGAGTGGAGGGGGTTCAGTGAGATCAGAGAAGTAGTGTGGCCTAGTGGAAAGAGAACGGGGTTGGGAGTAAGAGGACCTGGGTTCTAATCCCGGCCCTGCCAATTGTTCCGCCAATTGCTTGCTGTGTGACCTTGGACAAATCGCTTCACTTCTCTGTGCCTCAGTTTCCTCAACTGTAAAATGGGGATTCGATAACTGTTCTCCTTTCTACTTCAGACTGTGAGCCCCATGCAGGACAGGGACTGTGTCTGACCTACTTGACTTATACCTACCTCAGCGCTTAGAACAGGTCTTGACAAATCGTAAATGCTTAACAAGAACCATGAAACAAACAAACAAGCAAGCACCCACTCCACGGGTGGCCCCAGGGAGAGAGTTCTCCACCCACTGAGGGGAACCACTGTGACTCGCCTCCAAGGGCTGCTGGCTGGTCCGTGGCCCTGGACCTCTCCAGTGGCCTTTCCAGTGAGCTGTGGACTCCACTGGAGAGGGGCCTCACTTGCTTGAGATTTGTGGATATTTTCTGCCCCTTCCACTGCTTTCCCCAAGGTGGGGGTTAGTGGGGCAGGTGGGTGTGCTTTCTGCTCCATTTTCCTTGGGATGGAGAAGGGGGTCGCTGGGGGCTGTAGGCCCCAACACTAACCTAGAGGGACGGGGCAGGGAGTAGCTGCTATGGAGAAGGGAAAGGCCGTAGAACCCAGCCTCCACCCTGCTCTCCCCCAACCTCCACGTTGCCCCCACAGGAAAGAGATACTGTGGGGAGGGGAAGGTGGAGGTGTGACAGTGGCGAGATGGGGGAGATCTGAGGACTTTCTGGCAGGTCTTCCCCCTGTAGTTTAATCCCTTGTTCCCCCTTTCCCCCTCCCCTTCTCCCTCTCCTCCACCCCTTTCAGACCCCTTTCCTCTCTCCCGCCAGCTCCAAATTAGGTTCAGCCCCATTCCCGCTGCGGTCCCCGGACTGGGAGCCTAGGAGAGTCTGTCCTCCTTGCCCCCCGCCAGCCCCTCCCACACCCACCTCCCCACCCGTTCCTAGGGCCTGTCGGCTCCTGTCCAGGTGACGGGCCTGCCCGAGCCCTGCTTTATGACTCAGAGGGCGTGCCTTTGGCAGCAGTGGATGGGGCTGAGAAGGGGAGCTGGAAGGGGAGATGGAAAACCCAGCCCTGAACCCCAAGCTGGATCCAGGGGACACCCAACCCGCCCACTCCTGTCTTATAATTGGCACTTGTGGTGGGGGTGAAGAGGGGAGCCCCCGGGACCTGAAATCCCACCTCTACTCACCTTCCCCAGCCCTCTGCCCTTCCACCTCCTGCTCAGTCTGTGAACCAGGCCTCCTACTCACATTGACCATGCCAAGCATGAAGGCAGGGGAGTGGGCCAGGAGTTGTATGGCCAGGGACCCCGGGGGGCTCTGGAGCTTGGATAGATCCCTGGCCAGTGATTTGGGCTTTGCCCCTGGAAGAGAGCCAGTGGTGGAGAGGAAAGTTAGGGTGTTGGATGGTCTCTGCTGGATCACTGGAAAGAGAGTCAGGGTCAGGGGTAGAGAGGGGAGATTCAAGGCTATTGGTTGGTCTGTACTGGGTCATGTGGAGAGTCAGAGATGGATAGGGGAGAGTTAGAGTTTTGGGATGGTCCATAATGGATCACTGGGGGAAAGTCAGGGACGGAGAGGGGAGAGTTAGGGTTGTTGGTTGGTCTGTCCTGGGTCATGTGGAGAGTTAGATATGGATATGGGAGAGTTGAGCCCGTAGGATGGTCCCTGTTGGATCACTAGGGGAGAGTTAGGGGTGAGGATTCGTCCATCCCAAATCATAAGGGTGGGTGGACAAGAGGGCGATCAGCATACCGTTCCTCCCAGCATCCTGGTGCCGCTCTAGGAGAAAGTTCTGAGCCAGCTGGCCAGGTGGACTGTGGGACTGCTAAGAGGGGTGGGGTTTCAGGTTGATGGCATTCATGGTGGGAACACATACTTACCGACACTCAAACACACATTCACAAACACACACCACACACCGGGCACTCACACAGATGTCCCCACCCCGCAGATTCCTGCGATCAACCAGTTAGTCATGGTATTTATGGAGCGCTTTGTGCAGAGCAGTGCACTAAACACTTGAGAAAGTACAATACAATAGAGTTGGTAGACATGATCTCTGCCCTTAAGGAGCTTACAGTCTTCAGTGCTTAGAATAGTGCTTGGCACATAGTAAGCGCTTAACAAACACCATCATCATTACGGAAGAGCTTCCAGTTTCCGGCCAATCAATCAGTGGTACTTATGGAGCTCTTTCTGTAGGCAGAGCACTCTACTAAGTGCTTACTCCTGGACAAGCTTCGGGGGAGGCCTGGCTCAGGGTTTGCTGGCCGTACCCCACTGGACTGCACATGTTGGACTTTGGAGCATTGGGAAGGGAGCTCCCAGGCGCAGAACCCTACAGAGCAGCCAAGATCCAGCTGTCTGGAGCCTGAATGGGGTAGATGTGGTTGGTGGAGGGAGTTTCCTGCTGGGAGAGGGGTTCAGGGGTTTTAGAGGCTCCACTGGGTTGAGACCTGGAGCAGAGTGTTTATCCTGAGGCCTCAACTCCCGACCTCTCACCCCGGCCAAGTGCTGGCCCTGGGTCAAGCCAGAAGTAATTCTGTTTTCAGGGCCTGCTTCTCTCTGGCACTAGGGAGACGGGGGAATCTGTGCACCATTCCCCCAGGCCCAGGGGGTCCCGTCTTCCTCAGGTCCATGGCCCCGAGGATCTGGGGACTGTTGTTGCACCAGAATCAGGGTCCCACTCTCCTAGGACCTGGTGTCCTCCCACAGCCACCTGGGCCCCCCCGACTTTCCAGACCGTGGGGCCCTGGATCTCCCACATCAGCAGAAAGCAGGTCTGCGTGTCCCAATCTGCCCAGTGTCAGGAGCTCTGAGGAGGGAAGCAGCCTGTTCCAACACAGCCCTGCCCCGCGGCCTCAGTGCTGGGAAGCTGTGCTCCCCACGCCCACACACACAGCCTGGGGCCTGAACACGGGCATCCTGCCAGCTCCCCCCGCTGTCATCCCCCTTGCCTGGCAACAGCAGCACAACACACAAAAACACACGAGCCCACAAAGAGGATACCCATAAGCCTCTCTGGTCCTCACCTGAGAGACCCCAGAGCTGAAGTAGGGAAAGGTGTCCCAAAGAGCCTTGCAGATTGGAAGACCCCACATAAGCCCCTCAGATGCCCCTGGCAGCCCAGCTCGGCTCTCCAAGGACCTGCCCATGTACCCACTCACCATTCTGCCCACTGCATGGGGAGTCTGGAGGGCACAGAGAGGAGAAATGATTTGGGGAAAGTCACACAGCACAGCAGTAAGCAGGGTTCAAACCCGGTCCCAGGATCCAAGGCAGCACTCTGCCCTTCCTCTCCCCCCCCCCTTTTTAAATGGTATTTGTTAAGCACTTACTATGTGTCAGGAACTGTACTAGACATGGGTAGAGACAAGCTAATCATGTTGGACACTGTCCGTGTCCCACAAAAAACTCACAGTCTTAATCCCCATTTTACAGAGGAGGTACCTAAGGCACAGAGAAGTTAAGGGACTTGTCCAAGGTCCCACAGCAGACAAGTGGCAGAGCTGGGATTGGAACCCAGGTCCTTCTGACTCCCAGTCCCGACCTTTACCTACTAGGCCATGCTGCTTCTCTCCTGCTCTGTGTCTTTTCCCAAAAGATATATCTTTCCCCAGGGATCCTCAGGCCTACCTAGCTGAGCCCTTGCCCTCTCCACTCATTCTGACCTGACATAAACAAGTCAGCTGGGTAACCAGGATGACAAGAGAAAATGAACTTTTCTCAGCATGATAAAGTGAGGGCAGGACAACAGGAAGAACTTTATGACAGGAAGGATTGCGAGTTCAGGCGTCTATTTTTCTCGAGACCCCTTGGCTCAGGAGAGGCCCCCTCTGTGGAGGTGGAGAGTTGCCTGCCCGCTCTGAGATAGGGTAATGGGTTAAAATGACCCTTAGCAGAGAGTCAGGCTGGAGATTGATTCTGGAATCCCTCTGAAGTTAGGGAAGGGGTCTTTCTTTCAGCCCTCTCCCAGCCCCTCACATAAAGAAGGGTCTCCAGCCTCTCAGATGCCCAAGGTGGGCAGGAGGCCAATTCAGAGTGTGTGTGTGTGTGTGGGGGGGGGTTCCTCGGTCCCTTTCAGGGCCATAACCAACTCCCTGGGAAAGTCTGACTTGTTCATGTTATCCTAGTTTCTGGGCCAGGCCCTGAGCTGGCTTCATTCCAAATCCCAGCCGGGACAGGCTCCATCCTGTCCCGACCACGGGGGTCTCAGCTCCTCCTGTTCTTTCCCCTCTTGCCTCCCCTTCATTAAGGGGAGCAGCTGCCCAGAGCTGTTTCCCTGCAGGGGCTTCTGGGTCCTGCTCCAGTTGCTTGCCACTGCCCGGACCCCTGTCCTCCGTCCCAAATCTCTGGGTCCAAGGTGAGAGAGGAGTGGGTCCTGCCCGTTCCAGCTGACACAGCTGTTCCAGCAGTGAGTCAGTGGGGCAGGGCGGGGGTGGGCGTGGAGGGACACTGAAGCTTTCTCAGGCTGATGGGCGAAGCCTGCAATCAGCAATACCTTTCAGGTTGCGCCAAACCAGGTGTACACCCCACCCTCTCCCCCGCCTTCTCCCTCCTCCTCCTCTCCCCGCACCAGTCTCACTCTGGCCTTTTAGGGAAGCAGCAGGGCTAGGTGCTGAGCTGGGAAAGGTTGGGAGTGGTTGTCAGGCTGTGGGAACCAGATGGCACCGCCCAGCCTCCCCTCTGCCAGGGAGGGGGCATCCTCCGGCCAGGCAAGGAGTGGCTGGACACCAAGACATTGTCCTAGCCTCGGCCCCTCCAGCCCATGGGGGACCCAGAGGTTGAGTCTCAGGGAGAACCAAGCAACCAGGGATTCCCCCCAACCCCTACTCTGGTTCTGAACAGCTTCCGTGACCTGTGAGGGCCCTGGCAGGGGGGAAGGCTGGTAGTGGGGAGGGAAGGCTGGTGGTGGGGAGGCATGCTGTGAGGGGAAGGTTGGCAGGGGGAAGGGGAGCTGTGAGGGGAAGGTTGGTAGAGGAAAAGAATGGTGTGAATGAAAGTCTGGTTGGGGAAGACAGGGAGAGGGAAGGTTAGTGGTGGGGAGGGCTGCTATGAGGGGAAGGTTGTGAGAGGAAGCCTGGTGGGAGCAGGCTGGGAGGGGAAAGCAGGGGGAGGGAATAATAACTGTGATACTTGTTAAGCACTCACTATGTGCTAGGCACTCTACTAAGCACTGGGGTGGATACAAGATACATGCTGGAAGCAGTTCCGATCCCACATGGTGCTCACAATCTTAAACCCCATTTTACAAATGGGGTAACAGGCACAAATAAACAAAGTGACTCGCCCAAGGTCATACAACAGACAAGTGGAGGAGTCAGGATTAGAACCCAGGTCCTTCTGACTCCCAGGCCTGTGCTCTATCCACTAGGCCACAGTATCCACGATACTGTGAAGGGAAGGTAGGGAGAGGGAAGGCTGGTAGGGAAAGGTCAGGGGAAGGAAAGTTGGTAGGAAGGAGCCCCGCTGTGGGGAAAGGCTGATTGTGGAAGAGGGTTGCTATGAGGTGAAGGTTGGGTAGTGGGGTAGATTGGGAGTGGGGAAGGCTGGTGGTGGGGAGGGCTGCTGTGAGGGGAAGCCTGGTGGGTGGAGGTTGGTAGGGGAAGGCAAAGAGGAGGGAAAACTTGTGGTGGGGAGGAAGGCTGCTGTGGGGGAAAAGCTGGCGTGGAGGCGGTGGAGAGGGAAATCTGGTGTGGAGAGGGAAGATTGGGTCTCAGCTGAATCAAGGAATCAGGGGGCTCAGGCTGGAGTTGGAATGGAGTGGGGAGGGGTCACCAGTCCTGGGTGCCATCTACCCTCACCGCCCACCCCCTGCCCAGTTCCCTGACATAGGCTTTGTCACCATGTTACTTCTGATGGGTGGGAGTTCATATGTGTGTCTGGGTGTGCAGGGGTGTCTGTACCAGTGTGTGAGCACATGTGGGCTATGTGAGCATGCGTGTGAATGTGTATTTGAACCTGCGTAATCTGGGAGTGAGCATGTGCGGGTTTTGAGTATGTATGGGGGTCTATGTGTCTGAGAATGAGCATGGGTGGGTTTGTGTAACCAGGAGTGTGTGCGTGTGTCTATATGTGACTATGCCTATGTAGTATAATTTTGAGCAAGTGTGAGTTTGTTTGTGCATATATTTGCCTGTCTCTATGTGTAACAATGCCATTTTGGGTGTGCAGATATGCCTTTGTTTGTAAACATGGGTGGGTTTGTGTTTATGTGTACCTCAGTTGATGCGTAAGCATGTTGGGGTTTGCGTCTGAGCATGTATGAGTTTGTGTGCATTAGTTTGTGCCTCTGTTTGAATCTGTGTACGTGTAGGTTTGTGTGCTTGGTAATGGTGCCTCTGTCTCTGTCTGCCTGTGTACTTGTATCCCTGTAGTCTGCCTGCGTGTGCTTGTGTGGGCATGTGTGCGTGCTGGTGTACGGAGTGACTGTGGGTAAAACTGCATCTCAGTGGAATCCCCAGTCAAGGCTTGCAGACATATGGGTATGGTGGGCTGAATCCAGACAGGAACAGCTCTCTCTGAGCCAGAGCCCCAAAATGATTGTGAGACAAGTAGACAAAAGGGGTACGCTGTACCAGCTGCTGAAAACATCGGCACAGCTCAAAGAACAATTTGTGTTTGTGTGTGTGTATTTGTGTGTGGGAGGGGGCAAGGGGGAAGCACAGAACTGGGTGAACTGGAGCTCCTATGTGGCCTGGGGGTCTTTCATGTGTTGTCACATTTGCGCCCATTGGTGAATTTCACCAACACAGTACAGCGGACTCCGTGTGTGTGTGTATACTTATATCTGAGTTTATGGGTTTCTATGTATAGTTGTGTGTCCATGTGTGTGTCAGTCACCTTGCCCCCTCTTACCTTACCCCTGTGATTTCCTACTTCAACCCTGCCCACACACCTGTCTCCTCTTAATGTCAACCTACTCACTGTACCCCCCTCTCCCTTACCTGTCAGCTGTGTGACTTTGGGCAAGTCACTTAACTTCTCGGTGACTCAGTTACCTCATCTGTAAAATGGGGATTAAGACTGTGAGCCTCATGTGGGTCAACCTGATTACCCTGTATCTAACCCAGTTAGAACAGTGCTCAGCACATAGTAAGTGATTAACAAATACCAACATTATTATTATTATTATTGTTATCTTGCCACTGACCCCTAGCTCATGTCTTGCCTGGAACTCCCTCCTGCTTCATATACAATAGACCACCATGCTCCCTACATTAAAAGTTTATTGAAGGCCGATTCATTCATTCACTCATATTTATTGAGCGCTTACTGTGTGCAGAGCACTGTACTAAGCACTTGGGAGAGTATAATACAATAGAGTTGATAGGCATGTAAAGTATACAGTAAGTACACTTCCCAAGATACAGCAATAAAAAGAGACAATCCCTGCCCACAACGGGCTCACAGTCTAGAAACGGGGAGACAGACATCAAAACAAGTCAACAGGCATCAGTAGCATCATTATAAATAAATAAAATTATAGATATATACACGTTGTTAATAAAAATGAATAGAATTATAATTATAAATATGTACATATTTACACAAGTGCAGTTGGGGGGTGGTAAAGCAAAGGGAGGGAGTCGGGGCGATGGGAAGGGGAGGGGTAGGGGAGCAGAGGAAAAGGGGGGCTTAGTGTGGGAAGGCCTCCTGGAGGAGGCACAACTTCTCCAAGTGGCCTTCCCTAAGTCCTTATTTCCTCTTCTCCCATGCCCTTCAGGGTGACCCTTACACTTGCATTTCCACCCTTTATTCACCCCACCCTCTGCCCCAAGCACAGATGTACATATCCATAGTCTGTCTCCTCAACTAGGATGTAAGGGTCCTTGTGGACAGGAAATGTGCCTACCACCTCTTATATTTGTACTCTCCGCAGTGCCTAGTACATTGCTCTGCACACAGTAAATGCTCAATAAATATGATTGATTGATTGAGAATCGCAGCGTGGCATAGTGGATACAGCACGGTCCAGAGAGTCAGAAAGTCATGGGTTCTGATCCTAGCTCCTTCACTTGCCTGCTGTGTGATCTTGGGGAAGTCACTCCACGTCTCTGGGCCTGAGTTACCTTATTTGTAAAATGGAGAATGAGACTGTGGGCTCTATGTGGGACAGGGACAGTGCCTGGCACATAGTAAGCACTTAACAAATACCATAATAATAATAATAATAATTTTCTCTAAACACTGTGGGGCTACTACTGGAGAGAGAGTTCTGGGTGAGCCAGACAGGGGGCTGGCCTGGAGGTGTCAGTCAGAGCTGATTTTTTTTTGCATGAGTGTATCTGGTTGTGGGTCTGTGTTTCCCACCACAGCCTACTCTTAGTTTGTAAGGTGAAACCCAGGCCTGGCTCCCCGCTCTCCCACTGAGGCTTCTCAGAGAGGGAAGCTGGGACCCTGACCCTATCTCCCCCTCCCCAGGAACACCCAGTCTAACATCCTGGGGTGGTGTGGTGTGTGTGTGTGTGTGTTTATGTGTGGGTATTGGAGTAAGGGATCTGGAGGGGAAAGACTTTGCTGGGGAGGGGTTGTGCAGAGACCCGGAAAGACGCGGTTGTGGCCACGGGTGGGGCTGCAGGAATGCTAGAGATTCAGGGCGGGCCTGGCCCGTCTGCAAATACCTTGGCCCCACCTGGCCCGGGAATGTGCTGAGCGGAGGCCCCAGCTCCGGGCGTGGAGGAGGGGGCAACCCCCAGACCTCGCCTGTTACCTCTCCCCTTCCTTCTGCCACTGCCTTTCTCATGCCCTCCCCCTCACCCCTCACACCTCTCTGACCATCCAGTGCTTCCTTCTGTGTGTCCTCCCTCATCACCCTAAAGTTTGGGATCTCAGGCTCCAGGTTCACAGTCCCTGCCTCCCATCCCTGTTCCCCGTCCCCACTGCCCAGCTCTGGGCTTCTGCTGTCCCCGACCTTGTTTCCTGATCCCCAACCCTGCTTCCTGCCCCGGCTCCCTACTCCCTGACCCTGGGCCTCTGCTGCCCCCCATCAACCACTGATATTTATCTGTCATTTTATTTATTGTTATTGATGTCTCCCCCCGGATCCCCAGCCTCTAGACTGCAAGCTCTTTCCGGGCAGGGAATGTCACTGTTTAGTGTTATATTCTACTCTCCCAAGCGCTTAGTACAGTGCTCTGCACAGAGTAAGTGCTTAATAAATACGATTGAATGAATGAATGAGTGCATTCGATCGTATTTATAATAATGTTAGTATTTGTTAAGCGCTTACTATGTGCAGAGCACTGTTCTAAGCGCCGGGGGAGATACAGGGTAATCAGGTTGTCCCACGTGAGGCTCACAGTTAATCCCCATTTTACAGATGAGGGAACTGAGGCACAGAGAAGTGACTTGCCCACAGTCACCCAGCTGACAAGTGGCAGAGCTGGGATTTGAACCCATGACCTCTGAGTCCCAAGCCCAGGCTCCTTCCACTGAGCCACGCTGTATTTAATAATAATAATAATGTTGGTATTTGTTAAGCGCTTACTATGTGCCGAGCACTGTTCTAAGCGCTGGGGTAGACACAGGGGAATCAGGTTGTCCCACGTGGGGCTCACAGTCTTAATCCCCATTTTACAGATGAGGGAACTGAGGCCTTTATTAAGCGCTTACTGTTTACAGAGTACTGTACTAAGCATCTGAGAGAGTACAATACAGCAATAAACAGTGACATTCCCTGCCCACAAAAAGCTCACAGTCTAGAGTAGGGGAGACAGATGACAATGCAAATAAATAAAATTACAGATATATACATTAGTGCTGTGGGGTCGGGCCACAACAAGGAGCAAAGGGACCAAATCAGGGTGACACAGAAGGGAGTGGGAGATGAGAAAAAGTGGAGTTTGGCTGCTCAAAGGGAGCTTATAGTCTAGAAGGGGGGCTGTCATTTAAATTAATTATGGATATGTACGTAAGTGCTGTGGAGATGAGGGTGGAGTGAAAAGAGTCCAAAGACATAGGCAACACATAAGGGAGAGGAAGTAGGGGAAACAAAGAGTCCAGGAAGGCCTCTTGGAGGAGATGTGATTTTAATAAGGCTTTGAGTAAAGGATTTAAGGAGGGGAGAGTAATTATCTGTCTTATGTGAAGGGGGAAGGAGTTCCAGAGGGAAGACATGGGCAACGGGCTTGCGGTGAGATAGACAAGAATGAGGTTCAGTGAGTAATTTGGTGTCAGAGGAGCAAAGAGTGCTGGCTGGGTTGTAGTAGAAATCAATGAGGTAAGGTAGGATGGGGTCAGCTGATTGAGTACTTTAAAGCCAAGGTGAAGGAGTTTCTGTTTGATGCAGAGGTAGATGGGTAACCACTTGAGGTTACTGAGAAGTGGAGAGATGTGGACTGAATGGATTTTTAGAAAGATGATAATAATAATAATAATGTTGGTATTTGTTAAGTGCTTACTATGTGCAGAGCAATGTTCTAAGCGCTGGGGTAGACACAGGGGAAACAGGTTGTCCCACGTGGGGCTCACAGTCTTAATCCCCATTTTACAGATGAGGTAACTGAGGCACAGAGAAGTTAAGTGATTTGCCCACAGTCACACAGCTGACAAGTGGCAGAGCCGGGATTTGAACCCATTACCAAGATGATCTGGCCAGTAGAATGACGTAAGGATTGGAAGGAGATGTGGCAGTAACTGGAGGGAGTCAAGGGTTCAAGGGAAGGTTTTCTAGGATAGGGGAGACAGGAGCATGTTTGAAAGCCGTGGGGAAGAAGCCTTTGGAAAATGAACAGGTGAAGATGGCAGTCAGGATGGGAAGAAAGGAGCCAGCAAGGGTTTCCATTAAAGGTGAAGGGTTGGGGTGGGAGGCACTGAAAGAGGGGGGAGATTTTGAGAAGAGGTGGGAGATCTCTTGAGATACTGCTGGGAAAGATGGGAGAATCAAAGAGCGGGCAGGAGGAGAAGCAGCGTGGCCCAGTGGATAGAGCATGGGCCTGGGAGTCAGAAGGACCAGGGTTCTAATCGACTTCTCCACTTGTCTGCTATGTGACCTTGACTTCATTTTACAGTTCCTCATCTGTAAAATGGGGATTAAGACTGTATGGTTCACGTAGGACAGGGACTGTATTCAACCTGATTACTTTGTATCTACTCAAAGGTCTAGAACAGTACCTGGCCCATAGCAAGTGCTTAACAAATGCCATTTAAAAAAAAAAAAAGAGGGAGGGATTGGAGAGGAGCAGGGTAGATTTTAGGGAGATCCCACTTGATGTTTTTAATTTTCTCAGTAAAGTACATGGCTAGGTCATTAGGAGCAAGAGATAGGGGAGGTCGGGGACAGAGGATTCGAGGAGGGAATTAAATGTCTGAAACAGCTGGAGTGGGCAACGGGCATGAGAGTCAGTAAGGATGGAGAAATGATGACTCCCTCTATCCCTAGGCCTGCTTCCTGTCCCCTCCCTGCTCCCTGACCCCTGGGCTTGGGATGCTCCCCACCCCTGCTCCCCGCCCCCTTGCCTTGGGTCTATGTTGCCCTGCACCCCTTGCTTCCTGTCCCCTGGGGCTGTGATGCCCCCCACCTCTGCTCCCTGCCCCCTTGCCTTGGGTCTATGTTGCCCTGCACCCCTGCTTCCTGTCCCCTGGGGCTGTGATGGCCCCCACCCCTGCTGCCAGCCCCGCAATCCTGAGTCTGTACTGCCCCAAGCCCTCCTTTCTGTCCCACCTTGCCCTTGGATATTTGCTGCTCCCCACCCGTTACCCGAACTCCCTGCCCCTGGACCTGTGCTGCCCTCCACCCACCCAATCCCTCGTTCCTGTCTCCCAACCTAGGACGTGTGCTGCCTTCCATCCCTGCTACCTGTCCCGCCCACTCTTATTCCTATTATTATTAATACTACCAAGTGCCATCGAGTCATTTCTGATTCATAGCGACTCTATGGATATATTTTCTCCAGAATGTCCTGTCTTCTGCCATAATGCGTAACCTTGCTAAGGATTCTTCCATTATCATTGGTATGGTCTCTATCCATCTGGCTGCCCGTCTGCCTCTTTTATGTTTTCCCTGGACTTTCCCTAGCATTAGTGTTTTTTCCAGAGAATTAGTCCTCCTGATTATGTGTCCACAATATACTAATCTAAATCGAGTCATCTGGCTTTCCAAAGATCACTTTGGCTTAATTTGCTCCAAAATCCATTTGTTTGTTTTTCGGGTAGTCCATGGTAGTCACAAAAGCCTTCTCCAACACTACATTTAAAAAGAATTGATGCTCTTTCCCTCCTGTTTTTTTACTGTCTGGCTTTCGGATCCAATACACTGTCACTGGAAACACCATAGAATCGACAATTTGTATTTTTGTGGCAATAGTATCTGCACATAGTAAGCGCTCAATAAATACTATTGAATGAATCAACACATTTCATGATCGTTTCCTGGCTCTTCGTAGCAACTCTTTCTAGCATTAATCTTCAGCGTGTTCCTTTAGTGCCTCAAAATCCTGCTCCCTGACGGCTATCCTGACATGGTCCACCCTCTAGACCTTTAGTCACCTGGGGCTATGGGGGCTACATAGCCCACACAGTCCACAGCAGCTTACCACTTGCCAAGCGTGGCTCAGTGGAAAGAGCACGGGCTTGGGAGTCAGAGGTCATGAGTTCGAATCGCAGCTCTGCCACTTGTCAGCTGTGTGACTGTGGGCCAGTTACAACTTCTCTGTGCCTCAGTTACCTCATCTGTAAAATGGGGATTACGACTGTGAGCCCCACGTGGGACAACCTGATTCCCCTGTGTCTACCCCAGCGCTTAGAACAGTGCTCTGCACATAGTAAGCGCTTAACAAATACCAACATTATTATTATTATTACCCACAGCACCATTTGCTGACACCCTACCTCTCTCTCCCAGCGCCTTCAGTCCTGTCCTTCTACCCTCACCATCTCGGCTCCTCCCACCTCTCTCTCCCTCTTTTCTGGTGCCCCGAGCCCCCTCCCCTACATCCCCCTACCCATACCATGGGGCTGGGGTGACCAGAGCCAGGTGCGGCATAAAGCCCTGCACAGCTTTGGTTCCCTCTGCTGGTCTCTCCCTACAGTGCCACCCTGGCCTCCGTCCCTGAAAGAGAGCTGGGCATGTGGTTTTTGTGTCAGTCAGCCAGTTGTATTTACTGAGCCCTTCTTACTATGGGCAGAGCACCATACTAAGCGCTTGGGAGAGTACGATATAACAATAAACAGACACATTCCCTGCCCACAACTTGCTTATGCCCCTAACATGCACCCAGGGCTGAGGTAGATACAAGTTTGGGTAGGAAAGCCGTTGACGCCTTTGGGTGCTTTCCCTATGGGGGGGTGGGGGGATTTTCCTGGGACAATCCCTGGAGTTGGACTAACAGTGGATCATCCAGGCTGCGTGGGGCCTAGGGATGGGGAGCAGCAGGGCAGCAGCCCCCTCTCCTCCCCTGCCTAATTCTGCCCCCTCCAGCACAGCAGTAAGCACTCAGTAAATACAATTGAAGGAATGAATGAATTCCACCCCCACCCAAAATTACCGGCTTTGGCTGCAGGGCAGAGTTATGAGGGAGGCTGAGAGACTAGATTACTGGGAAAGAGATTGAATCAGGCTCCCCACACCTTACTCTGAACTGTGAGCCTCCCTCTTCGGACCCATTGCCTGGGCCCTACTGCCCACACTGCCCAGAACACTACCGGTGGAGCAGAAGGTCTATGGCTGCTTCGAAGGGCAGAGTGAGCCCCCCGCAAATGGTGGTGTTTCTAGCAGGACTCACTCCCCCTTTCTGCCCCCAGCTCCCACTGCAGGACCCCCTCTCCCTTCCTTCTTTTGGTTCCCACCGCGGAGGTCCTGAGGGCGATGGTCCAGGGTGGGAAATGGAGGAAGAGACCCTAATCTGGACACTGGTCCCTTCCTGGGCCCAGTCATTCCCACCCCGTCCCAGGCTCTGGGGTTTTCCAGGAGCACTTGCTTCCCCCTGGTGGACCAGTTTGGGAATTCTCCCGTTCCATCCTCTCCCGGCGCCGAATCCCAGGCTCTGAGCATTACTGGGATGGAGGGGTGGGTGGGGAGATCCCTGGCAATCCCATTTTCCAGTGGTCAGCACCGGAGAATAAGTGACACACACACAAACACACCCACTCCTCCTCCAAGAGGCCTTCCCTAAATCCTCCTTTCCTTTTCTCCCTTCTGGATCACTCTCTTTCCCATCATTCATCCCTCCCACTCTCCAGCCCCGCAGCACTTACGTACATATCTGTAATTTATTTGCTTATATTAATGTCTATCTCCCCCTCTAGAATGTAAGCTCGCTGTGGGCAGGGACTGTGTCTATCATTATATTGTACTCTCCCAAGAGCTTAGTACAGTGCTCTATACACAGTAAGCGCCCAATAAATACGATTGAATGAAGGAATGAACACAGCCACAGAGACAAAAATGTGCACGCACGTAGAATCCCTCACCTCGACCAGGCCTTCAGCCCTCGTGTGGACTCTATAGGTGTAAGGCCTCCAGAAAAAATATCTGACGAATTGGACTGTAAAGACCTCAGCCACTACGGAGGCAAGCTTCTGCTCATCAAGGCCCTCCAGTTGCCAGGGCCTGCAAGGAAAATATATTCACATGACCTCCCAAATGTGCTGCTCTTCTGCCTGCCTCCTCGCTCATTGCACTCCTTGTCCAAGGGAGAACATGACTAGAGGGAGGGTGAAAGGCGCTGTGCAAATCACTATCACTAGAATCAATTTCTTCACCCAGGTTTTCAACCGCAAAGTCTTCAGAGCTGCTCTCTCTACCACGGGAGGCTCCATCAAACGCTTAATCCTAACAGTAATAGTACTGATAAGAATAATGACATTAATAAAGAATCAAATTGTCCTCTTTGGAAGCCCTAGGCTGTATCTTGCCATGAGATGATAGGTGGGTGGAAGGGGGATGTCCCAGGTTGGGACCAGCACTTATGTATGTTTCTGTAATTTATTTATTTATATTGTCTGTCTTCCCCTCTAGACTGTAAGCTCATTGTGGTCAGGGACTGTGTCTGTTTATTGTTATATTGTCCTCTCCCAAGCATTTAGGACAGTGCTCTGCACACAGTAAATGCTCAATAAATATGATAGAATGAATGAATATTTATTTGTACTGATGTCTTCTCCCCACCCCCTAGACTGTAAGCTCATTGTGGGAAGAGTCTGTGTTTGTTTATTGTTATATGGTCCTCTCCCAAGCACTTAGTACAGTGGTCTGCACACAGTAAGTGCTCAATAAATATGATTGAATGAACAAATATTTATTTGTATTGATGTCTTCTCCCCAACCCCTAGCCTGAAAGCTCATTGTGGGCAGGAAATATGGTTGTATATTGTTATATTGGACTCTTGCAAGCGCTTAGTACCGTGCTCTGCACACAGTAAGTGCTCAATAAACATGAGTGGATGGATGAATGAATGAATATATATTTGTACTGATGTCTTCCCCCCATCCCCCAGACTGTAAACTCATTGTGGGTAGGGGATGTGTCTGTTTATTGTTATACTGGACTCTCCCAGGTGCTTAGTGCAGTGTTCTGCACACAGTAAGTGCTCAATAAATATGAATGAATGAATGAATGAATGAATGAATGAATGGGTTCGAGGTGTAGGGAGGGCAGGCTTTAGTTGCCCTTGAAGGACACCTGGTGCTTCAGACCTGCAGCCTCTTTACTCACCCAGATCGGAGCGCCGCACAGTATATCCTTGTGGTGTGCGCATGTCCGTTGGTCTGTTTCTGTACCTGTGTAATAGGGGCAGCAGTAATAATATTCCCTGAATAATCAGTCAATCAATCAAAGGCATTTATCGAGCCCTTTCTGTGTGCAGAGCACTGTACTAAGAGCTTGAAAGAGTACAATACAGGAGTTGGAAGATACATTCCCTGAGTACCAGGGGGTACTGTATTTTGCCCCTGGGAAAGTACAACACAAAGAAGTGACCTGTTCCCAGTCCACAAGGAGTTTAGGTTTTAATATGAGTCTGATAGTAATTCCCCCTTAGACGGTGAGCCCTATGTGGGAGAGGAACTGAGTCCCTCCTAATTATCCTGTGTCTCCCACGGCGCATAGTACTGTGATCAACAAATACCATGATTATGACTATGATGATTATAAGAAAATTGTAAATAGAATTTTTATGACTGGAGTAATCAAAAAATCAAAATAAATAAACAAATGGATAATAATAATGATAATATAATAATAATAGTATTTGTTAAGCAGTTACTATGTGCAAGACTCTGTACTAAGCTAATTGAGTAGGACACAGTCCCTGTCCCTTGTGGGGCTCACGGTCTCAATCCCCTTTTACAGGCGAGGTAACTGAGGCACAGAGAAGTGAAGTGATTTGCCCAAGGTCACACAGCAGATGAATGGTGGAGCTGGAATTAGAACTTAATAAACATACAGTTTAGTGAAGTGCTAAAGATGAATATAAATATCTAAGTGCTGGGAATGGCTGGAAGGGTCTCTCAGCGTGAGGTGTTGGGGATAAAATGGGGGAAACCTTGTTGGAGGACATGGGATTTTAAGGCGGGTTTAAAATACAGGAGAGTTTTGATTTAATGGATTAGGAGAGGGAGGGAGTTCCAGGTCAGGGGAACTGTATAAAAAAAGGGAGGGTGGCTTATGCTGAAAGTGAACGGGAACCAGGCTGAACTCGGCTCTGGGAGAAGAAAAAGTCTCCAAACCAGAATCCCAGGGAGTTGGGAACTGCAGGAGCAGTGGAGGTTTGGAGAAGAGCAGAGTGGGGCGGGGGCAGTGTCCCTGCAACCAATGAATGGAATTTATTGAGCGCCTACGGTGAACAGAGAACTGTACCAAGATCCATCGATCTATCGCATTTATTGAGTACTTACTGTACACAGAACACTGTACTAAGTGCTTAGGAGAGTACAATATAGAATTAAACAGACACATTCCCTGCCCACGATGATTTTGCAGTCTAGAGAGAGTTTACAGGCTGGTTTACTAAAAAATCGCCCATCTTTTCCCATTTTCTCTGCCCTGAGGTCTTGTACTTTGTGTCGGCTGCCTCTCTAGTGCCTGGCTGCCCACTCTGATAGCTTGTTTTCTCACCATTGTGCCTGTTGCCCACCTCTCTGAAACCCTGCTTCCCTTTTGGGTGGCAGGGTTGGTGGTGCCAGAGGCCACTGGGTTCCAGTTAAAGATTTTTTAAAATAGTATTGAGCCCTTACTAGTGTCAAACACTGTTGTAAACACTGGGGTAGATTACAAGTGAATTAGATTGGTCACAATCTCTATCTTGAATGAGGCTCAGCAGCTTGGCTCAGTGGAAAGAGCCCGGGCTTGGGAGTCGGAGGTCATGGGTTCTAATCCCAGCTCCGCCGCTTGTCAGCTGTGTGACCTTGGGCAAGTCACTTCACTTCTCTGTGCCTCAGTTACCTCATCTGTAAAATGGGGATGAAGGCTGTGAGCCCTACGTGGGACAACCTGATTACCTCGTATCTACCCCGGCTCTTAGAACAGTGCTTGGCACATAGTAAGTGCCTAACAAATACCAACATTATCATTAGTCTAAGTAGGAGGAAGAACAGGAGAACTAAGGCACAGAGAAGTTAAGTGACTTGCCCAAGGTTGCACAGCAAGAATTTGGAAAAGATGGGATTAGAACTCACATCCCTTGACTCCCAGGCTTATGCTCATTCCACTGTGTGTCAGTCACTGTACCAAGAGGTGGGGTAGGTGCAAGATAAACAGGTTGGACACAGTTCTTGTCCCAAAAAGGGCTCACTGTCTTAATCACCATTCTACAGGTGAGATTATTGAGGCCCAGAAAAGTTAAGTGACTGGCTCAAGGTCACACAGCACAAAAGTGGTGGAGCTGGGATTAGAACCCAGATCCTTCTGATCCCCCAGGCCTGTGCTCTATCCACTAGGCCACACTGCTTCTCTCCAGCTTCTCTTTCTTCCACCAGATGAAATAAAAACCTTTGACCAGGAACTTCATGCTTGTCCATTCCCTTCACCTGCTATTTCCCAGTTTTCACTTGTCATTCCTCTCTCCAAAACTCTATATAGTTCTCTATTCTCCCACCTCCTTTCTCTACTCACATTGATTCCCTGTGCCTGGAACTCCTCCTCCCACCCGGCCACTCCCCCAGATTCACCAGACCAACCCCCCCGAAATCTCACCTCCTCCTGCAATCATTCTCTGATTGATTCACATCTCCCTGTGTCAAACCCACTAATCAAATGTATTCCTAGCCTCAGCACTTATGTACTAATTTGTACATTTAATTATTTGCTCAGCTGTTTCATCCTGGGAAGCCGTGTGTCCTAGTGGAAAGAGCCAAGGCTTGTGAGTCAGAGGATCTGGATCTGCCACTTGTCAGTTGTGTGACCTTGGGCAAGTCAGTTAACTTCTATGAGCCTGTTTCCTCATCTGTAAAATGAATATGAAAGAACTTTTCTTCCCCACTAGACTGTAAACTCCAACTGGTACAAATGTGGTGTCCAACCTGATTATCCTATACCTGCCCCAGTGCTTTATTCAGTATTTATCACATGGTAAGCACTTAACAAACACCCCAATTATTATGTCTGCAGTATATTCTTGTTCTTCTTACTGTTCCCATTTTTGTGTAAATAATTTTTGTGTGCCTATTTCCTCCTTTAGACTGTGAGCTCCTTGAGGTCAGGGAGGGGGAATGTGTGTCATGCCAGTGTTATAATCTCCTAAATGCTGAGTACCGTGCTGTGCGCTCAGGAGGGGCTTAGGAAATTCCAATGATAATGATGAAATGGCAGAGAAAATGTTAAGTGCGAACAGGAGACCAAATTAAAATGATAAATATACATAAGCGCCGGGGAAAGAGAGGACCCTTGCAGATCGGGCCCCTCTGGGGGTTTCCATGGTTTAGGTTTTGGGGTCGGAGAGGGCTGTGAGGTCTCTGCATCTGGGGATACCCAATTATTGGTCGTGGCTCTAGGGATCATTCCAGCGCTTAGTACAGTGCTCTGCGCATAGTAAGCACTCAATAAATCCCGACTCTGCCCCTTGTCAGCTGTGTGACTGTGGGCAAGTCAATTCACTTCTCTGTGCCTCAGTTCCTTCATCTGTAAAATGGGGATGAAGACTGTGAGCCTCACGTGGGACAACCTCATTTCCCTGTATCTACCCCAGCGCTTAGAACGGTGCTCTGCAGGTAGTAAGCGCTTAACAAATACCAACATTATTATTATTATTATTATTAGTAAATACTATTGAATGAATGAATGATTCACACTCTTCCCTGGCTGGGGCAACAGCACCTGCACTTCCACGTGAGGCCAGAGGAGGGCACTATTGCTAAAGATTTCATATGTAATATATGAATAATCTAGATAACTATTTTGAATATCTATGAATAATTATAGATAATATAGACAGATAATTATAATTACGGTATTTCAGAGCGCTTACTGGAGCACTGTACTAAGCGCTTGGGAAAGTACAATAGAGCAATGAAGAGAGACAATACCGGCCCTCAACGAACTCAGAGTCGCGGTGGGGAGGAGGCAGACATCAAAACCAGTAAACGGACATCAGTAGAAATAAATAAAATTGCAGATATATACATAAGTGATGTGGGGCGGGGAGAGCGGGGGAAAGAGCAAAGGGAGCAAGTGGGGGTGACGCGGAAGGGAGTGGTATTTGTTCATAATAATGTTGGTATTTGTTAAGCGCTTACTACCTGCAGAGCACTGTTCTGAGCGCTAGGGTAGATACAGGGGAATGAGGTTATCCCACGTGAGGCTCACAGTCTTCATCCCCATTTTACAGATGAGGGAACTGAGGCACAGAGAAGTGAAGTGACTTGCCCACAGTCACCCAACTGACAAGGGGCAGGGTCGGGATTCGAACCCATGACCTCTGACTCCCAAGCCCGGGCTCTTTCCACTGAGCCATGCTGCTTCTCTCTTGTTAAGGGCTGACTATGTGCCAAGTACTGTTCTAAGAGCTGGGGTGTATACAAGGTGATCAGGTTGGACAGTGTCCCTTTCCCACATGTCAATCACCATTTTACAGTTGAAGTAATTGAGGCACAGAGAAGTTAAGCGACTACGTAAAGTCACAGAGGAGACAAGTGGAGGAGGCAGGATTAGAACCCATGCCCGCTGACTCCCAAGCCCATGCCCTTGCCACTAGGCCATGCTGCTTCATATATTCGGGATTCTGGAAGACAGTAGGGAACGGGAGAAAGCGGGGAGCTGGGGGAGGGTCTGGGTTTGGGGGTGGGAGTCCGGGATCAGGGAGCTAGGATGAGGCTGGCTGACTAGAGAGAGGGTGTGCCATTTGAGGCGGGGTCTGGTCAGTCAGGTTGCCCCCCGCTACCCGTGGGGATTAACTGTGAGCCTCACATGGGACAACCTGTTTGCCCTGTGTCTATCCCAGCGCTTAGAACAGTGCTCTGCACATAGTAAGCGCTTAACAGATACCAACATTATTATTATTATGGCAGATTTGAGTTAGAAGAGTGGGAGAAGAGGTGAGGACAGGCTTGCCATCTGCTGAGAGTGATTTTTATAAACAGTAACAGAAATGCTCTGGGCATGTCACCCCCTCCTCAAAAATCTCCAGTGATTGCCTAACAACCTTCGCATGAAGCGAAAACTCCTCACTAATGGCTTCAAAGCTCTCCATCCCCTTGCCCCCTCCTACCTCACCTCCCTTCTCTCCTTCCCCAGCCCAGCCAGGACACTCCGCTCCTGTCGCTAACCTCCTCACCGGGCCTCATTCTCACCTGTCCCACCATCGACCCCCGGCCCGCGTTCTACCTCTGGCCTGGAATGCCCTCTCTCCTCACATCTGCCAAACTAGCTCTCTTCCCACCTTCAAACCCTTACTGAGAGCTCACCTCCTCCAGGAGGCCTTCCCAGACTGAGCTCTCCCTTTCACTCTGATCGTCCTTCCCTCCCCATTGCCCCTACTCCCTCCCTCTGCTCTATCCCTCCCCCCACCCCACAGCACTTGTGTGTATTCGTACATATTTATCATTCTATTTATTTTATTAACGTTGTGTATATATGTAATTCTATTTATCTACTTTGTTGCTATTGTTGCCTGTCTGTTTTGTGTTGTTGCCTGTCTCTCCCTTCTAGACTGTAAGCCCCCTGTTGGGTAGGGATTGTCTCTATCTGTTGCCTAATTGTACTTTCCAAGCGTTTAGTACAGTGCTCTGCACACAGTAAGCGCTCAATAAATACGATTGAATGAATGAATGAATAAAAATGATTGACTTTCATACGCTTTCCCGAGATAATTTTAAACACTCTAGGATGGTTAAAAATGAAACAACTGTGAGCCAGATCCAGGTTCTCTGGGAAGTTCCATCAGTGGGAAGAATCTTTGAAGAGACAATGGCAACTGGTTCAACGTTCTGGAGTTCTCTCCCTGGGAGTACTGGAAAACACTTCTAATGTCCACAGTACTCTCAGTGGAAATACCACCTAATTGCTGTTGGGATATCTGTTTTATATCTATATCTATATATCTGTAATTTATTTATTTTAATGTCTGTCTTCCCCTCAAGAATGTAAGCTCGTTGTGAGCAGGGAATGTGTCTGCTTATTGCATGGCTTAGTGGAAAGAGCACGGGCTTGGGAGTCAGAGGACACGGGTTCTAATCCCGGCTCTGCCTCTTGTCTGCTGTGTGACCTTGGGCAAGCCGCTGAACTTCTCTATGCCTCAGTTACCTCATCTGTAAAATGGGGATTAAAACTGTGAGCCCCCTGTGGGACAACCTGATTACCTGTATCTACCCCAGCGCTTAGAACAGTGCTCGGCACATAGTAAGTGCTTAACAAATGCCATAATTATTATTATTGTTACATTGTACTCTACCCAGTGCTTAGTATAGTGTTCCGCACCCTGTAAGCGTTCAACAAATGCGATCGAATAAATGAATGAACGAATGAATGCTATTTAGTAGGTTGGAGCAGCTCTGCTGCCGCCATTGAAAGAGCTGTGACCGGCACCCTGACGAGTCCAACGCCGCACAAGTGGCAAAGTCATAAATAATAAAGATTATATACACAAGTCTCACAGCAAGGGAAAAGCAGCTGCAGGTGATTGGCAAACCGCAACTCAGTGAGGTCATAATTATTCACTTTATCCATCCAGTTGAAAAATGGTAAAAACAGTTTCTAAGAATTTAAGATGTCGAAATATTTTTATGGGCTGTATGGGCTATGTGCTTGTTTGTACCACTTCGGCACTTGGACATTCACATCACCCCCAGACCCACAACACCCTTATTTTTAATGGCATTTGTTAAGGGCTTAAGGTGTGCCAGGCAGTGTTCTAAGTGCTGGGGTAGATAAAAGGTAATCACTTGGACAGAATCCGTATCCCAATCCCCATTTTATAGTTGAGGCAACTGAAGCACAGAGAAGTTAAAGGACTTGCCCAAGGTCACACAGCAGACCAGAGACAGAGTCAGAATTAGAACCCAGGTCCTTCTGACTCCCAGTCCCGTGTTCTTCTAACCAGTAGGCCACGCTCCTTCTCAGTTATGTACAAATCGTTATACACTGCCATTTCACCTATCTGGCATTTATTTTAATGTCTGTCTCCCCTATAGCCCATTAGCTAGTTGTGGGCAGCAATCCTATCAACTGTATTATTATTATTGTTATTACATTTGTTAAGAACTTACTTCCCCTCGGTACTCTGCCAGTCTCACCTATGAGAGGGAGAGTCGCGCAGAGGCCTATCCATTCCATTCCTAGCTTGGGCAGTGGCTAGCGAGCGGAAGGCAATCTGCTACAAATCAAAATTCACCTCTGCTGGCCAGCAGCGACATGGAAGAGAGACGAGGGCGGAGACTCTAGTTTCCTTCGTGGAAGGCGGCCATGGTTCCTGAAATTATGCCCTACTGACCTTTGCTGTACTTTCATCTCCTTCTCCTTAGTGTTTTGTTTTATCTCTTCTTATGTGTCTGTTACCACTTCCATATCTCTCCTTCTATTTTTTAGTTTGTGAGCCCTCCGAGAGATCCAGGGGGTCTAATTAATAATAATAATAATGGTATTTGTTAAGCGCTTACTATGTGGCACGCACTGTTCTAAGCGCTGGGGTAAATACAAGGTAATCAGATTGTCCCATGCGGAGCTCACAGTCTCAATCCCCATTTTACAGAGGAGGTAACTGAGTCCCAGAGGAGTTAAGTGACTTGCCCAAGATCATACAGCAGACAAGTGGCAGAGCTGGGATTAGAACCGACGACCTCTGACTCTCAAGCCCGGGCTCTTGCCATTAGGCCACCCTGCTCCTTGTATATTCTTTCCCAGTGCCAGGTACAGTGCTCCGTACACCGTAAGTGCTCAATAATTACTATTATTACTCCTGGAAGTTGAGGCTGGGGTATTTGTGTTTGATGAAAGCTTGCTGTGGACAGGGAACATGCCTATCAACTCTTGTTGTGTTGGAGCCTCCCAAGTGCTTAGTACAGTGCTCTGCACATAGTAAATGCTCAATAAATGCAATCGATGATGATGACGATGCAGAGAAAAATGGGATCATAGGAGTTTTGTGAGGAGGGAGCAGTGAGCAGAGTAATGTTTCAGGAAGGTGAATTGTGAAGCAATGTGTAATATGGTCTAAAGAGGAGAGGCTGGAAGCAGTGAGGCCAGTGAGGAGGAGGAGGAGGAGGAGGCTGAAGCAGTAATCCAACCTTGGGCCAGGGTGGTGACCCTTTGGGTTGAGAGAAAGGGGTGGATCTGGGAAATATGCTTGGAAAACTGGCTGAATTCAGCAGCAGGCTCAATGTGGAAGTGAAAGAAACCCACTGACTCAAGGCCGAGTCAGAGATGACACCGAAGTTCTGGGCAGGGAGCTGCGTGGTGGTGTCAGCTGTGATGGGAAAGGTAGGAGGAGGACTGGGTTAAGTTGGGGGACCCGAGGTACTGTCACTCCCAGAATCTCCAGCCTGGAATGCCTTCCTTGATCTGTATTGCCAAGCCCTTCCTCCTTCAAAGCACTCCTCCTCCACAGAGACTTCCCTGCCTGGTCCTTTGCTTTGACTTCCCCAACACACCTGCCTGTTCAACTTTTCCTTGGAAGAATGGCTGGCTTAACACCTGTCTCAAGTCTGTGACAGAGATGGGTCAGGTAGTCTGTCCACTCACTGTCCCTGGGTGCTCTCTCTCTGACTTTCTCTCTGCCTGTCTCTCTCTCTCTGTCTCTCTTACTTTCTCTCTCTCTCTCTTGAAGGAATAGGGAGCAGGGCAGGAGGTGAGGGGCTCATTTTTGACCTCTAACTCCTGATTCCCTGGTTCTAGCTCACAGCACAATCTGCAGAGGCTTCCCCCTGCCTCAGCCCACCCTAGCTATGCAGACACCCCCTTATCTCCCTCCCCACCCACCAAAGTCACAGGATGAGGACAGGGTTGGGTTGGGTGCCTGTAGGAATCACGTTTCCATTGTTATTAAATTCTTGCTTTCCCAGAGTCCACCAGACTTGTTCGGCCATATCTGGAGAGCCTGGGGTTTTTTTTTCTTCTCTTCTCCCTCTCTTCTATCCAAACTTCTATCAATCAACCGATTAACCGGTGGCATTTGGGAATGATAGTAATGATAGTATTAATTAAGTGCTTACTGTGTGCAGAGTCCTGTACTTGAGCGCTTGGGAAAGTACAATATAGAAGAGTTCGTCGTCATAATCCCTGCCCACAAGGAGCTTACAGTCTACAAGGGGACACAGACATAAAAAAAGAATTACAGAAAAAGGAAATAGTAGAGTATGAGGATATGTACAGAAGTGCTGCGGAGCTAGGGTGAGTGTCTAAGTGCTTAAAGGGTACACAGCCAAGTGCTTAGTCGACACAGCAGGGATGGCAGGGAGGGGAAATGAGGACTCAGTGAAGAAGGCCTTTTGGAGATGTGATTTTAGGAGGATTTTGAAGGTGGGCAGAGTGGAGGAGTGTTAGATATGAAGGGGAAAGGGAGTTCCAGGCCTGAGGGAGGACATTGGCAAGGGGTGGGTGGTGGGACAGATGAGATTGAGGTACAGAGAGCAGACTAAATTCTAGAATCTCTCCTTATCCCCCACTTCAGCAGGTGACAGATGGCACCTCTGGAAGCTCTTTCTGTGGTCTAAACAAAGGCTGTCTTTCTGCATTCCTCTTGTCCTGGAGTTGGAGCCCCTGACTCTCACTCCCCATACACACTCAGAGACTCTCAAGCTCATTCTCCCATGGCCTGTTGGACTCCCCTTCTCTGGCCCCTGGTCCTCGGTCCTGGTGCCCTCCTCTCTTCTGGAGTCATGACGTCACCCCGGTAAATGACTCTCCCCAACAGGGTTCCCTTCTTCCCCGCCCAGGGGCCTTCCCAGTGGCCCAACTTGCCTAGTTCAACCTCCCGTTCTGCCCCACCAGCCCACAGCCCTCCCTCCCGCCATCCCGGAAACCCTTCACCCCCCCCACTGGGCCCGGTCTGGGCAGTGGAGCCGTGAGGGAAGAACCGGACCACCGGGATCTCCAACCTACTGACGCACGCACACTGGGACACAGGCACGGTGTTGCGTGGACAACCGTAATGACAAGGGTATGCTGACATAGACAAAAGACACATGGACTCACACTGACACACTGGTACAAGTACAGTGACAAATGGATGCACTGACATACACAGACTCAAACAGATATACATTGATTCCAAGTAATGACCACACACACAGAGTGACACACACTGACACATAGGCCTGGGCATAAACATAGATACACTGATATGCTGACAGACACATTAACGCATGCTGATGGATACACAGACACACTGACACATATCAAGACAAAGTAACACATAGACAAAGATAGACATACTACGACACAAAGAACAATGACACACACACACATCCCAACACAGATTCAGAGACTAATGGCACAAACAGACACATACACAGGTCCACCGTCATTATAATAATAATAATTATGGTACTTGTTAAGCGCCTACTATCTGTCAAGCACCGAGGTAGGTACAAGTTAATCAGGTTGGACACAACCCCTTTCCCACATGGGGCTCACAGTCTTCATCCCCATTTTACAGATGAGGTAACTGAGGCACAGAGAAGTTAAGTGACTTGCCCAAGGTCACACAGCAGATATGCAGCAGACTCCCAGGCCCGTGCCCTATACACTAAGCTATGTTGCTTCTCTGCACATGCAGCCACTTTCATTCATTCATTCAATAGTATTTATTGAGGGCTTACTATGTGCAGAGCACTGTACTAAGCACTTGGAATGTACAATTCGGCAACAGAGACAATCCTGCCCAGTGATGGGCTCACAGTCTAAATGGGGGAGACAGACAGCAAAGCAAAACAGAACAAAACAAAACAAAACATCATCGAGGTCCATAGAATCAAGGAGATATACACTTCATTAACAAAATAAATAGGGTAATAAACAAAGTACACAAATGAGCACAGTGCTGAGGGGAAGGGGAAGAGCAGAGGGTGGGGGGGGGGGAGGGGAGGGGAAGCAGAGGGAAAGGGGGGGAATGGGTCACTGTCACATCCATAACTGCATGGAGACAGACACACAGACACAGACACACATACACACGCCCTGACAGGGACAGGTCCAGGTGCCAGCTTGGTAGTGGTGATGGAGACTTTGCCCTTTCAGCTGAGTTGAAGTCATTGTTCCACAGTCCACCTGCCTGGGCTAGACTCCAGCCTTATCCTGCACTGCTCTGCTCTCCATTCGCTGTGACCCCCACCACATCTTCCTTACTCCACTCTTCACCTCCCCTTCTGTCTCTTTGCCCCTGGTCTTTGGCCCTGGTACTCTCCTCTCTCCCAGAGCTGTTGTCCCACGTATTATCCTGCCCTTCCCCGACCCAAACACTTATCTCCCCACTTCTTCCCAACTCTACTCCCTGCTCTCCCTATTCTCCCCTTCCTTCCTTTTCCTACCAGACTCGAGAGCTTCTACCTTCCGATCTGGACCCCCATGCTCACTCCTCTTCTTTGCCTGTGCCCTTCTGTGCTCTCAATGTCCCCTCATGCTCACTGGACCAGGGGCAGGACCAGGACCAGCACCAGGGCCAGAATCAGGGCCAGGGCCAGGACCAGGTCCAGGTCAAGGGCCAGAGTCAGGATCAGGACCAAGAATAGGGCCAGACAAGACCAGAACCAGGACCAGGCCCAGTATCACGACCAGGACCAGGATCAGGAGCAGCATCAGGTCCAGGGCCAGGGCCAGGACCAGGGCAAGGGCCAGAACCAGGACCAGGACTAGGAACCGGGCCAGACCAGCACCAGAACCAGGACTATGGCAAGAGCCAGGGCCAAGGCCAAGGCCAGGTCCAAGGCCAAGGCCAGGACCAACATTATCACTGGACCAGGACAGGCAACAGGAACGGAGCCAGGGCCAGGACCAGGACCAGGAACATAGTCAGGGCCACGACCACCAGCACTGACTGTGCCTCTGGTATATATTCTGACCTGAGTGCCTGGGGGACACCGAGGAGATCGAGGCGTGGTCCCTGCCCTGTGCCACTGTCGGTGTGACCGTGGGTAACCCCCAACCGCCTTCCCCTCTCCTCAAGTGCATTGGCTCTTCCCTGTCCCTTCCCTATCCCAGGGGCCTGGAGGGATCATTCAGTCAATCGATGGTATTTATCAAGAACTTGTAGTGTGCAGAGCACTGTAATAAGAACTTGGTAGAGTACAATACAACAGAGGTAGTAGACATGTTCCCTGCCCACCATGAACTTACAGTCTAGAGGGGGTGAGGGAGAAGTGGCCGGCCAAAGCCTGGTGGGGGAGACACCAGGCTGACAGGGCCTGGGCAGGTCAGGACCTCTTGGTGAGGTTGGTGCCATCTGGCTGGGTGAGTTCCACAGGCAGGATTGGACTGTATCCAATCTGATTATCTTGTATCTTCCCCAGCACTTAGTACAATGGTAGATACACAGTAAGCACCTAACGAGCAGAGTAGTCTAATGGAGAGAGCACGGGCCTGGGAGTCAAAAGACCTGGGTTCTAATCCCAACTCTGACTCTTACCTGCTGTGTGACCTTGAGAAAGTCATTTAACTTCTCTGTGCCTCGGTTCCTTCATCGGCAAAATGGGAATTCAATACTTTTTCTCCCTCCTACTTAGCATGTGAGTCCCATGTGGGACGTGATTATCAAGTATCTATGTTGGTGCTTAGAAGAGTGCTTGGCACATAGTAAGTGCTTAACAAATGCCATTATTATTAATAACAAATAACACAATCATTATTAATAACAATAATAATAATAATAAAGGGATTAGGCCTAGGACACTCAGCTGCCGGCTGACTTCTCCTCCTCCCTCATCCCCCTTTGCTCGCCCCCCCAAGCTTCCGGCTGCTAACCCTTGCCCCGTTGATTGGTGACTGGGGCATGTTCATGGGGCCATATCTGTCTGTCTGTCTGCCTGTCTATAAGCTGACTGTCCAGAACTGCGCTAATACTAAGCATCTTCACATTCAAGAATACCACCCCACCATCAACAAGCAGTGTCTGGGGGAGAGTTGTGCTATGTGTCTGCTTAGGGGCAGGGGATGATAATTGACTGACTGATATGGTAGTGGGGTGCCTATGGGTGACTTTCTACTGGGGAGGTACATATTGTCTGTGTGTGTGCGTGTGTGTCTGAATGGATTCAGGGCTGTGGGGATAACTTTCTGGGGTTGGGCCTAAAGATAGGGGACTGTGAGTGTGGATGGTGCTTGTCCTTAGGGCTGCTATTTATCTGTGTGTGTGAGTATATATCTCTGTTAGTGCTTATAACTACAAAACTGTGTCAGCATCAGGGAGTGTGTAAGTATGTATGTGTATGAACGTTTGCGTGAGGGAGAACTGTCTGTGACTGTCAAAGGTACACCATTTCTGGAGTTAGGCATTCCCATGGTAACCAAAACCCCCCTCCCCACATCCACACCTCCCACCGATGAAGTAAGTGGCTCAGCTTCCTAATTAGAGGTTAGGGTCTGGGGCTGTTCCCTGATCTTCCCACTCCCCAGGGCTGGGCTGGGCTGGGCAGCTCTGGGCAGGGCTGGCGCCTCTCTTCTGCACCACACAATGACTGCCCAGAGGGCTGAGAACCTGTGGGCAGGGAAGGGGGGTGGGCGGGGTAGGCAGGGAAGGCCTAGGAGGCAGGGAGGGCCCTGTGGAAGTCACAGGCACCCAGCGGAACGACCACTGGGAAAAGCAAATTGCACGGTGGTGGTTTGGCTCTCACTTCAGGGGCGAGGGAAGGCCAGGAGCACAGATGGAAAGATGGATGAGGCGGTGGGCTTACCATGTTTTGGGAGGCCGAGGAACAGGGGCACTGCCTCGACAGGTGGAACCATGCCTGCCGCTGCCCATATTCTGCCACCAGCTCCTCTGGCACGTTGAGAGAAGAGCTCCTGCCTGGCTTTCCCATCCAACGAGATATCGACTCTAGAAACCCGACAGGCACCTGGGTTTGGCTGAGAGCTCAGGGGTGGCAGTCCCAGCCTCCCACGTCTGGGCTGGAGTAGGAAGTGGAGAGGGCGGCGTCTGACGGCCTGATCTTTAGGGCCTGAGGGCTGTGGGGTCCGGGTTTTGAAAACCCTAATCATTAAATCAATGGTATTTATGAAGTGCTTACTGAGTACAGAGGACGGTACTATGTGTTTGGAAGAGCACAACAGAGTTGGTAGACACAGTCCGTGACCACAATCAATTTACACCCTAACACTTGTCCTTGTACTCTCATCCTGAATGGGTGGAGGGGGTGGGAGATCCAGGAAACTACCCCCACCCCCCGCCCCTTCCCCTGCCTACCACAACCCCCAGAGCCTGATGCATGTCTGGGCCTGCAGACCACTCCCCACCTGGAGAACCAATGTGAGTGATGGGGGTATGGCCAGCTTGTCTATCTCTCTGCCGACCTCTCATCAATGTTCTGCCTCTGTCCTGGAACACCTCCCTCCTCATATCAGACAGACAATTGCTCTTCCCCCCTTCAAAGCCTTATTGAAGGCACATCTCCTCCAAGAGGACTTCCCTGACTAAGCCCTCCTCTCTGCTTCTCCCACCCTCTTCTGTCACCTTGACTTACTCTCTTTATTCATCCCGACTCCCAACCCCAGCACTTCTGTCCACGTTGCTGTCTTATGCGGTCAAGTCATCTCCGACCCATAGTGACACCATGGGTACATCTCTCCCAGAATGCCCCATCTCCGGCCTGCAATTGTTCCATAAAGTTTTTTTGGTAAAAATATGGTAGCGGTTTACCATTGCCTCCTTCCGCGCAGTAAACTTGAGTCTCCATCCTCGACTGTCTCGCATGTGGCTGCTGCCCAGCACAGGAGAGTTCTGATTTGTAGCAGAAAGTCTGTAAATTCTCTGTGGGCAGGGAATGTGCCTGTTTATTTTTATATTGTGTTCTCCCACGTGCTTAGTACAGTGCTCTGCACACAGTAAGCGCTCAGTAAGTACAATTGACTGACTGAGAAGCAGCCACCTGGTTGGGCGGTGTTGTTGCTCTCTAACAGGGACCCCGGGGGTCTGGGAAAGGTCTCTCTCCTGGGGCTCAAGATGGGGCTCCCTCGATTTCCACTTCCCTCTGCCTCTCCTGACTCCTTGCCCCTCTCTCGCTTTCCAGCCTCTCAATGGCCCACCCCACCCCGAGCCCTGGCACTCCCCCATCCCCAGAAGTGGAGCTCTCCAAAGGACCGGGGCGGGGAGAGACATCGGTGGAAAATGGACCTGAGCCCTTACTATCTGTCAAGCGCTATATCAAGTTCTGGGGTAGTCCAGGATAACCAGGTCGGACCCAGTTCCTGTCCTACATAAGACTCACAATCTAAGTAGGAGGGAGAACAGGTACTGCATCCTCAGATGGCAGATGAGGAAACTGAGGCACAGAGAAGTTAAGGGACTTGCCCAGTTTCATAAGGAAGGCAAGGGGCAGAGCTGAGATTAAGTTTAGAACCTTCTAGACTGTAAGATGGTTGTGGGCAGGGAATGTGTCTATTTAATGTTGTATTCTCCCAAGCACTTAGTAGAGTGCTCTGCACACAGTAAATGCTCAATAAATATGATTGAATGAATGATTAAACTCATGTCCTCTGACTGCTAGGCCCATGCTCTTCCCACCGACATGAAAAGATGGCAGAAAAGAATCACAGAGAAGCCAAGGACCGGTTCATTAATAGTGAGAATAGTAATTATAATAGTTCTCTAACAATGATACTAATAATGATATCGGTAAGAATTCCTGTGATATTTGTTAGGTGCTTATTATGTGCAAAGCACTGTGCTAAGTGTTGGGGATGATACATCTGATTAGCCAAGGGCTTACTACAGTGCCTGGCACATAGTAAGTGCTTAACAAATACCACAACATAAACAATTTGGGCAAAGACCCTGTCCCTCACTTTCTAAAGGGGAAAGGGAATAAGTATTTTACCCTTGTTTTATAGATGAGATAACTGAGGCCCAGAGAAGTGAAGTGACTTGCCCAAGGTCCAAGGCAAGTGGCAGAGTAATAATAATAATGATGGTATTTGTTAAGCGCTTACTATGTGCCAGGCACTGTTCTAAGCACTGGAGTGGATCTAAGCAAATCCAGTTGGACATAGTCCCTGTCCCCTGTGGGGCTCACAGTCTCAATTCCCATTTTACAGATGAGGTAACTGAAGCCCAGAGAAGTGAAGTGACTTGCCCAAGCTCACACAGCAGATGAATGGAGGAGCCAGAACTAGAACCCATGACCTTCTGAGTCCCAGGCCCAAGCTCAATCCACTACACCGTGAACCCAGGACCCTTAACTCCCACACTCCTTCTCTTTCCACTAGGCTTGCAAGTGGGTAGCGCTGCGGGTCTGGGACTCTGAGGCTCTGGATAACGTTGGCAACCTACCCTTCTCTCTAGCACAGATGCCTGAAAAGCCACCTTCTCCACGAGGCCTTCCCAGCTTAGTCATCATCTCCTGACTTGTGTCACCCGTCAACACCCGCCAAGCCATGTCAGCACCCGTCTGCATATGAGATTATTCATCATTCATTTACTTTAATGACCTAATTGCTTAATTATTTAATTGTCCCCATTTGTTTTTATCATTTGTATCCATGCTCTTTATTCTCCTACCTACTGTTAATTTCACAATTTGCGTCCGCTCATCTCCTCAGGTCTGTTACTTCCATCGCATGTTCCCTAGCAAGTAGTACAGAGCTCAGCACGCAGCAGACATCCAGTACACACACACTCCATAAAACAAGCATCGGATGCAGCACCCTGAACACAGTAGATGTCCCGTACAATGCTCTGCACCTACTAGGTGCCTGATGGTGAAACTAGTGGCACTGGGTCACCGCAGAGCAGCCAGCTGGTGGTCATGCAGCTGAAGACCCAGCCCAGCTCAGGGCAGCAAGAGATGGGCATGCAGGCCTGTGTCCATTATACTGTATTCTCCCAAGCTCTTAATATGGTATAAGTGCTCAATAATTTATTGACTGACTGACTAACTATTTATTGACTGACTAATTTATTACTATTATTATTTATTGACTGATTGATTGACTGTGTGAATGTCCTGTCCCATCTGGACTGTCTCCTCCTCCTCCGTATCTCCCTCAGCCTCCTGTACGCTTTTGCCTGCAGGTGTGTGTTTGTGTGTGTGTGGGTGTGTGTTGTGTGCCCCATTATACTAGCAGCCCGTCAAGGGCAAGGACCGTATTTCCTCTCTTCGTCACCACTTGATATAGCATGTGAGTGAATGTGTGTGTGTGTGTCTACTCTGTCCCTCCCCGCTTCTCTCTCTATCCTTAGAAAATCCTGCTGCAAGGCAGGTGGGAGAAACCAAAGACTGCTAAAGAGGCAGAGGGAGGGACAAGATGACCTTAGCCCTCAAGGAAGGAGTGTGGCCTAGTGGAAAGAGTACAGGCCCGGGAGTCAGATGATCTGAGTTCTAATTCCCAGCTCTGCCAATTTTCTTGCTCTGTGACCTTGGGCAAGTTTCTTAATTTCTCCATGTCTCAGTTCCTCAACTGTAAAATGGAGATTAATTACCGATTCTCCCTTGTATTTAGACCGTGAACCCCACGGGGGACAGGACCGGTGTCCAACCAGTTAACATATGCCTACTCCAGTGCTTAGAATAGTGTTTGACACATAGCGCTTAAACAATACCATAATTATTATTTTTATTATTAGGATCCCCATTTCCTTGCTCAACCCTCTGTTCCTTGATCTGCAGTAGCCACTTGCTTCTCCCAGAGTCCCACTGCTCTAGCCTCCTCCTCTCCCTCCAGGTAATCGCCACCCAAAGGCCCCTTCCTCCAGGAAGGTTTCCCCAATTCACTCCCCAAGCACCCACTAAGCACACTCTCTTCCTGCTGAGCTTCTTCTCTCCATTGCCCAGTTGGGAAGGTCTTTGCATCCATCTGTCAGCCCTGACGGGGAGCTCTCTGGAGTAGAGGGCCAGGGAGAGTGGGGCAAGAAGCCTGGGCTAACTCAGTACCTTGTGCCTGGACCAGGGCTCTGCCTCGAGGAAAGCTGAGTCCAGACTTGTCAGTGGTGGTGATGATGACGACGATGACGACACTCAGAGTGCCCTTCCGGCTTCGAGCCTTTTGAACAACCTGACAAGGAGCCGATTGCTAAACTTTCCAGCGTGATAGGAGAAACCTGAAAAGTAGTCGACTAGGAAC
The DNA here is from genome assembly GCF_004115215.2 of Ornithorhynchus anatinus. Taxonomy (NCBI): domain Eukaryota; kingdom Metazoa; phylum Chordata; class Mammalia; order Monotremata; family Ornithorhynchidae; genus Ornithorhynchus; species Ornithorhynchus anatinus. The sequence continues at coordinate 14,876,213 of NC_041738.1, read as the reverse complement.
GTGTGCCGACCGGTTCCTGGGGAAAGAGAAACTGCAATCCCTGGGGGAGGGCTGAGGTCACTCCATCCCGGAGGCCCTGACCGCCCCCAGAGTCGTGCCCTACTGCATTCTGGGAATCTGGAGTTGGGACTGGGCTACGAGTTTCCAGTCCTGCCCCCTCTGGAAGAAACTGCGAGCAGAAAATGCGTGGGGGGTCCCCCTTCTCCTATCCCACCCCCCACCCGGACCTGGGCATCTCTCTTCCAAGTCTGACGTGGGCCTGGATTCAGGAATGATCAGGGTGTGGCTTTCCGTGGGAAATACCTGGGTGGCTGTGTTCCCGTTTGTATGCGATTTAAATATCTTTGCCTACCCGCCCAGAGTTGGGGCATCTCGTCCAGGTGAAATTCTCACTGTCATTCCTCCGTATAGTGGGTCAATCTTGAATTCTGCTCTCCTGTTCCCTCCCTCCCCTCCCCAAACCATTCCTAGCATGTCTGGGAAAGAGCAGGAAATGGGTGTGTGTGAGGGAATGGAGCCAAGAGTTGGGTGAGAGGCAACATGGCCCCTCTCCCCCCCTTTGTCCAGCCCTGTCCCCTCACTCCCTTCGCTTGGACTTCCTGCACTCCATCCTTCCAGTCACCCCTAAGATCCTGCCTCCTACACCAGAGTTCTGTTCTCCCTCCTACTTAGACTGTGAGCCCCATATGGCACCTGACTATCTGTATCTACACAGTCCTTAGAACAGTGCTTGGCACATAGAAAGCACTTAACAGATACCAATATTATTATTATTACTATTATTACTAGGGCAGTGCCTCACCCAAAGGCTCTGGGGGTACCCTAAATGAAAGGGAGGGACTCTCCCAAATCAAGTCCCCCACTAATATCCTGGCTGCCTCAGTCCCCCTATCTCAGGCGTCCACCCATGCTGGGGGATTGGAGGTTGGTGGGAGTGGGAAGGCCCTGGATGGGGAAGAAGTTGGGCCCTTACAGAAAGTGCTGGAAGATGGAGAAGAGGAAAGAGGGGGGCTAGGCAGGGGCCGGGTTACAGAGATAAAGATGGGACTGTGGGTGATTGGAAGGGTCCACAATCCCTATCAGTGTGTCTGGGGGGCTGAGGGCCCTTTGGGGGACTCACAGAGGCCTTGGAGGGGCTGAGAGCTAGGCTGGAACAGCAGCACAGTTGGGCAGAGGGCGGGGCTGGGGCGGTGTCGGAATCTCCTGGACTCAGGGACATCTCCCCCCACCCCACCGCCCTACAGACCAGGAGTCGGGGGTCACCATCACGACTGAGGTGCCGGACTGGAAAAGGTCTTAGCCCTTGCCCACAGTTCCCCTGACCCTTAGTCCTCAAATTCCTCTACCCCTGCCTCCTGGGCCTCTCTCCCCGATCTTCAGTGCCCCAAACCCGCTGCCCCCAGAAGAGCTGATCCTGAACTTTGAAACAGACCCACTCCCTCCACCCACCCCAATCTGTTCCCGAGGGAGAGAGGGAGGTGTGAGGGTAGCTGACTGTTGAAACAGACCCCTTTTGCCCCTTCCCCCCTACCCGGATCCGTGCTTGGGGGGTGAGAGGGAGGTGTGAGGGCAGACATCTCAGCACCCATCCAAGAGCCTCAGACCCTGGGCAAGGATGGCTGGGCCCTGGGCCCAGCCCTTTCCTCGACGGTCTGCTCCCCTTGGCTCCATTTCCTGTTCTCTCGGCTGGTCCAGTGGAGGGAGCTGGGCCTGTTGGAGCCCGTGCGGTTCTCGGGGTGGGAAGGAGGGTGATGGTTCCCTGGCAAGTCTAGTTCCCAGCCCGGAGAGGATGAGCCTTGTGGCGGGCTGGGCCCGGCTGAGCCGGGCTGGGCCGGGCCAGGGATTTTCCGACGGAGTGGCCCACCCCTGACGGGAGAGGTAGGAGGGGCCTTTCTCCTGGCAGTCTGTGGGGGGGCGGGGCGGAACCCCACTGTTTTCTTTGGCCTTCGGCGTCCACAAAGCCATTGAGGAATCGGCCCTGGCTGAGGGCGCTGCCTGGGCCTGTCGCTGGCTGCAGGAGGAACCATCTGAGCCCAGACAGAACGAATTCCTTCCAACGCCCTGGGCCAGGCGCTGTCGGGGTTTCCAGACAGGGTGGGGGCTGGACTGGCTGAGCCGGGGCAGGCCAGAGGTGCTCAGAAGTTGGGGAATTAAGCTGGGAGGGGCCAGGGGAGGATGGAACAGGACAAGGGAGGAGGCTGGAGGAGGTCGAGGAACCAGGGAGAAGCTGTGGAGATGGCACCTGGGGAGAAGGGCTAGGGAGACTGGGGAATAAACCGGGAAAGGACTAGGTGAAGCCAGGGGAGGCTGGGGAGTGGAACCGGGGGAGGCTGAGGGAGGCCTGGGGAAGATCAGACAGAATCAGGGAGGCTGGAGAAGATGGGAGGACTGGGGAGAAGCTGTGGAGAAGGCACTTGGACAGAGGGGCTAGGGAACCAGGGGAATAACTGGAAGGGGCTAGGTGAGGCGGGCAAGCTGGGAAGCAGAACCAGGGGAGGCTGAGGGAGGTCAGGGTGAAGATCAGACAGAATCAGGGAGACTGGAGAAGGTCAGGGGAACCAGGGAGAAGCTGCGGAGAAAGCACTAGTGGAGAGGGGCTAGGGAGACTGAAATAAACTGGGAGAGGAGTAGGCTAGGCCAGGAGAGGCTGAGGGAGCCAAGGGGAGGATGTCAGAGGGTGGGGGAGGGTGGGAGAGGGTGAGGGATGCTGGAGAAAGTCAGGGGAACCAGGGAGAGGCTGCAATGGAGAGAGGGGCTGGGGAGCCTGGGGAATAAACTCGGAAGGGGCTAGACTAGGCCAGGGCAGGTGGAGAGAGGCCAGGGGAAGATGCGAGAGGATGAGAGAGGCTGGAAGAAGACAGGAAAACCCGGGAGACAGTGTGGAGAAGGCACTGGGGAGGAGGGCTGGGGAGCCTGGGGAATAAACTGGGAGGGGAGAGGCTAGGCCAGGGGAGGCTGGGAAGGCTGAGGGAGGCAAGCAAAGGATGGGATAGGGTGAGGGAGGATGGAGGAAGTCAGGGGAACCGAAAGAGGATGCACAGAAGGCACTGGGGAAAGGAGCTGGGGGCTCTGGGGACAAACTGGAAGGGGCTAGGTGAGGCCAGGGGAGGGTGGGAAGTGGAATTGGGGGAGCCTAAGGGAGGCCAAGGGAGGATGCGAGAGGATGAGAGAGCCTGGGAGAGGTCAGGGGAACCAAGGAGAGACTGAGAAGAAGGCACTGGGGGGAGAGTGGCTGGGGAGCCTGGGGAATAAACTGGGAGATGTGAAAAGCTGGGAAATCAGGGAGGGACAGAGGAAGGCACGGAGGGCAGGTGGTGGAGGCTTAAGGCTAGAGGAGATATGAAGTTGCGGAAAGGGAGCCGGGGAGTCTGGAAGCAGCAGAAGTAGGGTTGTGAGGACTGAAAGAGGAGGAGGAAGGCCAGAGCTGTTAGAAAAGCCATAATAATGATGGCATTTATTAAGCACTTACAGTGTTCCAAGCACTGTGCTAAGTGTTCCATAGACACAAGATAGCCATATTGAACACAGTCCCTGTCCCGCATGGGAAAACAAGGGTCGGGAGAGGGCTGGGCAGAGGTTGAGATGGGAAATAGGGGAGTAGAGGAGGGGGTGGGTGGGTGGGTTTGAGAGTCATCCAGGCCAGGGCCCAATTTCACCCCCTCTGGGCGCGGGGCCATCCACACTCTCCTGCTATAACCCTCCGGGTGGAGGGAAGTTCACCCCGCACCCCCAGGCACTCTGATTCACTCTGGCTCGGTTGCCCTTTCTCGAGTGCATAGTTGAATGCAGTGCTCTCAGTGGGTGCTCAATAAATATCATCCTTTCTTCTCCTCCTCCTCCTCCAAAAGCCCGGTCCCCCAGACTGCACAGTGAGTCCAGAGTCCTGTCGCTGAATCGCTTTTCCCTCGGCCCCTCCTGTCTGCGGGAAGGCTGCATGGCGGTGTGTGTGCAGGGGGCGGAAGGCTGGGAGGGTCTCCCTGTAGTAGGATAGGGGAGGAGATTCGGGAGTTGAAGTCGGAATGGGGCTCCCGGCGCCGACCCCCAGGGCCAAGCGGCCGGCTTCATTCATTCAATAGTATTTCTTGAGCGCTTACTATGTGCAGAGCGCTGTACTAAGCGCTTGGCATGTACAAATCGGTAACAGATAGAGACAGTCCCTGTCCTTTGATGGGGGATAGACCGGTCTGGCGACCCTCCTGACCAGCTGGACCTGGAGGGGGGGCGGGGAGCCTTGAAAGGGAATTGGCGGTGGGGATTCCTCCTCACCTCGACTCTTTCCCTTTGCTCTTCCCCCCCTCTCCCCGCCCCACGGCACTTACGTGTATACGTATAGATCTAAAATTCTGTTTATTTATACTGATGCCTGTTTCTTTGATCTGATGACCGTCTTCCCCCTTCTAGACTATAAATAAGCCCGGGGTGGCAGGGATTGCCTCTCTTTTTTGCTGCATTGTACCTTCCAGGCGCTCAGTACAGTGCTCTGCACGCAGTAAGCGCTCAATAAATACCACTGACAAGGAATGAGAGCAGAGGTCGGAAGAGTCCCGTCGAAGGGTGGGTTAGGTGGGCCTCCGGGGGAGGGTGGTCTCCACCTGGCCCAGGCCCCCCCTCCCCGCTCCTCCTCGCTTCCCCCTCCGGTCCCGCAGCCTCCTGAGATCCAGTTTGAGCCACACCGGTCCCGGGGCCCCGACAGGAATCCGGCCCCCTCCCCTTCCACTCCCCACCGCCCCGGCAAATCCGGAGCCCCTCCCCTGCCACGGGGGTGACGTGAGACCCATTAGGTCATGGGGAACCGTGGCCACCGGGGTGGGGGTGGGGGGGGGGGGTCCGGACCGAGTCACGTGCCCGTGGGTCCCGTCGAGGCAGGGGGCGGGAAGAAGGCGGCCCGGCCCAGCGCAGCGTCACGCAGAGCAGCAGCGGGCCGGGCTTGGTGGGGGGAGACACCTGGGCGTTGGCGGGCGGCCAAGGCTGATGAAACCCGAGGGGAATGGCAAGCCAAAGCGCGGGGGAGAGAGGGGGCGGGGGGTTTTGCAATCGTCCCTCCCCCTGGCCAGAGTATAAAGGGCCCCGGGGGGGCGGCCTCCAGAGCGCATCTCGTCTCCGGCCGTGAGCTCGTGTCCTCCCCGAGCCCGTCCGTGCCCACCTCCGTGCCCACCTCCGTGCCCACCCCGTGTCCGGCCCGACGCCGCCATGGCCACGACCACCACCATCCGTCAGTACACGTCGTCCAGCTCCTCCAAGGGGGCCGGCGGGCTGGGGGGCGGCTCCACCCGCTCCTCCTGCCGCCTCCCCGGAGGCTTCTCCAGCTCCGTCTCCTCCTCCCGCCTGGTGTCCGGCGGCGGCGGCGGCGGCGGCTACGGGGCCGGTTACACCTGCAGTTTGGGCGGCAGCTTCGGGGGCGGCCTGGGCGGCGGCTTCGGCGGGGGCGACGGGCTCCTGGCCGGCGGGGAGAAGGCCACCATGCAGAACCTCAACGACCGGCTGGCCTCCTACCTGGACAAGGTGCGGGCCCTGGAGGAGGCCAACGCCGACCTGGAGGTCAAGATCCGCGACTGGTACCAGAAGCAGGCTCCGGGACCGGCCCGCGACTACAGCGCCTATTATCTCACCATCGAGGATCTCAAAAACAAGGTGAGACTCGGCCCCGGGCCTGGGGGTTGGGGGCTGGGGGCATGAGGAAGACGAATCCTCCGGTGCCGGTTCGGCCTGGTGGACCAAGACCCCCAGTCCTGCAGCTTTCCTCCTGGGCTTTCCCCTCATCTCGAGGGACCGGGACTGTTAGTCGCCTTAGGGCGAAAGGGAAGGAAAACGGTGGGGCGGTTCGGAAATCGGGGTTGGGGGGGAGGGCTTCATTCAGTCGTATTTATTGAGGGCTTACTGTGTGCTGAGCACTGTGCTAAGCGCTTAGAAAATACAGTGCGGCAAAGTAAAGAGAGACAATCCCTGCCACACCGGGCTGGCAGTCTAGGAGGGGGAAGACAGACATCAAAACGAGGAAACGGGCATCAATGTCAATAAATAGGATTAGAGATTTATACATCTATACACGAGTGCTGTGGGGTGGGGAGAGGGGGGGAAAAGCAAAGGGAGCGAATCGAGGTGAGGCAGAAGGGAGGGGGAGCTGAGGAAAAGGGGGCTTAGTCTGGGAAGGCCACTTGGAGGAGGTGAGCCTTCGGTAGGGCTTTGAAGGGGGGAAGAGGGATGGTTTAGCGGATTTGAGGAGGGAGGGCGTTGCAGGACAGAGGTAGGGCGTGGGCCGGGAGTCGGCGGCGAGACAGGCGAGATGGAGGCACAGTGAGAAGGTTAGCACCAGAGGAGCGGAGTGTGAGGGCTTCGTTCACTCGTGTGTGTGTGTGTGTGTGTGTGTGTATGTGGGGAACTTGGCCGAGCTGGGGGCTAGTGGGCAGGGGGTCCGGGTCCATCACCTGGGGCTCGGATGTGGGCATGGCCATCTGCCCACTGGGTCGGGCGAGGGGAGCATCCCACAGGCGATTCGCGCGCGGGAAGTGGAAACTCTTGACCTGGCTCCACCGAAGCGCCCGGGTGGTCTGGTGCGGGGCCGTACCGTCTGCTCCCGGGACCGAGTTAGGTTGAGACATTTCCCCGCGGGGGCGGGAGACAAGATCCTCCCCCCATCCCGTGCTGTCTCCCTTTAAACAGTGCCTGGGCATCCTGGTAGGGGCCTGGAGCGGGACCTCTGAGGCAATCCATCAGTCATTCAGTGGGATTTATTGAACCCTTACAGTGTTTGGAGGAAGAAAGACAAAAAACCACAGAAAAAAGGAGACAAAGAGGAGGGAGTGGCAAAGAGAGACGAAGAGGGATGCTGAGAAACATAGAAAGACACAAATTCAAGAAGGCAGAGCTCCAGGGAGATAGAAACCCAGAAATCCAGGGAGTCAGAGAAGCAGAGAGTGCTCATTATACACCCATCTGCTTCTGGAGCATCAGAAGATGAGATATTTATCATCCTGGGGCCGAGGATGCTGCGGGCTGGCATGGTCCACGGGGTGTAGACGGGCATGAGAATGTGCCTCGGGAACCTAGGGGTTGAGGGTTGTGGGAGGGGAGATTTGTAGGGGAAGCCTGGCTCTCCCTGAGTCTCGCAAGATCCCTGGGTAGCTGGACTTCGGGCTTCCCAATGTGGCCCAGCTCACCCCCCGTTCCTGTGTCCTCAGATTCTCACGGCCACCGTGGAAAATGCCAACATCCTGCTGCAGATTGACAATGCCCGCCTGGCAGCTGATGACTTCCGTACCAAGTATGCACATCCTGGGATGGGATGGGATGGTGGGGAGCCCAGGGGCTCAGGAGAGCGATGATGCTGAGCTGTTTATGTCATCCACTCAAGTGCCACTTCGGTCTTCCCCTTCCTGCTGGACTATGCCAGGTCCCTGACCCGGCTGGAACCTCCTGGGGGACGACCCTGGATTGACCCCTCCTTGACCCCCACAGGTATGAGACGGAGCTGGCCCTGCGCATGAGCGTGGAGGCTGACATTAACGGGCTGCGCCGTGTGCTGGATGAGCTGACCCTGGCTCGGGCTGACCTGGAGATGCAGATTGAGAACCTGAAGGAGGAACTGGCCTACCTCCGCAAGAACCATGAGGAGGTGAGGGCCTCGTTGGGGTGGGGCCGAGGGCAGGGTCAGCGGAGAAAGAGATGTTTGAGGCCCAGAGAGACGTGTGATGGGGGAGTGGGTGAGGATGAGACTGGGGTTGGTCAGCTGCCTGGACTGGACTCCATCTTCACCTGGAAGAGCTGAGAGTCTCCATGGGTCAGGGGAGACCCTCAGCCTAGAAGCCCTCATGGCCTCCTACTGTCCCTCCCCTACAGCCATCCCAAGCTCCATCTCTCGTTACCCACTGTCCATGATGAAGCCCTAATATACAAACAGCAAGCCCAGGGTGGAGAGAGTAAGGGGAAATGGGAGGGTCTCCCTGGTCTTCCACCCAGCATCTCACCCCTTGACCTCCCCACTCCCCGGCTCCCTTCCCCAGGAGATGAATGCCCTCAGGGGCCAAGTGGGCGGGGAGATCAACGTGGAGATGGATGCTGCTCCTGGTGTGGACCTGAGCCGTGTCCTGTCTGAGATGAGAGACCAGTATGAAAAGATGGCGGAGAAGAACCGCAAGGATGCGGAAGACTGGTTCTTCAGCAAGGTATGAGGGTGGGGTCAGGGATGTGGGGGCACTACAGCTGCCTGGGCAGGAGCCTGCCTTGTCTACTCAGGTCACACATCCATTAATCCCTGAGCAAGAGCATACTGGTTCAGCCCCATGGACCATGGGTCCACCGGACCAGGGCTCTGTCTCCGACTGAGATACGAGGGCACTTGGAGGAACCCTATACTGATCAGCTCCCTCTAGACTACTCACTACTGCTAGCTCACTGTGGGCAGGGGACATCTCTAATGTCTCTGTTATATGGTAATAATAGTAATAATAATGATGGCATATGTGCCAAGCACTGTTCTAAGCCCTCGGGGTGGGCGGATACAAAGTAATCAGGTTGTCCCACGTGGGGCTCACAGTCTTAATCCCCATTTTACAGATGAGGTAACTGAGGCCCAGAGAAGTTAAGTGACTTGCTTAAAAATCACCTCCTCCAAGAGGCCTTCCCAGACTGAGCTCCTCTTCCCCCTCTACTCCCTCTGCCATCCCCCCTTTACCTCTCCGCAGCTAAAGCCTCATTTTCCCCTTTTCCCTCTGCTCCTCCACCTCTCCCTTCCCATCCCCACACCACTGTACCCGTCCGCTCAACTATATATATTTTCGTTACCCTATTTATTTTGTTAATGAATTGTACATCGCCTTGATTCTATTTAGTTGCCATCGGTTTTTACGAGATGTTCTTCCCCTTGACGCTGTTTAGTGCCATTGTTCTTGTCTGTCCGTCTCCCCCGATTAGACTGTAAGCCCGTCAAACGGCAGGGACTGTCTCTATCTGTTGCCGACTTGTTCATCCCAAGCGCTTAGTACAGTGCTCTGCACATAGTAAGCGCTCAATAAATACTATTGAATTGAATGAACTTGCCCAAAGTCACACAGCTGACAAGTGGCAGAGTCAGGATTAGAACCCATGATCTCTGACTCCCAAGCCTAGGCTCTTTCCACTGAGCCACACTGCTTCTCATAAGTGTTTGGTACTCTCCCAAGCACTTAGTAAAGTGTTTTGCACACAGTGGGCACTCAGTTAATATGATCGATCGATTGATTGATTACCATCCTAGTCACCCACCCTCGTGACTAGGGGCAAACCATCCAATATCCCCAATTCTCCCCATTCCAACCCCGACTCTCCCCACAGTAACATAGCGTGGACCATCCATCAATCAACCAGTCATTTGATGGTATTTATTGAGCACTTACTGTGTGCAGAGCACTGAACTAAACGCTAGGGAGAGTACAGTACAACACAGTTGGTAGGCATGTTTCCTGTCCACAGCAAGTTTACAGTCTAGAGGATCACCCATAGAACTCTCCCTTCTCCATCCCTGACTCTTCCCATAATGACTCAGCACGGACCATCCAATATTCTAAATTCTCCCCTCTCCAATCTGATTCTTCCCAGTAATCAACAGGGTTGATCCAACACCATAAACTCTACCCTTTCCATTCTAACTCTTCCCAGTGACCACAGGGACCACCCAACACCCCAAACTCTTCCCTCCCCATCCCTGACTCTCCCCTCAATAATCCCAGCATGAACCATTCAACACTCCTAACTCTTCATACTCCACTCTTGACTTTTCTTCAGTGATCCAACATGGACCACTTGTCCATGGATCTGTCCGAATGCCTCTGGATCCTGAGGATGATCTCTGTGTCTCTTCTCCCCTCTCCCATCCCATTCCAGACGGAGGAACTGAACCGGGAAGTGGCCACAAACAGCGAGCTGGTCCAGAGCGGCAAGAGCGAGATCTCCGAGTTGCGACGAAATCTCCAGGCCCTGGAGATTGAGCTCCAGTCTCAGCTCAGCATGGTGGGTTCCCGCCCGGCCCCCCGGGGGCCTGAACGGAGGCCGACATACCCGGGGCTGGGGAGAGTGGTGAGTGACTGTCCCTGCCCACTCCGTCCTCTCTCTGTCCTCAGAAAGCCTCGCTGGAGGGCAGCCTGCAGGAGACGGAAAGCCGCTACTGCGTGCAGCTTTCGCAGATCCAAGGCCTGATTGGTAACGTGGAGGAGCAGCTGGCCCAGCTACGCTGTGAGATGGAGCAGCAGAACCAGGAGTACAAGATCCTGCTGGACGTTAAGACCCGGCTGGAGCAGGAGATCGCCACTTACCGCCGCCTGTTGGAGGGCGAGGATGCCCAGTGAGTGGCCAAGGGGGACTCCTGCACCCCTTTCCCCATCGCCTCCACCAAAAGAGGCCGCTGGGTCATGGGGCATGGGTCCGGGGAATCCTGGGAACAGCTCACTGGCCGGGGGGCGGTGGCGGGCACAACCTAAACACGCCTTCATGTCTTCTCTTGCAGCCTGGCCTCTCAATACAAGCCCAAGGAAGGTAAGAATCCTCCCAAAGCCCCAAGCAGGGTGGACTAATCACTGGGCTGATCCCAGTGGACTGACTGCTGGCCTGTTGAGCGAGTACATATCCCCAACAGCTGCCCAACATCAATCCCAGCATTCACCTGGGTGGGTGGGCCAAGCCATGGTCGTCTGTCCCAGCATTCACCTGGATGAGTGGGCCGGGCCAGGGAGTGGGGTTTGTACCCGGGTCCCTTCTTTCTCCCTGTCCCCATAGTGACCTTCCTCACTTCTTCTGCTCTCCCCCGCCACAGCGAGCCTCACCACCCGCCAGGTGCGTACCATTGTGGAAGAGGTGCAGGATGGAAAGGTCATCTCGTCCCGTGAGCAGGTCCACCAAACCACCCGCTGAGCTGGGCTGGAATCAGAAGGCCGGGGATCAGCCTGTTCCTGCTGGGTGCTCAGTCCCTCCCCACTTCGAGAGCCTCCTGCCTGGCTACCAGCCCAGCCTCGGCCCCTAGCCCGTCCCTGGCCCTCCTTCTGCTGGCCAATAAAGCTTTGTTACCCGGATGCAGAGAAGAGGCTGGACTCAGTCCCTGGGAGTGGTGGGGATGGGGATACATGTAACTATCAGTAACAGTTACTATCAGTAACTGTTCAAATGAGCCGACTGTGTCTTCTGGGTGAGTGCTGGGTGCCCTCTGAGTGTGCATTGCGTGTGCACTATTGTCTGACCTGGGCATGCTGGGTGTGCAGTGGATTCCTGACCTATGTTTACTGGGTTTGTGATGGACATCCACTGTGTGTGTGTGTGTGTGTGTGTGTGTGTGTATGTATGCTTGCACTTGATGTTCACTTTGGGTGTCCTGCTGTGTGTGCACTGTGTGTGTAGTGGGTGTCTGCTGTGGATGTGCTATATGTGTGGTGGGAATTGCCTGGGCATGTCCTTTGCATGTGGCGGGTGCCTACTGTGTGTGTGGTCGGTGCCTGCTGGATGTGTGGATGGTGCCTGCTATATGTGTGTGGTGTGTGTGTGGTGTGTGCTATGTGTATGTGGTGGGTATCAGCTGTGTGTGGTGATGGTGGGAGACAGTTGAGGTTGGACTTGTGGCCTAAAGGCTTGGAACCTTGAAGGGCTGAGAGCCTGCAGTAGGAGAGAGGACTGGGGTGGGTTCAACGTGGGGCCCCAGCGGCTCCCCCCAAGGTTTGGAGAGCTGGAAGCTCTGCCTCTTTCCCCTCAGTGGAGTCCTCCCTGACATCACTGGGGTGCGGGCAACAACTGGGTTAAAGAAGTCCCTTGTGGGGTGCAGAACCCATGACCCCATGCCCACCCAGACATACCCCTTCCCCCTTTTCTCATGGAGCCCAGACCCTCGATTATACCTCTGGATTCAGCCCCCAGACTCTGTATTCCATGTCCAGCCCCCTGCCCAGTCCCCTGCCCTGCCCAGCCTTGCTTTAGCTGGACCCAGGCCCCATCCCTTGCTCCCACCAGCCCACTGGACCTGCTCCCATCCTGTCCCAGCCTCCAGCCCCAGTAGCTATGCAGGGACCGCCCCCCAGCCGCCACTTGTCCTGGCCCTGGAGCAGAGAGGTGGGAGGGATGGGAGGCTTCTCCTTGGGATGGGAGAAGGGGGCAGAGCATAGTAAGCACTCAATAAATATGAATGATTGATAGATTGGTAAGATAGGCACCCCTTCTGCACTCAGTGATTTCTGCCACGGGAACTTGGGCTGCAGTGGATGGAAGGGGGCAGGACTCATCCTGAGGTGGGGTCCCAGGGGAACATCCAGTTCCAAGCCCTTCCCTCTGGCCAGGCAGGGCCAGGGAAGGACTGATTGAGGAGGGGACAAGCGGGGTGAGGAGTGGTGTACACTAGCTGGGTTTCAGCCCTGGTAGAGCGGGGGGTCCCACAGGGAGGGATGAGGTAATCTGAAGGTCATGATATATATAGGGTAGATATATCAATAAATAGTATTTACTGTGTGCAGAGCACTGTACTAAGTACAATACAATAGACACGTTTTCTGCCCATAGTGAGAAATTTTTACAATCTAGAAGGGGACACAGATATTACTCTAAATAAATAATTTACAGATTTGTACATAAATCCAGTGGGGCTGAGATGGGGTGAATACCAAAAGTTCAAAAGGTATAGATCCAAATGCAGAGATGATGTCGAAGAGAGGGGGAGTTGGAGAAAAGAGGGCTTAATTAGGGAAGGCCTCTTGGAGGAGACGTGAACTTAATAAGACTTTGAAGGTGGGGAGAGTGTGATCTGGCATACGTGGAGGGGGAGGGCATTTCAGGCCAGAGGGAAGACATGGGCAAGGGATCAGTGGTGAGATAAGATGAGATCCGGGCCTAGTGAGTAAGCTGGAGCTAAAGGAGTGAAGAGTGCGGGTTGGTGCTTTAAAGCTCATGGTAAATAATAATGATGGTATTTGTTAAGCGCTTACTATGTGCCAAGCACTGTTCTACAGAGTTTCTGTTTGAAGCAGAGGTAGATGGGCACTGGTTGGGCACCCACTGGTTCTTGAGAAGTGGGGAGATGCGGACTGAATTTTTTTTAGAGAAACGATTCAGGCAGTAGAGAGAAGTATGGACAGAAGTGGGGAGAGAGAGGAGGCAGGGAGGTCAGCAAGGAGGTTGGTACAAGAGTTAGGGCCGGGTAGGAAAGTGCTTGAATCAGCATGCTAACTTTTCGAATGGAGAGGAAAGGAAGGATTTTAGTGACGTTGTGAACATAGAACCGACAGGATTTGGTGACAGATTGAATATGTGGGTTGTGTGAGCGAGAGATGAGTAGAGGACAATTTTAAGGGCTTGTGAGACAGGGACAATAAAGGTATTGTCTACAGTGATAGGAAAGACTGGGAGAATTATCTTCTTTGGTGACTGCTGCTGCCAGGAGATGGGTTTCCAGTCAGGACAGCCTGGGAGGGGGCAGCTGAGAGGTGAGGTGGGGACCCTGCCGGAACCCCAGTTGATTCCCAGTTCCTCAAGTCACACTACCAATCAACCCTCTTGGCAGTTGTATGCTTATACTCTTCAACAACCCTTGTGAAGAAATGTGTATTAAGTTGTAAATTAAGTTATTCTTTCAGCTATTTCATTCTGACCCTCTGTTACCCATTATAACCTTGTTTTTTCTCCTGTCACACTCTTTGTATATACCTTTTGTCAGTCTCTTTCCTCCATTCGTTTTAGAAACTATGAAGACAGGGCAAGTGTCTTGTTTCCGCTCCCACTACCCTCCTATTCAACCAATCTATCTATCAGTGGTTAATGAGCACTTACTGTGTGAAGAGCTCTGTACTAAGCGCTTGGGAGAGTACAATACAATGGAGTCGGTAGACACATTCTCTGTCCACTAAGAGTTTACAGTCTAATCCAAATAAATTAAAGATATGTACATAAGTGTTGTGAGGCTGAAGGTAAGATGAATAAAGAGTAAAAATCCAAGTGCAAGGATGATGCAGAAGGGAGAGGGAGTAGGGAAAATGAGGGCTTAGTTGGGGAAAGCCTCTTGGAGGAGATGGGATTTTAATATGCCTTTGAAGGAGGGGAAGAGTGATGGTCAGTTATGAAGGGGAAGGGAGTTCTAAGCCAGAGGCTGGATGTGGGCGAGGGGTCGGTGATGCATTCTTTGATCCCCTCAACCTAACCTATTCACTATGCTTTATTCTCTTTCTCTATCCCTATCTGTCTCCTGCTCACACACCTCTCCTATTGTCTGGAACTCCCTCCTCTTTCATATATAGCAGACCACAATTCTCCAATTCTCCCCATCTTCAAAACGGTTCTGAGATCCCATTTCCTCCAGGAGGACTTTCTTGAATCAACTGTAACGGCCTCACCTTACATCTCCCAACAAGTACTTCAGCCCTGCCCCTCCACCCAAGCAGGTAAGTAACAGCTTTGGACACACTTACTATTATATGTGCTCAATCACTCCCTTTATCTGGAGTTTATTCAAGTGTCTGCCCCTTTCTCCAGACTGTAAGCTCCCTAGGAGAGGGATCCTGTTTTCTGCTGTGCATCCTTCCAAGAGCTTAATACAATCCTCTGCCCACAGTAGTACTAAATCAAATCAATTAAAGGTATTTATTTATCTCTTCTGGTATTTGTTAAACACTTACTATGTGCCAAGCACTGTCCTAAGCCCTAGGGTAGATACAAGGTTTCCAGGATGGACACAATCTCGGCCTCATGTGGGGCTCACAGTCTTAATTCTTATTTTACAGATAAGATAACTGAGGCACAGAAAAGTTAAGTGACTTTCCCAAGGTCACACAGCAGACAAATGGCAAAGCTGGGATTAGAATCCAGGTCCTTCTGACTCCCAGGCCCAACTGACTTCCTGGCCCGTGCTCTATCCACTAGGCCATGCCGCTTCTCATTTATTGAGCACTTACTATGAGCAAAGCACTCTACTCAACACTTGAGAAAGTACAATACAACACAGTTGACAGACTCAAACCCTGACCGTAAGGAGTTTACAATCTAGCAGGGGAGACAGATATTAAAATGCATTACAGATATGTACATAAGTACTGTGGGGCTGTGGGAGGGGTGACTATCAAGTGGCTAAACTGTACAGATTTATGTCCCTGGGAGACAAGGAAGGGAGGTAGGAGAAATAAGGGCTTAGTTGGGGAAGGCCTCTTGGAGGTGATGTGATTTTAATAAGACTTTAATTGGGGAGTGTCTTTCCTTCTTCTTTATGGTATTTGTTAAGCATTTACTATGTTCAAGGCACTATATTAAGCCCTGGGGTATATACAAGCTAATCAGGGTGGACACAGTTCGTGGCTTAATCCCCATTTTACAATTGAGGTTACTGAGGCACAAAAACGTTAAGTGGCTTGCCCAAGGTCACACAGCAGACAAGTGGAGGAGCCGGGATTAAAAACCAGGTCTTTCTGATTCCCCGGCCTGTGCTCTACCTACTAGGCTTACTGCTTCACTGTCATATATAAAGGGGGAGGAAGTTCCAGGCCAGAGGGAGGATGTGGGCAAGGGGGAGGCAGTGAAAGAGACAAGACTGAGGTAGAGGTATAACTAAAGTTGTTCTTCTTCCATGCTGTGGTGGAACTGCATCCTTGAAATTGAGTATTTTTGAGGGATAATCTCTTACCTACTGGCACATTTGCGCATTTTTACGAGAAGCAGCATGACTAAGTGGAAAGAGCACAGGCTTGGGAGTTGTGGTCTGCTACTTGCTTGCTGTATGACCTTGGGCAAGTCGTTTAATTTCAATGTGCCTCAATCAATCATATTTATGGAGCGCTTACTGGGTACAGAGCACTGAACGAAGTGCTTCGGAAAGCACCATACAACAGAGTTGATAGACATGTTCCCTGCCCAGAAGGAGCTTACAGTCTAGATGGGGAGACAGACAAAACAGATTTCAGAGATGTATAAAAGTGCTGTAGGGCTGAGGATGGGATGAATAAAGGGTAAAATCTAAGTGCCAAGGCGATACAGAAGAGAGAGGGAGTAGGGGAAATGAAGTTGGGGAAGGTCTCTTGGAGGAGATGGGATTTTAATGAGGCTTTGAAGACGAGAAGATAGGCTTTGAAGAGGCAGGACATGGGCAAGGGTCGGCAGCAAGATAGATGGGATCGAGGGTCCTTGAGTAGTCGGTATTAGAGGAGTGAAGTGAGCCTTGCAGTAGGAAATCAGGGAGATAAGATAGGAGGGGGCAAGGTGATTGAGTGTTGCAAAGCCAAAAGAAAGGAGTTTCTGTTTGATGTGGAGGTGGATGGGCAACCATTGGAAATTCTTTAGGAGGAGGGAAGCATGGACAAAATAGTTTTTGAGAACAATGATCTGGGCAGCAGAGTGAAATATGGACTGGTTTAAGGAGAAATAGGAGGAAAAGTGGTCAAAAAGGAGAGTGATTCAGAAATCAAGGAGGGATACGGTATGTACTTTGGATCAACTTGGTAGCAGTTTCGTTGGAGAGCAAATTGCAGATTTTAGCGATGGTAAAATGTTTAGCCTCAATTTCCTCATTTATAAAATTGGGATGAAATAACTTAGAGGGTGAGCCCCATGTGGGACAGGGACTGTCAAACTTGATTATCTTAAATTTACCCCAGTGCTGAGTATGGTGCTTGGCATATAGTGAGTACTTAACGAAATTAACAGTGAACTAAACCACCACACTTAGTCCAGGAAAATGCAGAAGGAACTTAATATATGTAATACCATTAACTAATTGGATCACTGGTTTAGGACAAAAATCATTTTCCCCTCCCTACCAGAGACTCTGCCGGCAATCTCCTGGGGAGTGCGTCTCTTTTGAGACTTTCTCCCCACTCCATGAATCCCACTGTGCAGATGGGAACTGAGGCGGGAATAGGTTAAGGATGCAGCTAAATTTTCCAGCTCTGGCTCCAGATCCCACCCAGCCAGTGAGTTTGTGGCTGGGGGCCAGATGCGGACAGGAGCAGGGTCATGGTCAGCCTCCCTCTGGTGGGTTTCTGAGCAGACACCCACAGCTGCCCTGCCTCAGCCTCTCCCATAGACTCCGGTTGTTCCAGGAACCCTGCCCAGATTGTGAGGCCCAAGGAGGGGCGGGGTGGTGGTGGGAGTGGATCTTCCTCATGCAACTTGGGATTTTGGGATCCAACTGGAGGGTCTTGGCCTGGGGAAATCTTGCCCCAAGGGCCAGGCATTCTACCCAGAAGGCGGCGCTTTGGGCTGGGAGATCAGTTGGACTATTCCCCTGCCTCCTGGAATGGTCCATTCAAGCAGACAGCATAGGGCCCATGATCCCCCGACCTCCTCAGCCACTGTCCGCTGTGGTGCCATTGTCCCCCCAGCAGCTGTTCGCACTGGACTCCAGCTTTTCTCCTTCTGGATCTCCAATCAGACCTGGGAATGTCGGGAAGAGCTGACAGTCTCTGTGGGACTGGGAAGATGCCAAACCATATCTTTCTCCGCTCAGGCAGCCCGCTGCTCCCTAAATCCAGTCCTCACCCCAGCTGGCTTGATCCAGGGATGCCCCACCAGCTACTTCAAAGCTTGGCAGTGGCAGGAACCAGTCGGCTCAGGCAGTGACTCATGGTGACATGATCTCTGAGGGCTCAGGGCACTGTCCCTGATCACAGAGACAGAGCCCTGGAGGGAGCTTGAGGTCAACTAGTCCATTCCCCTGCCTATGGGGGTCCCTATAGGACCCTGGGGATCAGTCCTTTCCTCACAGGTGGGCAGGGTCCCTCCTTTGGTAGCCCTCAATACTCTCCTTCCTACCCCCACCTCCAAAAGTTGGATGATTCTTTTCCATTTTGGCTGCAGTTTAGAAAGAAATGCACTTTAATGGTGACCAGCTTGCTGCTTTTTTCAAGATAGGGGACTTTACCACCCTCTTTTAGAGTAGGGGTGGTTTGATCTGGAGAGGTCTGGATCTCCGTCCCTTTGCCATGATGTAGTCTTGGTGGTCACTCTGTTGATTGGCTGGGCCTCTGCCCATGTAGGGATCCGGTGCTAGAGCCAGTTGGAAGGCTGAACCTGGCCAGGCCCCGTCTCTGGCCAGGCCCCTGACTCTGTCTGCCTGTCCATCGGGTTGGGTACACTCATTGTGGGGGGCTGGGAAGTCCAAATCTGACTCCGGGGTCCCACTTCACTCTGAGAGGTTGCTTCTAGAGGCAGAGGCCGAGGCTTGGGAGGTGGGCAAACTGAGGCCAGTGACTTCTCTAGTTGGGGAGGATAAGGGGACAGGAAGCCCGATCTAGACTCACGTGGTGCCGGGCAGGATAGCCCTGCAACCTCTCTCTACAATCCATGGTTTCCTCTGGGGAAGACAGGCTCCTTAAGCAGCACTACCTGGCCATGGGACCCTCAGGGGGGAGTGGTGGTCAATTTCCTGCCACCCCCAAGTCCCCACCTTGCCAAGAAGACTCAGCAGGCCCAAGCTAGAAAGGGTGACCCCCACATTTGGGTCCAATGCCCAAAGTCCTGAACCTGGAAGAGAGTGAGGATCTGGGCTTTTCCAAGATAGAGGGGACTCCTGACATCTCTAATCTCTCCGGACACAGGACAGGACCACCCCTTTCTTCTCCAACCCCGTCCTCTTCCTTGGCAATGCCTTGTGAAGGTGTTATGGAGCCAGAATCTGGGAAGAGTTAGGGACCCCAACAACCTCCTTTGGGCAAACTGTCCAGGGTCCGGCCTGGAAAAGGAATCTTGCCAGCTGCCCGGGATCAGCAGTGCTCCCCACCTTTCCCAGCAGGCTTACCATTGAACAACGTGTTATCCATCTCCTCACCCTCCAATTGCTCCCTTCCTTTATGGTCCCTTGCTCTGTCCCAGACAGAAAGACTGGATACTTCCTGTAGGGAAGGATCCCTCTCCCCATCCTCCTGGACCTGACACCTGCCTCCTGACACCTCATTTCAGGCACCACCTGTATTCACTCTGTCTCTACTGGCTCCTCTGGGCTCTGGCTACTCTTTTCCCCCAAAGTCACCCTCCCCTCCTTAGCTCACATCTGGGACCTTGTGGCTTCCCTGCTGGGAAAGAACTCTCAGTCCCAATTCCACTCTGTAGAGATCCCCCAGAGTTGAAGGAGAGGGAGCTGGGGTATGAATGGGATGGTGATGAGATCAGGGATTGTCTCTTTTTCTGAATTTTACATTCCAAGCGCTTGGTAAAGTGCTCTGCACAAAGTAAGCCCTCAATAAATACGATTGAATGAAGGAATGAGATGAGAAGCAGCAACCCTCCTTGACCTCTCAGCTGCCTTTGACACTGTTGACCATCCCCTTCTCCTCCATACCTTATCTCACAATGGCTTCACGGATTGCGTCCTCTCCCGGTTCTCCTCTTATCTCTCTGGCTGGTCATTCTCGGTCTCCTTCGCAGGCTCTTCCTCCCCCTCCCATCGTCTAACTGTTGGGGTTCCTCAAGGGTCAGTTCTTGGCCCTCTTCTGTTCTCCATAATCACTCACTCCCTACGTGAACTCATCTGCTCTCACGGCTTCAGCTATCATCTCTATGCAGATGGCACACAGATCTACATCTCTGCCCCTGTCCTCTCCCCCTCCCTTCAGGCTCGAATCTCCTCCTGCCTCCAAGACGTCTCTACCTGGATGTCTGCCCGCCACTTAAAACTCAACATGACCAAAACTGAGCTCCTCATCTTCCCTCCCAAGCCCTGTCCTCTTCCTGACTTCCCTATCACCGTGGATGGTACAACCATCCTTCCCGTCTCTCGGGCCCGCGACCTCGGTGTCATCTTTGACTCGTCTCTCTCGTTCACCCCACACATCCGATCTGTCACCAAAACCTGCCGGTCTCACCTTTATAGTATCGCCAAGATCCGCCCTTTCCTCTCCACCCAAACGGCTATCTTACTGTTACGGGATCTCGTAATATCCCGGCTAGATTACTGTGTCAGCCTTCTTTCTGATCTCCCTTCCTCCTGTCTCTCCCCGCTCCAGTCTATTCTTCACTCCGCTGCCCGGCTCATCTTCCTGCAGAAACGCTCTGGGCACGTCACTCCCCTTCTTAAAAACCTCCAGTGGTTGCCTATCAACCTCCGCACAAAACAAAAACTTCTCACTCTAAGCTTCAAGGCTCTCCATCACCTTGCCCCCTCCTACCTCTCCTCCCTTCTCTCTTTCCACCGCCCACCCCGCACGCTCCGCTCCTCTGCCGCCCACCTCCTCGCCGTCCCCCGTTCTTGCCTATCCCGCCGTCGACCCCTGGGCCACGTCCTCCCGCGGTCCTGGAACGCCCTCCCTCCTCACCTCCTCCAAACTCATTCTCTTCCCCTCTTCAAAAGCCTACTTAAAGCTCACCTCCCCCAAGAGGCCTTCCCACACTGAGCTCCCCTTTTCCTCTGCTCCCTCTACCCCCCCTTCACCTCTCCTCAGCTAAGCCCTCTTTCCCCCTTTCCCTCTCGCTCCTCCCCCTCTCCCGTCCCATCCCCTCGGCACCTGTACTCGTCCGCCTCAACTATATATATCTTCATTACCCTATTTATTTTGTTAATGAGATGTACATCACCTTGATTCTATTTATTTGCTATTGTTTTAATGAGATGTTCATCCCCTCGATTCTATTTATTGCTATTGTTCTTGTCTGTCCATCTCCCCCGATTAGACTGTAAGCCCGTCAAAGGGCAGGGACCGTCTCTATCTGTTACCCATTTGTACATTCCAAGAGCTTAGCACAGTGCTCTGCACATAGTAAGCGCTCAACAAATACTGTTGAATGAATGAAAAAGCCCAGGCTTTGGAGTCACAGGTCATGGGTTCGAATCCCTGCTCCGCCGCTTGCCAGCTGTGTGACTGTGGGCAAGTCACTTAACTTCTCGGTGCCTCAGTTACCTCATCTGTAAAATGGGGATTAAGACTGTGAGCCCCACGTGGGACAACCTGATCACCTTGTATCCTCCCAGCACTTAGAACAGCGCTTTGCACATAGTAAGTGCTTAACAAGTACCACCATTATTATTATTATTATTATAACCATTGTCCAATCCAGAAACTCAGGGTTTGATCTAAAGGTCAGAGATCAGGGACCTGAAACTTACCCCCTTACAGGGTCCTGCCATTTGAATTGGGGTGTCTAGGTGGAGGGGGGCCTGGGGTAGACAGGTGGGAGACAGCGAGCCTGGATCCAAGCATTTTGGGTGGAACCAGTGGTCATGCCAGGGCTGGGTGGGTCTGAGGTGGGGCGGACTGGAACTCAGGAGAGCATTCCTGCTTTCACCCCACCCTCAACGCGGGCCCTGCCCTCTGCGCCCAGTAGGCCCCACGGGAACCCACTGGAACAGTGAGAAAAACCCACTGACACCTGCAATCTGCCTAGCTCTGGGGCGTGTCAGAGTTTTTCCCATCAGTGATCTCACACTGCTTCTTTCAGCATCTCTGACAGCCAGTGGGGCTAGACAAGTCCCTTCCCTTCAGTGAGGAAACAGAGGACCAGAGAGTTTCAGCCACTTAATGGTAACAATAATATTAATAATAATATTTAAGTGCTTACTATGTGTCAAGTACTGTTCTAATTGGTAGGGTAGATACATGGTTCTCAGGATGGATACAGACCTTGATGCATCTGGGGCTCATGGTCAAGGTATGTGAGGCACAGAGAAGTTAAATGACTTGTCCAAGGACACACAGCAATCCCATGGAAGGACTGGGACTGGAAACCTGGTTCACCTGACTCCCAGTCCCACTTCACATTCTCTAGAAGGGTCCCAGCAGCAGCTGGGAAGGGAAGAGGAGCCACCATAGACCGCGTTCTGTCCCCCCGCTCTAGATCCCACTCAACCGAACCCCTCAGGGTCCTGCCATGAAGGGAACAACACGGTCCCCCACCTGGCCTGAGCTGAATCACTGCCGCCTTGGCATTGTGTTTCTTTGGGGCCTGGCGGCGCCAGGCTTGGAGGGCGTTTCTGCAGAACGGAGCAGACGATGACGAGGCCCAGGAGCTGGGTAATCCTCCTGGGAGGCGACTGGCCCCCGGGGACGGAAGTCAGCAGAGAAGGGAAACGAAGCATAAGGCGGGCCCGCCCCTCCACGGCACTATAAAACGACCCAGGACTGGGCCAGATAGCACTTGCTCTCGGCTCTCTGTCTCTCTCCGAGCCTCACTGCACCCATCCTTCCTTCCGTCCACTCTCTGCTCACCATGACCTCCTGCAGTCGCCAGTTCTCTTCCTCCGGCTCCACGAAGGGGTCTTGTGGCCTTGGGGGCGGCTCCAGCCACGTCTCCTCCATCCTGACCGGCGGGTCCTGCCGGGTGCCCAGCACCTGCGGGGGCTCTGGCTTCAAGGGGATGTCGGTGACCTCATCCCGCTTCTCCTCCGGGGGTGCCTGTGGGGTCGGAGGCGGCTACGGCAGCGGCTTCGGTGGAGGCAGCTTCGGTGGGGGACTGGGTAGCGGCTTCGGTGGGTGCTATGGCGGAAGCTTCGGCGGGGGCTTCGGTGGCGGTTTTGGTGGTGGCTTTGTCATGGGTGACGGGCTCCTGGCCGGTGGGGAGAAGGTGACCATGCAGAACCTGAACGACCGGCTGGCCTCATACCTGGACAAGGTGCGTGCCCTGGAGGAGGCCAACACCGACCTGGAGGTCAAGATCCGTGACTGGTACCTGAAGCAGAGGCCCAGCGAGGATCGGGACTACAGCCCCTACTATCGCACCATCGAGGAGCTGAAAAACAAGGTGTGGGGCCAGTTGGGTAATGCAGGATAGAGCCTCAGACTTGGCTGAGGGGAGCATGGAGCAGAGCTAGGGTATGGCAGTCTGTTCACAGCTCATAATTAGAGATATATGGTTAAGGTTGGTTGGGGGGCCAGTCTTCTCAGTTGCTGGGACCCTCAGCTCTGATCTGAGATCCAAGAAGAGTGGTGTCTTCACTCCAGTGGCTCCAGTGGAACAATGACTTCACCACAGCTAGAAGGTGGTGGGGGCCTGAGCCCTCAACATTGCCACCCAGCCAGGGGCACCTGTGATGTTGGGTTGGGGGAACAGCTATCCCTTTCTAGCCTTGGAAGCTGGGCAGGAGACTGACTGTCCACGGCCAGATACGGGCTGAATCAGAGGGCCCTCCCCTCCCCCACAGCGTGTTAACCTTGCACAGCTGCCAATCCCTGGCAAGAGCTGCCATGGCACCCAGACGCTGCCTGGGGCACCAGGTGGGCCCCTCGCCAGCTCCTTGTGCCCTTTGATGAGGCTCAGATGAGCCTGGCAAGATTTGGGCTACTTCCCAAGGGGAAAGGGGACAGAGTCTCTGTTGTGCCAGGAGTCGGGCCTGGGGACAGACAGGGACTCATGCCACCCTCCTTCCAGCTGGGATGAACATGTCCATTTTCTCTCATGGGCCCAAAGGACTCTGCAGTGAGCAACCCCGCTCCCCTGCCTCAGTCTCTGGGAAGGGGCTAGAAGGGGATCTGGAATCCTCATCATTCAATCAATCCAGTGTATTGAGTGCTTACTGTGCCTCTGACCTCTGCTCCACAGATTCTGACCGCCACCCTGGAGAATGCCCAGCCCCTGCTTCAGATCGACAACGCCCGGTTGGCAGCTGACGACTTCAGGAACAAGTGAGTGACCCCATCCTCCCCAGGTCCCTTCCAGGGACTGCCTGATGGGGGCGCTGTTCGCCAGGGATCCTCTGACCCGTTAGGAGGAGGGATCTGGGCCCGGCGGCAGCCAGTGACCAGAACCCTCCCTTCAGAGGCCTTCACACCTGTCCCCTTTGCTTGTTGGGTCAACTGTTCAGGTACGAACATGAGCTGGTCCTCCGTCAGAATGTGGAGGCCGACATCAATGGGCTGCGCCGTGTCCTGGACGATCTGACCCTGACCCGGGCCGAACTGGAGATGCAGATTGAAGGGCTGAAGGAGGAGCTGTCTTACCTCAAGAAGAACCACGAGGAGGTGAGGCTGGACTGAGTTGGTAGCAGTAGGTATACTGGGTCCAGTTGGGAGGAGGAGGAGACGTTGAAGACTTGGATATGACAGAAACTGAGATGTGGGCTATCTGTGTGTTGAATAGTAGATTCTGAGACAGGGTAGGAGGAGGGAGGGAGATATGCCAGAAGACATACCTCCCTAAACCAGGATGGACTCTGGCCATAGTGACCTGGTCTGGGACCCAACATTCTATCTTGACTGAAGGAGGGGAAAAGGAAGGGGATTTTATGGGGGAAAGGCAGGCTAGAAACGTAATTGGGTGGGGGCGGGGGCGCTCCTCCCAGATCCTCACAGCCTCTCAGTTCTTCAAGCCACTGGAAAACTCTCAAATCTGCTGGCCAGCTCTGGTAGGGGGGTGAGGCTGGAGTCCAGTCCGGACCGCTGTGAGGGCGACGATGGCATTTCCACAGCTGGAATGGAGTGGGGGCACCAACCCCCTCTGAGCAACTCCGCCTAAACGTATCATCTCTGCCCATTTCCAGGAGATGAGGGCCCTGAGGGGACAGGTGGGCGGAGACGTCAGCGTGGAGATGGACGCTGCTCCGGGCGTGGACCTGAGCCGCATCCTATCCGAGATGAGAGACCAGTACGAGAATTTGGCAGAGAAGAACCGCCGTGACGCCGAGGCCTGGTTCCTCAGCAAGGTGGGTGCCCACAGAGGCTGGTGACCATGGGGGAGGTGGCAAGAGCCCCCAGATTCTTGCACCCACTCCCTGTGTCTCCCCCATTCTAGACTGAGGAGCTGAACCAGCAGGTGACATCCAACAGTCAACAGGTCCAGAGCAGCAAGAGTGAAGTCTCAGAGCTGCGACGCCTGTTCCAGTCCCTGGAGATCGAACTCCAGTCCCAGCTCAGCATGGTGGGTGGCCGCCCAGCCCCCCGGGGGCCCGGATGGAGGGAACAGACCCTGGGCCGAGGAGAGAGGTGCGTGACCGTCCCCGCTCACCCGTCTTCTCCACTCCTAGAAAGCCTCTCTGGAAGGAAACCTGGAAGAGACCAAAGGGCGCTACTGCATGCAGCTCTCGCAGATCCAGTGCCTGATCGGTAACGTGGAGGAGCAGCTGGCCCAGCTGCGCTGTGAGATGGAACAGCAGAACCAGGAGTACAAGATCCTGCTGGATGTCAAGACCCGGCTAGAGCAGGAGATTGCCACCTACCGCCGCCTGTTGGAGGGCGAGGATGCCCAGTGAGTTGTGGGATGGGTTTTCTGGTCTCCATCGTCCACAGGGTGGGTTGAGAAGGCCTCTGCCCCAGGAGTTCTTCCGTGCTGGCCCTGTCTCTAATGACTCCTCTTTCCTCTCCTCCCCTCCTTCAGTATCTCTGGCCAGCAAATATCCAACTCCCAGTACTTGTCCGGCTCCCAGTCCACCCGAGACGGTAAGAATGCACACCTGTAAACATCGCAGGAAGTTCAACTTCCTGGTCTGCACAGGGTTCTCCCCGTTAGCTCCTCTCCAGGGTGGGTGTTGCTCCTTTGGTGATAGTGACAATCATCAGACTGTACCAAACTCATCACAAATATCAAGCATAAAATTACTGCAGCGTTTGAACCCTGACTGCCTTCCCTTCTGGAACTGCTCCCGGCTCGTTCCCCCCAACCCAACCCCAAATACACCCACACGTGCCCTCCTCTCTGCTGAGCCCTGAGACCATCCCCTTAATGGATCAATCCTCAGGGAGAAATTGTCCTGGGGATCCCGAGGGTTCCAGTGCCCCTGCCCCTCAATGACCTCCATCTCCCTTCCACTCCCAACTCACTTCTTTTCTCTCCCCAACCCCACCGCGGTCCCCCAGGCTCTTCCAGCAGCCGCCAGGTCCGCACTGTCGTCAAGGATGTCCGCGATGGGCAGGTGGTGTCCAGCCATGAGCAGGTTCTCCGCCCCAAGCATTGAGTCACCTGGCATCTTGGGTGGCCCTCGCCGAGCCCTTCCGCCCCTGCCCCCATCAGCAGTCGCCCCACACCAGTCCTTGGGCCGAAGTGGGAGCCCTTGCTGGTAACAGGAGCTCAAGAACTGTCTGGGCCGGTTCCCCAACCCCGCTCTGCTCCCGTAGTGCCTTTTCCCATGTCTCCCCTTCTCCTGCCCTGCCACCTGTAGCCACCTAATAAAGCTTTTTCTGGTTCATGCAAACTTCTGTCTAGTTCAATCCCTCTACCTGGAAGGGAGGGAACTGGGGGGGGAGCAGGGGTAGGAGGACATTTCCTTTTTTCTGATCTCTGCTTGACCTAATGACTGCTGGTGGTCAGAAAGATGATCCAAGTCCCACCTTGTCCTGTCCCTTGGGCCCCTGAGGAAGGATAAGGAGGCAGGTATCCCACAGGGATGATTCCCTCCATTCCAAAGATCGAAGTTCTCCTGGGCAGAACACCCGGCCAGAGGTCCACAAGACCTTAGCTCCGACTCCTGCTTCCAGATCAAGAGTTGGAGAAGCAGTTCGGCCTTGTGGAAAGAGCACAGGCCCGGGGGTCAGAAGGAGCTGAGTTCTAATTCGGCTCTGCCACTTGCCGGACCTTGTGACCTTGGGCAAGTCTCAACATCTCTGTGCCTCATTTGCCTCATCTATAAAATGGGGATTAAGACTGTGAGCCCAACATAGGACCTGGACTCTGTCCAACTTGATTAGCTTGGCACACAGTAAGCATTTAATACATACCACAAAAAATAAAAAACCCAAGTGCTGTGTGGTCACCTAACCTCTGACCTTCACTTGGATGAGACCAATGGAGTCCCCCATCAGAAATGAGTGACAGACCTTGCCTCTGAAATTTCAGAGGAACTGAGTCTAGGGTAGTTGTTTGTCCAGCACCATTTATACCTTAGGGGAAAGAGCACGGGCTTGGAAGTCAGAGGACGTGGGTTCTAATCCCGACTCTGCCATTTGTCTGCTTTGTGACCTTGGGCAAGCCACTTAACTTCTCTGTGCCTCAGTTACCTCATCTGTAAAATGGAGATTGAGACTGTGAGCCCCACGTGGGAAAACCTGATTACCTTGTTCCTACCCCAGCGCCTAGAACAGTGCTTGGTACATAGTAAGCATTTAACAAATACCATCATTATTATTAATATTACACTTTTCCACCTGGAGTTCAGAGTGCAGTGAGCAAGTCGATGGGTAGCGGCAGAGCACACTGCAAACTGCATGCAAAGGTTTTACGTGCAGGACCCGTTTAAGGCAGAAGTGACCGCAGCATAGTGCTGTTTGCTGTGCCTTTAGCTGTGACCAGTTGGCTGCTGCCTCAGTAACTGCTATGGTCTTCTCCACCCACCTTAGCTAGCTATTTGTCAGGATTCCTGCTTCAACTGTCCACCTTGCCGAATGCCCTAGCTGGTTCTTCACTCAGAAACTTTCCCCTCAGTGGCACGGCCCCAGCAGGGAGAAGCAGCCCCAAAGGAGTGGAAAGAGCACAGACCAGAGAGTCAGAGGACCTGGGTTCTTATCCTGGCTCCTCCATTCATCTGCTGTGTGATCTTGGACAAGTCATTTAACTTCTCTGTGCCTCCATTCCTTGCCTTATCTGAAAAATAGTGCTTAAGACGAGCCCCAAAGTGGGACATAAAATGTATCCAAAGTGATTAGCTTTTATTTACCCCAGGGCTAAATAAAGTGCCTGGCATATAATAAGCATTTAACTAATGAGAAGCAGCGTGGCTCAGTGGAAAGAGCCTGGGCTTCGGAGTCAGAGGTCATGGGTTCGAATCCTGGATCTGCCACTTGTCAGCTGGGTGACTGTGGGCAAGTCACTTCACTTCTCTGGGCCTCAGTTACCTCATCTGTAAAATGGGGATTAACTGTGAGCGTCACATGGGACAACCTGATTACTCTGTATCTACCCCAGCGCTTAGAACAGTGATCTGCACATAGTAAGCGCTTAACAAATACCAACATTATTATTATTATTATTAACAAATACCTTTAAAAAAACCAAACAACCCAAATACACTGGAGCTAGAACCAGAGTTTTCTGCTTCCCAGAGCTCTGCTCTTTCCAATGGATACACAGCAAGACAGAGGGACTCACTTTACTCACCTGTACAATGGCAAGGCAGATACTGACTCCCTTCCAGGACCAGGGTGGGGGAAGAATTAATTGGATTCTCTGAAGAAAGGGAGGCATGGGGCTAGCAAGGGAGGGGGAAGTCAGGTGGCCAGGCTCTGAAAGGGGCAATAGGTGTGACCAAACTGGATGAGCCAGCCTTTTCGCCTCAGCCCCTGTTGCCTCCCTCCTACTTAAAATCATAATTATGGCACTTTCTAAGCACTTAATATGTGCCAAGCACTGTTCTAAGCACTGGGGTAGATACAAGCTAATCAATCGAGAAAGCAGCGTGGCTCAGTGGAAAGAGCCTGGGCTTTGGAGTCAGAGGTCATGAGTTCGACTTCCGGCTCTGCCACTTGTCAGCTGTGCGACTGTGGGTAAGTCACTTAACTTCTCTGTGCCTCAGTTCCCTCATCTGTAAAATGGGGATTAAAACTGTGTGAGCCCCACGTGGGACAACTGATTACCCTGTATTTCCCCCAGCGCTTAGAACAGTGCTCAGCACTTAGTAAGTGCTTAACAAATACCAAAAAAAAAAAAAGTTGGACACGGTCCTCCTCCCACACGGGGCTCACAGTCTAAGTCTAAATCACTCGGCGGCATGACTTGTTTGGTCGGAGAGTGGGGCTAACCGGGGCGTGGAGATTGGTGGCAAGAAAATATGGGGTGGGTGGGGGTAAAACAAGGCTCTGAGACCACAGACACTGTCCCTCCCTGTAGACTATACACTCCCTGTGGGCAGGGAACATCTCTACCAACTTTGCTGAATTGTGCTCTCCCAAGTACAGTGCTCTGTACATAGTAAACACTCAATAAATATCACTGATTGATTGACCACCTGGGGAAGGAGGAGGGGGAGCTTAAAGTTACTTCTGAGATAGTACTAGTCGCAGTTGTATTTACTGAGTAGCTGCTGGGTGCAGTGCCCTATATTCAACTCTTGGGAAAGTATAGAAGCACAAGACACATTCCCTGCCCACAAAGGGCTTACACTCTCACAGAGGAGACAGACAGTGAAATGTTTCTGACCAGTGGAATTAGTATAAATAAATTGGATATCCAAGTGATGAGCATGGCTAAAAATAAGTCCATAAGAACAAGAGGTGGCTGTTGAGCTGATATGGCATAAGAATTAATCAGGGAAGACTTTTTGAAAGAGTATGGCCCAGTGAAAACAGCATGGGCCTGGGAGTCAGGAGACCTGGGTTCTAATCCCAGCTCCACCACTTGTCTGTGATTCCACTGTTCTGGGCTTCAGTTTCCTCTCTTGTAAAATAGGGATTAAAATACCTGTTCTTCCTCCCTCTTAGACTGTGAACCCCTTATGGGAAAGGGACTGGTTCTGATCTGATGACCCTGAATCTACTCCAGATCTTGGTACATAGTAGGTGTTGTACTTTCCCAAGTGCTTAGTACAGTGCTTGGCACAAACTAAACACTCTATAAATATGATTGAATGAATACTTAAATACCACAGTGATTGATAGTGGGATTTTAGGAGAGCCTCGATGGTGAGCGAGAGGTGAGATCTGGCAGATTTGTGAGGGGAGGGAGCTCCAAGAGGGGTTGGGTGGGGAGTAGTGTGGATGAGAGACTCAGGTGTTAATAAGTTGTGAAAGGCAATGATTAATAATTAATCATGATGCCATTTATTAAGGACTCAGTATATCCCATGATGATGTAGTGTCCCATAATAAAAGGCAGAGAACATGCATGAAGGGATTGATTCTAGGGAGAAAGGATGGCACCATTCACCTTCTTGAAACTTGCTAGTGATATTCCCATGGGGGCACAGAGTATAACAAGCATCTAGGTGGGCAGAGGGCAAAGTCCACTTGAGAAATTTATGGGCAAAACTTTTTTTGTCCAAAATGATGTTGGCAGTGTCGATGTTGTGCCGTAGGGCCACAGACCAGCAGGCGGTGTTGCTGGGATAGACTCTTCAACCAATCAATCAATCATATTTATTGAGAGCTTACTGGGTACAAAGCCCTGTTCTAAGCACTTGGGAGTGTACAGTATAACAGAGTTGGTAGACACGTTCCCTTCCCACAATGAATTTACAGTCTAGAAGGGTGACAGCCATTAATTCAAAAACAAATTGTGGATATGTACGTAAATTCTGTGGGGCTGAGGGAGGGGTGAATAAAAGGTGAAAATCCAAGTTCAAGGGTGACACAGAAGGGAATGGGAGAAGAGGAAATGAGGTTTTAATTGGGGAAGGTCTTTTGGAGGAGATGCAATTTCATTAAGGCTTGGAAGAAGAAGATGATGGCATTTGTTAAGCGATTATTTTGTGTCAAACACTGTTCTAAGCGCTGGGGTACATACTAGCTAATCAGGTTAGACACAATCCCTGTCCCACATGGGCTCACAGTCTTAATCTCCATTTTACAGATGAGGTAACTGAGGCACAGAGAGTCAAGTGACTTGCCCAAGGTCACATAGCCAAGATTAGAACCTAGCTTCTTCTGATTCCCAGAGCCATATTGTATTCACTAGGTCCCATGCCACGCTGCTTCAAAAGCCTCAGAGGTCATCACTGCCCATGTCCACTAGTTACTTTTCAGGATAATAATAATAATTATTATGGTATTTGTTAAGCATTTACTATGTGCCAAGCACCGTTCCAAGTGCTGGCTGGACCTGTCTACACCTCACCACGGTGGGTGAGGTCAGACAGCTAGGAGCGCTGTGTGATGCCCTGGGGTAAACAATGAGATCAGATACAGTCTCTGTGCAACACAGGGCCCACAGCCTAAGAGGGAAGAAGAGCCTGCATGCGATTCCCATTTTGCAGAGGAGGAAACTGAGTCTCAGAGCAGTTAGGAGGCTTGCTTGAGGCTACACACAGCTGGTCTTTGGTAGAGCTGTGGCTAGAACCCAGCCAGGTCTCTTGGCTCCCAGCCTCGTGCCCCTTCCAGGGAGTCTGGGGTTCTTACCTGCATTTCTGCCTGCTCCCACAGTGATTCCCGGCACAGGAAGATGGGAGGAGTTGGAGTTGAGCTGCCTACTTAGTGGCTTCCCAACCTTCCCTGTGGCCATAATAATAGTAACAATTGTGATATTTGTTAAGTACTTACTACGTGCCAGAAACTGTTCTAAGTGCTGGTGTAGATACAAGATGATTGGACTGGACACAGACCCTGTCCTACATAGAGCTCACAGTCTTAATCCCCATTTTACAGATGAGGGAACTGAGGAACAGAGAAGTTAAATGATTTGCTCAAAGTCAAACAGCAGACAAGTGGCTGAGCCAGAATTAGAACCCAGGTACTTCTGACTCTCAGGCCCATGCTCTAGCCACTAGGCCACGGTGCCGTGGTGTCTCCTCTCCGGCCACCAGCCCACAGCCTCGGACCAGCTTCTTCTGGGTGTGTTGCAGCAGAATGAACCCTGCAGGGGTGGAGAGGGAGTGGTCTCTGGGGATGGGGCCACCCTGGGTCTCCCGGATTCAGATTCTCTCACACGTCCTCCTCGCTACCTGGTTGCTCCTCCCCGAATTCCTGAGACCCTGGAGCCTGTGCAGGGAGGAGGGAATGATGGGTAGGAATTTGCTGCTGGAAAATCCCTTTTCTGGCCTGAATCTGCCCAGGCAAATCTTGCTTGTGTGTGCTTAACAGAGGGAGGGAGAGAGAGATCAATCTTCCAGTCAAGGGGAGAATGGCTTACAACCTCACCAATCCGTCTGCCACGTGGGCTCTTTCCCCACTCCCCAGCCCTGTGTTTCCCCCTCTTCTCCTCCCTCCGCCTCACTGCTACTCTGGGAGGTTAGGGTTAGGGTTAGGGCTAGGGCCGGCCTCGCCCCTGGCTGGGCGGTGGGATGGTTCAGAGCATCCTGAACCCAGTACTGCCCACCAGCTAGACACTAAGTCCATCTGGAGGCAGATTATTATTATTATTGTTATATTTGTTAAGTGCTCACTATAAGCCAAGCACTGTTCTAAGTGCTGAGGTAGGTATGAGTTAATCAGGTCAGACACAGTCCCACATGGGGCTCACAGCCTAAGTAGGAGGGAGAACAAGTATTGAATCTCAATTTTGCAGTTGAGGAAACTGAGGCATGGGGAAGTTGTGATTGCCTAAGATCACCCAGTAGGCAAGGGGAGGAACCAAGATTAGAATCCAGTTCCTGTGGCTCCCAGGCCTGTGCTCTTTCCACTGGGCTGCACTGCTTCTCACGTTGATTCTGCTGGGGACAGAGGAGAAATCGTTTTGGTGGGGGTCCACTGGGCTAGGTTTTCCCAGTGCAGGCTGGGCCTGGGGGCATGGTTGGACCTGTCTGAGCACCAGTGAATGGGGAGCAAGGGAGCAGCAGCTCCCGGAGGCCCTAGCTGAGCAACCTGGGGGGCTGGGAGGTTGGCACTGCCCACAAGGCTGCCCGGAGGAGGAGGAAGCCGGCAGAGCCACAGCCAGACAGAGAAGGGCTGGGAGACTGGCAATTTCCTCTTCCTGTATCTGTGGGGGTTGTCAGGGTCTCCTGGGGATAGGAGGGGCTGCATCTGGGCCAGTCCCATCTCCCACTTTAAACAGTGGGGTTAAATCAGTTAATACCACAATCTTTATTGTTATTATCAATCAATCAATGGAACATCTTAAGTGCTTATAGTATGCAGAGCACTGTACTAAACATTTGGGAGAGTACAACACAATAGAGTAGGTAGGCACCATTTCTGTCCGCAAGGAATTTACAGTCTGATGAGGGAAAAAAATTAAAATAAATTACAGACAGGGGAAGCGGAGTACATGGATAGATACATAATTGGTGTGGGGATGAGGTGAGCATTAAAGTACTCAGGGGGTGCGGACCCAAGTGTATAGGTGACGCAGAAGGGAGGGAGAATAGGATGGGGAGATGGATTAGTCAGGGAAGGCTTCCTGGAGGAATGTCTTCACTCTTTCTCCTCTTACCCCCATCCTTTCCCTCTCCCCTTCTCCCTACCTGTTCCCTTCCTTCTCCCCGCTCAATCACCCCCAGGTTCGCCCCACTCCCCAACGCCGGCCCCTCCTTGCCAGACCCCAGAGGGTGACGTCACCGGGTGACTAGCCCAACCCACCCTGGGAGCGAGGAAACGAGGAACGTGGCCAACTCTGGAGGAACCCGCTTGGGGTGGAGACACCCAGAAGGGGCGTGTCCGGGTGGAGCGGATCCTGGAGGAGTTGCCGACCCCTATAATAATAACAATAAAAATTAGAGTATTTGTTAAGAGCTTACTATATGGCAAGCACTGTTCTA
The DNA here is from genome assembly GCF_004115215.2 of Ornithorhynchus anatinus. Taxonomy (NCBI): domain Eukaryota; kingdom Metazoa; phylum Chordata; class Mammalia; order Monotremata; family Ornithorhynchidae; genus Ornithorhynchus; species Ornithorhynchus anatinus. Next base: position 14,843,038 of record NC_041738.1, on the reverse strand, counting down.
ATAATGATACTAGTTATTATTATTATTATGGTACTTGTTAAGAGCTTACTTTGTACCAAGCACTTTTCTAAGCGCTGTGATAAATACAAGGTAGTCAGGTTGTATTGTCCCACATAAGGCTCACACTTTTAATCCCCATTTTACGATGAGGTAACTGAGGCTCAAAGAAGTGAAGTGACTTGTCCACGGTCACCCAGCAGACATGTGGCAGAGCTCGGATTAGGACCCATGACCTGACTACCAGTCCCGTGCTCTGTCCACTAAACCACGCTGGGGTACATACGAGATCATCAGGTTGCCCCGCGTAGGGTTCACCGTCTTAATGCCTATTTTACGGATGAGGCAACTGAGGCCCAGAGAAGTGAAGCAGTTTGCCCAAGATTCACACAGCAGGCAAGTGCTCGGCACACGGTCAGTGCTCAATAAATACAGTCGAAGGAATGAATGAAAGCGGCAGAGCCGGGATTAGAGCCCATGCTCCTCTGACTCCCCAGGCCATGCCCTTCCCACAAAGCCACGTTGCTTCTCCCGAGTGTCCCCGGTCCTGGGTGGGGAGATGGGGAGTCCTGCGGCTCTCAGCCGGGTCTCTCGCCCTCCAGGCCGGGCTCCCTCGGCGTTTGGGCCTCGACGGGGCATCGCTAGCCGCTGACACCGAGCAAGAGTCGGAGAGACCCTCGGGGCCTCAGTTTCGTCATCCGCGAAATGAGGCGGTTAATCTCGGCACCTCCTTCCCGGTTGGTGGTTGGCGGCCGAGCTCTCTAGGGGAAAGGGCTGGGGGCTTGTCCTGCCCCCAAGGATCCTTGTTGTTGTCTGTATCAGAGCCAGCTTCTACCACCTTGACATCCTCTGCCCCACTCCCTTCTCCTGCCCCTCCGGTCCCCTTTTTTCCCCCTTCTCCTACTGCCCCTTACCCTCCACCTCCTCTTGCCTTCTCCTGTCCCTCTGCCTCCTCTTGTCCCCATGCTTCTTCCTGCCCCCACCCCCTCTTGCTCTACCCCTCTTCCTGCCCCTCTGCCCCACTCCTGATCTCCTCCTTTCCCCTTGCCTCGTCCTGCTCCCTACCTTCTCCCGTCCCTCTGACCCCTTCTTTAACCCTGTCTCCTCCTTTTCTCCACCTTCTCCTGTTCCCCTGCCTCCTCCTTTCCCCCACCTCCTCCTCCTTACCTCCTCCTGTCTCTCTGCTTTCTCCTGTGCCCTGCCTCCTCTTGCTCCCTGCCTCCTCTTCCATTGCTCCTCCTGCACCTCTGCTCCCCACCTCCTCCTTTTCCCCTGCCTCCTCTTGCTCCCCTGCCTCCTCCTATCCCCCTGCTCCTCCTTGCCCCACCTCCAACTGCCCCCTACCTCTTCCTGTCCCTCTATCTCTTCTTGCCCCCACCTCCTCCCTCTTACCTTCTCCTGCTCCCCCTCCTCATGCCTCCTCCTGCCCCTTCCCTCTACCTCTTCTGCCCTCCGACCTCTTCCTACCACTCCACCCCCGACCCCTCTGCCTCCTCCTTCTTCCTTCTCCAGCCACCCCTTTCTTCTGCCTCTGTGTGCTACTACTACTACTACTACTAATGGTATTTGTTAAATGCTTACTATGTGTCAAGCACTGTTCTAAACGCTGAGTAGATAAAATGTAATCAGGTTGTCCCACGTAGGGCTCACAGTCTTCATCTCCATTTTACAGATGAGATAACTGAGGCACAGAGAAGTGAAGTGACTTGTCCAAGGTCACACAGCTGACAAGTCGGGGAGCAGGGATTAGGACCCACGTCCTCTGACTCGCAAGCCGGTGCTCTGGCCACTAAGCCACGGTGCATCTCCTCTCACCCCCCGCCTCTGCCTGTCCCTCCTGCCCACCTACCCCCGGCCCCATTTGCCCCGCTTGCCGAAGAAGGCGCAATTCTGAGGTTGGCGCCTGGGCGCCCTCCCGTTCTCTGTGCACACAGGTCATGGGGGAAGGAGCGGGAGAAAGAGAGGCGGAGCGGCAGAGGCCCGGAGGGCCGGGCGGAGGAGGGGGTGAGAAGGAACGGGGGCGGGGGAAGGGGGGGACAGTTGGCGAAACAATAGCAGGGAGTGTGGGAGGTTCGGGAACGCATCGGGAACGCGGAGTCGGGGCTGGGAGCCAGGAGTCCCCCGGGTTCTAGCCCTGGAGGCGTCCCTTTGTGCGCTGTGTAACCCTGGCAAAGTGGCTTGAACTCTCCGGGCGTCAACAAAGGCCTCAGCCAAAACTTCAAAAAAGGCCAGGGGAGCCCACTGTGTGGGTTTCGCCCCTCAGGCACCCCTCTTTCCCGTGGCCGGATTCCCTACCATTCCTCTCCATGTGTTTGGTCTCCAGCAGACCATGATCAGGGAGCCTTGCACTTCTGTTCCCTGGGCCAGAAACACCCAGCTGACTGTGAAAACCAGTGTGGATGCCAGTGACTGCTCACTGTGGGCAGGGAATGTGTCTGTTTATAGTTATATTGCACTCTCCCAAGCGCTTAGTACAGTGCTCTGCCCACAGTAAGTGCTCAAAAAATATGACTGAATGAAATGCGAGCGAAAGACTACTGGCCATGTATAAACCCCAATTGCAACCCTCTGCTGTTTCAGGTCCGGCAGGGGTGGCCCAAACTTTACAGCGGCAGTGCCTTTTTTGGGGAAAGTTGCTCCTTTATCCATACCCCCCACCTCTCCTCTGTCCAAATCCCTTTGGTAACTGAGCTGGGGAAGCTCTTCCCCACCGAAACCTTCTATACTCCACTGGCAGGCCGGGCCCTGCCCTCCCTCTGAAGTCCATGAGTCCGGCCAGGTCTGCTGGAGACCAAACACATGAAGAGGAGTGCTAGGGTCAATCTGGCCCACAGCGCTCACTGCGAGGAACAGCCGAGCAGGAAGACTCCTCTCCTATGAGCCCAGATTCATTCTGACAGGATTTTCACTGTCTCTGCCTATGGGCCGGGGAGCACGAGGCCCGCACCAGGCCGTTTTTGGGGTGGTGGCTCTCTGGGGGGGTCTCATTGGACGTCTCAGTCCGATGCCTGTCTCTCCTCAAAGAGCCTCCCCGTCTGCCTCCCTGCCCCCTGCTCTCCGCACCGGCTCAGCGCTGAGCTTTAATGGGTGAGGGGAAGGAGGGGGGAGCGGGGAAGGGCTGAGCCCCACCTGGCAACTCCTCTGTGCTGCCTCGGGGGAAGGAGGGGGCCTGTTCTGGAGGGAGCCTGCCCCCCACCCCCCAACCCCCCCACATCAGCCGCCGCACATCCAGGGAAGGTTCGCAGCCGGCGCTGTCGGGACCTGCCCGGGCTGGGGGGAGGACGTGGCTGGCAGTAGATTCCTCCACCACCGTTCCTCGCCTGGGCTGGCACAGGGGGCAGGTCCCCGCTACAGTTTGAAGCTGCAGAGGGGCAAGAGGGGCTCAGGAACGAGAAGGATTGAAGGGAGAGAGTGGGGATGGGGGAGCTCAGGTGGGCTGGCCTCTCCCTGGCCAGTGAAGCTGAGAACTGGGGCCAGATCCTAGGCTCGGTCCTGCTGGAGCCCACGTTAAGCCCCCTACCTGCTCCCTACATACCGGCTCTCGGAATTGGTCTGAAAAGGAAACTCTGGGCAAAAGCCAAGATGGAGCAACAAATAGGGTCACTACAGCCCCAGTCCAGCCCCAGTCCAGCCCCCGTCAGCCCAAGTAACAGTTATACCTTGACTACACAGAGTGCTTTTATCTATCAAAGAAACTTCACCTTATCCATCTTCCTTTGTTCTTTCAACATCCCTGGGAGGTAGGGAGAGGCACAGATTATTTTCCCCATTTTGTCCAGTCCCAGCCCGCCGTCTCTGGGCTCCCTCCAGCCTGCGCCTCCGCCCACACCCACAAAGGCTGCACTGTCCAGCCTGTTGATCCAATCTCTGGCCTCCTTCTCTCACCACCCTCCTACTCTGCCTTAGCCTCAGGCTCTCACAGTCTCCCAGACAACAAGGCCGCCATTGCAGGGAGCAAGGTCCAGCAGCCTGGGACCCCCGAGTCCTGGGCCCTGGCCCTCGGGCTCCCTTCCAGCCCAACAAGTTGTGTGTCTGCAAACAAGATTTATAATTTCTCTGGCTCCCGGGTGGCTGGAGGAGGAAGAAGAAGAGGAGACGGACCCCAGTGACATTATGGGAATTTTCTTATACAGGAGAGTACTACTCTCAGGGGAGGGGAAGGTGCCCCTTAAAGCATGGGAATCCTGGGGGGGACCAAGGGAATGGGACTATGGAGAAATGGCTCCCAGGAGCATGGGCCAGACCCCCAACCCTAGATTGAGCCCCCAGGATCGGGCCTGTCTCTCACCCGTGAAACCCTGGACTATCATGTGCCAGCCCCGCCCAGCCCCGTGCCCACACTGGGCCCCTTCCGAGGGAGTGTGGGAATGTATAGCCCGCAGTCTTGCCCCACCCCTTCTGAATCACACCTGGCGGGGTCCTGATATAGCAAAAACCCCAGAGACGCCCTGAATGTTTCCCGAAAAATGACGGATCCGTGACGAGGCTGAGGGGCGAAATCGTACGAGTTGGCACAGGGCTGCAAAACACAAAGTGCCAGGGGCTTTGGGAAGGGCGGGGCCTGCCCCGCCGCAGGACTATAAAGCAGCCCAGGAACGGGCCAGGCAGCACTCGCTCTCACTCTCCGTCTCTCTCCGAGCCTCGCTGCACATCGCCCATCCTTCCGTCCTCTCTCTGCGCACCATGACCTCCTGCAGTCGCCAGTACTCCTCTTCCAGCTCCATGAAGGGATCTTGTGGCCTTGGGGGCGGCTCCAGCCGCGTCTCCTCCGTCCTGGCCGGCGGGTCCTGCCGGGCCCCCAGCGCCTACGGGGGCTCTGGCTTCGGCGGGATGTCGGTGACCTCATCCCGCTTCTCCTCCGGGGGTGCCTGTGGAGTCGGAGGCGGCTACGGCAGCGGCTTTGGTGGCGGCAGCTTTGGTGGGGGCCTGGGTAGTGGCTTCGGCGGAGGCCTGGGTGGCGGCTTTGGCGGGGGCCTGGGTGGCGGCTTCGGCGGGGGCTATGGCGGGGGCTTCGGTGGGGGTCTCGGCGGCGGCTTCGGCGGTGGTGATGGACTCCTGGCCGGCGGAGAGAAGGTGACCATGCAGAACCTGAACGACCGGCTGGCGTCGTACCTGGACAAGGTGCGCGCCCTGGAGGAGGCCAACTCCGACCTGGAGATCAAGATCCGTGATTGGTACCAGAAGCAGAGGCCCACCGAGGCCCGGGACTACAGCCCCTACTACAAAACCATCGAGGATCTGAGAAACAAGGTGTGGGGCCGGGCTAGTCCCTCAGTGGGGCGTCTGCGGATGGTCTTGGGGCTGGGGAACCCAGGGTGAGGCTGCAAAGCCCGTGTCACCAATGGCGAGAGTGTGGCACGTGTGGCATGTGTGCCCAGGGCACACCTCTTCCAGGGCCCCGGGAGGTTGGTTGGGGGCAGGGAAGCGTCTCTGCCCATCGGTCCCCCATGCCTCTCTCTCAACCTGATCAATTGTAACGGTCCCAGCGGCGGCCCCGCCCACAGACCGCTCAGACCGCTGCTCTGCTTTCTGTTCCTGGTCGCCCCACCCTGCTGGTGCAGGCAGCCTAATCAGATTGCCGTTCCCCACCACCCTCGCCGCAGGGTTGGCAAGAAATTGGAGCGAAGGGCAGGATAGAGCTCTGCTGTGATGGATCCACCCCCCGACAAATCCCACAACCTCACTGCTTCCCTTTCCCTAAGGTGGGAGGCCAGATGGTGGATTGGGGTGGGAGGGCGTCACCCTGCTCTTCGGACCATCACCCCTCCTTGCCTTTCCTCTCTAGATCCTCACGGCCACCGTGGACAACGCCAGCGTCCTCTTGCAGATTGACAATGCCCGTTTGGCTGCCGATGACTTCCGCACCAAGTAAGTTGGGGTGAGGGCCCCCACAGCCCTGGAGGTGGCACCTCTGGGAAGTTGGTTGCAGAAATTTGGGAGCTCAACATTAATGCCTGTGTCTTGGATGACCCCTAACTCCTTTGACTCCAGTAGGGAGGCATGGCCTAGTGGAAAGATCACAGGACTAGGTGTCAGGAGACCTGACTTCTAGCCCCAGCTCTGCTATGTGATCTGAATAATAATAATTATTAATAATACTGCTAATAATATTATTAATAGTATTTGTTAAGCGCTTACTATGTGCCAATAGTAATAAACATAACTGTGGTATCTGCTAAGTGTTTTATGCACTAAGCACTGTGGTAGATACAAAATATTCAGGTAGGACACAGTCCTTGTCCCACCAGGGGCTCACAATCTAAACTTGGGCAAGTCACTTACTGTCTCTGGGCCTGTGTCTTCAGCTGTAAAATAGGAGAGAAGTTACTTGCTCTCCCTATTTCTTAGGGTGTGTTTATCTTGGATCTCCCCAGGGCTCAGCATTGTGCTTGGAGCATAGTAAGTGCTCAATAAATACCACAATCACTGTTATCACAGGTACGAGACGGAGCTGAATCTGCGCATGAGCGTGGAGGCCGACATCAATGGGCTGCGCCGCGTCCTGGACGAGCTGACCCTGGCTCGGGCCGACCTGGAGATGCAGATCGAGAGCCTGAAGGAAGAACTGGCCTACCTCCGCAAGAACCACGAGGAGGTGAGGGTCCCGGGAGGTGGATCAGGCGGATGAAGGGGAGCAGGGAATACGTATTTTACCATGGCGTCCTTAGGGTGGGAACCATGGTGGAGGATCTAGAGTTGCTGGAGAACCGGCAGTGATTGGCAGATTGGTCTGGGGAGGAAGGCGACCTACCTTTACCGTATATCTCGGTGATGCCGGATTGACCCGGAATCCTGTAGACTGTCCCAGGAGATTTTACAGAAAGAGAGAGGTGCTTCAGAATCAGGGTTGTCCTGGTCAAACAGGTCAACTTGCCTACCCCCATTCACCAGACACTCTCTCCCTTTAAATATTTCAGTGGGCCCTGTTTGAGTCAGAGCATGCTCAGTCCCTGCTTGGTTCGTGTTCCATCGCATTCTGGGATTTGTAGGAGGGACATCTGAAGTGTGCTCAGTCCCTGCTCGTTATCTGTCTCAGAGCATTCAGTGGCATATAGGAGGGAGAGTCCAGAATGGCACTTTTGACTTCCTCACTGTCTGCTACTCACTGCTCCCTGAGCCCGGAGAGGGAAACGGGGGGCCACAAATTTGGGATGGGATCCCCCCATCCTGGCTTTCACCAGGAAGCATATAGCCAACCTAGGGGACCCAGGAGAACCAATGGAGTGGCTTTCTTGGACCAATCAGCATCTCTTCCCTGAAATACCCCATAAGCCTGACTCACTGCCCGTCCCCAGGAGATGAACGCCCTGAGGGGCCAGGTGGGCGGAGACGTCAACGTGGAGATGGACGCTGCTCCCGGTGTGGACCTGAGCCGTGTCCTGTCCGAGATGAGAGACCAGTATGAGAAGATGGCAGAGAAGAACCGCAAGGACGCAGAAGACTGGTTCTTCAGCAAGGTGGGGTGGGGAAACGGGGAGGGCCGGGGGAGTGGTTCTGGGGCATTTCCGGTAAGAAGTGGGGTGTGCCGAGCCTTAGAGACTTTGAGACATCGATCTTGTTTTCCTCCCCCTTAGACTGAGGAGCTGAACCGCGAAGTGGCCTCCAACAGCGAGCTGGTCCAGAGCAGCAAGACCGAAATCTCGGAGCTGCGACGCACCATGCAAAACCTGGAGATCGAGCTCCAGTCTCAGCTCAGCATGGTGGGTGCCCGCCCGGCCCACCTGGGGCCCGGACGGAGGGAACAGACCCAGGGCCGGGCAGAGAGGTGAGTGACCGTCCCCGCTCACCCCTATCTTCTCCGCCCCTAGAAAGCCTCTCTGGAGGGCAGCCTGGAAGAGACCAAAGGGCGCTACTGCATGCAGCTCTCGCAGATCCAGGGCCTGATCAGTAACGTGGAAGAGCAGCTGGCCCAGCTGCGCTGTGAGATGGAACAGCAGAACCAGGAATACAAGATCCTGCTGGACGTCAAGACCCGGCTGGAGCAGGAGATCGCCACTTACCGCCGCCTGCTGGAGGGCGAGGATGCCCAGTGAGTGGTGGGACGGGCCTCCTGGTCGCCCTCGTCCACTGGGTGGGTGGGAGACCCCTGCCCCTGGAGTCCTTCAGCGCTGACCCTGTCTCTAATGGCTCCTCTCTCCTCTCCTTCCCCTCTCAGCCTCTCCTCTCAGCACACATCTAGCTCCCAGTACACGTCCGGCCCCCAGTCCACCCGTGACGGTAAGGTCTCAGCTCATCCGGAAACTTCTGTACAGTGCTAGTCTTCCCGTCTTCCTTGGGGTCCTTCTTGTTTGATCTGGGCTGGGCCTCCAGGGAAGGGGTTCAGGCGTGTTACTGTCCCCTCTGTTTCATTCAGCCCATCTCCAACCGTATGTTCTTTTGAAAACTAACACCTCAGTGGTTTAGGTGTTCACCTGCCTGGAGGCAAGGGCTTGGAGTGGATGACCTCTGGGAGGTCCCGCCCACCTCTATGATCCAAAGGGGCCATTAGAAAAGCCCAGGAGAGAGTAAATCCCTCCCTCTGAATGGATGTAGCTTTCCTCATGGTCCACTACATATCACTGTAGAAAGCATCTGACCAATCAACACCCTGGTAGCTGAAATTGCCTGCACTAGGGATGGGGGGGGGGCAGCTCCTTCCACACCTGCACTGTACAGGGGTAACCACCCTCCCTCTTCCTGCCCCAAATAATGCCCTGCCCGCTCTCCCCAACAGTCACCTCCACCAGCCGCCAGGTGCGCACCATCGTCAAGGACGTGCACGACGGCAAGGTGGTGTCCAGCCACGAGCAGGTGCTCCGTACCAAGAACTAAGCCGTCCGCCTCAGGGGGATCCTCCTGCAGCCCAGGCCAGAGGAGCCTTGCCTCCCCAGCCCCCAACCCACGCTGCACCACCAGCCCAAGTTGTGCACTCCTCATTCCTCCTCTCCTGCTTCCCTACTCCCCCTTGCTCCTTGGGGGGATCCTGGGTCAATAAAGCTTCTTCATGGACAAGCATACTTTGTCTGGACCTTAGTCATTGGTGATGGGTTGTGGGAAGGTGGGTAGGGAGTCAAGAAGTGGAGTGGGGAGTGGTTGTGGACCGAACTCCTGAGAAGCAGCCCAGATACCTCGGGACTGGGGCACCGAGTGTCCTGGGTTCCAAGTAGCAGCTCTAGCTCTGTGTCTCCCTACTCCTGGTCTCTCAGAGACTCAGAGCTGCTCATAAATTGCTTTTGAGAGGTAAAGGTGATTTTGCATCTGGGTTTCTGAATATCACGAGCGACAAAATTCTTTTAAATCTACCCGGTACACAGGCTAACAGCTAAACTACTTGAAGAGAAATGGACATAGCAGTGAAAAGGCAGGCCACTGACCCACTATTCTGTAAATTCCTTGAGCACTGGGATTGGATCTACCAAATGGTGCATTGTATTCTCCCAGGCACTTAGTACAGTAATTGGCACACAGTAAATGCTCAATAAATACGATTGATTGACTGATTGATTAAGGAGCCCTGATCTCTGATCTCTGGAGCACCCTTCTGTGGACCTGGGATATTAGAGTGGGGGGAAGCCATAGATCCGGGCTATGCAGGGGCTCCAAATCTTGGCGGCAAGGCTGAACTGAGGTTCCAAACTTCCTGGACACAGCTCAGGGTCAAGGCGGAGCCTGGGACAGGCCCCTCCCCCAAGACCCCAGCCATGTTTCCCATAGGATAAAGACACTGGTGGAAGCCACAGGGAAAACCCCAGGTAAACCCAGAGCTTGGGTTAGAGAGAGGCAGGGGGACATCTCCTCACCCCCCAACTCCAAGTCATCACTCAGATAACCAAGGCCACCCAGCTGGGGCACGGATTCTTACAGGTGACAGAGAGTCGACCTAAAAGGTTGTTAGGTGCTGTGTGAACTTGGGTACGTCTCTGAACCTATCTGAGCCTGTTTGCCCTCCAGTGCAGCAGTTAAAGAAAACTGGTTCCAGGGAGGGCTTGAGGGGTGGCTAGGATTGCATGCTGGGTTGGGTACGTTTTTCCCTATTCACAGGTGGAGAAAATGAGGTGTAGAAGGTGGAGAAACTGTCTGAGGTCATCCAGCAGGCCAGGTGCCCATCTGGAATCATCAACCCCAGTCCCTACTGCCTGTGGGTTTGCAGGGAGGAAGGGAAGTGGTCCCTGACTTTGTGAGTTGTGGGTGGGCCTGGGAATTAGGGGACCTGGCTCCTGGCATCCCATCTCTCTCACTTGCCAGGTATGTGATTTTGGGCAAGTCATTTAATTTCCTTGTGACTCAGTTTCCTCTTCTGTAAAAAGGGGATTTAATACCTGTTCTCCCTCCTATTTAGACTAAGAGCCTAGTGTGGAACACAGCCCATGTCCTATCTACGTATACAGTATCTACCCCAGCGTTTAGTACAATGTTTGGCATACAATAAACACTTAACCAACACCACCATTGTTATTATTATTATTGTTGGCTGGGGTGGAACAACACCCTGGGCCTGAGCAAAGAGCAGAACCCTGAGGGCTGGGTGGAGGCAGGGGTCCTGCAGACTCTGCCTCCCTCAGGAAGCCTTCCCTGATGAATGGACGAGAACTGGGTACCTCCCCCGCAACCCCTGATGGTTTGAACTCCACTCTCCCCTTGTAACTGTCTCTTTGCCTCTTTCCCTTTAAACACCTATATGTGTTTATACGCACACACACACACACACACACACACACACACACACACACAAACACACACACATATATACATATTTCCCTATATGTGGATGATGAGAGAACATGTTTCTTTTCGGAGGCCACTTGGAGTGCGAGAGGGAGAGGAAAGGGGGCTAGGGGGCCTGCTGGGCCAAACGGGTTGGCAAGCAGGTTTTAGAGATTGTGAGCACCCTGAGGGACGGAGACCTTGTCTAATTCCCACTAATGCATTCTTTCCAGGCACTTAATAGAGTGCTCTGCTTACAGTAAGCACTTAATACGTACATACTTCTACTATTACTATTCCCGCACGAGAGACCTGCTTCCTTTTGGCCACTCATAGCTACTCTGGGCCCTTGGAAGCTCTCAGGTCTGGTTGAAGGTCGGGGGAGCGTGGCTAAGGTATAGCAGGCAGCTGTTGGATGGGGTGGGCGATCAGTGGTGTTGTCACAGTTAGAACCAAGGGGAGGGACACCAACCCTCATTGCCCCCATCTAGGGGCTGACAAGTGGGCCCAGAGTTCTGGCACAGAGGGGGCTGGTGGAGGGAATAATTCTGGGATGTTTCCAATAGAAGGTTTGGGAAGGCTGCCAGATCTCCAGTTTGTTTCCCTCCTCATTAGTCAGAGGAATTGAACTGAGCTCATTCTCCTTTCCCAGGGCTCGTCAATCATCCATTCGGAATGGGCGGCAGAGAGGCAGGGGCTTGGGGGAAGCAGATAGGCTGGGCCGGGCCGGCCTCAGCTGAACTGGGAGGGAATTGCCGCTGGACAGCCACAGAGTGGGCACCTGCCCCCTGTGCCCAAGCTGGGCCGCTCTGTCTCTGGAGATTTGGCCCCCCTTTTTCCTAGGCGGGCCCCGCCGGATGGTCCCTGGAGGGGCCAGTATTTCCTGCGGAGATGGCGCTGACACGGCTCATTAGCCCAGACGGCTTAAACTCCAGAGCCGGGATTAGCCGCCCCAATTGATAGGCGCTAATAGGTTGGCCCGTGCCTCAGACTGGCTCAGACTTGGCCTTGAGCTCCTCGGGCCAAGATGTGCTGAATTAACCGGCCAGTAGGGGACGCAATCAGCTGTCTCAGTGAATGGCTTCAGCCCCCCCCATTTTTAGCCCAAACCCTCCCTCCCGGGAGAAATAGAATTGGGGGGGGGGGGGGCAGAGAGAGGGAAAGGAAGAAGGAGGGAAGGAGAGCGCAGAATCAATCAATTGTATTTTATTGAACACTTACTGTGTGCAGAGCACTGTAAAAGCACTTGGGAGAATTCATTACAACAGAGTTGGTAGACACATTCCCTACCCACAAAGAACTTAAAAGCTAGAGATGAGCTTACACTTTAGGGAAGGAGAAAGGAGAAAGAGGAAGGGAGAGAGGGGGAGAGGGGAGGAAGGGGAGGAAAGTCACTGAAATAATCCAATTCAGTGGAACACGGGCCTGGAGCCTGCCCTGCCCCTTGCCTGGGTGCCCAGGTGCTACATGAGATTCTTTGGGTGGAGGACCATGGCAGGGCTGCGGGTGGGGGCCATAAGGACCCTGTGCAGGGAGAAACATCATCCCTCCTGGGGTCGAGTCAGTACAGGGTCAGCTGGAGTCTCTACCCGTACCCGAGTCTGGCGCTGGGTGGTGGTGATGGTGTTTGTGCTGGGGGTGATGGTGGTAAGGAGGGAGTTTGGTCCAGGCTGCAAGGTTTGGGGGAGCCACTAGCAGAGTTATATCCAAGGGGTCATCAAGTCCAGTACCAGTCTACCTTCCGAGAGGGGAGGAGAAGAGGAAGAAGAAGGAGTGGGGAAGGAAGGGTACGGTTCCTGGGGCAAACAGCTGGGCTGCGACGCAGCATTCCGCCTGCACACCTCGGGCCCAGCCCCACTGCTGAGTCAGGTCCCCCTCCCCTGCCCACGTAGCCATTCACTTTGGAAAACCATAGCCGCTTTGGCATGACTTTTGATTTTCAAACCAGGTAACTATGGTACTGAAAAATTAAGGTTAAGGGCGGGCCCTGGGGTGAAGTTGGGGGTGGGTGATATCCCCAGAGCCCACCTCCAGGTGATCCAGAAACTGATTTTTTTTTCCCAGTTGAAGCTCTAAAAGAATAGAGGGCTTATTTTATGGTGTGCCCTACTCAGATAAATGTGATAAGCAAGACCCATGTTGATTTACCATATGTGCTTATTGTCCTGGTTCAGCCCCCTTAATCCCCTTCCTGGTCTCCCATCTCTTTCCGTTCCTCCTTTGATAATTCCTTCCTCCTTCAATCATTACTATAAACCCACCTTCTCTCCCTGGTCAGGGTGGTCAGAACTCATGAGCTCTGAGAAGTCAGGATAGGGTGAATCAGTCAATGTTATTTATTGAACACTTATTGTGAGCAGAACACTGAACTAAGAGCTTGGGAGAGTTCAATACAACAGAGTTGGCAGGAACATCCCGTGCCCACAACAAGCTTACAGGGGTGTGTTAGGTTGCCCAGCCCAGCTACATACTGAGGTAAAAATGCAATGACTGAGATCAGCTCTTTGCTTAATGAACGGGGTACTACTTCCTGACTTTATCACAGCTCCCACCTCCACATCATTCTCATTGTTACTATGGGAGGCTGGATGTCTCCTAGGCTCCTCCCTTTCATCATGTTCCCTCTCCCCACAACCTTCCCCCACCCCTGGTCTCTTCCTCTCCGTAAGGTCCTGGGCTGCAGGATCGAGACCCTCCTAATTGGGAGAGGTGGGAGAAGGGCCCCTCAGAAAGTACAAAGTCACACAACAAATTGAGATTAAGCTGAGTCTTGATTTTCCAGCTCTGAACTCATACTGCTCTTCTAGGCCTTTCCTGGGTCCCAGGGGCTGTCCAGCAGAGGAAGAGCAGGAAGCAAAGCAGGAGGAGAGAGGTCAGGGGCCCTCCACCCCAGGAAACACATAGGAACAGAAAACAGGAGCTGGGAAAGGTAGATGGGAGCCTGCAACCCCAGCCGGACACCTGGGAGTAGGACCCGAGGCAAGCTGGAGTCCATTAAATGTGTGTATTTGTCTGATTGTGTGTGTGTACAGAAGATAGTGTGCAGCCATTCTGCACCATGAAAGACTCTGTGGGACTATGTGTCTGTGAGTCTTGCACCTTCCCATAGAGGCACCTATAGTCCCTGCCCTCAAGGGGCTGCCAGTCTGCTGAGGGAACAGGATGGTCCCAAACGGACAAACAGGAGACATAAAATGCTAGTTGTGAAGGCTAGAGACTACATCATGCACTCAGAAGACAGTCAACAGAGACCCACACCCAGACATAAACTTGGGCTGAACACATTGAAGGGGTGAGCTGGAGTGAGTGGAGCTGTGTGGCCCAACCAGGGCAGCCTTCCTAGTGGAGGTGGGTTTTTTTAGTAATGATTGAAGAAAGGTGGAATGGGGTCTAGGAAAGAGGAAGGGGAGGCCAGGCAGAGTCCTTCTGCCACTGCAACTTGCCCCTGAAGTGCAGACCTGAGATCCCTGGGGCGACTCCCTGGAGAAAGAGAGAGAGAGAGAGAGAGGCAACTGCTGCCAGTTCCTAGTTCCCTGAGAAACAAGGAAAGTGCAGAGTGTGGGGCTTGGCAAGGGAGCGCTCAGCTTGGGACTGTGGCTCCTGTTTCCTCAGATCAGCAGGCAAAGTGGATGATTCAGCATGTCACTATTGCAGGCAGGTGAAAGCTGAAGGCCCAGGCACGCACGTCTTCCATCCTGGGGCGGGAGGCGGGGTGCCTGATCCCGAAGACTAGGAAGGAGGGGACGGTTTGGGGATTCTTTTTCTGGGGCCAGTGGGCCCCTAGGAGACCAGACCTGTGGGGGCTGAGGGAGCCTCTCAGGGCACTTCTCTGTTCCCTGTTCCCCTTTGGATGAATCAAAAGGGTCAAAGGGGACCAAGCTCCATTGTGTAGGATCGAAATTCATCACTCTTGACACTTATGTATGTATGGGCATTCAATTCAGTTGTATATGCAATAATTCAGCTATCTCAAACTGATCTTCTCCTCTTATCGATACTCTTCTGATGCTGGTCCCTTGGAAAGAGCATTGTTTTGGACATCAGGAGACCTGGGTTCTACTGTCTGTTCTGCCTTCTGGGGCTGTGCCATTTTTGGAGTAGGTTACCGGTCGAAGAGTCGCCCAGCGTAGTCTATGAAATGGGCAGGCCCAGTAGAGTCCTGAAAAATAGTTGTCTAATGTGCAAGGTGAAGACCACAGCAGTTCCCGATTCCAGTTATTTGCTGGGTCATGGTGCTGCAGTTCAGTATCGCTGCTGTCCTGTGGTCACTTTGACCATCAATTTCTCCTGCACGTAAGACATCCTTGCAAGGTGCGGATCCCCTGCCCACCTACTTGCTCGTTGCAATTTATGTCCCAGTGGGAACATGGCTGGCAGGGCTGAGAGAGCAAGTGGTACTACATAAATCACAATTGCCAGAAATTAACTCCTCTGGACACATACTGGGGCTTCAAGACAGAAGCTCATTTGGTTGTTCCCGATGAGAGACTTCAATGTCAGCTCTGCCTGTTATGTCCTTGTTATTCCTCCTTTCTTAATGGTATTTGCTAAGCAAGTACTATGTGCTAGGTACTGTACTAAGCCCTGGGGTAGACCAAGCTAATCAGTTTGGACACAGTTCACGTCCCATATGGGGCTCACAGTATTAATCCCCATTTTACAGATGAGGTAACTGAGGCACAGAGCAGTTCAATAAATTGCCCAAGGTCACACAGCAGACAAGTGGCAGAGCTGGAATTAGAACCCAGGTTCTTCTGACTCCCTAGCCTATGCTTTATCCATTAGGCCATTTCCCCCTGTATTTATAATTAATATATGCTCACCAGTTTCCTCTAAGAGATTATAAACCTCTTGAGAGTGGGGGATGTGTGCTTTCTGTTCACCTTTCCAAGTACAGTGCTGAGCAAATAGTAGGGGCTCAGTAAATTTTACTGATTTATTGAGGATGTGTCCTAAAAACAGTTCAGTCCACATCTCTCCACTCCTCAAGAACCTCCAAGTGTTGCCCATTCACCACTGCATCAAAGATAAGCTCTTTACCATTGGCTTTAAAGGGCTCAATCAGCTTTACATCTATCTTATTTAGTTGATTTCCTGCTACTACTCAGTCCACACACTTTGTTCCTCTGGCACCAACCTACTCACTATATCTTGATCTCCTCTCTCTTACTGCCCACCTCTTGCTCACAACCTCCCACTAGCCTGATCCTCCCTCTCCATTTATATACGACACTCTCCCCACCTTTGAAGCCTTATTAAAATCACATCTCCTCCAAGAGACCTTCCCTGATTAAGTCCTCTTTTCCCCTACTTCCATCCCTTCTGTGCCTATGCACTGGAATCCCTACACTTTAAGCACTTGATATTCACTCCACTGTCAGCCCCATAGCACTTACACATATATCCCTAATTTATTTTACTGTCTGACTCCCTCTCTTGACTGTAAGCTCCTTGTGGTCAGGGAACTATCAACTCTATCGTATTCTCTCCCAAGTGCTTAGTATGGTTCTCTGCTCATAATAAGTGGTCAATAAATGCCAGTGATTAATTGAGAGATTGGTCAGCTTGAAGAGATGAGGGGGGAAGGCAGATCCATCAATGGGGAGATCTGGGGAAGAGGCTGATCTATCAATGAGGGGCCTGGGGAAGAAGTTGATACATCATCTTGGTAATCTGGGGGAGAGGCTGAATCATCAGTGGGGTGTCTGGGAGAGAGGCTGGTCCATCAGAGGAAGTGATCCATCAATGGGGAGATCTGAGAGAGAAGCTGGTTCATCAGTGGGGGGTCTTGGGGAGATGCTGACCCATCAGGTAGGGGCTGGGGGAGAGCCTGATCCATATCCTGGGGTATGGAGGAGTGGCTGATCCATCAGTGGGGAGATCTGGCGGAGAGGATGATTCATCAGTTGGGGGTCTAGGGGAGAGGCTGATCCATCAGTGGGGAGATCCAGCGGGGAGGGTAGTTCATTAGTGTGGGGGTCTAGGGGAGAGGTTGATTCATTAGTGTTGGGGTCTGGGGGAGAGGGCGATCCATCAGTGGGGGTCACTGCAGGCCACCGAGAGTGCCTGGCCGGGCTGGACCGGGTGTCCCCCTCAGCTGTCTCCCAGGGCTGGGATCTGGGTCAAGGCTTTGGGCCGGGCTTGATTTACAACCCTGCTGACAGGATAACTCTGCACCAGATTAGTGCTGACAATGGGCCAGGGCCACAGGCAGTACCACGGTGCCCTGCCTCAGGCCCGGGGCCAGAGCTCCCAGGGCCAAGAGATCAAGAAATCAAGAAATCAATCGGCTTGGGTTCTGGGTCCCGGCCCGGGCAGGGTGGCTGGCAGAGCCCCTGGCAAGGGCGCCGCCCCCAGGTGCCACGCAGTTCTCAGGGTATAAGAGCTCAGTACAGCAAGGGCCCAGGCAGCCACTCTCCAGCACAGACCCAGCTAAGCCTTTTTCCTCCAGCCTCGAGCCGGAACCAACGTTAGCATGAGCAGCAGGCAGAGCACATCCTACTCCTCTAAGAGCCGGAGTGGGGGTGGTGGCGGCGGAGGGGGCCGTGGGCTCTCTTCGTCCTCCTCCTCTGTCCGGTTTGGGTCCGGCGGTGGGGGCCGGTTCTGCTCGTCCGGCAGCAGCTATGGCGGCGGGAGCTTTGGCGGCGGGAGTTTTGGCGGTGGGGCCTGCGGCCTGGGTGGGGGCAGCTATGGGAGTAGCTTTGGTGGGGGCAGCATGTATGGGGGGAGCGGCAGTTGCGGCGGCTTCGGCGGTGGCTACAGCGGTGGCTATGGAGGCGGCTTCGGTGGCGGAGCCGGTGGGGGCTTCGGTGGAGGCTTCGGAGGAGGCTTCGGAGGAGGCTTAGGAGGAGGCTCCGGTGGAGGTTTTGGAGGTGGCTTTGGCGGTGGCTTTGGGGGTGAGGATGGCGGGCTCCTGTCCGGCAACGAGAAGGTGACCATGCAGAACCTGAACGACCGGCTGGCCTCCTACCTGGAAAAGGTGCGCGCCCTGGAGGAGGCCAACGCCGACCTGGAACAGAAGATCCATGACTGGTACCAGAAGCAGAGCCCCAGCAGCCCCACACGTGATTACTCTCACTACTACAAGACCATAGAGGACCTGCGGAGCCAGGTAGGATCCAATAATGTTGAGCTGGGAGCATCCTTTAGAGATCAATTAGTACAGCCTCCTGCCTTTAGGAGGGTGAATGGCTGTCACTCAGGAAGGATAGCATCTGTACCGCGGTCCTTCCGGGGGGGATGGAGATGGCACGTTCTCCTCTGGGCCTGCTTTGATTTTTTAGCTTTGACAACTGGTCCTTTCTTAGTTTTAACCGAGCTCCCCTGATGCAGCTCCAACCCATTTTCTCTTGTCTGGCCCTCTGTTGACAGGGAAGCTGAGTGGTCCAAGACCTCCCCATAAACTCCTTCATAGATGAGGATTTAGCAATCCCAGATTTCTCTTTGGCAGGTCACCCCCTCAACCCCTGATTCTTTTTGCCCATTCCTGTGGGCCAGTACATCTCCGTCCCCTTCCCACTCTCCTTCCTTGGACCCTCCTGGCTTCTCCATGCCAGGAGGTAGTGAGCCCTGATTGGGGACCTCTTTTCTCCCTGGACTTCTACAGTCCAAGGTCAGGCCAGGAGTCACTCTGCTGGGAGAGAGAGGCACCAGCTGCCTCTGATAAGCAGCATGCACTAGTGGAAAGAGAATGGGCCTGGGTGTCAGAATAGCTGGGTTCAAATCCATTTGAACTGCCATTTGCCGGCTATGTGACCTAGGGTAAGTCACTTCTCTGACTCATGTTCCTCATCTTTAATATGAGGATTCAGTACCTGTACTCCTCTCTACTAAGGCTGTGAGGCCCATCAGGGACAGGGAATTGTGTCCACCCTGGTTATCCCGATTCTACCTCAATCATTGGTACTTATTAAGTGTTTACTGTGTACAAAACACTGCACTAAATGCTTGGGAGAGTACAGTACAATGAAGCTGGTAGACATGTTTCCTGCTCACAAGCTTACAGTCTAGAGACTGTATCTCAGGGCTTAGTACAATGCTTGGCACATAGTAAGTGCTAAACAAATATAATTACTATTAATATTATTATTATCATCTGAGCTTTCAGAGGTTACTTATGAGAATTTTAGTCCCAAATCCAGCCAGTTCAGTTCTACCTGGTTGAAAGAGGTCTGGAACTGCGACTGGGGGCTTGGACTGGGGCCTAGTCCCTTAGGGCATGTGGGGCCCTTTGACTTCAGAGCCTCCTGCCTCCTATCTGAGAGTCCCAGCGGGGTCAGTCAGTATCCCCTCCTTGCTTCCAGATTATCACCACAACTGTGGAGAACAACAAGATCGTCCTGGCCATTGACAACACTCGCATGACGGTCGATGACTTCAGAATGAAGTGAGTCTTGTTGTCGGTCCTCTCCACCATAAACCCCTCACATCCCACATGGGCCACCCACATGCCCACCCCACCCACCCTGCTCCCATCTCCCAGCCTCTCCTCTGAAATATACCTGCAGGGGGTGAAGATGGATGGAGGGAGTAAGAGAGTTGGGTGGGCCAAAGACCCCTTGACTGGTAGATTTGGGAACTCCCTCCACTCACCCGTCTGTCTGCCGGGGGCTTGGCTCCAGGTATGAAATGGAGCTGAACCTGCGCCAGAGCGTGGAGGCCGATGTCAATGGGCTGCGCCATGTCCTGGAAGAGCTGACCCTGTCTCGGTCTGACCTGGAGATGCAGCTGCAGTCGCTGCAGGAGGAACTGGAGGCCCTCAAGAAGAACCACGAGGAGGTCTGGGATTGGGCTGGCGATGGGGTCAGAATTAGGCCTGGGGCTTGGGTTTGAGTCCAGGTTAGGTGGGGTAAGAGTTGGGTGAAGTCGGGGTCAGATTGGATTAGGTGAGTTGGGAATAGTTTGGGGATAGAGGTTAGAGAAGCAGTGTGGCGTAACTGTTAAGAGCATGAGCTTAGGATGTGGGTTCTAATTCCAGTTCTACTACATGTCTGCTGTGTGACTTTGGACAAGTAACTTAACTTCTCTATGCCTCAGTTACCCTCATCTGTAAAATGAAGATTAAGACTGTGAGTCCCATTCGGGACAGGGACCGTGTCTAACCCAATATGCTTGTATTCACCCTAGCACTTAGAACAGTGCCTGGCAAATAGAAATTGTTTAACAAATACTACAATTATTATTATTTGTGGTCTAACCATTTGGCAATGGTTAGAGGGGATTAGAGTGGTTGGGATGGGGTTCAGTTTCGAGGATGAGGTTACATTGGGCAGGGGATCTGGGAAATATGGGGGCTTGTTTCCTCCTCCCCCTCACCTGTCCTGTCCTATTCTCCCCCATCCCATTATCCTGAAGGAGATGAAACAGATGACAGGGCAGCGGAGTGGCGAGGTCAGTGTGGAGATGAATGCTGCTCCCAGCATTGACCTCACCAAGGCACTGAATGACATGCGCCAGGAGTACGAGATGCTGAACGCCAAGAACCTCAAGGAGATCGAGGACCAGTATGAGGCCCAGGTGAGGGGGTCAATCAATCAATCAATAAATTGTATTTACTGAGCGCTTTCTGTGTGCAGAGCACTGTACTGAGCACTTGGGATAGTACACGATTTCAGATTCAGTAGTCAGGTTCCCTGCCCACAGGGAGTTTACAGTCTAGAGGGGTCACCCCTGTCCAGGAGCCAGTAGAAAGAACCAGAGGCAGCACTACTAGCCTCATGTGAGGCAGAAAACTCTCACCTCTGGCCTCTCTCTGTCCTGCCATACTGCGCTTGCTCCTAATCTCCAGTCTCCTTTTCAACCCCAGATGAACAAGATGCACCAGCAAGTCACCTCCCACAGCCAAGAGATCCAGACGACCAGCAGCCAAGTGACCGAGCTCCGCCGGACCCTTCAGGGGCTAGAGATCGAGCTCCAGTCCCAACTCAGCACTGTACGCTGCCCCCAAGGCAGGGGGGAGGGCAGCTGGGCCGGGGAGAAGGAACGGGGGAGGCTAGAGGGGAAAGGACGGAATGGCTGTTTGAGGGCCGCTTGCTCATGTTTTCATCCCCCCTGCAGAAAGCTGCTCTGGAGCAGAGCCTGGAGGAAACCAAGGGTCGCTACTGCGTGCAGCTGGCCCACATTCAGGAACAGATCGGCGCCTTAGAGGCCCAACTGAGCGAGATCCGTGGCGAGACCGAATGCCAGAGCCAGGAGTACAATGTGCTGCTGGATATCAAGGCCCGGTTGGAGCAGGAGATCGCCACTTACCGCAGCCTGCTGGAGGGCGGCCAGCAGGACATGTTAGTGCCTGGGAATGGGGCAGGGAGCCTGGCGGGACCACCCTGAGGGAGAGGTCGGCAGAGCTGGGGAGCCGCAGAGGACATCGCTGAGGTGGGGGACCCCTGAGGAGCCGAGAGCTGACTTGGGGGTCTCCCTTTCCATGGTCTCGTTACAGTGGCAATGCCTCAGGAGGATCTGGGAGAGGAAGCGGCAGTGGCGTATTAGTAGGTGGAGGTGGAAGCGGAGGCATAAGAGGAGGTAGCTTCGGGGGAGGAAGCGGAACTGTCGGGGGAGGAAGTGGCGGCGGCAGCAGCAGCAGCTTTGGTGGCGGGAAGTCGTCGCAGGCGCAGGGATCGGTGATCCCCCCTCAACCTCCAGTTCAGCACGAGGACCGACATGGTGAGAACGGGTTCCTGCCAAGGAAAGCAGTTGGGTGGCCTCAATACAGACATCCTTCTCCCCACCTTCCTGCCCAGCTCCACTGTCCTCTCCTGAACTAAGGCCTCCAACCTGACAGGCCTCCCTCCCCTCAGTGACTCCTCCCCCGCCACTAACCCAACAGCTCCTCCCCTCACTGACCCAATCCAGCCCCTCTCCTCTCCCTACTGACCCATTCTTTCTCCTTCCCAGGGAGCCTGAAGAGATACTAGGAGCTGAGTAGCAGCACCTCAACTTGCTTGCCAGTGCAGCCTGAGCACTAGCCCTTCCTGGCATGCCCACCATAGCAGAGCTTGGTTCAGGATGGCGGGAGAAGCACACCTTTGCCCTCTTCCCTCCCTGCCTTAGCCTTGCAGGGGCAGACTGGTCTGAGAACACCCATGAGCTTGTTACTTCCTGCCTAGGTCCAGCTGCCCTGGCCCCTCCTATTCCCTCCCTCTGGAATTTTCTGAGTCCTGCTACCTGTTGCATCTCAAATAAACTTTCTTGCTACAAACTGAACTGATGCCCACAGATCTGTACGATGAGAAGGTCTAGGGGGTGGGGGAGGGTGGACGTTGGGGTTGGATCGAGGGCACTCGTGGGGTAGAATAACACCCACCCTGCCAATTCTGAGCCCAACCTGCTCTCGCACTGACCTCAGCTGTGGCTTCAGCCCCTGAGGTGGGCGAGCCGCTGGATTAATGGTGGATCCTGTAGGTGGGCCTAAGGTCAGATGCCACTTCCCCCCTCTGCCCCTTTGGTGGCCGTCCCTCAATGGAGGTTTCAGGTTGAAGCTTTCAGGTCCCACCTCTCTGGCGAAGCCCTCTGGATCACCATCTCCCCCACCCAGGTGGGCTTGGGAGGGGGTGCTCCTGGGGAGGGGATGGCCACCCTAGATTCCAGTTGGACCCTGTCCTTTTGAAAAATCCCCCAAGACCAGCCCACTGTGGACTCTGAGAAGATCCTGGGGGCAGTTGGCTTTTGCTCTGGGAACTGAAAACAGGATGGGGAGGAGGTGGTTCTGAGCAAGAAGTGGGGGTGGGAAGGGAGCGGCCCCTGACTTCCGAGGGGCAGGGCATATGCTGAGAGAAGAGCTGAAGGGAAGGGGAGGAGGTTGGGTAGACTTCAGGCCTGGTCTAAGAGGGGAACGCTCTGGTTGCTGGGGTGCTCCCCTGTCCTCTTTACCCCCACTCTTCTCTACACAGGGCTAGATTAATACAAAGAGCTTAACCCGAGCCCCCCGAGTTTAAAGGTACTTCAGGGGATGCCCCCCTGCAAATCTCACCCCATCTCACTTTACCATCATAGCTGTTGCTTGGGGCACTCTGAAGATGATGTTGTTTTTAAAATGGCCACAACCAAGCATATGTGTCTGACTTTTAACAGGGAAGCTGCCCTTTAAATTGAGGGGCCTAGGGCAGTATGAGAGAGAAGCCTGCTTGTACCCAGTAGTTCCCGTAAAAATCTCCCAGCTCAGACTCAGCTACCTCATGGATGGAGTAATAATAATGTTGGTATTTGTTAAGCGCTTACTATGTGCCGATCACTGTTCTAAGCGCTGGGGTAGATACAGGGTAATCAGGTTGTCTCACATGAGGCTCACACTTAATCCCCATTTTACAGATGAGGTAACTGAGGCACAGAGACGTGAAGTGACTTGCCCACAGTCACACAGCTGACAAGTGGCAGAGCCGGGATTCAAACTCATGACCTCTGACTCCCAAGGCCATGCTCTTTCCACTGAGCCATGCTGCTTCTCTGAATTGTATGTTTCAAGCGCTTAGTACAGTGCTCTGAACATAGTAAGCGCTCAATAAATACTATTGAATGAATGAATGATTAGATTACCCTGTGGGGTGTCACTGTGTCAGGGAGGAGGGGAACTCCTGCCACCCTCCCTTCCCCACCCTCATTCCACAGCTGCTTTCATCAATCATTCAATCGATAAAATTTATTGAGAAGCACCATGGCTTAGTGGATAGACCGTGAACCTGGGAGTCAGAAGGACCTGGGTTCTAATCCTGGATCTTCCACATGCCCGTTGTATGACTCTGGGCAAGTCATTTAACTTCCCTGTGCCTCAGTTACCTTATCTGTAAAATGGGATGAGTGTGAAACCCAGGCAGGACAGAGACTACGTTCAACCTGATTAACTTGTATCTCCCTCAGCACTTAGAACAGTGTTTGGCACATAGTAAGTACTTAACAAGTAGCATAATTATTATTATTTGAATGTTTACGGTGTGCAGCTTATTTAAAGCAGTTGGGAGAGCAATAATAATAATTATGGTACTCGTTAAGCCCAGTTTAAGAGTTATACTTCCAGAAGAGCAAGCCACAGAGCTAAGCTTGGAAAGGAAGGGGAAGGAGAGGTGGATCAGGAAAAGGGTCCCTGAATGGGTCTTCCTGACTCCTGGCCCCTCTTGCTCTTTTCCTCTTCCACTGCTCGGACGAAAGGCCTCCAGCCCTGCAGCTGGGGCCACCACTCGGCTCGGTGCCACTAGAATGGCGTCATCAAGGGTTCCGTTTGGAACTTAATGCCCCACTGACCGTCCCGCCCAGGGCCCCGTTATCTTTTTATTGCGGCCCCGCTCCCACCGGGGGTAGCTTCGCTTAGTTGCCCCTGAACTTTGCTCCCAGGCTATGGTCCTGGACCGCAGCGCCCTCTTGTGGCCACGTCCACCAGCCCAGCCTGAGGCCATGGACCGGCCCCCCCCCCGCCCCCCGTCTCCATTCATTCAATAGTATTTATTGAGCGCTTACTATGTGCAGAGCACTGTACTAAGCGCTTGGAATGAACAAGTCGGCAACAGATTAGAGACAGTCCCTGCCGTTTGACGGGTTTACAGTCTAATCGGGGGAGACGGACAGACAAGAACAATGGCAATAAATAGAGTCAAGGGGAAGAACGTCTCCCACTCGTCACTCAGTCGTATTTATTGAGCGCTTACTGTGTGCAGAGCACTGTACTAATAATAATGATGGTATTTGTTAAGCGCTTACTGTGTGCAGGGCACTGTTCTAAGCGCTGGGGTAGATACAGGGTAATCCGGTTGTCCCACGTGAGGCTCACAGTCTTCCTCCCCATTGAGGTAACTGAGGCCCGGAGAAGTGACTTGCCCACAGTCACACAGCTGACAAGTGGCAGAGCCGGGATTCGAACCCATGACATCTGACTCCCAAGTCCGTGCTCTTTCCCCTGAGCCACACTGCTTCTCCAGCGCTGGGGAGAGTGCGATGCAACAGTAAACAGTCACATTCCATGCCTACAACGAACTTACCGTCTAGAGGGGGAGACAGATGTTAATATAAATAAATAAATTACAGATATGTACATAAATGCATAAATACATTAGGAGCAGCGTGGCTCAGTGGAAAGAGCACGGGCTTGGGAGTCAGAGGTCATGAGTTCTGATCCCTGCTCGGTCCCTTGTCAGCTGTGTGATCTTAGGCAAGTCACTTCACTTCTCTGGGCCTCAGTTCCCTCATCTGTAAAATGGAGATGAAGACTGTGAGCCCCACTTAGGACACCCTGATCACCTTGTATCCCCCCCAGGACTTAGAACAGTGCTTTGCACATAGTAAGCGCTTAACAAATGCCATTATTTATTTTTATTTATTTTATTTTTATAAATGCTGTGGGGCTGAGGGAGGGGGTGAATAAAGGGAGCTAGTCAGGGCGATGCAAAAGGGAGAGGGAGAAGAGGAAAGGAGAACTTTCCTAGGGGGAAACGGGCCTACTGGGGGCCCTGACTGATGTTCTAGGTATTTGCTCCTCTCTGCGAGTAGCCGGGACTCTCCACCAGTTAGGGAGAAGGGGAGGGCAGCAGTCTTCCATTATCACCCAGGCTAGCTGCCAGACAGTTTTGGAAATGGTTCTGTTGCTTCTTCAGCTGGTCAACTCTTCTCCCGATCATCCACTTAGGAGATCTCCTTTATGGCTTCCCAGCCCCTGGCCCCCTTTTCAATAGGACAAGCCCAGTTTGGCCACCCCCAAGGAGCTGGAGGAAGGGAACTGGATCAGCTGGACTTGCAAGGTCCTTCTGGCTCTAGGACGGCCTTTGCCTCCTTTGCCTTCGGCCACCCTTTCCTCCCCAACGTAGCCAAAAGGGGCAAACTTAGAGGGCTGAGAGTTAGCTGAGAGAGAATGCGAGGGGGGGAGGGCTTTGGAGGAGAGTTATAGGGGACAACAGAGGTAAGGAACACTGTCAGACCTCCACCTGAAAATCTTGCTCCCACCTCCTCTTTGAGTTGAGCCTCTAAACTGTGAACCCCAGGCCCCCTCTTTAGTAAAGAGTCTGACTAGGGAAGCTCAGAGATCAGTTTTGGTTGTCTTCCAAACATTCCACCACAATCACTACCTCTCTCCATTTTACATATTTGCTCTTTTTAGTCAATCAGTGGTATTTGTTGAGGGCTTATTGTGTGCAGCTCTTGGGAAAGTACAATGCAATAGGGGTGGAAGACACGATCCCTGCCTAGAAGGAGCTTGTAGTCTACAGAGGGAGATGGATACCAAAATAAATTATGGATAGGGGAAATAGTAGAGTATGTGGTTATGTACAAAAGTGCTGTGGGGCTGGGGTGAACATCAAAGTGTTTAAGAGATACACAGCCAGGTGCATGGGTGACAGAGAGGGTTAAGTGGATAAGATAAATGAGGGTTTATTTAGGGAAGTCCCCTTAGAGGAGATGTGAAGGTGGGGAGAGTCATGGTCTGTCGGACTTGAAGCGAGAGGGAGTTCCAGGCCTGAGGAAGGATGTGGGCAAGGGTCGGTGGTGAGATAGATGAGATCAAGGTACAGTTGGCAAGGTACGGTTGGCATTAGAGAAGTGAAATGGGCAGGTAGGATTGTAGTAGGAGATCAGCAAGGTAAGGTAGGAGGGAGAGAGCTGATTGAGTACCTTAAAGTGGATGGTAAGGAGTTTCTGTTTTTGTAGAGGTGGAGGGGCAACTACTGGAGGTTTTTGAGGTGTGGAGAGAGATGGACTGAATAAACAGGTGAGTGAAGTATAGACTGAAGAAGGGAGAGACAGGAGGCAGGAGGTTAGCAAGGAGGCTGATCAGTAGTCAAGGTGGATACGTGGATCAGCATGGTAGCAGTTTGGATGCAGGGGAAAGGGCAAGTTCTAGAGATGTTTTCACCGACTGCTATCCAGCTGGCACTCTTTACTCCTCTCAAGCTCACTCAATGATTGTCCTCGCTCTCGACACTCCCTTCTCCACCCTTGCTCACACCATTCCCATGCCGTTCCTCATTCGTCAAACATGCCAGCTCATATCAACCTTCACCTGCAAACCCTCCTGAAAAACCAACCTCCTACAGGAAGCCTTCCATGATTCATTTCCACCATCTTTATAATAATAATAATTATGGCATTTGTTAAGCACTTACTATGTGTCAGGCACTGTACTAAGCACTGGGGTGGATACAAGCGAATCGTGTTGGACATAGTCCCTGTCCCAGGTGGGGCTCACAATCTCGATTCCCATTTTCCAGATGAGGTAACTGAGGCACAGAGAAGTTAAGTGACTTGCCCAAGTTCACACAGCAGACAAGTGGCGGAGCCAGGATTGGTTGAATCACCACAACTGTTACATTTAGCAATCTCTTATGTATATATTGATGTATTTATTCATTTTATCTATCAGTGTTAATTATTAAGCACTTAGTGTGTGCAGAGCCTTGGGAGACTACAGTTAAGTAAACACAATCCTTCTCTTCAAAGCGTTTACAATCTAGCAGGGAAGACAATAAAATAAATTACAGTTAGGGGAAGCAACAGAATTTAAGGATTTTTATATACACCTCTGAGAATGGGACAAGAATAGGTAATCGGAAGAAAACTGAATGAGTTAAAGCCGACAGTGAGAAGATTCTGCTTGTTGTGGAGTTGGGTGGACAACTATTGGAGATTTGTGAGGACTGAGGAGATGTGCACAAAACTATTTTTTAGAAAAATGGTTTGGCCAGTAGAGTGAAGTATGGACTAGAGAAGGGAGAGGATAGAGGCAGAGAGGCATTAATTCGTTCTATATTTCCATTCTTCTATTCCACCTGCAGATAAAAGATCTGCAGATAAAAGATCTGTATCTAAACAAGATCTGTATCTTCCCCATTTAATTACGAGCTCCCTGGGGTCAGGAACTTTGTTTTTTTGAGGGGTGCATAAGTATTTATTGAGTGCCTACTATGGGTAGAGCACTGTACTACGCACTTGGGACAGTTCAGTGGAGGAAGAGGTCATGATGCCTGCCCTCAAGGGGCTTGTCTTTTCTGTAGAGACAGAAATAAAATATTTTACAAATAGGTGGAAGAAGAGAATGGAAAGATGGGCATGTGGAAAATTAGGTACTTTAGTAGTAAAATATGTAAATTGATTTAAGCTATCGGTGGCTGTGTGAATAAGTGCTGAGGCTGTAGTTGAGAGGACATATTCTGGGGAGAAGAAAAATTAATCAGAATAGCCTTCTGCAAGGGATATAATTGCAGAAGGACTTTGAAGATGGGGAGAACTGTCAGGGAGCACGAATGTTTGAAGCTGTACCTGGGTGAAAGCCAGAAGAGAAGCCAGTGAAGGACACTGAGGTGTGGTCATCAGAGAGGTAGGAAAAGGACCAGAAGAGAATCGTAACAGTGAAACTAACATTAGATAGTGTTTTTTTTTTAAACTGTATTTGTGAAGTGTTTACTACAGGGAAAATACAAGATAATCAGTTTGGGCACAGTCCATGTCTCATGTGGGGCTCACAGACTTAATCCTCATTTTATAGATGAGACAACTAAGGCACAAAGCAATGAAGTGACTTGCCCAAGGTCACACAGCAGACAAGTGTAGAGCTGGGATTAGAACCCAGATTCTTCAACTCTCAGGCCCGAGCTCTTTCTACTATTATTATTATTATTACTACAGTATTTGTTAAACACTTGTTATCGAATTGTACATTCCAAGCGCTTAGTACAGTACTCTGCACATAGTAAGTGCTCAATAAATATGATTGAATGAATGAATGTGCCAGGCACTGTACTAAACTCTGGGATGGATACAAGCAAATCGGGTTGGACACAGTCCCTTGTCCCAAGTGGGGCTCACAATCTCAATCCCCATTTTACATATGAGGTAACTGAGGCACAGAGAAGTGAAATGACTTGCCCAAGGTCACACAGCAGACAAGTGGCAGAGCCGGGATTAGAACACATGACCTTTTGACTCCCAGGCCCGTGCTCTATCCACTATACGATGCTGTTTCCACAGGGGTTGGAAAACGAAAGTGGCCAAGACCTTAGGGAAGTTTAGGCCTTTAGATTTGGGGAGGACAGCGAGAAACACAATAGAACCACAAGAATAGTGTTGTGGAATGAACCATTCTCAAGCTTTTTAAGGCTCAAGCAGGATTGTCTAGAGTCCAGTAGGTAGTTAGGTGCTAAGCATAATGGTCTACTTGTAGTATGAGTTCACTCTAGTTCTCTGGCTATAATAGTTGTGTAGTTTTAGAACAGTAATGTAAGCACTTACTATGTGCCAAGCACTGTTCTAAGAGCTGGGGTAGATACATGATATTCACTGTAGGAAGCAGTGTGATCTAGTGGATAGAGCACAGTCCTGGAAGTCAGAGGGACTCAGGTTCTAATTCTGCTCTGTCACTTGTCTGCTGTGTGGACTTGGGCAAATTATTTAACTTCTCTGTGTCTCAGGTACCTTATTTGCTAAATGGGGATTAATACATAGCTCCATGTGGGATATGGACTGTATCCAAACTAATTAACTTGATTCTACTCCAGTGCTTCGAACAGTGCCTGGCCTATAGTAAGGATTAAACAAATACCACTAAAAAAAAAAATTGGACACAGTCCCTGTCCCACATGGCTCTCACAGACTTGGTAGAGGAAGGAGGATTTAATCCCCATTTTACAGATGAGGAAACTGAGGCTCAGAGAAATGAAGTGTTTTGCTCAAGGTCACACAGCAAACAAGTGGCAGAGTCAGGATAAGAACCAAGGTCCTTTGACTCCCAGGCCCGTGGTCTTTCCACTAGGCCACTCTGCTTTCCAGTACTTGGTAAATGGTAGTCGCTCAACAAATGCTGAGGAATGAATAAACGGGGCCGGAAGAGAAAGCAGCATGGCGTAGTGGATAGAGCACGGGCTTGGGATTCAGAAGGTCGTGGGTTCTAATCCCGGTTCTGCCATTTGTCTGCTGTGTGGCCTTGATCAAGTCACTTCACCTCTCTGGCCCTCAGTTCCCTCAGGTGTAAAATGGGGATTGACACTCTGAGCCCCACGTGGGGCAGGGACTGTATCCAACCCAAGTTGCTTGTATCTACCCCAGGGCTTAGTACAGTGTCTGCACGTAGTAAGCATTTAACAAATACCATTATTAATATTATTGCTACTAATAAGTTGAGGTTAATAGAGGGGAGTGCGACACTTTGCGCATGCGCAGTCGGCCCAGGTGAGGTGGGTAGGAAAGGTGCGCGGGAGCCCTCGGGTGCGCACTCCCTCGGGGCCCCCAGGGGGCGCTGTCACTGCGGAAATGGTTGGTGAGCTGGGTCTTCTGCCCGAATTCATTCATTCAATCGTATTTATTAAGGCTTACTGTGTGCAGACCCCTGCACTAAGCGCTCGGGAGAGTACATTACAGCAATAAAGAGAGACAATCCCTGCCCACAACGGTCTCCCGGTCTATTGTACTCTCCCAGGCGCTTAGTACAGTGCTCTGCACACAGTAAGCGACTGGAAAATACAATTCGGCAACTGAGGCAATCCCTTCCCACAACGGGCTTACAGTCTGGGTGTTTGTGTGTGTGTGTATGTGTGTGTTGGGGGGAGACAGACATCAAAACAAACAACCATCAATACAAATAAATAGAATTCATTCAGTAGTATTTACTGAGGGCTTACTATGTGAAGAGCACTGTATTAAGAGCTTGGAATGTACAATTCGGGAACAGATAGAGACAATCCCTGCCCAATAACGGGCTCACAGTCTAAATGTTATATATAATAATAATAATAATGGCATTTGTTAAGTGCTTACTATGTGCAACGCACTGTTCTAAGCACTGGGGAGGATACAAGGTAATCAGGCTGTCCCACGTGGGGCTCACAGTCTTAATTCTCATTTTACAAATGAGGGAACTGAGGCCCAGAGAAGTTAAGTGACTTGCCCAAAGTCACACAGCTGACAAGCGGCAGAGGCGGGATTTGAACCCATGACCTCTGACTCTCAAGCCCGCGCTCTCTCCACTAAGCCACGCTGCTTCTCGTATACGCATAAGTGCTGATAGATGGTACTTTCCCAAGCCCTTAGTACAGTGCTCTGCACACAATAAGCGCTCAATAAATATGATTGAATGAGTGAAAGGCGAAGCCGCATTGGTCCCACAGCGTCACCCTGGGCCGGGGGAAGGACCTGCCAGGCCGGGCAGCCAAACTGCTAACTGCTATTAATAATAATAATGTTGGGCCTGGGGAGAGCCTGGTGGGCCATGGCAGGGCAGAGGGAAGGAAGGATGCCTGACCTCACGGACCGGGGTAGGGGCCTGCTGAGCGGGAGCGGCAGGCCCCCTTCCCCGAGGGGGTCCCCGGCCGACCCCCCAGCACCTGCCAGGAGCCCACCCTCCTAACCGCGCCGAGCGTCCCGCTGAAAATGGAGCGGTGCAGGGTGCCTGGGGTGGGGCTGAAGGTCAGTCAGTCGGTCAATCGTATTTATTAAGCGCTTACTGTGTGCAGAACACTGTACTAAGCGCCTGGGAGAGTACAATAGACTGTGAGCCCGTTTTTGGGTAGGGATTGTCTCTGTTGCCGAATTGTACTTTTCAAGCGCTTAGTACAGTGCTCTGCATATAGTAAGCGTTCAATAAATACGATCGAATGAATGAATGAGCAATAAACAAACACATTCCCTTGAAGTCAAGGGGGCAGAGATTGCCTCTGTTGCCGAATCGTACATTCCAAGCACCTAGTACAGTGCTCTGCACACAGTGAGCACTCAATAAATACGATCGAATGAATGAATGAATGAATGAATGAATGAATGAACGAACAATAAACAGACACATTCCTTGGAAGTCAGGGGGGCAGGGATTGTCACAGTTTCCGAATCGTACATTCCAAGTGCTTAGTACACACACAGTAAGTGCTCAGTAAATGCGATCGAATGAATGACCATCGCCATTAATTATGGTAATAATAATAATGTTGGTATTTGTTAAGCACTTCCTGTGTGCCAAGAGATTAGTACACTGCTCTGCAAACAGTAGGCAATCAGTAAATACAATGGATTGATTATGTGTATAATAATAATAACAATGTTGGTATTTGTTAAGCACTTACTATGTACCGGGCACTGTTCTAAGTGCTGGGGTAGAAACCCTACTTAAAACTCACCTCCTCCAAGAGGCCTTCCCAGACTGAGCTCCTCTTCTCCCTCTACTCCCTCTACCACCCCCCCTTCACCTCTCCGCAGCTAAACCCTCTTTTCCCCCTTTCCCTCTGCTCCTCCCCCTCTCCCTTCCCATCCCCTCGGCACTGTACTCGTCCGCTCAACTGTATATATTTCCATTACCCTATTTATTTTGTTAATGAAATGTACATCGCCTTGATTCTATTTAGTTGCCATTGTTTTTACGAGATGTTCTTCCCCTAGACTCTATTTATTGCCATTGTTCTCGTCTGTCCGTCTCCCCCGATTAGACCGTAAGCCCGTCAAACGGCGGGGACCGTCTCTATCTGTTGCCGACTTGTTCATTCCAAGCGCTTAGTACAGTGCTCTGCACATAGTAAGCGCTCAATAAATACTATTGAATGAACGTTGTTCCAGATGAGACTCACAGTCTTAATCCCCATTTTACAGATGAGGGAACTGAGGCACTGAGAAGTTAAGTGATTTATCCTTTCCTTGTATGCAAAGACCTAGTCTCAGTGTAGGCAGTGATGACCCTCACAACTGTCTGGACTGGATCCCCATCTGTCATCCCCCCTAGATTTCTGACCAGGTCTGAGAGTTTCCAAGAGGCTGTAACAGCTGAGAATTTCCACCTAGCAAGGAATACCCTGGACCTGGTATCAGCCCGGCGCTCTCTGCAACTGGCCTTCTCACCTCTCTCCAAGCCCCGCCTCATTCCTCTCCTCAGAATGAAACGCCAGCACCCAAGTGGGCTGTACGTGCCGTCTGTGTGTGCTAGCTTTTGAATATCAATTGTGTAACCATATACTTCTTTGGTTGAGGATATATATTCTGGATGTATGTTTATACTAGTGGCCAGTGGCAGTGGCCAGCGCAAAACATCTGGATACCCGTCACTCTGCCATGTGGTCTTTTTAGCGTGAGGTAATGATAATAATAATAATAATAACTGGCTTTTGTTAAGTGCTTACAATGTGCCAAGTACTTTACTAAGCACTGGGGTGGCTATAAGCAAATTGGATTGGACAGTCACTGTTTCATGTGGGATTCACAGTCTCAATACCCATTTTACAGATGACATAACGGAGGCACAGAGAAGTGAAGTGACTTGCCCAAGGTCACACAGCAGGCAAGTGATGGAGTCAGGATTAGAACCCAGGACCTTCTGACTCCCCGGTCTGTGCTCTATCCATTACACCAGACTACTTCTCAATGGACTTGAGCTACAGTGGGCAGATTCTGGGCATGGTCACCATCCCATAGGGACCAGGGCAACCCCACCCAAGGGGCACAAAGGGGAGTTTTCCTGGGCCTGCCCCATTGGGAAAACACCCTGACAGCATCTCTCCATTGCTCCCTTCCCCTAGTCATCTCCCTGCCTGCAGTCCTGATGACGATGGGGTAGGAGGAGGGTCAGTTGGTTCCCTAGATGTCCTCTGGCTCATATGCTCCAGGGCCAGAATCCGGTCCCCGAGAGGGGCAGAGAGACATCTGTGGTGGGTCCCTCCATCCCTACACCCTGATGGGTCCCCTGGAGCCAGTCTGGTAGGAGAGGGAGGGGACACCCCACTGGGCTTTGACTGCTCTGACGACTCACACTCCTTTACCCCTGCCGAGCATGTTCCTCTTGGGCACGAGAATGTCAGGAACAAGGGGGCGAGCAGGGGTGCAGCCCCTTTCGAAGTGCCTATAAAGGTTTTATGATGCGCGGGACGTATTTACAACTGAAGTGACCACAGCATAGTGCCTATGCTGTGCCACAACCTGGAAGGCAGTTTCTCAGTAACCACTGTGGCCTTTGCCTGTGGGGCCTGTAAATCTTATGGATTGCCCAACATGGTTCTTTGGGCAGAAACCTCCACCATCTATAGAATAGCCCCAACAGGCCGAACGGGAACTAGAACCCAAGTTTCTTGGTTCATCAAGCAGTACACTTTCCTCTTGGCCAATGGCAGGGCTTTTTGAGTCAGTAGGCATCATTCCTGTCCTCGAGGACCTTACGATCTAATAGGGGAGTTAGACATTAAAATAATTTACAGGCAGGAGGAAGAAGGAAGAGAGTAGGTGAGAGAGTGCTTATGTAAGAGGGTGTGTACAAAAAATGCTACGGGGGATTGGGAATATAAAGTGCATTGTTGGCATAGAAGCTGGGGAGAGAAGATAAATTAATTGGGGGGGTGGCCACCTGGAGAAGAAGTGATTTCAGAAGAGGTTTGCAGATGGGGAGAGTTGCGGTCTGGCAGATGTGAGGAAGGAGGAAGTTCCAGTCAGGAGAAAAGGCAGAAACAAGCCCTTGGAGGAGAGAAAGACTAGAACAAGACATACTGTGAAAGTTAGCTTCAAAGGAATGCTGAGTGGGGTCTGGTGTGTAGTGGGAGAAAAAAGTGAATAGGAGGGTTGGAAGCGTTGACTGCTGTCTTAAGCGAATGGTCAGAAGTTTCTGTTTGATGTAGAGAGGAATGAATAATCATCAAAGGTTTCTGAGGACTGGAGAGACATGTGCAGTAAGATCTTTTGGAAAAAATGATGCAGGCAGCAGAGTGAAGTTTAAAATGGAGAGGGGAAGACTGGTGGCAGAGGGAAGCAGCATGGCCTAGTGGATAAATTACGGGCCTGGGGGTCAGAGGTCCTAGGTTCTAATCCTGGCTCTGACACTTTTCTGGGAATTTACCTATTTATTGTTGTATTGTACAAGCACTTAGTACAATACTCTGCACACAGTAAGCGCTCAATAATATGATTGAATGAATGAATGCTGTATGACCTTGGGCAAGTCACTTAACTTTGCTGGGCCTCAACTTCCTCATCAGTAAAATAGGGATTCAATGCCTGTTCTCCCTCCTACTTAGACTGTGAACTTCACAGGGGAACACGGACTGTGTCCAATGTGAATAACTTAGTACAGTGCCTGGCACGTAGTAAGCACTTAACAAATTCCACAAAAAAAAGAGACCTCAGTGAGGAAGCTGATACAATAGTCAAGTCAGGATATAATAATTGCCTGAACTAGGGTGTTGGCCTTTTGGATAGAGATGAAGGGAAGATATGGAAAATGTTTTGGAGGAAAAACTGACATGATTTACTGCAGGCAGAATATAGGAGACTAAAGAGAGGGCGATGTCAAGGATAATGTCAAAGTTGCTAGCTTCAGAGACAGCAAGGATGGTTGTGTTGTCAAATGATGGGAAAAGATAGGTGGAGGAGATGATTTGGGAGGGTAAATGGGAGATTTCAGTTTTAGACTTGTTGAGCTTGAAGTATTGGTGAGGCACGCCTGTAGTGATGTTCTGAAAGCAAACAAAATATGAGATTGTATTGAAGATGAGAGGTGTAGGCCAGTAAGATAGATTAGAGAGTCATTTGGTAAGAGGTGTCAGTTAAAGCCTTGGGAGTGGATGAGCTTCCTAATCAAGTGTTACATAGGAAGAGAAGGGGACCCAGAAAGGAGCCTCAAGGGACACCCACAATTAAAGAGTGAGAGGCAGAGGAAAAGTTGGTGCTTTTTAGGGGCTGAGAAGAAATATCCAGGGAGGTAACAGAGCCATGAGACTTTTGTCAGTAAAATCTAGGTTAGATAGCATTTCCAGGAGAAGGGAGCGGGTCTCAGTGTCAAAGGTCAAGGATAGATTAGTGTACATTAGATCTGGCAAGGAGGAAGTCATTGGTGGTCTTGGAGTGGTTTCAGTGGAATAAAGAGGGCAGAAATAAAGTTTTAGAGGGTCAAAAGAGAGTTGGAGGAGAGGAAATGGAGGCAGCTGATGTATTTACCCCATGGGGGAGTTTGGAGAGGAGTCGGAGGAGGGAGGTGGGACAACAGCTGGAAGGGGCTGTGGGATCCAGAGAGGGTTTTTTTTTAGTATAGATGAACCCCATAACACATAATGGGTTCCTCAAAAATGTGCATCGTGAACAGCCCCATAGACTTGCATGAATTTATTAGGTCTCATTCCAGAATCAGCTCCAATATGATGACTGGGCCTTAAAGAAAAGTAAAAATTACTCTGTAAATCCTTCCCCACTGCCCCCCTCCCATTTTTTAGTCTCCTCTTTCATACCTCAGGGCTTTCCTTCTCAGTCTCCTTCTCATCTGTCTCTGCATTCCCACATTCCAAAATGAAGGTATCTCATGATTCAATGGAGTTGTGTTTCTTGAAAATATGCCTGTAACATACAGATATATACATAAGTGCTGTGGGGCTGGGAAGGCGGAAGAACAAGTCAGGGTGACACAGAAAGGAGTGGGAGATGAGGAAAGGTGGAGCTTAGTCTGGGAAGGCCTCTTGGAGGAGATGTGCTTTCAATAAGGCTTTGAAGGCTGGGAGAGTAAGTGTCTGTCAGATTTGAGAAGGGCGGGCATTCCAGGCCAGAGGCAGAATGTGGACCGGGGTTGGCAGTGAGATAGGCGAGATCGAGGCACAGTGAGAAGATTAGTGCTAGAGGAGCAAAGTGTGTGAGCTGGGTCGTAGAAGGGAGAAGCGACGTGAAGTAGGAAGGGGCAAGGTGATGGAGTGCTTTAAAGCCAGTGGTGAGGAGTTCTTGTTTGATGCGGAAGTGGATGGGCAACCACTGGAGTTTTTCAAGGACTGGGGTGACATGTCCTGGCTATTTTTGTAGAATAATGATCCAGGCAGCAG
This sequence comes from Ornithorhynchus anatinus, assembly GCF_004115215.2. Taxonomy (NCBI): domain Eukaryota; kingdom Metazoa; phylum Chordata; class Mammalia; order Monotremata; family Ornithorhynchidae; genus Ornithorhynchus; species Ornithorhynchus anatinus. Next base: position 14,806,634 of record NC_041738.1, on the reverse strand, counting down.
GAGTAGGGAGTAGGGAGAGATAGGAGGCTGGGAGGCCAGCAAGGAGGCTGATGCGGTAATCCATGCAGGATAGGATGAGTGATTGTATCAGCATGGTAGCAGTTTGGATGGAGAGAAAAGGATGGATTTTATCTTTGTTGCGAAGGTGGGACAGACAGGATTTAGTGATGGATTGAATATGTGAGCTGAATGACACAGAGGAGTCAAGGATAACACCAAGGTTACAGGTTTGTGAGACAGGAAGGATGGTGGTGCTGTCCACAGTGATGGGAAAGTCGGGGGAGGACAGGGTTTGGGTGGGAAGATAAGAATTCTGTTTTGGACATGTTAAGCTTGAGGTGAAGGGAGGACATCAAATAGAGATATCTTGAAGGCAGAAGGAGACGCGATCCTGGAGAGGAGAGAGATCAGGGGAGATGTAGATTTGGGTATCATCTGCTTAGAGGCTGTAGTTGAAGCCATGGGAGTGAATAAATTCTCCAAAGGAGTGGGTGTAGATGGAGAATAGAAGGGGAACCAGAACTGAACCTTGAGGGACTGCCACAGTTGCGGGGGGAAGCAGAGGAGGAGCCCATGGAGGAGACCGAGAATGAATGGCAAGAGATATTAGAGGGGAACCAGGAGAGGATAGAGTCAGTGAAACCAAGGTTGGCAGCAGGCTGAAGGCTGCAGCAGGGGGATGGAAAGAGGAGAGGGGAGAGGGAGGAGAAGAAAGGGCCAGCCTGGGAGGGAATGGTAACAGAACCAGTGGCCACTGCTCTGGAGAGGACCTGGCAGATTTGGACACTCTTGCACTGTGGGATTGCAGGCTGCTCTCTAGCACAGCACAGCTGCAGGGTTAAGGACAGGAGGGCTGATTTAGTCTGGCAATCGCTGTTTCACTTTGTGGCGAAACAGCACAGTTTCAAAACATCGCACGGTGCACCTCTTGACATCATCATGCCGCATCCTGCAGGCATCATGGCCTAAGGGGTGGCACTTTGAACTCTGACCTCTGGGTGCACAGAAGGTAGTGAGCCGGACTGTAAACTCCTTGTGGGCCAGGGAACGGGATTACCCATCCTATTGTATTGTACTCTCCTAAGTGGTTAATACAGTGTCATGCAAACAGTCAACAATCAATAAATACCATTGATTGATTGATAACGGTGGTCTCTCTAGTTAGTAGGTACCATGATGAGCCTATATCCTCTAATTATGGCAATCAATCATTTATTAGTCAATTAATCAATGGCATTCATTAAAGGTTTGATATGTGCCAAATTCTGAGGTAGAAAAAATATTATCCATTTTAGTACAGTCCCTTTGCTCAGAGTCAGTCATTCATTCATTCATTCAGTTTTATTTATCGAGCGCTTACTGTGTGCAGAGCACTGTACTAAGCACTTGGAAAGTACAATCTGGCAACAATTAGAGACAATCCCCACCCAGTGGGCTCACAGTCTAGAAGAGGTGAGACAGACACAAAAGAACACGAAGCAAGTGGACAAGCATCAATAGCATCAATGTGAATAAATAGAATTATATATATATACATCATTAATAAAATAAATGGAATAATAAATATGTACCTATATACACAAGTGCTGTGGGGTGGGGAGAGGGAGTAGGAGGAAGGAGGAGCAGAGGAAAAGGGGGGCTCAGTCTGGGAAGGCCTCCTGGGGGAGGTGAGCTTTCAATAGGGCTTTCATATTCCCATTTTACAGACGAGGAATCTGAAGTCCAGAGAGGTTATTCTATTTCGTGACAACAGACCACGCCTGTTGTGCTTGCAGCTGTTTAACCAGGTGTGTCTCTGGGCACAGGGGATTGGGTGAGAGTGGGAAAGGCTCAGCACAAACCATTGCCACGACTGCATAAACAAGCACATGTTATGCTAACAGTAAGACACATCTTTGTCCTCTTAACCATGGTGCCTTAGCAAGCTTACCCAAATGGCAAGGGAGAGAATAGTGGACTACTGTGTTTTCTCCAACCAAGTTCTATAAGAGATTTTCTCTCAAAGACAAGTTGATGGATGTTGTTTGTCACCAACAATATCTTCAAATTGGTAGATAGCTCAGTTCTGCCTGTGTGTATGCTATACGTGTTATGTATGTTATATTGTATGGCCATATGAAAGTCATATTTCCTCCAAGAAGCCTAAGCCCTTATTTCCTCTTCTCCCACTCCCTTTTGTGTCACCCTTGCACTTGCACACTTTACTCACCCCTCCAGCCACACAGCACTTATGTACATATCTGTAATTTATTTATTTCTATTAATGTCAGTCTTCCCCTTTGGACTGTAAGCTTTTTGAGCGCAGGGAATGTGTCTACCAACTCGATTTTATTATACTTTTCCAAACACTTAGTACCGTACTCTGCACACAGTAAATACTCAATAAATACTATTTACTGATTGATTATATATTGGTGAGTGTGTACGTTGTGTGGGTAATAATAATAATAATGTTGGTATTTGTTAAGCACTTACTATGTGCAGGGTACTGTTCTAAGCGCTGGGGTAGACACAGGGGAATCAGATTGTCCCATGTGGGGCTCACAGTCTTAATCCCCATTTTACAGATGAGGTAACTGAGGCACAGAGAAATTAAGTGACTTGCCCACAGTCACACAGCTGACAAGTGGCAGAGCTAGGATTCGAACCCATGCCCTCTGACTCCAAAGCTCGTGCTCTTTTCACTGAGCCACGCTGCTTCTCTATATGTTTCTGGTATATGGGTGTATACCTTGTGCATATTGACTCCTCTTTCTCATTCAACCCACATATTCAATCCATCAGTAAATCCTGCCGGTTCCCCCTTCACAACATTGCTAAAATCTCCCCTTTCCTCTCCATCCCAAATGCACCATGTTAATACAATCACTTATCCTCTCCTATCCGGATTACTGCATCGGCTTCCTTGCTGACCTCCCAACTCCCTGTCTCTCCCCACTCTCAGTCCATACTTCACTCTGCTGTCCAGATGATTTTTTGACAAAAACGTTCAGAACATGCTTCCCCACTCCTCAAGAAATTCCAGGGGTTGCCCACCCACCTTCACATCAAACAAACCTCTTTACCGTTGGCTTTAAAGCATTCAATCAGCTTGCCCCCTCCTACCTCTCCTCCCTACTCTCCTACTACAACCCAGCCCCCACACACACTTTGTTTCTCTTCTCACTGTACCTTGATCTCATCTACCTCGCTGCCGATCACTCGCCCATGTCCCGCCTCTGGCCTGGAACGCTTTTCCTCCTCAAATCCGACAATTACTCTCCTCCCCTTCAAAGCCCTATTGAAGGCAGTCTCCTCAAAGAGGCCTTCACTGATTAAGTCCTCCTTTCCTCTTCTCCTGCTCCCTTCTGCTTCTCCCTGACTTGCTCCCCTCTCCCAGCCCCACTGCACTTACTTACATATCTGTAATTTATTTATTTACACTTACATCTGTCTCCCCCTCTAGACTGTAAGCTTGTCGTGGCAGGGAATGTGTCTGTTTACTGTTATATTTTACTCTCCCAAGTGCTTAGTACAGTGCTCTGCACACCTTAAGCTCTCAATAAATACGATTGAAAGAATGTATGTGAGTGCATAATGGATTTATGTGCTACTTGTGTGAGTATGCGTGGTAGTAATGCTTTGTACATAGTAAGTGCTCAATAAATACTAATGAATGAAAATACTGTTGAATAATGATAGCAATGGCATTACAATCAGTGCTATTTATTGAACACTTACTAAATGCTGAGGACTCTACTAAGTGCTTGGGAGACTACAATACGGTAGAAATGGTAGCCACAGTCCCTGCCCACAAGGGGCTTACAGTCTAGAGGGGGAGACAGACATAAATATAAATAAATTATGGATATGTACAATGTATTCTATGGGGCTGAGGTTGGGGTGGATATCAAGTAGTTAAAGGGTACAGCTCCAATTTTATAGGTAACTTGGAAGGGAGAGGGAATATGGGAAATAGGGATTTTTTGGAGGAGATGTGAATTCAGTATTTACTGTGTGCCTACTGTAGGCAAAGCACTGTACTAAGGACTTGGGAGAGCTCAGGAGCGTTTACTCCGTTGGAGCAAACATTTCCTCTAGATTGTAAACTCCTTGTTGGCAGGGATTGTATCTATCAACTCTGTTGTACTGTACTCTCCCAAGAGCCTAGTTCAGTGCTCTTCACAGAGTGAGCTCTCGATAAATACCATTGACTCACTGTATTAGGCTCTTGGGGTGTACAACAGAGTCGGTAGACGTGTTCCCTCCCCACTACAAGCTTACATCTGGAGGGATTGTTTGATTTGATGTAAAAGTACAGGGAGATAAGGAGGCAATCTTGAAAACTGTGTCCAGCATTATCTATTCATCCATTCATTCATATTTATTGAGTACTTACTGTGTGTAGAGCACTGTACTAAGCTCTTGGAAAGTATAATTCAGCAATAAAGAGAGACAATCCTCGTCCACACCGGGCTTACATATATCAGACATGACGACAACAAGGGTCTGCTTTTCTGTGCATACAATTTTTCAGGAACTGTTGGTTTTGGATTGGGTTTTTCCCAAATCCTCCCAACTTTCACCATCAGTGTCTTTGAAAGGATAGGATGCCCCGACCTGACTTCCCCCAAATCTCCCAGACCTCTGGATTCCCTACCTCCAAAGCCTCCTAAAATCCCACCTCTTCCAGGAAACCTTCCCCGATAAATTTCCCCATCCCAAGGTGGTACAAACTATCAGCTGCCCTTTACATGTGTGTGTGTGTGTTCACACACACTCAGCAATTGTACATTCAATGACTGACTCTGACTATAGAGTGTTAGCTTCTTGTGGCAGGGAATGTGTCTACCAATTCTGTTGTACTGTACTCTCCCAAGAGCTTATTACAGTGTTCCGCACATAGTAACAGTAAGCGCTCTCTCGCTAAATACCACTGATTGATTGGTAGCCCCGCTGACAGTTGAGTGCAAGGAGAACTGCCTGGGGAATAAGGCGACCTGGATTCAAGTCCCAGTTCAACTTGTAGCTGGCTAACATGAGCAAAGACTGCATGTGCCCTTCACGATACGCTGCACCCTTGCCTGCTTACATGACTGGCAGAGAGGAGGAGAAGTGAGTGAAGCTACCAGATTGTTGTTCCTCGTTGGCTTCCATTACTGGTAAATATTTGGTATGCTTGCCTTGTCAGTTAGTGGGCAAATTCTTCATGGATAATAATAATAATGATATTTTTTAAGCTCTTACTATGTACCGAGCCCTATTCTAAGCACTATGGTACCTACAAGTTAATTAGGTTGGATGCAGTCCCTGTCCCATATGGGACTGACAGTCTTAATCTCCATTTTACAGGTAAGGAAACTGAGGCACAGAGAAGTTAAGTCAGTCAGTCATATTTATTGAGCGCTTACTGTGTGCAGAGCACTGGACTTGCATGACATAGTGGATAGAGCACAGGTTTGGGAGGCAGAAGATCATGGTCCCGGCTTCTCCACTTGTCTGCTGCATGACCTCGGGCGAGCCAGTTCACTTCTCTGGGCCTCAGTTACCTCATTGGTAAAATGGGGATTGAGACCGTGAGCCCCACATGAGACAGGGACTGCGTCCAACCCGATCTGCTTGTAACCACCTCATTGCTTCGTATAATGCCTGGCACATAGTAAGTACTTAACAAACACCACAATTATTATTATTACTAAGCACTTGGAAGAGTACAATACAACAACAAACAGACACATTTCCTTCCCACAGTGAGCGTACAGGTCACACAGCAAACCCATGGCCGGTGCTCTTTCTGCTGCTACCATCACTGCAGATGACCTGTAGCCACAGCCTCAATCACCAGTCCAGTCGACCTCACGGGGATCAACCAGTTTCTCCCCTTAGCCACCCCCAGACCTTTCTCCAGCCCAGAGGGTGTTTTCTCATCCCTTGTGGTTGCCCTCTCCCCTTCCTGGGTACCGTCCCAGCACTCCTTCCAGTCTATCCCCAATCCCCCTCGCTGCAGCCCCACACCATTTCCTGGAGCCGGGGCCAACGGGAACCTGCCTCAGGCCAGACGCTGAGTCATGCGGTGTCGGGGGGTAGAAGGTGGGGGGCCGGATCCAGGGCCGCCCTGCCCCCAGGATCTGATTCGGGGCCAGGTCCAGTGAAGGAAGTGGAGACAGCGATGCAGCCTGAGACTTGGACCTATCCAGCTCTGTCCAGTCATTCTCGCCTGTCCTCATTTCTGAGGGCCCAGCCCTGGGCCTGGGCCAAGGCCAAGTAGGTCTCTGTGCCATCCCCACTCAATGATGGGAAGTTGGGGGTGTTTTGCCCCATTGTGCGGAGGGGGAAACTGCACTCCCCCAAAGCCCCGCAGCCATCCTGTGATCCAGTCTGGGGTGGGGCGAGATGGTGGGCACCCCCTCTGGGAATGGATCCGTAACGGATGGCACGAACGGGACTGTCTGTGAGGGAGAGGCTGGGGCCCGTGGGCGGGGTTGGCAATGAGCAGGGCAGGAGAAAGGTAGAGGAGAGCAGAGCCAGGCGCTGCCAGGGTGGGGAGCAGGGCCTGGGAGGGTGCGGGGGTGCCTTGAAAACCACGTCCTGCCCTCCCCACCCCCGTGGCTCCCTGGGGAACAGGAGTTGGGGTGGTCGAGGAGAGGCATTTGGGGGCAGGGGGAAGCTGGAATGGATGGGTGGGAGGGAAGGAGGAGGCCTCTCGGGGTCCAGAGCTGATTCCCCTGAGGGAGGGGCTCGGTCAGCCTGAGAGCTGTCTCTGTGCCAGACCCCTGCCCGCCCCCAGCTGGGAGGATGGATGGGGAGGGGGTGCCCTCCTAATTAAGAGCTCCCCCGCTTTGCCTAATTGGTGTTTACATTGGGGAAGAGGTTGGAGCAGGGCGCTCGGAGGCTGCCCAGGGGAGGGGGGCACAGAAACTGGGACAAAGGGCCCCCGGCCCCCTGCCTCCAGCCCTTACAGGCTGGGGCCAGTTCCTCTGCTCAAGGGGGGACGGGATGAGGGTCTGGGATGGGCAGGGGGGCGGCTGCCAGGGAGTCTGTTTGGTTTGATTCATCCGGATTCTGGGAAACAGTGTCAGTGTCCTCCCTCTCTGGGAAGGACAGGGATCAGGGTGTGTGAGGGGGGCTGGAGTGGGCCTTGGGCCTCCGGACTGGCTACAGCCCCCTACCCTCCGCCTAAACACACCCCACCAGCCCCACTCTGCTGGGGAAACGGCGAGAAGGCAGGCACGTCCCTGCAGGGGCCCGGGAGGTTCTGGGTGGGGTGGCCCACCCCCGGGCCCAAGAATGTGACACCCGAGGGGGAAGGTGGGGAGATGGGGGTGGGGAGGGCAGGGCAAGGTCTCCAGCCCAGCAGGACCCGTCCGGTGCTGAGCAGGACCCAGGCAGGGCGGCCCATCCCCCCTCTCCCATCCCCCTCCTCTCTCCCAGTCTTTTCAGCGCCCCTCCGCTTCCCGTCCGGCCGGTTTCCCTGTCCCAGGGGCTAGGCGGGGGGGACTGCCCCTCCCTCTCCCAACCTCCAGCATTTTTCCTCCCGCAGACGGGGCTCAGATATCTGAGAGAGCGGGGTGTGGGGGATCCTGGGGGTGGGGAGTGGGGGACCCCGCCCCTCCCATCCAGGCCTGGAGCTCCTCTCGGGCGTCGCCCGGCTGCGGGATGAGGCAGGGATGGGTCGTAACGGGCAGCCAAGTGTCCGTAGCCCCAAACCGAGAGCAGACCCCCGCCCCCACCCCCTACCCTTCTTCGTCTCTCCCTCCGGGAAGGTGGGCCTAGTTCCCATGGCAACAATCCGTCCCATCCTCCCCAGCTAGCGTGGGAGATAAGCCACGACGGGGCAGCCCGGGCCCCGCAGCCGTTGTGAAAGGCTCCAGAGCACCGCCCCGGGTAGCGCCTCCTCCCCTTTCCCCCTTGGCACAAGGCCCTCCGAGCCGAGCCAGTTCTGCCCCTCCTGCCAGCCTCCTGCCCGCGCTTCCCCCGAGGCTCCCGGGCCCGGAATCTTCGGGCTGCGGCCCTGCCCCTGGGACTATCTGGGGCTTGGGGAGAGCGGGGAGGAGACACTCTGGGGGCTTCGGGATAAATTGGAATAAATTAATCCTCGCTGTTGACCCCCGTCCTGTTTGGGAAGAGCCTTGCCCGGAGGAAAGGGGCGAGCGGAGCTAAATATAATTCTGGGATCAACCTCTCCCTTCTCCTCCTCCGCCTCTTTTAATAATAGTAAAAATAATAATGATTTTGGTATTTGTTAAGCCCTTACTTTGTGCCAAACACTGTTCGAAGCCCTCGGGTAGATACGAGATAATCAGATTGTCCCGTGTGGGGCTCATAGTCTCAATCCCCATTTTCCAGACGAGGTAGTTGAGGCACAGAGAAGTTAAGTGACTTGTCCGAAATCACACAGCTGACAAGTGGCGGAGCCGGGATTAAAACCCACGACCTCCGACTCCCCAGTCCGTGCTCTTTCCACTAAGCCACGCTGCTTCTCTTTTCTTCGTGTACAGGGGCCCCCTTTCCTCCCCCGCAACCCCAGCCATCCCAACACACGGAGGTGGGGGTGGGATAATAATAATAATAATAACGTTGGTATTTGTTAAGCGCTTTCTATGTGCAGAGCACTGTTCTAAGCGCTGGGGTGGACACAGGGGAATCAAGTCGTCCCACGTGGGGCTCACAGTCTTAATCTCCATTTTACAGATGAGGTAACTGAGGCACAGAGAGGTTAAGTGACTCGCCCACAGACACACAGCTGACAAGTGGAAGAGCCGGGATTCGAACCCATGACCTGCGACTCCAAAGCCCGTGCTCCTTCCACTGAGCCACGCTGCTTCTCTGCAGCTCCCACCCATCCCAGCACACAGTCGTATAACAGCCCCCCCCCCCTTTCCCTTTCCCACTCATTCCAGCACCCGGCCGTAACACAGCCCCCCCCTTCGTCCACCATTCCGGCACCGGGCCGTGTAATGATAACAACAGCGGTATTTGTTAAGAGCTCACTATGTGGCAGGTTCTGTACTAAGCGCCGAGCAGGCCCCCCGCTTCCCATTCTCACCCATCCCGACACACAGGGGAGTAATGGGTGCCCCTTCCCTCTCCCCAACTATGCCAGCCCACGGAGAAAAACAGGCCCCACCGTCCCTTCCCCCGCAAGGCCATTTCAGCACAAATCGGCCTAACAGATCCCCGCCTCTTCCTCCGCTTTGCTCTCCACTGCCCCACCCCAGCATTCACCTCCTTAGCGGGCTTCCCCTCTCCCTCCCCCAGGGCAGGGCGGTTTATCAGAGTCCCTCTCTTCCTCTCCCTTGCTGCCTACTGCCCCACCCCCGGCCCCAGCGGTCACCAGTCTCCGCCCCAGGTGTGAATTCCCCGGCCGTGTGCCGGACGGGGGCACTGACCAATGGGAGGAGGGAGTCAGTGTTTGCACACTAAACCGGCACATTCCTCGGGCTCAGACCGCCTCCTCCCCCAGTGTCGCCGGGATAAAAAGGTCTGCGGGGGCCGGGTTTCCACACCCGCACCTGCCCCGGGTACTGTCCACCAAGACCTCGTTGCCCCCAGCTCCGCCTCGTAGCACCGCCATGGCCTTCCGCGCACGGAACGCCTATGTCTCCACGGCCTACGGCGGCAGCGGGCCCTCGGGGCGCTTCGGCGGGGCCACCTTCCGGGCCCCCAGCATCCACGGTGGCTCGGGGGGCCGCGGGGTGTCCGTCTCCTCCGCCCGCTTCGTGTCCTCCGGGGCCGGGGGCTTGGGCGCCGCGGCCTTCGGGGGCGGCTTCGGCGGGGGCGACGGGCTCCTGGCCGGCGGGGAGAAGGCCACCATGCAGAACCTCAACGACCGGCTGGCCTCCTACCTGGACAAGGTGCGGGCCCTGGAGGAGGCCAACGCCGACCTGGAGGTCAAGATCCGCGACTGGTACCTGAAGCAGGGCCCCGGGCCCGCCCGCGATTACAGCGCTTACTACCGCACCATCGAGGAGCTGCGGGACAAGGTCGGCCGGGGCGAGGGGGCACACGGGGTGGGGGGCGGGGTGGGGGAGTCCAGGGGTCCGGGACAGTAGCGCTTGGGGCCCAGAGGGCCGGGAACTCGTGGGGCGTGGGGTGGGGAGGCAGAGCCCTCGGGGGGCAGGCTAGGGAGTAGGGTCCCTTGGGGGACAGGACAGAGGGCAGGGGCCCCGGGGGGGGGGCATAGGGAAGAGGGCAGGGTGCTGCGGACTACGGGACAAAGGGCAGGGGTCGCGGGGGGTGGATACGGAAGAGGGCAGAGGGCTGTGGGCGATAGAACAGAGGGTGGGGGTCGTGGGGGGTGGGTAGGGAAGAGGGCAGGGTGCTGCAGAAGACAAGACAGAGGGCGGGGGTCGCGGGGGGTGGATAGGGAAGAGGGCGGAGTGTGGTGGGCGATAGAACAGAGGGTGGGGGTCCGAGGGGGGTGGGTAGAGAAGGGGGCAGGGTGCTGCAGAAGACAAGACAGAGGGCGGGGGTCGCGGGGGGTGGGTAGGGAAGAGGGCGGGGTGCTGTGGACGACAGGATGGAGGGCAGGGGTCGCGGGGGGCTAGGACAGAGGGTAGGGGGATGTGGGCTGTCTGCCAGTCACCTCCAGAGCGCCGCGAGGGCCTGGAAGGGGTGGGAGGGAAGGGTTTATTGTCTCTGCTCCGAGCCAGAGCCGGAACAGTCTGGTCTGTGTCTCTTGAGCGGGGCGGGGCGGGGAGGGGCGGGCAGCAGCGCGGACCTGGGGAAGGGGGAGGGCAGCGACGGCCGAAGAGACCTCCCTGCGCCCCTCCTCTTCCCCTGGGGTGGGGCCGGGGGCGGGATTTGATGATCGCCTAGGGGGAGCCGCCCCAACCCCGCCCAGCCCGGCCTAACGGAGCCGGCGCAGACACCTGTCCCGCCCCGTGGGGCCGGAAGGTACCCGTCTGCTCCCTAGTAGGGAGGGCAGCCCTGGAAACGGCTATTCCAAACCGGCAGGGAGCGGAGAGCGGCGGCCCCGCTCTGGCCCGGACTGGCCCCGCACCTGTCCCCCCCCGGTCCCCTCCCCATCACCCGGCGACCTCCTGGTTTAGGAGTCGGAGGAGTTGATGCCCACAGCGACCTGAAGGTGCTGGGGAATTCGCTGACCCCGCCTCCCACTCGGGATGTCTCCCCCAACCCCGAGGCCCGGCGAGCTTCAGACCCCTCCCAGGACTGGGGCGGCCCCTTGGAAGTTCCTCTCCCCGCCCCCCAGGGCAAGGGCAGGGCAGGCAGCCGTCCCTCTGGCTTTCTGGTGTGTTAACTCTGCCAACTTCCCATGTCCCAGATCCTGGGGGCAACCATCGAGAACTCCAAGCTGGTCCTGCAGATGGACAATGCCCGGCTGGCAGCGGATGACTTTAAGACCAAGTGAGTGTCGGTCAATCAGTCAGACGATGGATCAATCAGTGGCAACTATCGAGCTTCTGTGGAGTGTCCCCAGAGCAGGGGAGGGGGACCCAAAGGCCCGTGGGAGCGATGCCCACTGCTCCCTTGACTTGATTCTGCATCATCCATTGTGCCTGCCAAGGACTTAGATTTCCTAAAGCCCTCAGTCACCCGGGATAACTGATGGCCTCCAAATCCTGCCATTTCTTCCTCCACAACATCTCCAGAATCTGCCCCTTCCTCTCCATCCAAATGACCATCACGTTGATCCGAGCACTTGCCATATCCCGATTCAACTACTGCATCAGCCTCCTCACTGACCCCTCTGCCTCCCGTTTCTCCCCTCTCCAGTCCTTACTTCACACCGTTGCCCTGATCAATTCTCTAAACGTCATTCTACGCATGACTTCCCCCTCCTCAAAATCTTCCAATGGTTCCTGGTCTTCTCTGGATCAAGAAGGAACTGTGTTTTAATGCACTCAATCAGCTTTCACCCTCCTCCTTATCTCTTCTCCCACTATATACCAGACGGCACACCTCAGTCCTCCCAGGCCTGCCTAATCACTGGGTCTCATTCTCTTTTCTCCCACTAACGACCTCTTGCTTGTGCTCCTGCCTGAAACTCCCTCCCCTTCATATCTGGCAGACTGTTGCTCTCCCCATCTACAAAAGCCTTTTGAAATCAGATCTTCTCCAGGAGGACTTTCCCAATTAGTTTCTCATCTCCTCATTCTATGTCTATCCCCCAACTGCCACTTCAGCACTTCCATATCACATAGGTTCTTATACCCCCGAAGCACTTATGTACACTTTGTTATAATCTATTGCTTCCCCGGTATAATTTATTATAGTGCCTGACTTAGTAATTAGTAACTGTGATAAGCAGTATAATTTAGTGGATAGAACATGGGCCTGGGAGTCAGAAGGTCATTGGTTCTAATCCCTGCTCCGTCCCTTGTCTGCTGTAGGACCTTGGGCAAGTCACTTCACTTATCTGGGCCTCGGTTACCTCATCTGTAAAATGGGGATTAAGACTGTGAGTCTCATGTGGGACAGGGGCTGTGTTCAAACTGATTACCTTGTGTCTACTCCAGCACTTAGAACAGTGCCTGCCACATAGTAAGAATTTAACAAATACCATCATTATTATATTTGTTAAGCTCTTACTATGTGTTAATCACTGGGAAAGATACAAGACAATTAGTTAGGACACAGTCCCTGTCCCACATGGAGCTCCATAATCTAAGCGGGAGAGAGAACAGGTATCTGATCCCCATTTTACAGATATAGAAACAGAGATTTGCCCAGAGTCATGCAGCAGGCAAGTGGCAGAACTGAGGTTAGAATTCAGATCTCCTGACTCCCAAGCCTGGCTCTTTCCACACTCTCCCACTTGAGTATAAGATCCTTAAAGGCAGGGATCATGCCTTCTAATTTTCTCATGCTCTTCCAAGCAGAAGGTAATCTGCATATGGTACAATAGTCTGGATGTTCAATAAATACTTTTGACTGCTTAATCAAGAGTATTTATTAAGCACCTGCTATATGCAGAGCCTTGTATTAAGATTGATCCAACGTCCCAGTGAGGCAAGAATTTTTATTCACATGTGTCCCAGAGAGGTGAAGAGGCTTTTCCTGGTAGTGATGGTGATGGTGGTGTGGATTGGAAAAACTAAAGGTTCTGTGATCAGTGGGGGCCTGACCCACCTCTCTAATCTCATCCATTCCTGCTCTCCATTTCCAATATCTGTCTCCCCCAAGGCCTCTGAAGTAAGCCCAGACCGACAAACAGATGGTAAAGCACGTAGTTAGACGGAGAGGCGGACAGATTCCCATCTAGACAGATTGGAGGAAGGGAGAGAGGGAGACAGGCAGACGTCAGACATGTAGATGACTGGGATAGAAGTGTCTGGGCCTGTGAATCTTATGATGCCATCGGACTCTCTGGCTGGAATGTCTCTTGCCCCTCAGTGCCTTTGTAGATACCATCTCTATCGTGTTGAACTTTCTCAAGTGCTCTGCACAGAGTAAGCGCTCAATAAATTCCTTTGATGCCTCCAAAGGGACTCCTAGACTGACCTCCCTCTCTCTCTTCCCCCAACCCCATCCTCCACCCCCCCACCACACACACACAGATGGATGCTCCCTTCTCCCTGGAGCACAGGAAGCTTAAACGGTGTCTTTTCTGTTAGGTATGAGACGGAGCTGGCCCTGCGCATGAACGTGGAGACCGACATCAATGGGCTGCGCCGTGTCCTGGACGAGCTGACCCTGGCCCGGGCCGACCTGGAGATGCAGATTGAAGGGCTGAAGGAGGAGTTGGTCTACCTCAAGAAGAACCATGAGGAGGTGAGGGGCGTGTGGAGGTGAGGTGAGGAGGTGACTCTGGATCAAGAACCTGTCCAGACCTGGATGTCCCTACCCTCTATTGACTGGTTGTCTCCTCCATAAGATTACGTTTCTTGAGAACAGAAGTCGTGCACTGTACTTCTATTCTATGCTCTCAGGTGACCAATACAAGGCTCTGTGCCCGGAACAGTGCTCTACATACGATAAGCACCCAATACAGCACTCTGCACCCAGTAGGTGCCCAATCCAGTGCTCTGCACACAGTAGCAGCCCAGCATGGCCTAGTGGATAAAAGCATGGGCCTGGAAGTCAAAAGGGTCTGGGTTCTAATCCCAGTTCTGCCACATGTCTGCTCTGTGACCTTGGATACATCACTTCACTCTCCCATTTCTCAGTTACCTCATATGTCAAATGGGGATAAAGACTGTGAACCCCATGTGGGACCGGGACTACGTCCAGCCGATTTGCTTATATCCACCCCAGTGCTTAGTACAGTGCTTGGCACATAGTAAGCGTTTAACAAATACCACAATTATTATTATTATTATTATTACAGTTCTCTGTATCCAGTAGAGCATTACACACACAGAAGGAGCCCAGTTCAGAGCTCTGCATCCAGAACTACACTGCCTACTGCAGATGCCCACTCATCTGCACACAGGTGCCCAATCTAGTGCTCTGCCCAGACCAGATGCCAAGTGCAGTGGTCTGCACCCAAGGGGTGCCTGGGACAGGACTCTGTACACTGAGGACACAGAGTGTACTCCAATGCAACTGCTGCTCCTTCCCAACTCAGCATCCTCCTTTCCTGGAGAAGAATCCAGGTGGGCATCCTGGGCTAGCTCTCAGGGCCAGGCACTAACACTTTGTCCTCTCGGCCCCATCTCCCCAGGAAATGAATGCCTTGAGCGGACAGGTGGGTGGCCAGGTCAGTGTGGAGGTGGACTCTGCTCCGGGCGTCGATCTGGGCAAGATCCTGACTGACATGCGGGACCAGTATGAAGAGATGGCAGAGAAGAACAGGAAGGATGCAGAGGCCTGGTTCAACAGCAAGGTAGGAAGTCCTGATATGGCCATCCCAGAAGGGGCTGGGGGAGGGGCTTTGCCAGAGGAAGCCCAGGGCTTCCCCCATTCTCCCACCCACTCCTCCTGTTTCAGACAGAGGAACTGACCCGAGAGGTAGCCGTCCACACGGAGCAGCTGCAGACCAGCAAGTCAGAGGTCACTGACCTGAGACGCACCCTGCAGGGGCTGGAGATCGAGCTGCAGTCCCAACTCAGCATGGTAAGGCCCCGTCCAGCTCTCAGTCCTCTGAACCCCTCCACTCTCCTACAGGGGCACCCACAGACAGGCAGACTCCCAGATTGACAGAGACAGATGGCCAGTTACGGAGGGGAGGGAGATAGGTAGATATAACCAAGCAGATTCCCAGAAAGACAGGTGCAGAGGGATGAAAATAGGCAGACAAATATTTAGAGAGAAAGGGAGATAGAGGGCAGCGAGGGAGGGAGTTGGGCAGACAGTGTGGGTGGTGGGAAGTTTGAAGGACAAATAGGAAAGGAGATGGGCAGAGAGGGAGAGGGATGGGGAAGGAGATGGGCAGAAAGGGAGGGAGAGGGGAGATAAATTGGTGAAGGATGGAGAGGGACAGTCTAAAATCTAGAGAGGGTGGGTGATGGGCAGTTTGAAGGGCAGTTAGGGAGGGAGATGATCAGATCAAAGGGCAAAGAGGGTGAGTGATAGGCAGACTGAAGGGCAGAGAGGGAGGGAGACAGGTAGAAAGAGGAGATGGGCAGACGGCCGAGAGGGAGGAAGAGAGGTGGCCAGGCAAATGGCAGAGAGAGAGGGAGATGGACAGACCGAAGGGCAGAGAGGATCATGGCAGAGAGGGACGGAGACAGGCAGACAGATAGGCAGAAAGGGAAGGAGATGGGAGATAAAATGGTAGAGGAGGGAGCGTGGAAGACCAAAGGCCAGAGAAGGCAGGTGATGGGCAGATCGAAGAACAGAGAGAGAGGGCGATGGGTAGGCTGAAGGGCAGAGATGGAGGGAGATGGGCAAGAGGGAAGGAGTTGGGCAGATAGGGAGAGAGACAGTCAGGCAGATGGCCGAGAGAGAGGGAAGTGAATGGACCGAAGGGCAGAGATGGAGGGAGATGGGATGGCATAGCCAAGCAGTTTCCCTGAGTGACAGAAAACCGGAATGAACTGGACGGTTCCTCAACTCTTCTCCCCAATCTGGACCTCCAGAAAGCAGCTCTGGAGGGCACCTTGGCCGAGACCGAGGGTCGCTATGGGGTCCAGCTGGCCCAGATCCAGGCCCTGATCAGCAGCATCGAGGCCCAGCTAGGCGATGTCCGGATGGACTCGGAGCGGCAGAATCGGGAATACAAGTTACTCATGGATATCAAGTCACGGCTGGAGCAAGAGATCAGCACCTACCGCAACCTGCTGGAGGGCCAAGATGCTCACTACACCAATGTGCCTAGCGCTCGGGGCCTCTGAGCCCCAGGCCTGAGCCCTGGAACCCCTGCCGCTGGTGGAAGAGAAGAGGAAGATGGAGAGCAGGGGCAGCTCTGGGCCCAGGTCCAGCCTAATAAAATGTCTCTCTTAGCTTGGTCTCTGTTTCCTGCAACAAAGGGGCAGGAGGGCAGCCCTCAGTCACCATGCTCGGGTCCATCAACCCCGACCTGGAGCATTGGTTGAGCATGAGCTGGGTAGGGGCTGAACGAGGGTTGGGTGTTGGTGGGGCAGGGCCGGGGCTGGGGGCTCCTGAGCTCTCCACTGGGATGGAAGGGAGGGAGGGGCCCCTGATTCAACTCCAATTGGACATAACAATAAGCCCCCCATCCTGGAGAAGCAGTTTGGCCTAGTGGAAAGAGCACTGACCTGGGAGTCAGAAGTTGTGGGTTCTAATATCTGCTCGGGCACATGGCTGCTGTGTGACCTTGGGCAAGTCGCTTATGGGAAACAGCGTGGCTACGGGAAACAGCGTGGCTCACTGGAAAGAGCACGGGCTTTGGAGTCAGAAGTCATGGGTTCGAACCCCGGCTCTGCCACTTGTCAGCTGTGTGACTTTGGGCAAGCCACTTAACCGCTCGGCTGCCTCAGTTTACCTCATCTGTAAAATGGGGATTAAGACTGTGAGCCCCACGTGGGACAACCTGATTCCCCCTGTGTCTACCCAGCGCTTAGAACAGTGGCTCGGCACATAGTAAGTGCTTAACAAATACCAACATTATTAACTAAGCATTATTAAGTGCTTAACAGATACTATTATTAATCTTTTATTGTAATAATAACTGTGATATTTGTTGAGCCAGGGCAGACTGGGCAGCCCAATGACCTTCACAATGCTCTGTGACCCTAGTTGAATAATAATAATCATGCTGTTTGTTTAGCACTGAACTAAGTTTTGGGGCGAACTGCACAGGGAACACATCTACCTACTTTATTGTACTCTCCGGAGGGCTTATTTGGTACAGTGCTCTGCACACATGACGTGCTCAATAACTACCGATGATTGACTGATACAAGATAATCAGGTCAGATACAAGCCCTGCCCTACGGGGAGCTCCCAATCTAAGTGGGAAGGAGAACAATTGTTTAATCCACATTTTACAGGAGACCAAATTCAGGCACATAGAAGTTAAATGACTTTCCCGAGGTCACACAGCAGGCAAGTGGCAGAGCCAATTAATTAAGCAGTGGTATTTTTTGAGAACATATTGTGGTGCAGAACACTGTTTGAAATACCTGGGTTAGTTCATTATGATAGGATTGGTTGGCATGATCTCTGCCTTCAAGGAGCTTACAGGTTAGTTGGAGGAGGCAGGTATTAAAATGAATTACAGATAGGGGAAATGGCAGCATGAAAGAATATATAAATGCTGGGAGCTGGGCGTGAGGGTGAGTATCAAAGGGCTTAAGGAGTAAGGGGGGCATAGGAGATGGGAGGGAATAAGATGGGGAAAAGAGGCGTTAGTCAGGCAAGGCCTCAGGGAGTTAATATGATCTTAGTAGGGCTTCGAAGGTGGTGTGGTGGTCTGTCAGATATTAAGATGGAAGGAGTTCCAGGCTAGAAGGAGGACATAGCAAGGGGTCAGTGATGAGATAGATGAGATCGAGGCACAGTAAGTAGGTTGGCATTAAAGGAGTAAAGAATATGGTAAGGTAGGAGGGGAAAGCTGATTAAGTCCCTTTAAGTCGATGGTAAGGATGGTATCTCTGATGCAGAGATAGATGGGCAACCATTGGAAGTTTCTGAAGAGTGGGGAGAAGTAGACAATGATTTTTTAGAAAAATGACTGGGGCATGGAAGTACGGACTGGAGCGAAGAGAGTTTGGACGCTGGGAGGTCTGTGAGGAATGAGGACTCAGGTCCCCCGACTCTCAGCCCTGTGTTGTTTCCACGAGGCCTCGCTGCTACTAGAAGCAGCTGCGTTTTGCCTACTTGAGTGGGTAAATCGCTGTGTCTGGCACAGTTCTGTTCCCATGATAACCTCCTTGCCCCCCACTTGATGGACCTCCCCTCCTCCTAACGAGGGCTCTTGGGGCTTTAGCAACTGGGTCCGGACTGGGTTGGGTGGGAGGTAGGTTCTCCTCTGGCCCAGACTTTGTAACAGGGGTACCCGAGGGGTAGCAAAGGGGCTGGAGAGGCAAGTCTGGAATAGGGGGTTGGGCAGGGCGGCCCTTTGCGTGTTGGAAGGAGGGGGGCTCCCGGAGCTGATTCCAAGGTGTGGAGCAGGCAGGACGCTGAGGGTGGTCTGGTGGGGGAGGGGCGACTGAAAGAGGAGACGAGGCAGCTGGGCAGGGCCTGTGCCAGTGGCGCCAGGTTGGCAGGAGCTGGGCAGGCGGAGGCTCCTTGGGTGGTCAGACCAGCCCCTCCTTCCTCTCCGTCTCCACACTCTGGGCACCGCCGGGAGCCCCATCATGAAGGTTGGGAATCGGGGTGGGGGGGGGGGTCCCCCAGGAGGTGGTGTGTGTGCGGGGGGTGGCGGTCGCAACTGGCAGGGATGATAGAGCCCGATGTGCTGGGTGGGCTCGGGCTGCTTGTTTTTCTTTGGAGGGAGAGTCTCCCCCTGTCACCCCAGATACACACACAAGCGCACACACGTACACACCTCCTCGTCTCTGTCCCTGCCTCCTGGGTAGAAAGCGAGGGGGGGAGTCTGGCTGTCAGACCCCTGAGAGGGAGCCAGGGCAGTTTCTCCAAGGCCCTGAAGAGAGGGAAGGGGCAAGCTTCCTCTCCCCCTCCACCGTCCCCATTCAGCGGCCCGGAGAGGGACGATCTGGCAGTCTGAGACCCCCTCCAGGCCCCGTCAACCCCAGCCAGGGACCGGAGCGCCGACTGCGGGGGCGGCGCCTCCTATAACGGTGCCCCTCGGCGGGCGGCGGCTGGGGCCCCCGCAGGGAGGGAGCGGAGGGGGCGCCTAGGGGTGAAGCGGTGCCGGGGGCGTCGAGGCGGTTTGGACTTGGGCCAGGTCCCCGGGGAGCAGCGTGCTGGGCTCTGCCCCTGCCTGCCCCGTCCCGCCGAGCCCAGGCGCTCAGAGCGGCGCCTGGCGGTTGGCAACCGGGACCTTATCCGCTGCACCGGGGCCTCAAGTCCGCAGCGCCCGGTCCTCGCCCGCAGAGGCGAGATCTTAGCCCGCAGAGCCAGGCCGCCCGTCGGAGCTGGGGGGAGCGGAGGGAGGTCCCGGTTCTGCTTGCGGCGGACGCCCGGAGTGGGCGAGGGACACGGTCAGCCCCCTCCCCTCTTCGCCTGTGCACCAGACTTGGGCCACCGAAGCCCTCCAGACGCTAGCCATAAAGGCTGCCTTGGACCGCGAGGGATGTGACCCTCCAGAAACAGAGTGGGCCTGACGTCTCCACAGCCAGGGGCCTGGAGACCGAGGGAGGAAAAGTAAATGGCCAGAGGAAATGGATCTCCAAGAGAAAGGGGACGGCGAGGAGTGTTAAGACGGGGGAGAAACTCGGAGCCTGAGAACTATTTGCGGCGGTGTCCTCGGCGTTGCCTTCCTGTCGGTCTTTCTGCCTGTCACTCCGTTTGACCGACTCCTCTGCCCCTCTGGGGACGACGGAGAGGTCTCTCTCTGTCTCTACCTGCCTGCCTCCCGCCAGCTGCGGAACGCGGGGGTTAAAGCTGCGATCCAAGTGTTAAAATCCGTCGCCTCGAGCCAAGCATTAATTCTGAATCATCTCGCTCGTGGATCAACCTTCCGAGGGGCGTGAGCCTGTGTGCACGCGTGTGTCTGAGGACTGAGTTGGCTTCCCTGGGGAGGAGGAGGAGGAGGAGGAGGAGGAGGATGTGAAGGGGCGGGGTGGAGGAGGGAGGGGGGAGGCAGACCCCCACCCCCCGCCCCCCAGACCCAGCTATAAAGCCATCCTGGCTGCGAAGAGAGCTCCACAGGCGCTCCGACCTACCGACCCCGCGCCCACCAGCCACTCCGACGCTGATCCTCGACGCCCCAGCCATGAGCTGCCGCCTGCAGACCTCTTCGTCCGGCTTCGGCGGGGGTCTCGGGGGAGGGTCCTGCCGCCTGGGAGGGGGAAGGAGCGTGTCTTCCTCCTCCTCTCGGTTCGTGTCTTCGGGCTCTGCAGGGGGCTACGGCGGGGGCTACGGCGGGGGCTTCGGCGGGGGCTACGGAGGGGGCTTCGGCGGGGGCTATGGAGGGGGCTTGGGCAGCGGAGCCGGGGGCGGCTTCGGAGGAGGCTTGGGCGGAGGGGCCGGCGGAGGCTTTGGCGGAGGTTTCGGTGGCGGCTTCGACTTCGGCGGGGCGGACGGCGGGCTCCTGTCCGGCAACGAGAAGGTGACCATGCAGAACCTCAACGACCGGCTGGCCTCCTACCTGGACAAGGTGCGGGCCCTGGAGGAGGCCAACGCCGACCTGGAGCAGAAGATCCGCGACTGGTACCAGAAGCAGAGGCCCAGCAGCCCCGAGCGCGATTATTCTCACTACTACAAGACCATCGAGGACCTGCGGGACCAGGTGAGGTTCGGCCCGGCTGCCCACTCTCCCCTCCCCGCCCTCCGCCGCCACGACAAAAGCCGCTTTGTCCCGGGCTCCGAAAGCCGCCTTGGTGACCGTGGGAACCGTCGTCCTGCCTCGCTGACCGGTGTCGTGATTCTCTCCGGAGCGAGAAGCCCGGGCAAGATGCCAAGGCCGGGGACGTAGGTGCCAGATCGGGGCGAGGGGAGAGGGAAATAGGGGTCCGAGTCCCCCCAACCACTGCCCGACCCATCCATCTTTAAAATGGGGGTTCAGTACCTGTTCTCCCTGCTCCTTAGACGGTGAGGGAGAGGAATTGTGCCCGATCCGATAACCTTATATCTACCCCAGAGCTTAGTACAGTGTCGACCCAGAATAGCCGCTTAACAAATACCGTTATTATCATTATTGTTAATATTATTCGTGCACAACTGGATGGGCTTGACTTCAGCCGCGCCCTTATCCTCCGGGGACTCTAATCGGACTTGAGAGCTTTCGAGCTGCAGAAGAGTTGAGAGTCTCGGAGAGGCAGGGGAGATCGCGACCCAGGTCACTCGCCCGTTAGGTCCGTGCCCCAGCCCGACCCACCTGTTCGGCTCAGAGCCCCACCCTCTTCGCCCTCTCCACCCTTCCCCGCCTCCAGCGCTCTCCCGACCGCCGAGCGAACGGGAAGGCGGCTTCTCCTGGATCTGCCTCATCTGGCCGTCGAGAGATCCGGGGCCCGGGGGGTGGGGTGGGAAATTAAAAGTGGGGGTCGCACGACGAGCCGACCACAGACCCTTGGATTCCTCCCCCTTGGTTCCCACTCCAAGGGAGGGGAAGAGTCCTCCGAAGACTTGGCAGGGGACAAGGAGGCTCGGGGGAGGGTCTCGAGCACTGGACGGATTCACCACCCCAAACCTGCCCTTCTCCCCGCAGATCCTGGCCGCCACCATCGACAACAACAGGGCGGTTCTGGAGGTCGACAACGCCCGTCTGGCGGCCGACGACTTCAGGCTCAAGTGAGAGAATTTCCGCGCCCTCTGCCCCTTCCCCGTGCCCCTCCGCCGGGCCCGGGATTAAACTGATCCATCGATCCCCGCCCCGCAGGTACGAGACCGAGCTGAACCTGCGCCAGAGCGTGGAGGCCGACATCAACGGGCTGCGCCGTGTCCTGGACGAGCTGACCCTGTCCCGGGCCGACCTGGAGATGCAGATCGAGGGTCTCAACGAGGAGCTGGCCTATCTCAAGAAGAACCACGAGGAGGTGAGGCAGGAAGGGGCTGGAGGAGGGGCTAGAGCGAAATCTTCCAGAGGACAGGCCCGGGGTCCAGGCCAAGCCCCTGCCCGACTCGACTGGAGGTCCACCTGCGGTGCTGTGCGCCCCGGAGCAAGGTCTTTAACGTCTCTGGGCCTCGCATTTCTCGTTCGAGACGGCGAGCCAAACAGCCCCCAGCACTAGAGTTTGCTGACCGAGCAATCCCCGGGTCTCCTTCCTTTCTCTCCCCTCAGGAGATGAAGGAATTCAGCAACCAGCTGGCGGGCCAGGTCAACGTGGAGATGGACGCGGCACCGGGCGTGGACCTGACCCGCGTGCTGAGCGAGATGCGGGAGCAGTACGAAACCATGGCCGAGAAGAACCGGAGGGATGCAGAAGCCTGGTTCCACAATAAGGCAAGCGCCCCTCCCCACCCTGACCGGCCCCTTCCCCACACCGCCCTCTCCTCACCCTGCCGGACCGGCCCCTTCATCGCCCCCCGTGTCTGACCCTCAGAGCGAGGAGCTCAACAAGGAAGTGGCATCCAACACCGAACTGATCCAGACCAGCAAGACGGAGGTCACTGACCTGAGACGCACCCTTCAGGGATTGGAGATCGAGCTGCAATCTCAGCTCAGCATGGTACAGCATTCACTGTTGCCCGTTCCTCAAATCCTTATCAATTAGCGAGTCACTGGGAGGGCAGGGGTGGAAGAGGAGAGATTCAGCGGTGTTGGAAGTCCCCTGCAGAGTTAGGAATGTTAGTTGTCCCTTTCTGGATCACTCGAGGGAGGCGGGGATGGAGAGGGGAGAACTAGGGGAGTTGGCCGGCCTCTGTTGAGCCATTGGAGGGAGACGGGGATGGAGAGGGAAGAGTTACGGATGGTTTGGGCTGGGTCACTAGAGGGAGAGGCAGGGATGGAGAGGAGAGGCACGGGATGCTAGATGCTCCGTCCCTCACCATTAAGGTGGGTGCCCACAGAAGGGCAACCAGAACACTGTTTCTCCAAACGTCCTGGGTTGGACGGGCCAGAAGGCCGAGTGGGGGCTTGTGGCTCATAAATCCGGGGCTGATGATCTCTTCCGCTGCGACCCGCCTTCCCCCTCCCACTGTCCCTTGCAGAAAGCCGGGCTGGAGGGTACCGTGGCCGAGACCGAGTGCCGCTACGCCACGCAGCTGCAGCAGATCCAGGGCTGATCGGTAACGTGGAGGAGCAGCTGGGTCAGCTGCGCAGCGAGATGGAGTGTCAGAACCAGGAGTACAAGATGCTGCTGGACATCAAGACCCGGCTGGAGCAGGAGATCTCCACCTACCGCAGCCTGCTGGAGGGCCAGGACTCCAAGTGAGTGGGGGGCCCGAGGTTCCCAAGCCCGTGGCAGGTTGGCAGGGGTGGGGAGATACAACACGTGCCCCTATCCTCAGAAAGGACGATCTGGGAGTTAAGGCCGACTCCCGGTTGGGAGGGAGGGGCTCACACCCGACACCCGAACGGCAATTCTAGCCGAGGAGGAGCAGAGGCCCCTTGAGAGGAGGGGGCGGAATCTGGGGTGTCCTACCAGACCAACCTCTCCCCTCTATCTGATGATTTCTCATCCCAATTTATGTTTTCCTTCCAGGATGGTCGCCGGCTTCAGCGCTCGTGATGGTGAGGGGCCTAGGCCCTGGGACTTGGGGGTGGGCTGGGCTGGGGGAAGCCACGGGGAACCTATCGGCCTGTCCGCGTTCCTCACCTCCGCAGAACCCGCTACCCCGCATGTGGAGGGCGCCGGTGGGGGAGGCTGCCTTGTTCTTAAGTCTGACAGTCTCCTCCTTCACTCCTTCCCTCCCTCCCGCCCTCGCTCTCTCCTTTCCAGGTTCTCTGGGCGGTATCAGTGGCGGCGGCGGCAGAGTCCGCATCAACGTGGAGGAGTCGGTGGACGGGAAAGTGGTTTCCTCCCAGAAGAGGGAATTGTAACCCCTTCCACACACAGACCCATTCTCCTTCCCTTCCCCTCTTCTCCTTGGTTACCATTCCCTCCCCCTCTCCTCCGACCACCGCACTGTCCCTAGCTCTTCCCGAGTCGAGGGCAGCGCCAACCACCCCGACCTGGAAAACGATGCCCGTGTCTCCCAGCGATGACCCCTCCTGCTTCGCCCCTGCTTCTCTCCTCCCCCAACTCCAACCTCAGCGCGTTGTAGGGCCGTGGAGGGCTCGGTGTTACCCTACAGCCAGCGCTGCCTGAACCGTGGGTTTCTCATCAATAAAGTTTTCTTCTTTCGTCTACCCTCCTTTGGTCCGTCTGTCCAGAGTTGGAATTCCCTCGGCCTCAGTTTCCTTCCCGGTTCCTCGCTCTTCCTGTAAAGGCTGATTCCCTCAGTCCCGTGTCCGGACTGAGGCACTGACATCAATCACTCCTCCCATGAATCAATCAATCAATCAATATATATTGAACGCTTACTCTTTGCAGAACATTGCACTAAGCTCTTGCAGAATACAGTATAATAGAAAAATGTAGATCCCTGCACTGAAGGAGTTAATCTAGCGGGGGAAATCCCTGCACTGAAGGAGTTAATAATCTAGCGGGAGAGACAGGTAGTGAAATAAATTACAGGTAAGGGAAGCAACCGGCTATAAAGACAGCTCCCCCCTCTGCACGATCTAACCTAGTCCAGGCCGCGACAACGTGAGTTGAAGGGGCGGGGAAATTAGAGTCCTCCCTGTGTGCCCCTCCCCCTGTCATTTATCTCCGTAATAACAATAACAACAATGATAACGGTATTTGTTAAGCTCTATGTGCCAGGTACTGCCCTAAGTGCTGGGTTGGATACGAGTAAATCGGGTTGAACACAATCCATATCTCACATGGGGTTCACTGTTTCAATTCCCACTTTACAGATGAGGTAACTGAGTCGCAGAGAAGTGAAATGACTTGCCCAAGGTCACAAAACAGACAAGGGGTGGAATCGGGATTAGAACCCATGACTTTCTGACTTCCAAGCCCATGCTCTATCCACTACACCATGCTAGGGTGCCTCGACCGCTCCTCT
The DNA here is from genome assembly GCF_004115215.2 of Ornithorhynchus anatinus. NCBI lineage: Eukaryota > Metazoa > Chordata > Mammalia > Monotremata > Ornithorhynchidae > Ornithorhynchus > Ornithorhynchus anatinus. The sequence continues at coordinate 14,781,668 of NC_041738.1, read as the reverse complement.
CTTCCCTTCCCCCCACCCACCCCACCAAGCCGTCCCTGATTTTCGAACGCCCTGGGCCCCGCTGGTCATCGTGGCGCTCCTCGCCCTCCATCCTCCCCGGGTTCCAGCTGTCACCTTCACAGCTGTCTTCGCTGAACTCACTCTACCGGGGGCTCTGACCAGGCCTGAGAGGTGCCGAGCGGTTGGGCGAGCTGAGCGTACCCCAGGGTCTGGGAAGACCCTGAATTGGGTCTCTCTCCCTCGTTAACTCCGAGTAGCGAGTAGGCTGCCCGCAGCCCTGGGCCTGACCCGAACTGCTCCCCTTAAGCCCCCTTCCCAAGGACCCTTCACACACACATTCTCTCTCTCTCTTTCTCTCTCCCCACCTTACCCTCATCTTCTACTCTTAAAGGATAAGCAAACTCAGTTTTTGCCCGGGAACAGAAGTGGGACGGATCTGAACAACGAGAGACTGGAGCTCAGGCCAACAGGGATTGAGGGAGGTGGCCAGCTCTCTTCCATTCATGAGGAAATCAGGGAAGGTTCCCTGCAGGAGGGAGAGTCGTTCCTGAGAATTAAATCCCTCTCCTCTCTCCTCGACAGCCCTCGAGATAATAATTATGGTATTTGTTAAGAGCTTACTTTATGCCAGGCACAGTTCTAAGCGCTGGGGTGGATACACGCAGATTGGGTTGGACACAGTCCCTGTCCCCCAAGGGGCTCACAGTCTTACTCCCCACTTTACAGGTGACATACCTGAGGCACAGAGAAGAGAAGTGACTTGCACAGGGTCACGTAGCAGACAAGTGGTGGAGCCATTAGAACCCATGTCCTTCTGACTCCCATGCCTGTGCTTTATCCACTATGTCATGCTGTGATTCTCATTCAATCATATTTATTGAGAGTTCACTGTGTGCACAGCACTGTACTAAACACTTCGGAGAGTACAAAATAAGAGTTGGCAGACACATTCCCTGCCCACAGGATCTTACAGTCTAGAGGAGGAGACAGACGTTAGTATAAATTGTGGATGTGCATAAAGGGGCTGAGCGTGGGGTGAATAAAGGGTGCAAATTCCAGTGCTCTAGCCACTAAGCCATGCTGCTTCTCCCTCAGTTCGCCTCATCAGGCAGCGGTCCCTCTGCCTCACTCCGACCTGTTCCGTGCCCTCCTAGTACTCAGGCCAGATGTCGGGTGTCCGGTCCTGCCCTCCCCTTGTCCCCAACCCTGGAGGTGGTCGGGGCTAAGGATGTCCCCTTCCTCCCAGGCCCGATGAGATCCGGCCGCTCCCCGCGCCCATTCAGAGCCGGTCCGGGAGGCCCGGTATCACCTGAGGCGGCGGGGCTCGTCTCCAGGAAGTTTCGGTGGTGTTTCTCGGGGACAGGCTATTCTCTCGGATAAGACGCGCCCAGGCCGTGACCTCCCTGGGCTGACAAGGTCCCCAATAGTTCGTCTAACTCACCCAAGGCTCCCTTCCGAAAGGACTCTGGCACCTATTAGCCCTGTCCCGGAACCGAGGGCAGAAAAGCTGGGCTGCTCTCAGGTCATCAGTGTCTCCCCCCTTCTAAACCCTGAGCCCGTGGTGGTCAGGGATCGTCTCTGTTGCTGAATTGTACTTCCCAAGCGCGTAATACAGTGCTCTGCACACAGTAAGCGCTCAATAAATACGATCGAATAAATGAACGAATGAAGTTTCTCCTGCTGTAGCAGAATCTTAACATCTCCCAGCAGGCCGGGAATGGCCGGGATGGGGTGCGCTTGGGAGAAGCTAAACTTTTACCCCCCTGGTGTCCGGGGGCCGTGCTGAGAGAGAAGGGGTCCATCCCGAATGAACTGCCTCCAGCTCCCGCCCCCCGACCCGAACCACGACCCCGGGAGAGGGGAGAGGCGTCCGTGAGCGCAGAGCGGATGGTCAGTCCAGAATGACGGAGACCCCCGTGCTGGGTTGCAGGCCCCAGTCGTCGCGCTGGACCCTCCCCATCCCCAGCCAGCGACGGACCCTCTCCTCGGGGGAAAGAAGCCCTGACCCGTTGCCATCCGTGTGGGGCTTCGGAACCCGGGAGAACCGAGCCAAGGAAGCGGCGCGGGCTCCGACCCGAAGGGAGCGGGAAAGGCGGGCCACTTGGCTCCGGCTCCACTTTTAAAGAGGGGCAGGGCGGGGACGGATCCTATCCTGCCCCCGGGGCGGAGGAGGGGGGTCAGGTGGAGGTGACGCTTAGGGAGAGGGGGGAGAGAGGGAGGAGCATGAGGGGGAGAAGAGGTCGCCGAGGAGGCGGGTGGCTGGTGCGGGGAGGAGTTGGCACGGATTTTGGTGGCTTGGGGCCCAGAGAGCGGGACAACAGCTCGTTCCCGGCTGGGCGCTGCCCCGGGTCCAGAATAGGGGGAAGGGGGATCAACGAGGGAGAGACACCCAGAATCGTTCCGGTCCCGATCCCTCTCTTCCCCGGACCATCAGCCGCAAAGCTTCCCTGGGGGACACCAGAATTGTCCCGACTCCGGACCTGGGGTGTGCGGTGGAGTGGTATCCCTGGGGCCTTCGGGACCTCGGCCTCCCTCTCCTCTCCCCCACTCCCAGGTGCGCCGGCTCCAGCGAAGTCTCCTTCGGGCCTGGGGCCGGGGACGGGGCACACGGTTGACCCCGCTCTTGTGGGGTTGTCCCTCCGAGGCAGGGTGGAGCGGAGGCTTGCACTGCACCCGGGGGGTGGCCGGCTCCAACTTGCCTGGGAGGGGCTGGCACCCCGTTTCTCTGGGGAGAGATTAATCCCCCTGCCCGTGTCAGCAGCGCGGGGCAGGGGCGCGGGGCTGAATCACGGCGCTCTGTGCCTTGGATCAATGGAACAGGCGTTGAGTAATCGACCGTGGAAGGCGGGACTTGGGCGGGCTCCCCCGGGGCTATTGTGGGCTTGAGGCACAAGGGGCCCCTTAGGGACGCCCCCGCAACCCCTCTAGGACCTGGGGTGACCCTGCAGGACCACCCAACTAAACTGCCCCAGCTCCGGGTACTATTCCCCCTACCAGGCTCGGTCTCCCAAATCCGGCAGCCCACTTATCAGCCCGGTCGAATTGGTGGCTCTTTATTCCTTCTTTAAAGCGGCACCTTGAAGGGGAGAAGGCGGCAATTATTTCTTCCTCTAGGGAATCTCCCCTTCCCGCACTCTCAGCTCTGGCAACCAGGCCTGTGGGATGAGGGTGGGGGGGACTTCGATCCTTTCGATTAATTGATATTACCCCCTGTGGGACAGGGCTTGGGTCCAATCTATTTATTTTGTATCTGCTTGTATTGGCACATATTAAATGCTTAATTTTTTATTCTTATTATTTTAATTTATCATTGTTGTGGTTATTACTGTCACATTGCCCCTCCCAAGGACCTTCTATCCCCAGAAAGTTCCCCAGTCTCTTCTTGACCCCTGGCAATTCTGTCCCTGCCCAGCTGCCCTAGGTGCATTGGCCTTTCCAGGTCCCCTGTCTGCCCTGCTGCCGCAGGTATGCTGGCCCTGCCAGACCCCTTGCCTGCCCTTTTAACCCTAGTGTGTTGGCTCTGACAGACCCCTTGCCTGCCCTGATACCCCAAGATATGCTGGCCATGCCAGGTCCCCTGCCTGCCCTGCTGTCGGAGGCATGCTGGTCCTGCCTGAACTTCTCCAGACCTAGATTCCCCATAAACCCTGACCACTCTTCCAGGATTTCTCTCTCACAGCTCCCTGGGCTTTTCCTTTTTCCTGACTTGTAACAACCCTCTACTCTAGCACTGAACAACAGGCTCCTGGGATTTAGCCTGCATAGAACCTGGGGAAGACCTCTCTTTTTCCTACAAGCAGAAGTTACTCGCTGTCCAGCCAGCCCCACCATAGATCGGCCAAGAAGGCCATTTGGTGAGCACCCTCCCTCTGCAGCACTCTCCCCCAAAGTGCCAGGACTGGGATTTTCAGATCAACATGGCAGTTTTCTGGAAGAATTTCTGCTCTCAAGACCACACCTCTCACCCTCCGTTGTGGGGGAAGAGAAAAATGCTTCAACCGTGATTTTAGAGAGGAAGAAGGTTCCAGCCCCTTGCTGATCTGAAGGATAAAAATATATCTGGGTGGGTCATTTCTCATCTTCCCACAGCTAATCTCCCAAAACAGTACCTCACCCATCCTGGAGGCCCGTTTCAGAGAGGGGAGGGGGGTCAGAAATGACGAGGCAGATCCCCGGCCAGTTTGACAAAGATTCTGTTTTGCTTCACCCCTTTGTCTCACTTCTGTTGCTTAGTCTGTGCCAGGGCTTGTTGGGGCTGTCCTGCCACCTCTGGGATTGACAGCCAATAGCCCCCGCCCCTTTAACCCTGGTATCTCATAGCCCCTGCTTCTCTGGCCATGAAAGTCTATAGACCCTGCCCCTCTTGGTCCAGCAGTCCATATGGCCTGCCCTTCTGCATCCAACATGCCACGGCCCTTGCCCCTCTCGGCCTGGGCACAAGTAGCCCCTGCTCCTCTGGGCCTGAGAGTCCATAGCCCTTGTCCTTTTGGGCAAGAGAGTCCAGCAGTCCATAGCCACTACTTCTCTGGGTCTGCCCCTCTGGGTCTGGCGGTTCACATCCTCTGCACCTGTGCTCCATCCTGTCCTTCTCTGAGCCTGAGAGTCCATAGTCCCTGCCCCAATAGGCCTGAGAGTCCGTAGTCTCTGCCCTTCTGGGCCGGAGAGTCCATAATCCTCTGGCATTGAGAGTCTATGACCCCTGTTCCTAGGAGTCTGGCAGTCCATAGGCCCTGCTCCTCTGGGCCTGAAAATCCATAGTCCCTGCCCTTATGAGTCCAGCAGTCCGTGGCCTCTGCCCTCTGGGCCTGAATACCTGTAGCTCCTGCCCCTCTGGGTCCGGCAGTTCCTGTCACCTGCCCCTCTGGGTCCGGCAGTCCAAATGCCCTAATAATAATGATAGCGGTATTCGTTAAGCACTTATTATGTGCCAGGCACTGTACTAAGCCCTGGGGTAGATAGAAGATAATTGGGTTGGACAATGTCCCTGTCCCACATGGGGCTCACAGCCTCGATTCCCATTTGACACACGAGGGAACGAAGGCAGAGAGAAGTTAAGTGATCTGCCCCAGGCCACACGACAGAAAAGTGGCAGAGCCGGGACTAGAACTCAAGTCCGAAGTCCGAAGTCCTAAGTCTCAGGGCGATGGTCTCTCCACTAAAACCACGCTGCTTCTCCGAACCAGCCCTGCACTTCTGGATCTGGCGGTCCCTAGCCCTTGGCCCTCTGGGCTTGAGAGGCCACAGCCCCAGTCGCGTCATCGATTACCGGGACAATGCCACTAACACACATTCAAAGGGATTGTACGTTTAAAATGCAAATTACGGGTTCGCTTGAGCCCTAGCTCCTCTTTCATTCCGGAATAAACCCCGAAGAAGCTTTTTCTCCCTCGTCCACCTCGACCCCTTTGGGCCGCGATGGCCCAGGCGCGGAGGCAACGCTCGGGCAGGGCCTCCGGCGGCAAGTGGCGCTCAGATTGGGTTCGCAAGTGGCCGTTGAGAGGCCGAGGGGCCGTGGGCGAATCCCACCGAGCGATTCGCCCAGGGCCCCAGGACCCCGTAGGCTGCGGTCGCTGCTGTGCCACCGCAGGGCGCGGTGGTGGCGGTGGTGACGGTGGGCAGAGCCCCGCGCGGCCCTTCCCGGTGTGCAGAGGTGAAATGTAACGCGACTGTCAAGAAATTTGTCTTCAGCCAAGCCCGCTGGCTCTGAATCATCCTTTGTCTACAGGGAAAGCCAACCAAGCCCCTAGAAGCCACAGCCCTCCTGGAGCTGCGCCGGGAACCGCGCGGGTGAGAAACAGGAACGGAGAGGGCCTCCGGGGCGAGTGGGGCGGGGGCAGGGGGCGGTCCCGGCCCCGGTCACCGGGATAAAAGAGGCCCCTCGTCAGGGCCCAGATACGCTCTCCTGTCCACTCCGATCCTCTCACCGTCTCGACCTCGATCCTCGACGCTTCCAGCCATGAGTTGCCGCCTGCAAACCTCTTCGTCCGGCTTGGGTGGCTCCTGCCGCCTGGGAGGAGGAAGGAGCGTGTCTTCCTCCTCCTCTCGGTTCGTGACCTCGGGCTCCGGCGGGGGCATGAGCTGCGGCTTCGGCGGCGGAGCCGGTGGCGGATTCGGCGGAGGCTTCGGGGGCGGCTATGGCGGCGGCTTCGGTGGCGGGGCCTGTGGGGCCGGCGGCGGCTTCGGCGGAGGTTTCGGCGGCGGCTTCGACTTCGGCGGGGCCCTGGGCGGGGCGGACGGCGGGCTCCTGTCCGGCAACGAGAAGGTGACCATGCAGAACCTCAACGACCGGCTGGCCTCCTACCTGGACAAGGTGCGGGCCCTGGAGGAGGCCAACGCCGACCTGGAGCAGAAGATCCGCGACTGGCACCTGAAGCAGAGCCCCAGCAGCCCCGAGCGCGATTACTCTCACTACTACAAGACCATCGAGGACCTGCGGGACAAGGTGAGCGATGCTTGGGCTTCCAAACCCCGCTGACTCTTTAAGGGCCAAGATGACAGCAACGGGGGCCCGAGGAGGAGCGTGATAGAGGAGCACACACACGGACGCACACACACCCAGACACCTGAGGGACACCCAGAGGCTCACGCACTGAGATTCGCAGACCCACACACGTACCCACACTCCACCCATCGAGTCCCCTGAGAGATACAGATAGAGACTTACCCACCGAGATCCCTAGGCCCCCTCCCCACCCACCGCCGCCACGGACATACCCACGCTCCACACATCGAGACACCAGAGATGCACAGACACACACGGAGATATACACACACACACACACACCAGCACATAGTCATCCACACCCAGACACACCTATGCACACATGCTCATCCACTCTTCCTGGAGGGCGGGAGGGGTTGTTTTTCCCCCTAAAACTTCCTCTCCGGGCCTCCTTGCTCAGTGAAGTCCCTGCAGGCCCCTCCCCTGGGGTACATCCCTCTGGGCTTTGCCCGGTGAAAAGTTTTTCCTGTCGCTGAGCGCTGGCCCCATCCCATCTGCTATTCGCCGAGCGGTCAGGACCTGCAAACACCCCAGTCCCTCACCCTCCCCACTTTGTGGGACCAGGCTGCTCTCAGGGTTCTGAGCCCAGTTGGCACGGATTAGCATCCTCCCCGTAGCTCAGAGAAGAGCTGGCGAAGAGGAGGGCCGAGGCCTCTTTGCAACGCGACCTCCCGATCCGACAAGCCAGTGAGCAAGAAGGGACCCTAGCCCTGGTTCTGAACCCCCCCCTGAAATGGGGGAGATCCACAAAGATAACCTCTCCACCCACCCTGGATATAGCCCCAACCACAGGGCGTTGAAGGAAGCCGGTCCAGACAGGTCTCCAGCTCTGGGGGCAGCAGAGCTGGAGGTGTGAGGAGGGGTCATCTCTGTTTCCTACCTTATCTTCCTCGTCATCTCATCCCCGCAGATCATGGCCGCCACCATCGACAATAACAGGGTGGTTCTGGAGGTCGACAACGCCCGTCTGGCGGCCGACGACTTCAGGCTCAAGTGAGTGCGACTCTGCCCTCTCCTCCGTTGTCGATCTGTGCCTCTAAGAAGCCAAAGCTCTGTCGGCCCGCACCACCCCGATCCGGGGCTCTGTGGCGGGATCCCCGAGGGCCTCGACGCTCCGGGCAAAAGTCTCCATGGGGTGAGGTCTCCCCCGCTGCAGGTCCCTCATGTACCCAATGTGCTCTCCGCCCCGCAGGTACGAGAATGAGCTGGTCCTGCGCCAGAGCGTGGAAGCCGACATCAACGGGCTGCGCCGCGTGCTGGATGAGCTGACCCTGGCCAAGACCGACCTGGAGATGCAGATCGAGAGCCTCACCGAGGAGCTGGCCTACCTCAAGAAGAACCACGAGGAGGTGAGGCAGGGAGGGGTGGGAGGAGGGGCTAGAGCGAAATCTTCTAGAGGACAGGCCCGGAGTCCAGACTGAGACCCCTGCCTGACTCGACTGGAGGCCCGCTTGCCGTGCTTTGTGTCCTACATAACCTCTCTGGGCCTCACATTCTCCGTCTGAGATAGCGAGCCGGGCAGCCCCCAGCACTGGAGCTTGCTGACCGGGGGATCCCCCTGCTTCCTCCCCTTCCCTCCCTGCAGGAGATGAAGGAATTCAGCAACCAGCTGGTGGGCCAGGTCAATGTGGAGATGGACGCGGCACCGGGTGTGGACCTGACCCGCGTGCTGAGCGAGATGCGGGAGCAGTACGAAGCCATGGCCGAAAAGAACCGGCGGGACGCAGAAGCCTGGTTCCACAGCAAGGCAAGCGCCCCTCCCCACCCTGCCCCGCCCCTTCTCCACACCGCCCTCTCCCCACCCTGAGGGACAAAGGCCTTCATCTCCCCCCTTGTTTGACCCTCAGAGCGAGGAGCTCAGCAAAGAAGTGGCGTCTAGCACCGAACTGATCCAGACCAGCAAGACAGAGGTCACCGAGCTGAGACGCACCCTGCAGGGACTGGAGATCGAACTGCAATCTCAGCTCAGCATGGTACTGCATTCCCTGATGCCTGTTCCTCAAATCTTCGTACATTAGTGGGTGTCTGGGAGATGAGGGTTGGAGAGGGAAGAGTCAGAGGTTTGGCTAGTCTGTGCTGGGTCACTGGAGGAAGGCTGAGATAGAGAAGGGAAGGGAGGGGAGTTGGCTGGCCCCTGCTGGGTCACTGCAGGGAAACGGGGATGGAGAGGGGACAGTTAAGGTTGCTGGATGAAGATGGAGCTTCAGGAGAGCCCAAGAGTGGCCCAGTTCCTCTGAGCACCCTCAGCTCGCTGTCAGATAAATTCTGGCTCAGAGGACCCAGAGAAGTGCTGACCAGGGGGTTGTGGCTCAGGGGTTAGTGATCTTCTGTTCTTTGACCCCATTCCCCCATCCCACTGTCCCTGCAGAAAGCCGGGCTGGAGGCCACCGTGGCCGAGACCGAGTGCCGCTACGCCATGCAGCTGCAGCAGATCCAAGGGTTGATCGGCAGCATCGAATGCCAGCTGAGCGAGCTGCGCAGCGAGATGGAGTGTCAGAACCAGGAATACAAAATGCTGCTGGACATCAAGACCCGGCTGGAGCAGGAGATTGCCACCTACCGCAGCCTGCTGGAGGGCCAGGACTCCAAGTGAGTGTGTGTGGGGGGACATTTCTGTCCTGTCCTTGGTCGGGAGGCTGAGATCCCGCCATCTCACTGGCCCCATAGCACCCAAGGCCCGGCACCAGCTGTTGTTGACACCCCAAAGAGGAGAAGGGTCTAGAAAATTTAGAGCCAGGGTGCCAGCTGAGTGAAGAAGAGGAGCTGGTGTCCCCTACTGCTTACACGTCCCCCCACGGCTGTCTGAAGAGCTGGAAGAGCCACGAGTCCTTGAAGAGCTGGCGAGACCCCGTACTGGTCTCTTTCTTAGAGAAGTAGCAGAGTAGTCACAGCAGCATAGGGTAGAGCACAGGCCTGGGAGGCAGAAGGTCATGGATTCTAATCCCACCTCTGCCACGTGTCTGCCGTGACATTGGGCATGCCGCTTCACTTCTCTGGGCCTCAGTTACCTCAACTGTAAAATAGGGATTGAGACAGTGAGCCTTATGGGGGACATGGGCCGTGTCCAACCCGATTTGCCTGTACCCACCCCAGTGCTTAGTACAGTGCCTGGCACATAGTAAGTGCTTAACAAATACCACAATTATTATTATTATTATTGTTTCCCCTGGAACTCTGAGCAGCTACCCCACCCCGGGTTGTCAGCCACGGCCACCCAGAAATTCAATCTGCCTCCAGCTGCCCACCTTGTCACGTTGCCAAGGGGCCCCTGGCAGTCTCATATCGGGTCCGGGGGTTGATGGAAAGAGGCTCTTCTCGCCCTGAGGACCCTTAAATCACTCTGATCCCCTCTCCTCTCTCACAGGATGCCCGGCTTTACTTCGAAGAACGGTAAGGGGCCTCAGCTCTGCGGGAGGAAGGGTTGGGGGCTGAGGGAACCTCCCATTCCCCTTCTGGGGGAGGGGAGGTTCTGACCAGTGACGGCAACTGGGTCAAACCCCAGTGGTTTCCACACAGTCTTCTGCTTGCTTCCTTCTCGGCGGCCCCTTACTTCCAACGTCGAGGCCCAAGCAGTGGCTCTCACTAAAGCTTGGGGCCCTCGAGGAAGGGGGCTCCGGAAAAGGGGGAGCCAGCACGTCTCGCTTTCTCCGCAGGGGCAGGAGTGACCACCGGCATCAGCGGCAGCGTGGCCGGTCCCGGGCGTCGTCCCTCGGTCGAGCCGCGTCGTCCTTGAACCCATCGCTCCGGCGCGGGGGGATCTGGAAACCTGCCCCTTCCCTCCTGCCCCAGGACGGGGCTTTTCCCCACAACCCGTCTACTTCTACCGCCGCCCCCGGCCTCTCGGTGCCCCAGGACGCCCTTCTTGTCTCGCTAATCACCCTTTCGGTTCAATAAAGTTTTCCTGCCTTCTGCAAACACATTTCCAAGTCTACTCTGGTTTTTGGGGATGGACGTGGAAGAAGCTTCAGGGGCCCCTGCCTATCCCCAGCAGGGGCCTGGTGATCAGCAGTAGTGGGTAGAGTACAAGCCTGGGAATCAGAAGGATCTGGGTTCTAATCCTTACTCCACCACATGTCGTCTGTGTGGCCTCAGGCGAGTCACTTCACTTCTCTGTGCCTCAGTTACCTCATCTGTAAAATGGGGATTAAGACTTTGAGCCCCATGTGGGACATGCACTGTGTCCAAACTGATTAACTTCTATTCACCCCAGTGCTTAGTACAGTGTTTGTCATATAGTAAGTGGTTAATAAATACCATAACAAAAATCCCCAGCTGGAGCCAGACTGGGCACTAAGCTGGGTGCCAGGCTGGGCGCCGGGCTCTGCCTGGGGAGTAAATGGCTTCTTGGAAGTCAACAATCTTCCCTCCCGGCCTCGGCCAGCCCAGAGGGGATATTATGGACATGGGGGAGTTATGGGAGAGAGTGTCCTCCCCTCAGGACCAGCTGTGGCTACCTCATTGTCAGTTCCTAAACTGCCTTGGCTGGATTCCGGCCTTGCTTCTTTGGGTTCTCCACCATTCCAGATTGCTTACGACTGGCAGGGGAGAGCTGAGAGTCTCCGAGGGCTTGGGAAGACACTGAACAGGGTCTCTCCCCTCATTAGCTCTGAAATTAAATCTGTCAACCACTCCTAACCTAGCCCATTCTCCAGCCCCTTTCTTCCTTCCCTTCCTCCCTTCCTTCATCCCAAGAGCCCCAGTAGCCAGTCCAGGACAGTCAGGACTTCCCATCTCCCATCCAGAAAGGATAAGGAAACTTGATGTTTACACAGGAACAGGCAATGAGAGGGATAGTTGCAAGGGAAGAGTGGAGCTCAGACTGCCAGGAGTAGGAGAAAATTGCCCAACTCTTTTCTGTGGGTTAGGGAAGGCTTTCTGCCAGAGACAAGAGTTTACAATTTCACCTTTCAATTAATTACATTTATTAAGTACCTACTGTGTGCATAACAAGGCACTAAATGCTTGGAAGAATTAGTAGATTCCTTCCCTAGAGGAACTTGAAAATTAGCAGGAAAGATAGATATCAAAATAATTTACAAATAAAAGGAAGAAGGCAAGTGGATATGTAATGAGTGAGTGCTTAAATGGTAGGACAAGGTCAAACAATCATATGCATCGAGTGCTTACTATGTGCAGAACACTGAACTACTCTGTGCAGAACACTGAACTAAGTGCTTGAGTTGGTAGACATTCCCAACCCACAATGAGCTTACCGTCTAGAAGGGGAGAGAGACATTAATATAAATAAATAAATTACGGATATGTACCTAAATTCTGTGGGGCTGAGGAAAGGGTGAATTAAAGGGAATAAATCAGGATGTCACAGAAGGGAGTGGGAAAAGAGGAAATGAGGGCTTAGGCAGGGAGGGCCTCTTGGAGATGTGCCTTCAGTAAGGCTTTGAAGACAGAGTAATTATCTGTCGGATATGAAGAGGGAGGGCGTTTCAGGCCAGAGGCAGGACATGGGTGAGAGGTTGGTGGCAAGATGGATGAGATAGAAGTATAGCAAACAGGTTTACATTAGAGGAACAGAGTGTGCAGACTGGGTTGGAATAGGAGAACAGTGAGGCAAGGTAAAAGGAGCAAGGTGACTGAGTGCTTTAAAGCCAATGGTAAGGCGTTTCTGTTTGATGCAGAGGTGGATGGACCACCACCGGAGGTTCTTGAGGAGTGGGGAAACATTCTTGCCTTTTGCCGTCGAGTCGTCTCCGACCCAAAGCGATGCCATGAACAGACTGAACGTTTTTGCGTGCCAGGCACTGTACTAAGCGCTGCGGGGAATACGACACGACATCTGCCCAGGCTTGGGCACAGCTTAGTCCCGTCATCCAACGCTGCAGACGGGTGGCTGGAAACTGTTCAGGAGGGTTAGGAGATCTTGGCCAAGTTAGCCAGGGGCGGGGGCAGGCAGGGGTGCGGGGAGGGGGGAGGCTGCTTGGCATAGCCCCAGGCAGTCCTCGGACCGGCCTCAGCCTGTTAGCTTGAGTGCCCCTGTAGGCTAAAATAATAATAATAATTCATAATCGTGGTATTTGTTAAGTGCTTACTATGGGACAAACATTGTTCTAAACGCTGGGATAGATACAAGATCATCAGGTTGTCCACAGTCCCTGTCCCACGTGGGACTCACATTCTTAATCCCCATTTTACAGATGAGGAAACTGAGGCCCAGAGAAGTGAAGTGACTTGCCCAAGGTCATACAGCAGACAAATGGCGGAGCCAGGATTAGAACCCACATCCTTCTGACTCTTGGTTCCCGGCTCTCCACCCTGCTTGGTTCCCTTTCCTTGGCTCTCCGCTCTGCCCAATTCCCTGCTTCTGGCTCTTCGCCCTGCCTAACTCCCGGTTCCCGACCCTCCATCCCACCTGACCCCGTCTCCCGTCTCCCGAATCCTGGCTCTCCATCCCGCCCGATTCCCGGATTCCAGCTCTCGGTCCTTCCTGACTCCGGACCCTTCTCCCTGTCCGGCTCCCGGTTCCCGACTCTCCAACCCTTCTTGGTTCTCTTCTCCCAGCTCTCCGCTCTGCCTAATTCCCTGCTCCTGGCTCTCCATCCTGCCCGATTCCCGGCTTCCGGCTCTCGGTCCTTCCTGACTCCGGACCCTCCGCCCTGCCTAACTCCCGGTTCCCGGCTCTCCGCCCTGCTTGGTTCTCTTCTCCGGGCTCTCCGCTCTGCCCAAATCCCTGCCCCTGGCTCTCCATCCTGCCTGACTCTGGGCTCCCGACTCTCCATCCTTCCTGACTCCCGGATCGCGGTCCTCCGTCCTGACTCCGGACTCTCCTCCCTTCTTGGTTCCCTTCTCCCGGCTCTCCGCCCTGCCCAATTCCCGGCTCCTGGCTCTCCGTCCTGCCCGACTCCCGGCTGCCGGCTGTCCATCCTGCCTGAGTCCGGACTCTCCGCTCCGTCCGGCTCCCGGCTCCCGGTTCCCGGCTCTTCCGGGAAGCATCTCTGGGCCCCTCAGGGTCTCTGCAGCCAGGAAGCAAGAAGGCGGGGTCTCCCCCACTCCACCCCCGTTGCCTCTCCCACACTGGCCTGCCCGGCCCTCCGCTTTTCTACCCGGCTGCCGGGCGGGGGAGGATCGCATCCCCGCAAGACCCCCGCCCTCCGCCCTCCCCGGGGCTAGGTGTGCCTCCCCCAGTCCGCTTTCCGCGAAGGACGTCAGCGAGAAGCTAGTTAAACTCTCTAAGAGGCGGGTAAACTGCCGGAGACGCACATAAACGCGACCGAAACCCGCCCGACGAGCCCGGTCTGAGGGTGGGAACCGGCCGGCAGGGCGTCCTGACCAAGGGCTTCCCGGTTCCTCATTCATTCATTCATTCAATCGTATTTATTGAGCCCTTACTGTGTGCTGACCACTGTACTAAGCGCTTAGAAAGTACAATTCGGTTGTCGGGCCCTCGCCCCTCCCCAGCATGCGCTCGTCCCTCCTCCCAAGATCCCACCGTGGCACCGTCTATATCCACATCAGTCCCCTTCTCCAACCCCTTGTTTACACCGTCTCTCCTCACCCCCGAAACAGCCCCCGCCCCCCTAAATCCTCCAGATCACAGTTTATCCCATTCCTCAAAGTCTCCTGGAAGCCACTTCCTCCAGTGGGCCCCCACCTCCCAAGCCTGGGAGGGGCTGGATTCTAATGTCACCTACCTCCTGTGTGACCTTGGGCAAGTTACTTAACTTCCCTGTTCCTCAGTTCCTTTTTCTGCAGAATGGGGATTCAATACCTGTTCTCCCTCCTACTTAGACTGTGAGCCCCATGAGACATCCGATTATCTTGTATCTAAACCCCGCGGTTAATACAGTGCTGGGCACATAGTAAGTGCTTACAAATACCACTAGTATTAGTCCCTGCTCTGCCATTTGCCTGTAGTATCACCTGGGGCAAGTCACTTAGCTTCTCTGTGCCTCGGTTTCCTCGTCTGTAAAATGGAGATTCAGTACCTGTTTTTCCTCCTACTTACACTGTGAGCCTCGTGTAGAACAGAGATTGGGTCCAATCTGCTTATATTATATCTATCCCAGCACTTTAGTACAATGGTTGGCACATCTTATATTCTTCATAAATACCACCATATTCATAATCACTCTTATTATTGGTGTGGGGATCCTATCAGCCATCCTCAGCACCAGTATATATTCCAAGCTACATACACAACTTCATTATCCATTAACGTAGCGATCTATCCATCTTGCCATACCATATATTCCAACTTTGCTCTTTTTCCTCTTTCCACTATTTGCATATAATTTGTCAGTCTTCCGAAACTGGGTGGTAAATTCCTTTCCTCGTTCAGTACATTCATTCATTCAATCCTATTTATTGAGCGCTTACTGTGTGCAGAGCACTATACTAAGCACTTGGGAAAGTACATATGGTGCTCAATAGATTCCAATGGATATCATATATTTCTACTTGTCAAATCATTTATGTTTACTCTAGTTACCACTATGTCTCTATTCTTCCTCGGGTTCCAGCTGGATGCATAAGATCTGTGTCAGCTTGTCTCACCCATTATATGCCCGCAACCTGGGCATTATCCTTGACTCATCTAATTCAACCTGCATAGTTTGACACCAAATCCTGTCGGTTCCACCTTCACAACATTTCTAGAACCGGTCACTTCCTCTTCAGGCAAATGGCCACTGGGCTGATTCAAGCTCATATTATATCTCACCTTGACCACTGCTTCAGCCTCTTTGCTAACCTCCCTGCCTCCTGTTTCTCCCCTTTCCAGTCCATACTTCACTCTGCTTCCTGGATTATTTTCTTAAAAAAAAAAATTCAGTCCACATCTCCCCACTCCTCAGAAATTTCCAAGGACTTGCCATTCATTTCCACAGCAAATATGAATTTTTTTACCATCACTTTTAAGGCACTCAACCAACTCTCCCCCTACTACAACCCTGATTGCATATTTCACCCTCCTAATGCCAACCTACTCACTCTACCTCAAACACATCTGTCTTACCACCGGTCATCTTCCCCCTCTGGCTTAGAACTGACTCCCCTCTCCATATCCGACAGATCACCTCTCTCCCCACTTTCAAAGCCCTAGCTAAACTCACACCTCTTCCAATATGACCTTCCCTCCTGTATTGCCTGTGCACTTGGATCTGTTTCCCCTTAAGCACTTGTTATTTACCCATCCCCAGCCCTACATTTATGTATATATCCCTATACACTTCAATTTTGCCTACTAGCAATTGATTTAAATAATAACGTTGGTATTTGTTAAGCGCTTACTATGTACAGAGCACTGTTCTAATTGCTGGTGTAGATACAGGGTAATCAGGTTGTCACATTCTAAATCCTCATTTTACAGATGAGGTAACTGAGGCATAGAGAAGTTAAGTGACTTGCCCACAGTCACACAGCTGACAAGTGACAGAGCTGGGATTCGAACCCATGACCTCTGACTCCCAAGCCTGTGCTCTTTCCACTGAGCCACTCTGCTTTAATATCTGTCCTCTTCTGGTCTATAATCTCCTTGTGGGCAGGGGACGTGTTTATCAGCTCTACTGTTTTGTTCTCTCCCAATCACCTAGCTAGTAGAGTGCTCAGCACCCAGTAAGTACTCAATAAATACTATTGATGGATTGATTATATTGTAAACTCCTTAAGGGATTGGGTCTTCCACTTTTATTGCATGTTCCCAAATGCCATTAGGGCACTCTTCTCCCAGCAGACATAGGGTAGGCATGAAGTACAGTGCTCTGTCCAGTGTAAAAGCTCATTTTAGTGCTCTGCACATGGTAATGCCTGCTAGGAAGCGCTTAACAAATACCATAATTATTAGATACCAGACACAGCACTCTGCACATAGCAGGTACCCACACAGCTGGCACACAGTGCTGGTATCTCCGCACACAGAAGGCATCCAGTAGAGCCCTCTTGCAAATGGAAAGTATCCAGTGTAGTATTCTGAACACAGAAAACACCCAGTTCAGGGTGCACATATAATAAAGGCAGCCAGTACAGCACTCCATGCGGTGCTTGGCACACAGCGGATGCCCAATAAATCTGATAAAGATGAGTGTGAGAATAAAGATACTAATAATGACAACTGTGGCATTTGGTAAGTGCCTACTTTGTTGCCCAGAACTGTACTAAGCACTGGAGTAGATACAAGGTAATTGGGTTGGACACAGTTCCTGACTCCATATAGGGTTCACAGTCTTAATTCCCATTTTACAGATAAGGTAACTAATTAAAATTGTGATATTTGTTAAGCGCTTACTCTGTGCCGGGCAGTGTGCTAAGCACTGGGGTGGATAAAAGCAAATCGGATAGGACAAAGACCTTATCCCACGTGGGGTCGATCCCCGTTTTACAGTTGAGGGAACCGAGGCCCAGAAAAGTTAAGTAACTTGCCCAAAGTCCCACAGCAGACAAGCGGCAGGGCCGGATCCAGATCCTTCTGACTCAGGTCCTTCTGACCAGGTCCAGGTCCTTCTGATTCCCAAGCCCATGTTCTATCCAAGAGGCCACGCTGCTTCTCAGGGCTGAAGATGAGGATGATGGCACCCAGGCCTCAGCTATTGGTGCACAGTGGAGGCTAGGGGAGAGGACAGACCCTTGGACTGAGCTGGGGGGGCAGGAGGCAACTGGAGTCAGCCTCACCTCTAATGGCCATGACATAAGGCTCCTTTGAAAGGACAATAAAAGTCTGGTTCTGCGGGAACTGACAGCAGCAGAATCCTGACTTGGCACACCAAATCCCAAGGTTTTATGGGGCAAGGATACGTGGAGAGGAGAAATAACATTCTCATGCAATTGTCTTACAGTTATGGGCTCGGCCTTTCCCAGGAGAAGCCAAGATTGCAGGCCCACACCCACCGAGAATGAATATAAGCTCGGGAGAGGAACGGAGGGAGATGACAGACTTGGGTTTCCTTGTTCAGCTGTACTCCTCTCCATTTGAAAGCTGACACTATGGCTGCCCAGTTCTGCTCTTCCCGCTTCTCCACTTGCTCCTCCAAGGGGATTTCTCGCCTCTCTTTGCCCCGCTCTGGTGGCTCCTGCCGGGGCCCAGCGTTCTCCTGTGGGGGACTGGCAGCCTCCTCAGGCCGACTGGGGAGCTGCCTGCCTGGATCTTACCTGTCGAGCTCCTGCCACTACCCCTCGGCTTCTTTGGGCAGTGCCGGCTGGTCCTATGAAGGCTCCTTCAATGGCAGTGAGAAGGAGACCATGCAGTTTCTGAATGACCGCCTGGCCAACTATCTGGAGCAGGTGCGCCATTTGGAGCAGGAAAACGCCGAGCTGGAGGCCAAGATCCGCCAGTGGGGTGAGGCCCAGATCCCTTATGTGTGCCCGGACTACCAGTCCTACTTCCGGACCATTGAGGAGCTGCAGCAGAAGGTAACGTTATGGGGCGGGTATTCTTTTCTTCCCCTTCTCTCCTCCTGGATGCTTCAGGACTGGATCATGTCCCAGTGGGGTTACCTTTGGGGAAGGATGTACCTTGAGATCTGAAGTGCCCAGTTTGACACCTTGACTCTATTTATTGACTCTATTTATTGCCATTGTTCTTGTCTGTCCGTCTCCCCCGATTAGACCGTAAGCCCGTCAAGCGGCAGGGACTGTCTCTATCTGTTGCCGACTTGTTCATTCCAAGCGCTTAGTACAGTGCTCTGCACATAGTAAGCGCTCAATAAATACTATTGAATGAATGAATGACACCTTGTGGGAGGGAACTGTGGGTTAGTGATGTGCAAGAGTGAGCAATCGGGTGTCTCGGCTCCCGTGGATGGCCTCAGAGCAGAGAGGGAATGTTTTTTGGAGCACCCCTGTATTGGCCCAACGAGTTTCTAATCTGCTTCTCTCAACCCCATTCATTGGGATCCCTGCCTTGCCAGATCCTGCTGACCAAGGCGGACAATGCCCGGCTGGTTCTGCAGATCGACAATGCCAAGCTGGCTGCCGACGACTTCCGCACCAAGTAAGTTGGACTGGCTGGATCTCGGCCTGCCTCTGCCTGCACACTCAATCGGGTTGGGCCTCTAATCTATCTTGGAGGGGCCGGAATCAGAATCAATTCCTCAGGAGCCCTGAGCAAAGAGCTGGGCCAAGTGAAAGTTGTAAGAGGACACGTGGCACCACCACAGACCACTCCATGGTTGATTGGCCTGTGCTGGGTCAATGGGGAGTGTTAGGGCTGTTGGTTGGTTCATGCTTGGTCACTAGAGGGAGAGTCAGGGATGGAGAAGGGAGAGTTGGATGGTTTGTGTTGGGTCGCCGGGATCAGAGTCATGGAGAGAGATAGGGGTGTTGGATGATCCTTGTTTCATTGGAGTGGGAGTAAGGGATGGATGGGGGGAAGATAGGGGTACCAGTGGGGGGGGGGTCACTAGAGGGAGATTTAGGGTTGGGGAAAGGAGAGCGGCATGGTCGTTGCTATGAGAAGACTGGAGAAGGGAGGGTTAGGGGTGTGAGAGCCCATTCCTAATCATGAGTTGAATGTCAGATAGGGAGTCAAACATACAATTTCACCAAGGGCCTCATTGATCTTGTCTGAGGCAGAATCCTGGGCTGGACAGCATAAGACCTGATAGGAAGGGTTAGGATGTCACTCCTGGTTTTATGTGTGAACTTGGCTGATTGCCCCTTGAGGAGTTTCAAAATTCCACAATTACTGGAACCAAAATCTCCCCTGCCTTGGAGCTCCTCTGCTTACTCCTTTGGCCTCGTACCCCCGCTCACAGGTACGAGACGGAGCTGAACCTCCGCCAGCTGGTGGAGGCCGACATCAATGGTCTGCGCCGCCTTCTGGATGAGCTGACCCTTTGTAAGGCCGACCTGGAGGCCCAGGTGGAATCGCTGAAGGAGGAGCTGCTCTGTCTGCGGAAGAACCACGAGGAGGTGCGAGTGGGCCTGTAGCTTCCCTGGAAGCGGGTGGGGAAGCCCAGAGACTGGGTCGGGAGAGGCCTGGCAGGGGCTAGACCAGGGACGAACGTCTCTATGCTCCCAGGAGGTGAATGCTCTGCGCTGCCAGCTCGGAGACCGGCTCAACATAGAGGTGGACGCGGCCCCGCCCGTGGACCTGAACCGGGTTCTGGAAGACATGCGGGCCCAGTACGAGTCACTGGTGGAGAACAATCGGAGAGATGTGGAGAGCTGGTTTACCACTCAGGTGGGAATGGAAGGTAGTCTGAGTGGGGGGCAACCGCTTTAGGGGACTTTAAAGGGGGGAAAATCACCATCTTGTGACTGACTCTACACATGCGTATATCTGTGTCCTTGTGTGGCTGTGCATACATGGGGCTGTGTATGTTCCAGACAGAGGAGTTGAACCAGCAGGTGGTGACCAGCTCAGAGCAGCTGCAGTGCTGCCAGGCAGAGATCATCGAGCTGAGACGCACCGTCAACGCGCTGGAGATTGAGCTGCAGGCACAGCACAACATGGTACGTGTCCTTGCCCAGCCCTGACCCTGACCCTGAGCCTCTGCATCCTTGGTCCCCAAGGCTCGAGTCTTCACCCTCGTGCTGAGCTGTTTTCTCCCCAACCCTCTACAGAGAAACTCCTTGGAATCCACGCTGGCCGAGACCGAGGGCCGCTATGGCTCCCAGCTGGCCCAGATGCAGGGCCTCATCAGCAACGTGGAGGCCCAACTGGCCGAGATTCGCTGTGACCTAGAGCGGCAGAACCAGGAGTACCAGGTGCTGCTGGACGTCAAGGCCAGGCTGGAGGGGGAGATTGCCACCTACCGCCGCCTGCTGGAAGGGGAGGACTGCAAGTAAGTGTGGTCAGGGCCCACGGGGAATTGGGGTCTCCTGGGGAAGGGGATTGGCACTTGGGAAACCCTTTTCAGGTCACTTCCTCATCTAATCAATACTGGGCAACAGAAGATGACCTAGGGGAGTTAGTCTAAATGCATGAGGAAAGCCCGTATGACCTCTGGGCATCTTTGATTAAAAACAAAAAAAAGCTGATCGTCGGTGTCCGGTCTCCCCACAAGTTCTCCCCCTTCAAACTGTTTGCTCCTTTCTCCCCTTCCTTCAAAATTCATCTAGTTATGCCTCACTCTTGACTCTCCCATCTCAATCCCCTCACTCACGCCACCCCCCCCGCCACAGCCCATGCCCCCAAATCTCCAGACCACAGCTCTTCCTCTCATTAAAGCCCTTCTCCAAAACTAACCTCCTCCCTGAAGCCTTCTGTGACTGTGCCCCACCTTCCTGAAGAGCTCACTTCCCACCCTCTCCGCCCTCCTGCGTATTTCAGTTTATTCAGTTACTGTAGCTGCTATTGGTTGTACCCAGACTCTTTTTCCCACTCCCACTATATGTGTACTCTCTGTGCCTGCCCGTCTCCTCCATTTGACTGTATTTGACTGAAGGATAGTATCAATTATTGGGATCCATTCTGGAGTTTTCCTCCTGGATGCTGGGCTGTCTTTCTCCATGCCATACCCTTGTTTCTGCAGGCTCCCTCCCCACCCGTGCACGCCGGTCCCTACCCTCCGTACACCCTGCACACCTGCCTCCCAAGTGAACACTCAGATCCGCACCATCACAGAGGAGATCAGAGACGGGAAAGTCATCTCCTCCCGCGAGCTCGTCCAGCACCGCCCCATGTGAACGCACTGAGGATGTCCACTGGGTCTGGCCCCCCTGGAGGGACCTGCTTCTTCGTCGCTGCAGTGACCCCCACTTCCCTCGGGGCCGGTGTCTCCTGCCCGTGCTGTGCTGGCCTTGTCTCCCTTGGGCCTCGGTGCTGGCAGATGTGTTTGGCTGCTGCTTTGGTGTCTCTGAAAACAAGAGAAAGTTCTTTGGCAAATCCCGAATAAACCCAATTCTGTTGGCAAAGCAAATCGGTTCCACTGTGTTCATCACTTCCCTCCATTCTGCTGAACGGGGGAGGGGTTTGCATTAAAGAGGGATTTCCCTTCCTGCAGAGAGGACGGTACTGAACATCTACTCTGTACAGAATTCTGGAGCAGGCTCTTACTGCGTTCAGGGTGCTGTACTGGGTGTTCAATGGGCAGACACTGTCCTGGGTACGGGGGACAAGGTAGAAAGGGCAGCAGATGCTGTCCCTGACCTCAGGGAGGGTCTTGGGCGATGCAGGGTCACAGCCAGGATAACCAAGCAGACGTTGGAGAGAACAAGCAGGAAACAGAGGGTCAGTCCCTTGTTCCCCAAGAGCTCGGTGGGATCCTGGAACATGTTCACAGTGGATTAAGGGCCCCCACCGAAGGGGGTCTCTAAGTGGTTGCCACCGACAACTCTGCCCCTGCCTCGGAGGAGCATGGAGGTAGGTGTGGGGAAGGGAAGAAGATAGAGTGGAGGTTACGGACCCCTGGGGACCCTCCTCTTGGAGGCTACACCCTAATCTGCCACTCCTAATCCACCAGCCACCCAACAGGAAGAGACTACAATTAGGATGCTGAGAGCCCAGTGTGGCGGCTAGAGCAGGCCCCACATAGTCTCAGTTCAGTGGCTCCATTCGGTGCTTCCTCCCCACCCCTTCTGCCCGCAGACCACCTTTCACCGATCACCCGCTGCTGCTCAGTGACCTAGAGGAGGAGCAGCAGGAGGGTCAGGGCTCTGTGAGGTGGACAGGTTAGCGGAGCAGAATCAGGAGCGAAGGTTAGAGCTAGACGGAGGGGTCGTCTGGGTGAACTTGGAGCTGACATTCACCAATCACGACCCAAGGTGAGGGGCATCTCTGGAGTTGGAGGGAGGCAGATTCAGGACAAACAGCAGGAAACACTGCTCCAGAGGTCAGGGGTGGGGGCAGAGGGAACCTGTTTCCATAGGGAACTATACAGCGGGATGAATCAGCGTGGGCCAGTGGGCAGTGAGTGGGGAGTTAAGGTCCAGATGTTCTGACTGCTGCTGTGACTTCCTCGATAGTTCCGTGCTGTGTCTTTGAATGTTGGAAGGTTTTCTGTGTACTGAAGGACTTCATTTTCAATAGCAGAAGATGAGTTAAGGAGAGGGATTTTTGTTCACCTTTTCTGGTACCTGGCCATTCGAGTGAGCGTTGCTCAGACTCCACCGGTTATGAGGGGAAAGATATGTCTGACCACTAGCATGACATATGCTTGAGTTGTTTTTGCAGTAGTGGTCATAGTTTGTTCTGAATCATTCACACTCTCTTGCCCCATCCCCTCAGGTCCAAGTGTCCCGCAGAGCAAGAGAACTGATAGGTGGAACCTGGAGGATGCAACCTGAGATCAGAACGCAGGCATTAAAATATGCTTCTGCTTCTCTGGCAAACTTTTCCAACTCAACAGTCTCTGAGCATAATCCAAAGTCCTAAACCCTAACATTCAAAAACTATTTTATGTGGATAATTATGCCCTAAAGGCACACACCCAAGAAATCATGCAAATAATCATAAACCACTTTGCAGAGTCATTCTCTGCAACTCAATAAGCGCTGATAATAAGTCTGAGGAAAACTGAAGGAATGCATCCGCCTGCACCAGGGAAATCTACACATATCGGCAACATAGCTAAACCCTGTCACAGAATTCCGGTACCTAGGAAGCACACTGACCAATGATGCACTGTTAGATGAGGAAGTAGAAAATTGAATCAGGAAGACCAGCATATGCTTCGGGAGACTGTCAACAGAAAGTAGTGGTAGCACGGTACTAGGATTCAAGCCAAACTAAAGGTCTACAGAGCTGTAGTGTTGTCTAACCTGTTCTATGGCTATGAGACTTCAACTCCCCAGAAATGTTCCCTCTTACTTCTTGGGCAGTTCCATTAATATCACTTACGACCTATTCCTTTCCTAATTTCAGTAATTATAAATCATTTTTGTCTATCTCCTTTCTTAAATCATAATCGATCAATCAGTGTTATTTACTGAAACTTTGTACAAAGCTCCTTGCTACATTCTCCCAAGTACCTAGTTCTTAGTAGACCCTCAAATACCAATGATTATTTAGTGAAGCCAGAAAGATAAGCAATGAAGTCCTGGAATAAAGTCAGCCACCTAACACTGAAGAACCTCTCACCTCAGTACAGTTGCACCTCTGAAGAGAACATATGAAGAGACTAGCGGATGGAAGGCAGCCAAAAGCTGCGCACTGTGAGCTGTAATTGGAAAACAGAAAGTAAGCAGGACTGAGAAAGCACTTTATCTCCTCCAAGAGGCCTTATCTCCTCCAAGAGACCTTCCCTGACTAAGCCTTCCCTTCGTCTTCTCTCACTCCCTTCTGCATCACCCTGGCTTGCTTCCTTTATTCATCCCTTCTCTCAGCCCCACAGCATTTATGCACATATCTGTAATTTATTTATTTATATTAATGTCTGTCTCCTCCTCTAGACTGTAAGCTCGTTGTGGGAAGGGAATGTATCTGTTTACTGTTCATTCATTCATTCAATCACATTTATTAGCACTTACTGTGTGCAGAACACTGTACTAAGTGCTCGGGAAAGTATGATACAAAAATCAAGAGTGACATTCCTTGCCCACAACGAGCTCAGAGTTTAGAGTGGGGGAGACAGACATTAATACAAATAAACAGACATCAGTACAAATAAACAGGCATCAATGAAAAATAAAATTACAGAAATATACACATGCTGTGGAGCTGGGAGAGGGGGAAAGAGCAAAGGGAGCAAGTCGGGGTGAAGCAGAAGGGAGTGGAAGATGAGGAAAAGTGGGGCTTAGTCTGGAAAGGCCTCTTGGAGGAGATATGCCTTCAGTATGGCTTTGAAGGTGGAGAGAGTAATTGTCTGGTGGATTGTTATATTGTTCTCTTTCCCAAGAGCTTAGTACAGTGCTCTGCACGCAGTAAGAGCTTAATAAATATGATTGAATGAACTGAATGATTTTAAGGATTTAGTAAACACAAACCTTAGAGGATGCTGCACCCCAGTTTTAAACCAGGAGAAACAGTTGCAGGCAGGCCAGTGGGTCTGTGAACAGAGACTCCTGAGAGGACATTCCATGTGTGTGACTGGGGATGGGTGGGATTATGTGTTTTACATTTTTCCTCTGGTCCCATAGGACTCGACGAGAAGTGCCACCACTAAAGAATTTCTCCAAACACAGAGGTTCTGCTATAGTCTGCTTGAGATGGCCTAAGTGGAACAGATCCAGCAGGCTCTTTCTGGGAGAAGCAGCGTGGTCTAGTGGAAAGAACCCAGATCTAGGGGTCGGAGGAGCAGGGTTCTAATCCCAATTTTGCCACCTTTCTGTTTTGTGATCCTGCATGAGTCACTTAACTTTTCTGTGCCTCTGTTTCCTCATTTGTAAAATGTTCTTCCTCTTACTTTAATAGTGAGCCCTGTGTGGGACAGGGACTGTGTCTGACCTGATTAACCTGTATCTACTCCAGAGTTTAGAACAGTGCTTGACACATAGTAAGTGCTTAACAAATGCCTCATTTATGATTATTCGGTTGGGATTGTCCGACCTGAATTTGGACTCCTCTGGCCCCTACTTCTGGGTACAGATTCCAGGAGAGAGGGAGGATGATGGGAGACAGAGAGAAAGGGGAGGGAGAAGGTGCCTGGAGGGGGATTCCTCCCTGTCACTTAAACTTTGAGCCCCATCTGGGACAGGGACTGTGTCCAACCTGATTAACTTGTATCTACCCAGCATTTGGAACTGTGCTTGACACATAAAAAGTGCTTAACAAATACCATTATAAAATATAAAAACAACAACAGCAACAAGAAAACCCCAGAGCCTCCACACTGCTCAGTGTGACCTAGTGGAAAGAGCAGGGGTCAGGGAGTCAGAGGACCTGAGTTCCAATCCCAGTTTTGCCACATACCTGCT
Organism: Ornithorhynchus anatinus; assembly: GCF_004115215.2. Lineage (NCBI taxonomy): Eukaryota > Metazoa > Chordata > Mammalia > Monotremata > Ornithorhynchidae > Ornithorhynchus > Ornithorhynchus anatinus. The sequence goes on along the minus strand of NC_041738.1, from coordinate 14,756,422 downwards.
GTGTGACCTGGGGTGAGTCACCTAACTTCTCTGTTCCTCAGTTCCCTCATCTGTAGAAAGGGGATTTAGTACCTTTTCTCCCTCCTACTTTGACTATGAGCCCCACATGGGACCTGATGATCTTATATCTACCCAGCGCTTAGTACAGTATCTGGCACATAATAAGCACTTGACAAATACTACAATTGTTATTATTATCCCCATAACCAAATGTCTCCCAGCTGTGGGGTCCTGTTCCCTCCCAGAGATGACGTTGTTGCTGACCTTCAGGGAGGGTGTGGTTTGTCCGTGCCCCAACAAGAGAAGAACCCGGTCACATCTGTTTCCAGTGTCCTGGGGGAAAAGTCCTCACAGCTTGCTGGCAGCTCTCACACTCCCTAACAAGCCAGCCCCGGGCCCGACTCTGCCCACGGACCCTTTGAAGAACGAGCCTGGACCCTACTCTCTGCCGCCCGGGTAGGAGCACCAGTCTTGCCCAGGCATCGCCCTAGCCGCAGCCAGTCTACGAGCCTGGGACGCGTCTGGGGCAGAGCAACTGCTTCCTACTTGGGGAAGTGGGGGTCCTGAGCCCCCCAGGAGAATAGGGCTGGGTGCTCTGGCTCAAGGGGAAGCTCAGGATTTTGTGCCACTCTAGGGCCAGATGGGCTCTTTCTGTCCACCTGACTGGGCTCAGGGCAGTTGTTCAATTGAGGATGGCCAAGGGTCTGCCCATGACTGTGCCTGCCGTCCACCGGCAGCTGGCTGCACCAAGCCCAGCCAAACAATGCCCCGCAGCAGCTGCCGAATGGGTCACCTGGTTGGTCACCTGGCCCAGGAGCAGAAGCAGGGCAACACTGGGATTGGAGGGCCAGATATGGGCCCAAGGTGAGCAGATTCTGTGCAGGCCACCTCCGCTGCCCAGTTTCCGGGCTTTGAAGTGGACACCATCCAGCTGTGGTTCAGAATGCTGCCCGCAAGGGGTGGGGGCTGGGCGACAGGCTCAGGGAGAGAGACTGGCTCTCAGTCCTCAGGAGAGAGAGGGGTTGGGAGGGAGGCCAGGAACTGCAGCAGCACCTCTGGCCAGGCAGGTCACAGACCATGTCTCTCCCTTTGAGCTTAACTGGCGTCAGGTTTTACCCCTTCCCTGTGAGCTCAGCATGCAAGCTCTGAGCCCAGGGGCCCTCAGCCTTCTCCTGTCCCCAGGGCCCACTAACCTGGGGGGAGCCTGTCCCCCAAGGAGACCCACTAGGCTTGGCCTGGAATCTGTCCCTTAGGAGGCTCGCTAGGCCGGGTCTGGAGTCTGTCCCCTAGGCCTCACCGGATTGAGGTAGAATCTGTTCCCTTTGGGGTCTGCCACGCCTGGGGGAGTTTGTTCCCCAAGAAGGCCCCCAAGATCGAGGGGTGGGCATGAGGGAGAGCCCCAGAGGGTCCACTAGGCTGGGGGGAGTCAGTCCTCAGAGGCAGGGGTTCTTATCCTCCTGGCACAGCTCAGGCCATGTGATCAACATCAACCTTAGAGAAGCAGCGTGGCTCAGTGGAAAGAGCACGGGCTTTGGAGTCAGAGGTCATGGGTTCGAATCCCGGCTCGGCCACTTGTCAGCTGTGTGAATTTGGGCAAGTCACTTAACTTCTCGGTGCCTCAGTTACCTCGTCTGTAAAATGGGAATTAAGACTGTGAGCCCCAAGTGGGACAACCTGATTCCCCTGTGTCTACCCCAGCGCTTAGAACAGTGCTCGGCACATAGTAAGCGCTTAACAAAGACCAACATTTATTTATTTGATTTAGCCTCAGCCTGGTCCTTCTTGCAGATTCCACCCACACCCACAGGCTACACGTATATACCACACCCCCACACAGCACACGCATACCTATACACACAAACACCCACACACACTACCTGTCTCCAAATGTGCACAACATAGACATACATACAGAAGTACAGCCTAGACATTCCTTACACACACACACACACACAGTCTACATACCCTCTCCAAACACCCAGCTCAGACATAGAGCCTACAAATCCTCACCATATAAGAACGGCATGGACACCCACACTCTACAAGCAGTCACCAGAAGGACACTCACAGTTCACACACACAGGATCACACACCCAACACACCCAGCACACACCCAGAATCACACACACACACTCTGGTAGACAAACCCAAACCGGCCCGAGCTGGACCTCGCGCTCACAGGTAGCCGCAGAGCAGGCCAGGGGTGGTGATGGCCACCACGGGGCAGCCTCCCCGCAACTGTTGCGCCCTGAAGGATGGGCAGTGCAGCTGCTCCCGCTGTTTCTGCCCCAGCCATGACCTCTCTGTCTTTGGGCCCTGCCACATGGGCACCCCACAGCGGCCCTGCTGCTGCTACCATGCTGTCTCCCATCAGTCTGGCTTGGGGGAGTAGGTGCGGTGGGGCCCCAAACTTAGCCGGAAGGCAGGCACAGCTGGAAAGCAGCACCGACCAGTTTGGGGAGACCCCGTGACTTCTTCCCTTCTGCAGTCGCTCCTGGTTAATTCCCTGTATTCAGTCAGTGGGATCTCTGGGGATGACAGCAATATGAACGTTATGGGGGTTGGGGTCAGAGGAGTCCCTCCTCTGCATTGGTGAGGTCCCGATCAGCAAAGGATTGGACTGCTGACCCTGGCATGAGCTGGACCTGTTGATGAGTGGTGGGGCAGGGCCCCCCAACGTTGCACAGTTTCTGCTCTGCCCTCTTAACCCAATGCTGGGCACACAATCCCCCCAGCACAGGGCAGCCCCTTCCAACCCCACCCAGTGGGAGCCCCGCTGAGAGTTACCCATTTTCCCTGCGTTGGAGAGGGGCAGACAGACTCGGTCCTCCACTTGGGAGGCATAGCTTGACTCCCTCCCTCGCAAAGACAACCTAGTGACATACTGGCTCCTCTGGCAGCCAGGATGGCAGGGGCAGGGGGATCTGGCCTGCCAATAGCCCCCACAGCCGGGTTAGGTGAAGGGTGATGCTTCTCACCTGTGACCAGATGCAGCATGGCTCTCCCCAGGGCTTAGCATGGGCCCAGTCTCTCTTGCCCCCTCTACACTCTCCCCCCTCGCTCTGCTCCTGTTCATCTCTGCCGGGGTGGCCTCCCACTCATCCCCGAGGCTGTAGCCCCACCCATTACGCAAGGGTTCCCCCCTCCGCCTCCTTGCAGTGAGAGGGCCCCCCTGCACCCTCTCCCCTCCCGGTAAAGGCACTGGGGAAGCCGCCAGCTCTTTGATCCCTGTTTTCCCGAGTCCTGGCTTCTGTCATTAGCTACTCGCCCCCTGCCTCCGGGCTCCCCTTTCTGCTATCCCGTGGGAGGCCAATGCCACACCCCCGCAGGAACCGGCTCATTCCCCGAGATCGCCTCTTTTCCCAACTCATCCCCAACCGGGGGAAGGGAGTCAGAGAGGCCAGCTGTGCACCCAAGGCCTCTCTCCTAGCCCCAGTTTTCCAGTGGAAAACTTTCTCCCACTTGCCTCGCCCACCAGCCCTAGCGAAAGAGATTACCCAGAGCCCTCAGTGAAGGCCTGGCTGAGAGAGTGCGGATTGGCTCAGTGTAGGCATTCACTCCTGCCAGGAGGAAGTCCGAGCCTGTGGCCCACTGGTGCTGGGATACCCCTCCTGAACCTAGATCTGCCCCTTAGATGGGCCAGAGCGCAGGTCTCACAGTTACAACCCTGAGGTTTCTGCAGGGTATTCTGGGTTGCCCCTCCCCAGTCAGGTCCCCCAAACTTGCTGGAGGCTGTGGCTCCGTGGGAGGCTGTGCTGAATGCTCAGACCACATCAAGGTGCCCCCACCCCACGGGGACAGCGCCCCTTCTCAGCGGCTTCTTCGAGGCCCAGAGATCTTAGCTCCTGAAGGGAGATTGGGTTGGCAATGCTCCCGGCACCCTCTTTTCCAACCCGTCAGTCCGTCCCCTTCTGGACCCTGACACCACGTGCCACCCTTACCACGTCTTGTCAGGGTGCTGGGGGAGAGTGCCAGGCCCCACCCCCTGACCCACCGTGGACCAAGGAGAGGAAGGGGACCCAGGGTTCCTCATTCCAGCACACCTCTGCCACTTTGAAAAAGTCCGGAAACTCCCTCCCGCTCTCCCGAGGTGGGAGAGTCCCGAGTAGGCCAAACCAACAACTAAATCGCTTTTACGAGGAAAGTGACTCTCCCCCCAAAGTCTATAACCTGGTAATTAGCGGTTTCCGACGAGGCCAGGCATCGACCTACCAGCCCGGCGTGTCTCCTCGCCCCCATCCTGCAGGGATAAAAGGGGCTCACCGACACCTACCAGTTGCAGGTATCGCCGGCACGGGCACCATGGCTTCCAGCTTCTGCACCTCCACGGGTTCTGTTAAGGGTTGGGCCCGGGCACCCTCCGTCTGCTCTACTGGTGCCACTTACCGCCCGGAGACCTACCTGTCCTACTTCTGCCAACCTCTGGGCTGCATGTCCAGCCCCTGCAGGACTGGAGGCTCCTTGCCCAAGTCCTTCCTGGCCACAACCTGCCGCTCGGGCAGCCGCCTGCCGGGGTCATGTCCCCTGCCTTGCTCTGTGGGGGGGTCCGGCTGGTACTGCGATGCCAGCCTCCAGGGCAGCGAGAAGGAGACCATGCAGATGCTCAATGATCGTCTGGCCAACTACCTGGAGAAGGTGCGCCAGCTGGAGCGAGAGAACACCGAGCTGGATGCCAAGATCCGTGACTCCTGCCAGACCCAAATGCCCACCATGGGCCCCGACTACCAGTCCTATTTCCGGACCATTGAGGAGTTGCAACAGAAGGTGCCGGCCGAGGGTGGGTTGGGGAGGGTGGAGGGAAAAATCCAGTTCAATCCGCCTCCCCCAAGACAGGGTCGGGGGGGCAAAGGATTCTACCCCTCAACTCATGGGACCTCGTCTAGTCTCTGTCCGATGTGACCCTGTCCGGGGGAGCCTGGATTCTTGGAGGTCTTGGGATTGGAACAGTGGGGTCTCAAATGGCCCAGGGAAGCTTTTTGGGGTTGAGGGTCCTGGCCGGCGGCTGGCATGGGTGCGGCCCCTTTGTCCGCTGATCCAGCCGGTCTTCTATGCTTCCTACCCCAGGCTTTTGGTTCTCATTTCCTCTTTCCATTTCTAAGACTCTCTGACTCCACCCTCATCTGAGGGCATCATATCTTGGCACAGAGTAAGTGCTAAACAAACACCACTGTGATTCTGATTGCTCTCCTGCCCCTCACTGCAGGTCCTGTGCACCAAGGCGGACAATGCCCGGCTGGTGGTGCAGATCGATAACGCCAAGCTGGCCGCAGATGACTTCCGCACCAAGTAAGGGCCGAGGGCCGGGGAACAGGGCCGGGGGAGCCTCCATGCTGGACACCCCAAGGAGGGCTGAGGGTGGGGAGGAAGCAAGGGGATGCCTGGCAGTTCCCAGCTAAACCTGGGTCACTCACCCGCTCTGCCTTCTTGCTCACAGATACGAGACGGAACTGACCCTCCGCCAGCTGGTGGAGGCCGACATCAACGGTCTGCGCCGCATCCTGGACGAGCTGACCCTGTGCAAGGCTGACCTGGAGGCCCAGGTGGAGTCGCTGAAGGAGGAGTTGCTCTGTCTGCGGAAGAACCACGAGGAGGTAGGTGCGAGTCATCCCGGAGTGTCCCCGGGGGTGGGCGGAGAAGCCCGGAGGCCAGGCAGGGGCAAGGCCGGGGGATGACTATCTCTCGGTCCCCAGGAGGTGAACGCACTGCGCTGCCAGCTCGGAGACCGGCTCAACATAGAGGTGGATGCGGCCCCGCCCGTGGACCTGAACCGGGTTCTGGACGAGATGCGGGGCCAGTATGAGGGGCTGGTGGAGAACAATCGGAGGGATGTGGAGCAATGGTTCAACACCCAGGTGGGTGTCGGGAGCACGCAGGGTCCCGATGGCAGAGCTGCCTGGTCCTGACCTCTGTATTTGTCTGTGTATGTATGTGTTTGTCCCCTAGATGGATGAGCTGAACCAGCAGGTGGTAACCAGCTCGGAACAGCTGCAGTGCTGCCAGTCGGAGATCATTGAGCTGAGACGCACCGTCAATGCACTGGAGATCGAGCTGCAGGCTCAGCACAGCATGGTGCGTGTTCCGGCCCAGTCCTGCTCCTACCTACTCCCCATAGTGCATCTTCGGGCCCCAACGCCTCAGACCCTGCCCTCGCGCTGAGCTGTTTCCCCCCAACTCCCCTACAGAGAAACTCCCTTGAGTCCACGCTGGCCGAGACCGAGGGCCGCTACGGCTCTCAACTGGCCCAGATGCAGGGCCTGATTAGCAATGTGGAAGCCCAGCTGGCGGACATCCGGTGCGACCTGGAGCGACAGAACCAGGAGTACCAGGTGCTGCTGGACGTCAAGGCCCGGCTGGAGGGGGAGATAGCCACTTACCGCCGCTTGCTGGAGAGCGAGGACTGCAAGTGAGTACGGCTGGTTGCCCCTGGGCAGTGGTTCCGGGGGCTCTATAGGGGCTGCCCTTCTTCTCTTCTCCCCCGACCGAGGCTCTCTCCCCGGGGTGCCCTTACAGTGAACAGCCCACAACATGCCTCAGCGTGTCTGGAGTTTTACGCTTGTCTGTAGCACACAGTTAATAGATTCACTTCTCCCTGTCTCCCCGTTCCCTTTCCCTTCTCTCTTCTCCTTTACGTGTGCTCCTATTCATCCGGGCCTAGGTCTGTTTGTGTCTCTCTGTTGACCCCTCTCTTCCTCCCAGTGGGCCTCGGTGTCTTAGGCACCGTGCGGCATGGCCATTATCTCTCCATTTAATCTCTCTTGTGGTTTCTCCTGCAGACTTCCCTGCCACCCGTGCACCGCTCCCTGTGTGCCCTGCGGGCCCCGCCCGGTCTGTGTGCCATGTGCCCCCTGCGGTCCCGGGCGATACTGAGCCTGGCTCCCGACAGGGGAGCCCGAGCCCGAGGAGAAGGGAAAGAGTCGAGGTGAGGCAGGCCAGAGCCCGGTAGAGCCCCCGGCAAGGTTGCAAGCGGAGAACCAGTGGGCCCCGGCTCCACCCCCCCGACGCTACTCACCAAGACCATATTTCCCAATCCCCGCCTCTTGTTCGGTGCCTCCCCGCTGCCTCTCTACCCCCACTCCCCCGACCCCATGTTTCCTGCTGCTTCAAGTGAGCGGAGGGGCCTGGGTGCCCTGGATCCTGCAAATAAAGGGAATGTTCCCCAGTCCAGGAAATGCTATTCTTTCCCTCATCGGATCTCTCGCTGGGTTCCAGAAGGTGCGGAGGGTGCTGGGGCATTGGGGACAGGGTGGATTGCCAGCCATCCTCTCCCTGAGGGACAAAGGAGAGGGGTGGGGAGTCCGGAGGCTGAACCCTCAAGGGTGCTCCCATTCCTGGGGCCGTCCCTTCAGGTCCCAAAAAGGGATCACAGAAGGGAAATAGTCTCCCGGCCTGCGGGGTCCCGACAAGATGCTACATGCCCATACGGTAGAGAAGTGGGAGGCTCCATTCTGACAGCAGATATTCAGCTAAATACACAGTGACACAAACAGTAACATACTCCCACACACTGGACACGCCCACATGTATGCTCATCTGAAACCCATGTGCTTTATACCACGGAGATGGGGCGGACCCTTTCCGATTGGGGGAGGGGTAAGGGCGCTGGGCCGAAGATATCAGGTACTACCAGTTGCCCAGAAAGTACAACCCACAAAGCCGTTGGGATCTCCTTGGGAGAGTTGTTGGGTCCACTTCCAAAGAGCTCTTCCTCCATTCCCTGGTCTGACGGTCTTGTGGTCCTGAGCCTGCCTGATCTCAGGCAGATCCTCTTGGGGTGGTCTGCTGGGATTTGGGCAGAGAATGTGACTGTTCACTGGGCAAGCGGCACGGTGTAGCGGATAGAGCATGGGCCTGAGGGTCAGAAGGTCGTGGGTTCTAATTCCAGCTCTGCCACTCGTCTGGTGCCTGATCCTGGGGAAGTCACTTCATTTCTCTGGGCCTCAGTTCCCTCGTCTATAAAATGGGGATTGAAACCGTGAGCCCCGCGTGGTACAGGGACTGTGTCCAACTTGTTTTGCTTGTATCCACCCCAGCGCTTAGTACAGTGCCTGGCATATAGTAAGTGCTTAACAAATACCACAATAATTATTACTGTTATATTGTACTTTCCCAAGTGCTTCGCTTTGCGCATAGTAAACAATAAATACAACTAAATGAATGAATGCTCTGGCTTGCAGAGGCCCTCTTCATCCCTCTGTTGCCAACAGAGTATGTACATTCTGGGCCTGGGTCATGTTGTCACATGCTAGCCACCCACTTTCTTCTTACGCCTCTTAAGCCCCTTGACCCTGCCAACCTCACTTTTCCAGGAGAAGGGCTGCCCCATCTAGGCAAAAGGACCTTTATTCCACCAAGGACACTTCAGGGAGCATAGAATGTCCCAGGCCCCTCCCTCACCAGCCCTGGACCAGGCCAGCTAAGGGACACATCCTCTTCCCACTGAACTGAGGACTAGACTGGGATCCTGCAAAGTGGTAGCCCAGCCCTTCCGGATACAGGTCATAGCTGGGGTCGGCCTTGAGAGAGGCCAGCTCCTTGGGTTCCTTCCTCTCCAACTCCATGGCCCCTCAGGTTGCTTTCCTGCTGAGGCTTCAGACGAGTGGGTGAAGTGAGTGGCACAACTCCCCGACACTGCTAACTGGGGAAAGGAGAGACCGTGTACCTTGTGTCGAACCCAGCCCCCACCACCCACCTCTACACCTGCCACATTCACCGAGTGAGAATCTTTCCTCTCCCATCTGGTGCCCCCAGACTGTTTCTCCCCATGGCCACTCCCCCTTGCCCTCTCATTCATTCATTCAATAGTATTTATTGAGCGCTTACTATGTGCAGAGCACTGTACTAAGCGCTTGGGATGAACAAGTCGGCAACAGATAGAGACAGTCCCTGCCGTTTGACGGGCTTACAGTCTAATCGCTCCCATCCATGGAAACCAGCAAGGGTGGCCGGATTCACACCACGGTGGGTGTGGCCCCATCCGCTGGCCTGGGCCGCCGGACACCGTCCTGGGTGCCCAGACGGGGCGGTCAGAGCGGTGCTTAGGTCTCACCTCAAAGGAAACGTGCCTCACTGCTTACTTCAGGGGGCTGGAGGCCCCCCAGCGCCTTCGGCCAGGCCGGCTGGCGGCATCCGGCCAGACTGGAAACGGGGCCGAAGTGCCCTTCAAAGGAGCCCCCCTGGACCTTCCCAAGGAAGATCAAAGTCTCCGCCCCTGCCTGCTGGGCCCAGGGGGCGCTGAGGGAAAGGAGGGGGCGGTAGCCAGACCAAATCTGGCCTGGCAGGTTGGGAAAGGGGAGAGCAGGCGGCTATAAACACACCAGGCTGCACCGTCTGCCCTGCTGCTGTGGTGCCAGGGTGCGGCCGGTTGGGTGGGGGCTGGGAGCCGCCCTCCTTTCATTGGTCCCCTGGGGCTCCGAAGTGTCTGGTCCCTGGTTTTCACACACACAGAAGCATGTGCACACACACACAGAGTCACAGACAGGTACACATGGGCACACAGATCGGTACACACACCTAGGGCAAGTTACACATTCCCCCTCACAGTTGCTAAAGCACCCGCACGGTCTCACTCACTTCTCTTGGCCATTGTCAAAGCTGCTCTACACTGGAGAGTTCTTAATCAGGGACCCTTCCCTCACCTCCTCAGCATTCCTCAGGGAATCCCCGATCCCAGCTCTGCCACTTGGCAGCTGTGTGACTGTGGGCAAGTCACTTCACTTCTCTGTGCCTCAGTTACCTCCTCTGTAAAATGGGGATTAAGACTGTGAGCCTCACGTGGGACAACCCGATTCCCCTGTATCTCCCCCAGCGCTTAGAACAGTGCTCTGCACATAGTAAGCGCTTTACCAATACCAACATTATTATTATTATTATTATGCTTCCCGGGTCTGCGAGCTAGCGAGCGGGGGAACATTGGAGTCTGACTGAGCTCTTCCTTCTCATCAGTTCCCAGGCCTCCATAGAACGTTTTTCTCTTTGTCTGAATGACCTCATTCTTCTGCAGTGCCAGGATCGCTTTTCTCCCCTTGGGTTAAGATCGCTATCTCCCCACCAAACTCCAGGGCCTGTTTCTTGCAGGGAACCCTGCTCTTTCTCGATGGGACACCCAGCCTGAGCAGCTCATCGGTGTTTGGTGGAGAGCAAGTTCAGGTCCTGGAATGCGAGCCTGGGGCCAGGGGTGGGGCAGAAAGGGGCCCCCAGCTCTGGGCCCTGCATGCCTAAGAAGACTGCCCCAGAAGCAGGGTGGAAAATGTGTACCAATGAGCCAAAGCAGGGGTGCGTCTCCCACTGTGGACGGGGTCATTCAGTCATTCATTCATTCTCCCCCGTTTAGACTGTGAGCCCGTTGCTGGGCAGGGATTGTCTCTATCTGTTGCCGAATCGTACATTCCAAGCACTTAGTACAGTGCTCTGCACATAGATAGCGCTCAATAAATACCATTGAATGAATGAATGAATTTCCCTGTGACTCAGTTACTTCGTCTGTAAAATGGGGATCAAGACTCTGAGCCCTTTGCGGGACAGGAAACGTGTCCCACCCAATTTGCTTGTATCTACCTCAGCGCTTAGTACAGTGCCTGGCACAAAGTAAGCACTTAACAAATACCACAATAATTATCATTATTTCTGAACAGCCGAGCTAACGGAGTCACTGCTTCCGAATGCGACACACTTTACCTCCCAGGCAGACGCGGCCCTTATACGCCGTGGCTTCCACCCTTGGGCCTGGCAGGGAATAGCGTGTTGCCAGGCCCGCCTTTCTCACTCCTAGACTACCCTTCCATCCAGCCCGCCAGGAGGCCGGCTTTGTGGACCTGTCTTCTTAGCACCGCTCACCTTGCTCTCCCCAGAAAAGCGGCGTCTCTCCCTGGCTGGGTGGGGCTCTGCGGCTGTGGCGGGTTCAGCCCTGGGCAGCGATGGTTGGGAGGAGGCAGTGTAAGTGCCCCCGGGGGACCCAGACACTAAGCACGTGTGGGCAGGGACTGTGTCTACCAACTCTCTTATGTTATACTCCCCCAGTCGCTTAGTACAGTGCTCCGCACACCGTAAGCTCTCGAAGCAGGGAATGTGTCTGCTTATTGTTGTATTATACTCTCCCAAGCACTTAGTACAGTGCTCTGCACACAGTAAGTGCTCAATAAATATGACTGACTGAATGATAGAGCTCAATAAATTCCATTGATTGATTGACAGATGCCAGATCTTTCTGGATCCCAGAATTCCCTGCCGTTGTGCTGTCAACGGATGTCCCTTCTCCCCTCCCCTCTGCAGGAGGGGACATTTCCTGTCTGATTCAGGCACATAGTAAGCGCTTAACAAATCCCATCATCATTATTATTATTGTTATCCAAATTGCTCCCACACTGATCCAAGCGCTGGTCATTCCCACCTTGACGACTGCATCGGCCTCCTTGCGGACCTCCCTGCTCTCTCTCCTCTCTAGTCCATACTTCACTCTGCTGCCCAAATCATTTGTGCAGGAAAACTGTTCAGTCCACGTCTCCCCACTTTTCAAAAGCTCCCAACGGATGCCCATCCACTTCTACGTTAAACAGAAATTCCTTCCGTGGCTTAGTGGAAAGAGCCCGTGCTTGGGAGTCAGAAGTCATGGGTTCAAATCCCGGCTCTGCCACTTGGCAGCTGTATGACTGTGGGCAAGTCACTTCACTTCTCTGTGCCTCAGTTACCTGAACAGTAAAATGGGGATTAACTGTGAGCCTCACGTGGGACAACCTGATTACCCTGTATCTACCCCAGCGCTTAGAACAGTGCTCTGCACATAGTAAGCACTTAACAAATAGCAACATTATTATTGATAAGGCACTCAATCAGGTCTCTCCTACTACAAACGAGTTTGCGCACTCCACTCCTCCAATGCCAACCTACCCTCTGTACTTCAGTTCCCTCTACCCCCCGCCGACCCTTCCCCACATCCTCCCTGTGCCTGTAAATTCAACTTGGGCAAGGACCATGTCTACTAATTCTGTTGGATTGTACTCTCCCAAGCGCTTAGAACAGTGCTCTGGAACCGAGTAAGTGCTCAATAGATAGCATTGATTAGAACTCCCTCGCCTTTCCTCCCCTTTCCCTCTGCTCCTCCCACTCTCCCTTCCCCTCCCCTCAGCACTGTGCTCGTCTGCTCATTTGTATATATTTTTATTACCCTATTTATTTTGTTAATGAGATGTACATCCCCTTGATTCTATTTATTGCTATTGTTTTAATGAGATGTACATCCCCTTGATTCTATTTATTGCTATTGTTTTTGTCTGTCTCCCCCGATTAGACTGTAAGCCCGTCAATGGGCAGGGACTGCCTCTATCTGTTGCCGATTTGTACATTCCAAGCGCTTAGTACAGTGCTCTGCCCATAGTAAACGCTCAATAAATACTATTGAATGAATGACCCACCCTATAATTCCCTTCCAGAGCCATGGCCCCAGGTGGTTTCCAATTTACGCTGAGCCCACCTGTGGGGCTTCAAAGGATATGATCTTTGTGCTTGGACTCCTCTAGATCATTATGTTCAGTTAGATATTGAGGGTTTGGTTAAACGCGTGCTATGGGATAAGTACTGTATTTAAGTGCTGTGGTGGATCCAAGCTAATCAGTCCCAGCACAACTCAGGGCTCCCAATCTAAGGTGGAAGGAGAGTGGGCATCTTACTCCCCCTTTTATAGAGGAGAGGGCCAGTGAGGTCAAGTTACTCATCCTAGGCCCTCCATCAGGCAGAGAGGCAGAGATGGGATTAGAACCCAAGCCTCTGTACTCCCAGGCCCATGTTCTTTCCATGCTGCCTCCCACTGGCTTTCTCTCTCATGTCAGTGCTTAGTACAGTGCCTGGCACATAGGAAGTACTTAACAAAAAACCACGATTATTGTTATAATTAGGTATCCCCCCCACCCCCCCTCAGTCCATTCCTTCCTCCTCACCTCCCCATCTGGAGCTGAACATCGGCCTCTGCTCCAAGGGTCCTGCGAAGAGGTGGTCTGCCCAGACAGAATCCCTCTGGAGGGTGGAGAAGCTTGACTTAGAGGTTGGCACAGGGCCGGTGTCCCACGGCCGATCTAGTGGTCCGAGTGCCACGCAGCTTGCCTATGGTTCTCTCTTGACATGGTCGGACTCCTTCCCTCTGATCTAGGGTGTCTCTTAGGTCCCGGCGCCCGGCCCTTCAGGGGAAGGCAGAACAAAGCAATGTTTTCCTTTGGACTGGACTCGGTTCTCTCTCGGGGGGGCGGTAGCCCGAGGGCCCGGATCCCCACCCTGCCACTGGCCAAGCGGCCGGGTCCCGCCCTGGGCCGGCTGAGTGGTCACCCCAGTGAACAGGCCTGAGCCCTGATGTGTCTTTGAAGCGAGACATGAAACAACCCTTTCAGCAACAGAAGCAGCCGCGAGGAGTCTCGACACAGTTAAACTCCCTTTTATGAGGGGCGAACTGTTCATGGGAACATGGATTCTGACTAATGGGCCGTTGCGATGAGCCGAAATCAGGCTCTGGAGGGGGACACGGCAGCTGCGGGTATAAAAGAACTGGGGAGGAGAAAGGGGCCTGGCACACATACTGCTCCGGCCTCTGCCACCCACCGGGCACTCCCAGGGAGAGCACTATGGCTTCCAGCACTGGTCGTCCCAAGAGCTGTATCAAGAACCCCAGCTCCAGGTCTGGCTGCGGCCCGGCTGAGGGTGGCCGCCGTTCTGGGGGCTTCCTGGTTCAAAGCAACCAGCCATCCGGCAGCCGGTCCGGTGCCTGCCCTATCGGGAGCTGCCCGCCTAACCGCGTTCAACCCAGGCCAAATGGCCCGAGCCCAGGCAGTGCCCGGTCTTTCCCCGTAGCCAGCGGCCGTCCGGCTATCCCGGGGCCCAGGAGCCGGGACCTCCCAGCCCACGCCGGGCCAGGCGGCTGGGTGGGCGAAGGCGTCCTCCCTGGCGGCGAGAAGGAGACCATGCAGTTCCTGAACGACCGTCTGGCCAACTACCTGGACCAAGTGCGCCAGCTGGAGCGTGCGAACGCTGAGCTGGAGGCCAAGGTCAGCCAGTGGGGTGCATGCCAAATTCCCACCATGTGCTCCAACTACCAGTCCTACTTCCGGACCATCGAGGAGCTGCAGCAGAAGGTGATGAATGGGTGGTGGATCCTGGGGTCCCGCCCCAGAGACAGTGGCACCCTATGCTAGTCAAGGCTTAGATCCATACTGCTCACTGCCATCCCCTTCTCGGTGGAGTCTCTCCTCCTCATCCCTTCCCTCTAGAGACCGACTCTGGGAGAGGAGAAACTCTGTTCTCTCCCTGAGTGTGATTGAAAGGAAGGATCCAGCACCATATTGTAAGATCACTTCTGCCCCTCTGGGGAAGTATGGGGGGTGTCCTGTGGCATCCTTGGATCTTGAGGTAGAAGTTGGAGGGCGCAGCAACTGGGGTGGGGCTGATTTCCAAAGCTGGGGTCAGGGGAGCTCCCATTATCAACTCTCCTGATACACTCCCTCTCCCTTCCCCCAGATCCTGTGCTCCAAGGCAGAGAACGCACGCCTGGCCACGGACGTGGACAATGCCAAGCTGGCGGCAGATGACTTCCGGAACAAGTAAGCAGGACTGGGCCAGGGAGGGTGGATCTGAGTCCCCGGGTCCCACCCCCTTTCTTCTGCCCTCGCCCTCCAGGAGGTACCTCTGCCCAAATGGGATAATAATCATAATGATGGTATTTATTAAACACTTACTATGTACCAAGGACTGTGTTAATCACAGAGATAGACAGAAGATTATCGGATGGGATGTGGCGAGTCCACAAGCAGATCACACTAAGAAGAAAGAGAGCTGCAATTTTGTCCCCGTTTTACAGATAAGGATACAGAGGCTGTGTGCCCAAGGTCATACAGAAGACAAGTGGTAGAGTCAGGGCTAGAACCTGGGACTTCTCTCTATCCACTAGATCTCACTACCTCCATCTTGCACCACGCTGGCCCCAGAAGGTTCAGACCCCAAATCAAGTCATTAAGGAGGTTTGGAGAGTATTTCTGAAGGTTGGATTCCGCACCCCCAACCCCCGCCCCATCCACAGCTTGCCTCCACCGGCCCCCAGTGGCACCACTGACCAGCCTCTTCCTGCGTTCCAGGTACGAGACGGAGCTGTCACTCCGCCAGCCTCTGGAGGCGGACATCGGGGGTCTGCGCCGCATCCTGGATGAGCTGACGCTGGCCACGTGTGACCTGGAGGCCCAGGTGGAGTCTCTGAAGGAGGAGCTGCTCTGTTTCAAGAAGGGCCATGAACAGGTGGGAGCCTTGATCCATCAATCAACCGATCAAATCAATCAATCGATGGGCCTTATTGAGCGCTTACTGTGTGCAGAGCCCTATACTAAGTGCTTAGGAGAGTAGTTGGTAGAGTTGTTCCCTGCTCACAAGGAGTTTACAGTCGAAGCGATGGTCCCTCACCTTCATGTCTGGACACAGTCAGCCCCCTCCTCAGAGGAACTTTCTCATCCTTGGAGACTTCCCCTCTTCTCCTCGCTCTGGTCTTTCTTCTCCAGACTAACAATAATAATAATTTTAAGAAGCTTACAATG
The DNA here is from genome assembly GCF_004115215.2 of Ornithorhynchus anatinus. Lineage (NCBI taxonomy): Eukaryota > Metazoa > Chordata > Mammalia > Monotremata > Ornithorhynchidae > Ornithorhynchus > Ornithorhynchus anatinus. The sequence continues at coordinate 14,740,865 of NC_041738.1, read as the reverse complement.
TGCCAGAAACCGTACTAACCACTGGGATAGATTCCAGATAATCAAGTTGGACGCCGTCCCTGTATGACACGGGGCTCACAGTCTAAAAGGGAGGGAGAACGGGCATTGAATCCCCATTTCGCAGACGAGGAATCTGAGGCACAGAGAAGGTAAGTGACTTGTCCAAGGACACGCAGCATACAAGTGGCAGAGTTGGGATTAGAACCCAGCTCCTTTGATTCTCAGGACCATGATCTATCTATTAGGCTGCACTGCTGCCCAATTTCTTATTTCTCCTGTTAGTCAAATGGGACCAATCCACCCCAGGGCCAAGGGGATTTTCAGTGAAGACACACAGATTGTTGCTTTCTATTCACTAGGGATTGACTGGCCTTGGCTTTTCCTGCCGGGCTCTGTGGGCCGGCCCAGGTTTCCCCACCTCGGCCTGGCCTTTTTTCTTGGTCCTATGTGGATCCACCAGCCTGTATCCCTTTCAACCTCCTCTTGTCTGGCTCACTGAGCTCACCCATCCTTCTTTTCTGTGATTCCCAGTCCTGGCAATTCTGGAGTGCGCCGGCCCCTGGCTGCACTGCAGGTGGGATTCCCCCCTCACTACTCCCCAGGGACAGCCCTGAGACATGGATTACGGTCTTCCCAGTGCAACTTTTAAGCCAGCCTCTCTAGCTGTGCCAGCCGAGGCCCCTGCTTGAGAGTGACATGGTGTCCGCCGTGCTTGGACCTTATTCTGGCAACGAGGATGCTTTCCCTGAGGTCCAAGCAGAACCCACCTGTTGTTACCATCTCATTCACAGAGAGAGGGAGGCATCTGGCTGGCAAGGAGAGGGAGTCTTCTGGGCAGGGCTGACTACACTCTGAATCTTTTGACACTTCAGGAACTTTACAGCCTACAGTGCCAGATGGGAGACAAGCTCCAAGTTGAGCTGGACACCACCCCGCCCGTGGATCTAAACCGGGTGCTGGGGGAGATGCGCTGTCAGTATGAAGCCATGGTGGAGTCCAACCGCAACGATGTGGAGCAGTGGTTCACGGCCCAGGTGAGTGGGCTCAGGTAGAAACTATCCGTGGCTTCTGGAAGGTCTTCCCTTTTCTGACACCCTCCTGCTGCCTGGCCGGACCCCGTATGTTTTCCAGTCGGAGGGGCTGAGCATGCAGGTGATGTCCTGCTCGGAGGAGCTGCAGTGCTGCCAGTCGGAGATCCTGGAGCTGAGACGCACGGTTAACGCGCTGGAGATTGAGCTGCAGGCACAGCAAAAGATGGTGGGTGGCTGACAAATGCTCAGATATTTCTCAGGCTGGGGTGTCTTAGGTGTCTTACTTCCTCACCCACTCCCACACTGATTTTCCAAGCCTCCTCACCAAGACCCCATTCTCCCCCCTCTACTTCTCGCCCCGGAAGTCTAGCCCATAGCAACCGTTCCCTCTGCAGTGGCCCGCCGAGGCCCAGAGGGTGGGGCACCTTGGACGGATAATAGGACTGCCCTTGTCCTTTTCCCTTCTAGAGAGACTGCCTGGACAACACGCTGGCGGAGACAGACACCCGCTACAGCACGGAGCTGGGCCAGATGCAATTCCTGATCAGCAAAACGGAAGACCAGCTGGCTGAGATCCGTGCAGACCTGGAGAGGCAGAACCAGGAGTACCAGGTGCTGCTGGATGTCAAGGCCCGACTGGAGGGTGAGATTGCCACCTACCGCAACCTGCTGGAGAGCGAGGACTGCAAGTGAGTGCGTTGTTGACTGTACCCCAGAAGTCAAATGGGTGAGAGGGTCCCTTTTCTTGGAGGATTGGGTGGAGTCTTGTTCACACTTGTCTGGCCGGGAGCCATACTGTGCCTCCCTGGGCAGGTCTTCCTCCTTGGACTCCCCTGGGCCCTCATAGGGGATCCATTCCTCACAGTGACAGGCCAATCTGGTCCCGCCTCTCTCCTCTGTCAAGTCAGGGGAGGCAGAGGGGAGGATCTCTGAAAGGTATTTGGTGGGGCTTCTCAGGGTTTGGCTTTGAATGGGGTTCCCACAAATCCTCAGCTCTGGGGATTAGCTGCTCCTAGAATTTCTTGGCTCACTAGGGGAATCCCACTGTCTCTCACAGACTTCCCAGCCATCCCTGTGCAACCAGCTCTTCTGGCCCTCCCAGTGGCACAGCACCCCCCTGCCCACCGCGGGCTCCGGGACCGCCCTCAACTCCCCGCCCATCGGGCACACCCCGCAATGGTCACCGTCCAGGGGCCCAGTGCAGTGGCCGGTCCTACTCCTCCGGGCGTTTCTGAAGCTCCTGCCAGGCCAGGCGAGGATCACAGTTGGGATGGGGAAGACCCATGTGCCCTGTGAATGTGCTCAGTCACACCATGGCTCATCGCTCTCTAGTAGTCAATCTCCAACCTCTTCAGCCAAAGTTTTATCCACCCAGAAGCCTCTTGTACAATGTTCTCTTTCTCCGCTGAGCGTGTCACCATTGATGACCCAACAATAAATTTCATTTCTGCTGCATGTTCAACACGTCTGTTCTCATTTGTTTTCCTGTGTCCCCTGGTTAAGGGCAGGGGGGAACTGGGGCTCTGTCTTTCTAATTCTCTTGGGGGAGCTATGATATCCTCCCGAAATGGACCACCCCCCACCCCCACCATATCATTTCCCCAAGTAGCTCAGGGTTGAGAATAATAATGACCAAACTTTAGATTTCATTTACACTTATTTTTTTCCATAGTGATTTTACGCTACTTATCACATTTCATCCTCACAGTACCCCCATGAGGTAGAGAGCGGTATTACCCCATTTTACAAGTGCCCAGAGAGGTTCAGTGACCTGTCCAAGGGCACCCAGCAGGCCAGCGGCATAGCCGGGCCGCCAACCTCTTTCTCCAGATACCCAAATACAGGATATTTCAAAAGGACCACACCGACCCTTCCACTCCTGCTCCCATCTGGGAGGAAAGCAAGTATCCTCACCAAACCACCGTCCCCGGAAGAAGAGGTGAACTGTGGGATGTCTTTGACAGCTTCCTTGCTGAGGAACCACAGCTGTACGGCCTTCCAGGAACCCTACTCTTGGGAGGTAGGAAGAGCCCTCTGGCAGGCTACACTGAAGCTCTGGTCTCCCTCTCTGACTGACTTAGTTCTCCCACTTGCTTTCTGTGTCCTGTGTCATGGTGGTCCCTGGAGCTGAAGTGGTGGGGGTAGTGAAAAGACATCTCATCTGGCACATGAAACACTGAAAATGAGCTAGACACTGAAAGCGAGCTAGCCACTGAGCACCTCTTAGCCTGACTCTTTGTCCGTCCTTTGGTTTGGGCGGTCTGGCCCCGCGTGGCAGCTCCTGAACTCTGGGGGTGGTTGGTGGGGGGGGTCTCCATTGTGGGCAGGGAAATTGCCTGTTTATTGTTATATTTTGCTCTCCCAAGTGCTTAGTACAGTGCTCAATAAATATGATTGAATGAATGAGTTGGACTCAGTCTGGACAAGGGTGCCTTTGGGCCTGGTTCCCCAAAGCAACCAGTGGAGACTCCAGTGAATTTGGGGGATGGCCTTGCGGGCTCGAGTTTGTAGTGTGGTTTGGATGGGCCTATATCCTGCTTCAAGCCAGATCTTAACTTGGAACCCTGTCCTGTATGCAAACATGGCATAGTGCATAGAGCATGGGCCTGGGAGTCAGAAGGTCATGGGTTCTAATTCCGGCTCCTCCACTTGTCTGCTGTGACCTTGGGCAAGCCATTTCACTTCTCTGTGCCTCAGTTACTTTATCTGTAAAATGGAGATTGAAACTGTGAGCCCCATGTGGGAGAGAGACTGTGTCCAACCCATTTTGCTTATATCCACCCCAGCACTTAATATAGTGCCTGGCACATAGTAAGTGCTTAACACATACAATAATAACGGTAATAACATGCAGCCTGAGACTAGGGGCAGCCTGAGACCTAGGCCAAAAGGGTAGGCCTGGCCTGGCCCAGCCGGGCCCAACATCCAACAGGTTTGGGAACTGGGGGAGTTGGGGCTGCAGATGGCCACTCGCCGGTATCGCATGCCCCTTTACTCACTTGGGAGCACTGTTACATGCATAATGCTAGTTAAACCAGGTAATTTAATAATGCCTCATGGAAATTTCTTTGGAAATCCACGAAAGCTAGGCTGTCCCTCCAGGGGGATCCCTGGCCCCTTCCTTTGTTCCAGTTACATTCCCCTCCCACTTCCTCGAGAGCATGGGCATCACTTCTGAACCAAGGAACTCGGTTGCAGGAGCCAAGGCAGAGAGAGATTGGGTGGTTAAAATAATGATAATGTACATAGAGGTGTCCGGAGGTGGGTCCGTATCTTACGGGACAGCCCGGATAGAGACCGGAATGCCGTATCCTGGGTCAAGCCCCATTGCGGGATTGGGTAGAACTAAACCCTTCAAGCTCCATTTCCTCCTCCTCGACCCCAGTGGTCACCTGCTTCAGATTCCCAGCCTGCTGTCATCAGCCCTGGCTTTGTAGACTATTGTTCCAGGGCCAGAGTGAAAACCTAAGTCGCCGCAGCAAACCAAAGGCTGTTAGGAAGAGGATGATTTGGGCCTCGAGACACACCCTCACTGATTCAGCCTGGCAGGTAGAGAGGGCTCAGGTCTGGCAGTCAGAGGATCTGGTTCTAATCCCGGCTCTGTTACTTGTCTGCTGTATGACCTTGGGCAAGTCACTTAACTTCTCTGTGCTTCAGTTACCTCACAATAAAATGGAGATCAGAACTGTGAGCCCCATGTGGGACGTGGACTGTGTCCAACCGCATTATCATCTCTCTACCCTAGCATTTAGTACAGTGCCTGACAGATAGTAAACACTTAACAAATACCATTTAAGAGACAAAAAAAGAGGCTTGGGGCAGGATTCAGTCCCAGTCCCAGTTCTGTCACTGGTCTGCTCAACCTCACTGTGCCTGTTTCTTTCTCTCTGCCTCTCCCTTCCTCCCAGGGATATTATGAGGACAAGAGGACGCCAAAGTGCTTCGGAAAAATGAGAGTTCTTTACAATTCATGCTAGTGTTACCATTTCTAGATCTGTCCCCTGTGGCATTGAAGGAGGGGGCCAGCAGCAGTCTCAGGGCTGCTGTGGCCACCACAGGAGGAGAGGGAGATACTTTCTTCTTTTCTTCAGCAGTGGGCTCAGCTGCCACGACTAGTCCTGTCATTGCTACCTTGGCTTCTGGGGCTTTATCCCTCCCCTTGTGTGCACCGTAGCTTCAAGTCTTTGTCCCTACCCCTTGCTCTAAAGCAAGATGTTGCTCAGTAATAATAATTGTAATATTGGTTAAGCATTTACTATGTGCTAAGCATTGTCCCAAGACCTGGGGTAGATACACAATTATCAGGTCAGACACAGTCCTTGACCCACACAGGGCTCACAGTCTGAGTAGGAGGGAGAACAGGTATCGTATACCCATTTTGCAGATGAGGAAACAGGCCCAGAGAAGTTAATTGATTTGCCCGAGGTCATTAACTTGTTTTGTTTTGTCCTGTTTTGTTTTGCTGTCTGTCTCCCCCTTTTAGACTGTGAGACTGTTGTTGGGCAGGGATTGTCTCTATCTGTTGTCGAATTGTACATTCCAAGCGCTTAGTACAATGCTCTGCACATAGTAAGTGCTCAATAAATACGATTGAATGAATGAATGAAAAAGAGGCAGAGCAGGGTTTAGAACCTCTGACCCCTAGGTTTGTGCTCTTTCCATTAGGCTACGATGTTTCTCTATGTCCCTTCTCCAGCCGAGTCTCTCTTGTCCCTGCTCAGGGTCTGAGTATACAGCGTGGCTCAGTGGAAAGAGCCCAGGCTTTGGGGTCAGAAGTCATGGGTTCGAATCCCAGCTCTGCCACTTGTCAGCTGTGTGACTGTGGGCAAGTCACTTAACTTCTCTGGGCCTCAGTTACCTCATCTGTAAAATGGGGATTAAGACTGTGAGCCCCACTTGGGACAACCTGATTCCCCTGTGTCTACCCCAGCGCTTAGAACAGTGCTCTGCACATAGTAAGCGCTTAACAAATACCAACATTATTATTATTATTATACTGGACTTAACCCGTGGGTGCTGTGGGATTTGAACCCCGCAGATCCCATAAGGGAGGAATAAAGCCAAACTTGGTCAGGCACAAGCAGGGCTCAGAGTAATACACCCCACAAACCAATCCCTGGTTTCAAGCAGGTGTCAAGATTCATTCAGTAGTATTTATTGATGCTACTGAACAGGAAAAGATCTTTATAAGAACCAACCAGAAGGGGTGCAGGAGTCATTTCTGGTAGTGCAGGGGAGCTGTTTCGGGCTTGCTGTCAGTGGTGGCCCCTACTAGACAATGACTCTCCCTGTAGCTACTCTTTATTGCTTTCCATTTGGTACGGCTCATTGCCCACTTGGCAATATCCCTGACACTCCGCTGAGGCCAGTGTCACCTTAGCAGAGTTGCTAGTCTGGGTTTCCAGCTTATGCCCTGCTCTATTGCACCAGGCACAAGTGATCAAGCAGGATGTAGCCTCTGTGGATAATGCAGGTGTAAGAAATAATAATAATAATGATAATATATGCTAAGGGCTATCTGCCAAGCCCTGTACTAAGCACTGGAATAGATACAAGATAATCAGGTCCCACATGGGGCTCACAGATTAAGTAGGAGGGAGAACAAGAATTAAATCCCCATTTTGCAGGTGAGAGAACTGAGGCATAGAGAAGTTAAGTGACATGCCCTAGGTCACACAGCAGGTACGTGGCAGAGCTGGGATGAGAACCCAGGTCTTCTGATTCCCGAGTCTGGACTCTTTCTACTAGGACCCTCCAGCTGAAGCAGAATTCCAGGCCCCTTTCCAGAATCCCTGCGACTTCCACCTTGAGAGGCATCTGGGATTCCTGCTATGTGTGCCTAAGGCAAATTCCAGGTTATTCTTAGATCTGTGATTTCTGCAGCTCAATAAGGAATTCTTCCAGCAGGGGCAAAGATTCAGCCAGAACCAAGCCTCGGCAGGGGGGCTTCAGGTCACTGAAGAGAACTGGTCAGTGTTGGACAGCTAATCGGGCATGAAAGTCTCATGGTGGGGGCTAAAGGCAGATAACACTAATATTAAAAGTGGCATTCCTTAAATAATGATGGTATTTGTTAAGTGCTTATTATGTGCCAAGCACTGTTCTAATCGCTGATGCTTACTATGTGCAAAGCACTGTACTAAGCACTGGGGTAGATAGAAGATAATCAGGTGGGGCACAGTTCCTGTCCTGTGTGGGGCTCACAGTCTCATTAGGAGGGAGAGCGGGTATTGAATTAAAGAAGAGAAAACTGAGACATGGAGAAGTTAAGTGACTTTACCTGAGACAAAACTGAGACATGGAGAAGCAGCGTGGCTCAGTGGAAAGAGCATGGGCTTTGGAGTCAGGGCTCATGAGTTCGAATCCCAGCTCTGCCACTTGTCGGCTGTGTGACTGTGGGCAAGTCACTTCACTTCTCTGTGCCTCAGTTCCCTCATCTGTAAAATGGGGATTAAGACTGTGAGCCCCACGTGGGACAACCTAATTCCCCTATGTCTACCCCAGCGCTTAGAACAGTGCTCGGCACCTAGTAAGCGCTTAACAAATACCAACATTATTATTATTATTATTTACCAATGTCACACAGCAGGTAAGTGGTGGAGTCAGAATTAGAACACAGGTTCTCTAACTCCCAGGGCTTTGGTCTTCTGCCATAACTGGACACTGCAGATATGCCCAGCCCTCACCCCTGCAGAGCAGGGAGCCAATATTAGGTCTTTGGACTAGGTGTTTGAGCCTTCAGTGTTGGGGAATTCTACCTTGACCACCAAAACAATTTCCTTTATCTCTTCTCAGGGCTAGGGGTGGAAAGGGAAACAGAAGAGGGGAGGCACAAAGCAATCCACATACATCACCAGGAAAGGTTTTCAAAGATCCAAGTGAGAAGGTGCTTCCCCTAGCTATCAGTCCCCTGCAGTGGTCTCCTGGCCGTTCTCCAGGATGGCTCTGGTAAGTTTTGGTGCAGCGATCCAGAGAGGAATGGCCCTTAGTGAGCAGAAGTTTCAGGAGAATTCTAAGATAGAGAGCAAAACTGAAGACAGAGCTGGGCTTTGTATTCAGAAAACACAATAGCACAAGAAGGGTCAGTCTGTGAGTGATTGGGGTGGTGTTTGGGGTGGGGGGGCAGGATTGGGCAGGGAGGCAGCATGTTTGGTAGAAGGAGCACTGGGTGGGGAATCAGGAGACCCAGGTTCTAATCTTGGCCCCAACATTTGCCTGCTATGTGATGCTTTGGCAAGACACAACTTCCCTGCACTTCAGTTCGCTCATCTGAAAAATGGGAATAAAAATCAGCTCTCTCTGTCTCTCTGTCTCTTAGATTTGTGAGCCCTGTGTTGGGCAGGAACTGTGACCTATCCGATTATCTTTGTCTACCACACTGCTTAGCATATAGTAATTATTTAATCAATGCCATTATTATTATTAGTATTACCTCCTTCTTCTTCCTTCCCAGACATACACCCAGGGAAGCATTTTACTAACCTTGGTACCATCTTTGGTACTCAAGAACAACTCTACACAACCTCTTCATACACTCACCCTCGCACATACACACACACTTATACGTACCTGCTTCAGACAGTTTGACCAGTCAGATACTCCTGGTCTCTCACCAATCAATCCATCAATCAATCAATCACTCATACCTGGGTGAAGTTGAGAGCCTCAGAGCCTGCCTCTCCCCCCACCCCCAACCATAGCCTCCAGACCTCCCATTCCCACTGAGGCAAGAGAGAAGACTCTCTCTCGGGCAAAGTCTCCTGGGGGAGAAGGCAGGTTGGCTGCACCCCTTGACCCCCTGCTCCATCTGTGCCGCTTTGTGCCCTCAGTCTTGCCTCCCATCTAGCCCCAGAGGCCCTGGAGTCTGATTTAAAGGGTGGGAGAGGGGTGTCTGGCTCCTCCCCCAGCAGCCCCCTGCACCCCACCGCGCGTCCTGCCGCCTCCTTTGAAAGCTGAAAGAGACCACTGCTGGGGCCTTGGGGGCAGAGCCCATGCCAGGCCACAGGCCATGGCATCCTCAGCCCTGCGTCATCCATAACTACAGAGGGTGACGGTGTCTCTCTCAGGAGCTCTGTCTTTTGTGAGGTGTGGGGAGCCATGAACCCCGGCCAGGGAGATGTTTCTCACCAGCAACTGGGGTGAGTCTTATCCTCTTTAGCAAATCAAAGGAAACTGATGTAATTCCCCCCATCTGAGTTTTATAGAGAAATGCTCCACACATTATAACGCTGATGAAGCGCTAAAGGGGTTTGAAGATGGAGGAGATTCCAATTTCAGTCAGGGCCCTCTGAAGGCAGTTCTATTCAGAGCAACCACGCCTGGGACCAGACACTATAAAATCTGAATCATCTTCGACCTTGGGGTGACTGAAATGGGGCTGGGGATGAGCTCTCTTATTCAAGGAATCTCAAAAGTGCAGAATTTCTAGGGACAGCAATTCAGTGGGGAAGACATCTTGGACGAGTCTCCGCATGTCGCTGCCCACTCAATCATCTATTGGATCAGGATGACTGGATCAGCCTCCTCACTGGCCTCCCTGCCTCCAGCCTCTCTCCCCAGTCTATACTCCTTGCTATTGCCTAGATTATCTTTCTGAATGAACTCTCAGGACACAGTTCCCCTCTCTTCCAAACCCTCCAGTGATGGCCCATCTCTCTCCATGTCCTTTGATCTTAAGGCTTTGCAGCAGTTTGATATTCTTCATTCCTCCCAGGCTTACCTCCTAACTGAACCCTGCTCTTGTTTTGACCACTTCTGACCCTGGAGACGTATTTTTTTCCCCTAACCTGGAACTCCCATCTTCCCCAAACCTACCAGATCTCAGTCCTTCACACCTTCAAACATTTCCTCAAGTCCCACCTCCTCCAATGAGCTCTCCCCGAGTCAGTCAGTACAACGTACTACAACAGAGCACAAAATACATTCCTTGTCCACAGGATGTTTATATTCTAATGGAGGAGAAAGGCATAAATGTTTTTGCAAATGGTGAAATCAGAATAAACTATAAACTGAATGTTCAATCAATATATGTATAGATATAAATAAACATATCACTTGATATATATACAAATGCTTAGTACAGTGCACTGTACTCAGTAGGTCAATAAATATCATTGCTTTTAGTAGATGCTTGTCCCTAGATTGTAAGTTCCTCCCTAAGGACATCATAAGCTCCTTGAGGACAAGGATCATGTCTATATACTCCGTTGTATTAAATTTCCCCAAGCATTTAGTATAGTAGTTTGCATCCAATAAGCACTCAATAAATACCATTTATTGACTATCAGTTTTTTAAAGGAATCAGTTAAAGGATCAGGCTGACTCCCTCCCTCATCCTCTCTGGGATACAGGTCTGACCCCCACAATGTCTTCTGACCCCCTCCCATGCTCAGCTCCTGGAGTGGGACAGAAGGAAGTAGAGCTAAACTGGATGTGGTGGGAGCAAGTGTCGGGGAGGTCAGTCCGTGCAATCAAACCCCAAACTCTTCCCCCAGTCAGCCCTGGTTTTATCACCAGCAGCACCCCTAGTTGGGGGAAAAACAGGTCCCGGCTGTACTGGGTTGAAGAGAGAGATTCTGGACTCCCTATCTCAGTGTTGCTAGACCTCTGGAATCCTGACTGGGCTAGAGGTTTGGGGAGGGAGGGCCCAGGGTTTGGGGTTCCTCCCTGAATGGGCATGGTTGGTTGAGGGAAGGATGAATCAGTCAATCAATCAGGGGTATTTGTTAAGCACTTACTGTGTCCACAACACTGTGCTGAGTGCTTGGGGTTCAGTTTACAATCTAAAGTTTACAGTCTAAAGGAGGGATATACATTAAAATAAATTACAAATAGGGAAAATGGTGGAGCATACATACAAAAGTGCTGGGTTGGGGGTGGGGGCGGAGTATCAAAGTGCTCAAGGAGTATAGGCCCAAGTGCATAGATGATGCAGAGGGGGGGATGAAGAAGAAGAGGAAATGAGGGCTTAATTAGGAAAGATCTCTTGGTGGAGATATGATTTTAGTAGAGTTTTGAAGGTGGTTAGGCTGGTGGTCTGTTGGATATGAAGGCAGGAGTTCCAGGCTAGAAAGAGAATGTGGGCAAAGGGTCAGTGGCAAAGCAGACAAGATCAAGCTACAGTGAGTGTGTTGACGTTAGAGGAATGCAGTGTGCAGGCTGGGTTGTCGTACGAGGTAAAATCTCTGACTGAGTGCCTGACGGTAAGGCATTTTTGTCTGATTCAGAGTTGGATGGACAACTGTTGGGATTTTTTGAGGAGTGGGGAGACACGGAAGTTTTTTCAGAAAAATGGATCTGGGTAGCGGAGTGCAGTATGAACTGCAGTGGGAAGAGTCAGGAAGCAGGAAGGTCAGTGAGGAGATTGATGCAGTAGTCAAGGCGGGATACGGTAACTGCTAGGACCAGAATGACGGCTGTGTGGATGGTGAGGAAGAGGTGGATTCTAGACATGTTGTGAAGGAGGAACAGACAGGCAAGAAAAAGGGTTGGGGACACTTTTTGGTTCGTTGCCCCTCATTTGACCTTGGATATGTGGCTCCCACCCCTGCTTGATGTGGAAGTAGACCACAACTTGGAGCAGAACCTCCAAGAAGAGATTAAGAGATCTCCAGAAGAGATTAAGCAGAATCTCTTAATGAGTTTCCTTTATATTTGTGCTATATATGCGTTACTATTGAATTCTGACACAGAGAGATTAGTCAACACTGCACAGTTCATAAAAATCCTCTTATTCCTGGCTGTTTTGAAGGTAGCAGCGCCAGAGTTTGATGCCACCTGGATGCTTGGAGGAACCGGGTGCTAGTTGCCCTCCTGTACCATCACCCTCATGGGTAGGGATGGACCATCCAACGCCCGAAACTCTTTCCTCTCAACCCCTGACTCTCTCAGTGACCCAGCATGCACCATCCAATACCCCTAATTCTGATGGAAGATTGAAGGAAGGCTGGGCTTTCAGAGCCCTCTGTCCTCCATTTTATTTTTTTCTCAGCTTGTGGATCCTCACCAAGAACTGCAGGAGTTCGGAGGAAGAAGCAGCTTGTCCCAGTGGAAAGAGCATGAGTCTAGGAGTCAGAGGACCTGAGTTCTAATCCTGCCTCCACCCCTTGCCTGCTGGATAAGTCACTTAACTTCTTTAGGAGTGAGTTTCCTCATCTACAAAATGGGTATCCAATGCCTATTCTGCCTCCCTTCTAAACTGGGAGTCCCATATGGGACAGGGAATATGTCCAACCTCACTATCTTGTACCTACCCCAGTGCTTAATACAGTGCTCAGCCCAAATCAAGTGCTTAATGATAATAATAATAATGATAATAATCATAATAATGATGATGATGATGATGATATAGTTTGGATTTCATTCGCCCTACTCAGGAGACTTCCAGGACAACACTGACTCCTCCTCATCCCCCCCAGTCTTACACCCCCAATCTTGATGTGCCTGATGCCCTCCCTTGCCCAGCTACGATAACATCCGGATCTGTAAGTGTGTCATAGTGGTGTGGAGAATAGTGCTGTTATAAAGAAACTCTTATAAGGTCCCCCTCACCTCCTTCCTGGCCTCTCTCTGGGCTTCTGCAATCCTGGAGGGCGTCTGGCAACTTGCATCTCCTCCTGCTTCCAGGACATCTCTACATCTCAACACCTTAAGATCAGTGGGTCCAAAATGGAACGCATATTCCCTCCCAAATTCTCTCACCCACCTCACATTTTTATTACAGTCACTAGCTCCAAATTCTTCCCTATTTCCGAAGCCCCTAGTCTTGGCATTATTCTTGATTCCTCCCTCTTTTTCAACCCCCACATTGTCTGTCACCACATCCTGTAGGTGTTTCCTCCATAACATTTCCAGGATCCACCCATTCCTCTCATCCAAACTACCACCATACTGGTGCAGGCACTTATATTACACGGCGTCTCTTCTTGCATTCAGTCTGTTTTCCATCCCTGCCCATATGTCACTTTTTGCCTGGATCATTTTTCCAAATGCCATGCTGCACATAGCTGCCCTCTCCCACGTGTAAAATGTGAGCACCATGAGGGACAGTGACTATGTCTAACCTGTCACCTTGTATCTACCCAGCCCTTAGTACAGTTCCTGGCACATAGTAAGTGCTTAACAAATATGATTAAAAACAAAAACAAGAAACCCAAACCAAAAAAACCCTCCAAAGGTTACCCATTTCTCTGTGTCAAACAGAAACTCCTGACCAGTGGCTTTACCTTGTATCTACTCCAGTGCTTAAAACAGTGCTTAGCACATAGTAAGCCCTTAACGAATCCATCATTATCATTATTATTATTAAGGCAGTAAATTAGCTCTCATTCTTGCTTATCCAGTCTCTTCTCCCACTTTATTTCCCAATTCTCACATCAACATTTTAATGCCACCTAAGTATTTAAATACTCACAACCCCCAAAGCACTTAAATACACATCAATTCCTTTTTCTTATCTATGATTTATTTTAAAATATGTCTCCTGAAATAGATTGTAAGCTCCTTGAAGGCAGAGATCACATCAACTAATTCTTCTGTCCTCTCCTATGCATTTAGTCTGGTGCTCACAGTAGATGCTTAATAAACACTATTGATTGATTGATTCGAGGTGACAGGTCCTTGGATACATCCAGTTTGCACACTTCATTCTGGTCACAGAATCCTCTGCCTCCTGCCACCTGAGGTGACCAGTATCTTCGATTTGTGAAAATTTCTTACTTCAGTCAGCTGACCTCCACCCACGTGCAGTGGTTCACATTTCCTGGCATTCCTGCTCTATCCCTCATCAGAATTTCCCTGCTCTGCTCTCCACATCCCCTCTGCCTATTTCCTCTTTTTTGTTCAGTTAGGGTTGTTCTTGACTCCAAAGTTTTCCAGTTGCCACTTAAGTGTCCCTCCTGCTAATTCCACCAGGACTATGGTTTCCTATTCCTTCTCTTCTCCCCACTTTACATTAGCAGGTCTGAGACCCTTTTTTGACAGCCCCTTCTGGAACCCTCTCCCAGGCCACCTAGACTTTCTATCTGTCCTCCAGGGTCCCCCAGAATGAGGCCTTCCCTTTTCTGCTTGCATTTTTGGGAACATTTTTTCAGAGGCTTCCAAGGCCCAGCTGTTAGACTATAAACTTCTTGTGCTCAGGGAACATGTCTAGTGTTTCTGTTGTATTTTTCCCAGTGTGTAGAAGTACAGTGCATTTTACCCAGGCAATACCATTACTAATCTACGATTCAAGGGGTCCTTTCCCGCAGAATGGGGTCCTCTCTTTCCCAACCCCTGTAGGGCCATATGAGAGGCAAAACTCTCAGGCCTGCATGAGGGACTTTGGCGTGGATGAGATTGGGACTCTTTTGAAGAAGTCATATGAAACTTGGGTCCCGCAACAAAGGGAAGGAGCGTGGAGCCTGCGGTGATTAAAAATCTCTTTCATGAGGTGAGTGAACTCTGAATCTGAACTCCAAACCTGATTAATGGGTTGATGGTCCAGCCATGGTCCGAAGCTGGAGGGGAAAAGAGGTCATTCAAGGGAGAGCACGCCCATCTGGCCTGGGTATAAAAGGCGCCCGAGGAAGGGGAGATTTCAGACTTCGGTGGCCTGGCCTTCCCAGCTAAACTGAAACTCTCTCCATCTCCTTCTCCTGAGATCATGACTTCCAGCTGCATCCGCACCTCCGGCTCCTTGAGCTCTCTGAAGGGCAGCGGCAGGCTGCCAGGGGGCATCAACATCTCTTCTATCGATGTCGGGGGCCGACCTGGGGCTGGAGTCAAGGCTGCCTCCATGTGCCTGACTGCCGCCCTGGCCAACGTCAACCGCCCCCGCGTTGGCGTGACCCCGCTGGGCCGGCCCAGTCTCTGCGTGCCGGCCAGCTGCCGGGCCGCCTGCCCCTTGCCCGGCTCCTGCAACATCCCCGCCAACATCGGGAACTGTGGGAATTATGGCGAGGGCATCCTGAATGGCCACGAGAAGGAGACCATGCAGTTCCTGAATGACCGTCTGGCCAACTACCTGGAGAAAGTTCGCCAGCTGGAGCGGGAGAATGCCGAGCTGGAAGCCAAGATCCGCGAGTGGAGCAAATGCCAAGTCCCCTTTGTATGCCCCAACTACCAGTCCTATTTCCGGACTGTCGAGGAGCTGCAGCAGAAGGTGGTGTTGGGTTGCGGGCCGCGTGGAAAGAGTTTGGGTTGAGAGCTCACAGAGGAGCTTGGCAGGCATGGTGGCGAGGGAGGTTTAGAAACCGGAGAAACGGTGGAGGGAAAATATCTTTTGGGCAACCGAAAGTCTCGCTGTGTCTCCCCAGATCCTTTGCAACAAGGCTGAGAGTGCCAGGCTGATCGTTCAGGTCGATAATGCCAAGCTGGCGGCTGATGACTTCAGAACAAAGTAAGTGAACTGCCCAACTCCCTGTCCCTGGAGATGGCCTCGATGCCCATCGGGGAGCAGCTGAGGGCATAGTTCACTTCTGTGGGCTGTTCTTCCTGGGAGTGGAGTGAGCTCCGTTTCTGCACAGGTTTCCTGGGGTCCCTGTTGTCCCGTTCTCCTCACTGCCCACCGTGTGTTTCAGGCACGAGAGCGAGCTGGCCCTCCGCAAGCTGGTGGAGGCCGACATGAGCGGCATGCACAGGATCTTGGATGGGACCACGCTGGCCAAGTGTGACCTGGAAGCTCAGCTCGAGTCCCTGAAGGAGGAGCAGCTTTCCCTCAAGACCAACCACGAGCAGGTCTGTCCACACCGGAACTGGGGCTACTGGATGGAGGGAAGCCTCCGATCATGGTGGGGAGATTCGGGCAGGATAGGAGAGATCCGGACCACCGTAACCTATGACCGACCATTCCCCCCATCTTCTGAAGGGGGTGCTTCCTGAATCCTTCAGAGATGCGTTGGTGGCTTGTGGAAGCTCCCATTGTATCATTTCTCTGGATGTCCTGCGCAGGGGAGGGTAGGAGATGTGACTGTAGTGGATGCTTTGGTTGCTGCTGTGGGAAGGTGTCTCTCTCACCCTTCCGCATCTCTGCAGGAGGTACACAACCTGCAGTGCCAGCTGGGAGACAAACTCCGAATCGAGCTGGACACTGCGCCACCCGTGGACCTGAACCGGGTACTGGGGGAGATGCGCTGCCAGTACGAGGCCATGGTGGAGACCAACCGCAATGATGTGGAGCAGTGGTTCACGGCCCAGGTGAGTGGGTTCGGTAAGAAATTCCCCGTGCCTCCCGGAGGTCCTCCCCGGCCTGACACCTCCCTGCCACCCGGCCGGGCCCTGTGTGTCTTCTAGTCGGAGGGGCTGAGCATGCAAGTGATGTCCTGCTCGGAGGAGCTGCAGTGCTGCCAGTCGGAGATCCTGGAGCTGAAATGCGCCGTCAACGCACTGGAGATCGAACGTCAGGCACAGCACAAGATGGTAGGTCAGAGTAACAGATGGTAGTCACATGTATTGCACGCCCACTCGATGTGGGGCACCATACTCAGAGTTCGGCCTTCTGCGACCATATCCATGTTGGTAGTCCATCCCCACAACCAGAGACTTGTATGGATTTCTCCAGGAGTTAATCTCAGGATTTCCGATCTACTCAGCCGCATTGGAGAGGGACACCCACGCCATAGGAATGGACACAAAATATCCTTTTGCGTTTGTGCTGGCCAGAACTGGGGGACACTTGAGTCCCCAGGCATTTATGCATCCATTATACCTTCCAGAGAGATTGCCTGGAGAACTCGCTGGCGGAGTCAGAGACCCGCTACAGTACGGAGCTGGCCCAGATGCAGTTCCTGATCAGCAACACGGAAGACCAGCTGGCTGAGATCCGCTGTGACCTGGAACGACAGAACCAGGAGTACCAGGTGTTGCTGGATGTCAAGGCCCGGCTGGAGGGGGAGATTGCCACCTACCGCAATCTGCTGGAGAGCGAGGACTGCAAGTGAGTACGGTGCTGGCGAGCTCAGGCAAAGCCATGTCTTGAACTTTCTAGTCACTGGCCATAGCCCTTAGCATGGGGTCCACCCTGGAACAGATATCAAGAGAGCAGCTCCGAAGCCATCCTCTAACCTAGCCAAGTTTCTCTTCGATAAATTAGATGCTTGGATGTGGATGTCTTTCTGCCCTCAAGGGACGTGATATAGATGGAGATTCAAGGAGGAAACATTCAATTTTTGAGGAAGTTTCTCTTCTAGCCCAATGGTGATGGGTTTAACAGCTCCCCTGTCGCCGGTGATAGTTCCTTCTTCATAGCTGATCTTTCACTTGGGCTCCGGCGGGGAAGAGCTGGCTTAGGTAATAATGGTAATAATGATAGTGGGATTTGTTAAGCACTCACAATGTGCCAGCACTGTACTGAGTGCTGGGGTGGATACAAACAAATCAAGTTGGGCACAGTCCCAGTCCCAAATGGGGCTCACAGTCTTAATCCCCATTTTACGGATGAGGTAACTGAGGCACAGTGAAGTGACATGCTCAAGGTCACACATCAGATAAGTGGCGGAGCCGGGAATAGAACCCCTGACATTCTGACTCCCAGGCCCAGGCTCTATCCACTGGGCCAGGCTGCTTCAGTGAAGGGCTACCCTGTTGCCAGCAGTTTGTTGGCATGTTCTGGTCTGGCCTTCTCTATCCTCTTCAGGGCCAGGTCCGACATAGTTCTTTTCATCCCTTTCCATGTCCAGATGCCTGCAGGGCCGCTTGTTCATGCCCAGTGGTCTTTCTCTTCCAGACTTCCCTGCAATCCGTGCTCTACTCCTGCCTCCTGTGGCCCTCCACCAGGCACACCCTGTGGCCCCCGCCCAGGAGGGGCCCCCCGCCCGCCCTGTGGCCCCCGCCCGGCCTGCGGAGGCAGTACATCTGTCCGGTTCTAAGATCCAGGCCGTGAAGAAGGCATTTGGAGGCTCTGGCCTCCATGGCCGATGCTGAATGTCTGATAGGAACATCCCAGCTCTTCCAAGCCTTCAACGCCTGGACGGGATGGCCTGCAAGAAGAGAAAGCAGATGCTTCGCAGGGTGCTTCCGGCCTTCCCCGCTGCCTTATTTCTTTGAGATTGTGCACCTTCTTACCATTTCAGTGTTCGCTTCCGCTCCCAAGGAGTCTCTTGTGGGCTTTTCAGCCATGCTGCTGCTTCAGTTTCCTTTTGAGATGCTTAAAGCTTCTTTGTTAACTGGCAAATAAACTCAATTTCTGCAGCACAGTGAACCTGTTTGTGCGCTTTTGTGGATTTTGCTATGACTGTGGGAGGGTTTGGGCTGGCAGAGGACCTGTAGGGAGGCTGAGAAGAGGATTGTAGAAGACGCTCTTCCCCTCTTCCAGCCCCTGCACAATGGGCCCGAGCTGTCTCTGCGATGGCTCCACGCTCCAGATTTCTTCTGGCATTTGATCTGAGAGAATAGTGGAAGTCCTCAGAGTGTCTAATCTAGTGGACTCCATCTTCTACCCAGCTCCACCCTAGTCGGCTCTCAAGCCCAACTTCAACAAGGCCCCCCTTCCGAAAGGGTGCAAGGGTGCCAAGTCCGGATTGTTGGCGGCTGGGTCCAGTCTAGGTCTGATGGGATCTAAAAGGGAACATGTAGGGAATGGTGCAGAGACATTCAGGAGCATCTGACTGACTCTCAATTCATTTGTCCGGGAGCTGGGCCACCCAGTCTGTCAAGTTACTGGTGATGCTGAGCCCCACCTAATAGACTGAGCTTCCTGCGGCTGCATCATTCCTCCAACCGCCTCCAGGGACTTGGTTTAAGATCTCAGGGATGATACACACTGACGAGCCTAAAATACCACAAAGGGTGTGGACAGGGAGAACACAGAATTGTTCACCAAATCCCACAGTGCCAGATGGGGGGAAGCAAGCTTCCGGAGTGCAGGTTCCAAATGAGCAAAAGGAGACACGTCTTCAGCCAGCTTGGGGGATGAGACGGTGAGGAGGGGCAGGGGCCAACACCTTGAATTAGATATTTGAAAGATTGGCCCTTGGTGGGTGGAGAACAGTTGGAGATGGTGCAGGCTGCATCTCCTTTACTCCTCTTGCCCTTATCACTCCTCCCGCCAAACCCCTTGGGTGCCAGAATCCGACTCAATTCAGTATTGTTTAGACTGTTATGAAAATGTCCCGTCCCCGCAGTTCCAGGGCCCCTCTGCTTTGACAGACATTTTTGGGCTCAAAACAGAAGGCTGTCTCCTGGCACCAAAGGGATCTGGAATAGTCTTTCAGGACTAAAGGAGGTCCGATTAAGCAGAAGAAACTGATCTTCTGGGGAACAAGGGGCCTGGGCAGGGAATGTGTTTGTTATGTCAGTATATTGTACTCTTCCGAGTGTTTAATACAGAGCTCTGCACCCAGTAAGTGCTTAATAAATAAAATTCACTGACTGGGTGCTCAGTTAACTAACAGCTGGAGTCTCTTTGTGCAGACAGCCACAGACCTGGCCCTGCCCCATACTGCCTGATCTGCATCAGTATTACAAAACACAGCCAGGTGCAGATGTTCAGAGGACCTGTCCTGGGTGGGCCCCTGAGGGACATCCTCTCCCTGGCACCACGTACCTGCCTCAGAGCCCTTTGAGCAAAGCGAACCTGGGGTAGCAGGTGTTTTCAGGGGAATTTTACCTCCTGTTCTCCAGGCTAAGTCGGGTTCGGGACTTTATCTGCTCAAAGCCAACTGGGAGCCTCCCTGCTCCCTTCCTATTCCGTCCTTCTCACTGTCAAAGCCTTCTAGACTGTCTGCTCCTGTTCTAGGCTTCACCTAGAGCCCGAGTCTTGGTTTAGTGCAAGGAGTTCTGGAATCCAATCGTGCAACACTGGTTGCCAGGGTTTAGGCCAGGCAGAGAGCTTTGGCCTGAAGCAGAGAGGCAGGCCTCAGTGCCCAGAAGTACAACCTATAGTTTCTGCTTCTCCTACCTCAAGCAGCTCCTCAGAGCTTTCTTTTAGTTCATGTAGCTCCTTCACCTGCAAGGTTGGAGCTTTCTCAACCAAGCGACTGATTCCACAGCAACAGCAGATTATCTTCCTGACCGCGCCAACCCTGCCCAGCTCTGACACGGACCCCACCTGTCCTCCAGTTCCTAATGACTGTTTCAAGGAAATGAAGCCAAGAGGAGACAGTTCACTGCCACCTCCTGGACTCTGAGAGGAGAGCCCGCCCCAGGCATGAAGATATGATCTCAGGATGCAGTCTAGTTTGCAAAGAAAATGGTGGCTTTTCCCTTCAGTGGAAGGGAAACATTGAGTACTAAGGCAGAAGGGAGAGACAGGGGAGTATACTGAGGACAGGGGTAGAGGACTGAGAATGGGGGTAGAACATGGAGAGAGAGGGGAACCCTCAGAACAGGATAGAGCACTGAAGATGAGGTAGAACACTGAGGAATCGGGGGTAAGTTGGGGAGATAAGATAGAGCACAGAAAATGAGGTAGAGCACTGAGGTTTGAGGGGTGAGTGGGAGAGAGATGGAAACACTCAAGGCCGGAGAGAGCAATGAAGATGAGGTAGAGCACTGAAGATTGAGGGGTGAGGTGGGGAGAAAGGGGAGCACTCAGGACAGTATGGAGGATGGGGAGTGGAATATTGAAGATGGGGAGAAGAAATAAAGATGCGTGGGGGTGGGTAAAGAGGTTAAAGCACTGGACTTCTGGAACCTTCCCCAGCTGTGTCGGGTCCTTCAAATAATCTGGCTCTGTCCTGCTGCATGGGGACCAAAGGGGCAGGAAAAATAAAAGAGGATTTTTGATCTTTCACCTTGCCTCATCTCACTGACTTCTCGACATTCTTACTAATCACTCGGCAGATGAGGTAGGCCCTTAAGCTGACAGTCTTAGAATCCTTGACATCTAGATCTGGAGGGAACCTTTAGAGGTCGTTCGGTTCAAAGCCCTGACCCCAAGCAGATGAATACTAAAGTATCCAGTTTGGCTCCGTGTGTCCTTTCTTGAAAGGCCTCTGGGGTGGGACATTGGTCTTCATCATCAGTGGTATTTATTGAGTGCTTATTGTGCACAGAGCACTGTACTAAGGCGTTTGGGAAAGAACAACACAGCAGAGTTGGTAGACACATTCCCTGCCCGAGATCCTTTTGTTTGGAGTCAAGCCAATTTTGATTTGCCATTAGGCACTCAAAAATAGAAACGGCATGGCCTAGTAGATAGAGCATGGGCCTGGGAGTCAGAAGGTCATGGGTTCTAATCCCAGATCTGCCACTTGTCTGCTATGTGACCTTGCGTAAGACACTTAATTTCTCTGTGCCTTAGTTCCCTTAGCTGTAAAATAGGCATTAAGACTCTGAGCCCTATGTGGGACAAGGACTGTGTCCAACCCGATAACCTTGTATCTACCCCAGTGATTAGTACAGTGCCTGGCACATAGTAAGCACTTAACAAATACCATCACACCCTAAAACCATAGCCAGTGTTGAACTGGCTCAGTCTCTCCTGGGTTTCTTCCTTAGCTCTCACCCAGTGCCCAGCAGTTAGGGCTTGCTACCCAAGAGTGAATCTGGGCTACTGGGATCATGAGGCCTTGCCCGGTGCAGTTGTTTGGGTGGGAGTCCACAGTGCCCGTGGCCAAAGGAAGCTGTCTTAGAGAAGTGGATGAGGGCTGTCACAGCTTGGGGTGGTCTCTCCAGGACACCCAAGGGCAGAAGCCTTCCTTCTTGGGCTGCAAATTGCTTGCCTAGTGTTGGGGTTGGAAAAGGGTCTCGGTTCCCTTGCCTTCTCCCAGTTCCCAGTGCCCCAGGACACTCTGATCCTCCTTAGATCCATTTTGGGGAGTGGGGTGGACCAGGGTGGGCAGAAAGCCCAGAAATACTTATTGGTATGGTTGTTCTGCCATTTAACCTCAGTAATACTAAGGTCACTGGGACCTGTTATCCCCGGTCTGCTCCCTGTAACCAGAGTTCCCTGTTGTTGTATTGTACTCCTAAGCGCTTTGTACAGTGCTTTGCATACAATAAGCACACAATAAATGGTATCTCCTTAGAAATCACCCACCCGCCCCGGCCATAAATTTACCTCTGGACATACCAGGTTTGCCCTCTCCCCAAAGCCCATTCTAGGCTCTTTTAAGTGCCAAATATCTTCTGCTCTGGTGTCAGGGAGCTGGTAATGGTATTGCCCATATCCTCCCTCAGACCTGAAACTTCAACTCTCTTCATATCTGTCAGATGATCCCTCTCCTCGTGTTCAAAGCTTTATCAAAATTATATCTCCTCTGAGAGGCCTTCTTCTACTAAGCCCACTTTCCCTATCTCGCTCTCTCCCTTCTGTGTTGACTCTGCATTTGGATTTGTACTCTTTATTCACCCCATCCTCGTCCCCACAGCACTTCTGTAAATATCCTTAATTTATTCTGGTGCCTGTCTCCCTGCCTAGACTATAAGCTCCCTGTGGGCAGCGAATGTGTCTATAAACTCTGTTATTACTGTGCTCTCCCAGATGCTCTGCATATGGTAAAAAGTCAGTAAATGCCACTGATTGACTAACTGGGGTAGGCACTACCTGATCTAGCCTCTCCTCATAGAGATGGCTATACAAAGACCTGGGAGGCAGGGGTTGCCCAAGGACTACGGTTAGGTGATCCCAGCATTACTGGTGGCCATTTTGAACACCTCTTCTTAGATCCTAAACTTAGTTAATGGATCCCACTATCCACCCCAAGGAAGCAACAGCTCATAGAAAAGGAAGATCCCTACCTAGATAGGGCCTGAACCTTCCCTGGCTGAGTAACGTCAAAGAGCTGCTGTAACTACCCTTACCAGTGGTTTACTGGGAGTCTGACTGAGAGGTCGCTTGCTGGTCATGGCCCTGGAGAAGACAATAAATCCTTGAATGCTCCGAGGGTGTTTGAAGATTAAGGAAATTCAAATTCAGTCTGGAAGTCACCCAAGCTCTGGACCTCCAAAACAGATGTATTTCAAAGAGATGAAACAAGGCCTAGAGAGATCAAAGTCTTGGAGCAATGTACCCTGGGTAAGCCCAGTGAGGGCAGAGTCTTCCTCACTGTGAGAGGCAGGAGGGGCATGACAAAAGGTGAACTGGCTTGGAAAAGAGGAAGGCCGCTCCTGGTAGCAGACATCATGATTAGTCACTGCTGCCCTGCAGTGACCCCAGGGTGAAGGCTGGGGTGAAGGCTGGGTAAGAGCCCCAGGGATTGGGTACTGTCTTGGATCCCCAAACCTTTTCGGATTTGATTGAATCTGTTTCAGCATCTTTCACTGCTTCCTATTCAACTCAAATCCCAAGTCCTGTCTAGACCCCCAGTCTTCCCATGGTTCCTGCCCTCTGTCCCTGAAACCATCTTCAGGAATCTTGCAATTTCTGCCCCCAGCAATCCCCTTAGGACATGAATTCCTAAGGGCTTGCAGCCAGCCTGTGTTGCAAACCCCTGGCCCTATCCAATCCAGCCTGTTCTGGTTCTGATCTATAATCATCATTGTTATTACCAACAGTGTATACTGTTCACTGGGTGCAGGGTGTTGTTTTGGGCACCTACTGTGTGCAGAGAACTGTATTAGGTGCCTACTGTATGCAGAACACTGAGTAGTGCTAGTTGCTTATTCTGTAGGCTGAACAAGGTACTTGGGGGACTGCAGTAGAAGTAAAAGAAGCATTCCCTGCCCTTAAATGGCTTGCGATCTAATGTCTGGCTTGGTCAGAGTTGAGCCATAGACTGAGGTTTCCAAAACTGGTCTTTGTCCAAGAAAGGCCAAAGAAGGGCCAGGCCTTTCTTTCTGAGGGTGGCTACTTCATAGGCAAGGTGGTTTACACATTTGACATCACACCTCATGCACAAGAGAGACCCGCCTGCCACGGGGTTGGGTGTGTGTGGGACAATCCCTCTGACTTTAGCTGGGGGTGCCAGAATGGGGTCCAAGTCATTCTGAGCGTCATAGATAGGATGAGAGTGAGGTCAGAGTGGGGCAGGGCGATGGGGGAATGAAGAGGAGAGAGGAGATATGAAAAGAAGGAGAAGAAGAGAGAAGAAGGAAGAGCATAATGGGGAGGAAAGAGGAGAGAGGGGAATAGAGGACTCGAAGAGAGGCCAGGAGGTGCTGCTAACACCAGGAAAACACTACCAGCTTGCCAACGCCAAACCAGAGCCGTTCAGTCCTCAGAGAGCCTCAGATGGTAGTAGCTGTGATGGGCTGAACCAGACCTGATTTCCGGGGTTACCTCTACTGCTGTGCCACGATTCCTTCTGACAGGGGTCCTGGCGGCAGCATTGGGGCCTGGCCCTGGACCAGTGGCCCTGACCTCCACTGATGCTGTTATGCTCCTTCCCACGGTCATGCGTGGAGGGGAGTTTCTGGTGCAGTCAGAAACCCGTAGTTGCGACTGTGCTGGATTCTCCCACCATACACAGTCCTGAGGTAAGCTGGCATAGCTGATACGGTCATGGCGTTGGCAGCAACGGTGGCTTTTGTGCTCCTGGGCTGCTTAGAATTGTCGTCATATCTAGGGACCCACAGGATCACTCTGCCACCAACTGAAGGCAAGAGCTCTGGGCTACTTTAGGCTTTTTGGACTGAGGGGCCGAGTCCCCCGCAAAGAATGGCTGTTCTGTCCATTTGGGGACACCCGATCCCACTCAATTCAAACCTGACTTCTCTTTTTCACTCCTTTTCACTGGGTCTCTCATAGCTTATCAAGATCTCTCTTTCTCTCTCTCTCTCTCTTTTTCTAACAACCCTGATCCCAACCAGACAACCCTTCAACCTTCCAGAATTTTCACACCCTAATGGGCAAATGACAAATACGGGGGGGGGGGGGGCTGAGGAGGGGAGGGACCAATGCTGGATCCAATGAAAAGCCCCCTGCTCCCTCTCTCTCCACCTGAGGTCAATTAGCAGAGGAAGTGTTTTCAGTCCCATTCCAGAGACGCGGCCCCTCGACGCCCGCCAACGCATAGAGTTGGGGCCGCCCGGTGGAAGTCTTTGAAGAAGACCCATTCTGAGCTGGTTTCAAGGAGGCTGCAGCTGGGGGAATGAGGTCTGTGTGGACCAAAACCTCTTTTATGAAGTAATTAACTCTTTATAGGAAACTAAATCACTGACTAATAGGGTGATTGTTTAACAATTGACATAAATATTCACGAGGAAAGCCCCAGTTTCTTGCTCCCACACCCACTGGGAAGGTGTATATAAAGGTCTGGGGGAGAAGGAATCGGTCAGACCTGAAAGAAGGCAGCCGTCACCCCACCCGCAACTTTTCCTCATCCTACCATGGCCTCCCCCTGCTGCAGATCTACCGTTGGAACCACCGGCTCCCTCAGGAGTGGCAGGTTTTCAGAGGCCAGGGCTGCTTCCATGTGCCTGACCGCTGCCCTGGCCAACGTCAACCGCCCCCGCGTTGGCGTGACCCCGCTGGGCCGGCCCAGTCTCTGCGTGCCGGCCAGCTGCCGGGCCGCCTGCCCCTTGCCTGGCTCCTGCAACATCCCCGCCAACATTGGGAACTGCGGAAATTTCTGTGAGGGCATCCTGAATGGCCACGAGAAGGAGACCATGCAGTTCCTGAATGACCGTCTGGCCAACTACCTGGAGAAGGTGCGCCAGCTGGAGCAGGAGAATGCTGAGCTGGAGACCAAGATCCGTGAGTGGAGCAAATGCCAAGTCCCCTTTGTGTGCCCGGACTATCAGTGCCAATTCCGGACCATAGAAGAGCTGCAGCAGAAGGTAACATTCTGGGGCGCTCTTGGGGCAAACTGGGAGAAAGAAGCTGGGAAGCTACTTCTGCTTGTGATATTGAAGAGTCGAGAACCCAAAAGGGTTAAACTGGGGATTTCTGCTCTCTTGGGGAACTTTGGAAGTGAATGTCCTACAGTGAGCATGATTTCTGACTGTTTTCTGAAAACTGAAGGAACTGGGAGGCGGGCAAGGTCAAGTAAGAAAAGGGATGGGTTGGGGGGTGCTGGGCAGAGTGTTTTCAGGTCGTCGGGGCGAGAATCTCTTGGGATAGTTATCTGGGATCACGTCTGAGCCAGAAGCCCACCGTGCACCTGTGGAGGGGAATTAGTAAGAGGAGGAATTGGATGTCAAGTGAAGTGTCTTAGGACAAGGAACGAGAGCTTCTTCCCTAAGGAGCAAGTAATGCTTGTTGACATCTACTGGAGTCATTTGGTAGCCCAGTGTCTACACTGTTCTGCCCACCCTACCATCCCTGGAAAACCAGGCCTCATTTGAGGCCTATACCTTAGAGAAGCAGCATGGCCCAGTGGAAGGAGCCCGGGCTTGGGAGTCAGAAGTCATGGGTTCTAATCTCAGCTCTGCCACTTGTCAGCTGTGTGACTGTAGGCAAGTCACTTAACTTCTCTGTGCCTGTTACCTCATCTGTAAAATGGGGATGAAGACTGTTAGCCTCACGTGGGACAACCTGATTACCCTGTATCTACCCCAGCGCTTAGAACAGTGCTCTGCACATAGTAAGCAATTAACAAATACCAATATTATTATTATACCTGGAGGATTGCTCTACTAGCTGATCTCCAGTCCTGTTAGAGAGGTGGCTCACGGGCATTTTGCCTGGAAGGCCAGATCGGGTGTCCAAACCTGGGGAGGGATAGAAAGCCATTTTCATTTAGCTGCAGCATGGGTATTGTGCCCGACATTCAGAACCATCTCACGTGTGACCTCCACTCCCCCAGATCCTGTGCACCAAGTCTGAGAACGCACGGCTGGTGGTGCAGATCGACAATGCCAAGCTGGCTGCGGACGACTTCCGCACCAAGTAGGTGACGGACAAACGGTCGGTGGGGGGAGGGGAAAGGGGAAGGAAAAGCAATTCCCCCTGCCTCCACTCCTTCCCTCTCTCCTTAGAATGTCTTGCCAGTGTTCCCACTTCAGGAAGTGGAAACCTGTGATTCCCAGGGAGGGAAGGGATGAGTAGACTCCTGCCATAATTGTGGCTTTTTCCAGAAGCTGCTGGGGAGACTTGTCAGGGCTGTCGATTGATACTGCTAATGCCCCTTCAATGCCTAGTGAGAAGAGGGGGATGCCAGTACCCAAGCTCACACAGGGGTTGGAACAGGGCCCACCTGCTGGGTGGCCAGGAAGCCAGGCACTCTCATCTGCCTGGGAGGGGGGGCATTACTTGGAAACAGAATGGGGCCAGTTTGGTCTCTGACTCACAGAGTCCAATCTCTGCACCGGGAGCCAAGGGAGTCAATGAAACGTGGGCTTCCTCTTGACGTCAGGGAATAACTAAAAGGTTCAGCATGTTCCCATCCCATCGTACAAACCAGTAGGCTTTGCAGACAAAGCAGGAAGATGAGGAAACCCCAAAGCAGAAAGGAAATGAGAGCTAGGCCCTCTGGGACCTTAGAGGCCTTTTGAAGATTCTACCTGGTTAACTCACCAGCCATCTCCCCTGCCTGCAGGTATGAGACGGAGCTGTCCCTTCGCCAGCTAGTGGAGGCCGACATAGGGGGCCTCCGCCGCATCCTGGATGACTTGACATTGGCCAAAAGTGATCTGGAAGCCCAGGTGGAGTCACTGAAGGAGGAGCTGCTCTGCCTCAAGAAGAACCATGAACAGGTGGGAACCTTCTTCACTGTCTACCTAGGACGCAGGCCTTGGAAGTAGTGGTTGACTGTGCCCTGAGGCACAGAATGGAGAAACCGTAAGAGTTAGAAAATCTGATGCCCTTCTGGGAGAGTGACTGTTTTCCTTGATGAGTTTCCATTGGATAGCTCCCATGACTTGTGCTGTGCTGTATTGATTTAAAAGGCCAATGGAGAGCTGGGTATTTGGTTTAGGACTAGGCCCTTGGGGGCACTCAGGTGCAGTATCAGCACATTCCAAATGGTTTGGATAGAAGTGTAGATGAGTGGTATATTCTGGGTCATTGTGAGAGGGAGCCAGTGATAAAGAGGGAAGAATCAGGAATGTTGGATGATCTGGGTTGGATTACTGTGGGGTAAGTCAAACACGGAGAGGGGAGAGTTAAGGGTGTTGGATGGTCCATGCTGGGTCATTTGGGGAAGAGTCAGATATGGAAAGGGGAGATTTAGGGGTGTTGTTTGGGTCATTCCTAACTTAGAGGGTGAGCATCTAGTCTCACTGGCACACAGTTCTTCTAAGTATTTTGGGGTCCCTGCTGGAGGCAGCAGCCTGGGCTGGGGGCGTCTATCTCCAGGAATAATGTGGCTCATGGTGACCTATCAGGATATTTTGAATGTGCATCTGCCGCTTTTGTGTGGAACTTCCTTGTCCTCATAGAGAGATGCTGTCTTCTCCAAGTCATTTAGAAACTCCCGTTGCACCCTCCCTCTGGCTGGAATGGGCTGGGGAGGAAGGCGATGCTGCTGCAGTGCTGCTGTGGAAATGTAGCTCTCTCACCTTTCCACATCTCCACAGGAAGTGCACAACCTGCAGTGCCAGCTGGGAGACAAACTCCGAATCGAGTTGGACACCGCACCACCCGTGGACCTGAACCGGGTGCTGGGGGAGATGCGCTGTCAGTACGAGGCCATGGTGGAGACCAACCGCAATGACGTGGAGCAGTGGTTCACGGCCCAGGTGAGTGGGTTCGGTAAGAAATTCCTCGTGCCTCCCGGAGGGTCCTCCTCGGCCTGACACCTCCCTGCCACCCGGCCGGGCCCTGTCTATCTTCCAGTCGGAAGGACTGAGCATGCAGGTGATGTCCTGCTCGGAGGAGCTGCAGTGCTGCCAGTCGGAGATCCTGGAGCTGAGACGAACGGTTAATGCGCTGGAGATCGAGCTACAGGCACAGCATAAGATGGTGTGTGTTGTTTCATATCTTTGGTGTCATTTTGTCCTAGCAACGTGGCTGGATGTCCCCAGACAGACAGAGCCCCCTCTCTGATTATTGCCTAATGGTCAAAGGGGAAAGGCCAGAGCCAGAGAAAGTTCGAAGTTTGAAGAGATGAAGAGACAGTATTTTTCCAACCCAGGGATGATCTAGAAATTAAAGCCAATTGTTTTCAGAGGCTAGAATTGGGAAGTAGCTTGCTCCAAAGCTGGGAACATGTTGAGAAGGTTTGACTCCGCCAATCTCTGGTAGGCCAGAATAATGGGTCCTTTAATAATGGCTCTTCTATTCCTCTTTCTATTCCTTCTATTATTTCTATTTCTATTCCTTTTCCCATCCAGAGAAACTGCCTGGAGAATTCGCTGGCAGAGTCGGAAGCCCGCTACAGCACAGAGCTGGCCCAGATGCAGTTCCTGATCAGCAACACGGAAGACCAGCTGGCCGAGATCCGCTGTGACCTGGAGCGGCAGAACCAGGAATACCAGGTGCTGCTGGATGTGAAGGCCCGACTGGAGAGCGAGATCTCTACCTATCGGGGCCTGCTGGAGAGCGAGGACTGCAAGTAGGTATTCTGCCAGTGCCGTCAGCCTGTACCCCCTCCCCTTGGGGATCAACAGCCATGAATTCAACAGGTGGTATCTGGGTGGAGTTTTCCCAAACCCCACACTTTCTAGGAGGCCCGCAGAGTTGGTGAGTTTTTTCCAGAGGCAGCCTCATTTACATGCATATCCGTCAGCATTTCAGATTCCTTCTCTGCTCTCTCTGCCAGGATCCCTGGTTCCCATCCCCTTGGGAAGAGCCAAAAAGGCAAGGGGAACACCAAAGGCATTAGAATGTGGAAATGATTTCTTCTGTAATATCTCTATTTCTGTCTCTTTGTCTTTCTCTGCCACATTCTTTGTCTCTTAATGTCTTTCTGGCTCATTCTCTATCTCTTTATCTCTCTTCCTCATTTCTAATCCCGGGTCTGCCACTTGTCAGCTGTGTGACTGTGGGCAAGTCACTTCACTTCTCTGTGCCTCAGTTACCTCATCTGTCAAATGGGGATGAAGACTGTGAGCCTCATGTGGGACAACCTGATGACCCTGTATACCCCAGCGCTTAGAACAGTGCTCTGCACATAGTAAGCGCTTAGCAAGTACCAACATTATTATTATTTTCTATCTCACTGTCTTTCTCTATGTCTCTCTTCCTCATTCGTGGTCTTAAAAGAGGCATTAAAAGATGTCTCTGCTTCCATCTCTCTGCCTCTCCTGATGTCTCTCTACCTCTTAATGTCTCCCTCTCTCTTGATATCTCTCAGACTCTCTTGATGTCTCCATCTGCCTCTGCCTTTCTGCCTCTCTTGATGGTTTTGTCTCTTTTAAAGTCTCTCTCTACCTCTTTTAATACCTCTCTCAATGTCTCCCTGCCCCTTTTAATGTCCCTTTGCTTCTCTCTGTCTCCCTCGCGGTGCCTCTTTTAATATCCCTCTGTCTCTCTCTTCCTCCTTCCAATTTTTACCTTTGTTTTCCTCTTTTTGCCTCTCGTTTCATTTCCCCAACACCCATGTTTATCCTTCTAATGCACTGTTATCCCCAGTCTAACCTATCTTTTCCCGCAGGCTGCCCTGCCATCCCTGTGCCACCCCAGCGATGTGCACCCCCTGTGCTCCGCCTCCTGCCTGCACACCCTGCAAACCCTGCCCCTCCAGTTCCCGCTCTGCCTGCGGCCCCTGCGCTCCCCCTCGGTGTTAAAGCTCGTCCTGGCCTAGTGCGATGAAAATGGGAAAGTCATGGCCCAGGCTGTTCCTTTCTCCACCCGGGCCACCCCATATTGGGCCTGAATCAGTTCCGTAGATGCAGTTTTCTTCCTGCTTTTCCCCACCCTAGCCTCCCGCTAGTTGCCCCCCTGCCCCTTCAGCCCACGGTTGCTGTTGGAGCATCTCCGTTCATGTCTTTTCTATTCCCTGCTGCTCATGTCTCCTGAGATGCTGTCAAGAGTCTTTATTTATTGGCCAATAAACTTCATTTCTGAGGCATAGTACACCCCATCCTCCTGGGATATATGTCCATTAACTCCTTCCCTTGGTCCAGAGTTCTCTGTGGATCCTGGGCAAGGAGCTAGAGGGAGGAGGGTGCTTGGATCACGTGAAGTTGTGGCACCTGAACAGGAGGGCAGAAGGGCAGAGATGGGGGGAAGGGACTGAGATGGCACCAGCAGAGATCAGGGACAAGAAGTGGTCCATGGGGAAAGGCCACACCAGGAAGACTGACTGGTCTTGGATCTGCAGAGTGAGAATCCCAGCCCCCAGAGCTGGTCCAGAGAATTAGAAAGAATTTGTACCCAGATGTCACTGGAGGAGTCTGTAGGGTGACCAAACCCAAACCTACTACTCTACTGTAAGGGCAGAAGTCAGGGGGCACCTGCAGTTTGAGTTCTGTCGGCAGGAGCAAGACAGCCTAGACTCCCCAGAGATCCAGGCCACACCACGGGGTGAATGAATGAGCGGTCAAAGTTCAAGCTGACTCTGCCCCTTCCGCTTGACTAAAATGCTTGCTGATTACCAACAGAGGCCCCTCAGATGGCTTGGTGTCCTCTCCCTAACCCATCCCAGGAATTCCCCACTCTAACACACTTCTGGTACCCAGCACTCCCTCATGCTATTCCTAGGAATAGCCCATCAACACATTCTATCCAGAGATAGAGAACAGGTTCAAGAAGGCAGTTTCCTGCTTCTGGTCCATCTTCAGAATGAAGTCTGTGAGTTGATCCATTCGCCACCCTGTTGGAAAAACTCCCACCCCCAGCTCTGCCACTATACCTCCCATGCTTCTGTGATACCTCCAACCTGCGAAGAAGCATACGTCATGGCATATTAGGACTGGGGAGGGTCTCAATGCCCATCACGCTGTCTCCAGCCAGGCATGGCTGTCAACTCCAGGACTTCAGTGTTGGTGCCCATCAGGTCTGCTTTCAGGAGGAGGTTGTCTGCAGAAAGCCCAGGAGCAGCTTTCTGGGCTCCTGTCTAGCCCAGTGCTCGGCACACAGTAAGCACTCAGTAAATCACTGATCGATTGGGAACCCTCGAAGGAGTCAGTTTGGGTGGGGACCCGGCTCCTGGGCAGGGGATAGCAGGTCTGATGCCCACTTCTCTGAAGATAATGTTTGGTCGGTGATGACACATCCTGAAACTCTTTCACAGATGCCACATCCCACAGACAGAGGGCCCTATGGGGGAAGTCTTAATTTAGCAACCGACTCCACCGCTCTGATTCTTCCTTTGTACTTCAATAGCTCCTTTCATCCAATGGGTTCAAAGCGGCCCCCAAATAAACCCCACCCACTCCCAACCCTCAGTGGCGGCGGCCGGGCTAATGGGCAGCAGCTCATTCTCATTTTACACACGGGAGTCACCGAGTCACTGCAGTAGCAAGGGACGCTCCAGTCGCCATAAAGTGAGTCAGAGGGGTGATGAGGGGTGTGTGACCTGCGTCTCTGGAGTTCAGACCTATTGCCCCACCCCTGCCTGCCGCCTCTGCCTATTTCAAGAGAGGTGCTCCTTGGACTGGAGAGGCTTTAAAGGCCTGAAAGGGCCTCCCGTCTACCTTCCTTGATAGTTAGGGATGCTGGGTATAGGAGAAGAGGGAGGCTTTCCTATCAAGAACCAAAACAGGACATTTTTCTTCTGGAAACCACCATTTCCATCCCTTCACTTAGCCTTCGAGGTTCTAAATCCAACCAAGTTTTTAGAAAGGAGTGAATGGACTGTTCTACTGAGCATTCATTCATTCGTATTTATCGAGAGCTCACTGTGTGCAGAGCACTGTACTCAGCTTTTGGGAAAGTCCAGTACAATAATAAACACTCACATTCCCTGTCCATGAGTGAATAGCACCAAACTTGCTCTGCTCTTATCAATACTGTTTTTCTGCTTTTTCCCTTATTTCCTTAAGTGGCATTCGTTAAGCACTTACTATCTGTCCGGCACTGTACTAAATGCTGGGGTAGATATAAGATGATCGGGCTGGACACAGTCCTTGTCACTCGTTCATTCAATCGTATTTATTGAGCGCTTACTTTGTGCAGAGCACTGTACTCTCACGCGGGGCTGATAGTCTAAATTCCCATTATACAGCCAAGGTAACTGAGGCACAGAGAAGTAAGTGATTTGCCCAAGGTCACACTGCAGACAAGTGCCAGATCAGGGATTAGGATGTAGGCTCTCTGACTCCCAGGCCGGTGCACTTTCCACTAGGCCTTGATTCTTTACTGGCAAACCCAGGCAGGGTGTTTTTTTCGATGAGTCAGAGCCCTTAAACTCTGGTTTCCTAACAAAACAAGACTTAGCTCAAAAATCCTTCTGCTTCACTGATTCTGATACCTGGGCCCTAGAGAGATGTTAGAATGGAGATCTGGATGGCTGGGTGGGGGTACACAGAAGCCAAAGGGATTCTTGGGAGGGGCTTCATCTCCTTAACTTTTTTGAGAGTGAAGAGATGGATAACAAAGGGATTTCAGGAGAAAGAATTCAGGAACCTGGATATTTGGCAATAGATCTTTTGAGGTCCTCCTCCTCCTCTGTTGCTTCCTCTCCATCCCAACCAACTCTACCATACTAACTCTTTTGTATTGTACACTCCCAAGTGCTTAGCACAAGGCTGTGCTCAATAATTACCACTGGTTGATTGTCCAAATCGTGGAGTAATGTCTATTTATCTAATTTCAAGCAAATTGCCACTACCTCTACTCTCATTCTCCCTGCCTCCACTCACAATTCCATAGCAGGAATTCAACCAAGTCTCCCTGTTCCTCAGGCCTCTAAGGGGCCCAGCCCCCCATCTTAAGTCTCAAGATTCCCATGGGCTCTCAAGACCCTTCTCACAGTTGGTCCTGCTCAGACTGCAGATTTTCTCACCTCCCATTTATCCTTCACGACCCTATCCTTCAGACCCTTTCACTCTTTCACTCCCACTCACCAACCAACACCTTCCTTTCGATTAAATGTATCACTAAGCCTCCTAACCAGTGGAAGCCTCATTTATGCACTTCATCTCAATCCACACTGAGTACTTTTGTACATTTGGTATTCAATCGTACATTCGATAACTTACTTTTATTACTATATATACACACCCCTCATCAACCCTCTGACTCACTTTATGGCGACTGTATATATATACACACTTTTATATTAATAGAAGCCAAGTAGAAAACCAGGCCTGGGAATCAGGGGACACGTGTTCTGAACCTGGCTCGGTCACTTGCCCGCTGAATGACCTTTGGCAAGACACTAATTTCTCTGGGCCTCAGTTTCCTCACCTATAAAATGGGGACTAAATACATGTTCTTCCTTCTCCTTAGACTGAGAGCCCCATGCGGAACAGGGACTATGTCCAACCTGATTATCTTGTAACTACCCTAGTTCTTAGTACAAAGTGCTTAACATATAAAAAGAGCTTAAATACCACAGATATTATTTACTCTAGTGCTTAGAACTGTGCTTGGTACACAGTGTCTAATAAATAATAAACAATTATTACTATTGCTATTATTATTACTATGTCTCCTTTATGAGAATTTAGGATTCTTTGTTTTATACTTCATAAGGGTCTGCGACGGGGATGCTATTTGCACAAGAGGCATTTGGATGGGCATCCTGTTAGAGAAGCAGCATGGTCTAGTGGATAGAGCACGAGCCTGGGAGTCAGAAGATCTTGGGTTTTAATCCAGGATCCACCTCTTGTCTGTGTGACCATGGACAAGTCACTTAACCTCTCTGCACCTCAGATACCTCATCTGTAGAATGAGGATCGAGACTGTGAGCTCCAGGTGGGACAGGGACTGAGTCCGACCCGATTTGCTTATACCCATCCTAGCACTTAGTACACTGCCTGGCACATAGTAAGTACTTAAATACCATAATTATTAATATTATTATCAGGTCTACTAATCCTGAGGAGAAGGGGTTGAACTACAGTCTAACAGATCACCTCTTCCCCCGGCTAATCATATGATGTGATCTGATGCCAGCCTGATGCCCACTCCTCGCATGCAGCCCCTTGGGTCTGGCAATGTCCGCAGTGATCCCCCAGGCCTCAGACTGCTGCTGGCCCCAGGGTGTTTCATTTTTTGTCAGTTTTTTAAATAAAAAGAAAACAAACATGAAGCTTCTCATTTTGTCTCCTCCATCCACCCCTTGGGACAGACAGATCTCGGGCAGCCCAAAACCTTCCAAGGAGCTAGGACAGAGCCACTTTTGTTTACGATGCTTCCTGCTTTGTGGAGAAGGGAAGGGGATTCCCCATTCCGGAGCCCGGGTTGAAAAGTGGGGAGATAGACCTTCCCTTGCCCCTGACACAGGTGTCAGCTCCAGGTTCACCCACACGTGTTCGGGCAGCATGAATCCTCCCGAGAAGCTGGGAGATCCCTGGCTGCTGCGGCCCAGACCTAAGTCTCCTTGTTTTTTGGACAGTCCCACCTCTCTCTTCCCCACCGCCGCCCCTGGCTTGGAAGAACACGAAACCTAGTAATTTAAGCGATGAGTCAATTGATACCTGTTTGTCATATCATCATGAAAGATTTTGCCTGAACAGTGTTTCGTAGAAGCAAAATGCACCAACCCATCGTGGAACACTTCCTAACCACTAAGAACAATGGGTGCTCAATAAGTGACCAATCAACTGCATTTGTTGAGACCTTACTGTGTGCAGAGCACTGAACTAAGCACTTGGAAAAGTAGAAGGTAACAGAGGTGGTAGACACATTCCCTGCCCACAATGAGCTGACAGTTTACAGACTAGTCTAAATAGTTTTACAACTACTATTGATTTGATGGGAAAGGAACAATGACAGACAATATTCCCCGCCCTCAACCTCTAGCTACCGATCACTTGACCGTGACTTTGGGCAAGTCATTTCACTTCTCGGTGCCTCAGTTACCTCATCTGTAAAATGGGGATTAAGACTGTGAGCCTTATGTGGGACAACCTGATTACCCTGTATCTACCCCAGTGCTTAGAACAGTGCTCGGCACAGAGTAAGTGTTTAACAAATACCAACATTATTATTATTATTAACTCTTCATATTTGTACATGTGCAAAGGTACAATATCAAAAGCTCTGCAATGGGTTCGTGAACAGCCAGGACACCTCAGGGAAAAAGCCACTGTGGTCGTAAAGGGAATGAACTGGGAATTGAACCGGCTCAACGGCTCCAGCAGGACACCATAGATGCTCTGTGTTTCTGTTTAAGTTTCACTGGGTTTATGAAGCTCTCTGCTCCATCTTGTCCCCTGGGGCATTGCTACTCTGGGCATGCCCAAATGAAGATTGTCCTTTCGGCTCTTCCTCTGACTAAGGTGCTCCTGCAAAAAGGGTCTGGGGGAGGCAGCCAGGAGACTTTGACTCAGCCCGAGGTGGCTTGCATGTGAGTGATTTGGTTGAGGGGCTGAGTCCATGTTTCCTGGCCTGCTCTCTTGGACTCTGGGTGTGAGTGGGGCTGCAGGTGGGGACATCACTGGGCACACTCGGTATCACTTCAATCTCCCCTTGGCCACTCATCTGGGAGCCCACCACCTTGGGGAGCTAATGTCATTCACGGGAGCTTAGCCATGAAGGGTGAGCCCCTTGCAGAGGGGTCTTCCTGGAGTGGACAGAAAACCAGGCTGCTCCCCAGTGAATGTCTTTGTCAATCACATCTCTTATCTCCAACCTCTTGCTCACATCCTCTCTCCTGCTTGGAGATCCCTCTGCCTCCAAATCTGTTGGACTGTTGCTCTCCCCAACTTCAAAGCCCTTCTGAAATCCCATTTCCTCCAGGAGACCTGCCCCACTTAATTTTTCTTCTCCCTAGGTCATAATAATAATAATTGTAGTATTGGTTAAGCTCTTAATATGTGCAAGGCACTATACTGAGCCCTGGGATGAATATGAGCAAATCATGTTGGACACAGTCCCTGTCTCACGAGGAGCACACAAGTCATTTTACAAATAAGGTAACTGAGGCTCACAGAAATAAAGTGACTTGCCCAAGGTCACACAGCAGACAAGTGGCAGAGCTGGAATTAGAACCCAGGGCTTTCTGAAACCCAGGCCCATGCTCTATCTACTAGGCCATGATGCTTCTCTCCTCTCACCTCCCACCTTTGCACTCTGTGCTCCCTTCACGCTTAGAAAATGCACAACCACAAATGCAGTCCTGTATGCATTGATTTACATATTCTACTGTTTAAGCACTTACTCATTCCCACATCCATCTTCCATTCTCTTTTTCTTGTCATCTGTGAATTACTTTGTTGTCTATCATCCTCCGTAGATTGTAAGCTTGAGGGCAGGGAATCATGTCTTCCATCTCTGTTGTATACTCCCAAGACATAGTTCAGCATTCTGCATATAGTTAGGTGCTCAACAAATTCTATTGATTGATGTTTTGGACCTTGGTATACCCATCCTTGAAGGAGGGGAATGCCACTCCAGGGAAGTGGGGAGAGCAAGAATGGGGAGTGTACTGAGCATGTTGAAGGCAAGAGCTAGAGGAACCAAAAGAGACATTACTTTGACTACTCACCATCTAGGTGCTGGTGCTCCAGGTCCTCAGCCGGGGTCCCTGGGCCATTTCATCTTTTTTCCCGTGGTCCCGAAGGCTAGGGTCTTCTCTGTCTCTCTCCTGGGATCTTCGGTGGTCCATTAAACCAGGACCTCCCCAGCACAATGTGAGCCTGATGGCAGCAGGCCTTTCCCTCCCCGCTCCTGCCTTCTCTTTGAGAGTCCCCCTCTGTTCTCTTCACAGCTAGCCCCAGACAGGAGCTGGCCACAAAGCCCAGAGGTGGCTTTCACTGCCCAAAGTGATGCTTTGGTGTCGATAATGATACGCCGCCCAGCTGCCAAATTGGTCCGGACACTGCCAGAGGATCAGTCTCCTTTACTGTGGTAGCTTTTACAGACCTGACTCTTGAGAGTGTGGTGGCCATCTCTTCCAGGAGGGCACACGAGGGCTGTGGTTACTGTGATCTTGAAAGCTTTCAAGAAACTCCTCCAACCTCTTTTCGAAGGGCCACCAGCAGGCCCTGAGCGACCTTCTGCCTCTTCCTGTTGGATCTTGGAACCCTTTAGAAGGAGGGACTGCTCTAAGGGAATCTCCATCTGTTCTGCCTGTCTCCACGGGGTTGAAAAATCACAGCTCAAATTTCTCCAAATCCCAAGTCTCTCTCTCTCTCATGCAGTTGTAATCTCCCTCTCTCTCACACAACCCTCTCTTTCTCTTCCACAGCCTGAAGCTTTCTTTCTCACGGTCCCTATCTCGCTCTCTCTCACACAGCCCTCATCTCTCTGTCTCTCACACATCCCTGTTTATATTTCTCACATGGTCTGCAGCTCTCTGCCCCTCTTAGAGACCGTGTCCTTCTCTGCATCTCTCACATAGTTCCTGTCTCCCTCTATCTCTCCTTCACACACCATCTCTCGCACGCAGTCCCCAATTCTTGGTCTCTCTGTCTAGTCCCCATCTCTCTCCACATCCCTGTCTCTCTCTCTCAGCCCCTTGCTCTCTGTCTCCCACAGTCCCTGTCTCTCTCTGTGCTGTCACAGTCCTCATCTCTCTCTCATATCTCTGTGTCTCTCTCATAGCACTCAGGTCTTTGTCTCTCTCCCACAGTCTCTTTCTGTATCTCACACAGTCTCCATATTTCTCTGTCTCTATCTCACACATTCCTGTCTCTCTCTCACACAGTCCCCAGCTCTCTGCATCTTTCTCTCTTTCAGCCCTTGTCACTCACACAATCTTCACCTCTTTGTGCTTCTGTCTCTCTCACACAACCTCCATCTCACTGCCTCCCCCCGCCCCCCCAATCCCTGTCCCTCTTTTGCAATCTCCACCTTTCTGGGTTTCCATCTCATCACTCTCTTCCTCTCTCTCACTTGGACCTCATTTCTCTTCTCTCTCACATACAGTCTCTGACACATTCTGTCTCTCACACAATCCCCATCTTTCTATCTCTGTTTTACATGGCTTGTCTCTCTATATCTCTTTTCCTCTCACACAGTCTGTCTCTCTATGTCTCCCTCACAGTCCCTCTGTCACTTTATCTCTCACATGGACCCCATCTCTCTCCTCTTTCTCACAGAGTCTCTGTTGCTCACACAGTCCCCACATGGTCTTTCTCACATAGTCTACATTTCTCTGTATCTTTCTTATTGACTCAATCTCTCTATGTCTCTCTCACACTGTCCCCCATCTCTCCATATCTCTCTCTTTCTCACATGGTCTCAATCTCTGAGTGCCTTTAGCCCATGCTGAAATTTTGCTTCTTCTCCACTCATTCCATACTTCCCAACACCTCTGGCTCTGAGGGGTCCAGACAGTCCATCGGG
The DNA here is from genome assembly GCF_004115215.2 of Ornithorhynchus anatinus. Lineage (NCBI taxonomy): Eukaryota > Metazoa > Chordata > Mammalia > Monotremata > Ornithorhynchidae > Ornithorhynchus > Ornithorhynchus anatinus. The sequence continues at coordinate 14,701,754 of NC_041738.1, read as the reverse complement.
GAGTTGGAAGTGGAAGACCTTCTCCAAGCAGGTGGCAAGGGGCTTGATGTCTGCTCTGCTTCTGGGCACCCATCTGTTGCTTTCAGCTTCTCAGCCTCGCAGCTCAGCCTCCCAAAGAAGGTGATGAATATCTCCTCAGGACAGTAGGAACCTCCGACTGCGCTTCCATATGAGGCACTCTTCCTCTCTGGACACCGAGATGTGTTCTGGAGGCCTCTCCAGCTGATTGTGGTTGGAGGCAACTGGAGATGGACGCTTACAAATCACCTGTCTCACTCATAATAGGGCAGAACAGCTGTAGGAAGGCTAGTTCCCTTCAGAACCCAGTTATTTCTCCCTTTGTAATGGTCTTGGAGGAAAACAAAGAGATTGACATTTTATTGTCACTATAAAAATCCTTTGTAGTCCCGGGGCCTTTCATCGATGGGGTCTGTCAAGAAACAATAGCATTCATGTTGCCCTGGGTTTCTGTCAGGCCTTTCATCTGGGGGTCCTGGTGAGTGTCCTATGACACTGATCATTTAACCCCTCGGGGATTTGAAAACTGCAGGCCTGGCACCATTCCAGGAGACACAGTTTCTGTAGGGTAAGGGCAGGCAGGGGTGCTGCTTGTGGCCCGGAGGCACTTGAAGGGAGTCAGACGCCCAGCAGCCGTGTGGCTTTGATCACTCCCCTACTCAGAGCTCTCCAGGGGGTTTCTGGTCACACAAGCTGCTGACACCTGCTTTTCAGGCTTACCTCTGCCTGCTCCTGTGACCTCTGCCATTCTCCCTTCCAGCCCAAACTATGGATTGGGAAGCAGGTTGACCATGCAGCTCAGCTGCTCCTATCCTCATTCCTCTCTCCCTTAGGGTTTTCTTACAAAGCTTTCACTGTCATTCCCATCTATCCAGCTGTGTCTCCTTTTCAATCAATCAGTTAATCAGTGGAATTTACCTAGCACCTACTGAGCACAAAGTACTGTTCTAAGAGCCTTGGCAGAACAACAGAAACCAAGAACATGTTTTCTGCCCTCAAGGAGCTTACAGTGTAACCTTTGAGAAGCAGATGGTAAAAGCATTGGCCCCTAGACAGAAAGTCATGGGTTCTAATCCCGGGTCTACAGCTTGTCTGCTGTGTGACCTTGGGGAAGTCACTTCACTTCTCTGAGCCTCATTTACCTCATCTGTAAAATGGGGATTGAGACTGTGAGCCCAACATGGGACAGGATCTTGTCCAACTTGATTTACTTATATCCACCCCAGTGTTTACTACAGTCCTTGCTACATAGTAGGTGCTTAACAAGCACTACAATCATTATTATTATTGTTATCTTTACAACTCTTCTCCATCCTGCTCCTCAAGAGTTTTCTCTGTTCCCAAATTGCTCTTCAGGAGTTTTCCTATGGATCCCATTTCCCTCTCCCTGACAAGACTGATCTCTAATGCAGATATGAAGCTGAAATCTGTGGCCATTCCCTCTACATCCACAAATCAGGGGAAAATAATAATTATGGTATTTGTTAAGCACTTACTACGTGAAAGACACTGTACTAAGTGCTGGGGTGGATACAAACAAATCGTCCCTCTCTCATGTGAAGCTTACAGAAGAGCTTTTACTGAAGAGCTATTTTACAGAAGACCTAAATGAGGCACAGAGAAGTGAAATGTCTTGCCCAAGATCACAGCAGACAAGTGACGGTGCTGGTATTAGAACCTTTGACCTTCTGATTCCCAGGCCCATGCTCTATCTGCTACGACATGCTGCTTCTCTCTTCCCAACATCACACCAAAATCCATAAGCACATTGTGAGGCCTCCTCACGAGGCCTCTTGGATCAGATCTGTGGTCCAGCTAGCTCAGGACTCTGCGTCTTGTAGGTCACTAGGACACTCAGAGGAAATGGGGGATTGCTGCCCGCTTAAACTTCAACTCTCATGGTTATTCATTCGTACTCAATTGTATTTATTAAGCACTTACGCTGTGCAAAGCACTGTACTAAGTGCTTAGGGATGGACCAGTAAGTATTCGGTTGGTTGCTACTGGTCTAGCCTTCTTACGGTCAATCCATAATAATAATAATAACATTTGTGGGATTTGTTAATCACTTGCTATGTGGCAAGAATTGTAGTAAACACTGAGGTTGGTACAAGATAATCAGGTAGGTTGCAGTCCATGGCCCATTTGGAGCTTGCAATCCAATCAAATAAGATTTTCTGCTTGCCTACTGAATTCATTCATTCATTCATTCATTCATTCATTCATTCATTCATTCATTCTGTAGTATTTATTGAGCGCTTACTATGTGCAGAGCACTGTACTAAGCAATTGGAATGTACAATTTGGTAACATACAGAGACAAACCCTGCCCAATGATGGGCTCACAGTCTAATCGGAGGAGACAGACGAAAACTAGACAACATAATGACGATTAATAGAATCAAGGGGATGTACACCTCATTAACAAAATAAATAGGGTGATAAAAATATATACAAATGAGCACAGTGCTGAGGGGAAGGGAGAGGGGGAGGAGCAGAGGGAAAGGGGGTTTAGCTGAGGGGAGGTGAAGAGGGGAAGGGGGAGGGAGCAGAGGGCAGAGGGGGAGCAGAGAGGGAGCAGAGGGAGCAGAGGGGAAAGGGGTAGCTCAGTCTGGGAAGGCCTCTTGGAGGAGGTGAGCTCTCAATAGGGCTTTGAAGAGGGGAAGAGAGTTAGTTTGGCGGAGGTGAGGAGGGAGGGCATTCCAGGACAGTGGTAGGACGTGGGCCAGAGTTCGACGGCGGGATAGGCATGAATGGGGGACAGTGAGGAGGTGAGCGGCGGAGGAGCGGAGGGTGCGGGGTGGGCAGTAGAAAGAGAGAAGGGAGGTGAGGAAGAAGGGGGGAATGCAAAGCAAGGTACTAAATGCTTGGGAGAGAACAACAGCCTAATGGGGAATCAGACAAGAATTATTTGCAAACAGCAGGAACAGGAGAAAGAGCAAGAAGAAGGCAGGAAGTCTTATAAGCGTATCAGGGTGAAATGTCCCATTGTGATCCACTTGGCCGGCTAAGTTTAAATCCAGGCAGTAGCCACATCTGTTAAGTGTGGCTTGACAAGTGTGGAATTGTTTATTCCAAGCGCTTAGTACAGTGCTCTGCACATAGTAAGTGCTCTATAAATACTATTGAATGAATGAAAAGTGACAAAATGGCCAGTGGTCTTCTCTCAACACCATCACGCACCACCTGCCGTCCACAAAATTTATTTATACTACAGCACTTATGGACATGTCTTTAAATTATGTTATAAATTATTTATTCATATTGTTTGTCTCCCCATCTTGACTGTAAACTCATTTTGAGCAGGAAATGTGTCTGCTAATTCTGTTATATTGTGTGCTCCCAAGTGCTTAGTTCAGTTTTCTGCACATAGTAAGCACTTAGTACGTATCCCTGTTTGACTGATTGATCACCCAGGCAGCAAAATGGCAACCCTGGAAGGTGACCCCAGGAGACACATGGAAAGACCCCAGCTGACTGGGACTCAAATCCAGCTGACATTCCCTGAGGTCACAACAGGGAATAGGTTGGGCCCCTTTTCTAGTCCAGACATCTTTCTCACCACAAAACCTTTGACTTGGGTTGTGGTGGGTTAAAAAAGAACCTTGTGGTCCTCAGCCTCCCCCATCGGCTTCTGTTTATCTGTAAAGTAGCAGGTGGGTCACAGAAGAAGCAGGTGACACAATCGGTGTGTCACCCAGAAGACCCACACCCAGTTAACAAGGGCAGGAGTTTGGGGCTGGATGGGGGTTGCCTCTTTGAAGGTGAACCATGAAGCTCTTACTTCATGGGCATAGAGCCCCAGAGAGGAGTCCTGACTTAGCAGGAAGCCAGAGTAAAGTATTTTATGAGATGAGGGACTCTTCTGAGGGAAGAAAATAACAGAGTAAGGAGAGAGCTTTTTAAAATCTGCAGAGCAAAATGAAAAAAAAAAGATGCTGTGTTCTGCATCCACACCCAAGGCAGGGGGATATAAAACCTCCCAGGGGTAAGGAGACTCTCAGACTGTGAAGGATTCGAGCTCTGCACTAGACTCCCCTGAGCACCTCTCTCCTGGCACCATGCCCTACAACTGCTCTCTGCCCAGCTTCAGCTGCCGCAGCAGCTGCACCACCAGGCCCTGCGTGCCGCCCAGCTGCCAACCATGCTGCTCCCTCCCCGGAGCCCGCAACATCCCCGCCAACATCGGGACCTGCGGCTGGTTCTGTGAAGGCTCCTTCAACGGCAACGAGAAGGAGACCATGCAGTTCCTGAACGACCGTCTGGCCAACTATCTGGAGAAGGTGCGCCAGCTGGAACGGGAGAACGCCGAGCTGGATGCCAGGATCCGCCAGTGGTGCCAGGAGCAGGTCCCCTTCGTGTGCCCAGACTACCAGTCCTACTTCCGGACCATCGAGGAGCTGCAGCAGAAGGTGAAGGAGACCAGGAGAAGGGCGGTGTGTGGAATATGGCCTCTGGCTGGGGCAGGGGAGTATAACGCAACCATCTCCTTGCTGGGCAGCATGGGGTAGAAAAGCTGCTTATATACTTCATTCAAATAATAGGAGCAACTCATGGGACATGATTCTTCCAGCTCCTATCAATCAATCAATGGTATTTATTGAGTCCTGACTCTGTGCACAACACTATACTAAATGTTTAGGAGAGTACAATGCAACAGAGTTAGTAGAAACATTCCCTGACCTCAAAGAGACTACAATCTAGAGGGAGTAAGGAGACTTTCTTACACTGTGAAGGACTTGTGCTCTGCACTTCTCTCCCAGAATCCTCTTGGATTCCACCAAGAGGGATGGTTTGTGAAGGACTGGAGGTTTAATGATTATTTTTCACCCTCCTTTATGGGGGAATCTCTTTTTCCCCAGATTCTGTTCACCAAGTCTGAGAATTCGCGGCTGGTGGTGCAGATTGACAACGCCAAGCTGGCTTCGGATGACTTCCGCACCAAGTAAGTGGGGTTGGAAGGGGCACTGGCCTCATGATCCTTCCTTCTAGTCTTTCCTAGTTCGGAGTCAGGGGATGGAAGGGCCTCTGTTTGGCTGTGTAGATCCCAGAAGAAAATACTCTGTGAATGATTTGTGGATCGAATGAAATTACAAAACAAAAGGGATGGCTTCCTGTCCCCCCCAAACTGGGCCCACTTGCCAGGCTAACTAAGGGCTTGATTTTCCTCTCTGACTGCTATTCTCCAAGTAGACAGAGTTTTTATCTAAAAGGATACATGCGAGGAACAGAGTGTCTCTGCCAGTTTTGCATCTTGGGGCCACTTTGACTCTCACACATTTTCAGGTACGAGACGGAGCTATCCCTCCGCCAGCTGGTGGAGGCCGACATCAACGGTCTGCGCCGCATCCTGGATGAGCTGACCCTGTGCAAGGCCGACCTGGAGGCCCAGGTGGAGTCCCTGAAGGAAGAGCTGCTCTGTCTCAAGAGGAATCATGAAGAGGTGAGGAATATAAAGGGAGGCTTGGGAACCAGTTTCAGCTTCACTGAAGTGAGTTTTGGGGTAAGAGAATTGCTTACTTTTTAGCCAAAACAAAGGCTCAAAATCATGGTTTGAGGGTCGATCTTGTTTATTGGCTGGTCACCAATGTAAGCTTAGTTCTCCACTGGACTGGTCATTTTTTGAAGCTCCTAAAATACATTCTTGGCTCTGAAGCGACCTCAGATTTGATCTCCATGACCCGCTGTGAATCTCTGTTTGGTTAGAATGGAATTTTCTATGTGCCAAGCACTGATTTAAGTGCGGGGGCAGATACAAGATATTCAAGTTGGACAGAGTCTCTCTCTCACATGAGGAGTTCCTACTTTGTGCGGAGTACCCTACAGAGTTGTTGGGAGAGTAATAATGATAACTGTGCTAATCATAAAGGGCATATTATATAGTAAGATTCACCACAGTCAGATCAGTCCCAAGTCCCACATGAGGCTTACAGTGTTAGGGGGAGAGAGAAGAGGTGTTAAATTAACATTTTACTGATGAGAAAACTGAAGCACTGAGAAAGAAGTTAAGTGATTTGCCCAAGGTTACACAGTGGGCATGTGGTAGAGCTGGGATCAGAACCTAGGTCTCCTAACTCCCAGTCTTGTGCTCTTTCCACTAAGGATATGCTGCTTTTCTAGAGACTGACTTACAACAAAATACAATAGAGTTAGTAAACACAATCCCTGCCCTCAACAGAGGCTCTCCTGAGCCTTCTCCAGGTTATGGGAGGACAGCATATCAAACTTTTACAGACTTATTTCATGAGCACATGCAATTAACTTACAGCCACAGCAGCAATGACTGTTAAGAAGGATGTTTGTACAACATTTTTCTTCTCCTTTTCCCAAATCCATAGGAGGTCAACACCCTGCGGTGCCAGATTGGAGATCGACTGAACGTGGAGGTGGATGCCGCCCCCCCTGTGGACCTGAACAGGGTGCTGAATGAGACCAGGTGCCAGTACGAGGCCCTGGTGGAGACCAACCGCAGAGATGTGGAGGAATGGTTCATCAAGCAGGTGGGTACCTCCTGATCCCCGAAAGCTCCAGAAATCCCCTTGGGGTTTCCCAGACCCCAGCCAAGCCCAGGCCACGTTCAGACTCTGTGTGCAAACTCTGTGTGTGTTCCAGACGGAGGAGCTGAACCAGCAGGTGGTATCCAGCTCGGAGCAGCTGCAGTGCTGCCAGTCGGAGATCATCGAGCTGAGACGCACCGTCAATGCGCTGGAGGTGGAACTTCAGGCTCAGCACAACCTGGTGTGTAGCCTGGCAGAGTCTGTGGCCTTTTGGGAAATGGGGACATCCTTCATGTGAATGGAGTTAACAGTAGAAACATGAAGAAAAGGGAATGTTTTTCCCAAGAGTGTGTGAGCGGATGTCTCTGGGGCGGGTGGGACTTCTGGAATCCAAGGAGTTCTGGAAACAAGGTGTCCCAGTCCTGAAAAACACAACAACATCTCTGACCTGTCCTTCTCTTCTCCCTCACAGAGAAATTCTCTGGAAAACACACTGACAGAGACGGAGGCCCGCTATAGTTCCCAGCTGGCCCAGGTGCAGTGCATGATCACCAATGTGGAGGCCCAGCTGGCTGAGATCCGGTGTGATCTGGAGCGGCAGAACCAGGAATACCAGGTGCTGCTGGACGTCAAGGCCCGGCTGGAGTGTGAAATCTCCACATATCGCAACCTGCTGGAGAGTGAGGACTGCAAGTGAGTACCAAGTTGGGGCAAAGCCCCGTGCACGGATACAAATGTACTCCCAGGAACAAACAGTGGAGATGAGAAAATGTGCTTTCCTAAGGAAACACAACAAAACTTCTTAATGGTGATATCTGGGATTTCCTGGAGTTTTGATGGCTGCAAAGAGGTCCCCGGGACAGTGGGGATTGGGGGTTGGGTTCTGGTGAGTTTAGCTTCTCTAGCTTAGGAGGTGGTCTGGGGGTGGGGAGGTGATCAAACAAAGGTATTTGTTGAGTGCGTACTTTGGCAGAGCACTGTACTAGCCCTTGGGAGAGTACAGTGCTCAGGAGAACTTGGGAGGAGGTTCTGGAAAAGTGAGCTGCTGTAAAGGAGGTGGTTTTCCTGCCTGTGGAAGTGAGAGCAGGATGAGACATGAGGATGACAGGGGAGGAAGAGTCCAGGATGAAGTTCTTTCCTGGCTGATTCCCCTCAGGCCCCAGAAAATCAGGTGAAGTGACCCATGTATGGTCTTCCCTCTCTCCCCACCAGCTAATCTGCCCTATGATTCTGTTTTCCAGGCTTCCCAGCAACCCCTGCGCCACAACCAATGCATGCGGCAGGCCCATCGGCCCCTGCGCACCCAACCCCTGTGCGCCTTGTGTCCCTTGCACTCCCTGCGTGCCTCGCTCCCGCTGCGGCCCCTGCACCTCCTTTGTACGTTAAAGTGGTTCTGGCCATCAGGAAGAGAAGAAAGGAGAGGCGAGCCATCGGTCCCTTCTCTTGGGACCAGATGGTCTTCACCAGAGCCCCACCCCTGCTCAGCCCTTCATTAGCACTCCAGCACACTGGACAACATCCTTGCCCTTCAGATGGATCCATCCGGGAGGGGCAGCCCACTCCATCTCCCCAGGATTGTTTCCTGTTCCCAGGCTCCCGGTCTGGGCCTTTTCTGAAGAGGAAAGGGGATCTGCTTTCCCAAGCTCTTAATAAATTCAATTTCTCTGGCAAAGCAAAGTTCTTTCTCATTTGTATTCATCCGTTTCACCAGGCTCTTCCTCAGAGGGCACCATAAAAAGCCACTTCAAAGCCTGATCATTATGGGATCTGACTCACCTGGGCCAGAGCACCTTACCTGAGGGTAGCCTGCAGGACGGAGCACTGCCCGCGGTGACAATTTCTTCCCCAACTCAGATGGCTTCCATCTCTCCAGGCAGAGCAGCCCCCACTCAGTCCCCTCCTCCTCAGGGCCCTGAGCTTACAGAATGATAATGAGCCGCAACTCGCTGCCCCTTCCTCTTGTCTCGTATCTGCCCCAATTCAGTCCTGCTTTGCAAATCACCAGGCCCACTCAAGATGAGAGGTGATCTCACAATTTTGGCATCCTCTGGTCAACCCCGGTGGCTGTTAGAAGCCCAGGCTTCCAGTAGATAGGCCCCCTACATACGACCCATCACCTTTTGGTGTACTGGGTCAGGAAATGAGTGGGGGCATTTCTCCCCAATGACCCCAGCCAAAGGCTCAGGGCTTAACCTTTCAGAGAGCGCTCCTGAATCCCTGGCTTTTGTGCTGGACCTTGTCTCAGGGAATCACAAAGAGCTTTAATTCCAATAGAAAATAGAAGTCAGCTTCCTGCTTCCGATGACTCTTGAACACTACATCAGTGGTTAAAGGTTATGGAACCTCTGATCTATTTCTAGCTCCTTTTTTTAATATTTGTTAAGCACTTGCTATATGCCAGGTGCTGTGCTAAGGATTGGGGTAGATACAAGATAATTGGGTTGGTCATAGTCCCTGTCCCACACGGATTAACAGTCTTAATCCCCATTTTACAGATGAGGAAACTGAAGCACAGAGAATTTAAGTGACTTGCCCAAAGTCATCCAGCACCCAAGTGACAGAGCTGGGATTAGAACCCAGTTCCTCTGACCCCTAGACCCAAGCTCTTTCCAGATGTCCATGCTGCTTCTCCAATCTACATATACTCATAAATAATAATAAAAATTGTAGTGTTTGTCAAGTGCTTTATTTGTGTCAGTCCCTGCACCAAGGGCTGGGATAGATTCAAGATTACCAGGTTGGACAGAGTCCCTGTTCCACTTGGACTCACAAGATAAGTAGGAGGGAGAACAGGTAATTCATCACCATTTTACAAATGAGACAACTGAGGAACAGAGAAGTTAAGTGAGTTGCCCCAGGTCACACAGCAGACAAATGATAACGCTGGTATTTGTTAAGTGCTTACTATGTGCAGAGCACTGTTCTAAATTCTGAGGGAGATATAGGGTAATCAGGTTGTCCCACGTGAGGCTCACAGTTAATCCCCATTTTACAGATGAGGTAACTGAGGCACAGAGAAGTTAAGTGACTTGCCCACAGTCACACAGCTGACAAGTGGCAGAGCCGGGAGTCGAGCTCATGACCTCTGACTCCGAAGCCCAGGCTCTTTTCCACTGAGCCACGCTGCTTCTCAGTTAGAAACCAAGTCCCCTGATTCCCAGGCTGGTGCTCTTTCCAGTAGTAGTCACTGCTACTTTCATGGTAGCTCCCCTTAAAGAAAAACCCATCAATAGTAAAATTCATCTTTGAGTGCATGTATGGAAAAGTCTACTGCAGATCCTTTAGCTCTGAAAACACTCTGTGTGCACAAATGCACACACAACACACACACATCCAGCCCCCGACCCCATTGCTGGATTGCAGGTTTGTTGGTTGCAGTGCCTGATGCTATTTTCTCTTTTGTCTCCACATCTAATGCTACTTAAGAAGCTACTTCTCCAACAGAACTGCTTCATTCTTGATTAAAGTGAAACGCACTGGACTCCCTCTTTTCAGCTAGGTTGCAGCATTCTCTGAGGCTCTGTTTTACTGTGTCCTTAAAGTGTTTTCTCTGTCCTCCTTGCTGTTGCAGCTCACTGTTCAGCAGCTCTTTGGCTCTCCTGTTGTTGTCAGAGCTCTTCATCAGTCCCACCCAGCACAACAGTTTTGAGGTCATCACCTTCATTTTCAGAGGTATTTAATGAGTGCTTACTATGTGTAGAGCTCTGTACTTAGCAACTGGGAGAGTACAATACACCAGAGTTGGCAGACATGTTCCCTGCCTTACGCAAGTTCTTACCATCTAGAGGAGGAGACAGGCATTAATATAAATAAAAAAAGTTATAACATAGAATTTAAACATGCTTACATAAGTTCATTCATTCAATCATATTTATTGAGCGCTTGCTATGTGCTAAGCACTGTGCTAAGCACTTGGGAGAGTACAATATAATAGCAAACAGACACATTCTCTGCCCACAGTGAGCTAACGGTCTAGAGGGGAGACAGATATTAATATACATCATAAATACATAAATAAATTATAGATACATAAGTGCTGTGGGGATGAGGATGGGGTGAATATAGAGAAGCAGCATGGCTCAGTGGAAAGAGCACGGGCTTAGGAGTCAGGGGTCATGGGTTCTAATCCCAGCTCTGCCACCTGTCAGCTGTGTGACTTTGGGTAAGTCACTTAACTTCTCGATGCCTCAGTTACCTCATCTGTAAAATGGGGATTAAGACCGTGAGCCTCATGAGGGACAACCTGATTACCCTATATGTAACCCAGCACTTAGAACAGTGCTCGACACATAGTAAGCGCTTAACAAATACCAACATTATTATTATTATCAAATGCCCGAAGGTCACAGTTCCAAGTGCACAGGCGACACAGAAGGGAGAGAGACCTGGGAAAGGAGGGCTTAATGGGGGAAGACCTCTTGGAGGAGGTGTGATCTTAATAATGCTTTGAAGGCGGGGAGAGTTGTGGTCTGGCATATAGGTAGGAGGAATGAGTTTGGGAGGGAAGATGAGAAGTTCGGTTTCTGCACCGCTGAGTTTAAGATGCTAGGGGGAGACTTCCTGGAGAAAATATGGGGCAACCAGGATCCCCATACTCACTAACACTTAGTCTCTTAGACTGTGAGTCTTGTGTGGAACAGGGTCTGTGTCTGATCCCACTTGTGTCTACCCCAATGCTTAACATAGTGTTTGGCACATAAACATTTAGGAAATACAATCATTGTCATCATCATTAACACTCGTGGCTCAGTGGAAAGAGCATGGGCTTTGGAGTCAGGGCTCATGAGTTCGAATCCCAGCTCTGCCACTTGTCGGCTGTGTGACTGTGGGCAAGTCACTTAACTTCTCTGTGCCTCAGTTCCCTCATCTGTAAAATGGGGATTAAGACTGTAAGCCCCACGTGGGACAACCTGATTCCTCTATGTCTACCCCAGCGCTTAGAACAGTGCTCGGCACATAGTAAGCGCTTAACAAATACCAACATTATTATTATTATCACTCCCAGCTGCTTTTCCCGTTCCGGGAGAGAATAAATATGGTTCTTGTTTTTGGACTCCTTTGTGTTGTTCAAACCTGATCCACTGCCTGAGCCTTGGGTTGAAATGGTCTTAAACTCAATATTCTCCTGACGGATTTATTGTTTATTTTCCACTTAATTTACTACTGAACTGCACTTTCCCGGGGTCAGAGGGCTGTAGGATTGAAGGAGGACAAGACCCTTCTTTAGGAATCTGCCCTTTGCCTCTTAAGCTCATGGTTAGGGAAATACTGACAGAACAGAGGAAGAGAGCCTTCACTGTCCAGTCTTGGCCTGGCGGGTGTAAAGACAGGAGCTTCCACTTCTGAGGGAGTGCCCACCCCTCTCAGGGTCAGGTGGGGACACCAGACTCAAAAGTGAATGATTGCCTGGGCCTGCTCTGCTATTCATTCATTCAATCATACTTATTGAGCGCTTACTGTGTGCAGAGCACTGTAGAAGTGTCTACAGCGGTTGGAAAGCAGTTGGAAAGTACAGATCAGCAATAAAGAGAGACAATCCCTGCCCACGCTGGGCTTAAGGTCTAGAAGAGGGCAGTCAGACATCGAAATAATAACCTGTTCTCAGATACAGAGGAGAGCATCGCCCAGAGGCCATAGCCACCCTGGAGGTGATACCCAGTGCCCAGTCACCACAGAGAGCCCTCCAACTGGGCCCATTACATATTTCCCCAGAGGAGCAGTGTTTTCATCAACAAATTATGCCTAATTACCTGTGAGTAAACTGAGGTTCAGGCTGTTAAGTGACAGGGAGTCAGGAATGGCAGTATTGCTCAAAACATCCAGGCTTGTGCTTCCTCTGAACTCTGCCCCCACCTCAGAGTCCTGGGTGGGGCATGAAATAATGAGAACCTCTTCCATGGTGGCTGGTCCCTTCCCCTAAACACAAATCTCCTGAATTTGAGTCTCCTTTCAATTGACTTCTTTCTCTAACATTAAGCAGCAGCCCCCAGCAACGTATTCAGTGCTGCCCCATCCTAGAATTAAGCCACACCTTCCCACTGGACTCAGACTGAAGCTTTCTGCGAAGGAAAGACCCATATGTGGGGAGAGGATGGATACTCATCCCCAGGTGAGCAATGTCTTCAGTGACCAGCCTCCAAACCAGGTCCTCTTCCTCCATAGGGCTTGTAGAGCAAGGAGGACTATGTGGGACTCAGTTTCTGCTGGATTAGTCAGTTGGATGGTTGCTCAGTAGATGAAAGAACAACTGGCCTTGATTCTCCAGGAGGAAATCAGGGATTGGTCCCCTCTGGAAGGGGCTCTGAGATCTCTGGGTTGCTTTGGGGCCATCCCCAGCCATGATTGGGCAGACTGACTTGATGTGGAAGAGTTGATAGATAGATTGATTAATTGAGGAGTGTACAGATAGGCCCGGTCGTCTCTCAGGCCTGGTCTCTTCCTGCCTGTGGAAAGCATGGGCCTGGTGGATTTCTCACTCCTTGAGATGGACAGGCCCTTGGTAGATGGGAATTGAGAGAGGAGTCCACTTCCTGGATAAAGACCCCATGGAGATGGATTTCTCTACGGGTCCCTCTCCATGTTGCATTCTCTCTCCCATATTCACACAGTGCCAGATCTCTGGTATTTGTTAAGCGCTTAATATGTGCCAAGCACTTTACTAAGCCCTGGGGTAGATACAAGTTCATCAGGTAAAACACCATCCTTGTCCCTCATGGGACTCAGTATGTGGGGGAGGGAGAATGGGTACTGAATCCCCATTTTACAAATGAAGGAACTGAGATCCAGAGACTTGCTCAAGTCCACACAGCAGTAGCCACTGGGCCTTATCACAGCACTACTGCACTTAATAATGATAATAATAATAACAATAATAATAAGAATTGTGGTTTATGTTAAGCTATTACTATGGTGCCAGGCACTGTACAAGGCACTGGGGTGGATACGAGCAAATTGGGTTGGACAAAGACCCTGTCCAATGTGGGGCTCGCAGTCTTCAACCCCATTTTGCAGATAAGGTAACTGAGGTCCTGAGAAGTGAAGTGATTTTTGCCAAGATCACATAACAGACAAGTGGAGAAGTCGAGACGAGAACCCATGACCTTCTGGCTCCCTTGCTCAGGTTCTATCCCCTATGCCGTGGTGCACTTGTCTGCTGGGTGTCCTTGGGCAAATCACTTAACTTCTCCGTGCTTCAGTTTCCTCATCTGAAAAAAAGCGATTCAAAACCTGCTCCCCCTCCTTAGGCTGGGGGCTCCAAACAGGACCTGATTATTTTACATTTACCCCACTGCATAGTACAGTGCTTGACACACAGTAAATGCTTAACAAATACTATACTTACCAAGGCCACCAACTCCTGAGGTTTTGACCCTCCCCTTGGGGCAGTGAGATGGCGTTGGGTTGTAGCCGGCATGGTGGGGAAGAGGAAAGAGGGAGGGTGGAGGAGGAACTCACCACACCTCAAGCTGGACCGTCACTGTCCCCTGATATCCTGTGCTTGGCTAATGAGGGCTGCCCTTGTGGCCTCAGATGATTCTGCTCCTTTGAAGACATACGATGAGGTACGCACTTCACCGACAGTGATGAATCCTGACTTAGCAAGATGCCAAAATGAGTCCTTTTATGAGGTGAGGGACTCTTCTGAGGCAGTTAAGAAGCTTAATTTTGAAAAATTGTCTAAAGAGTAAGAAAGGAAAAGATGCCCCTACCTTGGTCCCCGCCCACTAAGGTTAGATATAAAAGCTCCAAGGATAAGGAGAATCTCAGACTGTGAAGTATTCGGGCTCTGCACTAGACTCCCCTGAACACCTCTCTCCCAGCACCATGCCCTACAACTGCTCTCTGCCCAGCTTCAGCTGCCGCAGCAGCTGCGCCACCAGGCCCTGCGTGCCACCCAGCTGCCAGCCATGCTGCTCCCTCCCCGGAGCCCGCAACATCCCCGCCAACATCGGGACCTGCGGCTGGTTCTGTGAAGGCTCCTTCAACGGCAACGAGAAGGAGACCATGCAGTTCCTGAACGACCGTCTGGCCAACTACCTGGAGAAGGTGCGCCAGCTGGAGCGGGAGAACGCCGAGCTGGAGGCCAGGATCCGCCAGTGGTGCCAGGAGCAGGTCCCCTTCGTGTGCTCGGACTACCAGTCCTACTTCCGGACCATCGAGGAGCTGCAGCAGAAGGTATAGGGATGGGAGAAGGGCAACGTGACCACTTGGGTTCTCAAGACCACATGTTCAAAGTTTCACTCATGGAGGTAATCTCTCATTCCCAGATTCTGCTCACCAAGTCTGAGAACACCCGGCTGGTGGTGCAGATCGACAACGCCAAGCTGGCTTCGGATGACTTCCGCACCAAGTAAGAGGGGAGAGAAGGAAGTAGGAAACCCCCTTTTTTTGTTGGCATTTCTTCCCTTGGATCTAGCCAGATGGGAAAAAAACTTCTAATTGGTCCATCAGATAAGCTCTCAGGCTCCCAAACTACAGAGAACTGAATCATTTTCTTTCTGATCACCTTTCCCACTAGCAATAGGGACCCCAGTGAAGTTAAGGCAATTCTCTAGTGAATATTAGTGACTTAAATCAAGGTTCCACTTTCCAACTCCTTTCAATCAACCAGCAGTCAATCATCAAACAACTGCATGGAGTGAGCACCTACTGAGTGCTAGGCATCCTACTGAGTGCTCAGGAGAATACAATAGCAGTAGTATCTATGTTCCTTGCTCTCAAGAAGCTTGCAATTTAATGGTGAAGACAGGCAAAAAATCCTAACAGATATTGAAACTGGAGAAGAAACCAAGAAATGGAGATGATCGACTACATTCAAAAGCCAAACTATCGATGATGGTATCAAAGGAATGAAACAAAACCTGTCCAAACCAGAAGATGACCAAGAGTAGTCCCCATTCATACATTCTCAGTTCCTTCCAATGACCGTCTTGTCCTCTGTTGGAAGGTACCAGACGGAGCTGTCCCTGCGCCAGCTGGTGGAGGCCGACATCAACGGTCTGCGTCGCATCCTGGATGAGCTGACCCTGTGCAAGTCTGATCTGGAGGCCCAGGTGGAGTCCCTGAGGGAGGAGCTGCTCTGTCTTAAGAAGAACCACGAGGAGGTGAGGACTGTGGCGAGAGGACATGCTTCCTCCCACATTCTTGGAGGTGGAGACTCGAGGGCTGTGGCTGGGCCCAGTGGACCCCATCTTTATAGCTCAATGATGGACTGAGGGTGATTCCATTTTTTCCCAGCTTGCAGGGAGGAGTAAGACAAGCTGGAAGTTCAGGGACATTTTTCTTGATGCCCCTGGGGACAAGTCATAACTGGACCCTGAGCTTTTCACTTGGTTGATTTGCATATTCAACAGTGTTCTGACATCTCTGAGATCTTGCCGTCATCTCTGCCACCATTCAGGTTCAGCTTAGGAGAGAAAGCTCACAAATCGTTTCTTCCTATACTTGTCTTTAAACAACAGACAGGACACATTTTGGGGAGAGTAACCTTCCCCAGACTCCTTTTCTGCATAATACCCAAGATTCAACTGAGTTTTCCACGTGGAGGAGGGAGAGTTTTACCATGGCCTGAATGACAAGATGGCTGAAATCTCAGACCTGTGCCTGTGCCACCTTGCCCCATTCTCTCTTTCAGGAGGTCAACTCTCTGAAGTGTCAGATCGGTGAGCGACTGAACGTGGAGGTGGACGCCGCCCCGACCGTGGACCTGAACATGGTGCTGAACCAACTCAGAAGCCAGTATGAGGCTCTGGTGGCCACCAACCGCAGAGATGTGGAGGAATGGTTTGTTAAGCAGGTGGGTGATTTATAACTCCAGAAATCCCCATGGGGTTTCCCAGCCCCCAGCCAAGCCCTGGCCATGGTCTGACCCCCTGTATGAACTCTGTGTGTGTTCCAGATGGAGGAGCTGAACCAGCAGGTGGTGAGCAGCTCAGAACAGGTGCAGGGCAGCCAGTCAGAGATCATCGAGCTGAGACGCACCGTCAATGCCCTGGAGGTGGAACTGCAGGCGCAGCACAACCTGGTGTGTAGCCCACGGGCCTGGCAGAGACTGTGGTCTTCTGGGAAATGGGGGTTGTCATCTGTGTGAATGGTGTTAGTGTAAACCTGATGCACAGGGATTCTGTATGCGTGTATCTGTGACATTCTGGGAATGAGGTGCAAAACACAAACACCTCTGATCACCCCTTCTCTCTTCTTACACAGAGAAATTCTCTGGAAAACACCCTGACCGAGACCGAGGCCCGCTACAGCTCCCAGCTGGCTCAGGTGCAGTGCATGATCACCAGCGTGGAGGATCAGCTGGCCGAGATCCGCTGTGACCTGGAGCGGCAGAACCAGGAGTACCAGGTGCTGCTGGACGTCAAGTCCCGTCTGGAGTGTGAGATTGCCACCTACCGCAACCTGCTGGAGAGCGAGGACTGCAAGTGAGTACTGAGTTCTAGTAAAGCCCCAAACGTAGACCTGAACCTGCAGGAGAATCCACAAATATACAAGGAAAACATACAGTACAAGGAAAAGGAGGGGCCGGCTTTTCACTCCATTCACTACAACTCGTAAGGATAGGAGGTGGATATTTTGGATATTTTGTCAGAACGTATTTAAACCCCACTCAAGCCATTCCCAGCTCCCAGGACTTAGAGATGTGTCCACTGAACACTAATCAATCAATCAAAAGTATTTATTGAGTGGTTAATGTGTGCCAAATATTGTTATGGAGTGCTTGGGAGAATACAGCAGAGATGTTAGACGTGTTCTCCGCCTACAAGGAACTTACACTCTAGAGGGATATTCAGGATATTTTATAGATAGCTCAGTGTCTCTATGTAAACCATGTCCTGGTTCGTTGCTCTTGATGCCATTTTGTTTTCCCAGGCTTCCAAGCAATCCCTGTGCCACCACCAATGCCTGCAGCACCTCGTGTGGTCCTCGCCCCCGTTGCTGTTGATCCCCTGCCCTGCCTTCCCAAGAGCACCTAGCATCACTGGAAGATGGGACAGGTGCCCCAGTGTTTAGTTTTGACCTAGCTCAGTTCTATTTTGAAACATTCCAGTGTCAACCATGGAACTGAAAACAATTCCAATCAATCAGACAATAACATTTTTGAGCATCTACTGAACTCAGTACTTAATTGCAGACCCACAAAAAAGTCCCTGGAATAAGAAAATCTTCTGTGCTAATCATCTTTACTTCTGAAGATGGTTCACACTCTGTCCCAAACCTGTATTCCTTCTTTTAAGGTGCCTATTGTATCATTTTCCTTCCTTCATTGCTTCTTCATGGCAAGGAGGCTCTTTTGTTTACCACCTAATAAACTTCATTTCTCTGGCATAGCAAACTGGTTTCTCATTTGCAGTCATTCATTTCCTCTAAAGAGCTCCTTAGAGTAGGACAACTCACTCAAGGCAATTGCCGGCCCCCGCCAATAAGGTTACGAGAATGGGGGGGGCATCTTCAGGTGTGCTGCTTTCAGTCAGACTGGGGCCCAAACAGAACCCTGCTCTCATGGTGAGGTAGTGTGGCCTAGTAGAAAGAGCATGGGCCTTGGAGTCAGAGGACCTCTGTTCTAAAGCCCGGCTCTGCCACTTACCTTCTTTGTTACCTTGAACAAGGCACTTAACTTCTTTGGGTCTTGTTTCCTCATCTGTAAAATGGTGGTTCAGTATCTATTCTTCCCCTCCCCCTTGGATTGTGAGTCCCTTGTGGGACAGGAATTGTGTCCAACCTGATTATTTTGTATCTGCCCCAGTGCTTAGTACCTCACTTGTAATGGTAGTACAGGATGCTTGGGACAATCAATCAATCAATCAATCAATCAATCAATCAATCGTATTTATTGAGTGCCTACTGTGTGCCGAACACTGTACTCAGCTCTTGGGAGAGTGCAATAAAACAGAATTGGTAGACATGTTCCCTTCCCATGACAAAGTTTACAGTCTAGAGGAGGAAACAGACAATTTAAATAAATAGATTATGGATATGACCATAAGAGCTGGTGGAATTGAGGGAAGATTGAATAAAAGGAGCAGATCCAAGTGCTGTTTACCCTTCTGGACACCCATGAACATCTGTGGACCAGGCATCCCTCAGTGTGCTAGAATACTCCCAGCAAGGCCAATGCTGGGATGATCTGGAGATGCTGCTCTACCCAGCAACTGAGAAGCAGCATGGCCTAGTGGAGAGAACTCAGACCTGGGAGCTTGGAAGACCTGGCTTTGAATTTTCTCTATACCACTTGTCTGCAGTGTGACCTTGAAGGAGTCACTTAACTTCTCTGTGACTCGGTTACCTTATCTGTAAAATGGGGATTAAGACTGTGAGCCCCAAGTGGGACATGGACTGTGTCCAACCTGATAAGCTTTATCTACCCCACTGCTTATTAAGTGCCTGACACAGGATAAGCACTTAACAAATACCTTAAAAAACCCCAAACGAAAAACTGGCCCAGGCTCGATGTCTTTGGCTGGCCAGAGGGTGGAAGTGTTCATTCTGAACCAGAGTGACCCTTTGGAGCTTGATCCAACTCAGGTAAGCCCTGGTCAAGGGGAGATGTGGGGGTCTGACTCAAGTCTAGGGTCTGAGTCCATCCTAGGGAAGAGCAGTGGACCCACCACTCCTATACAGGGGTCTCATATTCTGAGATCCATGGAGCCTTCTGGTTTCCAATCCATCAATTGAGTACTTACCATGTGCAGAGCACTGTACCAAGCTCTTGGATTTGCTTGTATTCATTCACTCATTCACTCATTCCATCGTATTTATTGAGCGCTTACTATGTGCAGAGTATTGTACTAAGTGCTTGGGAAAGTACAGTACATAAACAGAGATAATCCCTGCCCACAGTGAGCTCACAGTCCTAGAATAGTGGCTAGTACATAGTAAGTGCTTAACAAATGCCATTGGTATTATTATTATTACTTCTACAATATAACAGAATTATGGACACATTCCCACTCTTTCTCCTGGATCTGTTGCCCTGATCTGTCATGTGGTTGGGTGGAAAGGCAGACATAAGGAACTGGTGCTTGAAGGACAGGAGTGGCATCAATGAATCCCTGCAGGTTAAACCCAGGCTGGCTTGATAGCACCATCATCCTCATCATCAGGATGATCTATCTAGGAGAGAATGTTTTGCCTCACCTGCCAATTTGGGAGTTCAGCTATGGCATGCCAAAAAATCAGGCCCCGTGACATCACACAGTTGAGCTGGCATGCAAAGTGGCTCGGTGACATCAAAGGAACGCTTAAGACTGGAGCATTTAATTTGGGTAGCCTGATCCTCACCCTGTGCTCCAAAACCTTTGTGGTCCTGTCCCAGGTGCTGGTGAACTTAGGTGCCAAATCCCAGCTTCAGGACTTGGCAGGAGATTTGCTGCTTAAAATTAAAGACCTGGAAAAAAAGGTGTCCAGTTCTGTGTCCGTTCTGAACGGGGACAAACCACCCCAGAACTGGACAAAGACTTACTCAACTTCCCCAGTAGGGAATGTAAGCCTCTCTGGCTGGCTGTTCAGGGTGTGAGTGTGAGTGTGTGTGTTTTGAGGAAGGTTGAAGAATCAGATATCAAAGAAAACAGGATAATCAGCAGTTTCTTCCAGTCCTGAGCGGGCTGCCATATTGAGAGAGCAGTCAGTCCTAAGACAGAGATGCAGCTCAACAACTGAGAGCATCATTATCATGAATTGTAATAATAATAATAATAATGTTGGTATCTGTTAAGTGCTTACTATTTGCCGAACACTGTTCTAAGCGCTGGGGTAGATACAAGGTAATGAGGTAGTCCCACATGAGGCTCACCGTCTTAATCCCCATTTTACAGATGAGGTGACTGAGGCACGGAGAAGTGAAGTGACTTGCCCGAAGTCACACAGTTGACAGGTAGGGGAGTCGGGATTAGAACCCATGACCTCTGACTCCTAAGACCGGGCTCTATCCACTGAGCCGCACTTCTTCTCAAGCTCCTTGAAAAGCTAGCGGTAACCCGCCATTGCTGTGGGCAAGGAATGTGTCTACCATCTCTCTTATATTGTACTCTCCCAAGCATTTAGTACAGTGCTCTGCACATAGTAAGCACTCAGTTCATACCATTGATTGATTATTTTCCCTGCCATCTCTGTCTTTGTCTCTATCTGTCTTTCTGTCTGCTTCTGTGCTTTTGTTTCTGTCTCTCTGTCACATGCTATCCTCTCCACCACTCTCAAACCCATTAGGTAAGGCACTACTTGTAAGATCCTTGCGCACAGGTAACATATCTACCAACTTTCCCAAGCACTTAGTACGGGGCTCTGCAGACAGTAAACACTCAGTAAAATTTATTGATTGAATTGGCCCAGAGCAACTGCTGAACGCAGGGAGAGCTGAGAGCTTTGCGTAGACCCCCCGAGGAGAAGCCCCCAGGGCCTGCTGCCCCAGGATCAGAAATAGGAGCTAAGGGGTTGTGACTTGAGGTAGTTGGCAGGGCAGGGAACATGGCAAGGGGTCATGGGCAGCCTCTGCCTCTTCCGCCGTGGTGGAGGTGAGCTCACTCCTGAATTTGCTCCGTGATAGCTTGGCTCCCACGCACCAGTTGTGTACTTGGGGATAGGTCTGCTGCTCTTTGCTACCTTGAGTTGTAGCCAAGGGAAGGCTGTCGGGGAGAGGTTGGGGCTGAGGAAGCTTTTCTTCTTGAACCCAGGAAATAACCTCAGGGGAGCGTTGTGCTGAATGCCGGGAATATTTGAACTGTAACTGTTGCAACGTGTTGACCTTTCATCCTAATATGATCTCTCCTTCTGGTGTGAATTCCTCTGATCGCACAAAACGGAACCCTCCTGTTAGAGTCCAGTTACCTTTCCCCAGCTTTACATTTTCTCACTGGTCAAAGCTCTCCTCCTAATTTTTTACATTTTTTTCTAGAAGCTTACTGCCTAAGGCTGTGACTCTTTCTCCATTTGGATTGGGAGATCTTAGACTGGAAATTCTTAGGCCGTGAGCCCTTGGTGGGCTAGGGACTGTATCTAATTTCCACTTGAGTATTCTTTCCCAGGGCTCAGGACAGCATAATACACACAGTAAGGAAAATTAATCAATAATGAATTAATCAATCAATACAGCATAATACACACAGTAAGGAAAATTAATAAATCAGTAATAAGCACCATTACTACTAAAAAAGATCACAAATACTAAGCTCCTTTAGTTTAGGAATCAGTACAGTGCTCTGCATATAGTAACTGCTTAGGCAATCCTATTGAGTGATTGACCGTAGTATATGAAGTACTTATTAAGCACTTGTTATATGTAGAGCACTGTACTAAACTCTAAGAAAGAATATAGAGGTGAGAATTAGACGCGGTCTCTGTCCCTCAAAGGGCTCTCCATCTAAGAAGGGGCTTTCAGTCTTAAGATGAGAGTAAGAGTCCTGACCCTCACTCTTCCCCAATTTGTTCCTGTTATCACAGCTGCCATTGCTGTGGGCAGGCAATGTGTCTCTCTTATATTGTACTCTCCCACGCATTTAGTACAGTGCTCTGCACATAGTAAGCACTTAATGCATACCATTGATGGATTAATTTTCCTGCCATCTCTGTCGTTGTTTCTATCTTTCTGTCTGCTTCTGTGCTCTTGTTTCTGTCTCTCTGTCACATCCTCTCCTCTCCACGACTCTCAAACTCATTAGGTAAGGCGCTACATACCAAGGTTCCATCTTGCTCCTTGGGGACCTTCCCTTCATCTGGGGCTGACTGTACTCTTTATCCCATCTCCCCTCTCCCTCTCTCAGCACTCCAGCCTCTGACGAGTTTGGGTGTGATCTCTTCCCAAGACTGAACCTTCGCTTTGGTAATAACAGGCTCTACCAACCTCAAGTGCAATTTACTTACGACATTGAGACCAGAAGTCTGTAATTCGGCGTCTTTGACATCATGAGCTTCTGCACACCAGTAAAAATCCTACGCTTCTCGTCCTGTTTATGGGCCTTGTTTAGCCTCAAAGCACCCAGGAAGGAGTCAGTATCTTTCCCTAAATAAAGATGAGTAAAGGCCAACTATCAGCACACAATTAGGTAGAATTAATGAAAACGTAATAGCAACAATCAACATTCTCTAGAAGACAAAGGAAATCACTGGGCTTGCCGGCTTCAAGTCTTCTCAATTCCTATGGACACTATTATTGTAACATTGAACCAACAGCAACAGGGCCAGTGGACAGAGAAGAAACAGCCTGAGGGTCCTGGCTGCTCCATACAACCCTCACAAAGCTACAACTGCTCTCCTGAAAGGGCAGACACTGCGGTGACCTCGTGACCCTCTAGGAAAACCACTGCCAGCTCCTTTTACATCTTTTCCTTGCAATCAATCCACTGTTCAGTGGTATTTATTGAGCACTTATTTTGTGAAGAGCACTGTAATAAGTGTTTGGAAAAACACAATATAACAGAGTTGGTACATATAGTCCCTGCCCACAAGGCACTTACAGTCCAGAGGAGGAGACAGGCATTAAAATAAAATTATGATAGGGGAAATTGTAGAGTATAAGCATAATGTACATAACTGCTGTGGGGCTGGGGTGGGTATCAAAGTGCTTAAGGAGGAAAAGGTCAAGTGTATAATAGATGCAGAGGGACAGGTGGATAAGGGAAATAAGAGCTAAATCAGGGAAGGCCTCTTGGAGGAGATATGATTTAGGAGAGCTTTAAAGGTTGGCAGAGTGGTGGACTGTTGGATATGAAGGGAGAGGGAGTTCCAGGGCCAAAGGAGGATTTGGACTAGGGGTCCGTGGCAAGATAGATGAGATTGAAGTACAGAGAATAGTTTGTTGTTAGAGGAGTGGAGTGTGCAGCCTGGGTTGTAGCAGGAGGACAGTGCAAAGAATTTGCACTATATTTACTTGCCTCCCTTTTAGTTCACCTCCTCAGCCCTGAACAGTTGAAGCTGAGACTGTAAGCTCACTGTGGGCAGGGAATGTGTCTACTACCTCTGTTGTTTTGCATGCTCCGAAGTGCTTAATACAGTGCTTTGCATACAGTAAGTGCTCAATAAATACCACTGATTGATTTATTGATGGTCCAAGTCCCAAAGCAGGGGCTGTAGAGATACAGCGATCAAGGCTTCAGTTCTCTGTGCCTCAGTTACCTCATCTGTAAAATAGGGATTAAGAATATGAGCCGCATTTGGGACAGGGACTGTGACCAATCTGATTAACTTGTATCTACCCCAGTGGTTAGAACAGAGCTTGATACGTAATAAGTGCTTAACAAATACCATAATAATTATCATTATTAAGGAAGTTGGTTCTCCAACTCCTGCTTCTCCACTACCTTCTTTTCCTCCTTCTCTTCTTTCCATATTAATAATCAAAGTAACAATAACTATTGGATTGTTAAGCACTCACTCTGTACCAAGAACCGTATTAAAGGCTGGTGTACATACAAAATAATGATGTAGCCCACAGTCCCTGTTCCACATGGGGCTCATATTCTTAATCCCCATTTTACAGATGAGGTAAATGAGGCACAGAGAACTGAAGCCTTTTCATTCATTCATTCAAGAGTATTTATTGATTGCTTACTATGTGCAGAGCACTGTACTAAGTGTTTGGAATGTACAATTGGACAACAGATAGAGACAATCCCTGCCCATTGACTTGCTGGGCACTTGATCACTGTATCTCCACAGCCACTGCTCCAAGTAGGAGGGAGAACAGGTATTGAGTCTCCATTTTACAGCTGAGGAAATGGAGGTTCAGAGAAGTTAAGTGGCTTGCCTTAGGTCACACAGCAGGCTAGCGGCAGAGCCGGGATTAGAACCCATATTCTCTAAATTCCAACCCTGAACTCTTTCCACTGTACACCTTTGCCTCTCCATACTGCCATTTGCTAAGCAGCAACTCTGCCTTTCCCCAGGCATAGTTCCCACTTCACAGCCTCTTTCCGGGCGGACACGCAATATGTGACTGACTATTGTCTCGGGGCAGTTATGGTGAGAGACTTAGGAACCCCCCCAGCTTGGTTCCAACTTTGGGGCTTAGAAGGGCAGTCCCGCCTCTGACTGCATCCCTTCATGCCTTATCAAAATACTTGCCCCCTCCCTTTATCCTTTCCTGACCTCCACCTTCAACTGTCCACTCTCCAATGGCTTCTTCCCCCCCGGCACTGCTTTCAAGCATGAACATGTCTCCCCATCGTAAAAAAATCTTATCCAGATCCCCCATTTATTGCTCCATTTCCCTACTACCATTCCTCTTAAAACTTGTTTAACAAGTTGTCTACACCACTGACTCCACTTCCTCTCCTCCAATTTGCTCCTTGATCCCCTCCAATCTGCCTTCTGCCCCCTCCACTCCATGGAAACTGTCCTCTCAAAGGCACCAGTAATCTTCTTCTTGTCAAATCCATTGGCCTGTACTATACCCGAATCCTCCTCGACCTCTCAGCTGTCCTCAACACTGTGAACCACTCCTACTGGAAACACTATCTAATCTTGGCTTCACTGATACTGTCCTCTCCTGGTTCTCCTCCTATCTCTCTGGCTGCTCAAATTCTCAGTCTCCTTTGCAGGTTCCTCCTCTGCCTTCCGGCCCTTAACTGTAAGGGTCCCTCAAGGATCAGTTCTAGGTTCCCTTCAATTTTACATCTACACCCACTCCCTTGGAGAACTCATTTGCTCCCATGGCTTCAACTACCATCTCTATACAGATGATTCCCAATCTACATCTCCAGTCCTGATCTCTCTCCTTCTCCTGTGGCCTCATATTTTCTCCTGCCTTCAGGACATCTCTACCTGGGTGTCCTGCCAACTTGGCAAACTTAACATGCCCCAAACAGAACTCCTTATCTTCCCACCCAAACTCTAGCCTCCCTGACTTTCCATTCACTGTAATCAGCACCACCGTCCTCCCCGCCTCACAAGCCTGTAACATTGGCTCTATTCTTCGACTCATCCCTTTCATTCAACCCACATGTTTAATCCATCACCAAATCTTGTCTATTCTACCTTCACAACATTACTAAAGCCAGCCCTTTCCTCTCCATCCAAACTGTTACCATGCTGATTGAAGCACGTATCCCATCCAGTCTTGACCATGGCATCAGCCTCCTTGCTAATCTTGCTGCCTCCTGTCTCTCCCCACTCCAGTCCATACTTCATTCTGCTGTCTGGATCATTTTTCTAAAAAAGAGTTTAGTCCATGTTTCACCACTCCTCAAGAACCTCCAGTGGTTGTCCATCCATCTCCACATCAAACTGAAAATCCTTACCACTGGGTTTAAAACAATCACCTTTTCCCCCTTGTCTTCCACAATGCTCACTTCACTCGTCTAACATCAGCCTATTCACTGTACCTTGAGCTCATCTATCTTGTCACTGACTCACCAATGTTCTCAGTTCTTTGTCCACTTATATTCTTCATCTATACCCATTTCCTTGCAGAATTCATTCACTCTAATGGCTTCAACTACCATCTCTATGGGGATGAACTCCCTCCTTCATATCCAACAAAACACTACTCTCCCATCTTTAAAACTTATTTAAAATCAAAACTCATCCAAGAAGACTTCCCTGACTGAGCCCACATTTTTCCTATTTCCTCTCTCTTCTGTATCATCCTAGCACTTGAATTTGTACCCTTCATTCACCCCACCATCAGCCCCACAGCACTTATGTACCTATCTGTAATTGATTTTGATGCCTATCTCTCCCTCTAGACTATAAGCTGTTTGTGGACAGGGAACCGTCTACCGACTCTGTTATACTGAACTATCTCAAGTGCTTAGTACAGTGCTCTGCACATAATAATAATGTTGGTATTTGTTAAGCGCTTACTATGTGCCGAGCACTGTTCTAAGCGCTGGGGTAGATACAGGGTAATCAGGTTGTCCCATGTGAGGCTCACAATCTTCATCCCCATTTTACATATGGAGTAACTGAGGCACAGAGAAGTGAAGTGACTTGCCCACAGTCACACAGCTGACAAGTGGCAGAGTCGGGATAATTGGCACTTATTGAATACTACTGATTGATTAAGCACCTACTGTGTGAAGAGCACAGGCACCTAAGTGGTGCAAAAGAATATATAGATGGGAATTAGATTAGGGTCTCTGTCCCTCTGGGGGCTTGCAATATAAAAAGCATAAATGTGGAGAAATGACCGGAGACAAACACATCATGAATGATGAAACATTAAAACACAACACAGGCAAGTACACACCCTCACACACAAAAAATCAATAGGCTGCTGTGGCTAGAGGAGCAGAATTTCAGGTTTTTCGGGGCTCAGTCAAAGGCACACCCATAGCCACAGCAACCAAAACAACAGCCACCAGTCTTCCCAGGGTTTTGGGGAGGCCTCTTGCTGCAGGTGCCGTTCTGTTTCCTGCCCGGGTGGTGGAAGGCAGGACGGGATGGAGTCTCTTCCATGGTGCAGAAGGGAGCCGGTGCTGGTTTCTGGGCTGGAAGTGTGGCTGGTGGTGTGGTGGGAAGGATGCCAAAGTACGTTATGGTTGCCTATCTCTTTCCCAAGTGGGGAACATTGCCAATGAGTGGTATGGTGAAAAAATCTTTGGGTGAATAGTCATTTCCTGGTGCACCCTAGTACTTAGCCTCACTTTTCTTTAGGTTTACCACGCTGACTTCATAGTTCAAAATCATTTGCAGGTCCTCTCGAGGGCTTTGGGTTTGGAAACCCCCACACTCTTGTCATTCTCTAGGTTTACATCTCCTTCCTACTAGGGAAAAAACACTGGGAAGCTGGGAGAAGGATGAGAAGCAATGTGGCCTAATGGATAGAATGTGGTCCTGGGAGTCAGAAGGACCTGGGTTCTAACCTTGACTCTGCCACTTGTCTGCTGTGTGACTTTGGGCAAGTTCTTAACTTCTCTGTGCCTCAGTTGCCTCATCTGTAAAATAGGGATTAAGGCAGTGAGCCCCAAGTAGGACAGTGATTTTGTCCTATCTGATTAACTTGTACCTACCCCAGGACTTAGAACAGTGCTTGGCACATAGTAAGCCCTTCACAAGTACCATTATGTGTGGCTCAGTGAAAAGAACATGGGCTCTGGAGTCAGAGGTCATGGGTTCAAATCCCGGCTCTGCCACTTGTCAGCTGTGTGACTTTGGGCAAGTCACTTCACTTCTCTGTGCCCCAGTTACCTTATCTGTAAAATGGGGATTAAGACTGTGATCCCCATGTGGGACAACCTGATTCCCCTGTGTCTACCCCAGCGCTTAGAACAGTGCTTTGCACATAGTAAGTGCTTAACAAATACCAACATTATTATTATTATTATGTACCTCTATCTTTAAAGCACTTCATCAGTTCTCCCCTTCCTGGGTTTCTTTGCTGATTTCCTACTGCAGCCCAACCCACATGCTTCCCTCTATCAACAACCTACTCAATCTTGTCTGAAACTGAACCCTTTCCCACATCTTTCCTCTGGCCTGGAAGTCCCTTCATATACAAAAGACTACCACTTACTCCATTTTCAAAACCTTACTAAAATCCCATCTCCTCCAAGAGACCTTCTCTGACTAAACTCTCATTTCCCCTACTCCTCCCTGCTATATCACTTACGCACTTGGATCTGTACCCTCTAAGCACTTGATATTCACTCCACCCTTAGCCCCGTAAAGCATATGTGTATATCTGTAATTTATTTTAATGTCTTTAAGACATTACACTTTAAACTGTAAGTTCCTGGTGGGCAGGGAATTCATCTACCAACTCCCAGTTTTCAGTAGGGAAGCAGCATGGCCCAGGGGAAAGAACATGGGCATGGGAGTCAGAGGACCTGGGTTCTAATCCCGATTCTGCCACTTACTTGCTGTGTGACGTAGGGCAAGTCACTTAACTTTTCTGCACCTCAGTTCCCTCAGCTGCAAAATAAGCATTCAAAACTGGTTCTTCCTCCTACTTAGATAGTGAGCCCCTGTGGGACCCAGTTATTTTGTATCTACCCCAGTGCATGGCACATACTAAGTGCTTAACAAGTACCATTATTATTATTATTGTTATTAGTACAGAGCTCTGTCTATCCACCTGTAGGGCAGCAGGAGGGGAAGTTTCTTCTGGCCCAGGAACACTATGTTGTCTCTTTTCCTCCCCCTTCCTTAGAGAATTGATCTTCCCTCCATGGGGCATTCCAAAGACTGACTGGAGCAAGAGTTGGAGGCTCAGAATCCACCAATGTGGCACTTAGGCCATAGAACAGTAGTTGTAAAAGTATTTATTAGGCAGTTATTCTGTTCAAAGCACTGTACTAAGCACTGGGAAAGAGTATACAAGTGGAAATTAGGTTCAGACACCACTGCGAGGGGCTTGTAATTCATGAAGAGAGATTTGGGCTCAGCCACCTTTACTGCCCCAGTTGGGAGGGTCACTCTCATTTGGCTTAGTGGAAAGAGTACAGACTTAGGAGTCAGAGGTCATGGGTTCTAATCCCGGCTCTGCCGCTTGTCAGCTGTGTGACCTTGGGCAAGTCACTTAACTTCTTTGTGCCTCAGTTACCTCATCTGTTAAATGGGGATGAAGTCTGTAAACCGTACCTGGGACAACCTGATTACCTTGTATCTACCCCAGTGCTTAGAACAGTGCTCGGCACATAGTAAGCACTTAACAAATGCCAACGTTATTATTATTATTTGTCTTAATGAGTTAGACATGGCTTCTCAATCAATCAATCAATCATATTTATTGAGCAGAACAGTGTACTAAGTGCTTGGGAGAGTACAGTATAACCATATAACAGACACATTCCCTGCCCATAATGAGCTTACAGTCTAGAGAGTGAGACAGACATTAATGTAAATAAATTGAGAATATGTTCATAAGTGCAATGGGGCTTGGGGTTGGGATGAATAAAGGGAGCAAGTCAGGGTATGCAGAAGGGACTGGAAGAAAAAGAAAAGAGGGCTCAGTCAGGGAAGGCCTCTTGGAGGAGAGATACCTTCAACAAGGGCTTGAATCAGGGGAGAGTAACTGTTTGTCGGATATGAAGAGGGAGGGCGATCTAGTACAGAGACAGGACGTGGGTGAGAGGTCTGTGGTGAGATAGATGAGATCGAGTTTCAGCGAGTAGGTTGGGTTGGCATTAGAGGAGAGAAGTGTGCGGGCTGGGTTTTCAGCATATTGGTTCAGGGTTTTTCTTACCACTAAGCACGGTTGAACAGCAGATAGGGCTGATTTGGGAGTCTATTAGAGGCAGTAGTATTGCCTCCCCAAGGGGGCTGCTATCCCAGGGAGCAGACAGCTGCCTTGGGGGGTGGAGGTGGATATGTGATGGAGTCAGGGAAGTTACTTTCATCCTGACGACACTCCCACTGCTTCCAGACTCCAGGGAGTCTTCCTCGCCCTGAGTGATTCCTTTAAATCTACTGAAGTTGGAAACATAAGATCATGACCAATGCCTTCCTGGATCAGACTTAATTAATGGTCCCTTCTGCCCAGGACCATGTCCAGCTGTGGTAAAAAAGGTCGGTAGGAAGGACAGTGAGATTATTGCCTTTCTAGGCGTCATACTTCATGGTTAGGGATGGCCCTCCTAATATCTCTAACTTTTTCCTTGAGTAACATGTCAATAATAGGGAGTTATATATGGAGAAGCAGCGTGGCGCAGTGGAAAGAGCACGGGCTTTGGAGTCAGGGCTCATGAGTTCGAATCCCAGCTCTGCCACTTGTCAGCTGTGTGACTGTGGGCAAGTCACTTAACTTCTCTGTGCCTCAGTTCCCTCATCTGTAAAATGGGGATGAAGACTGTGAGCCCCACGTGGGACAACCTGATTCCCCTGTGTTTACCCCGGCGCTTAGAACAGTGCTCTGCACATAGTAAGCGCTTAACAAATACCAACATTATTATTATTATTATTATATTTTAGGTACTTACTGTGCCAAATTCTCTACTAAGCCGCGAGACAGATGCCTCTTCTGTAAAATGGGGATAAAGGCTGAGGCCCATGTGGAACATGGATTGCGTCCAACCTGATTACCGTCTATGTACCCCAGCGTTTAGTACAGTGCCTGGCGTATAGTAGATGCTCAGCAACCATTAAAAAAAATCAGGTTGGACACAATCCCTGTCTTACGTGCGGCTCACTGTATAAGTAGGAGGGAGAACAGGTAGGAAGTACCCCCTTTAGAGATCAGGAAACTGAGGCATAGATAAATTAAGGGTCTTGCCCAAGGCTATACAGCAGGCATGTGGAAGAGCAGGTATTAACTTTTATGTGCCTCAGTTACCTCATCTGTAAAATGGGGATTAACTGTGAGCCTCACGTGGGACAACCTGATTACCCTGTATCTACCCCAGCACTTAGAACAGTGCTTTGCTCATGGTAAGCACTTAACAAATACCAACATTATTATTATTATTATTAGAATCCAGATTTTCTGACTCCCAAGATGTGTTCTTTCTATTAGTCCATGTTGCTTCCCCCAAGGAAGGCATCAATCAATTAATCAATCAATCAATCAATCAATCATATTTATTGAGGACTTACTATTTGCAGAGCATTGTACTAAGCTTTTGGAAGAGTATAATATAACAAAGTTGGTAGGCAGGATTCCTCCCTACAGCTTGTAGTCTAGATGGGGAGACAGACATTAATATAAATAAATTACAAATAAGTA
Organism: Ornithorhynchus anatinus; assembly: GCF_004115215.2. Taxonomy (NCBI): domain Eukaryota; kingdom Metazoa; phylum Chordata; class Mammalia; order Monotremata; family Ornithorhynchidae; genus Ornithorhynchus; species Ornithorhynchus anatinus. The sequence continues at coordinate 14,670,644 of NC_041738.1, read as the reverse complement.
CAGGAGTGCTAAATGGGGCTGAGGATACGGTGAATAAAGGGTGCAAATCCAAGTACTAGGGCAAAGAAAAAGGGAGTGGGAGAGGAGGGGATGAGGATTTAGTTGGGGAAGATGTCTTGATGGAGATGGGATTTTAGTAAGGATGTGTTTCAAAGATAATAAATAATCTTAGAAGAGTGAATTTTCACTCTTCTAAGCGCTGGGGTAGATACATGGTTATCAGGTTGTCCCTCCTGGGGCTCACAGTCTTAATTCCCATTTTACAGATGACATAACTGAGGCATAGAGAAGTTAAATGATTTGCCCAAAGTCACACAGCTGACAAGTGGGGAGCCGGGTTTAGAACCCACCACCTCTGACTCCCAAGCCCTTGCTCTTTCCACTAAGCCACACTGCTTCAAAGATGTATGTGTATTGTCATCAGAGGTATTTGTTGAGTGTTTACGGTGTGCAGACCTCTGTACTAAACTCTTGGGAGAATACAATACGACAGAATTGGTAGACACATTCACTGCCCACAGTGAGCTTACAGCTTAGAGGAAGAGCTAGACATTAATATAAAGAAATAATTTATCATATATACTTTGTAAATATCTACATAAGTGCCTTGGGCCTGAAGCTGTACATAAATCCTTTGTCAACCCTCCCATAACCCATATTTATCCCTTTTTCCTCTGAAATTCTAAGGTGATGAGGAGAAAAAATCAGAGAACAGCTTAGAAATTGAGCTAGCATAAAATACAGGGATTCCACTGGGGAGGCCTAGCCCTGAAGTCAGGAGGGACGGAAGGAAGGACACTCGCTGTCCCCAACCTACTTAATCAGGCTGGTGACTTGGAGGAGGTGGTTTTGACTCTTTGAAGATACAACATGAACTCCTCCTTTACTGCCCAACATTACCGGTAATAGTCCTGACTTAGCAAGAAGCCGAAGTAAAATCTTTTATGTGGTGAGGGACTCTTCTGAGGTCTTTCAGTGACACACTAAGAAGAGCTTTGGAAAATGTGTTAGTGGAAAAAGGGAAAATTGCTTTGTTGTATGCTCACACCCACCATGGAGGGGATATAAGAATCCCAAAGAGGAGCACTCCTTGTCCAGAAGACACTGAGACTCCCCTGAGCACCTCTCTCCCAGCACCATGCCCTACAACTGCTCTCTGCCCAGCTTCAGCTGCCGCAGCAGCTGCGCCACCAGGCCCTGCGTGCCACCCAGCTGCCAGCCATGCTGCTCCCTCCCCGGAGCCCGCAACATCCCCGCCAACATCGGGACCTGCGGCTGGTTCTGTGAAGGCTCCTTCAACGGCAACGAGAAGGAGACCATGCAGTTCCTGAACGACCGTCTGGCCAACTACCTGGAGAAGGTGCGCCAGCTGGAGCGGGAGAACGCCGAGCTGGAGGCCAGGATCCGCCAGTGGTGCCAGGAGCAGGTCCCCTTCGTGTGCTCGGACTACCAGTCCTACTTCCGGACCATCGAGGAGCTGCAGCAGAAGGTATAGGGGTGGGAGAAGGGCGACGTGACCACTTGGGTTCTCTTAAGACCACATGTTCTAAGTTTCACTCATGGAGGAATCTCTCATTTCCAGATTCTGCTCACCAAGTCTGAGAACACCCGGCTGGTGGTGCAGATCGACAACGCCAAGCTGGCTTCGGATGACTTCCGCACCAAGTAAGAGGGGAGAGAAGGAAGTAGGAAACCCCCTTTTTTTGTTGGCATTTCTTCCCTTGGATCTGGCCAGATGGGAAAAAAACTTCTAATTGGTCCATCAGATAAGCTCTCAGGCTCCCAGACTACAGAAAACTGAATCAATTTCTTTCTGATCACCCTTCCCACTAGCAATAGGGACCCCACTGAAGTTAAGACAATTCTCTAGTGAATATTAATGACCTAAATCAAAGTTCCACTCTCCAAATCCTTTCAATCAACCAGCAATCAATCATCAATCAATTGCATGGACTGAGCACCTACTGAGTGCTAGGCATCCTACTGAGTGCTCAGAAAAATACAGTAGCAGTAATACTATGTTCCCTGCCCTCAAGGAGCTTGGAATCAAATGGGAAGACAGGCAAAAATTCCTGATGTATTGAAACTGGAGAAGAAACCAAGAAATGGAGGTGATCGATTAACTTCAAAAGCCAAACTATCACTGTTTGTATCAAAGGAATGAAACAAACCTAATCCAGACCAGAAGATGACCAAGAGTAGTCCCCATTCATACATTCTCAGGTCCTTCCAATGACCATCTTGTTCTCTGTTGGAAGGTACCAGACGGAGCTGTCCCTGCGCCAGCTGGTGGAGGCCGACATCAACGGTCTGCGTCGCATCCTGGATGAGCTGACCCTGTGCAAGTCTGACCTGGAGGCCCAGGTGGAGTCACTGAAGGAGGAGCTGCTCTCTCTCAAGCAGAATCATGAGCAGGTAAGACTCCCACCATCATACCGTATAACTTTCCCAAGAAAAATAGAGGGTAGGAGGGCATAGATGTTTGTCAGTTGGAAGACGGCTAATGCAACCTCTTGCATATTGCTCAAGAATCTGTTTAGAGTTATCTTTAGCAATGATTGGATCACCCAACCCTTGTGCAGGGAGCCCTGGTGTTCTCTGGCTGAAGCTTGGCATTATGCTGAAGATCAAACAATCAACTGATCAATCAGTGCTTTGTACTGAGTGCTTACTAAACACTGTACTAAGTACTTGGGAGAGTACATGATATGAGTAAGTCTTTCTGGGTACCAGAATTGGCATCACACTGTGCTGATGGTGCAGGCATGGGTTCATTGAAGTAATAATAATAATAATTATGGTATTTGTTAAGTGCTTACTAAGCGTCAAGCACTAAGACTTGGGTAGGTACAAGATAATCAGGTCATCCCATGTGGGGCCCACAGTCTTCATCCCAATTTTACAGATGAGGTAACCGGGGCACAGAGACGTTAAGTGGCTTGCCCAAGGTCACACAACAGACAAGTGGCGGAGTCGGGATTAGAACCCACATCCTCTGACTCCCAAACCTTCACAGCATGGCTCAGTGGTTAAAGCATGGGCTTGGGAGTCAGAGGTCATGGGTTCTAATCCCAGCTCTGCCACTTGTCAGCTATGTGACTTTGGGCAAGTCACTTAACTTCTCTGTGCCTCAGTTACCTCATCTGTAAAATGGGGATTAAGACTGTGTGCCCCTCGTGGGACAACCTGATGACCTTGAATGCCCCCAGTGCTTAGAACAGTGCTTGGCACATAGTAAACACTTAACAAATGCTATTGTTGTTATTATCATTACTTCCTGTAAAACATATCAGGTCCCTTCCTATTCCATGCAACCATGCTAGGGAGGCAGATTTGGAAGATGCCAAACCCAAAGAATAGTTGACTCTCAGGAATTCAGAGCTAGGATAAAGCTGAAAGAAATCAGGAAAGTATGGCTGGGATATACAACTTACTCTTTTACAATCAAACATTATCCAGGGATTGATCCCTTCTCCAAATTGAAAAGAATGAGTGTTTGATTGGAGCCTTCTGCTCTGATGGCCCACGCTACCCTCGATGGTGACTTTGCCTACAAAATTTTTGGGTGGAGAAATGTCTTCTTCCAGATTCGTGACTAAGAGTAGCTGAAAATGTTTCCACTAAAATGCTGTAGACTTCTTCTCCAGAACAATTCCAACAATAGGAGATGGCTAGGAACTAAGAGAGGACCTGAAATAAATTGCTGGTATTTACTGAATGCTTAGCGTGTACAGAGCACTGTAGTAAGGGCTTGGGGAGAACAACAAAACAGAGTTACTAGACATGCTCCTTGCTCATAATGAGCTTACATTCTAAAGGACAGTAAGTGGTGGGACAATGATAAAGATGTTGATGATGCTGTTGGTGGTCGTCTCTGAACTGAGCCAGAAAGGATGACATCTCAGGGGGTGGGTGGTGGTCTCAGAAGTTACAATTGAAGAGGAGATGAATGGCAGTAAGGGAGATGAGTTGGGTCATTTTTACATGTAGACTTGTCCACTTCTCCCTCTCAGGAGGTCAACTCTCTGAAGTGCCAGATTGGCGAGCGACTGAACGTGGAGGTGGACGCCGCCCCGACCGTGGATCTGAACAGGGTGCTGAACGAGACCAGGTGCCAGTACGAGGCCCTGGTGGAGACCAACCGCAGAGATGTGGAGGAATGGTTTGTTAAGCAGGTGGGTGATTTATAACTCCAGGAACCGCCATGGGGTTTCCCAGCCCCCAGCCAAGCCCAGGCCATGTCCTGACTCCGTGTATGAACTCTGTGTGTGTTTCAGACAGAGGAGCTGAACCAGCAGGTGGTGACCAGCTCAGAGCAGCTGCAGTGCTGCCAGTCAGAGATCATCGAGCTGAGACGCACCGTTAACGCTCTGGAGGTGGAACTTCAGGCGCAGCACAACCTGGTGAGTAGCCTGGCGGAGGATGGGGCCTTCTGGAAAATGGGGGAGGGACCCATCATTTGTGTCAATGGAGTTAACAGCAGAAACCTGAAAAAAAAAGATCATCTTTATCAGGAATGTGCGAGGGGCTTTTTGGAGAGGGTGAGAGTGCTGGAGCCCACGGAATTATGAGAACTGGGTTTCCCAGTCCTAAAAGCACCATCATCACTCTGACTTTTATTCCTCTTCTCCCTTACAGAGAAACTCTCTGGAAAACACCCTGACCGAGACCGAGGCCCGCTACAGTTCCCAGCTGGCCCAGGTGCAGTGCATGATCACCAGTGTGGAGGACCAGCTGGCTGAGATCCGCTGTGACCTGGAGCGGCAGAACCAGGAGTACCAGGTGCTGCTGGACGTCAAGGCCCGACTGGAGTGTGAGATTGCCACCTACCGCAACCTGCTGGAGAGCGAGGACTGCAAGTGAGTGCATCCTGACGAGGTCTGGCAAAGCCTCACGTATATCTTCAGGGAGGAATAACGGAGATGGGAAAACAAGCTTTCTCAAAGAAAACACATGGAAACTTACCTCCTTTACTGGAGATATCCTGGGTTTTCCTGGAGTTCTCAAAGATCTGGGTAGAGGTCCCTGGGACAGTGGGGATTGGGCTACTGGTGAGTAGAGCTTCTCTAGCTTAGGTGGTGGATTAGGGGCAGGGAAGAGATGCCGGAAAAGTGAGCTGCAGTGAAGTAGGCGGGTTTCCTGCCTGCAGGATTGAGAGCAGGATGGAACGTAAGGGTAACAGGGGAGGGAAGAACCTAGAATGAAATCCTTTTCTGCCCTTTCTCCACATTGATCCCCCTCAGGTCAGAGAAAACCTGCCCTGGGGGCTCAGGTCTTCAGGTCTCCAGGCAGCCCACCCCCCACTCAGTGGAAAGAGCCTGGGCTTCGGAGTCAGAGGTCATGGGTTCGACTCCCGGCTCTGCCACTTGTCAGCTGTGTGACTGTGGGCAAGTCACTTAACTTCTCTGTGCCTCAGTTACCTCATCTGGAAAATGGGGCTTAACTGTGAGCCTCACGTGGGACAAACTGATGACCCTGTATCTCCCCCAGCGCTTAGAACAGTGCTCTGCACATAGTAAGCGCTTAACAAATACCAACATTATTATTATTATTACTAACCTGACCCTGTGATTCTGTTTCCCAGGCTTCCCAGCAACCCCTGTGCCACAACCAACGCATGTGGCAGGGCCATTGGTCCCTGCTCCGTCACCCCCTGTGCCCCCTGCACTCCCTGCATGCCTCGTTCCCGCTGTGGCCCCTCCAACTCCTTTGTGTGCTAACGTGGATTCAGCTGCCAGGAGGAAAGGACGGCTGGCGGGTGCATTTTGTGCCTGTACATCATTCAGTTTCTCCCCACATCTCCCAAACTATGTTGCAAGACCTCATGACCCTTTCAAAAATCAGGGAGAATGAGGAGAAATTCATATAGAGCACTGCCACTAATCCTAGCTTTTCAGGCTCCTAAAAGCCGCCACCCACTCAAATCCCATTTGCTATAGTTGCTCACTCTCCAATCGGCAAGCTTAGAAACCTGCTCCCCGAGAACACATGTGCTGTTCGTGGGACCTTTGCAACTTTTATCTCTTCTGAAGGACAAAGATGTTCTTTGGGAAACCTCTTCATTAAAGTTTTTCTCTTGCAAAGCATTCGTGGTTCTCATCTCCACTTATTCGTCTCACAGTGGTCATCCGGGCGGGGTGTCATAAAAGCTAAATACATTTTATAGTTTAACTCACATCATCATCATCAATTAGTATTCATTAACTCCCCCACATGTTCTGCATTGGATCAGGGTGCATTATAGACTAGATGAAAGGATTAGGAAGAGCTGAGATCCAAGTGGAGGACACCTGTACTCAGAAGAATGCACCTGCAGTAATGCCCAGATTAGGCATTCGTTACAAGACCTTACAGGATGGCTTTGCACACGGTAAGTGCTCAATAAATGTGGTTGAGTGAATGAATTATTCATGCTTCAGTGTCCTCATCTGTAAAATGGGATTAAATTCTGCTCCCTCCTACTTAGACCATGAGTCTCAAATGGGACAGGGACTGTGTCCGGCCTTATCTTGTATCAGTCCCATTGCTTACAGGATGGCTCTCCTTGACTAGCATGCCAAGCAGCAGGGTTGGATTAATTCAAGGACTTTAGGGTCTGCAACTGTGAGGTAAGGGCTGCCCTCCTTTCCTCTAATAGTGGTCACAGCCATGTGACTGAAGCTGTTGTCGCTTTAGATGGTAATCGGGGCCGTCTTAGCCTTCCAAGATGGCCACTGCTTGGGATATTCTAAGAGGGAACCCATACCAGACCTTATTTAAATGGCTACCATGCTGACTGTAAGCCCGTCAAACTGCAGGAACTGTATCTGTTGCCGACTTGTTCATTCCAAGTGCTTAGTACAGTGCTCTGCACATAGTAAGCGCTCAATAAATACTATTGAATGAATGGTTCAACATCAGGGGGTGTGGGACTGGAGCTCAAATAGAAATCCTTTCTTGAATCACCACTTCCTCTGACACTGCGGTAGTCATCTTTTATTTTTTCAACAATTCTCTGATCCATGAAGGAGAGGAAAAAGGTGTAGAACACCTTACTCTCTCAATCACACAGCTCTCCCAATCAATCAATCAATCATATTTACTGAAAACCTTCTAGTAACAAGAACTAATGGAAAAACCACAGGCCTGGGGAGTCAGAGCACCCGGGTTCCAATCCCGACTCTGTCACTTGCGTATTGTGTAACCTTGGGCAAGTCATTTAGATTATTCGAATTGTACTTTCCAACTGCTTAGTACAGTGCTTTGCACACAGCAAGTGCTCAATAAATATGGTTGAATGAATGAATTATTCATGCTTCAGTGTCCTCATCTGTAAAATGGGATTAAATTCTGCTCCCTCTTACTTAGACTGTGAGTCTCAAATGGGACAGGGACTGTGTCCAGCCTTATTTTGTATCGGTCCCAGTGCTTAGTGCAGTCCTTGGCACATGTTTAAAAATAATAATAATAATGTTGGTATTTGTTAAGCGCTTACTATGTGCCAAGCACTGTTCTAAGCATGAGGGAGATACAGGGTAATCAGGTTGTCCCACGTGAGGTTCACAGTCTTCATCCCCATTTTACAGATGAGGGAACTGAGGCATAGAGAAGTTAAGTGACTTGCCCACAGTCACACAGCTGACAAATGGCAGAGCCGGGATTCGAACCCATGACCTCTGACTCCAAAGCCCGGGCTCTTTCCACTGAGCCATGCTGCTTCACCATTATTAACTAATCAAATGCCATAATTATTGGATGCAGAGGACTGTTCTAAGGTCCTGGGCGAGCACAGCAGAATTAGTAAATATAATCTTTGCCCTCAAGGAGTTTATAATCCCATGGGGAAAATAGATAATAATAAATAATAATAATGATGGTGTTTGTTAAGCCCTAACTATGTGCAAAGCACCATTCTAAGCACTGAGGTGGGGGAGATACAAGGTGATCAGGTTGTCCCACGTGGGGCTCACAGTCTTAATCCCCATTGTCCAGATGAGGAAACTGAAGCACAGAGAAGTTAGGTGGCTTGCCCCAAGTCACACAGCTGACAAGCAGCGGAGTCAGGATTAGAACCCATGACCTCTGATTCCCAAGCCTGGGCTCTTTCCAGTGAGCCACGCTGCTTCTGTATTATAGTAGACTTCAGAGCTGTATAAACCTTTGCACTAACGTGCAGTTGTAACACTTCTGTGCATATTGACTTACGCACCCTACTATTTAAGCGTTTACTCCTTTAGATATTCATTTTTCCTCACTTCTTTTCTACCTATATGTGTGTCTTTCTTCTCCACTATCCTATGAGGTCAGGGATTCTATTTTCTAACTATGGTCTCCCTAGCAGGTAGTAATAATAATAATAATAATAATAATAATAATTTTGATGGAGCACTGGGGTAGATACAAGGTAATCCGGTTGTCCCACGTGGTGCTCACAGTCTTAATCCCCATTTTACAGATGAGGCAACTGAGGTCCAGAGAAGTGAAGTGACTTGCCCACAGTCACATAGCTCATAAATGGCGGAGTCAGGATTAGAACCCATGACACGGTTCCAGTAATAAAGTGCTCTGCCCACAGTAGAGGCTGAGTAAATACTATTGACTAATTGAGCCAATAGTCAATGTTGAAGTTGAAGAAAGCCAACCACTCCAAGAAGCATGGCCCCATCAGGCTCTCACCTGTGTGTCCCTGACACCGCCTTCTCCCGTGAGTATTAGTGGCCTGACACAGCCAGGTGACCAGGATGGATTGGGTAAAGATTGAGCTTCGTTCCAGCTACCAGGTACAATTCTCCCAGCTCTTTCTTCCCCCAGGGGCTGGGGGAGCCCATCAATCCCCAAAATGCATTATCATCATCTTTCTTCTCATCCTGAACAATACCGTCAGTCACTGCACATTGCAAATACACCTCCAGGGACTGTTTGAGTGAGCTGACTTTCAAGAGTTAATCCCTTTCTACCCGCAGGACAGGAATGTTCTCAAGGAGAAACTGAAAACAACTCTCGAAAATATGCCTCAAACAGAGCAATCAAAGCCGCTGTCCTCATTCTGCTCTGTACCTCCTCCTCAGGAATCTTTATCAAGAGAAGGGGCTCTGGGCCCAAGGCTCAGTGGAGATTTCCCTCGAGATATGTGCCTCCACACAGAGAAATACCTCCCCAGGTCCCCACCCCTGAGGAGAGGGAATTGGAGCTTCACCAGCAAATCACGGATTTTTCAATTCTCAAAACCAGTTCAGACCTGTGCTGGGGATTAACATTCTCAAGAAGGGTAAAAGGGAAAAAGGGGAATAAGGTTACTACGAGGAACATGTTGAAAGCAAGAATATGGTAAAGGAGGATTTATATGAGTTCAGTGAAGAGAGCACAGGTGAGGATTACAGTATTTCAGATTTCAAGGCCCAAAACGCCACCAGCAGCATAAGTGTTAGCAGCAGTCGCAAATGACTTTCACTGATAGTTTCCTTTGAGTTCTAATCCTTCTTGTTGGTGGTCTATTTTGCTGCTTCTACCCTACTGTGCTGAGCCAGGTCAGTGAATCAATCGCATTTATTGAGCACTTACTGTGTGCAGAGCACTGTATTAAGCTCTTGGGAAAAGAAGAGTATAACAGATTTGGGAGTCATATTCCCTTCCCACAAAGAGCTTACAGTCTAAGGGGAGAGACAGGCATTAAAATAAATTATTGATACATAAATAAGTGCCTTGAGGCTGAGAGAGAGGCGAATAAAGGGTACAAATCCAAGTTCAAGGTTGACGCAAAAGGGGAAGTGAGGGCTTAGTTTGGGAAGTCCTCTTGGAGAAGATGTAAGGCTTCAAAGGTGGGGAGAGTGATCAGTCGGTTGGATAGGAAGAGGGAGGGAGTTCTAGGCCAGAAGCTGGATGGGGTGAGGGGTCGATGGTGAGATGGATGAAATAGAGGTTCTGTGAAGAGGTTGGCATTAGAAGAACTGGGTGAGCATGCTCCGTTGTAGAAGGAAATCAGGGAGCAGGAATCAGAAGAAACTACGATAGGAGTGGGCAAGGTGATGGAAAGCTTTAAAGCTAATGGCAAGAAGTCTCTGTTTGATATGGAGGTGGACGGGCAGTCACTGGGAAGTTCTTGAGGAGTGGGGAAATGTGGACTGAACATTATTTTTTAAAAATGATCCAGGCAGCAGAGTGAAGTATGGACTGGAGTGGTAGAGACAGGAGGCAGGGAGGTCAGTAAGGAAGCTGAAGCAGTAGTCAAAGTGGGATAGAATAAGTGCTTGGCTCAACATGGTAGTAGTTTGGAGAAGGAAGTGTGGATTTTAGAGATGTTGTGAAGTAGAACCATCAGAATTTGGTGACAGATTGAATATATGGTTAGAATGAGAGAACTAAGTTGAGGATAATGCCAAGATTTTGGGGTTGTGAGATGGGAAGAATTGTTGCACAGTCCACAGTGATAGGAAAGTTAGGAGGAAGACAGGGTTTCCTGAGTCTTGTTTTGGACATGTAATGTTTGAGATGTCAGTGGAGTTTTCAAGTAGAGATGTCCTCAAGGCAGGTGGTAATAGAAGACTGCAGAGAAGGAAGTTCAGGGCTGGAGATGTAGATTTGGGAATCATCCTCATAGAGAAGATAGTTGAAGCTATGGTAGCGAATGAGTTCTCCAAGAGAGTGGGTGCAGATGAAGAGTAGAAGGGGACACAGAAACAAATCTTAGGGACAGAGGAGGAGCCTGCAAAAGAGGCTCTGAATGAGCAACCAGAGAGATAGGAGGAAAACCAGGAGAGGACAGTGTCAGTGAAGCCAAGGTTAGACAATGTTTGCAGGAAAAGGGAGTGGTCCATAGTGTCGAAGGCAGCTGAGAGGTCGAGGAAGATTAGGATGAAGTAGAGGATATTGAATTGACAAGAGAAAGATTACTGATGACTTTGAGAGGGCCGGTTTTGGTGGAGCGAAGGGGGAGGAAACTGATTGGAGGGGGTCAACTGACTACTTGTTTTGTTTTGTTGTCTGTCTCCCCCGTTTAGACTGTGAGCCGTTGTTGGGCAGGGATTGTTTCTATCTGTTGCCAAATTGTATATTCCAAGCACTTAGTACAGTGCTATGCACATAGTAAGCGCTCAATAAATACGATTGAATGAATGAATGAAAGATGTAACAAGTTTAACTGAGTTCCTGATTGGATTTTTAAGCCTTTTTACATCCTTTCTGACACTGCCTCCTCTTCTAGCAGAAGGCACAGTCCCACAGATAAGAACCTGGTCTTACCTTGTCTTTCTATCCTTTACATTTTAGTTGAGATAATGGATATACAGATGGGTCCTAAAACCTACGTTTTCTTTGATTCCACTGAGCATTTCTGAACAGGAACTTTATCCATGGACCCTGAAATGACTCTTTTCTTGAGCTCTCAGAAGATTCTTTCCAGTGGCTACTTCATTTCTAACCACGCCATGGATCAGCAGACTATTTATTTGATTTTCCATCCATTCTGCTCTTATCATTGCATTTAGGTGCATGGGAAGCCACCAGATACTAGAAGGATTGACTTAGGGCATGCGTGTGCTCAACATCGTAGTAGAGGCTTTGCTTGTGGAATAACAGCCTTGTTAAAGCTTAAGTGAAATTTAATTATTACATTGAGACCGGAGGTTCTGACTGACTCCTTTTACAACCCTATGCTTCTTTGAACCATGGTTTAAAATACTTTTTGAATTGTCTTTTTATATCTTACCTTTTTTCTGCATTGTTGACAGAATCCATCCCTTGGTTTTGTTCATTTATTAGAGAACAGCAGGGAGTGGCCGATGGATTTGGAAGAAATAAATATTATGGCCTATCCCCAGGAAGATCACCAAGATCCCAGAGAGGCATCTCTATGTTCTCAAATTATTTTCTTAAATCCATCTTCCATTCATTTCTCTGTAACCCTGACCATCTCTAGCTCTGCAGGTATTGTCTTCTTTTTCCATTCCCCTTTTTAGGGCTTTGGTTTCTGTGGTTCTGTAAAGAACTCTGGAACTCTTGAAGGATGATGAGTTGGGAGGTTATTCAAGACTTCCTACTGCTTTCCCCTTTTCTTTTCTTCCTTTTCCTTTAGCAACACTGGCAGAAACAGATGGGGAGGAAGAACAAGTTAATCAGTCGGTCAATCAATGGCTTTTATTGAGTGCATACCATGTACACAGCATTATAGTAAGCACTTAGAAGAGAACAATACAATAGAAAGAGTTGGCACAAGGAGCTTACAGTCTAGAGGGGGAGACAGACATTCAAATAAATTAAAGATCGGGGAAATGCCGGAGTGTAAAGATCTGTACATAGTGCTGAGGGGCCGGGGTGGGTAAATATTAAGTGCTTTGGGGATACAGATCCAGATACATAAATGATACAGAAGAGTGTGAAAGTAGGGGAAATGAGGTTCAATTCAATTCAATTCAATCGTATTTATTGAGCGCTTATTTGTACAGAGCACTGTACTAAGCACTTGGGAAAAAAATTCAGCAACAAATACAGACAATCCCTGCCCACAATGGGCTCACAGTCTAGAAAAGGGGAGACAGACATCAAAACAAGTAAACAGGTATCGGTAGTATCATTATAAATAAAAATAATTATAGATATATACACATCATTAAGAAAAATAAATAGAAATATAGTTAGTCAGGGAAGGCCTCTTGGAGGAGATGTGATTTCAGGCGAGCTTTGAAAGTTGAGAGAGTGTAGTCTGCCAGATATGAAAGGAGAGGGAGTTTCAGGCCAGAGGGAGGATGTGGGCAAAGGGTCAGTGGAGAGATGGATGAGATTGAGGTACAGAGGGTAGGTTGGTGTTAGAGGAGAGAAGTGTGAGGGTTGGGCTGTATGGAAAGCTCAGATGAATTCATTTCATAGAATGGAGCTGCAATTGGTTTCGATCCAGAGGAAGTTGAAAACAACACCCGAAGTGGATTTGGAATTGCATGAGGATTTCCCCCTGCTTATGCCTCTCTGTCTCCCTGCTAGATGGTAAACTTCTTGAGGGAAGGGATCATATCTTCTATTTATTGTGCTCTCCTAAGTGTGTATCAATCAACCAATGACAATTTATTGGGTGCTTACTGTGCGCAGAGCACTGCATTAAACACTCAGGAGGGTACTGTACAACAGAGTTGGTAGATAAGTTCCCTGGGCACAATGAGTTTACAGATTAGAGAAGGAGAAAGACATTGATATAATAAATTACAGATATAACCAAGTGCTATGGAGCTGAGGGCTTAGTACATGGATCTGCACCTAGTAGCTGCTCACTAAACCCATCAATCAATAGAGAATTAGACTGTAAGCTCTTTGAAGGTAGGGATCATGTCAACCCAACTCTATTGTATATCGTGCTTTCCCAAGTCCCTAGTAGAGTGCTCTGCACACAGTAAGTGCTGATAAATACCACTGATTATTTCCTGATTGATAATCTCCTCCATTTACCTAGATTCTCAGAAGCTGACCACACGTGTCCATTAATATAAACCACCAGGATGTGACAATGGGATTTTAATTCTGTACTTTTTTACACACAATGAGAAATGTTCCAACTAATTTCTTACATAAGTTTTCTCCCAGTGCTTCTTAAAGGATCTTTGCCAAACCAATGTACTATAGTCAGTGAATGTTTGTTAGTCAACATCCTTTACTGAGGGCTAGGTATCAAGTGCTTGAGAAAGTACCAAGGGCACATGTTCCTCTCTCCTCACAGAGCTTACAATAAAATAGAGGTGACAGATAAAGATGAAGTGCAGAGAGTTGAAGCTGGCGAAGCTGGGGTAGAACAGGAGTGTTATATACAACCTTACCTTGGTCAAGGCGTCCATATTTATTATATATTTGCTGGAGAAGTAATTTTTATGGTATTGTTAAACTCTTGCTATATGTCAAACACTGTTCTAAGGCACAGGGGTAGAAGGCAAGTTAATTAGTTTGGATATATCCCTGTCCCCTGATGGGGCTCATGGTCTAAGTAGGAGGGAGAACAGGACAACTGGGGCACAGAGAAGTTAAATGACTTGCCCAAGGTCACACAGCGAGCAATTGGCAGAGCTGGAATTAGAACCTAGGTCCCCTATACTCTAAGGCCTGTGCTCTTCTACTAGGACCATGCTGCTTCTCATGTTGAAATCTAGTCCCTAGACCACCTACAATTTTCTAAAATTACCAACGAATTAGTGGAGAACGCCAGGACCTAGAAGGAGGTGGCAAAAGTGATAATGTCACTGGACCCACCACACCCAATTAATGAGGGCTGGGGCTGGGGAGCTTATGACTCTGCCTCTTTGAAGGTGAACCATGAAGCTCTTACTTCACGGGCGAGGAGCCCCAGAGAGGAGTCCTGACTTAGGCAGGAAGCGCAGAGTAAAATATTTTATTGAGGCGAGGGACTCTTGTGAGAAACCTAATAACATACTAAGAGAGAGGAGTGTTTGAAAATGTGTTAAAGAGTAAAAAGAGAAAAAAAATGCTTCACCCCATGCCCACACCCTCCTCTGAGGTTGTATAAAACATGCGGAGGACCAGGAGACTCTCAGACCCTGAAGAACTTGAGCTTTACACTAGACTCTCCTGAGCACCTCTCTTCCAGCACCATGCCCTACAACTGCTCTCTGCCCAGCTTCAGCTGCCGCAGCAGCTGCGCCACCAGGCCCTGCGTGCCACCCAGCTGCCAGCCATGCTGCTCCCTCCCCGGAGCCCGCAACATCCCCGCCAACATCGGGACCTGCGGCTGGTTCTGTGAAGGCTCCTTCAACGGCAACGAGAAGGAGACCATGCAGTTCCTGAACGACCGTCTGGCCAACTACCTGGAGAAGGTGCGCCAGCTGGAGCGGGAGAATGCCGAGCTGGATGCCAGGATCCGCCAGTGGTGCCAGGAGCAGGTCCCCTTCGTGTGCTCGGATTACCAGTCCTACTTCCGGACCATCGAGGAGCTGCAGCAGAAGGTGACGAGGCAGAGGGGAGGGGCAGTCTGTGGAAGCTCACCCCTGGACTGGGATATGGGATCAGGAAGGAAGGTAGCAATTCAGTGGGAAATAGGAATCGTATAAAATATTTGAGATCATATTAGCAAATTCAATTCTGCGATGTGTTAAAATGGGGCATTCCGAATTGTATTTTTTCCGTGATTCTTAGTTGGGACCCCACTGCCCACTGATAAAAAATTAAGACTGGATTCTTTTTTTTATGGAATTTTTAAGTGCTTACTATGTGCAAGACATTGTAGTAAGTGCTTGGGTAGATACAGCTATTCAGGTTAGACATAGTCCATGTACCATGTAGGCCTCACAGTCTTAATCCCCTGTTACAGATGAGGTAACTGAAGCAAAGAAAAGTTTAGTGACTTCCCCATGTCACACAGCAGACAATGGTGGTGCTGACATTAGAATCCAGGTTATTCATTTATAGAACTGGATATTAATTTATAGCTCTTAGATACTGACGCACGATTTCAAGGGGTTTCAGAGAAATGTCCCTCCACACACTCAGCAGAAGTGATTTTTGAATTATGACTCTGAAAGGAGTTCTCCTGTTGGTCCAGTTGAAAGAGCTGTGCTCTGGAAATCGGGAGACATGGCATCTGGTCCTGGCTCTGCCTGGACCCCGCAAATGTGGGCATTGACTGGGTAAACACTTTGCCACTTGCTGCGCCCCTGCCCACTTGTTTGCTCGTTGCACCCTATGCCCCAGCAAGACCATGATTGGTAGGGACGGGAGAATTCCAGTGGCCCTGGGCAAACCAGCATCGTTATGGTCAATTCCTTTGGGTCGATCCTCTGTCCTGAAGCCTCAGTAGGCCAAGGCTTATCTGCGTTACAGATGGGGACTCCATCATCACCCTGAGCGGGAAGAAGACCAGATTGTCTGCAATTGCCTTACTTATTTAGTTCCAAGCCTCCCAGACCAAAGATATAGGGAACCGTGAGCTCTCTGATCCTGCTACCCCTGTCATGGGCTTGGTGGGTGGGGGTGAGAGGTACTCACCAATGGCTTGCCGTATCTAAAAGGCAAAGGACCCCAGGCTTGTATTAATATTTACACAGGGGAACGTCCAATGCAGTTCTGCCGTGGCCCATTTTTCATAATAATAGTGATAACTGAGCTATTTATCAAAGTGCTTACTATGTGCCAAGCACTGTACTAAGCAATAGAATAGTTACGAGACAATCAGGTTGGACACAGTCCCCTGTCCTGCATGGGGCTACCAGTCAAAGTCACAAGGAGGAGATGAAGAAACCTGAAGTAGCAGATAAGTTAAGTGACTTTCCCAAAGTTACACAGCAGACAAGAGGCAGAACTAGGATTTGAAACCCAGGTCCTTTGACTCCCAGGCCCTGGGCTCTTTCCTGTTTATTCTGTTACTTTGACACTCTCCTCTAGAACTGTCACCGTGAGCTCTGGCATGTGGAACGGCCACATGACTATTTCCATTACCCTAGCTGGGCATTTGTCCCCAGAAAGTATTTTACTCTAGGGCAGATCCACCAAGACTTCAGGAGTAGAAGAGATGGAAGCAGAAAATCCAGTGTTATTAAAAGTCAATCAGTTTTTTCTAGAGTAACATGCAAGTTGGGCAGCTCGAGACTGTGAAAGAATATAAAATCAAGCCATGAATTTGTATAGTGGTTTTAGTTCCCAGTAGTCTCATTTTATCCTCTCCAATACCCTGGTGTGGTAGGGAGAAGCAGATATTATCATCTCCATTTAAAGTTGAGGAAACTGAGGTCCAGAGAGGGTAAGTTATTTTATTTTTTTTTGGAATTTATTGAGTGCTACTGTTTAGCAGAGCACTTGGAAGAGTACTTATCAACAGAGTTGGTTGACAGATTCCCTGCCCACAAGGAGCTCACAGACCAGAGGGGGTGACAGGCACTAAAATAAATTATGGATACTTATATAAACGCTGTGGGGTTGAGGTGGGATAAATATCAAGTGCTAAAAGGGTACAGCAATCCAAGAACATACAGTAGGTTGCCCGCAGAGGCTTGGGCTTTTCTCATCTGAGGAGCAATTCCTTGAAAAGTTTTTTCTGTTTCAGAATGTTTCTATGGTACTGCCGGATCACATCTAATAACTAATTTCAATTGGCTCTCCTGTAAAATTAAGAACTACAGAAAATGCCCACTTACTTCTTGGGGAACTTGTTCCTTGGTGACCCCACTTGTCTTCGCAGATCCTGCCTCACCAAGTCTGAGAACTCGCGACTGGTGGTGCAGATCGACAATGCCAAGCTGGCCTCAGATGATTTCCGCACCAAGTAAGTTGAGTCTCCATTTCCTTCATGGCTGGTCCGACTTTGAAAATCTGCAGGGAGAAATGTGGTCCAAGAATGGCCCTCCACTAGGGGAAGAATCACATATAAGTGGGGAAAAATATGGAATACAAATTGATTCTGGGAAGTGTGAATCCTTGCACTTTATTCGATATTTGCCTCTGTAGAAGGTGATCCAGACCCTGATTGTTTTGGGAAACAGGATGGTGCACTTTGAGAGAGGAGGGAGGGGGTAGCAATTTCTTCTTTAACCCTTCTGCTTCCTTTAAACCAAAACTTTCCAAATGAATGGACACAAATGGTAGCAAGTGGTCAGAAGGTTTAGCTCATTTGGCCAAGCACAGACAAAGCAGGGACCAGTTCAGAAGTCATTCCCATTTGCTTATCACGTCCCCTGCTCACGGATAGCAACATGGCCTTCTGAGAAACACCACGTCTGATTGGGAGTGATTCAGAGGACCTGGGTTCTAATCCCAGCTCTGTCACTTGCCTGAGTTCCCTTGGGCAAGTCCTTTAACTTCTCTGGGACTCAGTTCCTCATCTGCAAAATGGGGATTCAATACCTGTCCTCTGTTCTACTTAGATTAGTAGTCCCATGTGAAACAGGGACTGTATCCAAACTGATTATTGTGTATCAGTCTCTCTCTCTCTCTCTCTCTCTCTCTCTCTCACAACACACCACACAACACACACTGCAAACAACTCAACCTCTTAGGAAGCCTGTGGGAAAAATACAGGTTTTTTCCAAGAGATTAGAATAGCTCAGAAGAAAACTCTGGGTCCATACTAGGGAGGCAGCTGAGGCCTTATCGCAGTGCTTGGAACATAGTAAATGCTTAAAATACTATTATTATTATTATTATTGTTAGGTACCAAGACGGAGCTGTCCCTCCGCCAGCTGGTGGAGGCCGACATCAACGGTCTGCGCCGCATTCCTTGGATGAGCTGACCCTTTGGCAAGGCCGACCTGGAGGCCCAGGTGAGTCTCTGAAGGAGGGAGCTGCCTCTCTCTCAAGGCAGAACCATGGAACAGGTATGGCGAAGTGAATCGGGGAAAAGATGAAACTTGTTAGAACCTGCTTGAAAAAGCAAAGGAGGGAGGCGAAAATGGGGGAGTTGGTCAGACCCAGAAAACTGAAGGAGTTGATCCTTGGAACAGATATTTGTCTTCGTAACACTAACTTGTACAGAATGACTCATGTTCTTATGGATACGGGACATGGGATTTGGGTTTTCTGCTGAAGGCCAGATGGCTGGGGGAAAAAAACTGACACGTGAGCGTGAGAAAAAGGTTGGATAAACGTTTCCAGCCACTGGGCCACCTCATGCTCAGTCTCAGGGCTCTGAGGGACACTCTACTCCTCTGAGTTTCTATTTCATATTCTTTGGCAGCAACCAGTCAAGATAGGAATCATCAAGACCAACTAAGTGGCCTGATCACACTGCAGAGAGAATTGTTAAGGTCATGTAGTCCAGTCCTGATGGAGCCATTGCTCTCCTTGAGTTCAGGGCTCCTCCGGAAACATTCTTGGATCTCTGGAGACCCCCATTAAGAGCTGAATGAGTAAAGCTTTCTTGAGTCTCCCCAGCTGCAGAAGGTTGGCACTGGCTAAAGAAGAGATAAAGGATTGTGGAAATGACTCTCTGAGTTTTGTTCTGGTGACTCAAGAAGCTGCTTTTGGCTGCTCCAGAAATGGTGGTTGTCCACTGTGAAACTCAGGGAGAACCAAACTTCACTCCACTTCCAGAGGGTCCTTTTTTATGGTATATGTTAAGAGCTTCCTATGTGCCAGACACTGTTCTAAGTCCTGGGGTAGATACCAGCTAATCAGATTGGACAAAGTCCCCTTCGCACATACTGTTCACAGTCTTAATCTCAGTTTGTGGATAAGATGACTGAGGCATAGAGAAGTGAAGTGACTTGCCTAAGGTCACACAGCAGACAAGTGGAGGAACCGGGATTAGAACCCAGGTCTTCCTGATCCGAGGCTTGTGCTCCATCCTCTAGGCCACTCTGCTTCCTTCTGTATTGGTCTCAGTCAATTCATAAATAAAACTATCAAGCCACTAGGGCTTCTGAAGGAAAACTAGGATTGAAGCAGAGTTGGCCTAAGAAGCTTTTATGACTTGTAGATAGAGAGGCTATCAGGAAGGTGACTGTAACCATGTCCTGGAAAGGATAGGTTGTATTCTTGGGTCACTGGAGGCTGGGGGACCCTTTCTGTCTGTTGACTTGTCCGCTTTTTCCTCTCAGGAGGTCAACTCTCTGAAGTGCCAGATTGGTGAGCGACTGAATGTGGAGGTGGACGCTGCTCCAACCGTGGACCTGAACAGGGTGCTGAATGAGACCAGGTGCCAGTACGAGGCCCTGGTGGAGACCAACCGCAGAGATGTGGAGGAATGGTTTGTTAAGCAGGTGGGTGATTTATAACTCCAGGAATCCCTATGGGTTTCCAGCCCCAGCCAAGTCAGGCCATGTCATGACCCGTATGAGTTCTGTGTGTGTTCCAGACGGAGGAGCTGAACCAGCAGGTGGTGACCAGCTCAGAACAGCTGCAGTGCTGCCAGTCGGAGATCATCGAGCTGAGACGCACCGTTAACGCTCTGGAGGTGGAACTTCAGGCGCAGCACAACCTGGTGAGTAGCCTGGAAGACCTGGGAGAGACTGAGGCCTTCTTGGAAGTGGAGGGCCTCATTTGGGAGAATGGAGCTAAAGGTAGAAACCTGAATAAAACTTCATATTTTCCCAGGAGTGTGTGAGGGGTGTCTGTGGGGCAGGTGGGACTGTTGGAACCCCAGGAATCCTGGGTACTGGGTGTCCCAGGCCTGAAAACACCAACATCTCTGACTTTTCCTTCTTTTCTCCCTCGCAGAGAAATTCTCTGGAAAACACCCTGACAGAGACGGGGCTACAGCTCCCAGCTGGCCCAGGTGCAGTGCATGATCACCAGTGTGGAGGCCCAGCTGGCCGAGATCCGCTGTGACCTGGAGCGGCAGAACCAGGAGTACCAGGTGCTGCTGGATGTCAAGGCCCGGCTGGAGTGCGAGATTTCCACCTACCGTAACCTGCTAGAGAGCGAGGACTGCAAGTGAGTACCGAGTGGCGGTGGCGAGTTCTGGCAAATCTCCTCATATGGATACAAATGGATTCGCAGGAAGGAATAGCAGAGATAGTAAAATGTGCTTTCCCAGAGGAAACCCAGCAACACCAACCTCCTTGCTGGAGACGTCTAGGGTTTTCCTGGAGTTCTGTAAAGGACTAGAAAGAGGTTCCTGGGATAGTGGGGGTTGGTGGTTGGGTTCTGGTGAGTTCAGCTTCTCTAGCTTAGGAGGTGGATAATAATAATGTTGGTGTTTTTTAAGTGCTTACTATGTGCAGAGCACTGTTCTAAGCGCTGGGGTAGATACAGGGTAATCAGGTTGTCCCACAAGAGGCTCACAGTCTTAATCCCCATTTTACAGATGAGGTAACTGAGGCACAGAGAAGTTAAGTGGCTTGCCCAAAGTCACACAACTGAGATGCTGGAAGGGTTTGCGAGAGTGAGAGCAGGAAGGGATATGAGGGTGGCTAGGGGAGGGAAGAGCTTTGAATGAAGGCCTTTCCTGCCCCTTCTCCTCACTAATCCCCCTCAGGTCCCAGAGAATCAGCAGAGGGTTCCCACAAAGCTACCCTGGAGGCTATTAGTGTCCATTTCTCTTCTTCCCGCTCTCCAAGGCACTTAACACCCCTCCACCCCCAAGTAACCCATCCTTATGATTCTATTTTCCAGGCTTCCAGCAACCCCTGTGCCACAAAACGCATGCGGCAGGTCCATGGGCCCCTGCACTCCAACCCCCTGCCCCCTGCACCCATGTGTGCCTCGCTCGCTTTGGCCCTGCAATTCCTTTGTGTGCTAAAATGGCTCCCACAGCCAGGAGGGAGTTTTGATCCAACTGAGCTTCACCTGCAAATCTCCAACACCACTGTGGATGGGCCAGCACATCTGGGCAAACAAGAAAAAAGGAAGCAATATGGTTTATGAGCTTGGGCTAAGGAAACGCGCTAGTGTCCTAAATTCTATTCCCACATGCACCTCTGTGCCTCAAAAGCAACCTCCCGCTCCATGACTGGGATTCACTGGGTACCACTCTGTGAGAACAACACATAAGTCCTATGGTGGTCAAGAATCAAGAGCTCAAGAAATTAACTAGGCAACCAAGTGAGGCTGGACCGGAGAATGACATTCTGAGTATTTTATATTTGGATGTTGCTCTGTCTTTGTCAGTCAGTCCACAGTATCTTCATAACCTGCTGCCAAGTGGAACACATGCAGCAGTCCATTTTATTAGTATGGCAACTGTTTAGAAACAAGTGCATAAAATTTTGTAACCAGAGTTCAATGTTAGGAAATGGTGATTCATACTGTTTTATTTCCCTGATGCTTGATGCCCTTAGAGAGCGGATGAAGTTTCTTTGTCAACCTCCTAATAAAGCCAATTACCCTAGTTTTGCAATCAACCCTGCTTTTTCGGTGCATTGATTCCCGACTGAAAGTTTCTGAGTAATCTGTCACTGGGAAGAGGGAGACAATGGGCAGAAGCTGTAATATCTCCCCATCCACTGTCTTTACAGTAAAGCAGCCACTGATGCTGCCTTTACTAATGCAACGAGAGAAGCAGTATGGTCTAGTGGAAAGAGCCCAGGCCTGGGAGTCAGAGAATCTGGGTTCAATAATTTATTCAAACGTATTTATTGACTGCTTACTCTGTGCAGAGCACTGTACTAAGTGATTGGTAGAGTACAATACAACAATAAACAGACACATTCTCTATGCCCAATGAGCTTACAGTCTTGAGGGGGAGAGAGACATTAATATAAATTACAGACGTGCACATAAGTGCTGGGGGGCTGGGAAGGGGGAAGAACAAAGCTGGAAAATCAGAGTGATGCAGAAGGGAATGTGGGGAGAAGAAAGGGAGGCTTATTCAGGGAAGGCTTCCTTGGAAGAGATCTGCCTTTAATAAAGCTTTGAAGGGGAGGAGAGTAATTGTCTGTTGGATTTGGGGAGAGAGGGTGTTCCAGGCCAGATGCAGGATGTGGGCGAGGGGTCGGTGGTGAGATAAATGAGGTCGAGGCACAGTAAGAAGGCTAGCATTAGAGGAGCAAAGTATGTGGGCTGGGTTGCAGTAGGAGAGTAATGATATGAGGTAGAAGGGGATAAGGGGATTGAGTGCTTTAAAGCCAGTGGTGAGCAGTTTTTGTTTGATGTGGAGGTGGATGGGCAGTTTTGAGGACTGGGGAAACATGTCCTGAATGTTTATGTAGAGAAATGATCTGGGCAGGACAGTCAAGTATGGACTGGAGTGGGGAGGAGGGGGCGGCTGGGGGCCAGCAAGAAGCTAAGGCGTTAATAATAATAATAATGGTATTTGTTAAGTGCCTACTATGTGTCAGGCACTGTACTAAGTGCTGGGAAGGACACAATAAATAGGGTGGGACACAGTCCTGTCTATGTAGGGTTCACAGTCTCAATTCCATTTTAACAGCTGAGGTAAATGAGGCACCGAGAAGAGTTGCCCATGGTCACACAACAGATAAGCGTCAGAGCCGGATTAGAATCATGACCTTCTGACTCCCATTCCATTATTCCAGGCTGGATGGGACGAGTGTTGTATTATATGGTAGCAGCTTGAATGGAGAGGAAAGCATGGATTTTTCGATGTTGTGAAGGTGGAACCGACAGGATTTAGTGATGAACTGAATACATGGGTTGAATGAGAGAGAGTTGAAGATAATGCAAGACTATGAGCCTGTGAACAGGAAGGATGGTGGTGCATCTACAGAGATGAGAAAGCCAGGGGGAGGATGGGGTTTGGTTAGGAATGTCACTCCCTTCTTAACAACTCCAGTGGTTGCCTATCGACTCCGTCCAAACAAAAACTCTAATTAGGCTTCAGGTCTCCATCACTTGCCTTCTACCTCTCCTCCTTCTCTTTTCTACCCGCCACGCTCGCTCCTCTGCGACATCCTCGCCGTCCCTCGGTCTCGCTATCCCCGTGACCCTGGGTCACGTCCTCTCCGGGTCTGGAACGCTCCTCCTCCCTCCGCAAACTGATTCTCTTTCCCTCTTCAAAACTTACTTAAAAATCACCTCCTCCAAGAGGTTCCCAGACTGAGCTCCTCTTCCCTCTACTCCTCTGCCATCCCCCCTTTACCTCTCCGCAGCTAAGCCTCATTTTCCCCTTTTCCTCGCGCTCCTCCACCTCTCCCTTCCCATCCCACAGCACTGTACCCGTCGCTCACTGTATATATGGGCTGTCGGGCTTTGACTCGCCGTCTCAACCCTGTTCTTTTTCGTACCTTTTTTTTGTTAATGATTGTACATCGCGTTGATTCTATTTAGCTGGCCATGGTTTTTATGAGATGTTTTCTTCCCCTTGACGCTGTTTAGTGGCCATTGTTCTTGTCTGTCCGTCTCCCCGATTAGACTGTAAGCCGTCAAACGGCAGGACTGTCTCTATCTGTTGCCGACTTGTTCATCCCAAGCACTTAGTACAGTGCTCTGCACAATAGTAAGCGCTCAATAAATACTATTGAATGAATGAATGATTAGGAATAAAAGGAGTTCTGTTTTGACATGTTAAGCTTGAGGTGACGGGAGGACATCCAAGTGGAGATGTCTACTCTATCCCGGCTCTGCCACTTCGCTGTGTGATCTTGAGCAAGTCATTTAACTTCTTTGTGCTTCAGTTACCCTCATCTGTAAATGGGGTATTAAGACTTGAGCCTTAATGTGAGGCAGGTTTATGTTGCCTAGCACATAATAAGTGCTTAACTTAAAGAAATGGATTGGCCCTTTTCATGACCTCAAACAGTTTTGAGGGCAGTCAGAACTAAAGGTTTTCTGGCCAAGTTGGAAATTCTTTATTAATTCTCAGCCCCAGATAGAGTTGATCCAGGCAGGGAGTGGTCAAGGCTGTTTTTGTCTCCCATTTGGGTGGTAGCGAAGGGCTCACCTCACCTCATTCCTCTTTTCTCTTCTTCCTCTCTCCTCAACCCTTTTTCTTTCTTTTCTCCATTGCTCCCTTTCCCCCCATCCCTTGACTTCCTCCACTAAGCACCAGCCTCACATCTCTCCTTACCACTAGTGTCGCTCCCAGGTGACCAGAAACATAGCCAAGTTCTGGCCTAGGGGAGAAAGAATAGGTTGGTGTCATGGGTCAGAGTTATCCTTGAGTAGCTCGGATTGGGACTTGTCTGGAACTAACCCGATGGAGGGATGTGGTTTGCTTGGGTGAATGGAAGTGGGAAATGGTGGTTCTGAAAGAATAGCAGTTATGAAGGTTTGGAGTCTGGTGGACAGCTGAATTCTGGATCAGGGAGGACAGGGAAGGCCCATACTGCTATTCCAGAAATACGAGCTTATTGTGAACTTGACTTTTTTTTTAATGGCATTTGTTAAGCACTTACTATGTGCCAGGCACTATATTAAGCACTGGGATAGATACAAGCTAATAAGGTTGGCCTTAGTCCCTATCTCGCATTTTCCCATTTTCAGTGAGGTATCTGAGGCACAGAGAAATTAAGTGATTTATCCAAGGTCACACAAGACAAAGTGGCTGAGCTGAGATTAGAACCCAGGTCCTTCTGACTCCCGGGCCTGTGCTCTACCCCACTAATCACTGCTTCTAGGCTCCTATCCACTAGGCTGTGTCACAGATTTTTCCTAGTTGGAGAATCAGAGATTTTAGTAGCCAGTTTGACCTGCCTAGAGGTAGTAACAGCATTCATTCATTCATTCATTCATTCATTCATTCATTGAATTATTATTATTGAGTGCTTACTGTGTACAGTGCAGCGTACTAAGGGCTTAGGAGAGTACCACGTAACAATAACAGACCATTTCCTGCTTACAGTGAGCTTACAGTCTAGAAGGGGAGAAAGACATTAATATAAATAAATAAATTACAGATATGTACATATACGGACATAAGAGGAGAAAGTACCCCAGGTGAAAATTAGATACAGTCCATGGCCAAAAAGGGGTTCAACAATCTCCAAATAAGGGAAGGGAGAGGGGACAGGTGACAGACATAGGGAAAGATGAAACAATAAACAACAGAATCTCAAAGCTAAGGGCAGCAATCTATAACAACATCATACAATCACAGTCACAGCTTCAAGGGTCAGCCCAGTGAGGGAACTCTGAACTCCCTTTGGGAGTTACATTAAATCCAACTGTGTGAATTCTGTAGCTGTGCACCGGGACCCAGGGGTCCAGGGGTCCAGCTGCTTGGAATCCTACTGCTGAGCTTGGATTTGTATCCTTTTTCACCCCACTCTTTGCCCACAGTTACTTTATGTACATATCTTGGCTCCCCCTTTAGGGCTCCTTGTGGTCAGGGAGTTTGTCTACCCACTCTGTTTATAGTGTTCTCTCCCAAGTGTCTAGTACAGTGCTCTGCACACAGTAAGTCGCTCAATAAATGATGATTGGTTGACTGCTGGTGGCAGAAAGAAAAGAGGTTGATTAATTTCCACTTTAGCTTTCATCATTTTTTGATGAGCTCAGTGAAGGAGAGGGATAACTAAACTTTTTTTGGTCCTGGTCTGGTTTTAGGCTTCTGCATTTCGTTCTTCTTCTGGTGACGCAGGAAGCATTGGTGCAGATGCTAATGGAATTTAAAGGGACAAGTCAAAGGAACACAAGAGCAGCTCCACACTTGTGACTATTCTGCCTTCCTTGCTCAGTCCAGGGCCATGACATAGTGCTGCCCATATTTAGATGAGTTTGAATCTTACTTCTGAAAGCCTCCAGATAGGCAGGCAAGTGGATAGGCCATTTTACAGCTGTACCTTGTCTTGACACTCCAACTTTAATCATCACAGTGGTATTTAATGAGTGCTTTCAGTGTGTTGTAAGCTCCAGAGTCGGCAGATATGCACCCTGCCTATAAAAACCTGTGCGTATGCATATGTTTGTCTATGACTCTGGAGGGAAGGCATCCCCCCTAATCTTTGTGGTGTAGTCCATTGTTTTGAGGTTCAGGGTGGGGCTCCAGGGATTACCACTGTAGCAAGGGGGTGTAGCTTCAATTCTACTAGGGCGGGTGTCATGGTGAAAGTATAGGATCAAGGGGCCCTTGAGTCATCCAGCTATATTTACTTCCTCCTGTGGCAGGGAGTGGTTTGCCTAGGATCTCAGCCCTTGCAGTTAACAGGTCTCGAGTGTGATTATCCTTACCTTAAAATCATGCTGGCTGATGTTTCATACATCTCTGGAATTTTCAAAAAAATAAAAGTTTTTTTATGTATCTTTCCTCGCTGTGGGCCCTTTCTTGGCCCAGTTTAAAAAGTAAAATGATAAAATGTTACTTTTCTGGGCAGAATAAAACCTTAGTTGGGAATGGAGTAATTTCCTATGTTCCAGATCATCTCATCCCAATAACCTCCTTAAGCCCTTGTGTACTTTCTCATTTTGCTACTTGTATTATTTTTGTTTTTCCTCCTGACCCCCTGATTTGTAGATAATCTATCTCCCCTATCAACTGTAAATTCCTTGAGGGCAGGAATCATCATTTAGAATATTCGTGGTATTTGTTAAGTGTCTACTAGGTGCCAGTGAGCTAGTAAGCAGTTTGCTAAATGGTCAAGTGGAAACAGGATTTTTCAGATCAAAACACAGTCCCTTTCCCTTTCAGGAAGTATGGTTCCAAATGTATTGAGATTCACAAAGTAAGAGCTCTCTAAGTTATAATTGATTGATTGGCTATATAATATGGCAGAGAACATGTTCACCTACTTGTTTTAATGTACTCTTCCAAGTGCTTTGTACAGTGCTCTGCACATAGTAAGAACTCAGTCATTACACATAATGATTAATTGATAATAAGGAAATAATTTGAAGTTCCACATGTAACATCTACTTGGGAGCACCAGATGGCATTGGGGGAAAAAAGCACAATTCCGGTCCATGGATTAAAAAAAAAAAGGACTGAGTTGATCCTGGAAAAAAAATTTGTATCTTCTCAGTAAGATTCATTTTGGGATTCTCTGTGTGAGTCAGATCTTCTCCACAGCCAGATAATTGAATTTATTATTTAGGCATGTGAAAATGCAATTTTAAACCTCTGGACTGTAATTTTGTTGTGGGTAGGTAATGTGTTTTGTAATATTGTTGTGCTATATTCCCCAAGTGCTTAATACAGTGCAGAGGAACAGTAAGCTGCTCAATAAATGCAATTGATTGTTTGATTGATTAACTGTGCCCTGGCAAGGTTGACAATCATGCTTTCCAGCTAGGTGCATTTGGGGAAAACAGGAAGCTTTTCTCACCGTCTGTCCTGTCTTAAGAAGTGATTAAGAGGCTTGTGTTGTAAAGGCAAGCACTTTTTGCTCCTTGATTCATATGTGTCAAGGTTGGATAGAGTTCGGGTCATAGGAGGCTGAGCTGGGTCTGGAAACTGTCTCCTTGACAGCCCTGGTCATTGTAAATTCTAGACTTCAGTGAAGATCAAAGGGAAATTAATACACTCGGTTCTACTAGTTTGCATGTTTCATTATACATTTTGCCTTGACCACTGTTAAGGAATTAGGGAAATCTTGATCAGTTATTCAATCTATCAGTCACAATATTTATTGAACACTTACTGTGTGCTCTGAACTTGGGCACTTGGGAGAGTACAATATAACAGAGTTGGCAAACATGTTCTGGCCACAAGAAGCTTGTAGCCTAGAGGGGTAGTGATAACATTCATTTAAATAAACTGCAGATATGTACATAAGAGCTATGGGGCTGAGGGAGAGGGCGAATTAAGGGTACATGTAAGGGTTGAAGCAGAAAGGAGAAGGGAGAGGAGGAAATGAAGACAGTTTGGGAAGGCTTCTTTTTTTAACGATATTTGTTAAGTGCTTATTTTGAGCCAGGCACTGTGCTAAGTACTGGGGTATATACAAGATAATTGGATTGGACACAGTCCTTATCTCACACAGGGCTCACAGTCTTAATCTCCATTTTACAGATGAGGTAACTGAGGCCCAGGGAAGTTAAGTGACTTGTTCAAGGTCACACAGTAGACAAGTGGCAGAGTTGGGACTAGAGCCCAGATCCTCTCCTCCAGGCCTAAAACTCTTTCTACTAGACCATGCTCTTCCTCATGTTTCTCCACCCTGCTTCTTGGAGGAGATGTGTTTCTAGTAAGGCTTGAAACTGGGGAGAGTGATCATCTGTCAGTTATGAATAAGGAAGGAGTTCCAGGACAGAGGGAGGACGCGGGTGAGGGGTTGATGGTGAGACAGATGAGATCGAGGTACAGTGAGCAGGTTGGCATTAGAGGGGTGAAATGTGTGGGGTGGTTTTAGTAGGAAATCGGAGAGGTAAGGTAGGAGGGGGAAAGGTGATTGAGCTCTTTAAAAATCAGTGGTAAAGAGTTTCAATTTGACCCAGAGGTGGATGAGAAACCACTGGAGGTTCTTGAGGAGTGGGGAAACATTGGACTGAGCAGTTTTTAGAAAAATGGTCTGGGCAGCAGAGTGAAGTATGGACAGGAATGGGGAAAGACGGGAGGCCGGGAGGTCGAACTTCGTCAAACAATATGAACCTGTTTGGATAGTCTGTAGGTTCTTTGCGAGCAGGGATCCTGTCTATGAATTCTATTTAATTGTACTTTCCCAAGTGCTTAGCACAGTACTCTGGACACAGTAAGTGCGCAATAAATAACACTGATTGGTAGATCATGATGTGATACTGGAAGAAATGATTTGTGTGTTTGGGCATAGTGACAAACTCAAGAATGATACAGTGCAGATTATTATTAAGGTGAGGTTTTGCAAGAACTGGGTGCTATGTGAATTTGCCCTTTGTGCTCAAAGAAGATGCCACTGATTGTGAAATTCTCTTAGAGGTTTGTGTCCCTGGAAAGGACCCTATAGGGACCTTAGTTTAACATCACAGGCACACAAAAAGGCCATCATTCTGTCGTGTTTATTGTTTGCGATACTTAGTGCTGTTTTCACTTTTGTTTCTTTGCCTCATGATCCCCATAAAGCTTCTGTTCAATAAAGTCACTCCTTTCTTCATTGTCTGTAGTGTAGTTGATAGAGCACAGGCCTGGGAGTCAGAAGGTCATGGGTTCTAATCCTGGCTCCTCCATGTGCCTGCTGTGTGACCTCGAGCAAGTCACTTCAGATCTCTTGGCCTGTTACCTCATGATTAAAATGGGGATTGAGACTGTGAACCCCCGAATGGGACAGGGACTATGTTTGATCTAATTAGCTTGAATCTGCCCCAGCTCTTAGTATAGTGCCTGGCAATTAGTAAGTGCTTAACAAATATCCTCATCATTATTATTTGTGGCATCTGATTTCCAGAATCCAGCAAAGCATTGTCTAAGATTTTGCTTAACTGTATCCTTAAAATGTTTCCTTTTTCCTCCTTGTTTTCAGTTTTTTACTGTACTCCCCCAAGTGTTTAGTAAAGTGCCCTGTACATATTAAGTACACAGTAAATATGATTCAGGAATTCCCCAATTTCATCAGCTTTTGCCTATCCTTCCTTTCTCCTCAAGTGTATCACCCAATCCTGCTGGGTTGAGGTGGCCTAGCTGCAATGCTTAGAGGCTGTTTTGTTCTAGGTCTTGGTTCCTTGGGAATCCTGTCTTCCCATTTGATGTGGAGTAGAGTCTATATGTGACATCGGTGGAACTGCTCATCTGTGAGCAGCCAATCGTCACAGCTGCAGAGAAGATTAGACAGAATTACAGCTCTGTAGACCTTTAGTTTGGGCTGGACCTTAATATCAAACTGCCACCATGCTTTGTCAGTTTCCCAAAGGAGGGACTAGCCCTTTTGATTTAATTTTCTACTTCCTTTCCATCATCGCATCATTGGCCAATGAGCTGGCTACATAACAGAATTCTTTGACAGCACTGAGTTCTGGGAAGGCAATGTAGGTTTTTCCGTAGTCTATATGGCTTCCCTGGTGCTGGCTATGTTGGATATTAATATGATAAAATCACCCATAGAGGACAGTCTGGCTTTAGAAGGAGAATGGGACATTCCTGTTAAAACAGCTGTAAAACTAATTTAAACATCCAACATCTACATTCCAGGTATGGGTCCCCCTAAGTAATGTATTAATAGTTCTGTGTCCCGGTGGAAGAAAGCAGGGATTCTCCCTTTCACAATCCTCACCTCCCCAACACTGGGAAAGGAAAAACTTTGGAGCCTTGGGTATTCTCTCTGTTTTTTGGAAGGAAGAGGTCTTGGATTCTCTCCTCCCAACCATTCCTCTCCTCCCAGACTTTGTGTAACGAGGACACAATTTTTACCCAGGCAGAGATTCCACTCAGAAACGTGCTTGACTGCTGAGTGTGCCATATAACTGAGAGTGTCACACTGGTCCTTGAGGGTTTTACAGTGAGTCTCACTGCATTTCACAGGATGACTGGTATTCATTAGCAATGCTCATCAAAAACAAATAAACAAATGCACATGCACCCGTGCACACACATACCACACATTCCTGGATGTAGAATTGGATTTGCCAAGAGACCCAAGTTTAAAATGCCATTTTCCTTTGGGAGAGCTAGGATAGCAAGACCTTCTGGAGCAGATCAAGTGAGGACCAGGTAGCCCACAGGTGGACCAGCTGATGCCCAGCCCCAGGTGGACAAGCTCTCAAGGACCAGGTGATGCCCACCCCCCGGCTGTTTGACATTCCAGTGGTCTCTGAAGAGCAATAAAGGCCAGGTTCAACACTCTCTGACCCTCCACGAGCTGATGGGGGAACAAAAATCTCCCTTCGGAAGCCAAGCCTCCTGTTATTTCTTCACACTCAGCACGTGGTCAGTGCGAGCTGCGATTTAGTCAGTGATGGATCCCGTCATGGGTCTCGGCAAGGGTGTATTTTTACACCCCCCTCCTTCCGCCCCCAGAAAAACATCAGTTGGGACGAGTCGAGTCCCAATTTAGCAGCAACCCCGAAGTATCCTTTTTACGAGTTGAGGTACTCTGCGCTGAAGAGTAAACAGCCAGGTAATGAGGTGTTCTTCTGGAAATAGGCATAAATAATAACAAAGAAAACATCCTGTGCTTGGTGCCAGCACCCCTTGGGCAGGGAATATAAAAGCTGCAGACGGGCGGGAGCCCTTCAGACCCGGGGAGCTGCGGCCACGTTTCACTGAGTGGGAACCTACCAGCCGAGACAATGGGTTGCTGCCCCACGGACTGCTTCCCTTGCTGCGGTCAGCAGGGCCAGGTGGACTGCTGCGAGACCTGCTGCTGCCAGCCGACCTGCTGCGGGTCGAGCTGCGGTGGCTGCGGCGGCTGCTGTGGCTCTTGTTGCGGGTCTAGCTGCTGTCTGGCTGTGGGGGAGGCGGCTGTGGAGGCTGCGGGGTGCGGAGGCTGCGGGGGCTGTAATGGCTGCGGAGGCGGCTGTTGCGGCTGCTGTGGCAGCTGCTGCGGCAGCTGCTGCGGCTCTGGCGGCGGCGGCTGCTGCGGACCCGTGTGCTGCCAACCCACCCCAGTGTGTGAGACGAAATGAAGAGAAGGACTCGGGCAGCGAGATGAAGCCTGCGAAAAGATGCATTCTTGGTGGAGAGGCACCTCCCCAATTGCCAAAGACAGTGCCCTTGCTCCCGCTTGGATTTTGGATTGGTCTCGGGTCTACACAGAGGAGGAATGCCACTTCTCCAATGCCCGATCTTTGATGATGAGGCAGTGAGACAAAGACCTATATGGGTGAGAAATTAAAAAAAAAAAATAGACATCCCAACCATGTGATCCCATGCAATCGATCGGCATTCGCCGCTTGGGCTCACCTCCTGATGGAACTGTTCAATGTCTTGTCATTTCAGGACATCTTTCCAAGGTGTCTCTGCATCATGTTTCCTGTCTTCTCTGCTACTTCTGAGGTGCAAAGATGCGTCTTTGTCAACTTCTTAATAAACTCGAGCATTGTGGCATTTCCAACAGAGCTCTCACGCCTTTTCTTTCATTTCAGCAGGTGGGTTTGGGCAGGAAGCCCTGGGAGGCCAGTGCCTTATCCATTGGCTTCAGTTGGTTTCTTCCACTGACCAAGAGGGCAAAATGGCAGCTGTCATTTAGGCAGAAAGTTTGGTAGCTGCCATTTTGCCCTCTGGTACAGTGGAAGAAACCCTCAAGCCCTTGGGGGAGAGGAGTGGACTTTGACCGGAGTCAAAGGTTAGAATCAATGTTTCCTCATCATTGTCCCTTCCCTCCCTAGTTCTGTTGCCCTTGGAAGTGGTGGTTTTGAATAGCTCAGCAAGCGTACCAGCTCTCTGCCTTCCCCCAGAATAGGGGATAGAATAGAAATGTCCTGTCTTTACCAAAGGGACCTGGCCCTTTCTCACTTCAAGGCCAGGGAGTACCTAGGAATTCTGGATAAGCTGATATAAGCAGGAAGGGCTAGTGGTTCACACCTCTGGGGTGTGGTGCCATTTTTTTGGCTGGCAAAAGGAATCTAGTTACTATGGTTCCAGTTACCCCTCATTTCCACAGGCCCAAGGGACATGGGAAAGAGTTTCTCTTGGAAGAACTTGAAAGACAGCAGCATTTGTGATTGACTCCAGAGACAGGAGGGTGGGTTTGAAAAGGGGTCAGAAGACAATCTTCTATCTTCCATGCTCATTCTCAAGGTCCTCTGAGGAAATGACCATCAGTACAGTCCCAAACTCTCAAGAAATTTGATTGATTAATTGACTGATTGGTCTACCGAGGAGATCTCAGAAAGGGAAGATGAGAACAGGGAGTTGCTGAGCACTCCATTTAGACAGACATTTAGAAGAGAAGTGAAGTTGGAGGAGATGAGGGACAGCAAACCATAAGCAGGAGGAGCAGAAGAGTGGTAGTCGATATTTAAAGATTTGGGGGATGGCATCTGCAACATTCTTTTCCATGATCACTGGGACATGCGATCCCCAGGAGGGTATCTTTAGTGATCCACAGCACCTGGTGTAACTCTTTGACTTCCAAAGCGAATTGTTGAAAATAACTGTCAACTCCTTTATTCTGTAAGTTCCTTGTGGTCAGGGAACGTGTCTACCAACTCTCTCTGCTCTTAGGATAGGGCTCTGCACACAATACACATTCAATAAACACCACTGATTGATTGAATAATGAAGTCAGGTCCTGGAAAAATGAAAAATTGGTGTTAGCCTGGAATATTGAAATGACTACAGTGAATTAAAGGTGCTTTGCTGATAGTGAATCCTGGGAAGGGGTGGCCCTGATCTGAAAAGGAGGAGAGGTTGAAGATTAGTACTTTTAGGACATGAACACATCGACCATTTGGTGAATTTTTCTGCATCAGGCACACTGCTGGACAGATGGCTTTTCCAACTATCACTTCTTGGTACCCACCAGGAGGCCATTTTGAAAAGAGGGTGAAGAAAGCCGTCTTGAAGATAGGGGAATCAAAGGGAAAATATGCCCCCCTTTTCTTTTCCCACTGACCCTTCCAGATCCACTGAGGGGGTCAAGCTGATCTCTTGCAGACACTGGTTTGGTGGGGTAGGAGGAGACAGGAAGAACCGGATGGGCCATCCATGTCTACAGACCCATTTCTTCGGACCTGGGGCCCCAGGGATACCTAGTGTAGTTGACTGGGGAATCCCTTACCATGGTGGCTGCAGGAATGATCTGCCCCCTACTGGAGTAGGGTGGGGATGCCCTTCTCTTGTGATCTTAAGGATGTTCTCCGATAACGCCAGAGAAACAGGGTGCTTCCCAGGCACTCCTCGACTCCAGTGAGTGTGGTGTGGAAGTTGAATATCGTCGTCATCTTCCTTTCTGAAGACACACTCCTTAAGCTTACTAAGACTCACCCTGGCCTCTGGGAACCTGCCTCCCTCAGAGGTGTAAAAGTTCACCAACAGGCCCAACAGGCCAGAAATCCCTCAACTTCTGGGGAATCTCTCAGATTGGAATCACCTCTCCAATAGGGACTCCTGCCAAGGAATGAACTCTGAGGCCCAAAACCTTCCAAATGGACTTTCTCTCCATTCAGCCACTGCACCTCCTAACTGGAGGTTAGCATCCGGTAGAGAAAAACTGCTTACTGTATTAGGTTAAGGGTTCATAGGTCACTGGGTTGATGCCAAATTAGTTTTCCCCTAAGACAGAAGGAGGGACCTGGGCTATCCTCCTTTCAACCCCTGGGGAATCAGTGTGGCCTAATGGAAAGAACATGAGATTGGGAGTCAGAAGATTTGGGTTCTAATCTCAGCTGCTCCACTTGCCTGCTGTGTGACCTTGGTCAAGTCATTTAGCTTCTCTGGGCTTCAGTTTCCTCACCTGCAAAATGGGGATAAGCTATATTGGGAACCTAGTGAAAGACAGGGACTGGGACTGTGCCTAATTTGATTGTCTGGTACCTACCCCAGCACTCTGCACAGTGCCTGGCACTTAAAAGGTACCACAATTATCAATTGTTATTTTGACCTGGCATGGCAAGGGGATCAAATGGAAGAAACAGGATATTCCAGGGGCACATCTTGGGACTTCTCCTTTTGCCCCTTCTTTCTGAGTGATACTTAGGCAGCGCAATTAAAACAAGCCTATGATGGCTCACTTGTCATCCCCCACTATTCCTTGGTGGGGACCCTCCTTATCCACCAGGGGATCTGGATACCAAGAGAAAAGGATAACTACGAGTATGCACAGGAGCACTTGGCTTTCCCGAGCGTCCCCAGCGACAGGAAGGGAGGGCAGGCCCCATCCAGGAATGTAGAGTGGCCCACCAACTGCTTGTTTCGATCCAACTGCAGGATAATTGAACCCACATTTAGCACCGAGGCAAACGGGAAGGTGTTTTATGAGAGCAAACAAACAGCCGTTTAATAAGATGCTTGTTGGCAAAGCATTCTAAACAACAACAAGGACGACGAGGGGGTACGTGGGGCCACGTGGGCTAGCCAGGTGATATAAAAATCCAGGCAGACGAGAGGGACTCTGAGTCTCAGGCCATTCTCTCCTCGCAACCCAGGGGCAAATCACACTCCCAGCACTATGTCCGCCAACTGCTGTTCCAGGAATTGCGCCACTGTTCCTGCCATCTCCCTCTGCTCTACTGATGTAAGCTGCGGAAGCCCGATCTGCCTGCCCAGCGCCTGCCAAACTCAGACATGGCAACTGGTAACTTGCCCGGACCCCTGCTGCAGAGCCCCAAGCTGCCCCCCGAGTTGCTGTGAGGCCAGCTGCTGCGAACCAACCTGCTGTGAGCCTGTTTGCTGCGAACCCGCCTGCTGTGAGCCTGTTTGCTGCCAGCCGATCTGCTGTGAGTCCGGGACCTGCGAACCATCGTGCTGTGAGCCTTGCTGCGGCCAACCAGACCCCTGTGTGACCCTGGTGTGTGAACCAGTTTGCTACCAGACAGTCTGCTGCATCCCCAGCCCTTGTGAGCCAACGTGCATTACCGATCCCTGCCAAGAATCACCCTGTGGGACATCGAGCCCCTGTCAACCAACTTGTTTCGATCCCAGCTCGTGCCAAGAAACGGTATGCATTCCCTCTCCTTGCCAACCGACCTGCTACCTCATCCAACGCTGCAGGTCCGTTTCCTGTGAGCCTAATTCTTGCCTGCCTGCCTGCTGCCTCCCCTCATCCTGCCAGACACCCTGCTGTGAGGCCTTCTCCTGCAAACCCGTGTGCAGCGGACCTTCCCCCTGCCAGTCACTCTCCTGCCGACCGGGTTCTTCCGTCTCTGCCGTCGGGCGGGCCCCTTGCTCTCGGCCCACGTGCTACGTGCCGAGTTCCTGCCGACCATCCTGTATCACGTCCATCTCCTATCGACCGGCCTGCTACCGATCGCTCTGCTCCAGCCCGTGACCTGCAAGCCGTACGTCCCGTCGATTTCTTACCGCCCATCTTGCTACCGCCCAACATACCCCTTACCCATTCTGCGCCGAGGACCCTGCGTCACCTCGGCTTCTTACCGCCCAGTCTGCATTCGGTCTGCTTACCCGGAACCCGCCACCTACAAGCCGTCTTGCCGAAAGTCCTCCTCCAGCTCTCCAGATTGCTCTGAGTCCAACGTCTGCAAACCAGCTGTGTCTGAGGCTCCTCCCTGCCAGCCCACCTCCACCGTCACCACGTCCTGCAAGCCCACCAGTCCCGCCCCCTGTGACTCGGCGGAAGCTCCCACCAAACCCTCCTGCTGAGTCTCATCCTGAAGATTTGATTTCACACTCAATATGTTGCTAGTATGAGAAGACCTTGGTCTGCTGCTTGACCTCCACAGGATCAGAAGATCTTTTAGTCTATAGCCACTTCCCCCTGTTTATGCTGCCTTTGCTCTTTCCCAAACCCTGAACTCCTCCCAGCTCCAGATGAAGTCCCAGTTAGGGTACTGGGAATGGAAATCCAGGTTTCCTTTCCAAGGCTCCTGGAAGGCTGTCCACGGTTGAACTCCATCATCTTTAGCCAGGTCTTTTCAATCCCTTTTCATTTCAGAAAAACATTTCTGTTTTTGAGAACCTCTTCTGCATCTTCCCTGCATCCCTGATACTTGATAGCCCTCAGCTGAGAGGGAGAGATTATGAAATGCCAATAAATCTGACTGAGCACACTTAGCAGACATAGTTCTTATGCTGTGGCAATATGGGCATGGTTTGGGGAGGGAGTACATTCCTTTATCCTTGTCTGGTGGGAATTTCTATTTTTACAGGGTCATTTTTCCAATCTGTCTCTGCCACTCTTGTGTTTTACAAAGTCTTATGAGCCCCAATGAGGACCTCCTGCCAATCCGAGGAACATGTTTTTGATTCCTACATCTCAGTCACCAATAAAAATAAAATTGAACCGGAGCCGGGAGTTACCACTTGAGGCACCTTGCAATACCATTCCCATAGATTGGTACCTGGAAATTTCCATTTAACTCAGTATCCTAAAGAGTTCTAGGCCTCAGTCTATTAGAACCACAGGAAGTAGGCTTAGTTCTACCCCAGCACGTGTTTTCATTCAGTGTTTTGCCTAGAACCCTGTTAGGGAATCAGAGGATGTCCATCTGATCCCCACCTCCCCCACCCCTGCTCGTATAAAATACGATGTGCTGATGGGAGAAATGGTTCTGTGCATGTATGTGGGGTTAATGAGTTTTATTTAATGTGGGGTTTGTCAGTAATGTAACTGGAGTATTCTGGAAGAACTGAGTGCACTAGGGACCAAAACAGTCCTAGTTTCCTACAAGGCTCCTCAGAGTGCAGTTCTGCTTCCTCCAGGCAGCAGAGGGTGATCACCCTCCCTCCATATCCTCTCCTGCTTTTCCCGCTTAGTCAGGCCTTCTGCCTGGTTTAGGCTGGGCACAGAAAGCATCAGCTCCTGTCCCTGTGAGAACATACCATGGGAACATGAAAGTCCTGGTCCTGGGCAGTGTGGGATGGAAGGGAACTGGCAGGGATGGAGCAGCCTTTGACCCTCACTCTCTTGGCCCTTGTTTCATCCCTGTGATTTGGGGGGATTCTGGGAAAGGAACCAGGACAGAAAGGACCAAGGCTGGGAATAGGGCAGGGAGGATGAAAAACAAGAAGGAATGTGGAACAGGTTGTGGGGTTTAGATCACAAATCCAGCACAATGGGGGGTAGGTGGGAGGGAGAGAAGCACAGATGAAAACAGGGCCAGGATTTGGGGCAACCAGCATGCCATATAGAGGATAGAAATTTAAAGGAGGGTAGGACACATGAGGGTGCAGGTTGGCAGTATGTAGGGAGGCAAAGCGAGTTTTAAAAAAAAGGTCTTACCTGGGCAACAACTGGTAGCAACAGGAAGATTTCCTTTGTGTTAACCAACGATAAGAAGCAAATAACGCCCAACTAATTTGGTACAGCCAGAAGTGCCAAATGAAATCACAGCCAGCTAGGAACAAGTTTAAAATACTTGATTGGGGTGTTCTTCACAAACGTACCTGAATTTCAATTGGAGAGACAGAAGTCAGCTCCTTCCCCTCTACTTTCCATAAAGCTTAATAATAAATAAAAATAGTTGTGGCTTTTCATATATAACATTTGTTAAGGGCTTATCAAGCATCACATTAAGCGCTGGGTTAGATAAAAAGTCATCAGGCTGGACTCAGTACCTATCCCATGGGGTCTCACAATCTAAGTAGGATGGAAAACAGAAATTAAATCCAGATTCTATAGTTGAGGAAACTGAGACCAAGAAAAGTTAAGAGGCTTGTCCAAGGTCACAGAGCAGGCCAGGGGCAGAGCTGAAATGGTGTTAATCACTGGAGTTGCCAAGTGCAGTTTCTTTAGGAAACCTTAACCCCATAGAGACAGGGGAAACCCGGACTCACAAACAACAGATGCAACAACACAACAGACAACAATCTCCATGTATGAGTGGTGAGATTGGGTTCTTGGCTGTTTCAATCACATACACGGCCACAGGTGAGCATCAAGGTCAGGGTTCTCATCTTTGAGACTGAAGGATAGTTAAAGAAGCATGTGGAGTGAATATAAATGGGTGGCTACTCCCTCCGCTTCATAGACAGCCCCACCTCCTGCTCCTCCTTCACACTGGAGACACACCTGGAGCTGCACTAGAGTTAGCACTGCTGCTTGGGGCTGGCGTATACTTCGGGAGTTGTGAGTTTTCTCACAAGATTTGGTCACTAGGCATAAGCATGGACAGAACTCAAGTTCCCACCTAGGTTATGGAAGAGTCGATCACTAGTATGGGAAAGACAAAGAGGGGAAAGGAAGACTTTCCTTTAGGAGAGTAGGGAAGATTTTAGGGAGATCACACCTGACAGTTTTAGTTTTATCAGTAAAGTATGTGTCCAGGTCATTAGGGGCAAGATATGGGGGAGGGCAGGGGGAAAGAGGTTTGGAGGAAATAATTAAATATCTGAAACAGCTGGCACTGGCAGTGGGCATAAAAGCTAATTAGGATGGAGCAATAATGTTGCCTGGTGGAGGAGATATTAGTGATATAGCAGGTGAGGACGAATTTTAGGTGGTGAGAGATCGTGAGGTTCAGTGGTGTCTGGATTTCCACCAGCAGTGCTCTGCAGTTCAAGTAAAGGAACAGATCAGGGAGGCCAGCGGCAATATTCTCAGAACCTCTCTCCCAACCCCCATAGAAAAAGAGGCAGAGAAACTGCCATTTTGAGGCCCATTGTCCAATTTCTATTAGGTCTGCTCTGATTTAATTTAAGCTCTGAGCATGAGAACCAGAGCTGATATTCACAGCTGCATCAGTGGCCCAAAGCAACCCTCTTAAAAGGAAGAGGGGAAGGACTCTTTAGTTTAATAAGAGTTAAGACTGTAAGTTCCTGGTCAGCAGGGAATATGTCTACCAACTCTGATGTATTCTCCCAAGGACAGTGCTCTGCACAGAGTAAGTGCTCAGTAAATACCACTGATTGACTGATGGGACTAGGAGGAAACTCACCTGGAAGAGACTCCTTGTATCAGGGGCAATAGCACAAAAGATGTGGTGGAGATTGGCAAAAACAAACAAACAGTGGTTTTGGTTTTAACGTAGGGGCAATAGTTTCATAGGCAAATGACTGCTGCTTAATGATAGCTTAAATGCTTGGATGCAGATGGTCTAAACAACAATAAGGAAAAGATGCCATCTGCCGGGCCATAACATTGAGGAAGGGGAGTATATTGGAGGAGGAGAAGGAGTATAAAAGCCACGGGTGCCTAAGAGACTCTCAAACTCAGGAACGTACTCCTTGCAACCGACCGGTACTCTGAATCCAGGACACCATGTCTGACGGCTGCTGTTCCGGAAGTTGTACTGCCCTCCCAGCTGCTCCTGCTGTCTCTATTTGCTGTAATGGGATGAGCTGTGGAAGTGGTCTCTGCTTGCCCAGTGCCTGCCAGAGCCAAACCTGGCAACTGGTTACCTGCCAAGAGACCGGCTGTGGACCATCGAGCTGCTGCCAGCCAATTTCCTGTGACTCCAGCCCCAGCCAACCAACTTGTACTACATCAACTTCCTGTGCGGGTTTTGTTTGCAAGCCGATCTGCTACCGCACAATCTGCTACATTCCCAGCTCCCGTCAGTCATCTAGAACCTTCCAGTCGTCTTGCTGTGAATCTAATCCCTGTCAATCCAAGGGCTGTGATAGCACCTCCTGCCAACAAGGGCCCTGCCAAGAAACAGTGTGCGTTCCCAGTTCATGCCAACCGTCTGCCTGTGAATCCAGTCCTTGCCAACAATCGTGCTGTGAGTCCAGTTCCTGCCAACCTACTGTGTCCAACCAGCTTCCTTGCTGGTTTTGTTGCCAACCAGCTTGCTTGCCTACTCTCTGCTTCATACCTAATACTGATCAGTCAGCCTGTTTAAGCAACACTTGTCAGTCATCTTGCTGTGATTCCAGTCTCAGTCAATCAAAGGGCTGTGAGAATAGCTCCTGCCAACAAACCCCCTGCCAGGAAACGGTGTGTATACCCAGTTCGTGCCAACCAGTTGTCTGTGAATCCGGTCCCTGCCAACAGTCATCCTGTGATTCCAGTTCCTGCCAAGCTCTCTGCTCTGATTCCGGGTCCTGCCAGCAGGCATCCTGTCAACCAACTGTCTGTATGCCTGCGTCCATGCCAGGCAACTTGTTATCAACTGGATTCCAGTCAACAAACAAGCTGTGAGTCGCGATCGTATGGACCGACTTGGTACCAGCCAATCTCCTTCCATTCTCAGTCCTTGTCAAACCATTTCCGGTCAAGCCGTCTTCCTGTGGACCTCTTTCCTGCGAAACCATCATGCTTTGCACCCATCTCCTGCCAGCCACTTTACTGCCGGCACGTTCTTCCACTGTCCGCATCTGCCAGCCGACTTACTTTGTACAACCACCTTCTCCATACCCAGATCCCGCAAATCAGCGGTAGGACTTCCCTTTCCTGTCAACCAACTTGTTACCGACCCATCTGCTCTGTGCCCCTTTCCTGGAAAACAGCCGAGTGTATCTCCAGCTCTTTCCGGCCTTCCTGCTGTGTTACCGGTTCCTATGAGCCAGATAGCTGTGGTTCCAATTACTACCGACCAAGCACTCCATGTTTTTATAAAGCAGCCAGTTGTGCACCCGCTTCCTGCTGCCCCACTAGCTACAGGAAGAGTTCCTGCAGGTCAACTTACTGCTGATAAAATGGTGTTTCGCTCCTCACCTGGGTCGGCCTTGCGTGCAAGCAGTGTAGGCCTTTTATCCTGTTGCTTGGCATAGTTCAGTTAGCTCCCAGCATGTGCTGTCACTACCTGTAAGCCACTGGCAACGATTTCGACTAGGAAATCTCTTTCTGTCATTGTCCAAGAGATGGGACCAGCTACTAAGAATTAGTTTTTTCACATACGAGAGCAGACTATGTCTGCGTGTCCTGATGTGTTAATCTTGCATCATTTTAGCAGAGCAGCTGTCTTTCAGATTTTCTCTCCAGGTGTCTTGCTTTCCAAGTTCACAAGTTCAAAGATTTGTTCTAAGCTCTTCAAGAGTAAAGTACCTCCTCCAGGCAAATGCTAATAAACTTGACCAACTCATGACCGCTGTGTTTCTTGATATTCTTCAGTCATTTCAAATATGTCTGGTTTGTAGAATTCCCTACTGAGACATTTAAGTATGGCAGCCCTGTGGGTACTTGGTCCACTGGTCCCATAGTCACTGGTGCCCATGGTTGTGGTGGGGAATGTGTAGACCAACATGCCAACATGAAAAAGGACCACTGAGGAACAATGGAACTGGAACAGAGCCAACTTAGCTTTGATTTTCCTGCCTTCATCCTCTCCTGGTCCTTCCTCTGTCCAGGACCACAGCTCCAGAGGAAGGAGTGCAATCAGGTGGGATAGTCATGCCACTGCTCCTCTGCCCAGATCCACTTACTGCCTTCACTGCTCCATCAGCCTCCAGGATGGCTGCACCCACTTTGGAAAAAGATGGGGAGAGGAGTGGAGAAATACTAATCCACAATTTCTGCCTCACTGAACTAGATAGGACACAAAGGCATAACCCAGTGGAATTTATTGTCACACAAAGAATGGTATTATATTGAGTGCTTACTGTGCTCAGAGTACTGTACTAAGCACTTGGGAGAGTACAATTCAACGGAGTTGGTAGACCACATTCTCTTCCCACAATGAACTTAACTGTAGATGGGGAGACAGATATTAATATATATATATAAAGTATGTACATAAATGCTGCGGGGCTGCGGGTGTATGAATTCCAAATATCTAAAGGGTACAAATCCAAGTTCATAGAAGATGGCAGAAGAGATAGGGTGTCAGGAAATGAGGCCTTAATCAGGGAAGACTGTTAGTTTGGTGATATTTCACCTAATAAACCAGCATGGGAAAAGAGGGGAACAGACAGAGTGCAATCCCAGTAATTTACCTGGAGTCCTGCAACCTTGTGACTGTGATCCTTACAGATTCATATATGTGATGTGCTCATTAGTGTAGGATCTGAATCCTTGCTCTGCCATAGACTTTGGGGTGATTTGGATCAGCATTTTCATCACTAGTTTTCACCTGTGAAATGGGAAAAAAACCAAAATTATTTCAATGTGTAGATTACCAGGGAGATAGATTAGTCAAAATGATTTCTAAGAATGCAGTATTGTGAATTAACACTTTTAGGTACCCTGAAAGGGATTGAATTTCTTAAAAAGTCTTCACAATTTAAATTCACAGTTTAAACACTTAGAAGATGGAAAGATAGAAAATGGTTTTCTCTTGGTCTGGAGCTCTTGCCTAAGTGCTCTGTGCTTATTGTCTTCTCCCTAAACCCTGTAATCATTTCCTCTCTTGAGTGGGTAAGCTTTGAATCTATTTGGATCTTGAGCAGGCATTAGGCCCAATTTGACTATATCATTAGTGTGAGAGAGGCTGTGAGAATTAATGATGGGTAAGGAGGCATCCATTCTATTTCAGCAACTCTAAATGCTGATTATCATCCCTCTCAATAATGATAATTATAATGGTAGTGTTTGGTAACTGCTCACTATGCTCCAAGCACTGTACTAAGGAT
The DNA here is from genome assembly GCF_004115215.2 of Ornithorhynchus anatinus. NCBI lineage: Eukaryota > Metazoa > Chordata > Mammalia > Monotremata > Ornithorhynchidae > Ornithorhynchus > Ornithorhynchus anatinus. The sequence goes on along the minus strand of NC_041738.1, from coordinate 14,627,440 downwards.
ACAAATTAATTGGGTTGGACACAGTCTCTGTCCCAAATGGGGCTCACAGTCTAAAGTGGAGGGTGCATAGGGTTTTAATGCCTATTTTGTGGATGAGGATATTGAAGCACAAAAAAGTTAAGTGACTGGTCCAAGGTCATGCAGTAGGCAAGTGGCATAACTAGGGATTTGAACTCAGGCCTCCTGACACCCAGGCCTGGGTTCTTTCCACTAGGACTTCTTCTTCTCAAGGTTGAAGATTGTCACCCCTGCAAAAAGATCATGGGTTTTGGGGGATCAGAGCTGAAAATGGAACTGATTAAAGTTAGTTTCTACTTACTTCCCATTGTCAAGGTCAGTGGGTAAATGTAGATAGGAACATAATGACGGATACGATAATTAACATGATGCTTTCACTCTTCTAACCCCTGGTATCCTCAGAGCAATGAGAAAGGTGTTAGGCTGCACTGTCCAAGCAATCTAATCTCGGTAAAGTCAGAAGAGACAGTCTCATTCAATGATTTTCAGGATGCCCCACAGGAGTGGGGCTTTCTATCAGGGAGAAACCTCAGTTGGTCATGCATGCAGAGCCTTGCAAAATCAATAAGGCTTCTCCAAAGATTACTGGAGTATTCTAGCTCATGCTAGCCTCATTCCACCCAATTTGCTGCCAAATCCCACTTGCTGCAGAACCACCTGCTGCCACACTACCTGTGGTCCTAATCTTGTTGCCGAACTACCTCCCCTCCCCTGCTTGTAAAGATGACACAGTTGCCCAAATTCACTGGACCTCCTGAAGCCACGTGGGACAAGGATCGGGCTGCCTGCCCATAATAAGCCACCTGCCTGACACCAACCTGGACCACAGTCTCTTCACCTTTGGAAACTCAATGTCTACCCCCTCAGTCAGTGTGGACACTGGTTTCCAAACAGCATTAAGCTTTGGCCAAATCCTAAAAGACATCTCAGTCTCCCCATCCTCTTGTCTGGCTTGGTACCAACATGTTAGTCTAAGGAGGGACAATGGATTGCCTGTGATAATCCATCTGGATTCAGAAATCCCTTCTTCAGTCCCTAGTCCAGTATCCGTGAACCTAATCCTTCCAGTATGAAACCCATTTTTCTTCCCATCCTGACCTTAATCCTTTTTCAATAGAATTTCCTTCTCAGAACAGAAAATCCTGGCATCATGATGAATCTACTTCTTGAGTGTTTGTCCTCAGCTCCTGGCAAGTCCCATGAAAAAATCAGGTACTGAAAGGCACACTCCAATCGATGGTATTTGCCTGAGCACTAAATGGATTGAATATAATTTAGTTAGTAGACACATTCTCTTCCTCTAAAAAGTTTGCAATCTAGCACTAAAATATTACAGGTAGGGGGAAACAAAATAAAGTTTGAAGATGTAACAGAATTGCTATTGAGGACTACCCATGTGCAAAGAATGCTTATATACAGGTGCTAAAGAAGGGCTAAACTGGTAGTAGTAGAGGCTGGAGAAGATTCTTAAAGGAGATTTAATTTTAGAACTTTAGATGGGGAAAGTAGTGAACGTGAAGGGGGAGGGAATTTCAGACAGGAGACTTGGCATGAGCAAGACGTCAAAGTGAGAGACAGAGAATGAGGTACACTGAGTACTACTACTACTAATAATAATGTTGGTATTTGTTAAGCGCTTACTATGTGCAGAGTACTGTTCAAAGAGCTGGGGTAGATACAGAGTAATCAGGTTGTCCCACATGAGGCTCACAGTTAATCCCCATTTTAAAGATGAGGTAACTGAGGCACAGAAAATTAAGTGACTTGCCTACGGTCACACAGCTGACAAGCGGCAGAGCCGGAACTTGAACCCATAACTTCTGATTCCCAAGTCTGGGCTCTTTCCACTGAGCCACGCTGCTTCTCTAGTATTAGTATTAATAATATTTATCATGTGCTTTCTGTGTGCAGAACACTGTAGTAAACACTGGAAAAGAATACACGGGGGGCTCACAATCTGAAAATAAAAAGGGAAAGGGGCCTGACACATGAGGAAGGAGGGAAAAAGAAACCACTAAGACAACATAAAGACAAAACCAAAATAAGTAGGGTATTTGGTTAGTGGAGCAGAATTTCAGGCTCCTTAGGGTTCAGAGACTGCTACAGCGGCTGTGCCACAATCCTCCAGAGGCTCTGTGGAGGCCACACCAGTCCTGCAGCTGCTTTTCTCCTGAGGGTGGTGTTGCTGCTGTTGAAGATGGTGATTATGATCATGAAATACGATGACTGACATAGAAGCCCTCTTAAGGGGAAGAGCAAGTATCACTTTGAGTGAGTCAGCACCTAAGCCTCCCACTCCCCTGAAACCACTTCTAGACCAGAAGTCAACTTCATTATCCGGAGGAAGGCACATAGATATGAGCAGCATGACTTTCCCAAGAAGTTATAGCAATAGATTCACAGGTTCCGGGGCACTCTGACAGGGAAAGCTGTTCCAACCATGGAAGATGGTAGCATCCCCTTCTCATGTCTAGGGGATTCTGCTCTGGATTTGGCCATGAGAAGCAGCATAGCCTGGTGGATAGAGCATGTGTCTGATTATCATAAAGACTGGGTTCTAATCCAGACTTTGCCACTTAATAATAATGAATAATTATTATACTTGTTCAGCACTTACTCTGTGCCAAGCACTGTTCATTCATTCCGTTGTATTTACTGACCTCTTACTGTGTGCAGAACACTGTACTAAGCACTTCAAAAATACAATTTGGTAACAAATAAAGACAATCCCTACTCAACAGCAGGCTCACAGTCTAGAAGCGGGGGATACAAAGTGCTGGGGTAGATTCAAGTTAGTCAGATTGGATACAGTCCCTGTCCCACATGAGGCTCACACTTTTAATCCCCATTTTACAGATGAGGGAACTGAGGCCCAGAGAAGTGAAGTGATCTGCCCAAGGTCACACAGCAGTCAAGTGGTGGAGCCAGGATTAGAACCCATGACCTTCTGACTCTCAGGCTTCTGTTCTATCCACTAAGCCACACTGCTTCTTTCCTGCTGTGTGGCCCTGGGACAGACACTTAACTTCTCTGTGCCTCAGTTACCTCAGCTGTAAAATGAGGATTAAGTTTGTGAGTCCCATATGGGATAGGGACTATGTCCAACCTGATTTGCTTGTATCTACCCCAGCACTTAGAACAGTGTCTAGCACAGAGTGAGCACTTAACAAATGCTGTAGTTACTATTATATTAAGCTACTTCACACTGGGGCTTTATGGATATTTGCAGGGGTTGATCGGAACCACATCTGAGAAGCAGTGCGATTTAGTGGAAAGAGCATGGGCCTGGGAGTCAGAGGACCTGGGTTCTAATCCTGCCTCTGGCAATACACTCTGTGACCTTGGGCAAGTCACTTGTGTCTCAGTTTCCTTAACTGTAAATTGGGGATTAAATACCTTTTATCCCTCTTACAGAGACTGTGACCCCATGTGGGACAGGATCTATGTTTGACCTAATTAACTTGTACCTATCCCAGCACTTAGAACGGTGCTTGATACACAGTAAGCACATAACAAATACCATAAAAAAGTAGTCACTTCCAGACCTGGTAAAATCAAACAGGGCAAGCTGTGGGCTCTAATTACAAGATTCCCTGCCAGCCTGGAGCCAGACTAGAATGTTCCTGTTTGGGCAGCCTTCCCTGATTGGAACCATCATGAAGGAAAGGGGGACATTTGGAAGGTCTCACCTTCGTTGTGTGCCCCCAGATAGCTTCTGCTAGTGCACTCCAGATGTCTCAAGAAAATTTGCTGCCTCCATTCTGTGAATGAATGTATTTTCACCTCCAGAAATCCCCGTGGGTTTGGAGTTTGCATGCTAATGAAGACCCAAGGGGTTACAGTAGAAGCCTGGAAAAAATTTGAAAAAACCTCCACTCTTCTCCTTGAAAGTCATCAAGAACTTCATCTGTAAATCTCTGATTTCAAGAATGCTGAGGTTTTTCCATAATTACAAATATATTAGTTCCATTTCCTCCTGCAGATCACAGCCCTTCCTAGAAGACACCCAGACAACTCTGCAGAAGAAGCTCATTCCCTGATCCTAGCTCCCAGAACTCCCAAATGGAGAGCTCTCTCCACATGGTTTAAGCATTCTCTCCCTTAATTATCTCCATCCTCCTCTTTGCTAATCTTCCTTGTGATTGGCATTTTTCCAAATAGTGCCATCTGTAAAGTGACTGACGACTGGTTTATGAGTTACACGTTTGGAAGGGAGTAGCGAAAGTGAGTGACTTTAATCCTCCCCATGTGGGCAGAGTCAACTTTTCTGCCCACTTGACCACGCACAGTCTGGGTTGATGAGCTTAGGCACCAGGTAGCTTTGAAGTGTGCCTCTCAGCACATAGTTTGTTAATGGAATTGGTGAGGAATCGAGGAACTCTGAAGAAATAAAGATTTGTGTTGCCAAAATTTTTCAATTATCCATAGGGCTTGGCCAGCAATCAAGGACAAACACTCAGGAAATAAAGATTTACAATGCCAGGATATTTCTGTGCCGGGAAGGGAAATTTTATTAGAGATAATTGGGGACATAATAAGGGTGAGGATTGGGAAGTGAAGGCAGTGTTTTAGAAGGCTTGAAGGATTCGGCAAACCAGAATCCAGACCATGGGCCGAGGAAGGTATTTAACAAGTGGGGTGGATCGCCGCAGAACACTTCCTTGCCTCTTCTTGGATTGACATGCCACTGAGCCAGTTGGGAGGACGAGGACTGAGATGTCCTTTGGGCTTTTTGGTTGATGGCGTCAATTCTGTTTGGAAACCGGTGTCCATGCTGGCTGTGGAGAGATGAGCTTGAGTAGGAGGCTTGGCCTGGTTCCATGGCAGTGAGGATTGTGGGTCCTAAGTTGGGGTTAGGCAGTGTGGCGCATTATGGGCAGGCAGCACAATCTTTCTCCTAGGTGGCTTCAGGAGAGACACTTAACCTGGACATCCTGTGGAAGGTCATTGACTACAAGCAGCTGGTGGGAGTGGAGGTTGTTCAGTAGCAAGCTGATGAACCGCAAGTAGGGCGGCAGCAGCTAGTCCTGCAGCAAGTGGTTTGGCAGCAAGGTGGGCTGCAGCAAGGCTGGCAGCAGCTGGGCACACAACAGGTCGGGCGGCAGCAAGTTGTCCGGCAGCAAGTGGTTTGGCAACACAATGGGCGGCAGCAAGGCTGGCAGCAGCTAGTCACGCAACAGGCTGGGCGGCAGCAGGGTTGACAGCAGCTGGAAGCACAGCAAGGACGGGGGCAGCAGGGCCTGCAGCAGGTGGACACGCAGCAGGCTGGGCGGCAGCAAGTGGGCTGGCAGCAGACCGACTGGCAGCAAGTGGGCCTGCAGCAGGTCGGGCGACAACAGCTGGTCACACAGCACGTTGGGCGGCAGCAGGTGGTCTTGCAGCAAGTGGTCTGGCAGCAAGTCGGGGGGCAGCAAGGACTGAGGCAGCAGCTGGGCTGGCAGCAGGTCTCTTGGCAGCAGCCTCTTCTGCAGCTCAAGGCAGAGCAGACGGATCCACAGCAGGAGTTGACCATGTCGTCGGTTGGTTCAGCGTCTGGCGCTATCTCAGAAGAGAAGGAGGAGATTCCTGAGTCTGAATGCCTCCTGGTGCCCTGGGCCCCTTATATACCTTAACTGATGATGGGTGGTGGGGCAGTGACTGATTATCCACTATGCCAGATCTCTTCCTTACTATTGTTACAGCCAATTGAAAAGCAGCAAATAGATTAGCGATTAAGTTTCTGCCAAGGAAGTGTGCTTAGGCCCTAGGGAAGGATAATTTTCTTCCCTGTCACCCTCAGCCAATGAGGCCCTTGTTTCCAAAAGCCCAATTTTGAGCTTCCCTCTTTCCTGAGGAACATTTCCTCACTTCAGCCATTTTCTGCCATCGTCAACCAGGGTTCTGTCAGGTGACTGTGTGACCTGGCAGATCACTCTCTCTTTGTCTTCCTTGCGGTGGAGCATGCTATGAGGCACACAGGTGGCTGGGTCACATGGAGTGAAGGTCCCCTTTGTGGGATAATGCTCAGGATTAAAACACCTTCCCGTAGGAAGTAATGCAGGTTGGGGGAAGGCAGGAAGGGGACACAGGCGAGAGCTCAGTTGGGAGTCACCAGGGAATCATGAGGAAGAAGACGGCTGAGTGAGCGACGACAGGTTGTTAGGATCCCGACAGAATTCGGCCTCTGGTGTCCATCACAATGCCAATGACTTGCTGACTTGACCAAGCTCGGTAGTGGGTCGGCCATGATGGTATCGAACAAAAGAGCAATTGATTAGCTACGTTCTGCCCCGGGTGGAGCGGCTCTGGAGTGTGAGGCACTTATAGGGAGAACCTGTCAAAAAGAACCTGTGAAAAAGTATAATCTGAAACTGTAGTCTTGGGCCATAAAGTTTGAAGACGATGGTGATGTCATGCATCATGAGGAATGACGATGAGCAGTGGATGGGAGACTTCAGGACTGAGAATCCTCTCCCCTGCTTTAAAGTCTTACTGATGGCACATCTCCTCCAAGAGGCCTTCCCTGACTAAGCCCCCACTTTCCTTTTCTCCCACTCCCTTCTGCGTCACCCTGACTTGCTCCCTTTATTCATCCCTGTAGAAGGCACCACCATCCTCCTGTCTCACAAGTCTGTGACAGTGTTATCTGTGATTCCTCTCTTCCATTCAACCCACATATTAAATCCTTCACTAAATCCTGTTGGTCCCACCTTCACAACATTGGTAAAATCCACCCTTTCCTATCCATCCAACCTGCTACCACTTTAATAGGATCACAATTGACTACCCAGTCTCCTGTCTCTTCCCACTCCAGTCCATACTTCACTCTGTTGCCCGGATCATTTTTCTACAGAAACTTACAGGACCTGTCTTCCCACTCCTCAAAAAACTCCAGTGGTTGCCCACCCAACTCCTTATCAAACATAAACTCTTCACGGCTGGTTTTAAAACACTCCACCACCTTGCCCCCTCCTACCTCACCTTGCTATTCTCCTTCTACAACTCAGCCCACACACTTCACCTACCTAATGCTAACCTTCTCAGTGTGCCTCGATCTTGCCTTGATGTGCCTAGCTTGCTGCCGACCCCTAGCCCACATAATAATAATAATAATGTTGGTATTTGTTAAGCGCTTACTATGTGCCAAGCACTGTTCTAAGCACTGGGGGAGATACAGGGGAATCAGGTTGTCCCACATGAGGCTCACAGTCTTAATCCCCATTTTACAGATGAGGTAACTGAGGCCCAGAGAAGTGAAGTGACTTGCCCACAGTCACACAGCTGACAAGTGGCAGAGCTGGAATTCGAACCCATGACCTCTGACTCCCAAGCCCAGGCTCTTTCCACTAAGGCACTCTGCTTCTCTGCCTGCCTCAAATCTGATAGACATTTATTCTCCCTTTCTTCAAAGCTTTATTGGAAGGCACATCTCTCCAGGAAGCCTTCCCAGACTAAGCTCCTTCTTTTCTTTTCTCCCAATCCCTTGGGCGTCATCCTGACTTGCTCCCTTGGTTCTTTCTCACTCCCACCTCCACAGCACTTATGAACATATCTGTAAATTTATTTATTTGTATTAGTATCTGTCTCCCCCCCACCCTAGACTGTAAGCTCATTGTGGGCAGGGAATGTGTCAGTTTATTGTTGCATTATACTCTCCCAATTGCTTAGTACAGCGTTCTGCCCACAGCAAATGCTCAATAAATAAGCATGGCTTAGTGGAAAGAGCACCGGCTTGGGAGTCAGAAGTTGTGGGTTCTAATCCTGGCTCCGCTATTTGCCTGCTGTGTGACCTTGGGAAAGCCACTTAACTTCTCTGTGCCTCAGTTACCTCATCTGTGAAATGGAGATTTAGACCGTGAGTCCCACGTGGGACAACCTGATTACCTTGTATCTACCTCAAACAATAGAACAGTGCCTTGGCATATAGTAAGAGCTTAACAAATACCATTATTATTATTATTGTAAGTGGATCTTGTTAACTTTTGGGGCAACTTAGGTCAAGTTAAGGTGGAATACCAGGCTAGGGTCAATCTGTTGTAAAACCTGCATTTTTAAAAATAGCCCCTACAGCTGCATTGCTGCAGCTGTTCTATTTACAAGTGTCTTGCTGTGGTAATAATAATAATAATTGTGGTTTCTGTTACATGCTATGTGACAGGCACTGTACTAAGCACTGGGTTGGATGCAAGCAAATTGGATCTAACACAGTCCCTGTCCTACATGGGACTCATAATCTTAATCCCCATTTTACAGATTTACTCAGTTTTACTGAGGCACTGAGAAGTGAAGTGATTTGCCCAAGGTCACACAGCAGAGAAGTGGTGGAACCAGGATTAGACCCCAGATTCTTCTGATGCCCAGGCTCATACCCTATCCACTAGGCCATACTGCTTCTCTAAACATCACAGACATAATATTCTGCCTTGCACATTTCTATAAAGTTTTTCACATTTCCCTTTAAATAAAAGAAGGTGTCCAGGCTGTTTGTGTACCAACTACCCAAAAGACAAAGAAACCTACATTTTTGAATAGGGGAGGGAACTGAGACATTTCAGAATTCTCCTCCAAACAGCTGTCGTAACTGCTGTTTCTGGTTTAGCAGGTAAAAATCCTGACCCTCCCATGCCTCCAAGGGTGAAAATCTATTTATTCGCAGGATGGTGGCAGCCAATTTTCTCGGGAGCTCAGGTGAGCACTAACAGGAGCTATCTGGAAGTGCCTAGAAAAGGCAAGGACACCCAAGAGTTCTCCTATCCCCCAGGACAGGTCCAACTGGGGAAGGTTGTCTCGAACAGGCATATTCCGGTCTATCTCAGGACAGGGAACCCAGTCCAAGGAATCTTGTAGTTCAAACCCACAGCTTGCTCTGACTTAGCATCCTGCGGCTGGAAGCGATCTGGAATTGACTGTACTCTCCCAAATGCTTAACGCAGTGTTCTGTACACAGTAAGTGCTCAATAAATGTTATTGCTTGATTGACTGACCTACTTCTGAAACAGCCACAAAACTCAGTCTGTAGGTGCCTTGTGTCAAATGTGGGGCAAAATCTCTTAAATGTTGGCAAGGGATGTCACAATCCCCAATGGCTGAAACTTACTGGGGGTAGAGAACATGCCTGCACAACTCTGTTGTATTGTAATTTCCCAAGTGCTTACTACAGTGTTGTGGACACAGTAAGTGGTTAATAAATAGCATTGATTAATTGATTGTTTGATGAAACAGCTCTCCCTGTTTGAGCGCCACAGGGCATATGACTCTACTGCTATTTTTTCTTAGGAAGCAAATAATAATGTTGGTATTTGTTAAGCGCTTACTCTGTGCTGAGCACTGTTCTAAGCGCTGGGGTAGACATAGGGGAATCAGGTTGTCCCACGTGGGGCTCACAGTCTTAATCCCCATTTTACAGATGAGGGAACTGAGGCACAGAGAAGTTAAGTGACTTGCCCACAGTCACACAGCCGACAAGTGGCAGAGCTGGGATTCGAACTCATGAGCCCTGACTCCAAAGCCCATGCTCTTTCCACTGAGCCACGCTGCTTCTCCTAATAATAATAATAGTGGTATTTGTTAAGCACTTACAATGTTCCAGGCACTGTACTAAGCACTGGGGTGGGTACATGTAAATTGGGTTGGACACAGTCCCTGTCCCATATAGGGCTCACAATCTCAATCCCCATTTTACAGATGAGGTCACTGAGGCACAGAGAAGTGAAGTGAACTTGGCCACAGTACCAGAAACGGTTAATCAGGCATTCCATCACTCAGTTGTATTACTGAGCACTTACTGTGTGCAGAGCCCCATACTAAGAACTTGGGATAACAATATAAAGGACGCATTCCTTGCCCACACTGAGCTTAACATTCTAGACAGTAATATACTGTATTTATTGAATGCTTACTGTGTGCAGAATACTATACTGAGTGCTTGGAAGAGTACAGTACAATAGACTTGGCAGGCCACATTCCTTCCCCACAGTGAGCTTGCAGTCAAGAGGGGGAGACAGACATTAATATAAAAAAAATCACGGCAATGTATGTAAGTGCTTTGGGGATGAGGGAGGGATGAAAAAAGGGAACAAATCTAAGTGCAAGGGGGACGCAGAAGGGAGTGGGAGAAGAGGAAATGAGGTCAGAGAAGGGTGCTTGGAGGAGATGTGCCTTCGATAAGGATAAGTGCCTTCAATAAGAGAGCTCGGATTCCTGGAGGTCTGCAGTCAGCATTTCAGGCTGGGAGAATCCATTTGGCATATAAACTTCTTCTTGAATCAAAGACTCATTTGCCGGTATTTTCATGACTCGGTCCCCCAGAATTCACCTCTTTTATTTCTAAGGCAGGTTTCATTGCAGGTTCTTACACCTGAGGTTTGCAGCCGTACTTCCAGAGGATTAGATACTGGGGGCTTTGAGCAGATTTCCTCTCACTTCTCCACTCTAACTTCCGATAACATGTCTCCAAAGACTACAATCAATTAATTATATTTATTGAGTGTGTATTGAGTGCAGAGCACTGTATTAAGCAACTGGAAAAGTACACTATAATAGAGTTGGTTGATATGGCCTCTGCCCCCAAGTAGCTTACAGTCTAGAGGGGGACACAGAAATTATTAATATAAATAATTAAATTACAGAAATTTGAATGTAAATGTAAATTACATAAGTGCTGTGGGGCCAAGGGTGATGTGAATAAAGGGTACAAATCAAAGGGCAAGTGGGAGGCAGAAAAGAGTGGGAGAAGACAAAATGAGGGCTTAGTTGGAGAAGGCCTCCTGGAGAAGAGTGCTTTTAAGAAGGCTTTGAAGGTGGAGAGAGTAGTTGCTTGTCTATGAGCAGCTTAACCAAACTGCTCCCAAAGATTTTCATGTTTAATGATCTTAATTGACTTTAAAATAGTTTCAGTTAACAAGAACACTTTAACTGCAAGTGGTTTAACTGCAGTAAAACGTGTACATGTGCATGTATGCAGTAAAACATGCAGTAAAACATTCCATAATCTATAGATCCCCTTTGATTTCAGCACAGAAATGAACAAAAACAATAAACTCTTTCAGCAGCATTTTTTTAAAAGTCATGATTAAATGCATTTCCCCCCTAGCTGGTGACTTTCTCCAAATGGGGAAGTGCAGTTCAACAAAGTAGGAGAATATTCAAGATATGCTGATGTCCCAGTTCCCTTTCTCCATACTTGTGACAACCATTCCTAGAGGCAAATCTAAAACATTCATTCTCTGGTCTGAGAATTTTTGACCCCCAGATGTAGAATTATTTTATTTATGGCTTATGGATTAGTCTCTCACTAACCTCTTCCTTCGTCCTTTTCTCCAGTTCTACCACTTATTAGGCTTATTTTCAGTATTACCGTGATATAGAAAAGCAGCATGGCCTAGTGGAACTAGCCCTGGCTTGGGAGTCAGAGTGCCTGGCTTCTAATCCCGGCTCTGCCACTTGTCTTCTGGATGTGACCTTGAGCAAATCACTTAACTTCATCTGTAAAATGGGGATTAAGACTGTGAATCCCATGTGGGACAGGGACAGTGTCCAACCCCATTATCTTTTATCTACTCCAGCACTTAGTACAGTGACTGGTATATAGTAAGTGCTTAACAAATGCCATAAAAAAGTGACTGGTGCCTGGTTCATGAATTTTGCTGCTTGAAGGGCGCAACAAGAATGAGTGACTGAGTGAATAAATTCAAGTCTCTAGATGCTCTCCCCCATTCATAAATATCTGAGATTAATGAGCCTAGAGACCAGTGTGATTTGGACTGTGGATCCCAGCGCCTGGCTTACCATGGGATTTGGCCATAAACCAAGGACAAACACTTGAGAAATAAAGATTCACGATGCCAGGATATGTCTGTGCTGGGAAGGAAAAATTTATTAGAGAAGAGTGGGGCCAAAAGAATGTTGAAGAGCTGGATGGGAAGACAGCATTTCAGGCTGGGAGAATCCAGCACTCTGGAACCCGGACGGAGGGATGAGAAAGGGATTTCACAGATCTGATTGATCTCCAGGGAACACTCCCTTGTCCATCTTCAGATCTACACACTGTCACTGGGCCACCAGAGATGTTGGAGAGGGTGAAATGTCCTTTGGGCATTTGGCTGGCGGCTTCAGTGTTGTTTGAAAACTGGTGTTCATGTTGGCTGAGGAGTGCGGCTGTTGGTTGCCATGGTGGTGAGGAACTGTGAAACTCAGGTTTTCGGTTTGCTCAGCTATATTCAGGCAGGCTTCTCCCAGACAGCTTCACATGACCAAGAGGTTAGGGGCTTCTGGGTGGATGGTCAGGGGTGGTAAGCAGCTGGAGGGAGGAGAGGTGGTTTAGCAACAAAGTGATGGTCTGTAAGTAGGGCAGGAGCAGGTAGTTCTGCAGCAAGCGGTTTAGCAACAAGATGGGCGGCAGCAAGGTTGGCAGCAGGTGGGCACACAACAGGTTGGACGGCAGCAGATCGTCCGACAGCAAGTGGTTTGGCAGCATGTTGGGCGGCAGCAAGGCTGGCAGCAGCTAGTCACACAACAGGCTGGGCGGCAGCAAGGTTGGCAACAGTTGGGCACACAGCAAGGTCGGGGGCAGCAGGGCCTGCAGCAGGTAGTCATACAGCAAGGTCGGGGACAGCAGGGCCTGCAGCAGCTGGACACGCAGCAGACTGGGAGGCAGCAAGTGGGCTGGCAGCAGACCGACTGGCAGCAAGTGGGCCTGCAGCAGGTCGGGCGACAGCAGCTGGTCACACAACACGTTGGGCGGCAGCAGGTGGTTCTGCAGCAAGTCGTCTGACAGCACGTCGGGGGGCAGCAAGGGCTGCAGCAGCAGCTGGGCTGACAGCAGGTCTCTTGGCAGCAGCCCCTTCCGCAGCTCAGGTTGGAGCAGACGGATCCACAGCAGGAGTTGACCATGGTGTCGGTTGGTTCAGGGTCTGGTCTTGTCTCAGAAGAGGAGGAGACTCCTGAGTTTGAATAAATCCCGGTGATCCGAGCCCCTTATATACTGTGAAGGGATGGTGAGTAGGGACAGAGAAACTGATGATCCATCAAGCAGGATCTCTTCCTTAGCATCTTTGAGGCCAATCGGGAAGAAATGAGTAGATTAACAATTAGCGTTCTTCCAAGGAAGTGTGTTCAACCTCCTGGGAAGGATAATTTCCTTCTCCGTCGACCTCAGCAACAGCCTATCAATGCCTTGCTTCCCAAGACACAAATTTGAACTTCCTCCTCTCCTGAGGAACATTTCCTCACTTCAGCCACTTTCCTGCCTTCATCACTGTGGCTCATTCAGGTGAACAAGGGTCCCTACAGATCACTCTCTCGCTTCCTTGCAAGGAACATGCTATTAGTCAAATATAGATTTAGGTCACATGGGGTGAAGGTCCCCATCCTAAGGCAGTATTCAGAATCAAACAACTTCCTGAAGGAAGAAATGCTGGCTGTGGGAGAGCAGGAAGGGGTCACTGCCAGGCGATCAGTGGAGTCACTAGGGAATCATAAGGAAGGAGATGTCTGTGAGCAATGTCAGCTTGTCAGGGTCTCAACCAAGGACTCGACAGCTCATGTCTATTGTCCCTTCCTCTGCCCTACTGACCTGAAACTGTTAGCCAGTGGGTTGACCATGTTTCTAATCAATCAATCAGTTGTATTTACTGAGCATTTAGTATGTGCTGAGCATGTACTAAGTGCTTGGAAGAGAACAATATAAGACAGTAAGGACACACATTCCCTGCCCTACAAGGAGCTTACATCTAGAGGGGGAGTCAGACCCTAAAATAAATTATAAAGGCTATGGGACTGAGGATGGGGTGAATAAGGAGAACATATCCAAGGGCAAGGGTGATGCAGAAGGTAGTGGGAGTAGGGGAAATAAAGGTTTAGGAGAGGAAGCCCTCTTGGAAGAGATGGGATTTTAATAAGGCCTTGAAGGTGGGGAGTGTGATTGTCGGTTATGAAATGGGAGGGAGTTCCAAGCCGGAAGTAGGACATGGGAAAGGGATCAGTGGTGAGATAGAGGAGATCAAGGTACAAGGAGTAGGTTGGTGTTAGAAGTTCATTCAAGAGCATTTTTTGAGCACTTACTATGTGCAGAGCACTGTACTAAGCGTTTGGAATGTACAATTCGGTAACAAAGACCATCCCTGCCCATTGACGGGCTTACAGTCTAATCAGGGGAGACAGACGGACAAAACAAGACAGCTTAATCGCAATAAATAGAATCAAGGGGCTGTACATCTCATTAACAAAATAAATAGGGTAATAAAAATATATACAAATGAGTACAGTGCTGAGGGGAGGGGAAAGGAGGGGGGAGGAGCAGAGGGAAAGGGGGGGAAAGAGGGCTTAGCTGAGGGGAGATGAAGCGGGGGGCAGAGAGGGAGCAGAGGGAGCAGAGGGAGCAAAGGGAAAAGGGGAAGCTCAGTCTGGGAAGGCCTCTTGGAGGAAGTGAGCTCTTAGTAAGGCTTTGAAGAGGGGAAGAGAGTTTGGCAGAGGTGAGGAGGGAGGGCATTCCAGGACAGCAGGAGGACATGGGCCAGGGGTCGACAGAGGGATAGGCATGAACGGGGGACAGTGAGGAGGTGGGTGGCAGAGGAGCGGAGCATGTGAGGTGGGCAGTAGAAAGAGAGAAGGGAGGAGAGGTAAAAGGGTGCAAAGTGATGGAGAGCCTTGAAGCCCAGAGTGAGAAGTTTTCGTTTTGTGCGGAGGTTGATAGGCAACCACTGGAAGATTTTAAGGAGGGGAGTGACATGCCCAGAGCGTTTCTGCACAAAGATGATCTGGGCAGCGGAATGAAGAATAGACTGGAGCGGGGAGAGACAGGAGGAAGGGAGATCAGAGAGAAGGCTGACACAATAATCCAGATGAGATATTATGAGAGCCTGTGCCAGAAGTGTGAAGTGACTGTGTGGGGTTGTAATAGGAAATCAGTGAGGTAAGATAGGAGAGGGCAAAGCGACTGAGTGCTTTAAAGCCAATGGTTAGGAGTTTTGGTTTAATAAATAGGTGGATGGGCACCCAGTGGGGGAGCTTGAGGAAAAGGGAAACATGGAGTGAATTTTTTTTAGACAAATGATCTGGGCAGCTGAGTAAAGTACGGACTGGAGTGTGGTAGAGACAAAAAGCATAGAGATTAGCAATGAGGCTGATGCAGTAGTCGAAGTGCGTTACGATAAGTATTGGATCAATGTGGGAGCAGTTTGGAAGGAGAAGAAAGGGTGGATTTAAGCAATATTTTGAAGATAGAACTGACAGGGTTTGGTGACAGATTGAATATGTGGGATGAATGAGAGAGATGAGTTTGAGATTATGGGCCCGTGAGAGGTAGAATAATGGTTCTGCCTACTCTGATGGAAATGTCAGGGGGAAGGCAGGATTTGAGTGAGAAAATGAGGAGTTCTGTTCCAGTAATATTCTGTTCCAGTAATATTAATTTTGAGGTGTCAGGGAGGTATCCAAGGAGAGCTGTTCTGAAGGCAGGAGGAAATACCACTTGTCCGCTCTGTGGCCTTGGGCAAGTCACTTAACTTCTCTGTGCCTCATTTACCTTATCTATAAAATGGGGATGAAGACTGTGAACCCCACGTGGGACATCTGATCGCCTCGTATCTCCCCCAGTGCTTAGAACAGTACTTGGCACACAGTAAGTGCTTAGCAAATACCAATGTTTATTGTTATTATTATTATTATTAAATGCGGAGACTTCAAGGGAAAGAGATCAGGACTGGAAACGTAGATTTGGGAATTACCTGCATAGAGATGGTAATTGAAGCCTTTGGAGTAAATGAGTTTTCCAGGGAGTGAGTGTAGGTGGAGAATAGAGGGGATCCAGCACTGAGCCCTGAGGGACTCAAACGGTTAGAGGGTGGACCAGGAGGTCAGTGGAGTTGAGGAGAGATAGAAAGTGGGCAAAGGAAGAGTCAAGGGACCATCCATTTGGTTATTGAAGTCCCCTTGGATCAATGTAGGGATGGGAGAAGAGAGGAGGAATGTGAGAAAGGGATCAAAATGATTCAGGAAATTGGTAGGTATGGAACAAGTGGGCAATTGACCTGGACATATGCTGGTCCACATGGAGTAGCCCCGGAGCTCGACACATCCAAGGGAAAAGTGCTCCATATCAAATGGTGGAAACTTCAGTCTGAGATCTTAGGTTTCACACTTGAACTCTGATAACGATGGAGTTATCTACAGTCAGGAACAGTGATGAGCCACAGTTCAGTGGTTACACAACCGAGAATCTACGCAGAGGAATAGGTCTTGGTGCTAGTTGGCTTTCACGCTTTTCACTACCTGTCAAATACTTGTTGAGGGTAGGAGGTGCAACAAGAAAGGAGTGAGACAGGACTGCATTGTGAACTGAAGGGCAAGTTCCAGGATGATGATGATGATGGTGGTGGTATTTGTTAAGCGCTTACTATGTGCCAGGCACTGTTCTAAGTGCTGGATAATAATTGTGTTATTTATTAAAGCTCTTACTGTATGCAAGGCACTTTACTAAACAGCTTGGCTCAGTGGAAAGAACCTGGGCTTGGGAGTCAGAGGTAATGGGTTCGAAACCTGACTCAGCCACTTGTCAGCTGGGTGACTGTGGGCGTCACTTCACTTCTCTGTGCCTCAGTTACCTCATCTGTAAAATGAGGATTAACTGTGAACTTCATGTGGGATAACCTGATTACCCTGTATCTACCCCAGTGCTTAGAACAGTGCTCTGCACATAGTAAGTGCTTAATAAATACCAACATTATTATTATTACTATTAATAATAATAAATACTGGGTTGGATACAAGTAAATTGGACTGGGCAAAGTCCCAGTCCCATATGTCACTCATAGTCTCAAACCTCGTTTTATAAATGAGAGTAGTGAAGTGAAGAGAGAGAAGTGAAGTGACTTGCCTAAGGTCACACAGCAATCAAGTGTGGAGAGGGGATTAAATGAGCCTGGAAATAACTCAATTTTCCAATTCCAGAGCAGAGCTCTTTCCACAGGATGAGTGAGGAGGTTTTCATGAGCTGTTCCTGACCTCTGGATGTCCATTTGCCTGTTTCTCATTAGAATGATCAGTTCATATGCTTGGCGGATGCTGACATTGACTGGACCTGGGAAAAGTTCAGTGATACATCTATATAAGGGGAGGCGAGTAGGAGATAAAACCAGGGAGCAAAAGCAGCTTGTCTCTTGGGCTTTTCCTTCATCTGAAATTGCCTTTGCTGAAACTAAAGGTTGTGTTGTGACCTTCAGAATTACTGGATGCATTTTGGAGTTCCCGTAGACAACGGGTATATGTGTATCAAGGTATATATGTGTATTAATATGTGTATTTTGTTGACTTTGAGGGTAAGCCAGGTTAAGATAAGGTAGAATAAAAGGTTAAAGTCAATCTGCAGTTAAACCTCGATTTTATTTCAAAAAGCTCTACTGCATGATTGCTGCCTCACACCAGTTTAGTCATTCCTTGAAGAGGTAGATAAAACATTGCACACTGTATGTACACAGAGTAAATGGACACATAATATGGACACAGAGAAGTAGTGAGGCCTAATGGATAGAGAATGAGCTTGAGAGTCAGAAGGACCTGGGTTCTAATTCTGACTTCACCACTAGTCTGCTGTGTGACTTTTGGCAAGTTACTTACCTTCTCTGGGCCTCGGTTCTCTCATCTATAAAATGGGGATTAATAATAATGTTGGTATTTGTTAAGCGCTTACTATGTGCCGAGCACTGTTCTAAGTGCTGCGGTAGATACAGGGTGATCAGGTTGTCCCAGGTGAGGCTCACAGTCTTCATCCCCATTCTACAGATGAGGCAACTGAGGCCCAGAGAAGTGAAGTGACTTGCCCACACTCACACAGCTGACAAGTGGCAGATCTGGGATTCGAACCCATGACCTCTGGCTCCCAAGCCCGTGCTCTTTCCACTGAGCCACGCTGCTTCTCTTGTAAGACTGTAAGATCCATGTGGAACCAAAACTATGTTCAACCTGTTTGGCTTGAAACGACCCCAGCACTTAGTACAGTGCCTGGCACATAGTAAGCACTTAACAAATGCCATAATTATTATTACTACTGTTAAATCATTTTGTATTTCTTTTTAGTAAAAACTAAAGTTGATGTGCCATCTGTGAACATTGGCTGCAGAGGTATAGTCTGAAGACTGTTTGGCCAGAAACTGCAGACAAACATTTTAAAAAACAGGTAACAGAGATGCCAGTTTTTTTTTTATCCCATGGATGGGATATTTTATTAGGGATCAGTCAAGCGGTGAAGTATAAGAAAGCGAGAGGGGGTGATAGGAAGGGATGAAGTCATTGCACACTCAGAAGATTCAGTTTATGGGACATTACACCGGTTATTTCTTAATGAGAAGCAAGAGAAGCAGGTAAAGTTCTCCATAATCCTTTCTCCTTGTGAAACATCAGACACGATGAAGTGGTGGTTGAGGATCTCGTGTGGAAGGCTGTCAATGAGGGACAGAATGTAGAACACAGCCTATTCCAGTTCTAGGACTGCAGATTTTCCATGGGTCTCTGGTGGTGGGGTGAATGGTCACAGGGAGCTCCTGGATTGCTCCACATTATACCAGTAACCCTCGAGGGGATCATGGATTGGAAGCAGCTGGTTGGCACTCAGCAGCAACATGATGGGCAGCAAGTAGGCTAGCCAGCAAGGCTGGCAGCAAGGGGACACACAACACGTTGGGCGACAGCAAATCGTCCGGCAGCACGTGGTTTGGCAGCAGGTTGGGAGGCAGCAAGGCTGGCAGCAGCTGGGCACACAGCAGGTTGGCGGGCAGCAAGGCCTGCAGCAGCTAGACAGGCAGCAGGAAGGGCGGCAGCAAGGCTGGCAGCAGCTGGACATGCAGCACGGCGGGGGACAGCAGGGCCTGCAACAGGTAGACACACAGCAAGCTGGGCGGCAGCAAGGCTGGCAGCACAGGGAGAATCTTGGGAAGCCACAGAAGCCTGTGGAGCAGCAGTTGCAGGCCATGGTGGCAGGGATTGTGAAAATCCTTCAGGTGCAAGGAGAAGTTTCTGACGTTTGGTTGCCCTTCTGCCCCACTTTGTGTCTTATATACTCTCCTGGGAGCAGCTGAGGGTGGGAAGTGGTATCACATCCTTGTGATTGTTCGTGTGCTAAATTACAATAATTAAGTAAAGGGGAATTAAGTTTTTCCTCATGAATCCTCCCGAGCTTCCTTAGGAAGGCCATTGCATTTCTCAGAGACTCTGAGAGTCAACCAATTGGCTCTTGGCTTCCCAAATTACAATTTCATGCTTCCTCTTCCCTGAGAAACATTACTTCCGGTCAGCCAGCTTCTTCTCTTCCCGCTTTTGGGCCATGGGTTTGTCACATGACCATCTGACTCTCGGGCTCCAGTAACATGCTCTGAGTAATGTAGGGGCTGAGTTCCTACTGAGGAACTCCCACTTCAGGGCCATCATCAGAGAGAGAACAATATGGCCTAGTGCACAGAGTGCAGGACTGGGAGTCAGAAGGACCTGGGTTCTAATCCCAGCTTCTCCGCTTGTCTGCTGTGAGACTTTGTACAAGTCACTTTTCTATGCCTCAGTTACCTCATCTATAAAATGGGGATTAAGACTGTGAGTCCCATGTGGGACAAGAACTGCATCCAACCTGATTAGCTTGTATCTACCCCAGCATTTAATACAGTGCCTGGTACATAGTAAACCCTTAACAGATAGCATTAAAAATATTGAAGCCAGGAATAAACCCCTTTCCTTACCAGCTGATGGCGTTCTCCAGTGGGGACTCTAGCCAAAAAACCCTTCAGTGGAACAGCAGGATTTTCATAATTTGATGATGCCCCACTTCTTTTTCTTCCAACCATCCCAACCCTTCATGGTGGATGCTCAGCCAAGTCTTCCAAGGTTGCTTCATTCTCTGGTCCTAGCCTTCTGGACCCTGAAATGGAGAATTATCATGTTCATGAGTCGTGGAGATTCTCGCAAAGCCAGACTCTTTCCTAATCCTTCCTGTGATTGGCTTTGTTCCAAATAATGCTCTCAGCCAAGTGACTGATACCTATTTCATGAGTTTTGCATTTGGAACGGTGTCACTAAATTTGATCAACTAATGGTATTTTTTGAGCACTTACTATTTGGAGAGCACTGTACTAAGTGCCTGGGGGAGTACAATTCAATTGTGAAAAGCAACTGTACAATGCAACTGAGGTGGGGTGAATATCAAGTGCTAAAAGGGATCCAAATGAATACATAATGCAGAATGGAGAGAGAGTAGGAATGAGGGCTTAGTCAGGGAAGGTTTCTTGAAAGAGGTGTTATCTTAGTAAGACTCTGAAGGTTGAGAGAGTGGTGGTCTGTTGATATGAAGGGAGAGGGAGTTCCAGGCTAGAGGCAGGACATGGGTGAGGGTTGATGATGAGATAGACAAGATTGAGGTGCAGTGAGTGAGTAGATTGGTGTTAGAGGAGCGAGAGCCGCCGGGTAAGATAGGAGTGGAGTGAAGCTGATTGAGTGCCTTAAAGTCAGTAGTAAGGACTTTCTGTTTGATGTGGATCTGGATGGGCAACCATTAGAGGATTTTGAAGAGTGGCAAAGCATGAGCTGAACTTTTTTAGGGAAAATAATCTGGGCCTCGGAGTGAAGTTTAGACTGGAGTGGGGAGAGACAGGAGGTAGAGAAGTCAGTGAGGAGGCTGATGCAGTAATCAGGAGTTTGGGTGGAGAGGAATAGAAGCATTTTAGTGACTTTGTGAAAATAGAACCCACAGGATTTGGTGAGAGATTGAATATGTAGGTTGAATGATAAACATGAATCAAGGGCAACATTATTGGCTGCCAGACAGAAAAGATGATGTCTAGAGTGATGGGAAAGTCACTGGGAGGGCAGGGTTAGAGAGACGTTCTATTTTGGACTCAAGTTTGAGATGTTGGTGGGACATCCAAGTAGAGATGTCCTGAAGGCAGAAATAAATGTGAAACTGCAGAGAAGGAGAGATGTCAGGGTTGGAAAGGTAGATTTGGGAGTCATTAGTGTAGAGATGGTAGTTGAAGCTGAGGGAGTGAATGAGTTTTCCAAGGAAATGGGTGTAGATAGAGAATTGAAGGGGACCCAGAATCGAGCTCTCAGTTAGAGGTTGGGAGGCAGTGAAGAAGCCTAGGAAAGAGACTGAGAAGGAGCATCAAAAGAGATAGGAGGAGAACCAGGAGAGGTCAATGTCATCGAAGCCAATGTTAGATAATGTTTTCAGGAGAAGGAGGTGGACCGCTTTGTGAAAGGCAACTGAGAGGTCAAAGAAGATTAAGATGAATTGGGCCCACTGGATATGGAAAAAAGGAAGTCATTGGTGACCGTAGAAAGGGTCATTTCTGTGGAGTGAAGGGGTTGGAAATAGGCTGGGTTAGCTACTCTGTTAACCATGCACAGTCAAGTTTGATGAGAATAGGGACTGGTGACTTTGGAGCATAGTGCACACAGTGTTTGATTTATCATGTGGTTTGACCAAGAAGTAAGGACAAACATTCAACAAATAAAGATTTGCACAATTCCAGGATTATTTTGTGCTAGGAAGGGAAATTTTATTATAAAGTAGTAAGGCCAAAACAAGGGTGAAGATCAAGACAGGAAGAGAACATTTCAGACCGAAAGATTCAGTCCGGTACGGGGACCGTAGGCAGGGGTAGGGATTTCCCAAGTCAGGAGTATTTCAACAGGAAACACTTCTTTGTCCCTGCTTAGAATGATACACTATTACATTCCCAGGTGAGAAGATGAGGCGACTGAAAAGTCCTTTGGTGTTACAGTCAGTGGCTTCTGTGGGAGCTGGCATCCATGTGGGTTGAGGATGGTGGCCGTTTACTGGGAGGCTGGGCCTAGATCCATGACAGGAACAATTATTGTTCTGAGGTTGTTGTTGGGTAGCTGAGCTTGTTTGTGTGCGGGAAGCACTCTTGGGTGACTTCAAGTGGTCATCAGTTACAATCACTTAACAGGAGGAGAGGTGGTTCAGCAGCAAGTAGTTTAGCAACAAGCTGGGCGGCAGCAAGGTTGGCAGCAGGTGGGCACACAGCAGGTTGGGCGGCAGCAGGTCGTCCGACAGCAAGTGGTTTGGCAGCAGGTTGGGCGGCAGCAAGGTTGGCAACAGCTGGACACACAGCAAGGTTGAGGGCAGCAGGGCCTGCAGCAGGTAGTCACACAGCAAGGTCGGGGGCAGCAGGGCCTGCAGCAGGTAGACACGCAGCAAGGTCGGGGACAGCAGGGCCTAAAGCAGCTGGATATGCAGCAGACTGGGCGGCAGCAAATGGGCTGGCAGCAGAATGACTGGCAGCAAGTGGGTCTGCAGCAGGTGGGGCGGCAGCAGCCGGTCACACAGCAAGTTGGGCGGCAGCAGGTGGTTCTGCAGCAAGTGGTCTGGCAGCATGTCGGGGGGCAGCAAGGGCTGCAGCAGCAGCTGGGCTGACAACAGGTCTCTTGGCAGCAGCCCCTTCCGCAGCTCAGGTTGGAGCAGACGGATCCACAGCAGGAGTTGACCATGGTGTCGGTTGGTTCAGAATCTGGGGTTGTATCAGAGGAAGAGGAGATTCCTGAGTTTGAATGCCTCCCTGTGCCTGTGCCCTTTTTATACCCTGATGGGGTGGCAGTTGGAGGAGCAGAGACTCTTGAACCAGGATGTTGGATTCATTACGTGCCCTTGTTTGAGCCAATTGAAAAGCAGTGAGTAGATTAGCAATTAACGTTTTGTCAAGGAAGTGTGCTCGGACTTATGGAAGAGTGATTTTCTTCTCTGTTGACCTCAGCATCATCATCATCAAGGGCATTTATTGAGCACTTACTAGGTGTAGAACTTGGGAGTGGACAATACAGCAGTGGACAAACTCCCTGCCCTACAATTTCGAGGGTGTTACAGACATTAATATACATAAATAAATGGATATGTAAATAAGTGGTGTGGGGCTGAGAGTGGGGCGAATAAAGAGAGCAAATCCAAATACAAGGATGGAGGTGGGAGAGGAGGAAGTGAAGGCTTAGTCAGGGAAGGCCTCTTGGAGGAGATGTACTTCTAATAATTCTTTGAAGATGGGGAGAGTGATCATCTGCTGGATATGAAGCGGGCGGGCATTCCGAATCAGAAGCAGGACATGGGTGAGGAGCTATCAGCGAGATAGACAAAATCAAGGTACTGTGATTAGGGTGGATTTAGAGGAGTGAAGTGTGTGGACTGGACTGGGCTGAAATAGGAAATCAGAGAGGTGAGGTAGGCGGGGACAAGGTGATTGAGTGCTTTAAAACAGATGGTAAAAAGTTACTGTTTGATGGGGAGGTTCGCTGGGCTATCACTGGAGGTTCTTGAGGAATGGGGAAGCATGGATTGAACCTTTTTCTAGAAAAATGACCTGGGCAGCAGAGTGAAATATGGACTGGGTTGGGGAGAGAGGGGAGTCAGGGAGGTCAGCAAGAAAGCTGATACAGTAATTAAGGCTGAGGCTTCCCCAGTCAGTGGCCACCTCCATCAACTCACGGGAAGATCAGAACGGGTAGAGAATGTTTCAGGCTCAAAAGATTCAGCACTCAGGAACCAGGAATATGGGTTGAGGAAAGGATTTCCCAAGCTGGTTGGATCATCATGGATCGCTCTTGTCTCTCCTTGGATTGACAGACTGCTATAAAACCAGGCAAGAAGATAAGGTAAATGAGAAGTCCTTTAGTGTTTTGGTTTATAGCTTTAGTGCTGTTGGAATCTGGTCTTCACTTGGGCTGATGGAGGTGACCACTGACTGGGAAGGCCAGGCCTTTATGGTGGGGAGAAATATGGGACCCATGTGTTTGTTAGGCAGCTCAGCTTATTGTGGTCAGGAAACATAGTCCTTCTCCTAAGTTGCTTCTAGTGGACCAGACAACTCAGGCATCAGCATGGATGGTCATCAGTTATGAAGTGGGTTGCTGTTCAGCAGCAAGATGATAGACCACAAGTAGGGTGACAGCAGGTTGTTCTGCAACAAGTGGTTTGGCAGCATGTTGAGCGACAGCAGGGTTGGGAGCAACTAAACACATAGAGGCTGGGTAGCAGTAAGGTTGGCAGCAGCTAGTCCCACAGCAGGGTTGGGGGCAGCAGGGCCTGCAGCAGCTGGACACGCAGCTTGGTCGGGGGCAGCATGGTCTGCAGCAGGTAGAGACACAGCATCGCTGGGGGCAGCAGGGCCCGCAGCAGATGGATACGCAGCAGACTGGGCGACAGCAAGTGGGCTGGCATCAGTCCAGCTGGCAGCAAGTGGGTCTGCAGCAGGTCGGGCGGCAACAGCTGGTCACACAGCACGTTGGGTGGCAGCAGGTGGTTCTGCAGCAAGTGGTCTTTCAGCATTTTGGGGGACAGCAAGAGCGGCTGCAGCAGCTGGGCTGACAGCAGGTCTCTTGGCAGCAGCCTCTTCCGCAGCTCAGGTCAGAGCAGGCGGATCTACAGCAAGAGTTGACCATGGTGCAAGTTCTGGTGTTTTCTCAGAGGAGGAGGAAGAGATCCCCAAGTTTGAAAGCCTCCTAGTGCCCTGTGCCACTTCTGGAGTGGCAGGTAGGGAAGCAGAGACTGATGATTCAACATGATGGATTCATTCCTTGCCATCGTTTGGGCCAATTGAAAAGCAATGAGTACATTAGCACTTAACCTTTTGCCGAGGAAGTGAGCTCAGGCCCCGCAGAAGGATAATTTTCTTCTCTGTTGTCCTCAGTGGCATCGTCGTCATCACTTACGGTGTGCAGGACACTGTACTGAGAGCTTGGGAAAGTACAATTCAACAGTTGGTAGACACCTTCCCTGCCCACAGTGAACTTACAGCCTAGAAGGGGAGACAGACTCTAATATAAATAATTTATAATATATGTTTTTTTTTGTCTTATGTCGTCGAGTCGTTCCGACCCATAGCGACACCATGAACACATCTCTCCCAGAATGCCCCACTCTCCATCTGCAATCATTCTGGTAGTGTATTCATAGAGCTTTCTTAGTAAAAATACAAAAGTGATTTACTACTGCCTCCTTCCACACAATAAACTTGAGTCTCTGCCCTCGACTCTCCTCCGTGCCACTGCGACCCAGCACAGGGGAGTTTTGACTTGTAGCAGATTGCTTTCCACTGGCTAGCCACTGCCCAAAGTAGAAATGGAATGGGTATGCCTCTGCTTGACTGTCCCTCCCATAGCCAAACTGGTGGAGTACTGGAAACTCTCCAGGTGCGACCCTGAGAGGGGCATATGATTTTTAGATATAGCTAATTTATAGCCATATATATAATCTATAGATATTATATTTATATAATTGCCCCTTGCTTCCGAAGGCACAATTCTAGCTTCCCCCTTTCCTGAGGAATATTTCCTCACTTTGTCATTTTCCTGCTTCTGTCAACTTTGGCTTGGTCAGGTGATCGAGGGACCTGACAGTTCATTCTCTTTTCCTTGCATGGAACTTGCTATTAGTCAAACTTGGGCCTAGGTCACATGGAGTAAATGTCCCCATCACAGGGCAGTGTCCAAGATCACACACCTTTCCAGAGGAAGAAATGCTGGTTGAGGGAAAGCAGGAAGGTGACTTTGCCCGGCAGTCAGTTAGACATCACTAGAGAATTATGAGAGGAAAGAGGCTGAGTGAACACCAGCACATTGTTAGGATTCCAACAGTGAACTCAATAGGTGGTGTAGATTCCATCAGCCTTTGCCCTACAGACCTGAATTTACTGGAGATTGGTTCATCCTGATGATACTTTTGGAACAAAAAGGCCATTAATTTGGACACAATCTTGTTAGCAAGAATTCCCAAGAGCTCTAGATCTCCCAGTTCCCTCTTCACAAGCAATGTCTGAGGTGGTTTGAATCCCAGAATGGAGCAGATAAATTTAGTTCATGTCCCACCCAACCTGTTCCCAATTACCCATTGATAATAATAATAATAATAATAATGCTACTTAAATGCTTACTATGTGCCAGGTTCACTAGCTAAGAGTATTGAGTACTACTGAGGACAGATAACACATACAGGGAGTCTGAAGGATCAAGTTCTCTGCTTGCCTTGTCTGAGCTCCCCATGCCCTGGAGAGACTTACCCCCAACTGGTCTTAGATTAAGTTGCAAAGGCCTTGGCAGCAGGTAACTTGCAGTGAAATCCAGAGCAAACCTTCTAGGCACTGACAGGGAATATGACAGTCTATTGTGGTTTGACTGCCAAAGGGCGGGTGAATCTCGTGCTATATTTTCCGTGGCTCGTATTTATGTGCCTAACTTGGGATAAGGAACTGGGCTACAGATCTAGGAATGGTTTCAGGAGAGAGGCAGTGGCTGCCCAGGTCGAAGTGATACTTATGTTTTTTAAGCAGGATCCGATGTCAGTTATCATTATCATCTTCATCATCATCATCATCATTATTCTCATCATCATTCTTGTCATCAGAAGCCTTTAGTGATGATTTCCTAGGGGCTGAACACCATTCTAGGGACTTGGGGAAAATGCTGAAGGAATGAAAGATGTCATGGATACAGAGCCCTATTCAAGACAGGGACTAGAAACTGAAGATAAACATTAAAGGAAAGCCAATGGAGATGCCAGAATCTTTTTTATCCCAGAGATGGGAAATTTTATTAGGCAAGAAAGCACAAAAAATCAAGAGCTAGGGGTGGGAAGGAATGAAATCACTGAGGGTTCAGAGGATTCGATTAGTTGGAAGCTTTTTTATGGTGTTTCTACTGCAAGCAGTGTTCTAGTCACTGGGCTAGATACATATCAATCAGTTTGGACACAGACCCTTTCCCGCATGGGGTCTCCTGGACCCTGAAATTTAGAGCTACCTTCCCTGTGTCTCATGTATTTCCTTCCCTTAGCCAACCCCCTACTTCTTTTCTCTAATACTCCCAGTGATTGGTTTTGTTCCAGGTCATGTGACTGACAATAGCTTCACATGTTTTGCCATTAGAAGAGAGTAGCAAGACTGAGTGATTTAGGGTCTTGTGGCGAAGGCTGGATTAGCTTCTCTGCCCGCCTGACCATGCTGGTCAAGATTCATGAATTTAGGGACCAGGTGACTTTAGAATCACCCTTCCATACATGATTTACCAGAGGATTGGCCAGGAATCAAGTACAAACAAAATACAAAGATACAAGATACAAGAATTATTCTGTGCTGGAAAGGGAAATTTTATTAGAGGGATGTGGGGCCAAGATAGAGGTGAAGATAAGGATGGGAAGAGAGTGTTTCAGACTTGAAGGTGTCAGCGTGCAGGTCAGCCAAGGAAAGGACTTCCCAAGCATGAAGGATCCCCATGGAACTGTCCCTTCTCCGTCTTCAAATTGAAACATTATCCTTGTGCCGGGAGAGAGAATGAGGTGACTTAGATGTCTTTTGCCCTTGTGATTGAAGGTTTCAGCATGTTTGGAGGTCCATGTCCACGTTGGCTGAGGAGGGAGAGCGATGGGATGAAGGCCAGGCTCTTACCGCGGTGATGAGGGCTGTGTGGGGCAAGTTGTTGGTGTCAGGCAGCTCAGCTTGTTGTGGGCAACAAGCACAATCCTTCTCATGGTGATTTCAGAAAGGGCAGGAAAACTAGGCACCTGCAGGGATGGTCATTGGTTACAAGCAGTTGGCAGGAAGAGAAGTTGTTCAGCAGCAAGATGATGTACAGCAAGTAGGGCGGCAGCAGGTGGTTCTGCAGCAAGTGGTTTGGCAGCAAGCCGGGCGGCAGCAAGGCTGGCAGCAGCTGGGCACACAGCAGGTCGGACGGCAGCAAGTTGTCCGGCAGCAAGTGGTTTGGCAGCATGTTGGGCGGCAGCAAGGCTGGCAGCAGCTGGGCACACAACAGACTGGGCGACAGCAGGGTTGGCAGCAGCTAGTCACACAGCAGGGTCGGGGGCAGCAAGGCCTGGGGCAGCAGGGCCTGCAGCAGCTGGACACACAGCAAGGTCGGGAGCAGCAGGGCCTGCAGCAGCTGGACACACAGCAAGGTCGGGGGCAGCAGGGCCTGCAGCAGGTAGACACACAACAGACTGGGCGGCAGCAAGTGGGCTGGCAGCAGACCGACTGGCAGCAAGTTGGTCTACAGCAGGTCGGGCGGCAGCAGCTGGTCACACAGCATGTTGGGCGGCAGCAGGTGGTTCTGCAACAAGTGGTCTGGCAACAGGTTGGTGGGCAGCAAGGGCTGCAACAGCAACTAGGCTGACAACAGGTCTCTTGGCAGCAGCCTCTTCCGCAGCTCAGATCAGAGCAGACGGATCCACAGCAGGAGTTGACCATGGTGTCGGTTGGTTCAGGATCTGGTGTTGTTTCAGAGGACGAGGCGATTCCCAAGTTTGAATTCCTCCTTGCACCCTGTGCCCCTTATATACCCTGACTGGTGGTGGCTGGAGAGGTAGAAACTGATGATCCAGCACACTGTAGACCTTCCTTGCCATCGTTGCAGCCAATTGAAAAGTGACAAGTAGTTTAGCAATTAAACTGTCATCAAGGTAGTGTGCTCGGGCCTATTGGAAGGTTAATCTTCTTCCTCATGGAGCTCTGTGGCAGCCAATCATTCCTTTACTTCCCAAGGCCAACTGAGAACTTCCCCATCTCCTGAGGAACATCTCACTTCTGCCATTTTTCCTGCTTCTGGCAACCGTGGCTCAATCAGGTGACTGAGGGACATTTTCCTGCTTCTGGCAACTGTGGCTCGATTTGGTGACTGAGGAACCTGACAAGCTACTCTCTCTCTCTTCCTTGCATGTTGTCCACTATGATTCAAAGATGCACCTGGCTCACATGGGGTGAAGGTTCTCATGATGGGGCAATATTCGGGATCAAAACACCTTCCTGAAAGAAGGAATGCAGGTTGGGGGATAGCAGGAAGAAGACACTGCCTGGCTTACAGTTGGGAATCACCAGGGAATAATGAGCAAGGAGGTAGCTGAGAGAGCAACATCACGTTGTCATGATCCCAACAGAAATCTGGGCAGTGTGTTTCCTTTACATCCGCTTCTGCGCTGTCAATCTGAGCCTGCTGGTAGTTGGGTAGTCATGACGGTACTTATTGGAGCAGTAGAGAATTGAATTGGACATGTTCTTCCCCTGGAGCTACAGGCATCCAGGAAGGAGGTGCTCCATGGGAACAGGTAGATAGTTTAGCCGGAGACCAGTCTTGGCCCGTGAGATGCTGTCATTTCTTGTCAAGAATGATGATGAACCAGATTGCTGAGACATCAGGCCTGTTAATATGCCTTAAGGACTGGATTATCATGTTAGCAGTTTATGCAACCCTGCTCATGCTGGCCCTTTTTAGTAATATTTTTGCAAGGGTAGGAGTGTAATGAGAAAGGAGGAAGGCAGAGATTCATTACATAGGGCACCTGCGATGTTCTTTTGGAACTGGAACCAAGGTCTCCTGATTTCCAGGGCAGAGCTCTTTCCACTGGACCAGGGTGAGGGCTAACGTGAATTATTCCTGATGTCTGGATGTCCATTTTCATTGTTCTCTCCCAGAGCTAAAGTGGCCAGTTCACCTGGGTGCCTGGGGCTGACATAAGCTGGACCTGGAACATGTCCAGGAGTATATTTGTCAAAGGGGAGGGCAGAAGGTGAAAATACTAAAGAAGCATAAGCATTTCATACTCCTGACCTCTGCCTCCTTCTGAAACTGCCCTTCCTTAAACTGAAGGATGAGATGTGACTTTTGTGGTTCCAGGAGCCATCTTTGAAGAGCCTTATTCTGGACAATTTGTTAAAAAGACATTGTTACCTTTCTGGACATCCCAGGTTAAGGTGGAGTACCAAGCTAAGGTGAATCTGCATTTAAACCAGAATGCCATTTCTAAAGACCCTTTCCTTATCTCCCATTCCATTTTACATCATCAGACTCTCTCCTTTTGCTCTTCCCCCTTCCCAGCCCCAAAGCACTTATGTACATATGTGTAATTTTATTTATTTGTATTGCGGTCTGTCTACCCGCTCTAGACTGTGAGCTCGTAGTGGGCAGGGAATGTTACTGTTTTTGTTGTATTGAACTTCCCCAAGTACTTAGTACAGTGCTCTGCACACAGTAAGCACTCAAAAAATACAACTGATTGAGAGTAAGCTTCTGTTAACGTATGTTGTCACTCTCAAGAGCAGCAGGATAACCTAGAGGATAGGGCACAGGCCTGGAAGTCAGAAAGAACTGGCTCCTAATCCCGGCTCCACCACTTGTCTGCTATGTGACCTTTGGCAAGTCACTTATCTTCTCTATGCCTCAGTTACCTCATCTATAAAATGGGTATTAAGACTGTGAGCCCCAGCGGAACATGGAGTGTGTCCAACCTGATTATTTTGTATGTACTCCAGCACTTAGTACAGAAAGTAGTAAGCACTTGACAAATTTCATTAAAAAAAATCCTTGCTGAGGTAGACATCACATTCTGCCTTACACATTTTCTGTGCATAGAGTAAATCGCTTCATATTTCTTTTAAATTTCTTTAGACTGTAAGCTTTTTATGGGCAGGGGACATAATAATAATAATAATAATTATTATTATTATGGCATTTGTTAAGCTCTTACTATGTGCCCAGCACTGTTCCAAGCACTGGGGGGGATACAAGGTGATCAGGTTGTCCCATGTGGGGCTCACAGTTTTAATCCCCATTTTACAGATGAGGTAACTGAGGCACAGAGGAGTTAAGTGACTTGCCCAAAGTCACACAGCTGGCAAGTGGTGGAGCTGTGATTAGTACCCATGACATCTGACTCCCAAGCCCGAGCTGTTTCCGCTGAGCCACGCTGCTTCTCTGCCTACTTAATATCTTAATATCATACTCTACCAAGCACTTAGCACAGTGATCTACTACACAGTAAATACTCAGTGAATGCAACTGATTGATTGATGGATATTTAATGAAGAAACATGTTCATGCTATTTGGTGCAAACTCTTCAAATCCTGGGAAAATCACGCTCTAGGTTGGGAGTTGAGACTTTATTCCTTCTTCAAACAATCAATCAATCAGTCAGTCAATGGTATTTATTGCATTTTTACTGTGTGAAGAGCAATGGACAATACAGATCTCTCTGATAGAGCAATGGACAATACAGATCTCTCTGGTAGAGTGCCATGGGGATTTTGAACAATCACTCTAACTTCCTGGGACGATCTCGTTGCTTGTGTCTGTGTGCCTTCCTCAGTTTGTCTAACTTGGCTGCTGATCGAGGAATCACTGCAGGAGAATGGTCAGCTCGTCTGCTGACTAACTCAAAGTGATCCCAACTCAACCACCTGTCTGCTATGTGACCTTAGGCAAGTCACTTCACTTCTCTGTGCCTCAGTTACCTCATCTGTAGAATGGTGATTGAGACTGTGAGGCCCAAGTGTGACAGGGAGTATGTCCAACCCGAATTGCTTGTATCCATCCCAGAACTTGGTATAGTGCCTGGCACACAGTAAGCACTTAACAAATACCATTATCATTATTGTTATTATTATTATGATCACTTGATCAGTAGTATTTATTGAGGACTTACTGTGTTCAGAACACTGTTTTAAGTGCTTGGAAGTGTACAATACAACACATTTGGTAAATGCGTTCTCTGCCCACGAAGAGCTTACAGTATAAAGTAGGATAATAATTGTGGTATTTCTTAAGTGCTTACTATGTGCCAAGCACTGTAGTAACTGCTGGGGTAGATTCAAGGCAGTCAAGTTGGACACCTTGTTCCACAGAGGGTTCACAGTCTTAATTCCCATTTTTTAGGTGAGGAAACTGAGGAACAGAGAAGTTAATTGACTTGCCCAAGTTCACACAGCAAATGAGTGGCAGAGCCAGGATTAAAGCCCAGATTCTCTGTCTCCTAGGCCTGTGCTCTATTAACTCGATCATGCTGTTTCTTGTTCCACTTGTTCTGCCCTTTAGGAGGACTCCTATGTCAGTCATCATCATTGTCATGATCATAATCACCATCCTCATTATCAGAACACTTTATTGTTGGCCTTCTGAGAGATGTTATCTCTCAGGGGCTTGGTGATCATCAGTTAATCAGTCAGTGGTATTTACTGAGTGCTGAGCACAGTACTAAGTCCTTGGGAGAGAACAATCGGTTAAGTTGGTAGAAAGTTTTTCTGCCCACAAAGAACTTACAATCTAGAGTAGAAGACTGACATTAAAATAAATTATTGATAGGGGAATAGGAGAGTTTAGGGATATGTAATTAAATGCTGGGATGTCGAAGGTAGAGTGAATATCAAGTTCTCAAGACATAAAGATCCAAGTGCATATGTAGAAAGCAAAGTCAGTGGGAGGCTGAATGGGAGAAATGAGGACAATGTCAGGAAAGGCCTCATCATCATCATCTTCATTATTCATATTTATTGAGCACTTACTGTGTGCAGAACACTGTATTAAGTGCTTGGCCTCTTGGAGGAGGTATGATTATGTGATCATGCCCAAGAAGAGAAAGATGTGACCATCTCTGAACTCTACTTGAGGGCATGGTTGGCCAGAAATTGAAGACAAGCACTCAAGAAACAGCTACCAAAAATGTCAGGATCTTGTTAGCCCAGGGATGGGAAATTTTATTAGGGAAATATGTAGAAAAATACAAAGAAGTGAGAATGCGGAAGACATTGTAGGCTCAGAGGATTAAGTTCACTGGAACCTGGGTGGGCGATTCCTTAAGGAGAAGCAAAAGGGGCAGATAAAGTTCTCCTACACTGCCCTTTTTCCTTGCGAGATTCTAGGTGAGATGAAGTGGTGGTTGAGGGTTGCATGTGGGAGGTTGTGATGAGGGACAGAGGTTAGAGCAAAGGCCATTCCAGGTCTGGAACTGCAGATTCCCCATGGGTCTCTGGTGGCGAGAAGAGCAGCAGCAGGGAATACCGGGAATTCAAGTGGGGGTCATGGACTGGAAGCGGTTGGTTGCCAGGCGGGATGCTCACCAACAACATGATGGGCCACAAGTAGGGCGGCAGCAAGGCTGGCAGCAAGGGGACACGCAGCACGTTGGGCGGCAACAAGTTGTCTGGCAACATGTGGTTTGGCAGCAGGTTGGGGGGCAGCAAGGCTGGCAGCAGCTGGGCACACAGCAGGGTCGGGGGCAGCAGGGCCTGCAGCAGCTAGACAGGCAGCAGGAAGGGCGGCAGCAAGGCTGGCAGCAGCTGGACCCGCAGCATGGCGGGGGACAACAGGGCCTGCAGCAGGTAGACACACAGCAAGCTGGGCGGCAGCAAGGCTGGCAGCACAGGGAGAATCTTGGGAAGCCACAGAAGCTTGTGGAGCAGCAGTTGCAGGTCATGGTGGCAGGGATTGTGATAGGTCTTCAGGTGCAGGAAAAGTTGCTGATTTTTGGCTGCCTCTAGGGCCCTAAACCTGTCTTATATACTCCCCTGGGGACTGCTGTGGTGAGAGCAGGATCATGTCCTTGTGATTGTGTCCTCATTTACTGTAATTAATAAAAGGAGAACTAGGTATTTCCCCATGAAATTTCCTGATTCTCCTGAGGAGGAATACTGTACTTCCCAAGAGCACTGAGAATCATCCAATCAGATCGTGGCTTCCCAGATCACATTCTTTTCCTCTGAGGAACATCATTTCCCATCAGCCGGCTTCTTCCCT
The DNA here is from genome assembly GCF_004115215.2 of Ornithorhynchus anatinus. Lineage (NCBI taxonomy): Eukaryota > Metazoa > Chordata > Mammalia > Monotremata > Ornithorhynchidae > Ornithorhynchus > Ornithorhynchus anatinus. Next base: position 14,593,905 of record NC_041738.1, on the reverse strand, counting down.
ACCCAACCTTGGGCCATGGGTCTGTCACATGACCACCTGACTATTGGACTCAGGTGACACACTATAATAATGATAATAATAATAATAATTGTGGTATTTGTTATGTGCTTACTATGTGCCAGGCACTGTACTAAGCACTGAGGTAGACACAAACAAATCAGGTTGGACACAGTCCCTGCCCCACAAGGGGTTCACAGTCTTAATTCCGATTTCACAGCTGCAGTAACTAAGGCAGAGAGAAGTTAAGTGACCTGCCCGAGGTCACACAGCAGACAAGCGATTGGAACCCACATCCTGCTGAGTCCCATGCCCGTGCTCTACCTAATAGGCAATGCTGCTTCCTGCACTGAGTAATGTAGGTCCCCATTTCTACTGGGGGAAATTCCTACTGGTGGGACATCATCAGGATGAATGATCTGTCTGGCAGGTTAGGAGTCTGCTGGTGAAAGAGAAGGACAGATTCTCTTCCAGGTAATTTTAGCAGGGGATGGGCCTGATCTTTTTAGTGGAATTTGTTAAGTATTTACTATGTGCCAGGCATGGTACTAAGCATTGGGGTAGATAGTAGTTAATCAGGTTGTCCACCATCCATGTCCCACTTGGGCCTCACAGTCTTAATCCCCATTTAGAGATGAGGAAACTGAGGCATAGAGAAGTAAAGTGACTTGGCCAAGGTCACATAACAGATAGGTGGCAGAGCCAGAATTAGAATCCAGGTCCTTTGGACTGCCAGACTGTGCTCTATCCATTAGGCCACATTGTATCTTTTTTGTGGACTGTGGGAGAACAGAGAGGATTGGGTCTGAGCTACATAACTCTGGCTCCTGGGCAAGAATGTATTGGCCTAAATGTTTGCCTTGGTTTCACCAAAATGAGCCTATTAATAGTACAGGATCACTTCTCCATCCAGTAGACCCAGAAATAGAGCAATCTGGGGGGTGAGGGAGACTGATTTTGAGGAAAAAGTAGAAATATCAGGTTGAGGCTAAAAGTCTTAAAGAATGATGACACCAGTCTGGCAGACAAAGTGGTGTGATCAGCTGGAGAACTTGGAAGCAATTCTACTCTTGACAGGGATTCAAATGTGTCTGTGATCCCAATACATTGGGAATTAGTCCTCTACTGCTGTTGGGAAAGGAGGTGATCTGAATTTTCATGGTCCTGGCCAAGCAGAGGAACAATTCCTTTCTAAACGACAGAATTATAACCTTCATCCTATATGGTGTCCCAGGAAGCAAGAGAAAGCCAGCTGTCTTTCACCCGCCCAGTTATAGAGCCTATCTGGGGAAATGAGCCTAGGGCTCTGGAAGTCATGGGAAAATCTAGGAAGCTGTGGTTTGGTGGGGATTTGGAGACCTGCCTCATTGTTCCTGGATTGCCTTCTTTGAAGTGAGACTTCAGTGGTCTTGAAATCCCTATGCACCTCCTGCGTGTCATCTTCCATAGAAATGGGAATCAGTAGAGTCAATTAAAGTGACCTTCTTTCTCTCCTGCTTGCCAAAGTAACTCATGAAGTCACTTGAAAGAGAACTAAGATTCCCAAGGGTCCTTGAATCAAAGAATCATTGCCAGGGATTTGAATGACTCGGTCTTCAAGAATTCACCTCTTTCATTACTGCCACAAACCTAGGACTTTCTGATTTGTGCCCTAGAAGTTTGCAGTCCAGCTGGCCAATCCCAATTCCAGCAGTTGGTGGCTCTGAGAAGATTCTCTTTTGCTTTTCTGCTCTACCTTACAATGACTATCCCCAAAGACTGAGAGTCTCCCTCACAACCTGATCCCTTGTACTCTAGCAGTGAGAGATCTTAACCATTTTAATTAGTTTCTGGTTAAGAAGACAAACAGTGAAGCATTTTGGTTGCAGTAAAATAAGTACACGGGAGGCTCTGTAACCCCTTTGGTTTCAGGATACATATAACCCAAAGCAGTGGGCTCTTTCAGCAACAGTTCGTAAAAGAAAGCCATGAATAAATGCCTTTTCAAGAAAGATGTTGACTTTCACCAAACTGGAATTCCCCTCAAGTTCTTCTACAGTGGAGCAGGAGGATTTTCCTAATTTGCAGATGCCCCCGTTCTATTTCTTCCTGCTCATCACGGCCCTTCCTGGAGGAAGCCCAGCCAACTCTACCGAGGGAGTCTTATTTTCTGGCCCTGGCTTTCTGGACCCTGAAGTGGAGAATGCTCATCCTGATGGTTCATGGAGTCCCTTCCCTACCTAGCCCACCCCTCCCTTTTCCTAATCCTCCATTAACAGCTTTGTTCCAAGTAGCGACATCAGCTAAGTGACTGACATGACATTCATGAGTTTTGCGATTGGAGAGTGATAGCAAGTGTCAAGGACTTTGAATCTCACGATGTGAACTGAGTTAGCTGCTCTGCCCACCTACCAGTGAAGTGCGGCACTTAGAACAATGCTTGGCACATAATGAGGGCTTAACAAATACCATCATAATTCTTATTATTATTAAACTTCAAGGTGTATAAGGATCAGGTGATGTTGGGACATACCCTCAATCACCTGGTTTAGCATGAGGCAGGAATCGAGGACAAACACTCAAAAAATAAAAATTCACAATGCCAAGGTATTTCTGTGCTGGGAAGGGAAATTTAATTAGAAGAAAGTGGGGTCAAGATACAGATGAAGATCTGGAGGGGAAGAGAGTGTTTCATGCTTGAAGGATTCGGTAATCAAAGGATGAGGCAGGGATTTCACAGAGTGGATGGCTGCCAATACAGGACACTTCCTTGTCCCTCTTTGGATTGACAGGCTCTCAATGTGCCAGGCAGAGGATGGGGAGAATGAGATGTCTTCCAGGCTTTTGACCTATGATTTCGGCTCTGTTTGGAAGTAGGTGTCCACTGCGATTGAGGGCAGTCGTTAAGTTGGAGCCAGGGCCTTGTTCCATGGAGCCGAAGATTGTGGGTATCATGTTGATGTCAGGCAGTTTGATTCAGGGTGGGAAGGCAGCACAGTCTTTCTCCTGGGTGGCTTCAGGAGGCCGGTGAACTTGGGCACTGTGTGGATGGTCATTGGTTGCAAGTGCTGATGGGAGGGGAGATGGTTCAGCAGCAAGATGATGTACAGCAAGTAGGGCGGCAGCAGGTGGTTCTGCAGCAAGTGGTTTGGCAGCAAGCCGGGCGGCAGCAAGGCTGGCAGCAGCTGGGCACACAGCAGGTCGGACGGCAGCAAGTTGTTCGGCAGCAAGTGGTTTGGCAGCATGTTGGGCGGCAGCAAGGCTGGCAGCAGCTAGGCACACAGCAGGCTGGGCGACAGCAGGGTTGGCAGCAGCTAGTCACACAGCAAGGTCGGGGGCAGCAGGGCCTGGGACAGCAGGGCCTGCAGCAGGTGGACACGCAGCAAGGTCGGGGGCAGCAGGGCCTGCAGCAGGTAGACACGCAGCATGTTGGGCGGCAGCAAGTGGGTTGGCAGCAGACCGACTGACAGCAAGTGGGCCTGCAGCAGGTCGGGCGGCAGCAGCTGGTCACACAGCATGTTGGGCGGCAGCAGGTGGTTCTGCAGCAAGTGGTCTGGCAACAGGTCGGTGGGCAGCAAGGGCTGCAGCAGCAACTAGGCTGACAACAGGTCTCTTGGCAGCAGCCTCTTCCGCAGCTCAGGTCAGAGCAGACGGATCCACAGCAGGAGTTGACCATGGTGTCGGTTAGTTCAGGGTCTGGTGTTGTTTCAGAGGAGGAGGAGATTCCCAAGTTTGAATTCCTCCTTGCATCCTGTGCTCCTTATATACTCTGTTTTGGAGGTGAGTGATGGCCCAGTGACCAACAACGGGGCAAGTTGGAAAGCAACAAGCTGATTGGCAATTAAGGTTTTAACAAGGAGCTGTGGTCAGGTCCAGGGAAATGATGATCTTTTGTGGGTACCTTGGTAACAGCTAATCGGCCCTTGTTTCCCAAGGACCAGTTGTCAACTTCCCCTTCTCCTATGGAATGTCTTCTCACTTTAGCGATTTTCCCGCCACCGTCAACCATTGTCCTGTCAGGTGACTGTGTGACCTGACATCACTTTCTCTCTCTTCCTTGTGTGGAGTCCACTTTGTGACCCATCTGGGTCACATGGGGTGAAGGTCCCCATGATGGGGAAATATTCAGGATCAAAGGAAGAAGGAATGATGGTTGTGGGAAAGCCGGAAGGGCAGACTGAAGGGCTCTCAGTTGGGAGTCACTAGGGAATCATGAGGAAGGAGGTGGCTGAGTGAGTGATGTCAGCTTCTCAGGATCCTGAAAGAGAACTTGCCAGCTTGCATCCATTCCTTTAGCCTCTGGCCAATTGACTTGAGGCTGCAGGACATTAGATCGGCCGGATGATATGTACAGAGCAAAAAGCCGATTGATTTGGACACGTTAGTGTCAGGTTAGCCAGAATTCTCAGCAGCTCCTCCCCCAGTTCCCTGTTGGCAAGGAATGCCTGTGATTTAGTCAGTGCAATGGAGAGGATAAAGACCCTCCCCCGCTTCCCCATCAAAAAGAAAAACTGAGTGTGAACCAAGCTGAGTTGATTCCCTGGATACCTTGGCATACTACTGCTCTTCAGCGGGGTTCAGTTCTGGAGTAGATTTATCAAAGGAGAGGGAAGCAGCTGACAAGATGGGCCCATGGGTCTGATCCTTCTCTTGGCTTCTGACTCTCTCTGAATCCTCCCTTGTTGAAATTGCAGGTTGTACCGTGACCTGTGTGAACGCAAGAGACATTCTTGGAGAGCACAGCCCTGTTAATTTCATATCAACCAACCTATCGTATTTATTGAGTGCTTACTGTGTGCAGAGCACTGTCCTAAGAGCTCAGGTGCAGGTAGAAACGGCAGCCGAAGGAAAAGAAGGCCTAATGTACGATGTCACCCATCTGGCAGACTAAGTGTTGGGATCATTCTGGAAAACCTGGAAGGGTTTCTACTTGCAACAGAGATCCAAACAGTCTCTGATGCCAGAACATTGGGAATCTTGCTTGCCTACTGTCGGAAAGGGTAGTGATCACCATCATCATCATCATCATCATCATCATCATCATCATCATCGTTATAACCCTCCTCATCAAAGGTATTTATTAAGCTCTTACTGTGTGCAGAGCACTAGTAAGGCTTGGGAGAGTGCAATATAACAGAGTTGATCGATACGTTCTCTGCCCACAATACTTACAGTCTAGAGGGGAAGGCGGAGGTTAACATACATAAATAAATTATGCGAATGTACATAAGTGCTGTGTGGTTAGAGGAGGGGTGAATAAAGGGGTGTCACGGGGGTGAATCTGATGCTATTTCATTCCAGGAAGGTCTTGCTGGTCGCATCTGCGTACCTAACTTGGGTTACTACATTTGGCTGCACTTTAAGGAATGGTTGCAGGAGAGTGGTTAGTTTGGGCCGATGATCAGGTTGAAGTGATGCTTGTTCTGTCCTTTTAGCAGGCTCCTAGGTCAGCCATCCCTCATCATCATGATCAAAACCACAATCTTCATCAGTAACAGCTTTTATGAATGGTATCCGGGGAGCTGAGCATTGTAGCATGGGCCTGCAGGCCGTGCCAGGAAACTGAAAAATGTAGTCATGGCAGAATTCTAGTCAGGGGCATATCTGGTGAGAAACTAAAGAGAAGCATTCAAGGAATAACAACCAGAGATGCCAGGATATTTTTACATCACCGATGGGAAATTTTGCTAGAGAGCAGCCAGGCAGCCAAGCCTGAAAAAGTGAGAGGGAGCGATCAAAGGGATTAAATCATTACAGGCTCAGAGGAAAGAGTTTCCTGCAACCTTGTGGACAACTTAAAGCCGGCACAGTGGAAGAGCACGGGCTTTGGAGTCAGGGCTCATGAGTTCGAATCCCAGCTCTGCCACTTGTCAGCTGTGTGACTGTGGGCAAGTCACTTAACTTCTCTGTGCCTCAGTGACCTCATCTGTAAAATGGGGATTAAGTCTGTGAGCCCCACATGGGACAACCTGATTCCCCTATGTCTACCCCAGTGCTTAGAACAGTGCTCTGCACATAGTAAGCGCTTAACAAATACCAACAAATACCAACATTATTAAAGAGAAGTGAAAGGAGCAGAAAAAGCTCTCCTCCATTGTCCATGTTCTTCATAAGATGTCATGAAGAGATTTGAGATGTCAGGTGAGATGAAGAAGTGGTTGAGGATCTCATGAGAGATTCTGTGAATGAGGGGAACCAGAGTTTAAAGTGAAGCCCATCTAGTTCTGGGACTAAGGTTCCACATGGGGCTCTTGAGACGTGTAGGGCAGCAGCGGGGAGCTCCTGAACTGCCCCCCAAAATGCCAGGAACCACTGATGGGGTCTTGGATTGGAAGCAGCTCTTTGTGGGGCAGGATGCTCAATGGCAAGATGATGGGCTGCAAGTAGGGCGGTAACAAGTTGTCCGGCAGCACGTGGTTTGGCAGCAGGTAGGGCGGCATGGTGGGGGACAACAGGGCCTGCAGCAGGTAGACATACAGCAAGCTGGGGGGCAACAAGGCTGGCAGTACCCACATAGGGAGAAACTTGGAAAGCCACAGAAGCTTGTGAAGCAGCAGTTGTAGGACACAGTGGTAGGGGACGTGATGGTCACTCATGTGCAAGGAGAAATTTCTGATATTTGGCTGCTTCCTTGCCCCACTGCCTGTCTTATAAAGAGAAGCAGGGTGGCATAGTGTATAGAGCGCAGGCCTAGGTGTCAGAAGGTCAAGGGTTCTAATCCTGGCTCCTCCACTTGTCTGCTGTGTGGCCTTGGGCAAGTCACTTCACTTCCTTGTGCCTCCAGTTACTCCATCTGTAAAATGCAAATTAAGACTGTGAGCCCAAAGTGGGACAGGGACCTGATTACCCTTTATCTACCCCAGGGCTTAGAACAGTGCTTGGCACATAGTAAGCACTTAACAAATGCCATCATTATTATTATTATTTTATTATTATGTACTCCCCTGGGAGCTGCTGTAGGGCAAAGGCAGTATCACTTCTTGTGAGTCTGTGCTAGTTTACCATAATTAATAAAAAAGTAATTAAGTTTTTGCCCATGAAATGTACTGAACAGGGATTGTCTCTATCTGTTGCTGAATTGTACATTCCAAGCGCTTAGTACAGTGCTCTGCACATAGTAAGCGCTCAATAAATACTATTGAATGAATGAATGAATGAGCACCTTCGGGAGGACAATTGTATTTTTCAGAGGCTCTGGGAGTCATTCAATTAGTTCTTGGCTTCCCACATCACATTCTTATGGTCCCTTGTCTCTGAGGAATCACTTCCCATCAGCCAGCTTCTTTCCTCCCTGATAGAGAAGCAGCGTGGCTCAGTGGAAAGAGCCCGGGCTTGGGAGTCAGAGGTCATGGGTTCGAATCCCCGATCTGCCACTTGTCAGCTGTGTGACTGTGGGCAAATCATTTAACTTCTCTGTGCCTCAGTTCTCTCATCTGTAAAATGGGGATTAAGTGTGAGCCTCACTTGGGACAACCTGATTACCCTGTATCTACCCCAGCGCTTAGAACAGAGCTCTGCACATAGTAAGCGCTTAACAAATACCAACATTATTATTGCAGAACATGTGTCTGTCACTTGACCACGGGACTTTTGGGCTCAGACAACAGACTCTGAGTACTGTAGAAATCCAGTTTCTACCAGGGGAAGATTCCACTGCTGGACCATCATCACGGTGAATGAACTGCTCTGCAGAGTGGAAGGCTGTTGTTGAAAGAGGAGGTCCGCTTCCCTGCCAAGCAATCTAATAATAATAATAATAATGATTATAATAATTATGTGCCGGGCACTGTACTAAGTGCTGGGGTGGGTACAAGAAAATTGGTTAGACAAAATCCCTGTCCCACCTGGGGCTCAGAGTCGCAATCCCCATTTTCTAGGTGAGGTAACCAAGGCACAAAGAATTGAAGTGACTTGTCCAAGACCACACAGCAGACAAATGGTTGAGCTGAGAATAGAACCCATGACCTTCTGACTTCCAGACCCATGTTCTATCCTCTACGCCATGCTGCCTCTCTGGAGGGATGAACACAATTTTGTGAGCGGTATGAGGCCAGCATGGACTATGTCTGTGCTATGTAACCCGGCCTCTTGGCAAGAATGTATTGAACAAATTCTCTGCCTTTGTGTGTCTAAAATGAGGCTTTATATTGTCTGGGATTGCTTCTATGCCCAATACCCTGGAAACAGAGCAATTAGGGAAGGATCGAGTTTTTTAGAGCAGATAGAAATGGCAGATTGGAACCAAAAAAACATAAAGAACACTGTCACTGGTCTGGGGTTTCTTCTTGACATAGATTCAAATGGTCTGTGATTTCAGCACATTGGGAACATTCCTTACCTGGTGTCAGGAAAGGTGAAGGGTAATATGGTCAGGGTCCTCAACGAGAAGAGAATCAATTCCTTTTTAGCCCTTACTGGATAATAATAATAATGACACTAACAGTAATAATCATAATAGTATTTGTTAAGGACTTCCTATGTGTTAAGCAGTGTACTGAATATTGGAGTAGATACAAGATAATCAGATCCTGCATGAGGCTCGCAGTCTAATTAAGAGGGAAAGCAGTTGTTGATGCCCCATTTTGCAGATGAGGGAACAGAGACCCTGAGAAGTTAAGTGACATGTCCTAGGTCACTCAGCACTCACTCTGGATCCTTAAATGCACCATTAACTTCCTGGCAGCTCATTGATTCTCTTCCTCATCTAACTCCCTCTTCTTTTTTGCTAGCTCATTCCAAGTGCTGCCCTCAGCTAAGGGTTTGAACCTAATTCATGAGTTTTGACGTTGGAGGGAGTCACAATACTCAGTGCTTTTGAGTCTCCTGGTGTGGGCTGGGTTAACTGTCTATTAACATTTAAGGTTGATGAACTTAGGGACCAGATAACATTGAAGTGTGCCTTCTAGCACCTGGTTTATCATAGGGCTTGGCCAAGAATCAAGAACACACACTCAAAAAATAAAGACTCGTGATGCTAAGATATTTCTGTGCTGAAAAGGGGAATTTTATTAAAGTGGGTTCAAGAGAGGCATAAAGATCTAGAGGTGAAGACAGTGTTTCAAGGTTGAAGGATTCAGCATTTTGTATCCTGGTCCATGAGAAAGGTATTTCACAGGCAGGATGGGTTTCCAGGGGACAATACTTTGTCCCTCTTTGGATTGACACAATATCACGGTGCCACCCGAAACGACGTAGAGAAAGATGTCCTTTGGGATTTTGGCAGAGAGCTTTGGGGGTTTGGAATCTGGTGTCTACACTGGTTGAAGAGGGTGGCCGTCAAGTAGGAGGCTGGACCTCATACCATGGTGAAGAGGACTGTGGGTTCTAGAATGTTGTCAGGAGGCTCAGCTATTTGCAGGCAGGTAGCACAGTCTTTCTCCCGGGCAGTTTCAGGCAGGGCAGAGAACTCAGCTTCCATGGGAACGATCATCGGTTACAAGCAGTTGGTAGGAATGGAGGTTGTTCAGCAGCAAGATGATGCACAGCAAGGAGGGCGGCAGCAGGTGGTTCTGCAGCAAGTGGTTTGGCAGCAAGTTGGGCGGCAGCAAGGCTGGCAGCAGGTGGGCACACAGCAGGTCGGGCGGCAGCAAGTCGTCTGGCAGCAAGTAGTTTGGCAGCAGGTTGGGCGGCAGCAAGGCTGGCGGCAGCTAGGCACACAGCAGGGTTGAGGGCAGCAGGGTCTGCAGCAGCTGGACACACAGCATGGACGGGGGCAGCAGGGCCTGCAGCAGATAGACACGTAGCAAGGTTGGGGGCAGCAGGGCCTGCAGCAGGTGGACACGCAGCAGACTGGGCGGCAGCAAGTGGGCCGGCAGCAGGTCGGGTGACAACAGCTGGTCACACAGCACGTTGGGTGGCAGCAGGTGGTTCTGCAGCAAGTGGTCTGGCAGCAGGTCGGGGGGCAGCAAGGGCTGCAGCAGCAGCTGGGCTGACAGCAGGTCTCTTGGCAGCAGCCCCTTCCGCAGCTCAGGTCGGAGCAGACGGATCCACAGCAGTTGACCATGGTGTCGGTTGGTTCAGGGTCTGGTGTTGTCCCAAAGGAAGAGGAGGAGATTCCCGAGTTTGAATGCCTCCTGGTGCCCCATGTCCTTTATATACGTTGACATGGTGGTGGATGGGGCTGCTGATCCAGCATTACAGACCTCTTCCTTGCCATCTCTGGGCCAATTAAAAAACAGCAAGCTGATTAGTAATTTAGGTTCTGCCTAGAAAGTGTGCTCAGACCCATGGGAGGGATAATCTTCTTTCCTGTAGATCTCAGCCACAGCCAATCAGTCTCTTGCTTCCCAAGGAAGAATTTTGAACATCCCCCTCTCTTGAGAAACATCTCCTCACTCAGCCACTTCCTTGCCACCAGGAACCATAGGTCTCTCACATGACAAGTTTACCCTACAGGTCTCTCTCTTTCTCTCTCTCTTCTATAGGTGGACATGCTATGAACCAAGCAGTGTCTAGTTCACATGGGGTGGAAGTTCATTCATTCATTCATTCATTCAATAGTATTTATTGAGCGCTTACTATGTGCAGAGCACTGTACTAAGCGCTTGGGATGAACAAGTCGGCAACAGATAGAGACAGTCCCTGCCGTTTGACGGGCTTACAGTCTAATCGGGGGAGACAGAATCGGGAAGTCCCATGATGGGGCAGCCTTCAGGATTAAACATCTTCCTGGAGGAAAGAGTGCTGGTTGGGGGAGAGCAGGAAGGTCACCCTGTTGGACATTCAGTGGGAAGTCACTAGGGAACCTTGAGGAAGGAGGTGGTTGAGTGAGCAACATCAGCTGGTCAGGATCCTGACAGTGAACTCCTCAACTTATGTCCATTTTACCTGCCTCTGTCCAGTTGACTTGACCTGCTGGACCGTAGGTTGGACATGATGTTATGTAAATGTAAAAAGGCCTTTGAAGTGGACATGTTCTGCCCAAGTTGGAGGGACCCTGGAGCTAGAGGCTTCTAGGAGGAAAGGTCTCCTTAAGAATCGATGGAAAGTTCATCCTGAAACCCTTGTTCTTAGGCCTTGAGATATGGGGATGATGGAGTGGTCTGTCATTGGGAATGATGTAGTCCAGAGACTACAGGACTGAAAGAGAAATGGATTATTGTGCAAGAGACTTGTGCAAACCTCTCACGCTCATCCATGACAGTCATATTCCCATTTGTGCCAGAGTGCAGCAAGCGAGGAGGAAGGCAGGGGTGCAGTATACTGCTAAGTGGATGTGCTATCTTTTCTCACCTTAGCCAGGTTCAGGATGGTCTGGGACTGGAATCCAGGTCCCCTGATTCCCAGAACAGTGTTCTTTCCACCGTACCAGTGGCTGGGCTTCCAGGGACTATTCCTGATGTCCACTTGCATGCCTCTCTGATACTGTTGGTGGGGCTATTTCATCTGGACCCCTGGTGATGATAACAGCTGGAACCATGCCAAGTCCCAGGTTAGATTGGTCAAGGGTGAGGGAGAAGTTGGTAAGACCAAGAGGCATAGGGGCATAATCCAATTATTCTCTTGACCTCTGACTTCGTCTGAAATTGCCGTTGTTGTAACTGTCTGTAGGTTGTGTCGTGACCTCTGGGGTCAAAGGAGCTATTTTGGAAGAACCTGTCGCTTGACGATTTGATATGTGAATCTTCCTTATTTTGGGAGCAATCGAGATTCAGTTACAGTGTAGTAAAAATCTATGGTCAATCTGAGGTTGCACCTGCATTTTATTTCCAAATCCCTTCTGCCTGATGACTGCTGCCGGCCTGTTCAATTCATTCCTTGCTGATGTAGACATCACATTCTGGTTTTTACATTTCTGTAAACAGAGTAAATCATTGCATATTTCTTTGAATTGAAGAACTTCTTAGGAGAAGCAGCGTGATCAAGTGGATAGAGCATCAACCCGGTAGTCGGAAGGACCTGTATTCTAATTCTGGCTCCTTCACTTGCCTGCTGGGTGATCTTGGACTTGACACTTACCTTCTCTGTACCTAAGTTACCCCCTCTGCAAAATGGGGATTAAGATCATGATCCCCATGTGGGATCTGTCCGACCAATTTGCCTGTATCTCCCCTAACGCTTAATACAGTGTCTGGCATATAGTAAATGCTTAACAAATACCGCAATTAGTAAAGAGGGGTGTCTGTGCCACCTGGGCGAATCGTTCAAATGTCGGGAAAACCACACTTGATTTGAAGAAGGAAGCAAGACTTTTTTTTATTCCTTCCCCTGGGTCTCTTATAACTCTAGGTTGCTGATTATCAGGCAAAAGTCCTTTCAATCTAGAGTGACTTCCCATAACTATTCCTCCCCCTTCTCCCCCTCAGTGGAAAGAGCACCGCTCTAAGAATCAGGAGACCTAGGCTCCAGGCCCCAATTTTCTTGTAGCTAGCTAAGGTGAAGAAAAACCTCATATGCACTTAGTTCTGCACCCCAGCCTGCCTCGCTTCTTATTACACTGATGCCCAAGCAGGAATATGAGTAACATGGATCAGTACTAGTGGTGTTGCTTAACTCTTTAGAACTATAATCAATTCCTCTTCACAGATTCTCAGTTCTGAAGTCTCCAAAACAGGGCTCATCATTATTTCTCATGGCAGTTGATATCATCATCATCATACCTCATGGTCCAAGACTATGGTCTCTCTTGGTACTCTGCACCATTTCTTTTGGAGTGCTTCCCTCCTGAATGCTCTTGATCCAAGGCCACTCAACATAGGCCAGACCGTGTCCAAATCAATGCTCAGTACCAACAAGGAAAGCCCACTGCCCAGCAAGCTCATGTCAAGAGTCTAGGGGGAGGTGGTGGCTGAGTCCTCTGTCGGGATCCTGACAACCTGACGTCTCTCTTTCAATCACCTCCTTCCTCATGATTCCCTAGTGACTCCCCACTGACCGCCCGGCAGTGCGACCTTCCTACTCTTCCCCAACCAACATTCCTTCCCTCAGGAAGATCTTCGATCCTAAACACTGCCCCATCATGGGGACCTTTGTCCCATATCACCCAGGCAACAGTATGCATCATAGTGGGAAACCAGAAATGAAGAGAGAATCTGTTGGAACCCAAGTCAAATGAAAGAGCCACAGATGGTGGTGGTGAGAAGCTGGCAGAGGTGAGATGTTCCTCAGGAGAGGGGGAAGATTATGATTGTGGCTTGGGAAGCAAGAGACTGGTTGGCTATTGCAGAGGTCAACAGGGAAGATTATTCTTCCCACTGGGCTGAGCACTTCCTCTGTGGAAGTTTAATAGCTAATCTACTTGTTGCTTTTCAATTGGCCCCAACAATGGTAAGGAAGAGATCTGGCATGCTGGATCATTGGTCATGGGATGGCCCCCTCCACCACCAGCCTCCACATCAGAGTATATAAGGGGCCCTGGACCACCATTAGGCATTCAAACTTGGGAATCTCCTCCTCCTCTGAGACAACTCCAGACCCCAAACCAATTGACACCATGGTCAACTCCTGCTGTGGATCCATCTGCTCTGACCTGAGCTGCAGAAGAGGCTGCTGCCAAGAGACCTGCTGTCAGCCCAGCTGCTGCTGCAGCCCTTGCTGCCCCCCGACCTGCTGCCAGACCACTTGCTGCAGAACCACCTGCTGCCGCCCAACGTGCTGTGTGACCAGTTGTTGTCGCCCGACCTGCTGCCGGACCACTTGCTGCCGCCCGGTCTGTTGCGTGTCCACCTGCTGCAGGCCCTGCTGCCTCCAACCTTGCTGTGTGCCTATCTGCTGCAGGCCTTGCTGCCCCCATCCATGCTGTGTGTCCAGCTGCTGCAGGCCCTGCTGCCCCCGACCCTGCTGTTTGACTAGCTGCTGCCAGCCTTGCTGCCGCCCAGCTTGCTGCCAAACCACTTGCTGCAGGACGACTTGCTGCCGCCCAACCTGCTGTGTGCCCACCTGCTGCCAGCCTTTCTGCCGCCCAACTTGCTGCCAAACCACTTGCTGCAGAACTACCTGCTGCCGCCCTACTTGCTGTACATCGTCTTGCTGCTGAATAATGTCCACTCCTGCCAACTGCTTGTAATCAGTGACCATCCACATGGAGACCTGATTTCCCTGCCCCTCCTGAAACTGCCCGGGAGAAGGACTGTGCTTCCTGCCCGCAATTAGCAAAACTGCCTGACATGAGACCCACAGACTCCCCCCTTTGGAGCAGGGTCTGGCCTGCCACTCAGCAGGCACCCTCCTCATCCAGTGTAGGCAGAGACCTCTCAACAATATTGAAGCCACTGACCAAAAACCAAATAGACAGCTCAATGTCCTCATTGCAAAGAGGGAATGTGCCGATCTGAGGAAGGAAAATGGATCATTCCCCAGGTAACCATCCAGCTTGGGAAAACCTTTTCTAAGACCACTGTCCAGGCTCCCAAATCCCATATCCTCTGAGTTCGATATGCTTTCTTTGTGTCGTGCTCCTCACTCTTGCTTTATCATGTCTTGGTGATGGACTGTTTTCTAATAAAATATCCCTGCCCAGCATGGAAAATCCTGGCATCATTATTTCTTGTACTTTTTTCTTTAAAATCTACTTAAATGCAGTAGAAATACAAAATGATTTAATCTATCACTTTGATTTCCATATTTCTAATCATAATAGTCCATGCTAAAGAAAGAGTACTATGATCTAGAGTATCTTGAGAGCATAAATGAAATCTCTATCAGGACCACCAGTTAACGAAATATATCAGGAAAAAAACTATCTGCAGATAGCAAAGTACTTGCTAATTAACCAGCGTGGCTCAGTGGAGAGAGCACGGGCTTTGGAGTCAGAGGTCATGGGTTCGAATCCCGGCTCGGCCACTTGTCAGCTGTATGACTGTAGGCAAGTCACTTAACTTCTCTGTGCCTTAGTTACCTCATCTGTAAAATGGGGATTAAGACTGTGAGCTCCACATGGGACAACCTGATTCCCCTGTGTCTACCCCAGCCCTTAGAACAGTGCTCTGCACATAGTAAGCGCTTAACAAATACCAACATTATTATTATTATAACCTTTGTGGGATCACGAACCCTGTCATAAATGAAGTGGGATGGATTTCCAGGTCGGGAAGGGGGTGGGGATGTATGGCATGGGACAAGGGAAAGGAGTTGGCACTCAATCAGCTCACCCATTCTTACATTACCTCACTGATTTCATGCTACAGTGAGCAAGTTGGTGCTAGAGGA
The DNA here is from genome assembly GCF_004115215.2 of Ornithorhynchus anatinus. NCBI lineage: Eukaryota > Metazoa > Chordata > Mammalia > Monotremata > Ornithorhynchidae > Ornithorhynchus > Ornithorhynchus anatinus. Next base: position 14,578,782 of record NC_041738.1, on the reverse strand, counting down.
GCAAAGTGTATGGGCTAGTCTGTAGAAGGAAATCAGTGAGGGAAGATAGGAGGGGGAGAGGAGATTGAGTGGTTTAAAGCCAGTGACAAGGCTTTTTTGCTTGACGCAAAGCAGCAGATGCTTTTGAGGAGATGGGAGATGTGGATCGATCTGTTGTGTTTTTTTTAAATGAACCAGACAGCTGAGTGAAGTATGGATTGACGTGGAGAGAGACAGGAGGCAGAGAAGTCAACAGTGAGGCTGAAGCAGTAATCAAGGTGGGATAGGATTCAAGCTTGGGTTAATGTGGTGACAGTTTGGATGGAAAGGAAAGGGTGGAGTTTATCAATATTAGGACAGTAGAAATGACAGAATTTGGTGGTGATTTAAATATGTGTGTTGGATGAGGGAGATGATTTGAGGATAATACCAAGATTACAGGATTGTGTGATAGGGAGAATAGTGGTGCAGCCTACAGTGATGGGAAAGTCAGAGGGAGGACAGGGCTTGGGGGGGAATTTAGTTTGAGGTGTTCATGGGACATCCAGGTAGAAATGTCCTGAAAACAGAAGGAAATGTATGACTGCTGAGAAAGAGTGAGGTTGGAGCTGGAGATGCAGATTTGGGAATCTTCAGCATAGAGAAGATAGTTGAAGCCATGGAAGCAAATGAGTTCTCTAAGAGAGTTAATGTAGATGGAGAATAGAAGGGGATCCAGACCTTAGCCAGGGACCCCCACTGTCCCAGAGGAGAAACCTGAAAAATAGACTGAGAAGGAACGGCCAGAGAGATATAAGAGGAGAGAACCAGGAGAGGACAGTGTCAGTGAAGCCACAATTGGATAATGTTTCCAGAAGTGGGTGTTTGACAGTGTCAAAGGCAGCTGGAAGTTCAAGGAGGATTAGGTTCGAATAAAGGCCATTGGATTTGGAAAGAAGGAGATCATTGGCGACTTTTGCGAGGGCAGTTTCTGTGGAAGGAAGGGACAGAAACCACAAGGGAGGGGGTTAAGGAGAGAATTGGAGGAGAGGAAATGGAGGCAGCCTCATAGTCTGGTCCTGATGTTTTGAACTCAGAAATGGAGAATTAAATTTCTCTCCCCTAGCCAGTCTCCTTCCTCTTTTCTCAGTGATTGTCTTTGTTCCAAATAGTGCCATCTCTTAAGTGACTGACACCTGGATCATGGGTTTTCCCACTGGAAAGGAGTAGCAAGAATATGTAACATCTCCAACTGCACATCTGACCCCATCCTCTTGCATCTTATCAAAACACTTGTTCCCTCCCTTCTTCCCTCCATAACCACCATCTTTGACTGTTCATTCTCCAGTGGCTTCTTTCTCACTGTTTTCAAAAATGTTCATGTCTCCCCATCCTAAAAAAAAAAAGAAACCCTATTTTGACCCAACGTCTCCCTCCAGTTATTGCCCCATCTCCCTCCTACCATTTTTCTCCACATTCCTAAGAGCCAGTAGTCTACATCCACTGTCTCATGTTTCTCTCCTCCAGTGTTCTCCTTGACCTTCTCCAATCTGGCTTCCATGTCCTTCATCTCACAAAAGCCACCCTCTCAGAGGTCACAAATAATCTCCCTCTTGTAAAATTCCTCTATTCCATCCTAATCCTCCTTGACCGCTCAGCCAGGGAGGACTGGGAGGAGCTTCTTCAGTGGCATGGAGGAGAGCTAGTGAAGGTTCTCGGGGAGAAGGCATGGCTGGCTGTGTACATTGGGGACACCAAAGGTGCTTAGCTGCAGTTTCAATCCTTGTGCACAAAAAGCATGTTGGGAAATGAGGTACTTGGTGGTGAGGAAGGAAGGCAGTAGTGTTCCCTGTTCCTTCAATCGATCAGTCAATCAATCCTATTTATTGAGAATGTACTCTGTGCAGAAAACTGCACTAAGCACTTGGGAGAGTACCCTATAACAAGGTTGGTAATAATAATAATGATAATAATGATGATAATGACAGTATTTGTGAAGCACTTACTATGTGCCAGACACTGTACTAAGCTCCGGAATAGATACAAGATAATCAGGTTAGACACAGTCCTGCCCCACATGGGGCTAACAATTTCAATCCCCATTTTACAGATGAGGTAACTGAAGCCCAGAGAAGTTAAGCGACTTACCCAAAATCACAAAGCAGACAAGTGGTGGACATGCTTCCTGCATATAAGGAGCTTACAGTCTAGATGGGATCATGGGACTGTGGTGGAGAAAGGGCCAATCACATGTCTCTGTTGATGGAATGCTGGGAGCTGATCTCTGTTCTAGGGACAGAGATAATGCCATGGAAGTGAAAAATGTGACATCCTCAGAGCACTGAACTTGAGACTGTTGGGCCCAAAACTGAAGACACACTACAAGAAACAACTACAGGAGATGCCATGAATTTTTTATCCCACAGATGGGAAATTTTATTAGGTAGCTACAAGACAGTGAAACATAGAAAAGTGAGAGGGAGTGATGGAAAGGAAAGAAGTCATTACAGGCTAAGAGGATTCGGTTTGCTGAAACCTGTGTGGGTGATTCCTCAGGGAGAAGCAGGAGCAGATAAAACTCTCATCCATCATCCTTTTTCCTAAGAGATGCCAGGTGAGAGGATGCGGTGAATGAGAGAATGAGCTGTAAATGAGGGAATCCAGAATTTCGAGTGGAGCCTATTCCAGTTCTGGAACTGCAGATTCTCTATGGGTCTCTGATGGCATGGAAGGTAGCAGCAGGGAGTTCCTGGATAGCTCCCCCAAATTTCAAGAACCATCGAGGGGGTCATGGTTTGGAAGCAGCTGGTTGCCAGGCAGGATGCTCAGCAGCAACATGATGGGCCGCAAGTGGGGCGGCAGCAAGGCTGGCAGCAAGGGGACACACAGCAGCTTGGGCGGCAGGAAGTCGTCCGGCAGCATGTGGTTTGGCAGCAGGTTGGGCGGCAACAAGGCTGGCAGCAGGTAGGCACACAGCAGGTTGGCGGGCAGCAGGGCCTGCAGCAGCTAGGCAGGCAGCAGGTAGGGCAGCAGCAAGGCTGGCAGCAGCTGGGCACACAGCAGGTTGGCGGGCAGCAGGGCCTGCAGCAGCTAGGCAGGCAGCAGGTAGGGCGGCAGCAAGGCTGGCAGCAGCTGGACCCACAGCACGGTGGGGGACAACAGGGCGTGCAGCAGGTAGACACACAGCAAGCTGGGCGACAACAAGGCTGGCAGCACAGGGAGAATCTTGGAAAGCCACAGAAGCTTGTGGAGCAGCAGTTGCAGGCCATGGTGGCAGGTACTGTGATGGTTGTTCAGGTGGAAGGAGACACGTTCCTGATGTTTGGTTGCCTCCTTGCCCCACTGCCTCTCTTATATACCCCCTAGGGAGCTGCTGTGGTGGTGAGGGAAGCGGGATCACATCCTTGTAATTGTTTGAATGCTAATTTTCAATAATTAATTAAGGGGCAATTAAGTTTTCTTCCATGAAATGTCCTGAGCTTCCTCAGAAGGACCACTGTGTTTCCCAAGGGCATTGACAGTCATTCAATCAGCTTTTGAATTCCTGGACATTATTCTAGTGCTTCTTCTCCCCTGAGAAACATCACCTCCCACCAGTCAACCTGTTTCCTTCCCTGTTCCTGGGCTGTGGGTCTGTCACATGAACGTGTGATGCTCGAGCTCTGTTGACACATTCTGAGTAATGTAGGGCAACCTTTTTACTGGAGTAAAGGAACCATTAAGCTTGTCATGGGCAGGAAAAGTGTCTACCAGATGTGTTGTAGTGTACTCTCTCAAGTTCTTAGAATAGTATTCTGCACAGAGTGAGTAGATAATATATAACCTAGATTGATTGATTGACTATTTGGGTCATAATTAGGTGGAAGGTGGTTAATGGAAGAGAAGGCCCGATTCTCTGCTGGGCAAACCTGGAAGGATGAACTTAATTTTGTTCAGGTTCAGGTTTGAGCTGTGGAAGAGTGTTTTTAACAGAGTCTGCCTTAATCCCACTACAACAAGCCTTTTTTATTGTATAAAATCATTCCATCACCCCCTGTCCCTGGAAATATAGCAGTTGGAAGGGGTTGGTTTTGTTGAGGCTGGTGGAAATGGCAGCTTTTTTTCTATTTGTTAAGCATTGACTATGTGCCAGACACTGTAATAAATGCTGAGGTAGATATAAATTAATCTGGTTGGACACAATCCATGTCCCACAAGATACTCACAGTCTTTATCCTCATTTTATAGATGAGGTAACTGAGGGAGAGAGATGTTAGGTGTCTTGCCCAAGGTTACACATCAGGCAAGTGGCTGAGTCTGGATTAGGACCCAGGTCCTTCTGATTCCTAGGCCTGTGGTCTTGAAGTCAAAACAATTTACAGAATGATGATGTCACTAGTCTGTCAGATAAAGTTGTGGGATTACTCATGACAAAGATTCTGAAGGTCTGTGATCCTGGCTCAAAAAGGAAGCAGGGAGGCCTAGTGGAAAGAGAAAGTGCCTAGGACTCAGTGGAGTCATTCATTCATTCAGTCATATTTATTGAGGGCTTACTGTGTGCAGACCACTGTACTAAGCACTTGGGAGAGTATAATACAACAATAAACAGTCATATTCTTTGCTCAAAATGAGCTTATAGTCTAGAAGGAGGGGAAGCAGGCATCAGTACAAATAAATAAAATGACACATATGTCCGTAAGGGCTGTGGGACTGATATGTGGGAACAAGGCATGGGGTTGCCAAAGGGAGTGGGAGATGTGGAAATGTGGGGCTGTCTGGGAAGACCTCTTGGAGGAAATGTTTTTTCAATAAGACTTGGAAGGGGGAGAGAGTAATTGTTGGATTTGAGGATGGAGAGCATTCCAGACCAGAGGCAGGATGTGGGCTAGGGGTCAGTGGAGAGATGGGTGAGATGGAGGCACAGTGAGAAGGTTAGCACTAGAGGAGCGAAGTATGAGGACTGATTTACAGAAGGAGGTAGAAGGGGGCAAGGTGGTGGAGTGCTTTAAAGCCAATGGTGAGGAGTTTTGGTTTGATGTGGAGGTGGATAGGCAACCACTGGAGATTTTTGAGGAGTGGGGTGACATGTCCTAAAGGATTTTATAGAATAATGATCTGGGCAGCAGAGCGAAGTAGGGACTGGAGTGGGGAGAGACAGGAGGCTCAGAGCTCAGCAGAGAGGCTGATGCAGTCATCCAGGCAGGATAGGATTAAAGTGGTAGCAATTTGAACGCAGAGGGAAGGGTGGATTTTAGCTATGATGTGAAGGTGGGACCGACAGGATTTAGTGATGGTTGAGTATGTGGATTGAAAAAGAGAGGAGTCAAGGATGAGACCAAGCTTATGGGCTTGTGAGACAAAGGATGGTGGTGTCTTGTACAGTGATAGGAAAGTCAGGGGGAGGACAGGGTTTGCGTGGGAAGATGAGTTCTGTTTGGGATGTGTTAAGTTTGAGGTGATAGGAGAATATCCAAGCAGAAATGTCTTATAGGCAGGAGGTTATGTGAAAGTGGACAGAAGGATAGAGATCAGGGCTGGAGAAATAGATTTCACTATCAACAGCATAAAAGTGGTAGCTGAAGCCATGGGAGTGGGAGGCAGCAAGATGAGGTGCACCAAGGAGGCCTCAGCAGGTGGTTCCTCAGCAAACGTTTTGTCAGCAGGCTAGGAGGCCACAAGGTTGGCATCGACTGGATACACAGCAAGGTTGGGGGCAGTAGGCCCTGAAGCAGCTGGACACACAGCAGACTGGGCGGTAGCAAGTGGGCTGGCAGCAGACTGACTGGCAGCAGTAGGGGCTGCAGCAGGTCGGGCGGCAACAGCTGGTCACACAGCATGTTGCTTGGCAGCAGGTGGTTCTGTAGCAAGTGGTCTGGGAGCACGTCGGAGGGCAGCAAGGACTATTGCAGTAGCCGGGCTGACAGCGGGTGTCTTGGCAGCAGCCTCTTCCGCAGCTCAGGTTGGAACAGACGGATCCACAGCAGGAGTTGACCATGGTGTCGGTTGGTTCAGGATCTGGCTTTTGCTCACTGGAGGAGGATATTCCTGAGTTTGAATGGCTCCTTGCTCTCTTTTACCCCTTATAAGCCCTAATATGGTGGCAGGTGGATTGGTAAAGAAAGATGATCCAGCCTACCAGACCCTTTCCTGGCCATAGTAGGGACCAATTGGTAAGAACTGAGTAGATTAATAATAATAATGATAATAATGTTGGTATTTGTTAAGCGCTTACTATGTGCAGAGCACTGTTCTAAGTGCTGGGGTAGATACAGGGTCATCAGGTTGTCCCAAGTGAGGCTCACAGTCTTCATCCCCATTTTACAGATGAGGTCACTGAGGCACAGAGAAGTTAAGTGGCTTCCCCAAGGTCACATAGCTGACAAGTGGCAGAACTGGGATTCGAACTCATGACTTCTGACTCCCAAGCTCGGGCTCTTTCCACTGAGCTATGCAGATTCTCAATGAACACTTGCAGTTCTGCAAATGAAGGACCTGCAGGAGGAAGATATGTAACTTAGTGGGGGACAGTGGGGCCTAAAGGAGCTTGAGCTGTGAGGTCAATGACCTTTAGGAACCAGGTGACTTCAGAATGCATTTTTCAGCACCTGGTTTACCCTGGGGCTAGGACAGTAATCAAGGACGAACTTGCAAGAAATGAAGATTCACACTATCAGGATTATTTTGTGCTGTAAAGGGAAAGTTTATTAGAGTGAAGTAGTACCCAAACACGGGTGAACATCAGGGAGGGAAGAGAGTGTTTTAGACTTAAAGAATTCAGCACCCACAAAACCTGGACTGTGGCCAGAGGATGTGATTTCCAAAGCCAGATGAATCATTAAGGAAAATTCTTTTGTCCCTCCTCAGATGTCATGTAGAGAACATGGAGGTGAGGGGACAAGATGACTGAGATATCCTTTGGTCTTTTGGCAGATGGCTGTTTGGAAGCCAGCATTTATGCTGGCTGAGGTGGGTGGCTGTTGACTGGGAGGCTGGAGAAGACTGTGGGCCCCGTCTTGTTGTCTGATGGCTTGGCTCTATGAGGGCAGGCAGCACAATCTTGCTCCCAGATGGCTCCATGGGATCCAAGGAACCCGGGCATCAATATGGCTGGTCATTAGATGCAAGCAGCTGGCAGGAGGGGTGGTTGTTCAACAGCAAGATGATGTACAGCAAGTAGGGCGGCAGCAGGTGGTTCTGCAGCAAGTGGTTTGGCAGCAAGCCGGGCGTCAGCAAGGCTGGCAGCAGGTGGGGACACAGCAGGTTGGGCGGCAGCAAGTCGTCCGGCAGCAAGTGGTTTGGCAGCAAGCTGGGCGGCAGCAAGGCTGGCAGCAGCTAGGCACACAGCAGGGTCGGGGGCAGCAGGGCCTGCAACAGGTAGACACACAGCAAGGTTGGGGGCAGCAGGGTCGGGGGCAGCAGGGCCTGCAGCAACTGGATACGCAGCACGGTCGGGGGCAGCAGGGCCTGCAACAGGTAGACACACAGCAAGGTTGGGGGCAGCAGGGCCTGCAGCAGCTGGCCACGCTGCAGACTGGGCGGCAGCACGTAGGCTGGCAGCAGACCGACTGGCAGCAAGTGGGCCTACAGCAGGTCGGGCGGCAACAGCTGGTCACACAGCATGTTGGGCGGCAGCATGTTGTTCTGCAGCAAGTGGTCTGGCAGCACGTCGGGGGGCAGCAAGGACTACTGCAGCAGCCGGGCTGACAACAGGTCTCTTGGCAGCAGCCTCTTCCGCAGCTCAGGTCGGAGCAGACGGATCCACAGCAGGAGTTGACCATGGTGTCGGTTGGTTCAGGGTCTGGTGTTGTCTCAGAGGAGGAGGAGATTTCCAAGTTTGAATATCTCCTAGTGCTCCATGCCTCTTATATACCCCGTGGTAGTGGCCGGTAGTGGTTCAAAGACTGATGATCCAGTATGCTGGATCCCTTCCCTGCCATATTCGGAACCAATAGGAAAGCAATGAGTAGATTAGAAATTAAGGTTCTGACAAGGTAGTATGCTTAGAAGGATAATTTTCTATCGTGTTGACCTCAGCAGCAGCCAATTAGCATCTTGCTTCCTAAGGCACAGTTCTGAACTTCCTCCTTTACTGAGGAACATTTCTTCACTTCCTCCATTTTCCCACCACTAACAACCCTGGTTTAGTCATTTGACTCTATACCCCAGTATATCACTATCACCCTCCCTTCCTTGTGGGAATAGGCAGTGAGTCCAAGATACCCCTTGGGCACTTGGGCTAAAAGTCCTCATCTTGGAACAGTGTTCAGGATCAAAGCACCTTCTTCTAGGAAAGAATGCTGGTTGAGGAAATACAAGAAAGTGAGTGGGGAGTCACTAGGGCATCATGAGGAAGAATGTGGCTGAGTGAGCCCATATCAGCTTGTTAGGATCCTGATAGAGAACTCTAAAGCTGGTGTCCATTTCAACCACCTCTGGTTTATTGATTTGACTCTGTTGGGCAGTGGGCTGGCTGTGCTGGCGAGTATGGAGCAAAAGAGCATTTATTTGGACATTTTCTTCCCCATGTGTAGTGGTCTTGGATCTAGAGACAACTTGGGAGGAAGTGCTCCATAAAAACCAGTGGAAAGTCTGGTCTGAGATACTAGATTTGGGTCGTGAGGTAAAATGGTAATGGAATAATTTGTCAGGAACAAAGATGAGCTACAGTCCAGAGACTTTGGGACTGAGAATTTGCACAGAGGAGTTGATTATAAAGCTAATGGCTCGTGTAGAGACTCATTTATTCACTAATTCATTCGATAATATTTATAAAGTTCTTCTCTGTGCAGAGCACTGTACTAAGTGCTTGGGAAAGTACAATTCAACAATAAACAGTGACAATCCCTTCCCACTATGAAATCACTGTCTGGACGGGGCCTCCTCCACTTGTCCCTGATAGTCAGATTCTCAATGGGGTAGGAGTACAATGAGAAAGGGGAGGGGCAGTGATATATTGTTACCCTGCCAAGCAGTCTATGCTCATGTTAACAAGTTCCTGGATGATCTGTGACTGGAACCCAGATCCTCTGGTTCTTAGAGCAGTCTTCTGTCCACACTGGACTATCTCGAGGGCTACGTGAACTGTTCCAGAACTCTGGAGGCCCACCGCATGCTTCCTTTGCGCTTTGTCCATTTCACCTTGTTACCTTATGATGATGTCCACCCGATTTGGGACAAGCCCAATGATAGGTTTGTTAAAGGGGAGAGTAGCAGGAGACAAAATCAAAAGACAAAGTTGATCATCTTGGTCAACACCTCCCACTGAAACTACCCTTGCTGAAACTGAAGGTTTTACAATGTGCTTTGAAGACCTATAAGCCATTCTAGAAGACCCTTCTTCTGGACAATTCGATAAGTGGATTCTGCTAACTTTGGGGGCCAACCCAGGTTAGGTTAAGTGGAGTACCAGTCTAGGGTTCAAAAGTTCCAATTGTCTGATTGCTGCTTCTGACCTGTTTAGTAAAGGAAGGTTTCTTGGAGGAAGATATGATTTTAGTAAGGTTTTAAAGATGGGAAGAGTGGTGATCTGACACATGAAGACAGTCAATTGAGATGCTGAGACGAATGGGCAACCCCTGGAGGTTTTGGGGGAGAAATGTGAAGGATGATTTTTTTGTAAATGTGATCCAGGCAGCAGAGTGAAGTGTTGAATGAAGAGGTAAGAGGCAAGTAGCAAGGAGGCTGATGCAGCAGTTGAGGCAGGATACGACATGTACTTTTACCAATTCTGTGGCAAATTAGATGGAAAGGAAGAGGTGGATTCTAAAGATATGGTGGTGCTACTGACTGGATCTGGTGACGGACTGAATATGCAATTTGAAAGAAAGAGATAAGGCAAAGATAATGCCTAAGGGTAGGGGTTTGTGAGTCAGGGAGGATGGTAGCATTGCCTATACTGATGGGAAAGGTCTGGGGAGGAAAAGGTTTGGTCAGGAAGATGAGGAATTCTGTTTTAGACTCGTTAATTTTAAGGTCTGGTTGGGACAGTCAATTAGAGATGTTCTGAAGGCAGAAAGGAATGAAATACTGCAGAGAAGGAGAGAGATCTGGAGAGAAGTAGTAGATTTGGGAGTCATCCTCATAGAGTTGGTAGTTTAAGCTGTTCTCCAAGGAAGTGGGGTAAATAGAGAACAGAAGGAATCCCAGATCTGAGCTCTGAGGGACCCCCACAGTTTTCCAGACTGATCCCTACACTGTTGCCAGACATCACTTTTTAGTTATTTTTGATCTCAAACTACCATTTCTTCCTGCTACCTCAAAAACAGCCCATCTCCAACTGCTCTAATTCCACAGCCAAGGATGCAGAAGCAATCCCGGCTATATGAAGGCTCACTTTTGTGGGATCAAAGCCGGCACTTTGGCCAATAGAGTCATACCCAACGTTCAGAGATGGGAAGCACGGATCCAGTCCATGCTGTTTCCCACTGCTCACTAAAATTGGCTTCATCCCCTAAGGACCACCTGGCAGAAACTCTGGCCTCCTCTTCTGCCAACAGTCTTCCACGCCCCCCAGAACAGATCATTCACTCCGATGATGTCCAGCATTGGGACATTTCCCACTGAAGGGAATGGGCCTCTACATTACTCGGAATATGTTACCTGAGTCCCAAAGTCAAATGATCATATGTTAGATGCCCAGTCCCAGAGTAGGGAGGGAAGAATCTGACTCAGTGGAAGTGATGCTTCTGCAGGGGCCAGGAGAGGAATCACAAAAAGCAGCATGGCCTAGGTGGCAAGAGCATGGGGTTGGGAGACAGAGGACTTGGATTGTAATCTAGGCTCCATCATTTCTCTGCTCTGTGACCTTGGGCAAGTCACTTAACTTTTCTGTGCCTCAGTGTCCTTATCTATAAAATGGGGATTAAGACTGTGAGCCCCATGTGGGACAGAGACTGGGTCCAACCTGAATACCTGAATACCAGCATTTAGAACAGCACTTTTTACATAGTAAGCGCTTAAAAAACTATAATTATTATTATTATCACAAGAACGTGACTTGGAAAACAAGAGCTGATTGGATGTCTAAAAGTGCCCTGGGGAAATACAATAACCCTCATTAGGAAGCACAGGTGATTTCATGGGGAAACACTAAATTCTCTTTTCAGTAATTATTGTAAATTAGCATACAAACAATCACAAGGATGTGCTCTCCACTTCCCTGTAGCAGCCCCGAGGGGAGTATAAAAGATGGGCAGTGGGGCACAGAAGCAGCCAAAGTCAGGAACTTCTCCTTGCACCTAACAACCATCACAACCCCTGCCACCATGGCCTGCAACTGCTGCTCCACAAGCTTCTGTGGCTTCCCAAGATTCTCCCTGTGCTGCCAGCCTTGCTGCCGCCCAGCTTGCTGTGTGTCTACTTGCTGCAGGCCCTGTTGTCCCCCACCGTGCTGCGGGTCCGGCTGCTGCCAGCCTTGCTGCCGCCCTACCTGCTGCCTGTCTAGCTGCTGCAGGCCATGCTGCCCCCAACCCTGCTGTGTGCCCAGCTGCTGCCAGCCTTGCTGCCGCCCAACCTGCTGTCAAACCACTTGCTGCCGGACGACTTGTTGCCGCCCAACCTGCTGTGTGCCTAGCTGCTGCCAGCCTTGCTGCCGTCCTACTTGTGGCCCATCATGTTGTTTCTGAGCATCCTACCTGACAACCAGAGGCTTCCACTCCAGGACACCCTTGGGGTTTCCTGAAATAGCAGGGAGCCATCTAGGAACTCCCTGCTGCTGCCCTACCCTCCTCCAGAGGTCCATGGGGAGTTCTCAGTCCCGGAACTGGAATGAGCTTCATGCTAAACTCTGTCCCTCATTCACAGTCTCCCACACACGGTCCTCAACCACCTCTTCATCTCACCTGATGTCTCCAAGGAGGAAAGATGATGCAGGAGAGCTTTATCTGTTCTTTTTGCTTCTCCTTAAGGAATCGCCTATCCAGGGTCCAGCAAACTGAATCTCCTAAGCCTGCAGCAAATTTGTTTCTTCTTTTCCCTCGCTCTCACTTTTTTGAGCTTTACTACCTGTTTCCCCCTTAATAAAGTTTCCCATCCCTGGGATAAAAAAGAGCTTAACGTCTCTGATAACTGTTTCTTGAGTGTTTGTCTTCGCTCTCTTGTCTAGTGCTCGGACTCCATCGTATCTTTCACTTCCTCAGCATAACTGTCATATCACTAAACAGTGATCAGCTCCCAGAAGTCCCTTGGGAAAGTGTTCTGGTGATGAAGAAGTTCATTATGTTCATGATGATGATAATGATTAACTTAGGAACCCTCTTAAAGGACAGAACAGGCATCACTTTGATCTGGTCAGCAGGTGAAGCACTCGCCCCCCTCAAACCATTCCTAGAACACCAGTCTGGTTCGACAAAATGAGGGAAGCCCACAGATACAAGCAGTGAGACCTATGTAGTAAATAATAGTGATAGATTCATGGGCCCTGTGGCCCTCCACAGGAAAAGCTGGTTTGACGGCCAACCCATCAATTAATCAATTGTATTTACCGAGTCCTTACTATGAGCAGAGCACTGTACTATCAATTAATCGATCATAATTATTGAGCACTTATTATGTGCAGATTGCTGTGCTATTAATCATATTTATTGAGCCATTACTCTGTGCAGAGCACTGTACTAAGTGCTTGGGAAAGTACAGAATTAGCAGACATGTTCCTTTCCCATAACGTTCTTACAGTCTAGAGGGACAGACAGATATTAATATGAATAAATAAGTAATTTACAATATATATTTCAAAGATATCTACATAAGTGTGGTGGGGTTGGCAGTTGGGTGAATATCAGATGTCCAAAGGTCACAGATAGAAGTGCATCGATGACAAAGAATGGAGCATGAGATGTGGAAAAGAGGATTTATCAAATCTTGGATAAGATGTGATCTTAAAAATGCTTCGAAGATAGAGAGAGCGGTGGTCTGTAGTATATTGAGGGCGAGAGAGTTTCAGGCTTGGGGGATGATGTGGGAAAAGGTTCAGCAGCGAGAGATAGATGAGATTGGGGCACAGTGAGTAATCTGGTGCTAGAGAAGTGGAGTGTGTGGGCTGGGTGTAGTAAGAGATTAGTGAGATATGGCAGGATGGGGCAAGCTGATTGAGAGCTTTAAAGTTAATGGTAAGGAGTTTCCATTTGATACAGAGGTGGATGGACAGCCCTTAGAGGATCTTGAGGAGTAGGGAAACATGGACTGATTATTTTTGTTAATAAATGATTCATGAAACAGACTGAAGTATGGATTGAAGAGGAGAGAGAGGCAAGGAGGTCAGGGAGAAGGCAGATGCAGAAGTCGAGGCAGGATAGGTTAAGTGCTTAGGTCAGCATGGTGGCAGTTTAGATGGAGAGGAAAAGGTGGATTTTAACAGTGTTGTGAAAGTAGAACCGACAGGATTTCATGACAGATTGAATATGTGGGTGGAATGAGAAAAATGAGTAGAGGAAAATGCTGAGGTTATGGATTTGTGATGTAAGGAGGATAGTGTTGTCTACAGTGATGGGAAAGACAGGGTAGACCAGAGTTTGGGAGTGAAGATAAGGAGCTCCGTTTTGGACATATTTAACTTGAGGTGTTGGCTTGACATCCAAGTAGATATGCCTTGAAGGCAGGAGGAAATGTGAGAATGCAGGGAAGGAGAGAGGTCTAGCTGGAGGTCTGGATGGAGAAGAAGTGTGGTATAGTGGATTGAATAAGGGCTGGGGAGTCAGAAGGTTATGGGTTCTAGTCCCTACTCTGCCACTTGTCTGCTGTACGACCTTGGGTAAGTCACTTAACTTCTCTATACCTTAGTTCCCTAATCTGTAAAATGGAGATTGAGACTGTGAGCCCTGTGTGGGACAGGGACTGTGTCCAAACTGATTGAATTGTATCTAGTCCAGCGCTTATCACAGTGCCTGGAACATAGTAAGCACTTAACTAATAGCATAATAATTATTATTATTATTAGCTGGAGATGTAGATTTGGGAATCATCTGCCTAGAGATGGTAATTAAAATCATGGGAGCGAATGAGTTCTCTAAAAGAGTGGGTGTAGAAGGAAAATAAAAGGGGACCTAGAACTGAGTCTTGAGGGAACCTCAGAGGGTGGGAGGCAGAGGGGTAGCCACCAAAAGAGACTTGAAAAGGAGTGGTCAGAGAGGTAGGAGAATCGAGAGAGGGTAGTGTCAGTGAGACCAAGGTTGGATAAAGTTTCAAGGAGAAGGGGGTGGTCTACAGTGTCAAAGGTGGCTGAGAGGCCTAGGAGGTTTAGGATGCAGTAGAGGCCATCAGATTTGGTGAGAAAGTCATTGGTAACCATAGAGAGTGCTGTTTCTGTGCAGTAAAGGGGACAGAAGGCAGATAGGAGAGGATCTAGGAGAGAACTGGAGGATAGGAAGTGGAGACAACTCTCTCAAAAAGTGTAGGGAGATAGGGTAGGAGGGAGTTGAGGTGATAACTGGAGGGAACGGTGGGATCAAGGAAGGGTTTTTTTTTAAGATAGAGAAGCAGAGTGGCCTGAGTTCTAATTCCAGCTCTGCCACGTGAATGCTGCATGACCTTAGGTCAGTCACTTACCTTCTCTGTACCTCAGTTACCTCATCTGTAAAATAGGAATAAGACTGTAATACCTATGTGGGACAGACTGTGTCTAACCTGATTGACTTGTATCTAGTCCAGCGCTTCTTATAATGCTTGGCACATAGTAAGTGCTTAAAAAGGGTGAGGGATACATAAGCATGTTTGAAAAAGTGGTGAAGAAATCATTAGAAAGTGAACAGTTGAAGATGGCAGTCAAGGAGGGAAGAAGGGAGGAGGTGAGTGTTTTCAAAAGATATGAGGGGATAAAGTCAGAAGCCCAGGTGGAGGAAGAAGATTTATAGAAAAGGCGAGAGATTTCATCTTGATTTCCTGAAGGGAAAATAGGGAGAGTCGAAAAGGATGGAGGAAAATAGAGGGGAGGGTGGAAGAAAGGGATAGAGTGCAAGCCTGGGTGACAGAAGGCCATGGGTTCTAATCCCAGCTGCTCCACTTGTCTGTTGTGTGAACTTGGGCAAGTCACTTCATTTCTCTATGCCTCAGTTATCTCATCTATAAAATGGAGATTGAGACTGTGAGCCCCACGTGGGACAGGGACTATGTCCAAACCAATTAACTTGTATCTACCCTAGTGCTTAATACAGTGCCTGGCACTTAGTAAGTGCTTAACAAACATAATTATTACTATTACATGGCCTCACCTTTGCAATGCGCTCCCAGATAGCTGCAGGTAATGCACAACAGAACTCTTTAGAAAATTTCCTGCCACCAACTAGAGACAGTGCATTTTAATATCCTGAAGGCATGGTATGACCTTGGGAGTTTCCCTGCTAACCAGCAACCCCACAGTTACAGCAGTTATCTGAAGGAGGAATCAAAAAAGGCTAGGCTTCTTCCCCCAATCTAGATTGCGGTTTTCCTTGGATTTAGGAATTTGGACATAGGTGTGTTCATGCATGAACACACCTCTTCTTTAAAAATAAATGTGAAATGATTTACATATGTACAAACAATATGCGTTCAGAAAATATGTAAGGTGGAATATGATGACTACCTCAGCAAGAATCGATTAAACAAAGTCAGCCGCATTTTACTAGGGACTTCTGAAAGAAAATCCAGATTTAACTGAAGAATGCCCTCAACCTGGTGCTTCACCTCAACTTAACCTGGGTTGCCCCTAAAGTTAGCGAGAATTTCTCATCAAATCGTCTTCAAGAATGGCTCCTGGGTCCACAAATGCTACGGAGGATACTTCAGTGTCAGGAAGGGCAGTTTGAAAAGGACAGGGAGGTCAAAAATATGTCTCCTAGCTTTCACACCTGCTGTCTTTCCCTTTGACAGAGCCAGCCCTGGATGTTCCTGGCATCCAGGTGATGTCATCCCCAGTCACCCAGATGAACTGGCCAATTCTAAGTGTCAGAGAAGAAAGCAAATGGACATCTGGAGGTGAGCAACAGGTCATGGTAGTCCTCACCCTTGTCCAGTAGAGAATTAGGTTATAGACCCGAGTGAAGATTGCAGGTGAACTGCACAATGTCTTCCTCCTTTCTCATTGCACTTCTACCCTAAAGGTAGAACGCTTAGTACAGTGCTCTGCACACAGTAAGTGCTTAATAAATAAAATTGAACGAACAAAGGGAATATGATTGACAGGGACAAGAGTGAGTAGTGATACAGAAGGCACTAGCATGATAATCCATTCCTCTGTGCAGATTTTCAGCCTTGAAGCCTCTGTACTGTGCTCATTGGCGATCCTGTAGACAGATGATCCCATTGTTATCATCTTACCTCATGGATCAAGAATATAGCCTCGGGCAGAACATTCCACCACTTTTTTTTAATGGCATTTGTTAAGCACTTACTAAATGCCAGGCACTGTTCTAAGCACTGGGATAGAAACAAAGTAATCAGGTTGGACACTGTCCATGTCCTACCTGGGGTTCACAGTCTTAATCCCCATTTTACAGATGAGAACTGAGGCACAGAGAAGTTAAGTGACTTGCTCAAAGTCACCCAGCAGACAAGTGGCAGAGCAGGGATTAGAACACAGGTCCTTCTGACTTCCAGGCCCGTGTTCACTAAGCAACACTGCAGCTCCCTTCCTCTGGGGGAGTTTTCTCCTGGATGCCTTTAATTCCACATGGGGTAGCATATGTCCAAATCAACTGCCCTTTTGCTTCATATTTATAATAATGGCTGGCCAACTGCCAAACTGTCTTGTATCAATAGAGCAGAATCAGGTGTAATGGACACTTATCGCACAGGATCCTGAAAGGAAGAGTTTGACACTGCTCACTCAGCCTCCTCCTTCCTCATGATTCTTTAGTGACTCCTCACTGACCACCATTCAGAGTCCTTTTCCTGCTTTCTCCCAACCAGCAATTCTTCCTCCAGGAAGGTGTTTGATCTTGAACACTGCCTAGTCATGGGGACCTTCACCCCATGTGACCCCAGTCACATGTCTGGCTCGTAGAGAGACCCAAGTAAGGGAGGGATAGAGTACTTTGTTGGGTCCCAAGGTCACAGGACTGATCCACAGTTCGTAGAGGTGGGAAAATGGCTGGAATGAGGAAGTGTTCCACAGGAAAGGGGAATGTCACAATTTGCCTTGGAAAGCAAGGAGTTGATTGGCTACCCCTAAAACCCACAAGGAAAAAAATATTCCCCCCCAACAGGCCTGAGATCACTTCCTTATCAGAACCTTAATTGCTAAACTACTCATTGCTTTTCATTTGGCCCAATCATAGCAGGGAAGATATCCTGCATGTTGGATCATCAGTCTCTGCTCCTACATCCTCCCACCAGTCAGGGTATATAAGGGGCACAAGGCACAAAAAGACATTCAAACTCAGGAATCTCCTCCTTCTCTGAGATAGGACTAGACTCTGAACCAACCGACACCATGGTCAACTCCTGCTGTGGATCCATCTGCTCCGACCTGAGCTGTGGAAGGGGCTGCTGCCAAGAGACCTGTTGTGAGCCCAGCTGCTGCAGCAGCCCTTGCTGCCCCCCTACGTGCTGCCAGACGACTTGCTGCAGAACTACTTGCTGCCGCCCAACGTGCTGTGTGACCAGCTGTTGCCGCCCGACCTGCTGTAGGCCCACTTGCTGCCAGTCAGTCTGCTGCCAGCCCACCTGCTGCCGCCCAGTCTGCTGCGTTTCCAGCTGCTGCAGACCCTGCTGCCCCAGACCTTGCTGTGTGTCCAGCTGCTGCAGACCCTGCTGCCCCCGACCTTGCTGCGTGTCGACCTGCTGCAGGCCCTGCTGCCCCCGACCCTGCTGTGTGCCCAGCTGCTGCCAGCCTTGTTGCCGCCCAACATGCTGCCAAACCACTTGCTGCCGGACTACTTGCTGCCGCCCGACTTGTTGTGTGCCGACCTGCTGTCAGCCTTGCTGCCGCCCGGCTTGCTGCCAAACCACTTGCTGCAGAACCACCTGCTGCCGCCCTACTTGTGGGGCATCTTCTTGTTGCTGAATCATATCCCCTCCTACCAACTGCTTGCAACCAATGACCATCCCTATTGATGCCTGGGTTCTTTGAAAGACATGAACCATCTGGGAGTAGAAGTATGCTCCCTGTCTTCAAAGAGCCAAAGTACCTGACGACAACTTGGGACCCACATTCTTCACCACCATGGAACAAGGCCCAGCATCCCAGTCAGTGGCCATCCACCTCAACAAGCGTGGACATTTGTTTCCAAACAATCACCAGCCAAAAGACCAAAGGACCACCCAGCCACCTGGCATGTTGTCAAAGTGTCCATCTGGGGACTGACAAAGTAGTTTGCCCCGGCGACTCATCTGGCTTTGGAAATCACTTCCACTGGCCTCAGTCCAGGTTCTGTGGGTGCTAAATCCTTCGAGTATGAAACCCTCTCTTCCTGTCTTGATGTTCACCCTTGTTATGACCCTATTCCTCTCCAATAAACTTTCCCTTTACAGCACAAATAATCTTGAAATTGTGAATTTTTATTTCTTGAGTGTTTGGCCTCAATTACTGTCCTGGAACCATGAAGCCAGGTGCTGAAAAGTATGTACTAAAGTCATCTGATCCCTAAACTCTTCAACCTCCACTGTTCATGATCAGTTGGGCAGAACAGGTAGCCCAGCCCATGCCAGGAGACTCAAAGCCAATGATTGTTGTGACACCATTCCAAAAGCAAAATTCATGAAACAGGAATCAGTCACTTAGCTGATAGAATTACTTGGGACATAGTCAGTGTCAGGGAGAATTGAGAAAGGGAGTAGGGGATTAACTATGGGACTAATTACTCTCCACGTGGTGATCCAGGACAGGACTGGAGACTGAGCCTCCTTCTTCAGAGATGGTTGGACATCCTCCAGAAAGGGCTGTGATGAGCAGGGAGAAATGGAACTGGGATATCTGAATCCTCCTTCTTCATCACAGGGGTCCCTGGATGGAGTTCTAGTTGAGGGAAAGTCATCAGTTGGTAGGAAAAGACTTATGTTCATGGTTTTCATTTAAGAACTTCTATTAAAAGAGCCTATGGATTTTGGTCATGCTGAAACCAAAACAGATTTACGATAGAAATTACACATTTTACCACAACCAAGTGACCTGACATGGTGTCCTCTTGTTGGTCTGAAACTCATTATAAACCTGTCAAGATCTGCAAAACACTAGGAGGGGCCAGAATGTATGAGAGATTTTCAGAAGATACATTACTGTAAATCAGACTGGGGAAACAAAAGAGAGACAGAATCTTCTCTGAGTACCCAGCATCCAACCCTCTGGAAGTAATAATAATAATAATAATGTTGGTATTCGTTAAGCGCTTACTACGTGCCGAGCACTGTTCTAAGCGTTGGGGTAGATACAGGGTAAGCAGGTTGTCCCACGTGAGGCTCACAGTTAATCCCCATTTTACAGATGAGGTAACTAAGGCACAGAGAAGTTAAGGGACTTGCCCACAGTCACACAGGTGACAAGTGGCAGAGCCGGGATTCGAACTCATGACCTCTGACTCCCAAGCCCGTGCTCTTTCCACTGAGCCACGCTGCTTCTCAGTGGAAAGTGGAATGGCTAGCTGGACTGCAAACCTCTGGAGTCCTAACTGCAAATTGAGGATTGGCGGAAGCAATGAAAAGAGTGAATTTTTATGGGCAAAGTTGTGCAATTCCCTGGAAATGATCCCTTGCCTCAAGGCAAACATCCTCCCTGCTATTGCCACCCCAAGGGCATTAGGACCATGCAGATCTCCAGGAATCCAAGCTCTTTTTCAATTAGTTTTAGGGGTTACTTCAGCAACAGGAGAGATGGAAAGTCACCTCAACTTCGATATTTTATTCCCAATTTCTTTGAAGATGACAGATCAGCAAGTACAGATCTGGTCTGAAGCGAGGCAACCCGGGAGCAACGAGATACTCATCCAAATCTCAAATGAATCAGAGACTCTGAGAGCAGATAATGACCAACAGAAACTATGTGCTCCAGGCTCATTCCCCCAGTAGCTCTAAAACTGGACAGGTGAGGGACAGATGGCTCTTTCTTGCTCCCTGGGAGAGTACCTGGATGGAATCTATAATTCCAGCAGAGCTAGATAGGAATTGTTTCTCTGCTTGCCTAGGACTGTCACCATTCAGATCTTTACCTCGCCTGACAGCAAGTAAGGAATATTATCGCTGAGCCAGGTTCACCAATCATTTGAACTCTATCATGAGCATCAGCCCTGCCAGACCGATCCAGACCGATCCACTTACATTGTCTGTTGGACCGGTGAAATCATTTTTTGAGTCTTTTTGGCTTGAAGCTGTCATTTCTCCCTGTTTCAGTTAAACCAACCCTTACCTAACTGCTAAATTTCCAGGTACCTGGTGCATGAGTGATCCTGGACAATACAGAAGTTCATTTTGGAAGTATAGAGGCAGGTATTTTGGTTAGTACATTCTCGCTCAAGGGACAAGGCTGTGCAGCTCAGACCATATCCACGTCCATCTTTCACAGCTCACAAAATCAGATTTATCCCTCCAAGATTCTCTGGCAGAAACTGCGACCTTCTGCTCCACATCAGCCTTCGACCCCACAAAACAGATCATTCACCCTTATCTGAATGACCCAGTAAAGGCACTGTACTTCCAGAGCAAGAAGTGGGCCCCTAAATTCCTCAGGGATTGTTATCCGTTCCCCCAAATTAGACAATCATGTGACAGATCTACTGCCCAGGTACTGAGAGGAAAGAACCTGGCTGATTAGAAGTGATGTTTCTCAGGGTAGAATAAGTATGAGAATGAGTTTTGGGAAGCTCAGACCTGATTTGGATGACTCTCATGGGACCCTGGAAAACACAGTGGATCTTACTGAGGAAGCTCAGGATATTTCTTGGGGTGGAAAAATCAAATTCCCCTTTAATTAATTACTTTAAATTAGCATACAAACAATCACAAGGATGTGAAACCATTTTCTGGCCATGGCAGCAGCACCCAGGGGAGTATAAAAGACAAGCAGTGAGGCATGGAGGCAGCCAAACATCAGGAACTTCTCCTTGCATCTGAACGACCATCACAACCCTTACCACCATGGCCTGCGACTGCTGTTCCACAAGCTTCTGTGGCTTCACAAGATTCTCCCTGTGCGGCTGTCGTCAGCCCTGCTGCCGCCCAGCTTGCTGTGTGTCTACCTGCTTCAGGCCCTGTTGTCCCCCACCGTGCTGCGGGTCCACCTGTTGCCAGCCTTGCTGCCGCCCTACCTGCTGCCTGTCTAGCTGCTATCCGCCAACCTCCTGTGTGCCCAGCTGCTGCCAGCCTTGCTGCCTCCCAACCTGCTGCCAGACCACCTGCTGTCGGACAACTTGCTGCCGCCCCACATGCTGCATGTCCCCTTGTTGCCACCCTATTTGTGGTTCATCGTCTTGCTGCTGAGCATCCTGACTGGCAACCAGCTGCTTCCAATCCATGATGGCTTCATGGGTTCCCGGCAATGTGGGGAGCAGTCCAGGAGCTCCTTGCTACTGACCTACCCGTCAACAGAGAAACATGGAGAATCCACTGACTTGGAGCTAGAATGGATTTTGCCCTGAACTCTGGTTCCCCTCATTCACAGTCTCCCTCATGAGGTCCTCCACCACCTCCTCACCTCAACTCATGCTGAAATGAGGGAAGAGGATGATGATGCAGAGCTTTATTCATTCCTTTGTCTTCTCATTAAGAAATCCCCTGTTAATGTCTCAGGAAACCAAATCCGCCAAGCCTGCAATGACTTCATCCCTTTCCCATACTTCCTTCTCACTTCCTTATGTTTTGCTGACTGTATGTTGTTTAATAAAGTTTCCCATCCCTGGGATAAAGAAAAATGTTGGCATCTCTGTTTCTTGTTACCTTAGTGTTCACTGCCAGCGTAGCTCAGTGGAAAGAGCCCAGGCATGGGAGTCAGAGGTCATGGGTTCGAATCTCACCTCTGCCACTTGTCAGCTGTGTGATTGTGGGCAAGTCACAACTTCTCTATGCCTCAGTTACCTCCTCTGTAAAATGGAGATGAAATCTGGGAGCCTCAAGTGGGACAAACTGATTTCCCTGTAACTACCCCAGCACTTAGAACAGTGCTCTGCACATAGTAAGTGCTTAACAAATGCCAACATAATTATTATTATTACTGCCAGTTTCTGGCCAACCACTCCCATAAATGCCATTCCCTGATTGCATGAACTCTTTACTAAAAAGAAAGCTGTAATGATTTACTCTGTGTGTAGATAACATGGAAGATAGGATAATAAAATAATAATATTGATATATATTAAGCCCTTACCCTATGCCAAGCACTGCTCTACTCGGATAATCAGAACCGGTCTAGGTAGGAGGGAGAACAGATATTAAATCCCCATTTTGCAGATGAGGGAATTGAGGCACAAAGAAGTTAAGTAACTCACTCAAGGTGACATACCTGGTTATAATAATAATAATAATAATGATGGTGCTATTTGTTAAGCACTTACTATGTGCAAAGCACTGTTCTAAGCGCTGGGGACAATACAAGGCGATCAGGGTGTCCCACGTGGGGCTCACAGTTTTTAAACCCTATTTTACAGATGAGGGAACTGAGGGACAGAGAAGTTAAGTGACTTGCCCAAAGTCACACAGCTGGCAAGTGGTGGAGCCGGGATTCGAACCCATGACCTCTGACTCCCAAACCCGAGCTCTTTCCACTGAACCACGCTGCCTCTCTATGTGACAGAGCTGGCATAACAACTCAGGTCCTCTGATCCCAGACCTAGGCTCTTTACACTAGACCCACTACTTCTGAGGGAGAATGTGATGACTACCTCAGCAAGGAATGACTAAGCTGGTCAGCAGCATCAGTTATGCAGTATTGACTTTCAAAATCAAATCTTGGTTGAACTTCAGATTAACCATATCCTAGTGCTCCACCTTAACTTATCCCATGTTGCCCCCAAAATAATCAAAACTGACATCAAATTGTTCAGTGGAAGTGGCTTCTGAATCCACCAAACCTTCAGTTGCAGCGAAGGCAGCGTCAGAGGGGGGTACACAGCCAAGAGAACGAACTTCCCATGTCCGTTGACTTTTCCCCCTGTTCCCCTCCCCTTTGACAAATTTAAATCCAAACCTGTCCCAGGTTAAGCTGATGCTATCACCAGGAACCCAGGTAAACCGGCCATTCTAACTCTGCTGGAAAAATACCAAAGAGACAACCGGAAGTCATGGAAGTTCATGGAAGTCCTCTCAATGGTCCAGTGGAAAGAGCTCTGCTATGGGAACCCAGAGCCTGGGTCCCTGTCCTGGATTGCCCAAGAGCATGTTAACATTCGAGTACGGGTCATAATGCACCCCTGACATCCTCCTTTCGAAATGCATTCCTACCCTAGTGGAACTATGATTGGAAGGGACAAGTGGGAGACAAGGGCTGCACAAGTCATTAGCCCGATGATTTATTTCTCTGCATAGATTCTCAGTCATGAAACCACTGAACTGTGGCTCGTCATCATCCTTACTGATGACAGATGACTCCTTCTTCATCTTACCTCATGCCTGCAGACTGAGGTCTCAGGCCAAGCTATTTACCACTTCTTATGGAGTGCTTTCCTCCTGGGTGCCTCTAGACCACTTCTTATGGTGTGCTTTCCTCCTGGATGCCTTTAGCTCCAGGACCATTCCATATGGGGCAAAGCAAGTCCAGATGAATGATTCTTTCCTCCTTGCATATCATCCTGGCCAATCCAGCAATCTTGAGTTCGAAGGCAGAAGTGGTTGGAATGGGTATTCGCTGTCAAAATCTGTCAGGATACTGAGAAGCTGACAACCTCAGTTAGGCATCTTCATCCTCATGAGTCCCTCCTGCTTTCCTGCTGACTGCTGCAGGTGCTCCCTTCCTGCTCTCCTCAAACCAACATTCCTTCTTCCAGGAAGGTGCTTTGATCTTGAACATCATGGGGACCTTCACTCCATGTGATCTAGACACATGTCTGACTCGGGGTTGCACACAAGGAAGGGAGAGAGTGATCTGTTCGGGACCACAATCACCTGACAAAACCAGAGTTGACTAAGATGAGAAGGTGGCTGAAGTAAGAAGACTTTTCTCAGGAGGACTGAAGCTCAGAATTGGGCAGTGGGAAACGAGGGACTGATTGGCTGCTGCTGAGTTTAACTTACGAAAATTGTCATTTCCACAGGCCTGAGTTCACTTCCTTGTCAGAACCTTAATTGCTAAACTATGCATTGTTTTTCAATTGGCCCCAGTGATGACAAGGAAGATATTCTGTATGCTGGATCATCATGCTCTGCTCCTCCAACCTCCACCAGTCAGGGTATATAAGGGGCACTGGCACTAACAGACATTCAAACACGGGAATCTCCTCCTCCTCTGAGACAACACCAGTCCCCAAACCAACCGACACCATGGTCAACTCCTGCTGTGGATCCGTCTGCTCCAACCTGAGCTGTGGAAGGGGCTGCTGCCAAGAGACCTGCTGTGAGCCCAGCTGCTGCAGTAGTCCTTGCTGCCCCCCGACCTGCTGCCAGACCACTTGCTGCAGAACAACCTGCTGCCGCCCCACCTGCTGCAGGCCCACTTGCTGCCAGTCGGTCTGCTGCCGGCCTTCTTGCTGCCGCCCAGCCTGCTGTGTGTCCAGCTGCTGCAGACCCTGCTGCCCCCGACCTTGCTGCGTGTCCACCTGCTGTAGACCCTGCTGTCCCCAACCATGCTGTGTGTCCAGCTGCTGCAGACCCTGCTGCCCCCAACCTTGCTGCGTGTCCAGCTGCTGCAGGCCCTGCTGCCCCCGGCCCTGCTGCCCCCGGCCCTGCTGCCCCCGGCCCTGCTGTTTGACTAGCTGCTGCCAGCCTTGCTGCCGCCCAGCTTGCTGCCAAACCACTTGCTGCAGAACCACCTGCTGCCGCCCAACCTGCTGTGTGCCCACCTGCTGTCAGCCTTGCTGCCCCCCAGCTTGCTGTCAAACCACTTGCTGCAGAACCACCTGCTGCCGCCCTACTTGCTGTACATCATCTTGCTGCTGAACAACCACCCCTCCTGCCAGCTGCCTGCAACCAATGACTATCCATTTTGATGCCTGGGTTCCTTAGAAGAGTGTGTTGCCTGCCCACATAGAGCCAAGTCACCTCATAACAACTGGGACCCCTAATCCTCACCACTATGGAACAAGGCCCAGCCTCCCAGTCAACAACCATCCCTCTCAGCCAGCATGGACGTTGGCTTCCAAACAGCCACCAGCCAAAAGACCAAAGGATATCTCAGTCATCTTGTCCTCTCACTTGGCATGTTGTCAATATGTCCATCTGAGGAGGGACAAAGGAGTTTTTCTTTGGAAATCTAGCTTTGGAAACCACTTACTCTGGCTACAGTCCAGATTTTATAGGTGCTGAATCCTTTGAGTCTGAAATCTTCTCTTCCCATCCTGATGCTCACCCATGTTTTGTCCTACTTCTCTATAATAAACTTTCCCTTTACAGCACAAAATAATCCTGAAATTGTGAATCTTTATTTCTTGAGAGTTCGTCTTTGATTACTGTCTTACCCGCAGAGTAAACCTCTGCTGAAAAATACGTTCTAAAGACAACTGGTTCCTAAAGTCCATTGACTTTACTGCCTAATCTCCAGCATATCCAGCTCCTTTAGGCCCTACTGTCCCCCACCACGTTACATATCTTCCTGCTGCAGGTCTTTCTTTTGCAGAACTGCAATTGTTAATCTACTTAGTGCTTTCCAATTGGTCTTAACTATGACAAGGAAGAGCCTTTTGTTTCTGGACAAAAGGGCTAACTGAACCACATTTGCGAATTTTGCTGCAGCAAAACCACTATATTTGATGTCCTTTTATGAACCTGAAACTAATTAATGTCCAGTCAAGATCTCTAAACCCTGATGTATGAAGATGCAGATTGCATGAGAGACTCATAGCATTGAGGGAAACCTTACTGTGAGATTGAGGGGATAAGCGAGAGGGTATCTTCTCAGAGTGCCTCCAGCACTTCTGGGGTACATCGTGAATTGCTATAGCAATGAAAAGAGTGAATTTGGGGGAATGGAGTCACACAAGTCCCCAGAAGCGATCCCTTGCCTCAAAAGGAAACATTTCTTATAAGTTCTTTACCATACTGCGGTTCTCTGGGGATCTGCACTCTTTTTCAAGTGGTTTCAGGCGTTACTTTGGCAAGCAAAAGAGATGGAAAATCACCCGAACTGACCCAATTCCATCCCAATTTCACCAAATTTGACATATCAGCCAGTGCATCTCTTCCTGTAGACTGGGAACTCCTTGTGGGCAGGGATCATATCTACTAACTCTATTGTATTGTACTTTTCCAAATGTTTAGAACATTGCTCAGCACACAGTAAGTGCTCTTTAAGTACCATTGATTGAAACAGTTACTGTATTCAAGGGAGCCAATCTGTTATAAACCCACCAATTGCAACTGCATCACAGCCTCCTAGAGCTGCAAATGATCTCCAGAGCCTATCCTCTCTGGGTGGTTCTGCAACTGGACAGGAGAAGGACAGATGGGTTGTGTCTTTTGCTCGGGGAGATCTCCTTGGATAGATGCTGTAATTCTGTTGGGGCTAAAATCAAATTTATTCCTACTTTACCAAGATCCTGGGAATGTGTCTACTAACTCTTTTATATAGTATTCTCCCAAGTATTTAATACAGTGCTTTGCACACAGCTCAATCAATATGATTGATTGATCCTAATTGTTAAGTCTTCCAACCTCTTCTGACACCAAGTTAGGAATATTTATAATAGCAAAACTAATTGTGGTATTTGTTAAGGGCTTACTGTGTGCCATGCACTGAACTAATAGCTAGGATAAATATAAAACAAGCAAGTGAGACACAGTCTCTGTCCCACATGGGACTCAAGGTCTAATGGGGAGGGAGAAGAGATATGTCATCTCCATTTTATAGATGAGGAAATTGAGACACAGAGAAGTAATTTTCCCAAGGTCATGCAACTGGTAAGTGGCAGAGCTGGGATTAGGACTCTGGCCATTGATTCTCAGCCTTCTTTGCAGAATCCTCCTCTGCCTCCAATCCCCTAACTGTGGTTGTCCCTCAAGGTTCTGTTCTGGGTGCCCTTCTATTCTCCATCTACACCCACTCCCTCGAGAACTCATTCACTCCCATGGCTTCAACTAACACCACTATGCAGTTGATACTGAAATCTCTCTCTCCAGCCCTGATCTCTTTCTCTCCAGTTTCACATCACCTCCTGCTTTCAAGGCATTTCTACTTGGATGTTCTCCTGTCACCCCAAACTTAACATGTCCAAAACAGAACTCCCATCTTCCCACCCAAATCTTGTCCTCCCCTTGACTTTCCTATCACTGTACAAGACACCACCATCCTTTCTGTCTCACAAGCCCATAAGCTTGGCATTATCCTTGACTCCTCTCTCTCATTCAACCTACATTGTCAATCCATCACTAAATCCTGTCACTCCCACCTTCACATCATAGCTAAAATCTGCCCTTTCCTCTGCATCTAAAATGCTAACACGTTAATACAGTCACTCATCCTATCCTGCCTAGATGACTGTATCAGCCTTCTTGCTGACTTCCCAGCCTCCTGTCTTTCCCCACTTCGTCCATACTTCACTCTGTTGCTGGATCATTTTTCTACAGAATCTTCCAGGACATGTCACCTCGCTCCTCAAAAAACTCCAGTGATTGCCCAACTATCTCTGCATCAAACAAAAACTCCTCGCCATTGGCTTTAAAGCACTCTACCACCTTGCCCTCTCCTTTCTCACCTCACTTCTCTCCTTCTACAACTCAGCCCGCACACTTCACTCTTCTAGTGCTAACCTTCTCATTGTGCCTCTATCTCGCCTGTCTCTCCACTGATCCCTAGCCCACATTCTGCTTCTGGCCTGGAATGCCCTCTCTGCTAAAATGTGACAGATAATTACTCTCCCCCCTTCAAAGCCTTTAAAAGCACATCTCCTCCAAGACGTCTTCCCAAACTAAGCCCCACCTTTCCTCATCTCCCTCCCTTTTGCCACCCAAACTTGCTCCTTTTATTTTTCCCCTCTCCCTGCCCCACAGAGCTTATGTAAATATCTGTTATTTTATTTATTTGTATTGATGCTTGTCTCCAGCCTTCCAGACTGTAATCTCATTGTGGGCAGGGAATATGACGGTTTACTGTTGTGTTATACTCTCCCAAGCGCTTAGTACAGTGCTCTGCACACAGTAATCACTCAATAAATACGATTGAATGAATGAATGAATGCACTGACTTCAAGCACATTCTCTTTCCACTGGGTCTCACCGCTTCCCTGTTGAGCCAGGATAACAGAACTTTTGAATCTTTGTCATGGGCAAGCCCACCTCTTTGCCTGCCAGACTTGTGGCATCATTCTTTAGGTTGTTTTGGCTTCAACAGCACAGGCCTAGGAGTCAGAAGGATCTGGGTTCTAATCCAGACTCAGCCACTTGTCTGATGTGTGACCTTGGACAAGACACTTAATATCTCTCTGCCTCAGTTACCTCATCTGTAAAATGAGGATAAAGACTGTGAACTCCTTGTGGAACATGGACTGTGTCCAAACTGATTAGTTTGTATCCACCTTGGCGTTTATCACAGTGTCTGGCACATAGTCAGTGCTTAGCAAATACAAAAAAAGCTGCCATTTCTACCGGACTCAACAAAACGAAATCCTTCCAAACTGCTCTATTTCCAGGGTCATGGGGTGAAGGAATGATCCTGTACAACTTAAAGGCTCATTTTAATGGGACTAAGACAGACACTGTTTAAAAACACTCTTCCACAACTCAAACCTGAACCTGAACAAAATTAAGTTCATCCTTCCAGGTTTGCCCAGCAGGGAATTGAGTTTTCCCTTCCATGAACTGGCTTCAACTTACTGATGACCCAATCAATCAATCAATCAATCAATCAAGGTTGTATGTTGATTACTCACTGTGTGAAGAACACTGTACTGAGAACTTGGGAGAGTACAATACAACACTTTTCCTGTCCACAGTGAGCTTAATGGTTCCTTTACCCAGTAAAAATGGTGCCCTACATTACTCAGAGTGTGTCAACAGAGCTCTAGAGTCACACGTTCATGTGACAGACCCACAGCCCAGGAAAAAGGAAGGAAAGAGGCTGACTGATGGGAGGTGATGTTTCTCAGGGGAGAGGAAGCAAGAGAATGAGGTTTGGGAATCCAAATACTGATTGGATGACTCTCAGTATCCTTGAGAAGCAGCGTGGCTCACTGGAAAGAGCACGGGCTTTGGAGTCAGAGGTCATGGGTTCGAACCCCGGCTCTGCCACTTGCCAGCTGTGTGACTGTGGGCAAGTCACTTAACTTCTCGGTGCCTCAGTTCCCTCATCTGTAAAATGGGGATTAAGACTGTGAGCCCCACATGGGACAACCTGATTCCCCTATGTCTACCCCAGCGCTTAGAACAGTGCTCGGCACATAGTAAGCGCTTAACAAATACCAACATTATTGGGAAACACAGTGGTCCTTCTGAGGAAGCTCCGGACATTTCGTGGAGGAAATCTTAATTGCCCCTTAATTAATTATTGTAAATTAGCATACAAACAATTACAAGGATGTGATCCCACTTCCCCCACCACCACAGCAGCACCCAAGGAGGTATATAAGAGTGGCAGTGGGGCAAGGAGGCAGCCAAACATCAGGAACATCTCCTTCCATCTGAACAACCATCACAACCCCTGCCACCATGGCCTGCAACTGCTGCTCCACGAGCTTCTGTGGCTTCCCAAGATTCTCCCTGTGCTGCCAGCCTTGTGTCCGCCCAGCTTGCTGTGTGTCTACCTGCTGCAGGCCCTGTTGTCCCCCACCGTGCTGCGGGTCCAGCTGCTGCCAGCCTTGTTGCCGTCCAGCTTGCTGCCTGCCTAGCTGCTGCAGGCCTTGCTGCCCGCCAACCTGCTGTGTGCCCAGCTGCTGCCAGCCTTGCTGCCGCCCAACCTGCTGCCAAACCACATGCTGCCGCACGACTTGCTGCCGCCCAACTTGCTGCGTGTCCCCTTGCTGCCAGCCTTGCTGCCACCCAACTTGCAGCCCATCGTGTTGCTGCTGAACATCCTGCCTGCCAACCAGCTGCTTCCAATGCATGATTTCCTTGATGGTTCCTGAAACCTAGGGGAGCAGTCCAGGAGCTCCCTCCTGATGCCTGCTGTGCTACCAGTGACCCAAGGAGAATTTGCAGTTCCAGAACTGGAATGGGCTCCACTCTAAGCTCTGCGTTCCCTTATTCACAGCTTTCCACATGAGGGTCTCAGCCACCACTTCATCTCACCTGGCATCTCTTTAGGAAAAATGATAAAAGAGGAGAGTTTTATCTGCTCCTGCTTCTCCTTGAGGAAGTACCCGCCAGGTTTCCAGTGAACTGAATCCTCTTAGCCTGCAATGACTTCTTTCCTTTCTATTACACCCTCTCGTCTGTGTTTCATTACCTTGCAGCTCACTAATAAAATTTCCCATCTTTGGGATAAAAAGTTTATGGCATCTCCAGGAATTTTTTCTTGTGGTCTGCTCTGAAACCATTATATTTTTAACTTCTGTGATCAGCTCCCACCTTTCCATTAATAGAAACATGTTATTGGCCCTTTTTCCACCACAGTCTTATGATCCCTTCTAGACGGTAAGCTCCTTATAAGCAGGAAACGTGTCTACCACTTGTCTGCTGTGTGACCTTTGGTAAGTCGCTTAACCTCTCTGGGCCTCAGTTACCTCATCTGTAAAATGGAGATTAAAACAGTGAACTCCATGTGCAACAGGGACTGTTTAGTACAGTGTAAGCACTTCACAAATACCATTTTTATCACCAGTATTATCATTATCATTATTACCACCCTGTTATAGGGTACTTTCCCAAGTGCACAGTGCAGTGTTCTGCACATAGGAAATTCTCAATAAATAGGATTGATTGATTGAAAGAATAGGAAACACCGCTGCCTTCCCTCCTCACCACCAAGTGCCTCATTTTCCAACATGCCCTTTGTGCACAAGGATTGAAACTGTAGCTAAGCACCTTTGGTGTCCCCAGTATACACAGCCAGCCATTCCTTCTCCCCAGGAACCTTCACCCGTTCTCCTCCATGTCACTGAAGAAACTCCTTCCCATCCTGCCTTCCACCAAGCCAGTGGAAAAGAGAACACCCTCAGCATGAAACCTCCACAAAACTCTGGGAGGACTAGCAGCTGTCATGGTCACTGCAGCTGCTTTAGATGTGCCTTGGACTCTGAGCCATGAGGATCCTGAAAGTCTTCTCTTCTAATCCCAGCACCCTACAGATTTTTGCTTATATTTTGACTGCTTTTGTCCTGGCCTTATATGCTATTTTACTGTTTCATCAGCCCTTTGTGTCAGTTACCATTTCCCTCTCCCCTCTTTATATTGTTAGATTGGGAGTCTCTTAAAGGCCAGGGACAATGGCTCATTCCTGACTCTGCATAGCTTCCCAAAAAGTAGTTCACAGGAAGTGCTTAATAAATTATTAGTGCTATTATGACTGCAACTATTATTGGTGATATAGAAGGGGATTTTGACCATAACTATGATGTATTGCATTTTCCTAAGCACTTAGTACAGTATTCTGCACATAGTAAGTGCTCAATAAATAGATGCCATTGATTATGGCTGATGTAGAAGTCTCCTTAAATGGCAGTTCAAGTAAACCTTTTTCCTAGCCAGTAGCTAAACCACCCACTCTCCTGCAACCATTCCTAGACCTGTAGCCAAGCTTACACTGAAAGCTTCTATGAGTGGGGATCATGTGTACCAACTCCTTTGCAATGTAATAATAATAATAATGATGGCATTTGTCAAGCTTTTACTATGTGCAAAGCACTGTTCTAAGCACTGGAGAGGATTCAAGATGATCAGCTTGTCTTACGTGGGGCTCACAGTCTTCATTCCCATTTGACGACAAGGTAACTGCGGCAGAGAGAAGTTAAGTGACTTGCCCAAAGTCACACATCTGACAAGCAGCTGAGCCAGGATTTGAACCCATGCCTCTGACACCCAAGCCCGTGCTCTTTCCACTGAGCCAAGCTGCTTCTCTCCCAAATGCTCAGTATAGTGCTCTGCACATAGTAAGGGCTCAATAAATACTATTAATTGACTGATTGAAATCCCAAGGCACACCAACCCTATCAGCAAGAATTTCCTACATAAAAAACCTCTAGTCCATCCATATTGATGCCTGGTTCTTTGAATCACATAAAGCCATCTGAGAGTAGGAGTGTGTTGTCTGTTTGTAAAGAGCCAAGGCGCCTGACCCACAGTCCTCACTGTCATGGAAAAAGGCCCAGCCTCCCAGTCAATGGCCACCTACCTTATCCAGTGTGGCCACTGGCTTCCAAACCATCATCAGCCAAAATACTAAAAGACATCCCATTCACCCTGTCCTCTCACCTGGCATGTTGTCAAAGTCTCCATTTGAGGGCTGATAAAGGGGTTTTCCCTGGTGATCCATCTGGCTTTGGAAATCTCTGGCTTCAGTCCAGGTTCTGTGGGTGCCGAATCCTCGGAGTCTGAAACCCTCCCTTCCTGTCCTGATGCTCACCCTTGTTTTGACTCTATTTCTCATTGGTAAACTTTCCCCTACCGTCAAAATAATTTTGAAACTGTGAATTTTTATATCTTGAGTGTTTGGCCCCATGTCCTAGCAACATGGTAAACCAGGTGCTGAAAAGTATGTTCTAAAGTAACCTGATCCCTAAACTCTTCAACTTCTACTGTTTATGGTCAGTTGGGCAGGACAGTTAACCCAGCCCATGCCAGGAGGCTCAAAGTCAGGGATTATTGTGACACCATTCCATAGGCAAAACTCATGAAACAGGAATCAGTCACTTAGCTGCTAGTATTACTTGGGATATAGCCAATGGCAGAGAGAATTGAGAAAGGAAGGAGAGGACTGGCTATGGGATTAATTTAGGCTGATTACTCTCCACTTTGGGGTCTAGAACAGGACTGAAGACTGAGGCTCCCTCTTCTGAGATGGCTGGGCATCTTCCAGGAAGAGCTGTGAAAAGCAGGGAGAAATGAAACTGGGTTATCTGAATCCTCCTTCTTCAACATAGGGGTCCCCAGTTGTAGTTCCAGTTGAGGGAAAGTCATAAATTGGTAAGAAAAGACTTATGTTCACGGCTTTCATTTAAGAATTTCTGCTGAAAGAGCCTATGGATTTTGGTCATGCAGAAAACAAAGAGGATTTACAGACCCAATTACATATTTTACTGCAAAGAAATGACCTCGCATGGTGTCCTTTTGTTGGTCTGAAATTAATTATAAACCAGTTAAGATCTGCAAATCACTGTGAGGAATCAGAATGTGTGAGAGACTTTCAGAAGATACATTACCATAAATCAGACTGGGGTAACGAAAGAAAGACAGAATCTTCTCCGAACCCTCACCATTGAGCCC
Source organism: Ornithorhynchus anatinus (assembly GCF_004115215.2). Taxonomy (NCBI): domain Eukaryota; kingdom Metazoa; phylum Chordata; class Mammalia; order Monotremata; family Ornithorhynchidae; genus Ornithorhynchus; species Ornithorhynchus anatinus. Next base: position 14,545,449 of record NC_041738.1, on the reverse strand, counting down.
ATTGGAATTGGGAATGCTTAACTATCCTGAAGATCTTTGGAGCCCAAGCTGCAAAACAAGGATTAATGGAAGCAATGAAAAGGATGAATTTTTAAGGACAAAGTTGTGCAATTGCTTGGAAATTATTCCTTGACTCAAGGCAAACATTCTCTCTCCTTCTTCCCCCTGAGGGCATTAGGACCTTGCAGATCTCCAGGAATCTAAACTCTTTTTTGAGTAGTTTCATCAGCAAGAAGAAGAGATGGAAAGTCCCCCAAACTGCCATACTTCAGTCCCAATTTCTTTGAAGATGTTATCAGCAGGTACACGTGTTCCGCACCATCAAAGCCTGCCTTGAAGCAAAGCAATCCAGGAACAATGGGACAAGCAACCAAATCCTAACTGAATCACAGCCTCTGAGAGCAGAAAATGACCTCCAGAAACTATGTGCTCCAGAGGTATTCCCCAGGTGGCTCTCTCTTGCTTCCTGGGCGATCACTTGAGATGGAAGTTATAATTTCAATGGGGATAGAAAAGAATTACTTCTCTGCTTGCCCAGGACCATGATCATTCAGATCTCTACTTTTCCTGATATTGAATGAAGAATGTTGCCAATGTGCCCGGATCACCAATCATTTGAATCTCTCTCACGAGCATCAACCCTGTCAAGGTCCCTAGATTGATCAACCCATGTCTGTTGGACTGGTAACATCATTCTTTGAGGATTTTTGGCTTGAAGCTGTCATTTCTCTCAGCTTCAATTAAACTAACTCTTCCTTAACTGCTCAATTTCCAGGGCCCTGGAAGCAGGAGTGATCCTGGACAGTAACAAAGTTCATTTTGGAACCACTGAGGCAGGCATCTTGGCTAGAACATTCTTCCCCAGGGACAAGGCTGTGCAGCACAGATCATATCCATGCTGTTGTTGCACAGTTCACTAGATCAGATTCATCCCCCCAAGATTGCATGGAAGAAACTATGAACTTCTCCTCCACAACAGCCTTCCACCCCAAAAAACAGATCTTTACCTTATCTCAAAGGCTCAATAAAGTTACCTTCCCATAACAAAAACTGGGCCCCTAAATTCCTCATGGGGTGTTATCCGATCCACAAAATCAGAAGGTCATGTGACAGACCCATTGCCCAAGGACTGAGATGAAAGAACCTGGCTGACTAGAAGTGATGTTTCTCAGGGTAGAAGAAGCCTGAGAATGAGAGTTGAGAAACCCAGACCTCACTGGATGACTCTCAAGGGCCCTTTGAAAACACAGTAAGTCCCATTAGGGAGGTTCAGGACATTTCTTGGGAGGAAAACAAAATTCCCCCTCAATTAATTATTGGAAATTAGCATACAAGCAGTCACAAGGATATGATTCTACTTCTCCCCTCAGCAGTCTCCAGGGAAGCAGATAAGACAAGCTGTGGGACACAGAGGCAGCCAAACATCAGGAACTTCTTCTAGTACAAGAACAATCATCACAACCCCTGCCCCCATGGCCTGCAACTTCTTGCTGCTCCACAGGCTTATGTAACTTCCCAAGATTCTTCCTGCGTGTCTACCTCCTGCAGGCCCTGTTGTCCCCCACCGTGCTGTCGGTCCACCTGCTGCCAGCCTTGCAGCCATGCTGCCAGAGCCCGTGCTGCTGGACAACTTGCTACCACCCCACGTGCTGCGTGTCCCCTTGTTGCCGCCCTACTTATGGTCCATTGTCTTGCTGCTGAGCATCCTGCCCCACAACAAGCTGCTTCCAATTCATGATGCCCTCATGGGTTCCCAGCAATGTGGGCAGCAGTCCAGGAGCTCCTTGCTACTGACCTACCTGTCAACAGAGATCCATGGGGAATCCGTGGTTTTAGAGTTAGAATGGATTTTGGCCTAAATTCTTGTTCCTCTCATTCATGAGATCTCCCTCATGAGATCTTTCACCACCTCCTCATGTCAACTCATGCTGAAGTGAGGGAAAAGGATGATGAAGCAGAGCTGTATCTGCTCCTTTGTCTTCTTGTTAAGAAATCCTCTGCTCATATCCCAGCAAACGAAATCTTCTGAGGCTGCAATGACTTCATTTTTTTCCATATTTCCTTCTTACTTCCTTGTACTTCACTGACTGGATGTGGCCTTACAGTGTTTCCCATCCCTGGGTTGAAAAAAAATTGTTGGCAACTCTGTTTCCTGTTACCTGAGTCTTTAATGTCAGGTTCTGGCCAACCACTTCTATACGACATGAACTCTTGACTCGTTTCCAGACTACATGAACTCTTTACTGAAAAGAAAGCTATAATGATTTACTCTGTGTACAGATAACTTATAAGATAGGATAATAATAACTGTGGTATTTGTTAAGCACTTACTCTGTGCCAAGCAGTATACTAAGCACTGGGGTAGATACAAGATAATGAGAACCAGTCTAAGTAGGAGGGAGAACAAGTATTGAACTCCCATTTTGAGGATGAGAGAACTGAAGCACAGAGATGCTAAGTGACTCACTCTAGGTGACACAGCAGGTATGTGGTGGAGCTGGAATAACAATGCAGGTCCTCCGAATCCCAGGGCGGGGTGCTTCCACTAGGCCACACCGCTTCTGAGGCAGAGTGTGATGTCTATCTTGGCAAGGAATGACTGACCATAGCCTGGTACTATCAGCTCTGTGACTTTGGGGAAGTCACTTAACTTCTCTGTGTCTCAGTTACCTCATCTGTAAAATGGGGATTAAGATTTTGAGCCCCATGCGGGACAGGGACTGTGCCCAATCCAATTTGCTTGTGTCCACCCCAGTATTTAGTACCGTGCGTGGAACATAGTAAACACTTAACAAATGCCACAATTATTATCATTATTATCTACCTGAGAAGCAGCATGGCATAGTGGCAAGAGCATGGGCTTGGGAGTCAGAGGACATGGATTCTAATCCCAGTTCTGCCACTTGTCTGCTCTGTGACCTTGGGCAAGTCGCTTAACTTCTCTGCGCTTCAGTTATCTCATCTGTAAAATGAGGATTAAGACTGTGAGCCCCACGTGGGACAACCTGATTATCTTGTATCTCCCCCAGCGCTTAGAACAGTGCTTGACACATAGTAAGCGCTTAACAAATACTGTAATTACTGTTATTATTACAGGAATGCAGAGACCTGGGTCCTAGTCCTGGATTGCCCAAGCGCATGCTAACATGCACATACAGTTCATAATGTACCCCTGCTGGTCTCCTTTTTAAATTAATTCAATTCATTCAATCATATTTATTGAGTGCCTACCATTTGCAGATTCATTCCTACCTCAGCGGGACTATGACGGGCAGGGACAAATGTGAGAGAAGGGCTGCACAAGTCACCAGCCCAATCATCCATTCCTCTGCATAGAATTTCAGCCATGAGATCAGTGAACTGTGGCTCATTATCCTTTCTGATGACAGATGACTCCTTCTTCATCGTACCTCATGTCCCTAGACTAAGGTCTCAGGCCACGTTTTCTGCCACTTCTTATGAAATGCTTTCCTCCTGGATGCCTTTAGTTCCAGAGTCAAGCACTCATCCTATCCCAACTGGATTACTGCATCAGCCTCCTTTCTGACCTCCCAGTCTCCTGCCTCTCTCAACTTCAGTCCATACTTCACTCCGCTGCATGGATTATCTTTCTACTTAAGTGTTCAGGAATGATACCCCCGTCCTTAAAAATCTCCAGTGGTTGCCTATTCACCTCCATATCAAACAAAACCTCCTCTCTATTGGCTTTAAAGCTTTCCATCACCTTGCCCCCTCCTACCTTAGCTCTCTTCTTTTCTTCTACAGCCCAGCCTGTACACTCCGCTCCTCTGGTGCTAACCTCACTGTTCCTCGATCTTGCCTGTCTTGCCGCTGGCCCCTGGGCCACAAACTACCTCTGGCCTGGAACGCCTTCCCTCCTCAAATCCACCAATTACCCTTCCCCCCTTCAAAGCCCTACTGAAGATGCACCTCCTCCAAGAGGCCTTTCCAGACTAAGTCCCACTTTTCCTCAGCTCCCCCGCCCTTCTGCATCACCATGACTTCCTCACTTTGCTCTTCCCCACGGTCTCCACCTCACAGCACTTATGTATATATGTATATATCTATAATTCTATTTATTTATATTGATGCCTGTTTACTTGTATTGATGTCTGTCTCCCCCCCCCAAGACTGTGAGCCCGTTGTGAGCAGGGATTGTCTCTCTTTATTGCTGTACAGTAATTTCCAAGAGCTTAGGCAATAAGCACTCAATAAATACGATTGAATGAATAAATTAATGTAGGGCAAAACTTCACTCTTTGCTCTCTTCACATCATCCTAGCCAATCCAGCAATCTTGAATTAGAGGTTAGATGAGAGTGGAACGGACAACTGTCAAATTCTCTACCAGGATTATGACAAGCTGACATTGTTCATTCAGATACATCCACCCTCCAGATTCCCTAGTGATTCCTTGCTGACTGCCTGGAAGTGACCTCTTCCTGCTGTCCCCCAACCAACATTCCTTCCTCCAGGAAGGTGCTTTGATCTTAAACATCATGAGGAACTTCAATCCACATGACCCAGCACGTGTCTGACTCAGGGGGTTACACACTGGAAAGGGAGAGAGTGATCTGTTTGGGACTACCAGTCACCTGACAAAATAGAATTGACTGAGATGGAAAGGATGAATTGAGAAGACATTCTTCAGGAGGGACAGAATCCCAGAATTGTGCCTAGGGAAGCAAGGGACTGATTGGATGCTGTTGAATTCGACAGATGAAAATTGTCCTTTCCAGAGGGCTGAGTTCACTTCCTTTTCAGAACCTTAATTGCTAAACTACTCATTATTTTCCAATTGGTCCCAAAGATAGCAAGGAAGGTACCCTGCATACTGGATCATCAGTCACTGCTCTTCCAGCTGCCACCAGTCAGGATATATAAGGGGCACAGGCATAGGAGCCATTCAAACACGGGAATCTCCTCCTCGAAACAACACCAGACCCTGTACCAACTGACACCATGGTCAACTCCTGCTGTGGATCCGTCTGCTCCGACCTGAGCTGCGGAAGGGGCTGCTGCCATGAGACCTGCTGTCAGCCCAGCTGCTGCTGCAGCCCTTGCTGCCCCCCGACCTGCTGCCAGACCACTTGCTGCAGAACCACCTGCTGCCGCCCAACGTGCTGTGTGACCAGCTGTTGTCGCCCGACCTGCTGCAGGCCCACTTGCTGCCAGTCGGTCTGCTGCCAGCCTACTTGCTGCCGCCCGGTCTGCAGCGTGGCCAGCTGCTGCAGGCCCTGCTGCCCCCAACCTTGCTGTGTGTCTACCTGCTGCAGGCCCTGTTGTCCCCGACCTTGCTGTGTGTCCAGCTGCTGCAGGCCCTGCTGTTCCCCACCTTGCTGCGTGCCCACCTGCTGCCAGCCTTGCTGCCGCCCAACATGCTGCCAAACCACTTGCTGCCGGACGACCTGCTGCCGCCCAACCTGCTGTGTGCCCACCTGCTGCCAGCCTTGCTGCCGCCCAGCTTGCTGCCAAACCACTTGCTGCAGAACCACCTGCTGCCGCCCTACTTGTGGGGCATCATCTTGCTGCTAAACCGCTTTCCCACCTGCCAGCTGCTTGCAGCAGTTGACTATCCACACAGAATATTAGTTTCCTTGGACCACTTCAAGCAGTTTGGGAAAAGAACTGAGTTATCTGTCTTCAACAAGCCGAACCACCTGACAACCATGGGGGCCCACAGCCTTCACCACTATAGAACAAGCCCTGGACTCTCACACAATGGCCACCCTCCCCAGTCAATGTGGGCAATGCTTCCAAGCAGTGCTGAAGCTCTTCACCAGCAGCCCAAAAGATATTTCAGCCACGTTGTCCTCTCCCCTGGAACAGGGAAAATATGTCACTCTGGGGAGGAAAAAGGGAGCGTTCCTCCACAATCATTCTTCTTGAGAAATCCCTTCCTCAGTATATAGCCCATGTTCTGGAGACTCTAATATGGCAAGTCTGAAACGTTACCTTCTGGGCCAGCTCTTCACCTTTGTTGTCATCCCACTCCTCTTTAATAAAATTTCCCTTCCCAGCACAAAAAATATCCTCACATCATGTGTCTTTATTTCTTGAGCGTTTTGTCTTCTATTCCTGGCGAGGGCCCATGAAAAACGTGGCACCTTTTTTATGATGGTATTTGTTAAACACTTACCCTGCGCCAGGCACTGTTTTATGCACTGTGGTAGATACGAGGTAATCAGGCTAGATACAGTTCCTGTGCCTCCTGGGGCTCACAGTCTTAAATCCCATTTTAAAGATGAACCAAATAAGGTACAGAGAAGTTTAGTGACTTGTCCAAGGTCACACAGCAGACAGGCGCCAGAGCCAGGACTAGAACCCAAGTCCTTCTGAAGCACAGGCCCATGGTCTATTGAGTAGGCCATGCTGTTTTACTAAGCTCATCAATCTCAATTTAGCTCCTTAAAATGATCAATCTCAATTTTGCATTTTTAGGTATTAGGATTAGTAATATCAGCAGTAGCACTAGCAGTTATAATATTTATTAAGTCCTTACTGCTTGCAGAACATTGTACTAAGTGCTGAGAAAGAATATTCAAGTGAGAATTTAGACATGTACCCTCTCCCTCAAGGGATTAACAATCTATGAATATAGGCGGCGTAGGAGGGGAAGACTGGAGATGGATATAGTGGGAGAAGTGCAAAATAAAAATGACATGAAGGACAAGGACTAATACACGAAATGAAAACAAAAGTAGGAAGGGAGTTGTAGCTAAATGAGCAGCTGAATTTCTCCTCGTGATTCAGCGTCCATAGCAATGGTTGCTCAACACTAACTTTCCCGAGATTCTGTGAGGCCTCTGCAGGTGCACTACTGTGGAAAGCAGGACAAGATGGGGGTTTCCTGGATGGTGCAGAAGGGAGCCGGTGTCACCCTGGCTGGAAGGGAGGAAAGGCAGGGCACTCAGCCATGGTGAGTGCAGGGAGTTGAGATTGTAATTATCAGATGTTTCTCCTCAAAGATAGAGAGGGGAGCTGGTGCTAGCCTTCAGTATTGGCCAAGAGTGCTCAGGCAGGCAAGTCTGCAAATTTGAGATGTTTTATTCAGCTCCGGAGGTGAGGAAGGGCTGAGAAGGCAGAGCAACAACTTTTATACCCAGTCCGGCGGGCAGGGAGCAGAGTTCCTCAGCCACAATGGGAGGGCTGAGGGCATACAGTGTGCACACATGTCTCAGTGAAATAGAAGAGATTGGACAGAGTAGCTCACCCTGCCCACGATAGGTGGTTTAAACCACATGGAAGATAAATCTCCATTTCTGGGTCCAGATGGCCAGGTCCAAAGAATGAGCTCCGGCAGCAGAATTGGTTGGGTGTTCCCCTGGAAGGACTGTGATCGGCAGGAAGAAATGGTACTGGGGCACCTGAAAATAAAGAAAATTTCTTCATTGCAGGGGTCCTTGGGAGAAAATTATCTGTGATATGGAAAGGCATTTATTCATGGCTTCCATTTAACAACAGTGGCTGAAAGAATTCCCTTTTCAGGATCGCACCTGGAGAGTTTCCAGTACTCTACCAGTCTCGGCTATGGGAGGGAGAGTCAAGCATTTTTACCAAGAACATTCTATGGATACACTTCCAGAACGATTGCAGATGGAGGCGGGGTGTTCTGGGAGAGATGTTTCTATGGAGTCGCTACGGATTGAAGACGACACGACAACATAAGACAAGACAAGGTGAAAGAACCTACTGTTTTGGCTCATTTCTATGCTGAAAACAAAGGAACTCTGCAAATCCTATGTATGTATTTTAGCAGTTTTAATACAGAGTGGGGAGATTAGAAATTAATATGTGAAATATAATCTGGGAAGGTTTATACTGCATTCCCATTTAAATTGTAAAATTATCTAGAGTACACGGAGTCTGCTCTCTTAATACTGCTATATTTCTGTTACAGTGCTTAATTAGATTCTTGAAAATGTTGAGCACCTGAGTACTAAATGGAAGGTAGTTTCCAATAGGAAATAATGTAAAATGCATGAATACATTTCCAGTATTGGAGATAATAATGATTAATAATAATGATTAGGGTATTTGTTAAGCATTTCCTATGTGCCAAGCACTGGGGTAATAATAATGTTGGTATTTGTTGAGCGCTTACTATGTGCAGAGCACTGTTCTAAGCGCTGGGGTAAACATAGGGGAATCAGGTTGTCCCACGTGGGGCTCACAGTCTTAATCCCCATTTTACAGATGAGGGAACTGAGGCACAGAGAAGTTAAGTGACTTGCCCACAGTCACACAGCTGACAAGTGGCAGAGCTGGGATTCGAACTCATGAGCCCTGACTCCAAAGCCCATGCTCTTTCCACTGCACCACGCTGCTTCTACAGATACAAGGTAGTAGGGGTAGGGGTAGATACAAGGTAATCCGGTTGTCCCACTTGGGGCTCACAGTCTTAATCCCCATTTAACAGATGAGGTAACTGAGGCACAGAGAAGTTAAGTGCCTTGCCCAAGGTCACATAGAGACAAGTGGTGGAGCTGGGATTAGAACCCACATCCTCTGACTCCCAAGGCCGGGCCCTTTCCAATAAGCCGTGCTACTTCTCTATATGCTTCTATATCTATCTATATCAGCATACTGAAACATAGTAATATGATCGAATAGCAGGAAAATATATACCAACAATGAGGAATTTTGAGTTAGATGCTTTTAAGTGCATCTGCAAACATAGTACTTAATTTTCTAAGTCTATCTTTCAGATCCTCTTCAGCAAAAAGTCCTTCTGCTAACATACCAAAAGATGTGCCATTTTCTATTGTTAAATTACAGTGAGCTATAATCACTCTTTTCATGTCAAAGTTATTCAGAAGGAGGAGAAGGAGATACTTTAAGCAAATTAAACTTTGTCTTGTAAATTCAAAGAGCCTGTAAGTAATGCTAACTTTCTAATGCAATTGGTTAGCTCTCAAGAGTGCTTAAGGACAAACAATTCAACTGTGATGGTTGTATTTATTCAACAGATTAAAGTGTTGAAAGGTGAGTCATAATCCCAAACAAGAATGCAGTTAGATTTAGAGACCAAACGAGGACTAATTGTATGCTAGGATTAAGATAATCGGGGGAGACCTGGAAAATTTGACCGCTGATATATTTATGAGAGAGAGACAGATAAACAGGAATAATCCTGGAAAGGTCAATTAACAAATGTTGTGCTGCAGCTGATCTCTTTCCTGGTATATTTTTGGTAATTAGTGTCCCTGGTAGAGATTTTCTTCAGGCTTTCAAGATCCTCTAGCTCCTAGTACAATTCCTAGACTGTGAACCCGTTGTTGGGTAGAGATCGCCTCTGTTGCCAAATTGCACTTTCCAAGCGCTTAGTACAGTGCTCTGCATCCAGTAAGCGCTCAATAAATACGATTGAATGAATGAATAGTACACATTCTTTAGCATTGACTCATTTACTAGTAGGATCAAGAAGATGGAAATTAATGGGATAGATTGAAGCACTTTGGATTTTTAACTGTGTTCAAGTAGTTGAGGAGGAGAAAAGTACATGAAATAATGACTCACAGTTAGGATTTTCTTTCCTGGGGAGGGATATTTTATCATGCCAAGGCATAAGAAAACAAGTGAGAAAGTGAAAAGAAAGCATGCTTAAAAGATTCGCGACACTGGAAGTCAGACTGTGGGCTGAGAAAGTGATGACCCAAGAGGGTGGATCACCAGGGAACACTCCATTGTCCCCGCTCAGAGTGACACATTGCTCCTCTACCAGGTGAGAAGATGAGAAGCCTGAGGTGCTGATGCTTTATACTGTGTCTACCCCAGCGCTTAGAACAGTGCTCGGCACATAGTAAGCGCTTAACAAATACCAACATTATTATTATGTGATGCTTCAGTCCTGTTTGGAAGCTGGTATCCACTCTGGATGGGCCTTGCTTCAAAGTGGTGAGAATTGGGGGGGTCCCAAGTTGTTGTCAGGTGGCTCGGATTGTTGCGGACAGGCTGTGCAATCCTCCTTGGTGGTTTCAAGTGGTCCAAGGAATCTAAGCATTTCGTAAGCACCTTGTGGGAGAGAAGGTTGTTCAGCAGCAAGATGATGTACAGCAAGTAAGGCGTTAGGAGGTGGTCCTGAGACATGTGGTTTGGCAGCAAACTGGGCAGCATGTGGGCACACAGCAGGTTGGGCGGTACCAAGTCGACTGCCAGCAGCCTGACTGGTAGAAAGTGGGCCTGTATCAAGTCAGATGGCAACAGCTGGTCGTACAGCACATTGGGTGACAACAGGTTGGGGGGCAATAGGTCTGCTGCAGCAGCTGGGCTCCCAGCAGGTCTCTTGGCAGCAGCCTCTTCCACTGCTCAGGTCAGAGCAGACGGATCCACAAGAGAAGTTGACCATGGTGTCGGTTGATTCAGGGTCTGGTGTTTTCTCAGCGGAGGAGGAGATTCCTGAGTTTAAATGTCTCCCTGTGCCTATGTCCCTTATATGTCTTGATGGAGAAGAACCTAAAGGGGCAGAGACTGATGATCCCACATGCAGGATACCTTCCTTGACATTGCTGAAGTCAATTGGAAAGCAATACATAGATTACACAGGAATACATAGATTAGGAATTAAGGGCCTAACAAGGAAGTGAATTCAGGCTCGTGGAAAGGATAATCCTCTTCCCTGTGGAGCTTGATGGCAGCCAATCAGCCATTTGTTTCCCAAGGCACAAAAATTTTGAACTTCCCCATCTCCTGAGGAACATCTCATCATTCCAGTCATCTTCCCTTTTTTGGTCCCCATATAGGGCAGTGTTCATCATCAAACACCTTCCTGTAGGAAGGAATGCATGTTGGGGGAGAGCAGGAAGGGAACACTGCCGAGTGGTCAGTGGGTAGTCACCAGGGAATCATGGGAAAGGAGGTGGCTGAGTAGGCGACAGCAGATTGTCAGGAACCTGACAGAGAACTCAGCTGTTCATGTTCATCTCACCCACCTCTTCTGTACTGATTTGCCACTATGTGTGAAAGGTTGGCCATGCTTTAAGGGAAGTAGAGTGGCTCAGTGAAAAGAGCAGGGGCTTGGGAGCCAGAGGTCATGGGTTCAAATCCCGGCTCAGCCACTTAGCTGTGTGACTGTGGGCAAGTCACTTAACTTCTCTGTGCCTCAGTTACCTCATCTGTAAAATGGGGATGAAGACTGTGAGCCTCACGTGGCACAACCTGATTAGCCTGTATCTGCCCCAGCGCTTAGAACAGTGGTCTGCACATAGTAAACGCTTAACAAATACCAACATTATTATTATGATGATGAAAAGTATGGAGCAAAAAGGCCACTGAGTTGGACATGCTTGATCCAATATGGAGTGTTCTTGGAACTAGAGGCATACTCAGGGAAAGCACTCCACAAGAACTAGTAGAAATCCCACTCTTCTACTGACTCCACAGGCTTGGGCCATGAGTTATGATGATGATGTTGGCAATGAAATTACCCGTCAGCAGGAATTACGACGAGTCACAGTGAAGAGACAACAAGATTCTGAATCCGTGCGGAGGACTTGATTATTGGGAGAGTGCTTTCTACTGTGTCTGTCATTTGACCTAGTGGAAAGAGAATGAGCCTGGGAATCAGAAGACCTGGGTTCTAATCCCGATCTGCCAGTTGCCTGATGTGTGTCCTTAGATAAGTCACTTAACTCCTGTGAGACACAGTTTCTTCTTCTGTAGAATGGTGATTTAATACCTGTTCTCCATCCCATTTAGATTATGAGACCCAACGGGACAGGGATTTTGTTCAGTTTGGATTAACTTCTATCTACTCTATCTACTCAGTGCTTGAAACATAGTAATGCTTAAATAAATTCCCTAATTTGCTAACCTGTTTCGCTAATCCTTGCCGAGGTGACATCGCATACTGCCTTATAAATGTCCTATATATCAATTAATCAATCAATCAATAATACTACTGAGCATTTACTGTGGCCGAAAATTATTGTAATTATCACGTTCCTGCTGGGACATGGATTTCCTGGAGCAAATACATAGCAGGGTTATGGCTCATGCAACATACATGTCCAGCCTTTAGTTCAATCAGTGAACTGAAAACACTTATTAAGGGCTCACGGTTTGCAGAGCATTTCAGTAAGAACTTGGGAGAGTCCAATAGAGTAAGTAGTCATCTTCTCTACCTTAAATGAGCTTGTAAGTTAACTAGTGAGACAGACATTAAAATGAACTCCAGGTAAGAGAAGCAAACAAGTTTAAAGATACGTGTTGTAACATTAGATACTACAGTAACCACTGGGACCCAGCTTTCCTGATTCCCAGAGCAATGCTTTGTATTGCATCATTTACAGTGTTTCCATTGTTGTCTCTGACTTCTCGAGGTCTGTTTGCTTGTCTTTGAGACATTGATAGAAGGGCCAGTTTACCTGGTGCCAAATGATGCCATCAGTTGGGCCCAGGACAGATGAAGACTGGATTTATCAAAGTTGAGGGGAAGCAGCAGATAAAATCAAGGGGCAGGTAGGTAGTAATGCTGGTCTCTGCCTGACTGTGAAACTGCCCTGGCTGAAATAGAAGATTATGGTTCGACATTGAGGTTTTAGAGGAGTGAGAAAACATGGACTGAACGTTTCTGCAGAAAAATAATATGGGAAGCAGAGTTAAGAATGTACTAGAGTGGGGAGAGACAGAAGTCAGGGAAGTCAGCAAGGAGGCTGATACAGTAATCAAGGCAGGATAGGATAAGTGCTTGTATTTCATGGCAGCAGTTTAGATGGAGAGGGAAAGGTGGATTTTAGTTATGTCATGAAGGTGGGACTGAAAGGATTTAGTGATAGACTGAATGTGTGGGTTGAATGAGAGAGAAGAGTCAAGGATAACGCCAAGGTGATGGGGGTCATAGAGTGAATAATTTCATAATTGTTTTGAATGAAAAGGTGGTTATCTGTGCTACCTCTGTAAGAACTTTCCACATCCAGGATAAACCATGTTATTGAGAAGCAGCGTGGCTCAGTGGAAAGAGCCTGGGCTGGGGAGTCAGAGGTCATAGGTACAAACCCCATCTGCCACTTGGCAGCTGTGTGACGGTGGGCAAGTCACTTCACTTCTCTGTGCCTCAGTTACCTCATCTGGAAAATGGGGATTAACTGTGACCCTCACGTGGGACAACCTGATTACCCTGTATCTCCTCCAGCACTTAGAACAGTGCTCTGCACATAGTAAGCGCTTAACAAATACCAACATTATTATTATTGTTTGGGAGAGGGAGTCAAGTCAATTTTGATTCCTTCTCCAAGTGGTTGCGGTAACTTCATAGGGTTGCTAGCTAGTCCACCATGTCTCCAGAGACAGAATCCATTCAGTTGCAGATGGTGGCAGCAAATTTTCTTGGGTGTTCTTGGGGAGCACTAACCAGAACTGTCAGGAAGCACATAACGTCCTTTCCTTTAGGATGAGTCCAATCAGGAAAGGCTTTCCTAACTGGCATGTTTTTACTTGGCTCAGAGCAGGTAAATAGCATTCTAAGAAAACTTGTGATTCAACTGTGGTGCTTGTTCCAGGGCTAGGAGTTTGATTCTGTCCCACCCCAGCCACAGTCACAACCACACTCACAGTCACATCTGGAGCAAAATCTTCTAGAAACTGGCAGGGATTGTCTCAGGTTCCCTTGGATGAAAAGCTTTTGCAGTTTGAGTGCCACAAGGACTTCGGGTTCGATGTGTTTTCCTTTTGGGTGGGTCTCACTGTTCTTGTCTGGGTGGCTTTTTCGGGTCATCCTGTCCCTGACACAGGCCCCCCTGCAAATCATCATCATCGTTATCATCGTCATCGTCGCCATGAACAATCTCATCATTAAAAGTCTTGATTGAGGGACTCCTGGAAGCTGATCACTGCTCAAGGTGCTTGGCGAATACGTTGAGGAACTGAGATGTGAGCAACTTAGAGCTTTAGTCGAAGGATGATTTGGCCAGAAAATGAAGTCAAACACTTCAAAAACAGTTACCAGAGATGTCAGAGTCTTTTAATCCCGTGGTTGGGAAACTTTATTAGTGAAAAGTCACATAGCAAAGCACAGAAAGAGAAAGCCAAGGATGGGAAGGGATGAAGTCACTGCGGAGGCTCAGAGGATTCAATTCGCTGGAACCAGGATGGGAAGTTTCTCTAGGAGAAGTTAAAGGAGCAGATAAAGCTCTCCTCCATCATCCTTTTTCCTTATGACACGGTAGGTAAGGTGAAGAGGCAGTTGAAGATTTCTGTGGGAAGCTCTGAATGAGGGAAACTAGAGTTTAGAGAGAAAGACATTCCAGTTCTAGAATTGTTGATTCCCCATGGATCTCTGGGGGTGGGTAGGGCAGCAGCAGGGAACTCCTGGACTGCTCCCCACTATGCCGGGATCCTCCAAGGGTGTCACGGATTGGAAGCCTCTCCTTGCCAGGCAGGATGCTCAGCAGCAACACGACGGACCGCAAGTAGGGGGGCAGCAAGGCTGGCAGCAAGGGGATCCGCAGCAGCTTGGGCGGCAGCAAGTCGTCCGGCAGCACGTGGTTTGGCAGCAGGTTGGGCGGCAGCAAGGCTGGCAGCAGCTGGACACACAGCACGTTGGCGGGCAGCAGGGCCTGCAGCAGCTGGACAGGCAGCAGGAAGGGCGGCAACAAGGCTGGCAGCAGCTGGACCCGCAGCACGGCGGGGGACAACACGGTCTGCAGCAGGTAGACACACAGCAAGCTGGGCGGACGCAAGGCTGGCAGCACAGGGAGAATCTTGGGAAGCCACAGAAGCTTGTGGAGCAGCAGTTGCAGGCCATGGTGATGGTGATTATGATATTCCTTCTGGTGCAAGGAGAAGTTCCTGACGTTTGGCTTCTTCTGTGCCCCACTGCCTGTCTTATATACTCCCCTGGCGGCTGCTATGGGGGGAAGTGGGATTGCATCCTTGTGATCGTAGGCTAATTTACAATAATTAATAGAAAGGTAATTAGGTGTTTTCCTGTGAAAGTCATGAGCTGCCTTCAGAGGACCATTGTGTTTCCCAAGGGCACTGAGAGTCATCCAATCAGCTCTTGGCATTACAAATCACATTCTTGTGTTTCATCTCCCTTGAGGAACATCACTTCCTATTAGCCAGCTTCTTCTCTCCCCAACCCCGGACCAGGAGTCTGTCACATGACTGTCCAACACTCTGGCACAGGTAACACACTGTGAGGAATGTTGGGCCTTCATCAGGATGAATGATTGTCCTGTGGGCTGGAAGGAACTTGATGGAAGAGGAACTTGGAGTCTCTGCCAAGCAATTCTGAAAGGATCAACTTGATTTTTCTTAATTTCCCACTCCCTCTGCATCTCCCTGATTTGCTCTCTTTGTTCTTCCCCTGTCCCAGCCCCACAGCACTTATGTACATACTGTGATTTTATTTATTTGTATTGATATCAGTCTCCCACTTCCTAGACTTTGGGCCCGTTGAGGGCAGGGAAAGTGATTCTCTATTGTGGTATTGTACTCTCCTAAGTGCTTAGTACTTTGTGAACTGGGGGAGAACAGCATAGGCTGGGTCAGTCTGTGTCTTGCCCTAATCCCTGCACAAGACTGTATCATCTAAAGTATTTCCACGTTCCCACTAAAAGGAGCCTTGTATTGTGCTGAATTTCTTCTGCCCCCAGTAAACCTGGAAATAGAACAACTGGGGAGAGCCTGGATTTGAGGAAGCAGATAGAAACTTCAGCTTGAAGAAAAAAATTAAAGAAAGATGTCATTGCTTTGCCAGACTAAGTGCTGGGTTTGATCTGGAGGACTTCTAGGGTAATAGTGGTGACAGAGATTCCACTGTGGTCTGGGAATCCGGCACATTATGAATACTTCTTAAACAACTCCAGTGGTTGCCTATCAACCTCCGCTCCAAACAAAAACTCCTCACTCAAGGCTTCAAGGCTCTCCATCACCTTGCCCCTTCCTACCTCTCCTCCCTTCTCTCTTTCTACCGCCCACCCCCCACACTCCGCTCCTCTGCCGCCCACCTCGTCACCGTCCCTCGGTCTCGCCTATCCCACCGTCGACCCCTGGGTCACGTCCTCCCGCGGTCCCGGAACGCCCTCCCTCCTCACCTCCGCCAAACTGATTCTCTTTCCCTCTTCAAAACCCTACTTAAAACTCACCTCCTCCAAGAGGTGAGACTGAGCTCCTCTTCTCCCTCTACCCCCTCTGCCATCCCTCCTTTACCTCTCCGCAGCTAAACCCTCTTTTTCCCCTTTTCCCTCTGCTCCTCCACCTCTCCCTTCCCATCCCCACAGCACTGTACTCGTCCGCTCAACTGTATATATTTTCATTACCCTATTTATTTTGTTAATGAACTGTACATCGCCTTGATTCTATTTAGTTGCCATTGTTTTTACGAGATGTTCTTCCCCTTGACTCTATTTATTGCCATTGTTCTCGTCTGTCCGTCTCCCCCGATTAGACTGTAAGCCCGTCAAACGGCAGGGACTGTCTCTATCTGTTGCCGACTTGTTCATCCCAAGCGCTTAGTACAGTGCTCTGCACATAGTAAGTGCTCAATAAATACTATTGAATGAATGAATGAATGAATGAATGAATGAATATTTCTCACCTGGAGAGGAAGAGGGAGATATGAAAGGTCATGGTCCTGGGCAAGAGGAGAAACAATTTTTTCCTAACCCAACTGGAATTATAGCTTCCATTCTAAGTAATGTTCTAAAAAGCAAGAGGAACCCATGTGGCTTTCGTCCAGCTAGGTGTAGAGCTGCCCAGGGGATTGGGCCTGGAGCAGATCACTTCTGGAGGCCATAAAATAATTATGATTATAATAATATTGATTGTGGCATTTGTAAAGCACTTATTATGTGCCAGGTACTGTACTAAAGGTGGGGCTCTGTCCCACATGAGGCTCACAGTCTTGATCCTCATTTTACAGATGAGATGAATGAGGCACAGAGAAGTTAAGTGACTTGCCCAAGGTCACACAGATGACAAGTGGCAGAGCGGGGATTAGAACTCCAGTCCTTCTGACTAGGTCCAGATCTAGATGTGCAGATCTAGGTTCACTTGGGATTAGGAAGAATGTTCCATTGTTCGTGAACTCCTCCCTTGAAGCCAGGAATTGATAGAGAGGGATTCTTATGCAGTTTTTTTTATGGCATTTGTTAAGCGCTTACTATGTGCCTGGTACTTTCTAAAACCTGGAGTAGATACAAGGTAATCAGGTTGGACACAGTCCATGTCCCACATAGAGCTCACAGTCTTAATCCCCATTTTACAGATGAGATAACTGAGGCATAGAGAAGTTAAGCCACTTGCCCAAAATCACACAACAGTCCAGTTTTGGAGCCGAGACTTTAACCCAGGTCCTTCTGACTCCCAGGTCCATGCTCTATCCACTAGGCCATGCTGCTTCTCAGTTCCTGATGTGTCCTTTTTGGTGAAATTAGGAACAGACTGTAGCAGTTTGGGTGACCTTCTGCCTCTTCTGCTTGCAGAAGTAACCTCTGAGAAACCACTTGAAAGTTTGGATTTCTTGAGGTCTACAATGTCCTCAAGATCTGTTGGACTCCAATCATTTTCGAAAGACACATAGCGGGCAAGCGGCAGAGCGGTGGTTTTTTAAATTGTATTGGTTAAGAACTTACTATGTGCCATTCACTGTACTAAGTATAGGGATAGACCCAAGATAATCAGGTTGGATACAGTTCTTGTTCCAAATAGGGCTCACAGTCTTAATCCCCATTTTACAGATGAAGTAACTGAGGCACAGAAAAGTAAAGTGATTTGTCCAAGGTCACACAGCAGACTGAGGGTCGGATTAGAACCCAGGTCCTTCTGACTCCCAGGCCCATGTTCTATCCACTAGGCCACATTGCTTCTGTAGGCTGTGCCGCTTGATTGAGCATTTACTGTGTGCAGAATAATGATGGTATTTGTTAAGCACTTACTCTGTGCCAAGCACTGTACTGTATCGATATAACAGAGTTGGTAGTTACATTCCCTGCCCACAGTGACCTTACAGTCCAGAGGAATAGATTAAACTATTTTGAATTTCTTCTGAATTCAAGAAATAATGATTCACACTGCCAGGATTTTCTATGCTGAGAAGGAAGATTTTATTAGAGAACAGTTGCTTAACAGGGTAAAAGAAAGGATGAGTGAGAAACAGGATGGGAAGAAAGCACATCAGACAAAAAGGATTCAGGACCAGGAACCTGGACTGTGGGATGAGAAAGGGATTCCTGAGTTGGATGGCACAAGAAGACACCTTTATCCACGCTCGGGTGGACAGGATGTCACGTTGGCCAGGCAAGAGGATGAGGAGACTAAGCTGTCTTGGGGTTTTCGGCCGACAGCTTCCTCACTCTTTGGTAGCTGTTGTTCACTTTAGCTGAGGAGGGCAGAAGTTGAGTGGGAGGCCAGGACTTGTTCCATGGTGGTGGAGACTGTTGGTCCCAAGTTGTTGTCGGGTGTCTCTGCTCATTGTGGTATGCATCACAATTCTCAAGGGCAACTCCTGGAGGTGCCAGGGAACCTGTGCGTCAATGTAGGAGGTCATGGGTTACAAGCAGCAGGTGAGAGGGGAGGTTATTCAGCAACAAGATGATGCACCACAAATAGGGAGGCAGCAGGTGGCCCTGGAGCAAGTGGTTTAGCAGCAAGCTGGGCGGCAGCAAGGCTGGCAGCAGGTGGGCACACAGCAGGTCGGGCGGCAGCAAGTCGTCCGGCAGCAAGTGGTTTGGCAACATGTTGGGCGGCAGCAAGGCTGGCAGCAGGTGGGCACACAGCAGGTCGGGCGGCAGCAAGTCGTCCGGCAGCAAGTGGTTTGGCAACATGTTGGGCGGCAGCAAGGCTGGCAGCAGCTAGTCACGCAGCAGGGTCGGGGGCAGCAAGGCCTGGGGCAGCAAGGCCTGCAGCAGCTGGACACGCAGCAAGGTTGGGGGCAGCAGGGCCTGCAGCAGCTGGACACGCAGCAGATTGGACGGCAGCAAGTGGGCTGGCAGCAAGTGGGCCTGCAGCAGGTTGGGCGGCAGCAGGTGGTTCTGCAGCAAGTGGTCTGGCAGCACGTCGGGGGGCAGCAAGGACTACTGCAGCAGCTGGGCTGACAGCAGGTCTCTTGGCAGCAGCCCCTTCCGCAGCTCAGGTCGGAGCAGACGGATCCACAGCAGGAGTTGACCATGATGTCGGTTGGTTTCAGGGTCTGGTGTTGTCTCAGAGGAGGAGGAGGAAGAGATTCCCAAGTTTGAATGGCTCCTGGTGTTCAGGGCCCCTTATATACCCTGAAGGGGTGGTGTGTCAGGGCACAGCGACTGATGATCCAGCATGGGGGATACCTTCCTTACCTTTGTTGGAGCCAATCGGAAAACAGCGAGTAAATTAACAATTAAGGTTCTGCTAAGGAAGTTTACTCTGACCCATGGGAAGGATATTTTTTTTTCCCTGTCAAATTCATTGGAAGCCAATCAGCCTCTTGCTTCCTAAGGTCCAATTTTGAACTTCCTCTCTCCTGAAGAATAGCATTCAGTTCAACAATTTTCCCTGACAGTAGCTCTGTCAGGTGACTGTGTGAGCCAATCAGGGTCGGATTAACTAAAGCAGGCACCTTGGATATAATTGTCTCGTGGGGACCTCTTCCTTTCCCCCCGATGTGCCCCTCAGTGGTGTCATTATAGCACCATCAACCAGAATGGCAGCAGGGATGCTCTAAGAGGCCTCGGCCACCAGGAATGGAAGTCCTTTCAACTGGGTAGCTTCATGGCCTGGGAGGAAGAAGGAATAATAATGATTGCATTTGTTAAGCGCTCACTATGTGCCAGGCACTGTGCTAAGCAACTGGGTAGATGCAAGATAATCAGGTCCCGCATGGGACTCACAGTCTAAGTAGGAGGAAGAGCAGATTTTGAATTCCCATTTTGCAGATGAAGGAACTGAGTTCCCAGAGAAGTTAAGTGATTTGCCCAAGGTCACAGCAGGAAAGTGGCAGATTTGGGATTAGAATCCAAGTTCTCTGACTCCCAGGCCCCTGCTCTGTCCACAAAGGCCATGCTGCTTCCCTGGAAGCAGGTGTTGGGATCAGGTGACCCATCATGAGAAAGTGGCATTTTCTGACACGTCCCTCTTTCCCACTCTCTTTCTACCCTCATCCTATGCCTTGTTCTTCTGAAAGTGAAGGTGGCTGGGGGGCCAGATGCAACGGACTTGGGTGATGGGGAATCCCCCTTGTTCCTTCCAGTATCAGACACACATCACTGGACAGTAGCCCACTGAGTAAAGTCACATGGCCAAGGAAATATGCACAAGGAATTGTCACCTCTACACCTCTTCAACATCTAAAACATTTTTCTGCTTTCTATTTGCTTTCATCTTAATGACCTGTCCAATCCAAAGATTCCTCCATTAGAGGGAGAACTTTGGGGTGGGGATGGGGGAGGTGATTAGCTTGAGTGATTTGTACCTGTTCGTATTAATGACTAAACCAACCTCCTCCCCTAACTGAGATGGGTTGAGGTTAATTGGGAGATTTTTACAGGAGCACTTGAGGACATGTAGACTTCTCCTTGATTTCATTCATTCCTTCGATTGTATTTATTCAATACTTACTGTGTGCAGAGCACTGTACTAAGCCTTGGGAGAATGCAATACAACAATAAACAGCTACATTCCCTGGCCACAATGAGCTTACAATCTATACAGGAGAAGACAGACATTAATATAAGTAAATAAATTATAGATATGTACAAAAGTGCAGTGGTTCTGAGAGTGGGGAAGAACAAAGCCAGCAAGTCAGGACAATGCAGAAGGGAGTAGGAGAAGAGGAAAGGGGGGCTGAGTCAGGGAAGGCCTCTTGGAGGAGATGTGCCTTCAATGAGGCTTTGAACGTGGAGAGAGTAATTGTCAGATTTGAGGAGGTAGGGCGTTTCAGGCTAGAGGCCTGATGTGGGCGAGGTGTCATTGGTGAGATAGTTGAGATCAAGGTACAGTGAGAAGGTTAGCTTTGGAGGAGCAAAGTGTGCAGGCTGGGTTGTAGTAGGAGAGTAGGGAGGTGAGGAAGGCGGGGCCAAGGTGATTGAGTACTTTAAAGCAAATGGTGAGGACTTTTTTATTTATTCGGAGGTGGATGGGCAACCACTCGAGTTTTTTGAGAAGTGGGGACATATGTTCTGAACTTCTCTGTAGGAAAATGATCCCCTAGATTTAAACGGATAGTGTCCCCAAGAAGAGCCAGACACACAGGCACTGGCTAACTTGCTGTAACCTATTATGAAAAAAAGCACACCTTCTTCAAAATGGTAACTTCCAGAAGGAGTGCTATTTGAGACTGTGGCCAAAAACTCTATAAACATGAGACACTGGGCATAAGCCCTTTGAATCCCTGCATTGATCTGGCCATCTACCAGCAAGACCGTTTTCTCTCTCCTTCCCCTGTGCCTGAATCATGCAAAGAATCACTCAGGGTCACCTGGGGTGATGATCCCCATCACTGGACAGTGTTTAGGATCAAAGCACCATCCTGGAGGCAGGAATGTTTGATGGAAGAAGAATGGAGCATGAAGAAATGCCAGGTAGTCAATGGGGAGTCACTAGGGAATCATGAGGAAGTAGAGGGGTGAGTGAACGACGTCAGGTGGTCAGGATCCCAACAGAGAATTTGGCTACTGTTGTACATTCCATATGCTTTTGGCCTGTTTACTTGAACCTCTTGGGCTGTGAGTCTGCTGGGAATGTACAGGGCAAAATGGCCGTTAATTTGAACGTGTTCTTGCGTATGTGGAGTGGTCTTGGAGCTGGAGCCATTAGGGTGGAAAGTGTTCAATAAAAATCCAGTGGAAAGCCCAGCCTGACCCTGTAGTCTTGGGCCTGAGGTGTGATAATGATCATGATGATAGTGGGGTCACTTATGATTAAATACTATGATGAGCCATAGTCCAGCAACTTCAGGACCGAGGATCTGCACAGAGTAATGAATTATTGTGGTAGTTGCTTTTGCAGAATCACTCACGCTCATCTGAGCTAGTGAGGAAACACAGCGGTCTGGGCCTTGTATTAGTCCCTTCTCATCGAAATGTTCCCTCTGAGCAGTTTTGTTTCTAGGCCTGTTTGATTGTCTCCTAACCACTTTGTTTAAGTGAACAAGAGTATTTCTGGTGACTGGTGTCCATAAGAATGGTAGAATATCAAGAGATGGAATGTGATTTGCCATTAGACCTGGACTCCATTTTGTACGGCCGACAGACCATTTCCTTGATGCGGGCACATCACGTATCCTCCTCTCTCCTTTGTTTCCTTATATCCGTCTTCAGGAAGTTTGGTTTCTTAAGGTCTTGAGACAGGAAGAAGCCAGGTCAGGATTCCTAAACCGCTCATCAGTAGTGTTTTCCCACAAGATTCTTATTAAGGAGAGAACCGGGCAGGGCCTAAAAATTACCTCAAGTAGAATTTACAGATGTCTGTATTAAGGTATAAACAATGATTGTGCTCTTCAATCTCATGTGAAGCTAGGATGCTGTACCAACTGTATATGAAGAAACTCTGTATTGCTAGAAATTGCCCTGGCCTTGACTAGTACAGGAAACTCTGCCGGTCAACCACCACTCTCTACCAGTCTGTCAGTTAGTAAGCCAATCTTATTTATTGAGCACTTACCTTGTGCAGAGCACTGTACTAAGTACTTGGGAGAGTACTATAAAGAGACACATTCCCTGATGACCATGAGCTTACAGTCTAGAACTTACAGTCTACAGTCTACTAGTGCTAGAAAAAAGTGTTAGTATTAATAAATGAGTCTCTGACATAGCCTTGTGAATGCAACACAGAGTCTGTGAAGTTTTCTTCCACAGTAGATTTACTTTTGTTTGGGCAGGAATGCAGTAATAAAGGAGACAGGCAGGGATGCAGTACATTGTTAACTTACCCAGCTCCAGGATGAAACGAGACTGGAACGCGTATCTCCAGATTCCCAGATCGGTGCTCTTTTCACTGGACCAGTGGCCAGACTGTCTGGAGCTGTTCCTTACCTCTGGAAGTCCATTGGTATGCCTCTCGGATACCCTTCGTTAACCAAGAACCCCAGCAATTTCTCCTCCTATTCTCCATCTGCAGGAAGCAAATGACACCTCTGTGAATAGAGCTGAATTTATTAGCTGGGTTACCCAAAGACCCTTGACCCCCCCAAATGAATTCTCCTCTTTGCCCGAAGACCAAAAGACCAAGAGAGCCAGGACCCTGGTATCCATGTCCTGGGTATGCAACAGAGGCAGAGAGGGGTAAAACAAGAGATACCAGGGGCAAGAACATGAAGAAGGATCTGGGGCAAAACAATTCCTTCTCCCCACACAATCTTCTGTGGTGGATGTGTGCACTGCCCAGAAGATTAATAATGTTAGTATTTGTTAAGCGCTTACTATGTGCAGACCACTGTTCTAAGCGCTGGGATAGATACAGGGTAATCAGGTTGTCCCATGTGAGGCTCACAGTTAATCCCCATTTTCCAGATGAGGTAACTGAGGCACAGAGAAATTAAGTGACTTGCCCACAGTCACACAGCTGACAAGTGGCAGAGCCGGGAGTCGAACACATGACCTCTGACTCCGAAGCCCAGGCTCTTCCCACTGAGCCACGCTGCTTCCTCAATAATATTGGTATTTGTTAAGCCCTTAGGATGTGCAGAGCACTGTTCTACATGCTTGGGGAGATACAGGGTCATCAGATGGTCCCACGTGGGGCTCCCAGTCTCACCGAGGGAACTGAGGCCCAGAGAAGTGAAGTGACTCGCCCCCAGTCACCCAGCTGCCAAGTGGCAGAGCCAGGATTCGAACCCATGACCTCTGCTTCCCAAGGCCGGGCTCTTTCCACTGAGCCACGCTGCTCCTCAAGATTACATGATGTTGATCACTTCCACCTCTGTCCACACCATCCTCTCCACAGGATTACTCTGCTCTCTCATATATGCTTAACATGACTATCCAAATCCATTTCTCACCACATTAAGCATCATCCTCTTCACCTCTGTGAATGTCTGGTTGCCTCAGCAAGGGCACAAATTAGCTAACAGGTGGTCAATTTCACCTTCATTCAAACACAGTGTCTAGTCTTGAGGAGCTGGTTTACTAGAAACAGCCCCCCATTAGAGACATCTCAACATTAATCCTTTGAGGGGAAAGTTCAACTGGGCACCTGGTGATGACATTACCTGGAACCATACAAGTCCAGGGGTGAATTTTTCAAAGTACAACAGGAGATAAAAGTCACAGGACATCGGCCAATAGCTTTTAGCCTCTGCCTCCCTCTGAAACTGCCCTTGTTGAAACTGCAGGTTGTATGGTGATCTTTGTAATCACATCTACTCGGCACCTATCAGTGAACAATTTGATAAGTGGATTTAGCTAACTTTGGGAGCCACACAGATGTGGTTATGATGCAATGCTAGGTTAGGGATAGTCTGGTTACATTTGGATTTTATTTCTTAAATTCTCTATTCTTTGATTGTTGCAGCTGACCCATTACCTTGCAGAGGTAGATATCACATTTTGTCTTGAACTTTTTCTGTACATAGAGTAAATTGTTTCATGTTTCTTTTTAATAAAGAGGGTATTGGTACCATCTGACTGTGAACTCTACAAATCGAAAAACAATCATGTTTTTGACTGGAAGAAGGCCCTCCCCCTACTCTTCCCCCCACCTAACCCCCTCTTCACCCCCTCCCCCCTTCTCTCTTCCCCACCCACGCCCCATCCCAGTCCTCTTGTCCCACCGCCACCCCTCATCCCCCTCTCCTCGTCCAGGGCCCCGCCACCTCCTTCCCATCCAAACCCTCCCCTCCCCCCGCCCCTCCCCCCTCCTCCCCTTGCACCCACAGCTACTTTCAAGTGTGGCCTCTGGAACCCCCGCTCTGTTACAGGCAAGCTACCTTTCATCCATGACCTTTTCCTCTCCCGCTCTCTCCTCCTCCTCGCCCTTTCGGAAACGTGGCTCTCTCCCGAAGACACGGTCTCCGCCGCCGCTCTCTCCAGCGGAGGCCTCTCCTTCTCCCACTCCCCCAGACTCACCGGTAAGGGAGGAGGCGTCGGCTTCCTCCTCTCGCCCCGATGCCGCTTCCGCACTATCCCTCCTCCCCCTCCCTCTCCTTCCCCTCCTTCGAAGCCCATATCATTCGCCTCTACCACCCACTCCAGTTACTTGTCGCCGTCATCTACCGCCCTCCCGGTCCCACCTCCGACTTCTTCAACCACCTTGACCCCTTTCTCACCTTCCTTCTCTCCTTCTCTCTGCCCACTCTGATCCTTGGAGACTTCAACATCCATACGGATGTACCCGACGACTCCTCTGCCGCCCGCCTGCTATCCCTCCTCGACTCTGCCGACCTCCTCCTCCACCATACCGCGCCCACTCACCGACTCGGTCACACCCTCGATCTCGTCATCTCCTACCGCTGCACTATCTCCTCACTCACCAACTCTGAAATCCCTCTCTCGGACCATAACCTTCTCACCTGCCTCATCTCTCACACTCCCTCCCCCTGCAAATCTTCGCTACTGCCCCACAGAGACCTCCGCTCTCTCGATCCCATCCGTCTTTCCAATAGCATCTCGCCTCACCTTGCCGCCCTGTCCTCTCTTCCCACTCTCGACGATCAGGTCTCCGCTCTCAACTCCACCCTCACTACTCATCTCGACTCTCTCGCCCCCCTTTCCCTCCGCCGCTCTCGCGCCACTAACCCACAGCCCTGGATCACCTCCTCCGTCCGCCTCCTACGCTCCTATGCTCGAGCTGCTGAGCGCCGCTGGCGAAAGTCCAAGCACCAAGCCGACCTCACACACTTCAAATTTATCCTTTTCCTGCCTTAACTCTGCCCTCTCCTCCGCCAGGCAAAGCTTCTTCTCCTCCCTCATCGACACCCATGCCCGTCACCCCCGCCGATTGTTCCGGACCTTTAACTCTCTCCTTAGGCCCCCTGTTCCTCCCCCTCCCCCATCTCTCACCCCTAATGATCTGGCCACCTATTTCCTCACAAAAATCAACACGATCAGGTCTGAGCTCCCCAAAGTCACCCCTCCGCCTCTCCCCTCCCCCCCAACAACCCCCTCCCCTACTTTCCCATCCTTCCCTGCAGTATCCTCAGAGGAGATCTCCTCCCTCCTCGCAAGTGCCACCCCCTCCACCTGCGCCTCGGACCCCATTCCCTCTCACCTTCTTAAAACCATCGCCCCTGCCCTCCTCCCTTCCTTAACTTCTATTTTTAACCACTCAATCTCCAAGGGCTCCTTCCCCTCTGCCTTCAAACACGCCCACGTCTCCCCCATCCTAAAAAAACCCGCTCTTGACCCCACTTCCCCCTCCAGTTATCGTCCTATCTCCCTACTACCCTTCCTTTCCAAAATCTTAGAACGAGTCGTCTACAATCGATGCCTAGAATTCCTTAACTCCCATTCTCTCCTAGACCCCCTCCAATCTGGCTTCCGTCCCCTCCACTCTACTGAGACTGCTCTCTCTAAGGTCACCCATGACCTCCTTCTTGCCAAATCCAATGGCTCCTACTCCATTCTGATCCTCCTTGACCTCTCTGCTGCCTTTGACACTGTCGACCATCCCCTCCTCCTCCGTACCTTATCTCACCTTGGCTTCACGGACTCTGTCCTCTCCTGGTTCTCCTCTTACCTCTCTGGCCGATCATTCTCGGTCTCCTACGCTGGAGCCTCCTCCCCCTCCCATCCTTTAACTGTTGGAGTTCCTCAAGGGTCAGTTCTTGGCCCTCTTCTGTTCTCCATTTACACTCACTCCCTCGGTGAACTCATCCACTCTCACGGCTTTGACTACCATCTCTACGCAGATGACACGCAGATCTACATCTCCGCCCCTGTCCTCTCCCCCTCCCTTCAGGCTCGCATCTCCTCCTGCCTCCGGGACGTCTCCACCTGGATGTCTGCCCGCCACCTAAAACTCAACATGAGCAAGACTGAGCTCCTCATCTTCCCTCCCAAGCCCGGTCCGCTCCCAGACTTCTCCATCACCGTGGATGGCACGACCATCCTTCCCGTCCCGCAGGCCCGCAATCTCGGTGTCATCCTTGACTCGTCCCTCTCGTTCACCCCACACATCCTATCCGTTACCGAGACCTGCCGGTTTCACCTCTACAATATCGCCAAGATCCGCCCTTTCCTCTCCACCCAGACGGCTACCTTACTATTACGGGCTCTCGTTATATCCCGGCTAGACTACTGTGTCGGCCTTCTCTCTGACCTCCCTTCCTCCTCTCTCGCCCTGCTCCGGTCTATTCTTCACTCCGCTGCCCGGCTCATCTTCCTGCAGAAACGATCTGGGCATGTCACTCCCCTTCTTAAACAACTCCAGTGGTTGCCTATCGACCTCCGCTCCAAACAAAAACTCCTCACTCTAGGCTTCAAGGCTCTCCATCACCTTGCCCCTTCCTACCTCTCCTCCCTTCTCTCTTTCTACCGCCCACCCCGCACGCTCCGCTCCTCTGCCGCCCACCTCCTCGCCGTCCCTCGGTCTCGCCTATCCCGCTGTCGACCCCTGGGTCACGTCCTCCCGCGGTCCTGGAACGCCCTCCCTCCTCACCTCCGCCAAACTGATTCTCTTTCCCTCTTCAAAACCTTACTTAAAAATCACCTCCTCCAAGAGGCCTTCCCAGACTGAGCTCCTCTTCCCCCTCTACTCCCTCTGCCATCCCCCCTTTACCTCTCCGCAGCTAAAGCCTCATTTTCCCCTTTTCCCTCTGCTCCTCCACCTCTCCCTTCCCATCCCCACAGCACTGTACCCGTCCGCTCAACTGTATATATTTTCGTTACCCTATTTATTTTGTTAATGAATTGTACATCGCCTTGATTCTATTTAGTTGCCATTGTTTTTACGAGATGTTCTTCCCCTTGACGCTGTTTAGTGCCATTGTTCTTGTCTGTCCGTCTCCCCCGATTAGACTGTAAGCCCGTCAAACGGCAGGGACTGTCTCTATCTGTTGCCGACTTGTTCATCCCAAGCGCTTAGTACAGTGCTCTGCACATAGTAAGCGCTCAATAAATACTATTGAATGAGTTTAGGCCTTTTTGATTCACTTTCACTTTCAACTGCAGCGAGTTAGCAGGCAAAACCCCTAAGCCCACTGTAATTCCAGGGGGTGAAAATCCATTCATTCATAGGAGGGTGGCAGTGAATTTCTGGGGGAAGCAGCATGGCGCAGTGGATAGAGAATGGTCCTGGGAGTCAGGAGGACCTGGGTCCTAATCCCAGCTCTGCTACTTGTCGTGTGGCCTTGGGCAAATCACTTAACTTCTCTGTACCTCTGTTGCCTCATCTACAAAATGGGGATTAAGACTGTGAGCCCTACGTGGGACAGGAACTGTATCCAACCTGGTTCACTTGTACCTAACCCAGACCTTAGTACAATATCTGGCTCGCAGTAAGTGCCTAATAAATGTCAAAAAAAAGAGCACTTCAGGGAGCTATATGGGGGCACATTGGAAAGGCAAGGTCCCCTGAGTGACCCCCTTTCCTCCAGGATGAGTTCATTCATGGAAGGTTGCCCAGCAGGCATGTTCCAGTCTGGATCAGGTCAGGTAGCAGGCAACATGGTCCAAGGAGTCTTGTGTTGAAGCCCATCCTTAGCCCTGGTGGCCGACAACAGCCGTCCCTCAACATCCCAGAGCCCCTATCAGAGAACTTCGAAACTGCGAAATCCGTGATCTGGCATCCCAACATAATTATCCTAAAATGTGGTTAAAGTGTCCATATCAATTCCAGAAAACAAGACTGGTTTCAATTTTCCATTGGCTCTTTTTTGACTGTGTTCCTCCCAGATGCTTGGAGCTCCAGGGACACTCCCCTGGGTGAAACTTGTGTAGATCAGTGCTTCTTTGGCTCTATACAATCATGGCTGAACCAAGCCTTGGCATGCTCCAGTGCATAGATCAGGTGGAATGGACATAAGATTCCGAGTTCTCTGTCGGGATCCTGACAGGCTGATATCGCTCATGCAGTCATCTCCTTCCCCATGATTTCTTAGTGACTCTCTTCTGAGCTCCCAGCAGCATCTCCTTCCTGTTCTCCCACAACCAGCACTCCTTCCTCTAGGAAGTTGTTTGATCTTGGACACTGCTCCATCAGGGAATCTTCAGTCATGTGATCTATGTACATGTGAGCCTGTTTCATGCACAGAAGAGGGAGAAAGAAACAGAGAGAAAGAGAAAGAAAGTGATCCGACAGTTCACACAGTCACATGACAAAGCCACAGGTCAGGGTGGCAGGAAAAAGATTAAGTGAGAAGAGGGGGAAGTTCAAAACTGTGCCTTGGGAAGCAAGCTGCTGATTGGCTGTTGCTTAGGTTGGAAGGGAAGATTTTCCTTCCCACTGACATGAGCACGTCTTGGCAGAACCTTAATTGCTAATCTACTCATTGCTTTCCAATTGGCCCCAGTGATGAAGAAATCCTGCATGCTGGATCATGAGTCTCTGGCCCTCCAGGTACCACCCCATCAGGGTATATAAGAGGCATGGGGGGCCAGGGGCCATACAAACTCGGGAATCTCCTCCTTCACTGAGACAATACCAGACCTTGAACCAACCGACAACATGGTCAATTCCTGTTGTGGATCCGTCTGCTCTGACCTGAGCTGCGGAAGAGGCTGCTGCCAAGAGACCTGTTGTGAGCCCGGCTGCTGCAGCAGCTCTTGCTGCCCCCCAACCTGCTGCCAGACCACTTGCTGCAGGACCACCTGCTGCCGCCCCACATGCTGTGGGACCAGCTGCTGTCGCCCGACCTGCTGCAGGCCCACTTGCTGCCAGTCGGTCTGCTGCCAGCCCACTTGCTGCCGCCCAGTCTGCTGCGTGTCCAGCTGCTGCAGGCCCTGCTGCCCCCAACCTTGCTGCGTGTCTACCTGCTGCAGGCCCTGCTGCCCTCGACCATGCTGCGTGTCTAGCTGCTGCAGGCCCTGCTGTCCCAGGCCTTGCTGCCCCCGACCATGTTGTGTGACCAGCTGCTGCCAGCCCTGCTGCCGCCCAACGTGCTGCCAAACCACTTGCTGCCGTCCAACCTGCTGTGTGCCCAGCTGCTGCCAGCCTTGCTGCCGCCCAGCTTGCTGCCAAACAACTTGCTGCAGAACCACCTGCTGCCGCCCTACTTGCTGTGCATCATCTTGCTGCTGAATAATCTCCTCTCTCACCAGGTGCTTGCAGCAGATGACTGTCCTCAAAGATAACTGGGTTCTCTGGACTACTTGCAACCAACCAGTAGAAGGACAGTCTGCAAAGAATTGAAATTGAGCTGCTTGGCAACAATGTGGTACTCACAATCCTCGTAGCTGTCGAATTGGGCTCCGTCACTCACCCAAAGGGCATCGTCCTCATCCAGGTGGACGGAGACATCTAAGCAGCCTTGAAGCCATTGGCCAAAAGCCACATGGATAATCAGCTGGCCAAGGTGACCGCCTGCCCATCTGAGGAAGAACAATGAAGTGTATCCCAACCACCTAACCAGTGTGAAAAAATCCTTTCTCAGCCCATCATCCAGATCTTCCGATCCCAAGTCCTCTGAGCCTGTTATGTTTTCTTCCCATCCAGTTCCTCTCTCTTGTTTTCATAAACATTGTTCATTGACTGCTTTCTAATAAAACATTACTTCCCAGCAAAGACAATCCTGTTACTGTGAACGATTATTCATTGAACTCTTTTCCTTAGCTTCTTGAACACAGTAGAAATCTAAAGTGGTTTAAATTATCCCGTTAATTTCCACCTTTCTTATCTTGATAGTCAATGCTAAAGAATGAGAATTATAATCTAGAGCATCTTGAGAAACTGCAGAACTCCTCTCCCTGGGACACTACTTATCAAAGCTATAATAGAAAAAAGTTCTACCTGAGATTGTAGTCTTCAGCCATCAGCTCTACTGATGATGAGATTATCAGCTGATGAGGCGCTACAGTCAGGATCAATCAACCAACCTATGAATCATATTTATTGAGCACTTACTGGGTTTAGAGCACTGTATTAAGCCCTTGGTAGAGTAGACTATAAAGGAATTGCTAGATATGTTCCCTGCCCACAATGAGTTTACAATCTAGAGGGAGCGACCGACCATAATGTAAATAAATTAAATTACAAATACATATGATAGTGCTATAAGGTTGAAGGAGGCATGAGTAAGGGGTGCAAATGCTAATACAAGGATGGCACAGAAGGGAGTGGGAAAAGAGGAAATGAGGGCTTATTCGGGGAAGATTTCTTGGAAGACTTGTGCCTTCAATGGGGCTTTCAAGGTGGGGAGAATGAACCTCTGTTGGATATGAAAAGGGAGGGAGTTCCAAGTTGGAGGCAGGACGTGGCTGAGAAGTCGGAGGTGAGATAGACGAGATCGAGGTACAGTGAATAGGTCAGAATATTTCAGGACTGAGAATCTGCTCAGAGAAATGGATTATTTGGCTTCAGGTGCCCTTGTCCTTTCTGTTCATAGTCACGCTTGGAAAGGAATGCAATAAGTGAGGACGGGGAGGAACACACAACACACACACACGTGGTCTTTACTCACTTCAGTCAGTTGCAGAAGCTGGGAAGCAGTGTGGCCTAGTAGAAAGAACCCAGATCTAGGAATCACTTATTTGTGGAAAGATCTTGGGAAAATCACTTAATGTCTCTGCAAAATGGGGATTCAATAGATATTCTTCTTCCTTCTTAGACTTAAGCCTCATGTGGGACCTGATGAGCTTGTACCTTGCGCAGCTCTTAGTTCAGTGCTTGGCATTTAGTAAATGCTTAACAAATACCACAATTATTATTATTACTACAGTGTGTTGTAAGACTGGAACCCACATCTCTGGATTCCCTCTTTTCACTGGACCAGAGACTGGGCTACTGTTTCTGATTTCTGAAAGTCCATTTGCATGCCTGGCAGAGTTTATTTGAGAGCCTGATGCAACTGGATGTCTGGTGATGTCATTAGCTGTTTCCAAGATGAATCAAGGGTGATTTGAGAGAGGAGCAGGAGATAAATCCAAAAGATAGAAAACTTGGAGACTGCCCTAAATGAAACTACAGATTGTGCTGCGACCTTTGTGGTCACTTTGAGCCATTCTAAAAGAGGCAATCCCTGGACAAATTGATGAGTGGATTTTGCTACTTTGGGAGCAATCATGGAGTTCGAAGTTAGGGACAATATACAGTTATACTGGGATTTTATTTACAGTCCCTGTAACCTGATTGCTGCTAATGACCTTGCTGAGATAGACACCACATTTTGTCCTCTGCATTTTTGATTCTTGAAGTAAAACATCTCTTATTTCCTTTGAATAAAGAGGGGAATACATGCCATCTGTTAGTGAACTCTCCAAACCCAGGGCAAACCACGTTATTTAGGGGGAGAGGGGGTCTAGAGTTTTTTGATACCTTCTGTGGTTGCTTTAACTGCAGGGTTTCTGGTTCAGTGGAAAAGCCCCTGAGGCCACAGTGTCTCCAGGGCATGAAAATCCATTCATTCGCAAGATCATGGCAGTGAATTTTCTTGTGAACTCTGGTGTATACTAGTGAAAAATATCTGGGAGCACAAAGTGATGATGGGGCACCCCGAATGTTTCCTTTTCTTCAAGTCTGGTCCAATCAAGGAAGGTTGTCCCAGCTGGCATGTTCCTGTCCGGCTCAGGGCAGGTAACATAGTACAGAGAGTCTTCTGTTTCAAAGCCACCACTTGTCCATGTTGCTGATAACTTCCATCTCTCAAGAATTCCCTCAAAACCTCAATTCCCCTGAACCAGAAGCCCAACATTGTTACCCAAAGAACGAGACAAGAAGTCAAGATGTCCACATCAATTGAATTTACTGGAAGTAGAGGTATTGGAGTGCCTCCTTCCCATTCTGACACTCCTAATTCCTCTGGATCCAGTGGGATTGTGAGACCATCCCAAAGTGCTAAGAAAGAGAGAGAGGGGGATCACCACTCTTTCCCCAAGTTCCCCCTTGCTCCTTTCAACAGATCATGAACCATCCAGATTCTGCCCTAGACGTGGGTTTCCTCACTTCTGATATCAGTTTAAGGTGGTTGTGCAATACAGAAATGTATCTGTATATTTTTGGGAGTTCACTGATCTAGAAGCTGATCAGTCCTTGCCAGAGGTAGAGACATCAGTTTAGATGTCATGACCTCTGTATCCCAGAAAATCCTTATCGGATCATCCTCAGTTAGGGAAATCATCTTAACACTGATTGCTGCTGAATCATCTCTGGAAATCCCTTTGTTCTTTTGCGTCAGTTTTGTCAAGCTTTCTGGAGATGTTGGGTTTAGATTGTTCTTGCAGTCTGATGGTCCCTCTCTGTTGATGCCAGTAAATGTCTTGGTTTCATCACTCTGCTTTTGAACTTCTTCTACTCTTGTGCCACTCTTGTGCCATAAATGTCTCACCCCATGCTCCTGCTCAATGGAGAGAGCACCGCTCTGGAAATCAGGAGACATAACGTCCATTCCCATATGCTCCAGTAGCTGGCTAAGGTGAGAAAAGACAGTGCTTACACTTAGCATTGTGCTGCATCACTCCCTAACTCCGCTAACTAAATTTCTGCCCAAGCAGGAATATGCATGGATGAGTGTACATGGTGCTGCCCAAGCCACTAGCATGATATTCTGTTCCTCTGCACAAATTCTCCGTCCTAAAGTCTCCTGACTCACTGCCATTCATCGTGGTGAATGGTTTCTTCATCATTATCCCTCAAGGCCCAAGGCTACAGTATCAGGCCAGACTGCCCATCCTTTCTTTCTGGCTAAACATCCCATCCTTTTTTTTCCCAAGCACTTTCCTCCCCAACTCGTCAAACTCCAGGTCCACTTCGTATGTCAAAATTTGTGCATATTAATGTCACTTTAGCTCTGGGCCATCACAGCTAAATCAATGCCTGACGTGTTCAAGGCAACAGACCAGAAGAAATCAATTGTTTTTATTGAGTGCTTACTGTATGCAGAACACAAAGCGCCTGGGAGAGTGCAATACAACAGAGTTGGTAGACATATTCCCTACCCACAAGGACTTACAGTCTAGAGGTGGAGATGGACATCCATAGAAATAATTTAATTATGGATGTCCATCTGTGGTATTTATTGAGCATTTAATGTGTGCTAAGCTCTGTACTTGGTGCTTAGGAGAGTACACTACAAAAGAGTTGGTGGATATACTCCTTCCCCACAAGGAGCTTACAGCCTAGAAGGGGATATGTACATACCTGGAATGGATATGAGCTGTGGTGTTCTCTGTCAGGATCCTGACAAACTGATGTCTTTCACTCATCCACCTCCTTCCTCATGTTTCCCCTGTGACTCCCCACTGACCACCTGGCAGTGTCCCCTTCCTGCTCTCCCTCAACCAGCATTCCTGCCTCCAGGAAGGTGTTTGATCCTGAACATTGCTCAGTTATGGGCACCTTCACCCATGTGACCCAGGCATCCAATGTGACTCATAGCAGCCTGGAATACAGGGAGGGATACATCAGGACCCACAGTCACTTGACAAAATCATGGTTTGCAGTGGTTGATGTGTGGAGATATTCCTCAGGATAGGGGAAATTCAAAACTGTGCCCTGGGAAGCAACCAGCTAATTAGCTGATTAACCTTCTCATGAGTCTGAGCATACTTCCTCGGCAGAACCTTAATTGCTAATCTACTCATTGCTTTCCAATTGGTCGGCCCGGTGATGGCAAGGAAGAAATTCCAAATACTAGATCATGAGCCTCTGCCACTCCAGGAGCCACCCCGTCAGGGTATATAAGGGGCATGGGGTAGCCAGGGACCAGTCAAACTTGGAAATCTCCTCCACCACTGAGACAATACCAGACCCTGAACCAACTGACACCATGGTCAACTCCTGCTGTGGATCCGTCTGCTCCGCCCTGAGCTGTGGAGGAGACTGCTGCCAAGAGACCTGTTGTGAGCCCAGCTGCTGCAGCAGCCCTTGCTGCCCCCCGACCTGCTGCCAGACCACTTGCTGCAGGACCACCTGCTGCCGTCCGACCTGCTGCAGGCCCTGCTGTCCCCGTCCTTGCTGCGTGTCTATCTGCTGCAGGCCCCGCTGCCCCCATCCATGCTGCGTTTCCAGCTGTTGCAGACCCTGCTGCCCCCGACCCTGCTGTGTGTCCAGCTGCTGCAGGCCCTGCTGCCCCAGGCCTTGCTGTGTGTCCAGCTGCTGCAGGCCCTGCTGCCCCCGCCCCTGCTGTGTGCCTAGCTGCTGCCAGCCTTGCTGCCGCCCAACCTGCTGCCAAATCACTTGCTGCCGGACGACTTGCTGCCGCCCGACCTGCTGTGTGCCCAGTTGCTGCCGGCCTTGCTGCTGAACCATCTGCTGCTATCTTATCTGTGGGCCACCACCCTGCTGTTGAGCAACCTCCTTTAATGCCAACTACTTGCAACCATCTGAAGTCCAGGTTCCCTTAATCGTCTGAAGCTCTCTGTACACAAAGAACCGACAGCCTGTGGTGGGACCACAGTCCTCACCATCATGGAAACAGGTCCGGCCTCCCAGTCCATGGCCACCTTCCTCAGCCAACATGGACACTGGTTTCCGAAAAGTGCCGAAGTGCCCGACTTAAATTCTGAAGTCTTCTTGTCCTTATCCTTTGGCCTGGCAAGATGACAATCTGTCAATCCCAGGAGGGACAATGCAGTGTTCTCTGGTGACATCTCTGGTTTTGAAAGTCCCTTCTTCAGCCCATGGTTGGGTTTCCAGTTGCCAAATCCTTCTCTCATAGAATACCTTCTTCCCCTCCAGCTCTTCTCTCTTCTTCTAGCTCCACTCTTTTCTAATACAATTTCCTTTTCCAGCACAGATAAATCCAGACACTGTCAATCTTTATTTCTTAATTGTTTGTTCTTGATGGTCTCATGGTAAACCAGGTGTTTGGAAGCACACTCAAAATCACCTAATCTCTAAATTTATCAAACTTGACTGTGCATGGTCAGATGGGCAGAGTAGCTAACCCCCTCCAATATGGCTTCCGTTCCCTTCACTTCACAGAAACCGCCCTCTCAAAGGTCACCACTGACCTTCTTCTTGCCAAATCTAATGGTTTCTACTCCATCCTAAACCTCCTCAACTGCCTTGGACACTCTGCACCACCCCCTTCTCCTGGAAACATTATACAACCTTGGCTTCACTGAATCCGCCCTTTCCTGGTTCTCCTCTTATCTCTCTGGCCATTCATTCTCAGTTTTCTTTGTGGGCTCCACCTATGCCTCCCATCCCCTAACTCTGGGGGACCCTCAAGGTTCAGTTCTGGGTCCCTTTCTATACTTTATCTACACTCATTCCCTTGGAGAACTCACTCATTTCCATGGCTTCAACTGCCATTTCTATGCAGGTGATACCCAAATCTCCATCTCCTCCTCTGATCTCTCTCCCTCTCTCCAAGCTTGCACCTTCTCCTGCCTTCAAGACATCTCTACTTGGATGTCCTCCTATCACTTCAAACTTAATATGTCCAAAACAGAGCTCCTTATCGTCCCACCCAAACCCTGCCCTCTCCCTGATGTTCTTGACAATGTAGACAGCACCACCATCCTTCCCATCTCACAAGCCCATAACCTTGGCATTATCCTTGACTCCTCTCATTCACCCACAAATTCAATCCGTCATCAAATATTGTCGGTCCCAACTTCACAACATCGCTAAAATGGAGAAAATTGGAGAAGCAGCGTGGCTCAGTGGAAAGAGCACGGGCTTTGGAGTCAGGGCTCATGAGTTCGAATCCCAGCTCTGCCACTTGTTGGCTGTGTGACTGTGGGCAAGTCACTTAACTTCTCTGTGCCTCAGTTCCCTCATCTGTAAAATGGGGATTAAGACTGTGAGCCCCACGTGGGACAGCCTGATTCCCCTATGTCTACCCCAGCGCTTAGAACAGTGCTTGGCACATAGTAAGCGCTTAACAAATACCAACATTATTATTATTATTAAAATCTGCTTGAACTGCTACCACTGTTTATTGTTGTATTGTACTTTCCCAAGCTCTTAGTACAGTGCTCTGCACACAGTAAGTGCGTAATGAATACAATTGAATGAATGAATGAACCCCGTCCACTCTGGGATACTTAGTGTCACTGACTATTGCTACTCCCTTCCCTTTTTTGAGGGAAAATCATCAACTTTCATGGCTTTCTCTGAAGAACTGCTGCTGAAAGAGTCCATTCTTCTTAACAATATTTATGCTGAAACATTAGGGTCTATGCTGGTCGATTAGACCGTAAGCCCGTCATTGGGCAGGGATTGTCTCTATCTGTTGCCAAACTGTATATTCCAAGCGCTTAGTACAATGCTTTGCACATAGTAAGCACTCAATAAATACTACTGAATGAATGAATGAATCCTGTGTTCATATTTTAATACAATCAGACCTCTTCACACTCTATCTTCTTGTTAACCTGAAACTAATTAAAAATGGTAAAGATTTTTCAAACCTGGTGTTGGGGATGAGGGTCTCTGGGAGACTAGCGGTCTTCGGGAACAAGTAAGGCAGCATGGAGAAGCAAGAGAGAATCTTCTCAAAGCCCCCAGCCCAGGGGAAAATGCTGGTGAGCTGGTCTGAAAGCCTCTGGGTTGCCAACCTGCACATCATGGGTTGGTGATAGCAATGACAGGGATAAATATTTGGGGACAGAATTACATAAATCCTTGGAAATGATCCCTTACCTCAGAAGGAAAAGAAATCCTGATGATTTATGACAGTGAAGACCTCCAGGAATCGGAGCCTTCAGCTTTCAAAAGGCTTCAGGGGTTTCTTCACCAAGCATAAGGGAAGGAAAGTCACCTGAACTGATCTACTTCATTCCCAATTTCATAGAATATGACCCAACAACAGGTGCATAAAATTCCCACGCCATCTAAGCCTGTCTTCAATGAAGACAATCTGGGAACAATAGAACATTCTTCCCAATCCCAACTGAACTACAGCCTCTTATACCTGAAAATGATCTTCGGAGACTTTTTCTGGGTGACTCTACCCTGACCAGAAGAGGGATTCATGGCTCTTTCTTATTTTCTGGGACATCTAGGATGGGATCTGTAATCCCATCGGGGTTATGAGAAAGTGATTCTCTGCTTTTTCAGAATCCTGTCCATTCTTATTCCCATCTCTCAGGATTACAGGTGAGGAATATTAATTTTGTGGTATATGTTAATCACTTACTATGTGCCAAGCATTGTACTAAGAGCAGGGATACATACGATGCAATCAGGTCAGACACACATGTGGTTTGAACTCTAAGTGGAAAGGAGGAAAGGTATTCCATCCCTATTTAACAGATGAGGAAACTGAAGCACAGTAGTTGAGTGACTTAACCAAGGTCACACAACAGGCAAGTGGTGAAGCTGAGATGAGAAGGCAGGTCCCCTGACACCCAAGCACATTCTTTTCCCATTAGGCCTTGTTACTTCCTCCTAGACTGCAAGCTTGCTGTGGGCAACCAGTTCTGTTATATTGTTTTATTGTACTCTCCCAAATGCTTAGGATAGTGTTTTGCATACACTTTGGGCTCAGTAAATACAATTGATTGAATGTACCAGGATTACAGGACATTTAGATGCCTGTCATGAGAAGATCCAGCACTTTGCCAGATCATGGACATTGTTCTTTAGGTCTTTTTGGCTTCAAGAAAACCAACACATTTCTAATTGCTATATTTCCTGGTCCACAAGGTACAGAAGCAATCCTGCAGAATATAAAGGTTCATTTTTTTGGAACCAAGGTGGAGGCTTTGGCCAATAAAATCTTGTCCGGGGGTGGGACTGGCAGCAAAGACCTAGTCTTCACTGTTCTCGCACAGCTCGCAAAATCAGTTTCATCCCTCAGGATCTCTTTCAGAGGCTCTGGCCTCTTCTTTCACCGACAGCCTTCCACCCCAGAGAACAGATCATTCATCATGACAATGGTCCAGTAGTGGAACCTTCCCCTGGTAGGGATTGGACCCCTAGGTTACTCAGAGTGGGTTATCCAAGCCGGGGAGTCAGACAGTCACATGACAGACCACGGCCCAGGGATGGGGAGGCAAGAAGCTGGCTGAATGTGAGTGATGTTCCTCAGGGGAGAGGAAGCAAAAGTATGTGGTTTGGAAAGCCAAGAGCTGATTGGATGATTCTCAGTGCCCCAGGGAAACCCAGTGGTCCTCCTGAGGAAGTTCAGGACATTTCATGGGAGAAAACGTAATTGCCCCTTAATTAATGATAGTAAATTAGCATACAAACAATTACAAGGATGTGATCCTGCTTCCCCCCTCACCACAGCACCCCCAGGGGAGTATAAAAGACAGGCAGTGGGGCACTGAGGCAACCAAACATCAAGAACTTCTCCTTATACCTGAATAACCATCACAACCCCTGCCACCATGGCCTGCAACTGCTGCTCCACAAGCTTCTGTGGCTTCCCAAGATTCTCCCTGTGCTGCCAGCCTTGCTGCCGCCCAGCTTGCTGTGTGTCTACCTGCTGCAGGCCCTGTTGTCCCCCACCGTGCTGCGGGTCCGGCTGCTGCCAGCCTTGCTGCCGCCCTACCTGCTGTCTGTCTAGCTGCTGCAGACCCTGCTGCCCACCAACCTGCTGTGTGCCCAGCTGCTGCCAGCCTTGCTGCCGTCCAACCTGCTGCCAAACCACTTGCTGCCGGACAACTTGTTGCCGTCCAACCTGCTGCGTATCCCCTTGCTGCCAGCCTTGCTGTCGCCCTACTTGCGGCCCATCATGTTGCTGTTGAGCACCCTGCCGGGCAACCAGCTCTTTCCCTCGGGGTCATGGCACTGTGGATAGCAGTCCAGGAGCTCCCACTTACTGACTTATCCACTCCCAGAGAACCATGGGGAATCTACAGTCCAGAAACTGGAATGGGCTTTGCTCTAAACTCTGGTTTCCATCATCCACTGCCTCCCATGCAGGATCTTCAACCTCTTCTTCATTGCACCTAGAATCTTACGAGAAAAAACATAATGGAGAACTTTACCTGATCCTTTCCCTTTTGGTTAAGAAATCCCCCACCCAGGTTCTTGTGAAACAAATTTCCCAAACCTGAAGTGATTTTTCCCACCACAGCCCTCACTGTCATTATCTTTTGCGTCTCGGCCTGGTTGCTCCTTAATAAACTGTCTCATCCCTGGGTTAAAAACATCTTCGTCTTTCCATTACCTTTTCATTAATCGTTTGTCTTCAGTTTCTGATCAAACACCCTAAGCTAGAACTTTGTGAGTGTCTCATCTTTCAGTTCCTCAGAATGTTAATCAATCAATAAATCAATGTTATTTATTGAGAGCTTATTCGTCAGTGGTATTTACTGAGTGCTTTCTGTGTGCAGAACACTGTACTAAATCTTGGGCAAGAACAATACAACAGAATTGGTAGACAAGTTACCTGCTCACAACGGGCTTTCAGTCTAGAGGGGGAGACAGATATTAATATACATAAATTATGGATATGTACAAAAGTCTTGTGAGGCTGAGGGCAGGGTGAATACCAAATACCCCAAGGGTATAGATGAAATAGAAGGGAGAGGAAATCTGGAAAAGAGGGCTTAGTCAGGTAAGGCCCCCTGGAGGAGATGTAACCTTAATTAGGCTTCGAAGGTGGGGAGAGGGGTGGTCTGGCATATGTGGTGGGGGAGGGGAGTTCCAGGCCAGAGAAAGGATGTGAGAAAGGGGTTAGTGGTGAGCTTGGGAAGACTGAGGCATAGTGAGCAAGAGGAGTGAAGTATGTGGGCTGAGGTGTAGTAGGAGATCAGTGAGTCAAGGTAGGAGGAAGTAGATTAATTTAGTGCTTTAAAGTCAGTGGTAAGAAGTTTCTGTTTGATTCCAAGATGGATGGGCAAACAATGGAGATTCTTGAGGAGTGGGAAGATATGGACAGAATGTATTTTTGGAAAAATGATCCAGGCAGCAAAATGAAGTATGCACTGGAGTGGAGAGAAAGAGGAGGCAGGGAGGTAAGAAAGAAGGCTGATGCAGGAATCAAGGAGGGATAGAATAATAATAATAATGATGATGATAATGGTATTTGTCAAGTGCTCACTATGTGCCAGGAACTGTACTAAGTGCTTTGATCAGCATAGTAACTATTTGGATGGAAATGAAAGGTTCCGTTTATTGATTTTGTCAAGGTAGAATTAACAGAATTTGACAACAGATTGAATATGTGGGCTACATGAGAGAGATGACTCAGACAAAATGCCAAGAGATAGGGACGATAGTGGTATTGTCAACAGTGATGGGAACGTCATGGGGAGGACAGGGTTTGGGTAGGAAAATAAGGAATTTTGATTAGGACATGTTAAGTCTGTGGTGTCAATGGCACACCTAAGTAGATATGTCCTCAAGGCAGGAGGGAATATGAGACTGCAGAAGAGAGAGAGATCAGGGCTGAAGAGGTAAATTTAAGAATCATCTGTATAAAGATAGTAGTTGAAGCTACGGGAGCTATTTAATTCTCCAAGGGAGTGGGTGTAGGTGGAGAATAGAAGGGGATCAAGAACTCAGCCTTGAGGGACCCCATTGCCAGAGGGTGGGAGGTAGAAGAGGAGCCTGTGAAAGAGACTTAGAAGGAAAAGCCAGAGTTAGGAGGAGAACCAGAAGAGTTCAATGTCACAGAAACCAAGGTTGGATGATGTTTCAAGGAGGATGGAGTGGCCTTCAGTGTTGAAGGCAGCTAAGAGTTTTGGAGGATTAGGATGGAGTAGAGGTCTTTGAATGTGGCTAAAATAAGGTCATTGGTGACCTTAGGAAAGGCTATTTCCAAGGTGTGAAGGGGGCCTCTCCTAAAAATCACATCTTCTCCAAGATACCTTCCCCTGGTAATTAAGCCCTCATTTTCCCTATCCTCCCTCCTGTCCGAGTAGACTATGCACTTGTCTCTATACCCCTTAAACACTTTAATACTCACCCTAGCCCCACAGCTCTTATGTACATATCTCTATACTCTACTATTTCACTCATCTTTCATTTATTGTAATGTCTGTCTCTCCCTGTACAGTGTAAGCTTCTTCTGGGCGGGGATAGTACCTACCGATTCTATTGTATTGTACTTTCCTAAGAGTTTATTACAGTGCTTTGCAGCAAGTGCTCAATAAATATAACTGATTGATTGATTTACTCTATGCACAGAAAATGGATAAAGCAAAATGTGATGCCTCCTTCAGCAAGGAATAATGAAATACATCAACAACAACATTCTGGCCTAATTCTCCACCTTGACTGAAACTGGGTTGCCCCCAAAGTTACCAAGATCCAGCATCCAAGTTATCAAAGCATCCTGACACAACCTTCAGTTTCAGCACAGACTCTCATTTATCATCTGCTCCTTCTCCTTTGACAAATCCAACCCCAGATTTGCTCTGGATTCAGCAGATGTCATCGGCCCGTGCCCAGGTAAACTAGAAGCAGGCAACTGGACCTATGGATGCCATGAACAGCTCATGGGAGCCTGACTTTAGGTCCAGTGGAAACAGTTCTGCTCTGGAACTTAGAAAACGTGGCTTCCATTCCCAATCATCCTGTAGCTGACTAGCTTGGCATGAACAAAGACTACACATGCCCTACACAATCTTCTAGCCTATGATCTCGTTGTGGGCAGGGACACATACAGCTCTGCACACAGTAAGCGCTTAATAAATATAACTGAATGAATTAATGTTCTGCACCCCTGCTTGTCTCCTCACTCTTTACATGCTTCTCAAGTGAGAATGGAGGGGCAAATGCCCCTAGCGTAATAACTGATTCTTCTCTGTAGGCCCTCAATTCTGAAGCCTCCTGACCTTGGCTCATCATCTTTCCTCATGGCAGATGACTTTATCATCATCATCATCATCATCATCATCCTCATCATCCTCATCATACCTCACTGACCAAAAAATTGCAGTCTCTGGAAGGGTTTTCCTTCGGAACGCTTTCCTCCCGAATGCCTTGAGTGCCAGAGCTGCTCTGCTTACCAGAACTTCATTCATTCATTCAATTATATTTATTGAGTGCTTACTGTGTACAAAGCACTGTACTAAACACTTAGGGGAGTACAATATGATAGTAAACAGACACATTCCCTGCCCACAGTCAGCTTGTGCAAATCAACTGCTCTTTTGCTCTATACCATCAGGCTGATTCACTGCCAAGTTCATTCTTTCATTCAGTTGTATTTATTACAATTTATTATTAATTTTATTTATGCAGAGCACTGTACTAAGAGCTTGGGAAAGTACAATACAACAATAAACAGTGACAATCCCTGCCCAAAATGAGTTCACAGTTGAGGCAGGGGAGACAGACATCAATACAAATGATAAAAGTACAGATATATACATAAGTGCTGTGGGGCTGAGAGTAGGGGGGGAAGAGCAAAGGGAGAAAGTCAGGGCAACCCCGAAGGGAGTGTGAGATGAGAAAAATTGGGGCTTAATCTGGGAAGGCCTCTTGGAGGAAATGTGCTTTCAGTAAGGCTTGGAAGGGGGGAAAGTAATTGTCCGTCCGATTTGAGGAGGGAAAGCGTTCCAGGCCAGAGGCAGGACATGGGCCAGGGGTCAGCAGCGAGACAGGTGAGATCGAGGCACAGTGAAAAGGTTAGCAATAGAGGAGCAAAGTACGCGGGCTGGGTTGTAGAAGGAGAGAAGCCAGGTGTGGTAGGAGGGGGCAAGGTGATGGAATGCTTTAAAGCTAATAATGATAAGTTTTTGTTTGATACGGAGGTGGATAGGCAACCACTGGAGATTTTTGAGGAGGAGGTGACATATCCTGAACGCTTTTGTAGAGAGGTGATCTGGGCAGTGGAGTGAAGTATGGACTGCAGTGGGGAAAGACAGGAGGCTGGGAGGTCAGCAAGGAGGCTGATGCAGTAATCTAAGTGGGATAGGATGAGTGATTGTATTAATGTGGTAGTGTGATCTAGTACCCAAGCCGGAGGCAGTTGGAATGGATACCAGCTGGCAAATTCCCTGTCAGAATCTTGACAACTTGATGGCTCTCACTCAGCCATTTCCTTCCTCATGATTTCCCAGTGACTCCCTACTGACCACTATCCAGTGTCCCCTTCCTGCTCTCCCTCAGTCAGCATTCCTTCCTCTGGGAAGGTCTTTGATCTTGGACACTTCCCCATCATGGTGACCTTCATCCGATATGACTCAGGCACAGGAAAGACTCCCACTGATAAGTTGGGTCCCACAGTCACCTGACAGAGGGCTGGTTGATGGCACTA
This sequence comes from Ornithorhynchus anatinus, assembly GCF_004115215.2. NCBI lineage: Eukaryota > Metazoa > Chordata > Mammalia > Monotremata > Ornithorhynchidae > Ornithorhynchus > Ornithorhynchus anatinus. Next base: position 14,501,340 of record NC_041738.1, on the reverse strand, counting down.
GGAATACTGGTGAAGTGAGGAGATGTTCCTCAGGACATGGGGAAGTTCAGAATTGTGCTCTGGGAAGCAAGAGGATGATTGGCTGCCACTGAGGTCCGGGGCGAAGAAGATTCTCCTTTCCACAGGTAATCTTTAATTGCTAATTTAGTCATTGTTTCTGATTGGCTCCAACTACAGCAGGGAAGGGATCCCACATGCTGGATCATGAGTCTCTTCCGTGCCAAGTGCCACCCCATCAGGGTATATAAAGGGCATGGGTCCCCAGGAGCTATTCAAACACCGGAATCTCCTCCTCCTCTGAGACAACACCGGTCCCCGAACCTACCGACACCATGGTCAACTCCTGCTGTGGATCCGTCTGCTCCGCCCTGAGCTGCGGAGGAGACTGCTGCCAAGAGACCTGTTGTGAGCCCGGCTGCTGCAGCAGCCCTTGCTGCCCCCCGACCTGCTGCCAGACCACTTGCTGCAGGACCACCTGCTGCCGCCCAACCTGCTGCAGGCCCACTTGCTGCCAGTCGGTCTGCTGCCAGCCCACTTGCTGCCGCCCAGTCTGCTGTGTGTCCAGCTGCTGCAGGCCCTGCTGCCCCCGACCTTGCTGCGTGTCCACCTGCTGCAGGCCCTGCTGCCCCCGACCATGCTGTGTGTCCAGCTGCTGCAGGCCCTGCTGCCCCCGACCTTGCTGCGTGCCCAGCTGCTGCAGGCCCTGCTGTCCCAGGCCCTGCTGCCCCCGACCCTGCTGTGTGACTAGTTGCTGCCAGCCCTGCTGCCGCCCAACCTGCTGCCAAACCACTTGCTGCCGGACGACTTGCTGCCGCCCGACCTGCTGTGTGCCCACCTGCTGCCAGCCTTGCTGCCGCCCAGCTTGTTGCCAAACCACTTGCTGCAGAACCACTTGCTGCCGCCCTACTTGTGGGGCATCATCTTGCTGCTGAACCACCTGTCCTGACCCCAGCTCTTGCTACCCATGACCGTTCACCCAGACATCCAGGCTTTTGGATCACTTGAAGCCACCAGGAGAAGGACTGTGCTTTCTCACTGCGAAGAGTGGAGTTGCCTGACCACATTCCTCCCTGCCATGGAACAGGGTCCGGCCTCCAACTCAACGGCCACCCTCCTCAGCCACTGCTGGCTTCTAACTAGCCCTGAAGCTTCCAGCCAAAATCCAAAAAAGACATCTCTGTCTCCTCATCCCCTCACCAGTGTGGTGACGACTGGTCAATCCCCGGAGGAACAAGAAAGTATTCCATGATGATCCATCCAGATTGGGAAATGCCTTTCTCTGTCCACATTTTGGGTTCCTGCTTTTCAACTCCTCTTAGCCTGATTTGCTTTCTTCTCATCCCACTCCTCACTCTTCTTTTCTTATGCTTTGGTGATTGATACTTCTCTAATAAAACATCCTTTCTCGGCATAGAAAACCATGACTTTGTGAATCATTATTTCTTATACTTTATTCCATATAATCTATTGGAATGCAGTAGAAATCCAAAATGGTTTAATCTATCCCATTCATTTCTGTCTTCCTAATCCTGATAGTTAATTCAAGGAATGAGCACTAAGAGATAGAGAATCCTGGGAGTTTGAAGAAAATTTCTTCATGGGACACAAATGATCAAAAACGTAGAGGAAAAAGACTACCCGCAGGCAGCACGGCTTTTGCTAATTCACCCTTCACCGAAACACCCATATGAATTATCGAACACTAAAAGGCAAACAGATCAATGGTCAAGCTATCTATCTCTCACCCTGGTCTCTTTCACTCTAAATTTTGAATTATCTTAACCCTAGCATACTATTAATCCTAATCCTAACTGCATCCTTACCTTTTGTCAATCAGTCATATTTATTGACTGCCTAATGTGTGCAGAACACTGTAATAATTGCTTAGAAGACCGCCGTAAAGCAGAGTTGATAGACATGTTCCCTTCCCACAGAGAGTTTACCAGTCTAGTTTTATTATGACTCTTAACTTTCACCACTTCATACTGTTGAAGGAATACAGGCACCAAAAGCATCAAATCACTCATTGTTGAACTCTGTTTTCATGCTTTTTGGAAGTATATATAAGAACTAAATATTTACATTCTATATTAATGTATGACTAAATGTTTTGTGTTTTTATCATTATTATTTAAATGCATGCATAATGTTTGGGCCAATGTTTTGGATTTTGAGAATGCATTCACGTACTGAGGTTAGTTTCTATGGAAACTAAATTTCATTTAGTACTCATTTACTCAATATTCCATTTTCAGTCACCTGATAGTGCTATCTGTGGTATAGCAGTGTTAACATTTCCAAGTTAAGAGAACATACTACCTTCAGTGTGAATGATTTTATACCCTAAATGGGAAAATAGGTCAACAGGCTTCCCTAGTCAATGGAGGCTTGTACAAATTAACCTCTAATTTCCCCACTTTATACAATCAAACTCCCAAATCAGCACTCTATCTCTCCACTCACCTGAGGGCAGGGTTCATAGCCGAGAATTCAACTGTACTCTCCCAAGCACTCAGTATAGCACTCCACACACAGCAGTTGTTCTACACTAGCAGCGATTTATTTCCGATGAACAAAAGAGAAGCAGTGTGGCTCAGTGGAAAGAGTCCGGGCTTGGGACTCAGACATCATGGGTTCTAATCTCGACTCTGCCACTTGTCAGCTGTGTGACTTTGGGCAAGCCACTTAACTTCTCTGGGCCTCACTTATCTCATTTGTAAAATGGGATTTAGACTGTGAGCCCCACGTGGGACAACCTGATTACCTTGCATCCTGCCATCCCCAGCACTTAAAACAGTGCTTGGCACATAGTAAGTGCTTAACAAATGTCATCATCATTATTATTATAAGGAAAACAGAAGATAATACACATATGCATTAGTGCAGAATAGGCTGAAAATCCTGGTATTTGACAAACAGATCTTTCCAAAAAGGATATAAGTAAAGAGTGACATTTTAGACATATACAAACATAGTAAAATGTATGTTGTAAAATGTTGTAAAATGTTACAAACATAGTAAAAGACATATACAAACATAGTAGACATAGCATAATCGGATCCTTTTGGGCATATCAGCAATGTCACCTACAAGGGCTTATCTGGGCATCCCGATCTTTCATGGAGGAAGAGTCAGAGGATCTGGGTTCTAAACCCAGCTCCACCACTTATTATTGTTGTTATTATTATTATTATTATTCAGTTATAAAATAATTGCAATTTTAAGCACTTACTGTGTGCCAAACACTGTAGTAAACATTGGGGTAGATACAAGCCAATCAGATTGGACATAGTCCCTGACCACATGGAGCTCAGAGACTACGTAGGAAGGAGTAGGATTGAATTGGTGGAACAGAAAACGGAAGCACAGAGAAGTTAAGTGATTTGCTCCAGGTCACACAGCAGATGAGTGGAAGAGCTGGGATTAGAACACAAGTCCTCTGACTCCCAGACCTACGCTTCTTCCTCTTGGCCATGCTGCTTTTTTCTTGTCTGTTGTGTGACCTTGGGCAAGTCACTTCTCTTCTCTGACTCTCAGTTACCTCATCCATAAAATGGGGATTAAGTCTGTGATCCCCATATGGGACATCAACTGTGTCCAACCTGATTCTTTTGTATGTATCCGACAGCTTAATACAGTGCCTGGAACATCTTAAATGCTAACAAATGCCATTAAAAAAAGGAGTTTGCAAAGCTGGAGACTTTCTAAGCATATCCAAATCTTCCCTGTTTCTCTGGACAAAATCTCTGCTAATTTGATTAACCAACAACTTCAACTCCCATCTGTGCCTCAGATTGTCAGTGTTTCTAAGAGGACTTTCATGTAGAAGTTTCTCCAAAGCCCTAGAAAGGTGGCTTTGGAGGACCTTGGCATCAGCAAACAGTTCTCTCCCAAAAGCAGTTTCATTAGGAGTTTTCTCCAAATCTTAGAATCAAACAAACCTCTTCACGTAGGCAAGACCGTTGTCCCTAAGGGGATTGCTGAAGGACTTGAGCACTTTATGTGGTCGTGCAAAATCCAGTCATGGGAGCCCTCAAACCTAGCTAACTGGAGTGGTTTTTGAACAGCTCATCTCCCATTAGAGGAAGCAACATGTCCTAGTGGAAAGAGCACGGGCACGGTAGTCACAGGACTTGGGTTCTAACCGTGGCTCTGCCACCTGCCTGCTGTGTGACCTGGGGCAGGCGCCTTAACTTTTCTGTTCCTCATCTGTAAGATAGGGAATAAATCCTCAATCAATCACTCACTCAGATTTATTGAGTGCTTACTGTGTGCAGGGCACTGAACTAACCACTTGAGAGACTACAACACAGCAATATAACTGATATATTCCGTGCCCACAATGAGCTAACAGTCTAGAGGGGGAGAAAGATGCTAATGTAAATGAATAAATCACAAAAGTGTACTTAAGTGCTGTAGTGTTGGGGGAGATGAGTGGTGAATAAAGGGAGCAAGGCAGGGTGACACAGAAGGGAGTGGGAAAAGAAGAAATGAAGGTCTCTTGGAAGAGGTGTGCCTTCAATAAGGCTTCGAAGGGGGGTGAGCAATTATCTGTCGGATATGTAAAGAGAGAGTCGTCCAGGCCAGAGGCAGGTTGTGGGTGAGAGATCTGCAGTGAGATAGACAAGATTGAGATACAATGCAAGCCTTATGTGGGACAAGGACTGTATTCAACCAGGTTATCTTGCATTTAATTCAGTGCCTGGCACAGTGTAAGCACTTAATAAGTTCTATTTAAAAATTAATAATTGTGGTATTGGTTAAGAGCTTACCCTCTGGCGTAGATAGAAGATCCTCTAGAGTGTAAGCTTGTAGTGGACAGGGAATATGTCTACCAAATCTATTTTACTGTACTCTCCCAAGTGCTTGTTACAGCGTTCTGCACAGAGTAAGCACTCATTAAATAGGATTGATTGATAATCAGATCAGATACAGTCCCTATCCTACATGGGCCTCACAGTATAAGGGGCAGGGCAGGTATTCAATCCCCATTTTACAGATGACTAAACTGAGGCACTGAGAAGGTAAGTGACTTGTCCAGAATCACACAGCAGACAAATGGAAGAGCCAGGATGAGACCCCAGATCCCCGGATCCCAGGCCCATTATCTTTGCATGAGGCCACAGTGCTTTCCTCAAACATTCTGGACAACAAATCTTTTCTTATAGTGGTCCTTTATCTTCATCTTACTGATAGGAAAAGAACCGTACATTTCCTGCAGTGAAGAAAGGAATTACAATTTGGAGCAGGAGCAATGAGAGGATTATAAGAATAAGAGACAAAAATAAAACTCAAGTCTTTAACTTTTATAGCCCTCTTTCAAGCATCCAGTATAGCATTGTGTTCTCTATAATAATTATGGCATTTTATGAAGCACTTACTTTGTGCCAAACATTGTACTAAATGCTGGGTTAGATACAAGATAATCACGTTGGATACAGTCCGTCCCACAAGGTGCCCACAGTCTAAGTAGTGGGGAGTAGGATATAATGTCCATTTTACAAATTAGGAAACTGAGCCACAGAGGAGTTAAGTGACTTACCCAAAGTCACACAGCAGGCAAGTGGCAAAGAAACTTTTCTCAATAAATATGACTGAATGAATGAAATACCCCCAAACACATTCTCAATCACAACAGGGCAAGAAGATGGATCTGTGATCTTTGAACATCTGGTATTTGCCCCATCCTCAACCCCACAGCACTTATGTACATATCAATATACTATACATCATTTATACCTATTAGCATCTGTCCCTCCATTTAGACCAGAAGCTCACTGTAGACAGGGAAGCTATCTGCCCACTCTGTTATACTCTTCCAAGTGCTTGGTACAGTGCTCTGCACATATTAAGCATTCAACACCATCGATGATGATGATGATGAATGATGAAGATTTAGTGATGATAAGGGCAGTGGAGTTGCCTGTGAATCAAGAGCACACCATCATACTTTTGCTTCATGGCAACATCATTCAGGAGACCATTCATTGGAAGTTCAACTTGAGTGAAACGAGATTAGTAAAATTAGTCATTAGAGGACACTAGCAAGAGGAATAGGAGGCTGAGGGATGGTGAACCTGTCATACCGTAACAGCAAAAATGAAGAATGAGTAATGAAAATTAGTGTTCCACGGTGATTATTGACCTCTTTGAAGTTAAAGCATAAAATTCTGACTTTGAGGTCAAATGGGGCCATTCTAATTCAGGAAGAAAACAAATAGTTTTCTTATGAGGTTGGGAATGCTTTCAGCAACCTTACCACAGGCTAATAGGACTTCTGTCTCCAGGCATCATAAACAACAATTTAGGGGCCAACCATCCTTGGCCAGGGTATATAAAGGGCCCACAGAGAGGAAGGAGACATTGAACCCTGAAGACTTAACTCATCTTTCCAACCCAACCCAAACCCCAACTCGCCGCCATCATGGTCAGCTCCTGCTGTGGCTCCGTCTGCTCTAACCTGAGCTGTGGGGGAGGCTGCTTCCAGCCCCAGAGCTTCGGGTCCGGCTGCTGCGGCCGCCCCTGCCCGCCCCCGCTCTCTTGCCAGACCACCGTCTGCCGGCCCGTCAGCTGCGTGCCCCGATTCAGCCGCCCTTGCTTCCAGCCCTGCAGCCGCCCCGAGCCCTGCTGCCTCCAGCCCGGCTGCTGCCAACCTCTCTCCTGCTGCCCCTCCTCCTGCACCGCCGTCGTCTGCCGGCCTTGCTGCTGGGCCTCCACTTGCTGCCAGCCGATTTCCGTCCAGTCCCCTTGCTGCAGGCCCCCCTGCTGCCAGCCTGCTCCTTGCCGCATGACTTGCTGCTGAACCAACTTCTCAGGTGCCTTGGGCAACCAGCAGTCTTCTGGGGAACCAAGGGTCTACTCTCCATCTAAATTGGAAAGAAAAGGTGGATTTACTCATTAAGAGCTAACATTGTCTTTCAAGTGCCACTGGCACAATCCTGATCCGCTCGCCTATGAGGGATTTCTCTGCCAGCACCCTGAATAGTGCCCGACTTGCTGCAGCAGTACACTGAACAACTCATTTGCTGATTAAGAATGGGCCTTCAATAATCACTTGCCTAGTCTTTTGACAATGAGGCTATCCTGAGGTTCTAGTCTCTTCATGAAGGGACTCTGAAACCTCGCTCTGTCTCCTTTTCCTAATAAATTCCTTTCTCAATCCCAGCAAACAAACTTCTGGTCTTGACTCATTCTTTTCAATGTGTTCCCACTTTGTGCTTTAGCATTTGATTAACCGGTGCAGAGTGTGGGGTTTCAAATGATTTCAGTTACTTGACCTGGATTTAACAAATCCCTTCCCCTAAGAGGTGTTGCTTCAGAATGAAAAATCAGTCCGTTCACTTTGTGTCTGCTCTTTGTCTCCTGTTTCTGTAGTTCATCTGACGGTCCATCCAGACCGATATTCTGTCTACAGTAGTGTCACCAAAGGCTTCTGGGAGGACCAGTGTGATGGTTGTTCACTTAAATATCTATCCCAGTGGCAACGATCTACCGTTTAACTTTCTTAACTTCTCCTCCTTAGTAACCCATTGGGGACCTATTGTCTATTCATTTACCCAAGCTTCTAAAATTATAATTTTGGACCATCTGACTTCCTGAGGTAACAAATTCCATTTTAAGAAAAATTGAGTTTGTTTGGGATCTACTATCCTCAAGTTTCAATGGGTTTTCCCTTATTCTGGTGGTGTAGGATATGTGATCAACAGTTCATTGTTTGACCTTGCCACACTCTTTTTTGATTTTATGGGCATGAATCACATGCCTGGGGCCGGCTTCAGGCATTTAGCCACTTCAGGGAAGTGGGGAGGGGGAGGATTCCCCCCTCTCTGTCCCATTCATTCAATAGTATTTATTGAGCGCTATGTGCAGAGCACTGTACTAAGCGCTTGGAATGTACAAATCGGCAACAGAGACAGTCCCTGCCCTTTGATGGGCTTACAGTCTAATCATTCAAAGTGATGTCATCAATGTGGGGGAACATGTCACATAAAATCCTGCCGGTACCACTGGACCTAAAGCTTTTCTCCAGAGAGGCCCTGACACTTTCCCCTGCTGGCTCCAGGGTCGTCATATTCCCCTGCCAGTTCCAGGTCTCTGTTCCTCCTGAGTCCCGTGTCTAGTTGTTTCTCCTAGGTCTGCTCTTTCTTGACCCCGACCTTCCCTTCTCTACACCTCCCAGGCAGGACCCAAAGTGGGGATCCTGAAGGATATGCAGCAGCCTCTGGGCTCGGCTCCCCAGAGTAGAAGCTCAATTCCTTACCAACACAAGAATCCGAGGGATGGGCCAGGGCCTGCCACCCCCACGTGGCACTGCCCTCTCCTAGCCTCAGTATCCTGGACTCTATGTTGACCTCCATCTCTGACATCTGGCTCAGACATGGATTTGCCAATGGCAGCCATTGACACCCAGGATACCCCCGCCAAGATCCCCCGGAGGTGTGGTGGAGGGTAGGGCCTCTTCTGGACGCGGATCTCCTTGGACACTGCTCATCAGAGAGTAACAGGGGCTTGAGTGCCAAGCTGGAAGAGTTGTGGAACCTTAGGTCCTGGGAGAAATCTGTTACCGGCAGCTCAGGTCCAATTTCCACAGGTACCCCCACCATTTGGAGCTGAGTAGGAGCCTGAGGCTGGGCCCAGAAGACCCTGAGTGATCAGGGATGTTGGTCCAAGGGACAGAAGGGAATCTGGTGTCTCATCCATGAGGTATTTTCTCACTCTGACTGATGGGCCCACTTCTGCTCTGCATGAAAATGTAATGACTCTGGAGGCTGCCCATGTTACTTCCTCCAGCTGCGGCAAGTGCTGGGCGGGATGGCTAGAGTCTATTTTCCTGCCAATCCTGGGTGAGGCACTACCAGCCACCGGACCCTCCCAAACTGGCCTCTCCCATCGCTTGGACCTTGATCCCCTAAATACCACCCCCTCTCCCCGGCTACCTGACCGCTCTGCTGCCTCCGTGCTGATGGAGGGAACAGAGAGCTGATTACGTTAAGGATTTTGAATTGCCTTTGTCATTAATCACTGTCATCATCATCATCATCATCATCATCATCATTATCATCATCATCATCATTTACTAAGATCAATGAGATGCCCTCAGGATGCAAGACTTGTATTAGATGTTTTGCTCTAAAGAGAGCAACAAAAAGATAACCATTTTTAGAAAGAATCAAATAGGAAATATGCACTGATTCAGAGAATTTGTGGGCTGGGGACTGCCAGCCCTGACTTATGACCCGAATTGAAACAAGTAAGAGGGAGCACTAAGAGTGGAATTTTATGTCTGCTCCTTGTGTAGAACCCTAAATGGTATGAGTAGACCCTCCTTCAGGCTAAATCCACTAAAATATCTTCATGAGTAGTGTGACAGGTTTCCTGCTAGGAAACTGCTGAACCCTGAGGTATGATTGAAGCCCCCCAAAATACCCAATTCTGCCAATACATGTAATAATAATAGTAAGTAGAATTGTGATATTGATTAAACACTTATTATGTGCCAATCAATCAATAAATCAAAGGTATTTATTGAGAGCTTATTAAACACTCGGAAGAGCTTATTAAACAACTAAACTGGGCCTCATCCAGTCTTTTACTTCTGAAATACAAACTTGAATGACCTCTGTGATGATGAAACATCATCAGAATCCAAACATTTATCTTTATTACCTTGCCTATAACGAGCTTACAGTGCTAAACACTGTGTTAAGTGCTGGGGTGGGTACAGTACAAGTAGATCAAACATCTGCTGTTCCTTTGTCCACCATAGAACTCATTTTCTAAGGGCAAAGGAGAGCAGATATTCAATCCCCATTTCACAGATAAGGAAACTGAAGCACAGAGTAGTTAGTGATTTGTCCAAGTTCACACAGCAGACAAGTGGGGGGTCGGAATTAAAACTCTGACTCCCAATCCTGTGCTCTTCTGACTCCAAATCCCGTCTCTTTCTATTATGCCACACAGTTTTCCCCAACATCTGTTTTCACTATGGGTTTGTCTCGACTTCACTTTGGGCAAGTTTTTCCAACACCGTGAGACTATCTGGGCTCAAAATGATGCATTATCAAGGAAACTGCTGGTTGTGTAATAACAGGTGAGTTATATGGCAAAAATGTTCCTTAGTGCAAGTTTTCACAAGATCACAACCCTTGCATTATAGGAGAACTGAGTGTAATCTTGACTCCTGGAGAAGATTCTTTCAGATTATCCAAAGAATTGTGAGATGGTTTAGAGTAAATATCCTTTCAAGTTCCCAACCAAGAATTTTGAAGGACTTCATAAAGTTGCAGTCACTGTACTGGAAAGACTGGCAGATTTTCATCTGTCATATTTTAGAGCAAAACGTCTAATACAAGTCTTGCACCCTGAGGGCATCTGATTGATCTTAGTAAATAATGATCGTGATGATGATGACGGTGATTAATGGCAAAGACAATTCAAAATCCTTAAACATAAACCCCATGAGCATGCACTGACTCCTTATTCCCAGAGCTTTTGCCAAGATGAGTCAAATAATACTAATGATAGCAATAATAATGATATTAGCTAAGCACTTACTATGTTCCAAACACTGTACTAAGCACTGGGATACATACAAAATAATCAAGTCAAATACAATCCCTGTCCCATTCGGGGCTCACAGTCTATGGGGATGGGAGAACAGAGAAACAGCATGGCTTAGTGGAAAGAGCACGGGCTTGGTTATTATCCTAGCTCTGCCACTTTTCTGTTGTGTGACTTTGGGCAAGCAATTTAACTTCTCCATGCCTCAGTTACCTCATCTGTAAAATGGGGATTAAGACTCTGAGCCCCACGTGGGACAACCTGATTACCTTGTGTCTGCCCCAGTGCTTAGAACAGTGGTTGGCGCATAGTAAGCACTTAACAAGTACCATTATCATTATTATTATTATAACAGAGTCCAGGTCCAGGCTGGGGAACGGTGGTCCGACTCAGGGGTCAAGAAGTGGAGCTTGTCTATTGGCTACTTTCCAGATTCCTTTTGGTTCCCAGGGGTGAAGTGGATTAGGTATGACAGGAAGTCTTTCCAAACACTGTGGGGGTTTTGCTTGTCTCCCCCAACCAGGGCCACCCTCATGGGGGTTGATGCCCTACCTACAATGGCTCGGGGAGGAAGGAAAGGGCAGTACTTTTTGCTTTTCACCTGCCAAAGCTCTACACACTCAATAAGAGTCTTCAATTACTTCAGGTAGGGAATTCAGCTTTCCCCCCAAGAGATGGTTAATTCTTCAGCTCTCTTATAAATCAGAAAACATCCTCATTGAAATTTTTGCGGTCCTGAATCAGGCTGACTCCAAGAGTTAAATGTGTTTAAGCAGCGTGGCTCAGTGGAAAGAGCATGGGCTTGGGAGTCAGAGGTAATGGGTTCGAATCCTGGCTCTGGCATTTGTCAGCTGTGTGACTGTGGGCAAGTCACTTAACTTATCTGTGCCTCAGTTACCTCATCTGTAAAATGGGGATGAAGACTGTGAGCCTCAAAAGGGACAACCTGATTACCCTGTATCTACCCCAGCGGTTAGAACTGTGCTCTGCACATAGTAAGCGCTTAACAAATACCAACATTATTATTATTATTACCAACACTGTTGTGGTGTACTCTCTCAAATGTTTAGTACAGTGCTCTGCACAAAGAAAGCACTTAGCAAATGTGATTGATTGATAAGGACATGGTCTTTTCAGAATTTGCAGGCAAGTGAATGACCCAAAGAGAAAAATATTATTCACTTGCTTATTTTTCCTACAATTTACCCAACATAAATTGAACTTGGTAGAGATTCATGGGAGAGGATCAGGTGGGGTTGAATAATAAGTAGATAAGGACATGATCTTAGAATTTGAAATCAAGTGAATGAACAGAAGAGGAATATATTATGTAGTTGCTTGTTTTTCCTACAAAATTATGCAAAATAAACTAAACTTGGTAGAGGCTCATGGACGACGGAGGGAAGAGCAGATCCTTTAAAAGTCACAAAATCCAGATTACTTCCAGGAGTGGGCTCAGATGACACCAAATCTTCTGATTTGAAGGAAAATCCATAATAATAATAATTATGGTATTTGTTAAACGCTTACTATATGCCAAGAACTGCTCTAAGTGCTGGGGTAGATACATGTTATCAGGTTGTCCCCCGCGGGGATCACAGTCTAACTTCCCATTTTACAGATGAGGTAACTGAGGCCCAGAGAAGCGAAGTGACTTCCTCAAGGTCACACAACAGACAAGTAGCGGAGTCGGAATTAGAACCCATGTCCTCTGACTCCCAAGCCTGTGCCCTTGCCACTAGGCCATGATGCTCGTTGTGGGCAGGGACAGTCACTGTTGTACTGTTTGGGATGTACGCCAACCACAGAAGCTTGGCATGCCAGGGTGCCACTGATGGGCAAAGCTGAGCCGTCAGAACTATACCCTCTTCATGGTTCAGGAGCATCCCTGGGCTGACAGGACTTTCGTCAGGTCCATCCCTCCTCTTTGCTTTCCAAGAGAGGACGTGGGTTGTAAACCGTGTCTGCCACTTGCCCGCTGTGTGACCTTAACTTCTCTGCACCTCGGTTCACTCTCTGTGGCTGAATTGTACTTTCCAAGCCCTTAGTACAGAGCTCTGCACACAGTAAGTGCTCAATAAATATGATTGAACGATGGAATGAGCCTGCAAACTGAAGATTCAATGCCTCCTATTTAGACTGAGAGACCCACATGGAATCTGATGATCTTAAGTCGACCTCAGCATTTTGCACAGAGCTTAGCAAATAGAAAACACTTAACCAACATCAAAATTATTATTATTATTAATGAAAAAATTGTTTAGAAATCCTCCTTTCAGGTAAAGTACCGTTCAAAAATGGGAAACCCCATTGCATGTCAATTCTGGCCTTGCTGTTAGTCACTTAAAAGCCCCAAAGGAAAACTAGACTTTGTGGATTTACTCTAAGATGACCAATTTACTCTTGAATAATAAAGAGAAATGTTTGGATTCCGATGATACTTGATCACTGAGGTCATTCAAGTTTGCATTTCAGAAGTAAATAAGACTGGATGAGACCTAATTCAGGAAAGAAACAAAATAATTATTTAATGAGTTGCTTCTCAAACAACTTAAGAACTAGCAGGTTCAATGTGGTTATGCGTTTGGGGATGAATAATGGAGAGACAACCATCCTTGGCCAGGGTATATAAAGGGCCCACAGAGAGGAAGGAGACACTGAACCCTGAAGCCCTCGCTCCTCCTTCCAACCCAACCTAAACCCAAACCCGTCACCATCATGGTCAGCTCCTGCTGTGGCTCCGCCTGCTCTAACCTGAGCTGTGGGGGAGGCTGCTTCCAGCCCCAGAGCTTCGGGTCCGGCTGCTGCGGCCGCCCCTGCCCGCCCCCGCTCTCTTGCCAGACCACCGTCTGCCGGCCCGTCAGCTGCGTGCCCCGATTCAGCCGCCCTTGCTTCCAGCCCTGCAGCCGCCCCGAGCCCTGCTGCCTCCAGCCCGGCTGCTGCCAACCTATCTCCTGCTGCCCCTCGTCCTGCACCGCCGTCGTCTGCCGGCCTTGCTGCTGGGCCTCCACTTGCTGCCAGCCGATTTCCGTCCAGTCCCCTTGCTGCAGGCCCCCCTGCTGCCAGCCTGCTCCTTGCCGCATGACCTGCTGCTGAAGCATTTTCTACATGTCCTGGCCCTCTGCAACATTAGCTGTTGGCTAAATCCTCTTTTTCTCATTATGGAATGATTCATGATGAATGGCTTCATGGCAGAACAGTCCTTGCCATTAGCCAGGACTGGTGTCTTGACAAATATCCATCTCTGCGTATGCTTCGTCTTCTCTCAACTCATTCATTTTTCACAATGGCTATCATCAGCTCTCTTCTCCAAGACTTGTCTGACAGCAGTGTCTTGGAAATGTTCCTGCTCTGGGATGCTGAAGGAATGGAGATCTCTGCTTCATCCAGATAACTGATCCTTGGGATCAGCTCAAACTCTTTTCTGTTCTTCTTTTGCAGTAAATGTCCAGCTTATATGGGCTATGCAATTATACACTGACTGCTTTATAATAAATGTATTTCTGGCAAAACAAATGATTTCTCATTCATTCCATCTCACGTGTAAGCTCATTGTGGGCAGGGAATGTGTCTATTGCTATATTATACTCTCCCAAGTGCTCTGGACACAGTAAGCACTCAAAAAATATGATTGAAGGAATAAATGAATGAATATATTTATTCTTTCTCAATTGAGTCATGGAACTGCTTGACGGGAAGGAGTCTGCCCTGGGATCTCACAGACATTTTTGAAGAGGAATAGAAGAATGGATGTGATGAGTGTTTGGATAGGGCCAGCTAGGAAGTTGTGCTTCAAATTCCCAGTAAGAACTTCTCACACTAAGGCATGGGGTTCCTTCTTTCAGGAAGATTTCCAGGACGAAGCTCTAAATTGGCCCTATAAATGCAAGCATTTAGTTCCATTGAGCTCCCCTAAGTGCTTACTACAGTACTCTGCACACAGTAAGTATTCAGTTAAGCTGGGTGATGGATTGAGGCGCAGTGGAAAGAGCACGGGCTTTGGAGTCAGGGCTCATGAGTTCAAATCCCAGCTCTGCCACTTGTCAGCTGTGTGACTGTGGGCAAGTCACTTAACTTCTCTGTGCCTCAGATCCCTCATCTGTAAAATGGGGATTAAGACTGTGAGCCCCACGTGGGACAACCTGATTCCCCTGTGTCTACCCCAGCGCTTAGAACAATGCTCTGCACATAGTAAGCGCTTAACAAATACCAACATTATTATTATTATTAACTCCACAGCCCCTTGGGCTGTCACCTTTTCATTCTTATCTTGTTTATACTGTTACTCCTTGATGTACTGTGCTCAGTCAGTTCCCCTATAATTGTGCTCTTGAAAAACTTCGCATAACAAAAACAAAACACCCATGGTAATACTCAGTCCTTGACCTCACTCTGTGGCATGTATAATTTTTTTTTCCTACTCTGCATCTACTTGTGACTGTGGCCTATCCAGGCAAGTATGGTTGCCACAAGACTAGCTTACTAGCCGAATCATTCAATGAAAATACCCATTTTCCCCCCCCAATTTCTGCCAATTTTCCTCTTTTAAAACTCTCAAGATTTTGTCCTCTTGTTCCTTTTGAGGCTGCTTTGGGAAATCTCTCAACAACCTGGTCCTAGCGAAGAGCTAGTCTCTTCTCTCTTCTAAATTGAGATGATATTCCAACCCAGGATTACCAGTGATAGCTGGGACACTTTCTCCTTGAAAATCTCTATGTCTGGTTTTAAAGTCACTAATCTCACTTTTTTTTTGGCCTTCCCACTGCTTCTTGCTTTGCTGGTTCCTTCTACTCTTTTTGTATTTTAACTACAAATGTCCCTCAGGGCTCAGTTCTGGGTGCCTCTTTTTCTCCTTTTACACTCACTTTTGTAAGGAACCCATCTGCTCACCTACTGATAATTTTGAAATCTATGTTTACATCCAGTCTTGTGTTTCCTCCTGTTTTCAACTGAATGCTCCCCTGACACCTAAAACTTCACAGGTCTAAAATTAGATAGGTCTTCCCTCCGAATCACTTTCCTCTCTTTAATTTTCCCATCTGATGGTAACACCTCCACCCCTTATAAGTATAATCTTCAGTGCTTGCCTATCCACCTCCAGATCAAACAAAAACTTCTCACCATTGTCTTTAAAGCAGTCCATCACCTTGCCTCCTCCTACCATACCTCGCTTCTCTCCTTCTACATCCCAGACCATATACTTTGCTCTTCTGGTGCTAACCTTCTCATTATGCCTCCATCTCGCCTGTCTCGTCGCCGACCCCTGGCCCACATCCTGTCTCTGGCCTGGAATGCCCTCCCTCCTCAAATCCTCCAGACAATTACTCTCTCCCCCTTCAAAGCCTTATTGAAAGCACTTCTCCTCCAAAAGGCCTTCCCAGACTAAGTCCCACTTTTCCTCATATCCCACTCCCTTCTGCACTGCCCTGACATGCTCCTTTTGCTCTTCCCCCTCCCTCAACCCCACAGCACTTACGTACATATCTGTAATTTTATTTATTTGTACTGATGTTTGTCATTTGTACTGATGTCTTCCTCCCCCTCATAGACTGTGAGCTTGTTGTGGGCAGGGACTGTCACTGTTTCTTGTTGTAACGTACTTTCCCAAGCACTTAGTACAGTGTTCTGCACATAGTAAGCACTTAATAAATACTACTGAATGAATGAGTATAATCAGTCAGTCAACTAATGGTATTGAGTGCTTACTGTGAGCAGCTCACTGTACTTAGAATTTGGGGAAGTACACTACAACAGAGCTGGTAGACATGCTCCTGTATTATCTTAGAGTTATCTTGGATTTTTCTCTCTTATTCACCCTTCTTTTTCCCTCCCACTCTAGTTACCAAATCCTTTCAATTCCCTACAAGCTCCAAACGCTCCTGACCAGATTATTCTAAGAGCCTCCTGTTTGCCCTCCCTGCCACAAGTTTCTACCACCACTTGGAATCATCTTTCTGCAATATGAATTGGATGACTACACTCCTCTCTTCAAAAGACTATAATATAGCCTTTTTTTCCCCCTCTTAATAAAGAGAAGCACATGACTGTGAACTTCAAGTCTTTCAACCATCTGACTTCCTCATACCCAATGAGCCTCTTTTCCCAATCACTGGTAGTTACTGAACAATTACTATGTGCAAAGCACTTTACTAAATGCTTTGAAAGCACAGTATGTCAGAGTTTGTAGTTGTAATACCTGCCCACAAGGAGTTCACAGTCCGGAGGGGGAGACAGACATTAATATAAAAAAATTGATTAAATAAATTATGGATATATACATATGTTCTGTGGGGAAAGTAGAGAAGGAGCAAGTATGAGCAGCGCAGAAGGGAGTGGGAGGAGTGGAGAGGAGGGCTCAGTCAGGGAAGGCTTTCTGGAGGAGATGTGCCTTCAATAACCTTGTGCACAACACTGTTCTAAGCCCTTGGGAGAGTACAATGAAACAGAATTGGTAGCCACATTCCTTGCCCACAACAAGCTTACTATCCTCCTTCTCCTTCAAAGATTTACCAAAGACCCTTTTCCTATAAGATACTTGCCTCTGTTACCTTCTATCTTGGTGACAACTTCTAGCACAATTGTAGACACACTCAAGCAGTTTTTATCCCCTGTTTCATAGATTTGTGTAATCATGCACTCTAATTGGTAAATTTGCATTTTTAAGTTTTGCTTGTACCCCTTCTCTCTGACATGTCCTAGGTTTTCCCTTCTCAAAGCATTCAGCTGAGTGCTTAGATCGGGGATTTGCACAGGGCAGGTGCTCAGTCTAGCCTGGAGATGGTGACGAAGTGAAGTGGGAAGCAGCTTGGCCTGGGAGTCAGCAGGACCTGGGTTCTAATCCCAGCTCCACCACTTCTCTGCTGTGTGACTTTGGGCAAGTCACTTGACTTCTCTGTGGCTCATTACCGCTTCTGTAAAATGGGGATTAAGACTGGGAGCCCCATGTGGGACAGGGACTGTGTCCAACCTGATCATCTTGAATCTACCCCAGCCCTTAGAATAGCACTTAACAAATACCTTATTACATCTGGATCGGAAACGTGCATAAAATGCACATTTTGGCTTTACTTCAGCAATTTAGCAAACATTTTTAGTAACTGTGGAAGAGCTGCTTTTGCTTGCTCCCAGAGGCATTTTGACCTCAGGGCCAAGAGGGAGTGAACTGACATAAACAGAACATTGCTTCCCTTCACCATTTACTTTCTGTACAGACATCTTCCTTGATGCTCTTCTTAGAGGACCCTGGTCCCGCTGAGAGTGGCTCAAGTAGACTTCCATTATACAAATCCACTAAAATTCAACAGTGAGTATATTCCTAGCCCATTCCAACTCTCACACATAGGCAACTGTACTGTTTAAAAAGCAGCATGGCCTTGAAGAAAGAGCACGGGCCTTAGAATCACGGGCTCTAATCCCAGCTCTGCTACTTGTCTGTGTGACCTTGGACATGACGATTAACTTCTCTGTGTCTCAGTTACCTCATCTATAAAAAGAGGATTAAGGCTGTGAGCCCCACATAGAACAGGGACTCTGTCCAATCTGATCATCCTGTGTCTACCCCAGTGCTTAATACAGTGCTTGGCACAGAGTAGGGGCTTAACAACTATCATTAAAAAAAGATCATGGCTCTGCCACTTGCCTGCCAAATGTCTTGAGATAGTCACTTGCTTATCTGTGCTTCAGTTTTTTCATTTGTAAAATGGAGATTCAAGATCTGTGCTCCCTCCAATTTAAGACTGAGTCCCTTGTATGACAGAGACTGTCTCCGACCTAATTATCTGCTATCTACCCCAATGTTTAGTACAGTGTTGACACAGACTAAGGTCCTAACAAATTCCACAATTGTTATTTTAGCCTATATATCTGAAGGACATTTTTGCCAATTTATCAAGGCTTTCTCCTAAAATACAAGGTTGATTATTCTGTATTTTTTAAGGCTTATGAAAAATTCTAATTTCATGTTCCGTTGAGATAGATTTGGGATTTTACAAAGAACTAAGAAATAATCGAAAAATGGCTGACTTCTGGGTTTGTGCTTCGGATGTCTCAGTTCTAGTACTGCGTCATTACTGTTCTAACCATGTTCTTTCTCATTTTTCCTCCTTTTTAGATTGGAGGATTTTCTGAAGTCCACAGATTTCTCCAACCAGAAACTTTGGCACTTTCTTCCGGAGGACTAGATCTTTATTTCTAGACCATTTCCTTTTGGAACTCCAAAGATCTCACACGAAAACTCCCCCAGCTCCCAAGAACCATCCCTTCCAGCCAAGGAGAAGCAGTGTGGCCTAATAGAAAGAACATGGACCTGGGATTCAGAGGACCTGGGTTCTAATTTTGACTCTGCCACTTGTCTGCTGTGTGATCTTAGGTGAGACACTTAACTTTTCGGTGCCTCAGTTATCTCACCTACAAAATGGGGATTAAGACGGTGAGACCCATGTGGGACATGGACCGGGTCCAACCTGTTTTATCTTGTATCTACCCCAGGCTTAGAACAGTGCCTGGCACTTAGTAAGCACTTCACAATTTTTTAAAGGATATTTTCAAATCCAAGGAAAGGTGCTTCTATTTTCCACAGAGGAAGAAGCCCAACCCCTTTTGGTTGGGACTTAGTACATTCCAGCAGGATGGGATGACAGGGATATAAAGACCAAAAGGCCTACAAAGCCTTCCTTCCTCATAGCCAGTGGGTGATGCAGGGGGGAGAGGTTATGCAGGAACTTATTAGGCTGACTTTCTACCTTTGGCATGACCAGGAGATATTCCTCATCATTTCTTTCCTCTTGAACACTGTGCAAGGGAAAAGAAGCTTTCAACTAGCCTTAATCACAGAAAGGGTCCCTTTATGATTAGTTTGTAACGTAGCTCCCGGGAAGGATTTCATAATGTGTCATGGCAGAAGTCCACTGAAATAATAGAGATCATTAAGTCTGGGATACCCAGAATCTTTGAAGATGGAGCATCACGTTACAATTTTAGTAGTAAAAAGGATGGATCCTATTTCAGCAGAGAAACAAAATAATGTTTTACGAGGTTGAGCTCTCTTTCGAGTTAACCAAAAAACTGACCAAGACATTCTTCTAATTTCCACAGATACAAACAAGAACAAGGAAATGATTTCATAATCTGGGCTATATAAAGGACTCAAGGAGGAGAAGGAGACATAGAAACCTGAAGACCTCACTCCTCCTTCCAACTCAACCCAAACCCCAGCCCACCGCCATCATGGTCAGCTCCTGCTGTGGCTCCGTCTGCTCTAACCTGAGCTGTGGGGGAGGCTGCTTCCAGCCTCAGAGCTTCGGGTCCGGCTGCTGCGGCCGCCCCTGCCCGCCCCCGCTCTCTTGCCAGACCACCGTCTGCCGGCCCGTCAGCTGCGTGCCCCGATTCAGCCGCCCTTGCTTCCAGCCCTGCAGCCGCCCCGAGCCCTGCTGCCTCCAGCCCGGCTGCTGCCAACCTCTCTCCTGCTGCCCCTCCTCCTGCACCGCCGTCGTCTGCCGGCCTTGCTGCTGGGCCTCCACTTGCTGCCAGCCGATTTCCGTCCAGTCCCCTTGCTGCAGGCCCCCCTGCTGCCAGCCTGCTCCTTGCCGCATGACTTGCTGCTGAACTTCATCTCCATTTTTGATCTGCTCTAACAACCACGAGCTCCTCACCAAATGTGTGTCTCTCATCCCCTCGCTGAGCTCTTCCAACCTTTTCAGGATCCCTGCTGATCATCTTTACTCCCCACTCTGATGGCTCCAGAATCCAAGGTCACCTAAGACCAACCTGGGCAGAACCTCATCATCCCTGAACCTTCACTGATCCCGAGTCAGGGAGAACATAGGCAAGTAAGAATAAAGAAGTGCACTTCACAAACACCAAACTGCAAAATTTCTTCTTCACGGAGGACTCTCTAGGCTCCCAAATAGACTTTGCTTCTCCTTGTTCCGGCACTGGATGGGACATCTGTGTCTTGCTGCTGCTGTGTTTTCTAATAAACCTGATCCTGAGTTCTCACTGTCATTGACCTTGGCCAGTCCTTATCTGGTTTGCCCAGAGCCAGGTTAAAGTAGGGGCCAGAAGGCTAGGACTTGAGTAATTTGTTTCTGGAGCAGCTTAATTCTGAATTCTCTCTTGATTTTTCATTAAACATAATGTTTTGCAATCAATCGGTCAATCATTGGTATTTATTGAGTGCTTTCTGCATACAGAGCATGTAGTATGTACATGGGAGAGGATAATACCACAGAGTTGGTAGACATGTTCCCTGCCTTTAATGAGCTTACCACCTAGAGGGGGAGACCGACATTAAAATGAATTTCAGACATGTACACAGAATAATGTTGGTATTTGTTAAGCGCTTACTATATGCAGAGCACTGTTCTAAGCACTGGGGTAGATACATGGTAATCAGATTGTCCCACATGAGGCTTACAGTCTTAATCCCCATTTTACAAATGCGGTAACTGAGGCACAGAGAAGTGAAGTAACTTGCCCACAGTCACGCAGCTGACAAGTGGCAGAGCCGGGATTCAAACCCATGACCTCTGACTCCCAAGCTCGTGCTCTTTCCACTGAGCTACGCTGCTTCTCTATGTGCTTTCATATCCTTACATATGTGCTTTCAGGGTAAGGGTATGATAAATATCAAGTGCCCAAAGATCAATGTATTTATTAAGAGCTTATGGTGTGCAGAGCACTGTACTAAATGCTTGGGAGAGTACAATGTTACAATAAACAGTCACATTCCCTGCCCCCAGTGACCTTACAGTCGAGATGGGGGAAGACAGACATTAATATAAATAAATTACAGATATAATAAATTACTGATATAATAAATAAGTGTGTAGCTGATGCAAAAGGGAGAGGGAGTAAGGGAAATGAGGGCTTAGTCGGGAAAGGCCTTTTGAAGGAGATGATTTTAATTAGGCTTTGAAGGCAGGGAGAGTGTTGGCCTGTCGGATATGAAGGGGGAAGAGAGAGAGAGAGGATGTGAGTAAGGGGTCGGTGAAGAGATAGCTGAGATCGAGATACTGTGAGCAGCTTGGCATTAGAGGAGTGAAGTGTGTGGACTGGGTTCTAGTAAGAAATCAGTGAGGAAAGATAGGAGGGAATGAACTGAATGAGGGCTTTAAAGCCAATTCTGAGGAGTTTTTGTTTGATGGATGGATGGACAAAATCCTTGGGGCTTTTTAAAAACTGTATTTGTGAGTAGTTACTCTGTGCCAGACGCTGTACTAAGTGCTGGGATAGGTACAAAGTAGTCAGGTTGGACAAAGTTCATGTCCTACATCAGGATCACATTTTACAGGTGGGATGCAGAGAAGTGAAGTACCTGTCCAAGGTCACACAGCAGGCAAGTGGAGGAGCCAGAATTAGAACTCAGGCCCTTCTGACTCCCAGGCTTGTGCTCTACCCCCAGGCCACAGTGTTTTTAGAAAAATGATGGGGCAGCGCAGTGAAGTAAGGATTGAGGTGTGGTGAGAGAGGAGGCAGGCATTCCAGGGGGTTTAAATCAATCAGTCATATTTACTGAGTGCTTATATTGTGCAGAGCAATGTACTATGTGTTTGGGAGAGTACGATATAACAGAGTTGGTAGACATGTTCAAAGTGTCCCTTCCAAAGTGACCGCATCAACCTGACAGAGGATTTCATTCCACATTTGGCTGCTGTTGTATATACCTCTCATTCCACTACAGTTCTCAGAGACTGCTGAGAGGATCTCTATTTGGCTGCTGAAGAATTAATTTAGGCAACAGAATTGAGCAAGCATCCACTGTATGTAGAGGTGGACTGAGTGGAATCACCCAAACAGTGAGTCTGAGATTGTGGGATTAACTGCCAATTGAAAAGTTTAGCTGCAGCAGAGCAGAAGGAAGGAGGGAAGGTGTAGTACAAGAGGGGACTCTATAAAGAGGGTGGAGAGAGGCATTAATATAAATAAATATATTACAGATAAGTACTTAAGTGCTGTGGGACAAATCCAAGTGAAAGGGTGATACAGAAGGGAGTGGGAGAAGAGGAAATGAGGGCATAGTCAGGGAAGGCCTCTCAGAGGCATGTTTTAGTCAGGATTTGAAGGTGGGGAGAGTCATCATCTTCTGGATACCAAGGGGAAGGGAGTTCCAGGCCAGAGAAGGGATGTGGGAGGGGGGGTCAGTAATTCAGTCAATCTTATTTATTTAGTGCTTACCGTGTGCAGAGCACTATACTAGGCCCTTGCAAGAGTACAATAAAACAAAGTAGCAGACACATTCCCTGGCCCCTATGAGCTTACAGTCTAGAGGGAGAGAGGGGCATTAATATAAGTAAATAAAATTATGAATATGTACATAAGTGCTGTGGGGCGGGGTAAAGGGAGCAAATCAGTGTGTGGAAGAAAAGGAAAAGAGGGCTTAGTCTGGGGAGGCCTCTTGGGAGACACGTCCCTTCAATAAGACTTTGAAGGGGGTGAGAGTAATTATCTTTCATATGTGAGCAGGAAGGGCATTCCAGGCCAGAGTCAGGAGGTGGACAAGAGGTTGGTGGTGAGATAGATGAGATGGAGGTACAGTGAAAAGGTTAGCAAAGTGTGCGAGGATTGAAGTGTGCGAGCTGGCTAGGAAATCAGAGATAAAATAGAAGGGGGCAAGGGGATCGAGTGCCTTAAAGCCGATGGAAAGAAATTTCTGTTTGATGTGGAAATGGATGGGCAACCACTGGAGGTTCTTGAGGAATGGGGAAGCAGGGAGTGAATGATTTTGTCAAAAAAAAATTCAGGTAACAGAGTAAAACAGGGAGACACAGGAGGCAGGGAGGTCAGCAAGTAAGCTGATACAATAATCAAAGTGAGATAGGATACGTGCTTGGATTAATATAGTAGCAGTTTGGATGGAAAGGAAAGGGCAGATTGTGACGATGTTGGGAAGGTCGCATCTGAAAGGATTTGGTGACAGATTGAATATGCTGAGTGAGAGAGATGAGTCCAGGATAATGCTGAGGTTATGGGTTTGTGAAACAGGAAGGATGGCGGTGCTGTCTACAGTGATGGAAAAGTCAGAGGGGGGACAGAGTTTGGGTGGGAAGATGAAGAGTTCTCTTTAGGACATGTTAAGTTTGAGACGTCGGTGCGACATCCAAGAAGGGATGTCCTGAAGGCAGGAGGATGTATGAGACTGCAGAGGAGAGAGCTCAAGGTTGGACGTGTAGATTTGGCAATCATCCTTATAAAGATGGTAGTTGAAGTTCTGGGAGTAAATGAGTTCTCCAAAGGAGTGGGTGTAGATGGAGAAGGTTCGGGAGTGGTGAAACTGGTAACACTACAGCCAGCATTACTAATATCGTCCACTGTGTGAGAAAAGAAGCAGGACCTTGGGAGTCAGAGGAACTGGGTTCCAATTCTGACCCTGCCACTTGCTTACAGTGTGAATTTAGGCAGGTCACTTTAACTTCTCTTTGCCTCAGTTTCTTCATATGTAAAATGGGGATTTAAAACCTCACCCCACCCCACCTTAGACTACGAGGCCTTTGTGGAACAGGGACTGTATCTGACCTGGTTATTTTGTATCTAGTACCACGCTTAGCACATAGTATGCACTTAACAAATGTAATTTTTAAATTACTATAATTATCATTATGACAGTTATCACTGTGTTGGGGAGGTTACCAAGAAGAGGAGCTAATAGGAGAACAGACTAGTTCAGTTTTTGACATTTTAACCTAAGATTGAGATGGCAGAAGGATAAATCCCAGGACAGAAAGAAATATGAGAGAGAAACAATCAAGTGAGAAATCCAAGTCTGCAGATACAGGTTTGAGAGTCTTTTGGAAGGAAGTGGAACTTGAAATCATGCAGAGGACCTGCACAAGAAAGTGAATGTGAAGGGAGATGAGCCAAAAACCCCGAAGTGAAGCTTGAGGGACGAGTGCAGTTAGAGGCCCAGGGGAGAAGTAGCCCACAGTCCTGGGAATCACTAGGACCTGGGTTCTCATACCGGCTCCACCACTTGTCTGCTGCATGACCCAGTTTAAGCCACTTACTTTCTCTGTTCCTCAGTTACCTCAACTGTAAAATGGGGATTAAAACTGTGGACCCGTGTGGAACGTGTACTGTGTCCAACCTATTATCTTGTATCTACCCCAGTGCTTGGCACATAGTAAGCACTTAACAAATAACACAAAAACAAACACCACGAAAACAGGAAGAATTGGAACTGGTATAACCTTATGCCCAAACTGTTTTGAAGCAAAAATGATGTTTAGGCCATCATTTTTAAGATCTTCCCTGAGTAGAACAAGCAGACCAGTTCTCTAAAGTGTTCTTCAAGAACTACAGTTGCCGCCTTCTTGCTTTTCAGGATCCGAACAAGCGACATCTCTTCATTCATTCATTCAATTTTATTTACTGAGGCTTTATTGTGTGCAGAGCACTGTATGAGTACAATATAACAATAAACAGATTCATTCCCTGCCCACAACAAGCTTATCCTGGCGCCCAAGACATGCTTTGTCGTCACCTGTCTAGTTACCATGTGACCAGGGGCACGTAAACTTAGATGGGATAAGCTACAGAGGGTGGTTAATGAGAGCGGAAAAGAGAAGGGGAAATGTTCCCAGTCTGACTGTCATTGCGTTGTCATTGCTGTCCCTTTCATCCTCTGGATTGAAATTGCTCTGGGCTTGGGAAAGCTGCTTACATCATCCTACCATTCTCACCGGGGTCATCTCTGGGTGGCTCAGAGCCTCAGGCAAATCAGCTGATGCTAAGTCATCACCCTAGGTGCCCGATGATGTAGAATCTGTCTTCCCAAAGCCTGTAAGCTCCTTGTGGGTAAGGATCGCATCCACCAACTCTGTTGTATTGTCGTGTACTGTAATGTTCGTCTCTTCCTCTAAGCCGAAAGTTCGCTGTGGACAGGAGACGTTTCTACCAAGTCTGTTGTACTGTACTGTTGGTAGAACTTACTCCGGTAAGCACTCGATAAATACCACTGATGACAACGATGATACTTTTTTCCCAAGGCCTCAGTACAGTTTTTTGCACACAGTAAGCTCTCAAAATATACCACGGATTGACGGATGGATTGATTGATCATGGGGGACAGAGGGAACATGAGGAAGGGAGGGATTTAAGGAGTGAAAGTATCTACCCGTGCAGTAGTTCCACTTCTCAAACATCCTCCCAATCTGGGCCAGTCGGACAGTAATAATAATAATTATGATATTTATTAAGCTCTTACTATGTTCCAAACACAAGTCACAAGGTAACCAGGTTGTCCCACAGTCTTAATCTCCATTTTACAGATGAGGTAACTGAGGCACAGAGAGGTTAAGTAGATTGCCCAAAGTCACCCAGCAGACAAGTGTCGGAGCTGGGATTAGAACCCACGTCCTCTGACTCCCAAGCCCGTGCTCTTTCCACTAAGCCACACTGCTTCTCCAATCTAAGGTCCTATCCCGACTGATTTGGTCCGATGCGCTGCACTTCCTCCAGTAGCAAGCAGCCTCCAGAAGGTGGGTAGAACATTCCGAATCATGGTTATTGGCCACTTGGCCCTATTCATCATATCCTATGGATCCTAGAGAAGCAGCATGGCCTAGTGGAAAGAGGACAGGCCTGGGAGTCAGAGCACCTGGGTTCTTATCCCGGCTCTGCCAAGTGTCTGCTGTATGACTCTGGGCAAGTCACTTCACTTCTCTGTGCCTCAGTTTCCTCTACTGCAAAATGAGGAGTCAATACCTGTTCTCTCTCCTACATAATAATTGTGGTATTTGTTAAGCACTGACTATGTGCCAGGGATTGTACCAAGGAAATCAGGTTGGTCAGAATCCCTGTCCCAAATGGAGCTCACAGTCTCAATCCCCATTTTAGCAATGAGGGAACTGAGGCACAGAGAAGCTAAGGGACTGGCCCAGGATCACACAGCAGACAAGTGGCAAAGCTGGGATTAGAACCCAGGTCCTTCTGACTCCCAGACCCAAGATCAGTGCATTAGGCCATGCTGCTTCTCACTTAGACTGTGAGCCCCATGTGCAGCAGGGACTGTGTTTGAGTTGATTACTATGAATCTAGTCCAACGCTTTAAAAGGTGGTTGATATATAGTAACTATTTAACAAATACAATACTAATGGTAATAATAATGATAATAATGCCTCCAGCTCTCAAACTCTCAGGTTAGCTTGGGCTCAAGGGAGTAATACAATGCTCTGCACATAATAGGTGCTCAAAAAATGTGGTTGATGGATTGGTAGCCGAGAACCACAGTGGTTTATTCTCTCTTTCCTGCTTGGAAAGAATCAGTGTCGCCTCTTGATTTCAGAAGGGAGGAAAGGAGGTTCGTATCCCATTGGAGAGATGAGAAAAACGATGCCCATACTGAGAACATCTCGTAGAGATACTAGTCAGGGGGAGAAGAAATGCAATTAATGCTAACTCATTCATTCATTCATTCATTCATTCAATAGCATTTATTGACCGCTTACTATGTGCAGAGCACTGTACTGAGCACTTGAAATGTACAATTTGGCAAGATATAGACATGGGGATTGTGTCTACGTCTTGCCGAATTGTACATTTCAAGTGCTTAGTACAGTGCTCTGCATATAGTAAGGGGTCAATAAATTATTATAAATCATTATTAAACCATTATTAAATAAATAAAATAAATAAATATTAAATAAATCATTATTAGTAGCAATAATAATGATAATGATAATCCTTTACGATGTGTCAAATAGTGTTCTAAGCCCTGGGATAACTACAAGTTAGTCAGGTCAGACAAGGTCTCTGTCCCACATGGGGCACACAGTATTAATTCCCATTTTACAGATGAGGTAAGCGAGGCATGGAGAAGTTGAGTGACTTTCCCAAGATCACACAGCAAATGGTGGAATCAGGATTAGAACTCAGGTCCTTCTGACTCTCACCCCTGTGCTTTTTTCACTAAGCCGCTTAGGCCACACTGCTTCACAGGGATCTATCTATAATGCAAAGTAGTGGAAAAAATGGTTTGGGTGAGGCGTACAAATTGTCAATAGCACGAGTATTCCGTGAGGTAAAGTTCTTCAGGAACTAAATGGCCTGCATAAAGGGAAACCGATCAAAGTATTCATCAGTGATATTTATTGAACGCTTGCTCTGTGCTAAGCACTGGACTAAGGACTTGGGAGAGTACACTATGATAGAACTGACTTTATCTGCTTTTCTCTGGGTAGATTTGCTGAATAAAATGCTCTAGAGAAATTATGAATATTTTGATGACAGTTTACAACTTATTTAGTGGAGCAGACAGACATCACAGCAGCGTGCCTGAGAAGCAGCGTGGCTCAGTGGAAAGAGCCCGGGCTTGGGAGTCAGAGGTCATGGGTTCGAATCCCAGATCTGCCACTTGTCCACTGTGTGACTGTGGGCAGTCACTTTACTTCTCTGGGCCTCAGTGACCTCATCTGTAAAATGGGGATGAAGACTGGGAGCCTCACGTGGAGCATCCTGATGACCCTGAATCTCCCCCAGCGCTTAGAACAGTGCTTGGCACATAGTAAGCACTTAGGAAATACCAACATTATTATTATTATTGTTCTTCCAGGTATCAGCAGTTCGTAACACACTGTCTCAAAGATTACGGGTGCTGCCTTTAGCTGCCCAAAGAGGAGGAAACCTCCTCCAACCAAAAATCCCACAACTCCTCACTTCAGTGTTCTCCAGAGACAGTGAAAGAAGGTGCAGAAGGATTTTTCTGGGAGACAGGGGAATCCACCATCCAGCCTGTTTTAATGATGTGTCGCTGTAAACTGTGGTTGGTTCCTTGTTCGCCTTGACCAGCGATGAGTAGCTTGGAAGCACAAGACCCCAGGAGATACTGTGAAATTCCAGCGAGGTAAATAATTCCCACAAAAATGAAGGGAAATGGTCCTGTGCTCATGATTAAGGTCTTTGAGGAGGGTATGGAGAATGGGGATTTATTTCGGTGATATGGGGCAGATGGAATGAGTCCTAATTCAGGAAGGAAACAAAATAATTTTTTAATGAGGCTGGGAATACTTCTCAGCCAATCTTACCAGTGGCTGATCCCACTTCTGGCTCCAGGCATCATAAACAACCATTTAGGGGCCAACCATCTTTGGCCAGGGTATATAAAGGGCCCACAGAGGAGAGCGAGACATCGAACCCGAAGACTTCACTCCTCCTTCCAACTCAACCCAAACCCCAGCCCACCGCCATCATGGTCAGCTCCTGCTGTGGCTCCGTCTGCTCTAACCTGAGCTGTGGAGGAGGCTGCTTCCAGCCCCAGAGCTTCGGGTCCGGCTGCTGCGGCCGCCCCTGCCCGCCCCCGCTCTCTTGCCAGACCACCGTCTGCCGGCCCGTCAGCTGCGTGCCCCGATTCAGCCGCCCTTGCTTCCAGCCCTGCAGCCGCCCCGAGCCCTGCTGCCTCCAGCCCGGCTGCTGCCAACCTATCTCCTGCTGCCCCTCCTCCTGCACCGCCGTCGTCTGCCGGCCTTGCTGCTGGGCCTCCACTTGCTGCCAGCCGATTTCCGTCCAGTCCCCTTGCTGCAGGCCCCCCTGCTGCCAGCCTGCTCCTTGCCGCATGACTTGCTGCTGAACCACCATGAAAATAACCCCTTAAACTCTCTGATCCATTGGACCCTACTAATCTTCTCTTGACACATCATTACCATCTCCAGACATACCCAAGTTCTTTCTGTTGACCAACCCAAAGATCTCTTCGGCAACTCATGGAAATGAGATGCGGAACCAACCTCCTGGATGGCATTACTTTGATAGTCTCGAAAAATTCGTTTGAATTTTGAGTTTTTCAAATTTTGATCAAGGGTGACATTGTTTTCTGACTTTATTTCTGTTTAAATATGCTGTCTACCCATTTTCCAATAAATGTAATTCTGGCTTAGCAAAAAACTTATCACGCTCCACATTTATTCCACTGCATTCATCAACGACTGCATCATAATCATTGTCATCAGGGTATTTTTTGAGTGCTTATTAGAAGCAGCATGGCGCAGTGGATAGAGCACGGGCCTGGGAGTCAGAAGGTCATGGGTTCTAATCCCAGCTCTGCCACTTGCCTGCTGTGTGACCTTAGGCAAGTCACTTTACTTCTCTACGCCTCCGTTACCTCATCTGTAAAATGGGGACTGTGAGCCCCACGTGGGACAGGGACTGTGGCCAACCTGATTTTGCTTGTATCTACCCCGGCACTTAGTATGGTGCTTGGCGCATACTAAGTGCTTAACAAATACGATACTTATTACTCTTATGTGCAGAACAGTGTACTAAGAGCTTGGGAGAGTACAATACAACAGAATTGTCAGACATGTTCCCTGCCCACATTGAGCTTACAGTCTAGACGGGGTGTCAGACTTTAATCCAAATAATTTATTCCATATAGTCATCATGAACTCTGATTTTATTTCCAAAGTGACAAAATAAATATTTGAACGAACAGTAGATAACACCTGGAGGCCACACTGCTGGCTCCGAAACTGAGAAAATGGTTATTACTGCTGTCATTTGTTCTGTTATCCTTGCAAAGCCTCACTCTTCCCCTGCAAAGTGGTAGGCTGAGCCTCATCTCTTCCCTGGGCTGAGGGTAAGGATTTTACAACACGTCTAGTACTGAGTTAGGGAGGTTCAAAAATGGTGGTGGGTCCAGGTGCCAGTTGGCGGCATGCACTACTTATGATTTTGTCAGGGTTTGCTCTGCTCTGGAGCCAGGGAGAGAGCAATCCTCCCCAGAGAGCCACCCTAAAGGTGACCTGTGAAGCCTGCATGACATGGCAACTGAAGAAGGTTGGCCCAGAATTCACAATCACCAAATATGAACTCACTCCATCTATTTTCAGGTGTGACGATCCTCAGAGTAGAAAATTCAATGAATACTGAACCTAATGTAAAGGCTTTAATTCCAATTACAGGTATACACTTGGGTGAAATTTTTCTTCTCTGCTTCTTTACCCAAATGTGGTCTTCTTATCTTTTGTTTATCTCCAAAAAATTAGATATCCATTTGATATTTTCTCAGCCTATCGATGTGGTAATGATATAAAGAAAAAGAAAAATGAACTCATAAATAAACAGTATCAAGGGCATTGATTACAGTGAGAAGTAATGAAGTTACATTAAAATAAGCGAGAGTTTGGTTGGACACAAAGAAGAATTTCTTGACTCAGAGAAATGAAATATCATCATTACACCCTCCTCTTCTAACACTTACTAAAGCATCAACAAAGTACTGTGCTAAAAGCTGGATGAGAAACAGTGTTGCCTAGTGGGAAGAGCATGGGCCTGAGAGTCAGAGGACCTGGGTTCTAATTCCTGCTCTGCTACCCACCTGCGGTGTCATCTTGGGCAAGTGACTTAACTTCTCAGTGCCTCTGTTTCTTCATCTGTAAAATGGGGGTCATTCCCTCTGATTGAGACTGTGAGTCCCATGTGGGACAGGGACTGTGTCCAACCTGATTATCTTGTATCCCAGTGCTTAGTACAGCATTTGGCTTACAGTTAGCGCTTACCAAGTACCATAATTAATTCATGATTACACATAAATTCAGTGCTGTCTTCTCCTGATAATCTGTTTGTAGCAGATTTATATTTCCAATTTATATTAATGTGTTTCCCTCTAGACTGTAAGTTCTTTGTCGTCAGGGAATCTATCAACTCCTTCGTATCGCACTCTCCCAAGTGCTTAGGTCAGTGCGCTGTACACAGTAAGTGCTCAATAAATGCCACATTGATATATTGATTGTTAGTCTGAATTTTTTTTAGACAAATTTTTCAGGTATCAAAATGGGAAGAAGCCAAGGTTTTCCTTCTGAAGTATTCCAGGTCTACAGTACCCAGAATGTTGTTGAGGCTCCCTATGAATACAGTGGAAGGGACTGTTCCCTCCTTCCCTATACCAAAGGCTTTGGGGCTTAGTAGGTTTGAGCCTGGCTATGACAGAGAAACCAAGTAGTTTTTAAACCAGCATCTTTTATTTTAGGAGTCTAACTTTGTATTCTTTGGGGATTCCATTTCGATGACCTCAGACTTTTCGCACACTAACTGATTTCAGAATCAGTGGTGATTCTTTCCGCTTCCCACTGACCTGTCAAAGACAGGGTCAGATACTGGGATAATGGAATCACACAAAACTATCACGCCTTGCGTTAGACTTAGTCTATCATATACTGCCCTTGTTCATATAAAAATAAGAATAATTGTGGGTATTTGTTAAGCCCTTATTATATGTCAAGCACTGTACTAAACGCTGGGGTGGATACAGCCAAATTGGGCTGGACACAGTCCCTGTCCCAGGTGGAGCTTAGAGTCTCAATCTCCATTTTACGGATGAGGCAACTGAGGCACAGACAAGTGAAATGACCTGCCCAAGGTCACGCAGAAGACAAGTGGCGGAGCCTGGATTAGAACCCATGACCTTCTGACTCCCAGACCCGTGCTCCATCCACTGAGCCGTGGTGCTCATATGAAAGAGGGATGACGTTGGGGTTAGAATTATAAGATTTTTGAGTGAACTAAACAGAGTCATTTACTCTATGGATAAAGAGAAATTACGATGAGTATTGTCTGAGTAACAAAGCCATGCCAGCACTTATAGTTATCCAGAACGTTTCATGGATTACTTAGTAACTGGCCAATTGAAGGTCAAGAAGGAAACGTTCACTGGGACACCAACAAGGAAGTGGAGTTGGATGCTACGTAAACATCGAGCGATGAGGGTATATAAGGGGCCCAGGGTGCAAGGAGGCAAGCAGACATCGGGAATTTCTCCTTGCAACAAAACCCATAACACATCTCCTGCCACCATGGCCTGCAGCCCCTGCTCCACCGGCTTCTGCGGCTTCCCTGGCTGCTCCAGCGGCGGGTGTTCCGGAAGCGGTGCCTTCCCAGAGGGCGGCTCCGGCCCCCTCAGCTGCCGCACCAGGTGGTGCCGTCCCAGCTGCAGCGTGGAGGGCACCTTCCTCCCACCCTGCTGCGTGCTCAGCTGCACCCCACCCTCCTGCTGCCAGCTCCACCACGCCCAGGCCCCCTGCTGCCGCCCGTCCTACTGCGGGCAATCCTGCTGCCGCCCATCTTGCTGCTGCCCCTCCGACTGCGGCCCGCTGGCGTGCGGTCAGCCGTCTTGCGGCCAGTCATCCTGTGAATCAAGCTGCTGCCAGCCCACTTGCTGATGTTTTATCTGCTGAGGATGTATTACCATTAACCAAGCGGGAGAACACTGGTAACCTGTCACATCGCTCGCAACCTCCTCTTACTGCTGCTCGATTTGCTGTTTTCTGAGCTGATTTAAAGCACCAAAACCAGCCTGGAATGGGAATTCCTCAGGATATGGAAGGAGATTTACACCTTCATCATCAGCATTCAGGGAAAATTTCAAGCTATTCTCCGAGACTCAGTTTCCATGACGTTGCCCATCTCTCCTTCCTCTCAACTAATGGCTGTTTAGAACACGATTCCCTAAATGATATCTGAGGGCAAAGAGGACTTAAAATGAACAATAAATCTGACTTGGCAATATGATCTCAGTTCCTTCTTTATTCTTCCAATTATATTCCTTTTGATGATTTTTCTTATCTATATGCTCTCTAGCATGATGGCCAAAGTATATGCCAAAGAGAATATATTGAAATGGGTCTTGGATCTTCTAGAGTAAGCCATTCTACTCATACTTCATTGCCGATTAAAACTGAACTTCTGCTCATTGTGATCACTAGACCTTTTTAAAATGTTTGGGTAACTACCCAATTTCTCCCCATTCAGTATAAGCGTTTTTGTAGTAATAGTATTTATTAAGCACTTACTATATGCAGAATGCTCTACTAAGGCCTGGGAAAGAATAAAGGAGGGAATTGGTCACAGGTCCTGGTGTTCATAGGGCTCACGATCTAAAAATATAATAGAGGAGAGCGTCTGGCAACAAAGACATAAGGAAAGATGAAATAAAGCATTAAGACAACAAAAATATATGGTAAATGCACAAAATAAAAACAATATAGCAGTTTGGATGGAAAGCAAAGGGCGGATTTTGGTGATGTTGTGAAGGTGAGACCTGCAGGTTTTGGTGACGGCTTGGATATGTGGGGTGAAAGAGAGAGCGGAGTCAAGGATAACACCAAGGTTGGGGTCTGTGAGATGGGAAGGATGGCAGTGCCGTCCACAGGGAAGGGAAAGTCAGGGAGAGGACAGGGTTTGATCGGGAATGAACGGCCAGAGAAATAAGAGGAGAATCAGGAGAGGACAGAGTCAGCGAAGCCAAGGTTGGATAACGTGTTGAGGAGAAGCGGAAGTTTCATTCAGGAGGAAGGGGAATAACAGCGTGAGAAGCAGTATGGCTTAGTGGAAAGAGCATGAGTCTAGGAGTCAGAGGATCTGGGTTCTAATCTTAGCTCTGACACTTGTCTGTTGAATAACTTTACTTTTCTCCCATTTTGCAGATAAGAACTCCTTGTTTTACAGAAGAGGAAACTGGCACAGAGAAGTAAAGTGACTTGCCCAAGATCAAAAAGCAGACAAGTGGCAGAGCTGAGATTAGAACCCAGGTCCTCTGACTCGCAGGCCCATGCTCTTTCCAGTAGGCCAAGGTGTCCACAGGTGCTGGATAATTTTATTCATAGGAAGGTCTTGGATTTTAGACTGTAAACTCCTTATGGGTAGGTAATATACCTTGTAATTCTATAGTTTTGTACTATATTTTGTATATTACTGAACATATTTGGCGCTCAATAAATACGGTTGATTCTAACCCCTGCTGTGTGACCTTGGGAAAGTCACTTAACTTCTCTGTGCCTCAGTTATCTCATCTGTACAATGGGGATTGAGACTGTGAGTCCTATATGGGATAGGGACTGTGTCAAACCCCATTATCTTGTATATACCCCTGGACTAAGTACATAGTAAGTGTTTAATAAATGCCAAAATTATTATTAGAGTACCTCTATTTGAAATCTGATCATTTGAGGAGGACCTTTTTTTAGAAATTCTGGGAATCTTTTGGTCCCCTCCACAACAGAATCTAGTCCCCCTAAGCACAAGGCATGAGGCAAGACCTAGCACTTCTTCACTGGGGCCTCTGCATGAAGATAAAGTGAAATGCTTTATTCATTTGATGTATGTTTTATACAGCGGAGAAGCAGCGTGGCTCAGTGGAAAGAGCCCAGGCTTGGGAGTCAGAGGTCATGGGTTCGAATCCCGGCTCTGCCACTTGGCAGCAGTGTGACTGTGGGCAAGTCACTTAACTTCTCTGTGCCTCAGTAACGTCACCTGTAAAATGGGGATTAAGACTGTGAGCCTCACGTGGGACAACCTGATGACCCTGTATCTACCCCAGCGCTTAGTACAGTGCTCTGCACATAGTAAGCACTTACCAATACCAACATTATTATTATTATGACATGGGAATTTAAAATTAAGTGCTCAGAGGAAGAATGTTAATACTGAGTTAAATGTATACTACACCATGATGGAAAACTGTACTCCATTTGTGACATGAACTAAAATGGCAGTCAATCAATCAATCATACTCATTGAGTGCTTACTGTGTGTACTGAGCACTCGGGAGAGTATAATAGAATTGGTAGACATGTTCCCTGCCTACAATAAGGCTACAGTCTAGGGGCCATTAAAGTCAGTCAATCAATCAATCAATCATATTTATTGAGGGCTTATTGTGTGCAGAGCACTGTACTAACCACTTGGGAGAGTACAATTTAACAGTAGAACAGACACATTCCCTTACCACCGTGAGTTTAGAGGGGGAGGCAGACATTAATACAAATAAATGAATTACAGATATATACTTAAGAACTGAGGGTCTGTGGGATGGGGGATGAATAAAAAGAATAAGTCAGGGTGGCACAGAAGGGAGTAGAAGAAAAGGAAAACAGAGTTAAGTCACGGAAGGCCTCTTGGAGGAGATGTGGCTTCAATAAGGCCTTGAATGGGGGGGAAAGGAAGGGCATTCCAGACCAGAGGCAAGACGTGGGCAAGATGTCAGTGCCGAGATAGACAAGATCAAGGCACAATGAGTAGTTGGCATTACTGAAGTGAAGAGTGTGGGCTGACTTGTGGTTGTCGAGTAGTGAGGTGAGGTAGGCGGGGACAAGGTGACTGAATGCTTTAAAGCCAATAGGAGGGTGTTTCTGCTTGATGCAGAGGTGGATGGACAACACTGGAGGTTCTTGAGGAATGGGGAAACACAGACTAAATTTTTTTGTAGAAAAATGATCTGGGCAGCAGAATGAAATATCGAGACAGGAGGCAGGGAGGTCAGCAAGGAGTCTGATACAGTAATCAAGGCAGGGTAGATAAATGTTTGGATTTACATGGTAGCAGTTTGGTTGGAGAGGAAGGGGTGGACTTCAGCGATGCTGTGAAGATTTAAAGATAGATTGAATATGGGGGTTGAATGAGAGAGAGGAGTCAAGGATGATGCCAAGATTATGGGTTTGTGAGACAGGAAGAATGGTGGTGCTGTCTACAGTGATGGAAAATCAGGGAAAGGACAGAATTTGGGTGGGAACCTAAGGAACTCTATTTTGGACATATTAAGTTTGAGGTGACAGCAGGACATCCAACGAGAGATGTCTCGAAGGCAGGAGGAAATGCAAGACCGCAGAGAGGGAGAGAGACGAGGGCTGGAGATGTAGATTGTGGAATCGGGAATCATTCATTCATTCATTCAATTGTATTTACTGAGCACCTACTGTGTGCAGAGAGAGCACGCTACTAAATGTTTGGGAGAGTACAACAATAAACAAAGTCCCTACCCACAACGAGCTTACAGCCTATATGGGGTGAGACAGATAGCAATACAAATAAATAAATTAGAGATATGTACATAAGTGCCGTGGGGCTGGGAGGGGGGAAGAGAAAGGGAGCAAGTCAGGGAGTGGGAGAGGAGGAAAGGGTATGCTTCGTCTGGGAAGCCCTCTTGGAAATGTGCCTTCAGTGAGGCTTTGAAGCAGGGGGAGAGTAATCATCCGTTGGATTTGAGGAGGGTGGGCATTCCAGGCCGGAGGTAGGACGTGGGCGAGGGGTCAGAGGCGAGATGGGTGAGATTGAGGTGGTAGGAGGTGGGAGGTTGAGGAGACTGAGGCGGGAAGCAGCATGGCCTAGCGGCTTGGCAGTTAGAGGCCATGGGTTCTAATCCCGACTCCCCACTTGTCTGCTGTGTGACCTTGGGCAAGTCGCTTCACTTCTCTGTGCTTCAGTTACCTCATCTGTAAAATGGGGATTAAGACTGGGAGTCCCACTTGGGACAACCTGATTACCTTGTATCTACCCCCCGGCACTTGGAACAGTCCTTGGCACATAGTAATATTAGAAGCAGCATGGCTTAGTGGAAAGAGCACGGGCTTGGGAGTCAGAGGTCATGGGTTCAAATTCCAGCTGCCACTCGTCAGCTGTGTGACTCTGGGCAAGTCACTTAACTTCTCCGTTCCTCAGTTACCTCCTCAATAAAATGGGGACCAAGACTGTGAGCCCCATGTGGGACGACCTGATAACCTTGTATCTACCCCAGCGCTTAGAACAGTGCTTGACACATAGTAAGGTTCTTAACAAATACCGTGGTTGTTGTTATTATTAGTTCAACCATCTGCATAGATGTGGTAATTGAAGCCATGGGAGCGAATGTGTCCTCCAAGGGAGTGGGTGTAGATGCAAAATAGTATGGGATCCAGAAGTGAACCTTGAGGGACCCCCCACTTTAAGGCAGAGGAGGAGCCTGTAAATGAGGCTGAGAATGAGTGGCCAGAGACAGGCAGTGAACCAGGAGAGGCAGGCTGGAGATCTCCTCTTGTGATACTGCTGGGAGAGATGGGAGAGTTGGAGGAAGGGACTTTGGAGGGGCAGGGGAGATTTTATGGAGATCATGCCCTATAGTTTTGATTTTCCCAATAAATTAGGTGGCCAGTTCACTGGGGCAAGAGATGGGGAAGAATTGGGGGACAGAGATTGAGGAGGGAGTTAAAAATCTGGGCAGCTGGTGAGGGGAACAGGCATGGGTGTCAATAAGGAGGGAGAAATACTTTTGCCAGGCATAGGGGAGGATCTGTTAAAGCATGAAATAATAATAATAATGATGATGATGAATAGTTATGGTATTTGTAAAGCACTTTCTATGTGCAAAGCACTGTTCTAAGCACCGGGATAGACACAGAGTAACCCGGTTGTCCCATGTGGGGCTCACATTTTAATCCCCATTTGATAGATGAGGAAACTGGGGCACAGAGAAGTTAAGTGACTTGCCTAAGGTCCCACAGCAGACAAGTGGCAGAGCCGGAATTAGAACCCATGACCTCTGACTCCCAAGCACGTGCTCTTTCCACTAAGCCACGCTGCTTCTCTGAAAGGACAAAGTATTTTGTTTTCTTTATTTCTCCATTGCTGATGTCCAAAATCCTTCCTCCAAACAAACAGAATCACTGTGTACGGAAAATGACAATTCGCTTTAATGCTGAGACACTGGCAAGTTTTATGGGTTTACTAAGCATGTCCATAGGCCTCAGTAATGCTTAATGGATGGACTTCAAAGAGCTCCATTCTATGACATAAGGGTTTTGATATTCCTTCTCCATCCTTGCCCTGAAAAGTCTCTGAAGTTGACCTACTTTAAAAACAAAGATGCAAGTATTCATCTTATTGGGTCTTTTAATTGCCGTTTGGTATCTGTAACTCTGAATAAATACCTGGGTTAGTAATCGCAGATGTAAAGAGCCCTGACATAGCAGCAAAGTTATTTCAATTTTTCCTTTGAGCTGTGAAACAAAAATGCAGTTTTCTTGCAGATTAGGCATAGTATAAATGACCGTCTACATCCCGTCTTTCGGCACCAATCAGAGGTATTTATTGAGTGCTTGCTTTGTGCATAGTATTAGGAGCTTGGGAGAGTAATAGTAATAATTATTATGGCATTTGTTAAGCACTTACTATGTGCAAGGCACTGGTACTAAGCACTGGGGTAGATACAAGCAAATTAGGGTGACACAGTCCCTGTCCCACGTAGGGCTCACAGTTTTAACCACCGTTTTACAGAAGAGGGCACTGAGGGACAGAAAAATTAAATGATTTGCCCAAGGTCACACAGCGGGTAGGTGACAGAGCCGGGATTACAATAAAAAAGCAGCTTGGCTTAGTGGAAAGAGGATGGACTTGGGAGTCAGAGGGCGTGGGTTCTAATCCCACCTCCGCCACTTGTCTTCTGTGTGACCTTGGGCAAGTGTTTAGTAGAGTACCAGAAGCATAGTAAGTGCTTAGAAAATACCATTAAAAATTAAAAGAAAGTAGGTATAGAGCGTGGGAATGTAACGTTTGTGTTGGAAAGTTCCTCACTGGGAAAGGGTGACATTTCAGAGGTCCAAGCATGGAACAACTCACTCAGCTTCATTAATCATGTAACTCTGTCTTCAACCAAGGATCTCTTTCACTCTACCTGAGATTAAGAAGGAAGCTCAGAAAGGACAGAAATAAAAATGCATGCACTCAGTGGTGTTTTAGGATACGAAGGCCACCTGAATAAAAAAATAAAGATCTAAGCAACAAAGTGAAGTAACGAAGGGAGAGACGAGAGGCTGGGAGCCTCCCTGATATCTACCCTAATATTTAGAGATGCTCAGTCAAGCAACTGAAACTTTTCGTTCTGTACCCACTAACTTTCCCTATAGTAAAGTAGTGTGTAACACTTGCCCATGAATTTCTCTAAATCCCTTTTCAACTTAATAACTAATTCATTCATTTATTATTTTTGATTATTGAGTGTCTACTGTTTTCAGAGTACTGTTTTACTGTTTTCACCGTACTAGGTGCTTGGTGCCTTAAATAAAAGTTAAAGACATCGTCCCTGCTCTAAAGGAGTTTACATAATATCAACCCACACAACTTTTTGTGGGAGCAAATTCCATATGCTTGCCACCCATTTTCTGAAGAAGTGTTCCCTTTTGTTTTTGTGGAGCAATGTATTGTTACTCTTATTAAGTTTGTTAAGTGCATACTGTGTGTCAAACATCATTCTAAACACTGGAGTAGATAAGAGTTAATCAGGTAAGACATAGTCACTATCTCAAATGGAGGTCACATTCTAGGTATTAGGGAGAACAGGTATTTAATCCTTATTTTACAGTTGAGAAAATCAATCACATTTCCTGAGTGCTTATTTACTGAGAGCACTGTATTAAGCACTTGGGAGAGTACAATATAACAATATAACAGAATTGGTAGACGTATTTCCAGCCCACAATGACCTTATAGTCTAGATGGTGAGACAGACATTAATAATATAAACATATAAATTACAGATATGTGCATGTGTTATGGGTCTGTTAGGGGCGGTGAATAAAAGGAGCAAAGCAGGGCCCCACAGAAGGGAATTGGAGAAGAGGAAATGAGGGCTAAGTCAGGGAAGGCCTCTTGGAGATGTGCTTTCAATAAGGATTTGAAGGTGGGGAGAGTGATCACCTGTTGGAGATGAAGAGTGAGGACATTTTAGACCAAAGGCAGGATGTGGGCAAGAGGTCAGTGGCAAACAGACAAGATTGAGGTACAGTGAGTAGGTTAGCATTAGAGAAGTGAAGTGCGCAGGCTGGGTTTTCATAGGAGAGAAGGTATGTGAGACAGGAAGGGGCAAGGTGATTGAGTGCTTTAAAGCCAATAGTAAGGAGTGTCTTCTGATGTGGAGGTGGAGGGGCAACCACTGGAGGTTCTTGAGGAATGGGGAAATGTGGATTGAATGATTCTGTATAAAAATGATCTATACAACAGAGTGAAGTATGGATTAGAGTGGGAAGAGATGGGAAGCAAGGAGGTCAGCAGGGAGGCTGATACAGTAATCATGGCGGGATAGGATAAATGCTTGGATTAACAAGGTAGCAGTTCGATTGGAGAGGAAAGGGTGGATTTTAGTGACGTTGTGAAGGCTGAACTGATAGGATTTAGTGACAGATTGAATAGTGTATTGAATATGAGAGATGAATTGAGGTTGATGCCAAGGTTATTGAGTTGTGAGATGGAAAGGATGGTAATTCTGTCTTCAGCGATGGGAAAATCAGAGGAAGGACAGGGTTTGGGAGGGAAGATAAGGCGTTCTGTTTCGGACATGTTAAGTTTGAGGTGATGGCTGAACATCCAAGTATAGATGTCTTGAAGCCAGGAAGAAATGTGAGACTGCAGAGAGAGAGAAAGAGAGACAGAGAGATTAGGTTTGAAGTTGTAGATTTGGGTATCATCCACATAGAGGGGATGGTTGAACCCATGGGAGCAGATGAGTTTCCAAAGGAGTGGGTGTAGATAGAAAACAGAAGGGGTCCCAAGAACTACAACTTGCGGGAATCCCACAGTTAGAGGGTGAGAGCCTGAGAATGAGAAGCCGGATAGGAAGAGAAACACGAGTGGACAGTGTCAGTAAAGACAAAGCTGAATGATGCTTCCGGGAGAAGGGGGTGGTCGACAGTGTCGAAGACATCTAAGAAGTTGAGGAGGATTAGAAATTTAGGATCAGAGAAGTGAAATGACTTTTCTAAAATCACGCAGCAGGCAAGAGGCAGAGGTGGGATTAGAACCCAAGTCCTCTGACTCCCAGGTCCGTGCTCTTTCCATTATGCAACGCTGTCCCTCTTCTTGCCCTGAAGCATCGGTGAATAAAAATTCCATAATTCCACACTTGCCTAGGCCATGCCCTTCATGAGTTTATCTACTTCAATCCTGTCCTTTCTCAGTCTGAATTTGTTCAGATTGAATAGTTCTAATTTTCACTGTCTATCCTCCTGAAATTTCCCTCTGCACCTCCTCAAAATCCTCCGGTGGTTTTCATTTCCTGCAGAATCAAGCAGAAATTCATTACCAATGGCTTTAAGGCTCTATAGTAATTTCCCTATTTTACATATCAGCTCTCATTCTTCACTTCTCCCAAGCCCATATCTTGTTTTGCGCTGCACCTCTTCCAACCCTTTGCTCACGCTATTCCCCTGGCCTAAGAAAAATAATCATTATGGCATTTGTTAAGCGCTTACAAGTGCTGGGAAAGGTACAAGATTGTCAGGTTGAGGTACAGAGACTGTGTCCAGAGGGCTCCTAGTCTTAACTCCCATTTTACAGATGAGCCAACTGAGGCACTGAGAAGTGAAGTGACTTGCCCAAGATTGCCCAGCAGACAAGTGACAAAACAGAATTAGAACCCAGGTCCTTCTGACTCCCTAGCCCATGCTCTATCCACTAGGCCATGCTGCTTCTCATTCCAACCCAAGGCCTTCTCATTTCTTCCCACTTCAGCTCCACCAGATCTCAGCCTTCACTATATTGACAGCCCACCTAAAATCCTTCTCCTCCAGGAAGACTTCTTTGTTTAATTTCCAACACTCTAACTCACATCAACTCAAGACCCATCACACTCTTTATCTCAGTGCTTAGTCCAGTGCTTGGTTCAGAGTAAATACTTTACAAACATCACAAATATTAGAATTTATGTACTTATTCCCACTCTCCACACAAATATAGGTGTTTCACTGATTTATTCTGATATTTTGCCTTCTCATACAATATTCATATTTAGAATATGAGGCCCCCCCCCCTCCGACAGTGTGACTGGATCTGTGTCCAACCTGATTATTCTGTTTTTACTCCAGTGCCTAGTACAGTGTCTGTTTTAACAAATTCCTAACAATTACTATAAAATAATGAAATTTTGTTCTTGTTTTTCCTGCTATTCTTATTATTTGTAAAAAAAAAAATGTCTGACCACCCCCATTAAATTGTAAAATCTGTGAGAGTAAGGAAGGTGTCTTTTGCTTCTGGCATACTCTCTAAATTTCTCTGCACTCAGTGACTACTGAATATCACTGATTGCTGGATTTATTATTTTGGATATAAATTGTCTTAGAGAAAGCCTAAGCTCACTGCATCCTTCCCCATACTCATTCCGTCCAAACTGGGGAATCTGTTCTTTGCAGAGACATCATTTAAGAAATAGTTGCAAACAAGAGGACTCCACAATAGGAGCCTAGGAGATACTTCCAGAGGGATCTAATTTTCCCAAGAATTAAGATGCCACCTGATTCCTCTCTATCAACCTGCCTTTCTCTTCAAAGTCAAATGATTAGATATAAGCCCCAGGCAATGTATTCTTTCCATTGGTTCATTCTGAGCCAACTTGAATGTTCAATCAATCAACCACAGTTCATCAAATCTGCCCTTTTATAACTATTGTTTAATCTATTCCTTTCTTAGGGACTTTATACGGTAGCTTCTCAGGTTAACTATCTGAGTACAACATTACCCCATAAACTAAATTATCAGGCTGTAGGAGAAACTCCATTTCTTTTCCTTGACAAGCCTGTCCTTCTCCTTCTCTCGATCACACCCCTACGCCCCACCCTCAGCTAGGCGTAATGAGAGAGGCCCATCGGCAGCAGCAGCATTAGCAAGAAGCATTTTGCAACCTGAAGAGAGGGATTCTCCCTGCCCTCCTCTTAACCCTAGCTGAATCATACATATATGGATGTTTGTTTTGATTCCCTTAGCTGTAAATGCTTTCATTTCTGCCTCCCCTGTTGGAATGTAAGCTTCTTCTGGGCAGGAATGTGCTTTGAGGAAGCCTCTGTCCTTCTTTCCCAGTCGCACTTCACAGTTGTAGTATAGTAGCTTTAGAAGGAGCATTTTTAAATACACTGTACTAGGTTAAGGCCCCCACAACATACCATTAGTATCTTAATTCACCACCCCTGCATCCAAAACAACTTGAATTGGTAGTGAGGGGGACGATTTAGGGGCAAGACAAGGTGGAAAGAGGGAGGAATGGGACCTGAGGAGATGGAGGAAAAGGGGAGTGGGAAAGAAGGACGAGTGTGTAGGGGAGGAGATAAAAAAATGGAAGCAGCAGTGGAGAAGGGGATGTAGGGAGGTGGGGTCAGGGAGGTGGCTTAGGCAGTAGATTGTCAACAGGATGGAAAAAGGAGAAGGGGTGATGTTAGCCCTCTCTTCTCTCATTTGCCTGCCGCCACATCTCATATCATTTGGACTGGGTCCCTACTTCCTCTTTTTTCGGTCCACCCTCCCCCACCTCCCACCTTGTTCTTCAGGGAGAAGCAGGTCTTCCTCTAGGGAGTGTCATCTTAACCTTCTATTGTGAGGCAATTTGAACAGAGCCCTTATTTTCCCCTCTACCTCGTTCCTTCCCCTCTTTCTTGCCTCCTGCCTTCCTCCCAACTTCCCTTTTCTCTCTCATCATTCACCCTCTTTTCCCCCTTATCCCCTCTAAACTGTGAGCTCATTGTGGGCAGGGAATGTGTCTACCAACTCTGTTGCACTGTACTCTTCCAAGCTTTTAGTACAGTGCTCTGCATACGCTAAGGACTCAGTGAATACGACTGATTGATTGACTGGCGTAGTAATATGCTAGTCGTGTTGTTGAGGATCTCAATCAAATGCAAGGAACTTAAAAATGAGTTTCTACAACTGCTATATCGCCACTGTGAAGGAATGGCGAATGGGGAACTGAAAGAGCCAGTGGCCCCAGGTAATGGATTGCTACCATAAAACTGTCCGTCATGTGACATACGCACGTCCAAACAATGAAGATGGATGTTGGATAATAATGACCCTCTTTGATCTGTGAAGATGAAACATCAAGAAGGAGGGCAATGGGTAGATAACTCTTGAACCACCTAGAGCGCCGAGAGAGGGTTCAACAGAATTTGGGGATGATGAAAATAACAACG
The DNA here is from genome assembly GCF_004115215.2 of Ornithorhynchus anatinus. Classification (NCBI taxonomy): domain Eukaryota; kingdom Metazoa; phylum Chordata; class Mammalia; order Monotremata; family Ornithorhynchidae; genus Ornithorhynchus; species Ornithorhynchus anatinus. Next base: position 14,457,099 of record NC_041738.1, on the reverse strand, counting down.
ATGACGATGGTGGTGATGATGAAGAAGAAGGAAAAACATAATTAAGTAGGGGATGATCAACTTCTAAAGCTACTCAGAATGTTTTACAAATAACTCAGTAACAGACCTACTGGAGGTAAGGAAGGAAACGTTCACTGGGGCCCTAACAAGGAGGTGGAGTTGGTTGCTGAATAAACACCAAGCGATGAGGGTATATAAAAGGCACAGGATGCAAGGAGGCAGACAGACATCAGGAACCTCTCCCTGTAAGAAAACCCAAAACACATCTCCTGCCACCATGACCTGCAGCCCCTGCTCCACCGGCTTCTGCGGTTTCCCTGGCTGCTCCAGCGGCGGATGTTCCGGAAGCGGTGCCTTGCCAGAGGGCGGCTCCGGCCCCCTCAGCTGCCGTACCAGGTGGTGCCGTCCCAGCTGCAGCGTGGAGGGCACCTTCCTCCCACCCTGCTGCGTGCTCAGCTGCACCCCACCCTCCTGCTGCCAGCTCCACCACGCCCAGGCCCCCTGCTGCCGACCATCCTACTGCGGGCAATCCTGGTGCCGTCCATCTTGCTGCTGCCCCTCCGACTGCGGCCCGCTGGCGTGCGGTCAGCCGTCTTGCGGCCAGTCATCCTGCCTGTCACCCTGTGAACCAAGCTGCTGATAACCTATTTGCCAAGAGGAGAGTGGTTTAAGAAGAAAAAGACTGCAAAATCATTATCACCACGCTGCTACATTTTCATTTTGGCATCCTGCCTCAGGAATACTAACTCTCCATTGTATTCCGAAGTGATTCCACGCAGCAGGGAAACCTCCCTCCTCCACCCATCCAACATTCTCCCGGACAAGAAAGCAGGTCTTGATGTGATGAAGGAAAACCAGCTTTTGTTTCCTGGATCTCCATCTGACATGCCAAGATCTTGAGCTGAGATCCTTCTTCCAGTCTAATCTCTCTCTCATTTCAGGTTTCTTCTGGCCTTTTCCCTTTCTTCCAGTTTTCCTCCCCTTCCTGGTTTCAGGAGAGTCTTCACTGAACAGATGATTCTGAATCACTTTCTAATAAACATCATATATTTGGCATAACAAACCCAGTTCTCTTTCTTCATTAAGTGCGTTGATGGTATATCTATCAATCAGTGGTATTTACTGAGCACCTGCTGAGAGCAGAGCACTGTAATAGTATTAGCCTTTATTAAGCACTTTCTGTGAGCAGAGTATTTCTAAGACTGAGAGCCTAACGTGGGACAAGGACTGTGTTTGACTTGATTAACCTCTATCCACTCCAGTGCTTAGAACAGTGCGTTTCCCATAGTACGTGCATAAAAATGCCATAACGATAATAATCCTAAGCGCTGTGACACTGTAACTGATTGGTGACAGACACGTCAGGAGTGATGAAACAATAAAACTCCAAAAAAAGAACAAAAAGATAATACAAAACCAAAAATCAATAGGAGCTGTGCTGGTGGAGAGGAATTTCAGGCTCTTCGACACTTAGAGTCCATTCATTCATTCAGTATTATTTATTGAGCGCTAACTATGTGCAGAGCATTGTACCAAGGTACACCCATCGCTACCCGATTAGACTGTAAGCCCGTCAAAGGGCAGGGACTGTCTCTATCTGTTGCCCATTTGTACATTCCAAGCGCTTAGTACAGTGCTCTGCACATAGTAAGCGCTCAATAAATACTATTGAATGTATACAGCAACGGAAACCAATAGCCCTCATCACTCGGGAACCAATATCCTAAGCTTTTGTACTAAGTACAGTAGAAGCAAGCACAGGTTCCCTGCTCTCAGATATTTCATAAAAGTCCCACTGAGATAGATTCACTTTTGTTTTGTTAGGCAAAATATTCCATAGTACATACACCAAAGACAGATTTCACATTACTTCAGATTCACTTTTTCTTTTTAAAGCCTAATCCTTTGGGTACCACAATTAGGAATTATTAGGATATTCCCTATCTGCTGGCACAGAGAAAAGGCTTTAAAAAAACACACCATAAAATCCCTGCCAAGCAAGGTAATAATAATAATAATGTTGATATTTGTTAAGCCCTTACTATGTGCGGAGCACTGTTCTAAGTGCTGGGGTAGATACAGGGTAGTCAGGTTGTCCCACGTGAGGCTCACAGTTAATCCCCACTTTACAGATGAGGTAACTGAGGCACAGAGAAGTGAAGTGACTTGCCCACAGTCACGCAGCTGACAAGTGGCAGAGCCGGGAGTCGAACCCATGACCTCTGACTCCGAAGCCAAGGCTCTTTCCACTGAGCCACGCTGCTTCCCCAAGGTATCAGGGAGACTACACAGATGGAGAATGGCCAGAGTACCTAGTTGGTAGGAATAAACAACATCTTTCATAACTTGTACCACTTGCCCTTTCACCCTCAGTTTGAACAAAAAAAATTACATTCCAGAATTTCTAACCATTCATTCAATTGCATTTATTCAGCATTTACTGTGTGCAGAGCACTGCATTAAGTGCCTGGGAGAGTACGAGATAACAGTAAGCAGACACATTCCCTGTCCACAACAAGCTTACAGTTCTGCCACTTATCAGCTGTGTGACTGTGGGCAAGTCACTTAACTTCTCTGTGCCTCAGTTACCTCATCTGTAAAATGGGGATTAAGACTGTGAGCCCCACGTGGGACAACCTGATTCCCTTGTGTCTACCTCAGCGCTTAGAACAGTGCTCTGCACATAGTAAGCGCTTAACAAATACCAACAATAATGAGAGCTCCAGAGAGGGTCACCAATAACTATTTCTTTTGGGTCGAAACATGTCTGATTGTCGAAGATTTGCAGGAGGAAAAATGCCTTCTTTGGGTCTCTGGTAAGTGGGATACTACAGCGGAAGAGCGAGGAGGTTTCTTAGTGGTTTCCAAGATAGCTGGCGAGGCTTAAACAAACACTTCCTGTATCTCCTGGCATCTACCCGAGAACTGGCCGCGGGGGGGGTGGGGACTGATTCATATTTAATAATGTTGGTATTTGTTAAGCGCTTACTATGTGCAGAGCACTGTTCTAAGTGCTGGGGGAGATACAGGTTGATGAGGTTGCCCCACGTGGGGCTCGCAGTCTTAATCCCCATTTTACAGAAGAGGGAACTGAGGCCCAGAGAAGGGAAGTGACTTGCCCACAGCCCCCCAGCTGACAAGCGGCAGAGGCGGCATTCGCACCCATAACCTCGGACTCCCGAACCCTTGCTCATGCCACCAAACCACGATGCTTCTCTTAATAATAATGGTGGTACTTGTTAAGCGTGCTCACTCTGTGCAAAGCACTGTTCTAAGAGCTGGGGGGATACAGGGTGATCAGGTTGTCCCACGTGGGTCTCACAGCTTTTATCTCCATTTTACAGATGAGGGAACTGAGGCCCAGAGAAGGGAAGTGACTTGCCCACAGTCACCCAGCTTGTCCCACACGAGGCTCCCAGTCTTCATCCCCATTTTACAGATGAGGTCACTGAGGCCCAGAGAAGTGAAGTGACTTGCCCACAGTCCCCCAGCTGACAAGCGGCAGAGGCGGCATTCGCACCCATGACCTCGGACTCCCGAACCCTTGCTCTTGCCACCGAACCACGATGCTTCTCTTAATAATAATGGTGGTACTTGTTAAGCGTGCTTACTCTGTGCAAAGCACTGTTCTAAGCGCTGGGGGGATACAGGGTGATGAGGTTGTCCCACGTAAGGCTCACAGTTTTAATCCCCATTTTCCAGATGAGGTCACTGAGGCCCAGAGAAGTGAAATGACTCGCCCACAGTCCCCCAGCAGACAAGTGGCGGAGGCGGCATTCGAACCCATGACCTCTGACTCCCCAGCCCGGGCTCTCGCCCCCGAGCCCCGCTGCTTAAGACGTGAGACACCGTGGTTCCCCTTGGATCTACTCAGCGCTTAGAACAGGGTTGGGCCCGGAGTAAGCGCTTAAGATTGGCCCAAAAGTTGTGCATTCGTAGCCGAGCTCCCGGATCCCTCCGTCCCTTGCCCCCGGCCCCCCTCGGCGCTTCTCCTCTCGGGGCTCCGGCCGCTCACCTGCCGAGGGAACGAGCGGGCGGCCGAGCCGAAGGTCAGCGCAAAGTGGGCACCGCGGCGAGGACCGACCGGGCCGCCGAACGCCGACCGCCCCGCAAGATGTTCCGCAGAACATCCCTGCAAAACAGCCCAAATCCAGGAACATAGTCCTTATTTCCCCGGCTTCAAAGCCTTATTGAAGGCACATCTCCTTCAAGAGGCCTTCCCTGACTGAAACCCTCCTTTCCTTCTCTTCCACTCCTTTCTGCATTTCCTCAGACTTGCTCCCTTTATTCATCTCCCCCTCCCAGCCCCACAGCACTCATGTATGTATTCTGCAATCTATTTATTTATCCACATTAAATGTCTGTCTCCGCCTCTAGACTGTGAGCTCATTATGGTCTGGGAATGTGCGCGTTTATTGTTATATTGTACTCTCGCAAGCGCTTAGTATAGTGGTGTGCACACAGTAAGCACTCAATAAATGCGATTGAATGAGTCTCACAAAGAGGGGGGTTAGAAAAACTTAAACATCTGGACTGTGGGGGAAAAAAAAAAATCTTGGTCGGGAGGATATTTAATAATGTTGGTATTTGTTAAGCGCTTACTATGTGCAAAGCACTGTTCTAAGCCCTGGGGGGATACAGGGTGATCAGGTTGTCCCATGTGGGGCTCACAGTTTTCATCCCCATTTTACAGATGAGGTAACTGAGGCACAGAGAAGTGAAGTGACTTGCCCACAGTCACACAGCTGACCAGTGGCAGAGCCGGGATTCGAACCCACGACCTCTGACTCCAAAGCCCGTGCTCTTTCCACTGAGCCACGCTGCTTCTCTACTTCCCAAACCAATAACACTCCCCACTTTTATATTATTGTGCACCAACCCGGCATATCTTATAAAAACTTCCTGTCTACCGCTTGCTGAGACCCACCATGCACGGCTTGATAGATGCAGCTTGATCTAGTGGATAGAACCTGGGTTTGGGAGTCGCAGGTTCCGCGGTTTCTAATCCCGGCTCCAACTCATGTCTGCTATGTGACCTCAGACAAGCCACTTCACTTCTCTGGGCCTCTGTCACCTCATCTGGAAAATGGGGATCGTGAGTCCCAAGTGGGACAGCAACTGTGCCCAACCCGTTTTGCTGGACTCTACCCCAGGGCTTGGCACATAGTAAAAGCTTAACAAATACCACGATGATTATCATGATTACTATTGTTGAACGGTCCTAGATCCTCCCCATGGCTCCCCTGGGAGCTTTGCTTGGGATTCTCTGCATATTCTGGGGAACAAGTATTCTTACGCGATTAAACTATGATCTTATAACGCATTGAACTGTTGGGGCTTTTTTATTGCAGTGCCGGTATCTGACCCCAACCCTCTTTTTCTAACAATCTACATACCAGGGAAAGCAAAATTAGGAAGCTTTACAGTTATTCACTCATTCAGTCATATTTTTTTGACGGCTTACTGTGTGCAGAACACCGTACTAAAGGCTTGGGAGAGGACAATGCAACAATAAACAGACACATTCCCTGCTCAGGATTCAGCTGTGGGCCTGGTTTCATAAATCAGGACACAACAGGGTGTGTACTTGCTAGACACTGGAGAATTTGTCTACGAACTGTAGATGTCTTATGCTGACTAGAAGGGAGTTTTTCACTAATTTCTTTTTATAGTCACTTAAATGGCCATTTCAACATTTTGTTGGCCAGACATTTTAAAAATGAAAATAACAACTATTATTATTACTATTAAGACTACTAATAACAGCATTTGTTAAGCAGCTACTGTATGTAAAGTACCGTTCTAAGCACTGGAGAAGATACAGGATGATCAGGTGGAACACAGTTCCTGCTCCACACAGAATTCACAACCCGAATCCCCAGTTTACACATGAGCTAACTGTAGCACAGAGAAGTTAAGTGACTGGCCCAAGGTCACACTCCAGGCACGTGTCAGAGAGATTATTAGATCCCAGGTCTTCTGACTCTCAGGCCTGTGCTCGTTCCACTAAGCCGTAGTAAGCCACACTCCCACCTTCTCCTTTCTTTGGATTTTTCCTACTTGGTTGGCTGCACTTCTCCCTATCCCAGCCCTCCCCGGGGTGATCGTACACAGGAGGGCAGAGGAAAAAAAAAGGATGGAGGTGTTTGGCAGGAGGTGGGGGCTATTTTTTTTTTTGAAGGGCAGCCACAAGTAAAAGAAGTGACATCTTTAAAGGTGCCCAACAGCTATTTGCATTTTAAAAGAAATAACTCACTTCTGAATGAAAAGTTTGTTGTCAAACTCCTAAATACATTTGGATCAGGCTGAATTATTTTGGGGCTTTTTTTTTTTCAGAAATTTTTCTTTTCACTTTGTCCCTGCACTAATGACCTATTCTTCATAAAGACAGATGGGTGCATTTAAAATAGTGGATTTCAGATGCATTTTCAATAAAGGAGTACATATGGTAATATTTTAGTATATTTTTATTTCATTATGTTAATGGAATTCACCTTTTTGAATAGGTAAGGAAAATATACTAGCTCTATGGCTGTCTCCTGAAACTTTAAGGGTTTTCAAGGCAGATTTTTTTCTAGATCATCTGAAAAACTGATAGCACAGGAGTCTGCATTTTTCGCTTGAAAACATTAATGAACATAACTTTTTTTAAACTTTCCCTCATTTTTATTATTCATTCTCCTCTCATTCAGGATTGAATTACCCTATGTTGATATTTTGCATGGGGTCTATACTAGCCTCCATGGATGGCTCAAGTGAGAAATGAACTGGAAGCTAAGGTCAAAAGCTTAAATTATATTTTATTTGTCATCATTTTACTATTTATTCTCCTCTCACCATAGTGTTTACATCGACACTTTGCAAACGAGTTTATAAATGTCCCAATCCCCATTAGCTCAGAGTTTTCCAATCAAATGGAAACTTTAAAACTCTTCCAGTCAGTTGCTTAGATTCTCTTGCAACCCTGCCTTTGAGCATAATGGATTGCATTAAATGCAAGGTAAAACTTGGAGTGAGTTAACACATGACAGTTACATGGTAGTCATTATATTCATCAATCAATCAACGGCTGTATTAAGCGCTTACTAGGTTCGGAGCCCTGTAGGGAGTGCTTGGCAAAGTATAATAAAGCTGTCAGACACAATCTCTGCCCACAAGGAGCTTAGAGTCTGCAGAGGGAGACAGACAGTAAAATAAATTACAGGTAGGGGAAATAATAGAGTTGAAAATATTTACCCAAGTACTGTGGGGCTGGGGTATCAAAGTATTACATTTCTAGGTGTCAGTCATGCCAACAATAATAATAATGATACTCTTTAAGCTCTTACTATGTGCCAAACACTTCAATCATTCATTCCGTCGTGTTTATTGAGGGCTTACCGTGTGCAGAGCACTGTAATCAACACTTGGGATAGTACAATATAGCAATAAACGGACACATTCTCGGCCTACAGTGAGCTGACAGTCTAAAGGAGGTGACAAGCACTTATAATAACTAAGCGCTGGGGTAGATACAAGTCATTCAGGTTGGACACAGTCCCTGTCCCATATGGGGTTCACACTCTGAGGCCCAGAGAAGTTAAGTGACCTGCCCAAGGTCACAGACCTGACGTGTAGCAGAGCTGGGATTAGAGCCCAAGGTACTTCTAACCTCCAGGCCCACGTTCTATCCACTAATGAGAAGTGACGTGGCTTAGTGGAAAAAGCACAGCCTTGGGAGTCGGAGGACGTGGGTTCTAATCCCACCTCCACCGCCTGTCTCCTGTGTGATCTCGGGCAAGGCACTTCATTTCTCGGGGCCTCAGTTACCTCATCTGTAAAATGGGGATCGAGACTGTGAGCCCCACATGGGGCAGGGAGTACTGTCTCCAACTCGATTTGCTTGTAGCCATCCCGGTGCTTAGTCCAGTTTTTGGCATGCTGCTTCTCTATAATAATGGCTATTGTTAAGCACTGACCATTTGTCAGGGACCGTACTAACTGCTGGGGTGAATACAGGCAAATTGAGTTGGACACAGTCCCTGTCCCATGTGGGGCTCACAGTCTCAATCCCCATTTTCCAGTTGAGGTAACTGAGGCCCAGAGAAGTCAAGTGATTTGACCAAGGTCACACAGCAGACAAGTGGCAGAGCCAGGATTAGAACCCATTACCGTCCGATTCCCAGGCCTATCATTTATCTACTACACCATGCTGCTTCTCCAACTTACTGAGCGCTTACTGGGTGCAGAACTCTGTACTAAGCTCTTGAGAGAGTACGATACAACAATAAGTAGACACATTCCCCGCCCACAAAGAGTTCACAGACTAGAGGGGGAGTCAGACATTAATATTAATACCTCTTATCTTCCCACCCAAACCCTGTCCTCCGGCTCACTTTCACCTCACTGTTGACGGCACCGCCATCCTTCCTGTCTCAAAAGTCTGTAACTTTGGCATTATCCTTGACTCCCGTCTCTCAATCCACCCACATATTCACTAAATCCTGTCAGTTCTACCTTGGCAACAGTGCCAAAATCCACCCCTTCCTCTCCGTCCAAACTGCTACTACATTAATGTAAGCACTTATCCTAACCCGTCTTGATCACTGTATCGCTTAGTACAGTGCTCTGCACATAGTAAGCGCTCAATAAATACTATTGAATGAATGAACGAATGAATATTGTATCAGCTTCCTTGCTGCTCTCCCTGCCTCCTATCTCTCCCCACTCCAGTCCACACCGCTGCCTGAATCATTTTCCTTCAAAGCCGTTGAGACCATGTTTCCCCAATCCTCAAGAAACTCCAGTGGTCGCCCATCGCCCTCTGCATCAGACAAAACTCCTCACCGTGATCTTTGAAGCACTTAATCAATCACCTCGTCCCTTCCTACTTCACCTCACTACTCTCCTATTACAACAGCCCGTACACTTCGTTCCTCTAATGCTAACCTTCTCACCGTACTTCGATCTTGTCTGACTCGCCGTCAACCTTTCGCCTATATCCTACCTCTGGCCTGGAACACCCTCCCTCCCCCTATCAGACAGATAATTGCTCTCCCCCACTTCAAATCCTTATTGAAGGCACATCTCCTCCAAGAAGCCTTCCCTGACTAAACCATCCTCTCCTCTTCTCCCATTCCCTTCTGCACTGATCTTACTTGTTCCTTCATTCATCCTCCCTCCCATCCCTATGGAACATATGCATATACCTGTATCTGTAAATTATTTATGTATTTATACTGATGTGCATCTCCCCATTTGGACTGTGAGCTCGTTGTGGGCAGGAATGTGTCTGTTTGTCGTTACATTGTCCTCTCCCAAGCTCATAGTAAAGTGCTTTGCACACAGTAAGGGCTCCATAAATATGATTGAATAAATGAATATAAATAAATTACATATATGTACATAAGTGCTGTGGAGCTGGGAGGGGAGATAAAGAGAGCAAGTCAGGATGATGCAGAACAGAGTGGGAGATGAGGAAAGGAGGGCTTAGTCAGGGAAGACCTCTTGGAGGAGATGTGCCTTCAGCAAGGGCTACCTCAACTGCCAATTCTGGAGGGGGACACCTGGGCCCCTTTCACAAGTTGTCTATCCCCCGCCTCACTTAGGGTTGAACTACTTAGAGGATGACTTCCCCTTTAAGAGGGCGGCCTTGTTCCTGGGGCGATAATTTGCAGAGAAGATGTGTGGGCGAAGTTGCTGCGGTGTCAGAGCCAGGGTCATGCCAGGGCAGCATGTGGGGGCCAGAGCTGAGCTTCAAATTGGGGGTTCCCACATGGTCTCCTCCTCTGGCCCTTTCATCAACAGAGAAATTTAAAACAGTCATCACCCCCCCCCCCCCCCCCCGAGAAAAAGAGGGAGGGAAGAAGGGCATGCAGGGAGATTGCAAGTCAAATAAAGTACCGCCATTCCCACACTGGGTGTTGTACGTGTGGCGACCATCAGTCGATTAATCAGTGGTATTTATTGAGCACTTACTATGAGCAGAGTACTGTGCGAAATGCTTGGGAGAGTACAATACACCAAAATTAGTTGTACTGTACAAAGCAGCGGGGCTCAGTAGGGAAGCAGCGGGGCTCAGTGGAAAGAGCCCGGGCTTGGGAGTCAGAGGTCGTGGGTTCGAATTCCGGCTCTGCCACTTGTCAGCTGTGTGACTGTGGGCAAGTCACTTCACTTCTCTGTGCGTCAGTGACCTCATCTGTCAAATGGGGATTAAGACTGTGAGCTCACGTGGGACAACCGGATTACCCTGTATCTACCCCCAGCGCTTAGAACAGTGCTCTGCACATAGTAAGCGCTTAACAAATACCAACATTATTACTGTACTGTATTGTGAGACACCCGATCTGATTATCTTGTAACTATATGATCCTAGCTCCAGCCATCTTTGAAAGGTCTGGTTTGGGCGCCATCTTCATGACTTCCCAAACTATACCCACTTTGGAAGGATCAGGAGGGCTGTCTGCACCACTGGCAGTTCGAGTCGTGCAACTCTGGAAGGCAGCTGGGAGGAAGAGGCAGGCTGAGCCTGGGGCTACAGCCCTTCAGGTCCCTGTGCTAAAAGTTTTTAAAAGTTAGTTCTTCCCACACTTTATTTCCCTCTACTGAGCACTACAGCTATTGCTGCTGCTTTCTTCTCCCTCAGCAGTAAAAAGTTGCCCTGTGAATCTGAAGAGCAGCCTGTTGATAGAGACAACACCAAAAGTCTTTGGGAGCCGAGAAAGATTAATTCCTTGACCAATGTCAACGGAGGAGGGAGTTTAACACATCAAGAGATCGATAAAGGAAGAAGTGGGATTAACTAAATCATACTGGATGTGGAAATAAATCACTGCAGGGTGCTTAGGGAGGCAGGGTGGTCTAGTGGAAAGAGCACATGACTGGGAGTTAGGAGACCTAGGTTTTATTCCTGTCTCTGCTATTTGGCTGCTGTGTGACTTTTGGCAAGTCACTTAACCTCTCTGGGCCTCAGTTTCCTCATCTGGATTATGGAGATAAATACTTGTTCTCTCTCCCTTTTAGCCTGAGCCCTGTGTGAGCTAGGGATTACTCTGCCCGATCTGATTATCTTGTAACTATCTAATCCTGGCTTCACCACGTGCCTGCTCTGTGGTCTTGAGCAAGTCAATAAACTTCTCTGGATTTCAGTTTCCTCATCTATAAAATGAGGATTATATGCTTGTTCTCCCTCTCCCTTAGAATGTGAATCCTACATGGAACACGTACTGTGTCCAATCTAATTATCTATTATCTACCCCAGGGTAAACAGGGTAAGGGGTTTCCACTGCATCCGACATGGTAAATCCTCAGCAAAAACCACAGTCATTATGATTATCAATATTAACCTTCACTTAGCACAGTACTTGGCATAAGAAAGTCTTTAATTAATTAAATCATGATTATTCTTATTCACTGAAAGGAAAAACACATGACGTTAAATCTACAAAGGAGTTTAGAAACTAGAATATCAGCGGCAACATTTTTTCTAAATTTAAAATTGTTAAATATATGTCACCTAAGAGCTTGGAGGCAACATCTAAGTAGAGTGCTTATATTTAGGGCTTTAAACTCTGTTCTTTCTTCATTTATTTGTCTGCCTCACCAGCTAGAAAACTCCTTGAGGGCAGAATTCATATCTATTAAATCTTCTGTATTCTCCCAAAGCTTAGAAATAGTGCTTAGCACAGAGTAAGTGCTCACTAAATACTGACTGACTGAAATCTAAGAAATGAAAACTCCAAAGCTAAATAGGTAACTGAACACTCTTTTTCTGCTTCAATTACCCTCTTAACTGAAAAAGGCTTGTTATGACTGTACCAGCCCCAGCTGGGAAAAGACTACAGAGGAACGATAGTTTGAAAACCCTGTTTAACATGAACATCCATTTACAAGAAATGTGTTTCAAGATCAAAAAATCACAAAGCACAAGCTGTGAAAGTTTCTAGTTTATGAAATTGCCCTCAGAAGCAGCTTGGCCTAGTGGATAGAGCACAGGACTGGGAGTCAGAAGGACCAAGGTTCTGATTCCAGCTCTACCACCTGTCTGTTGGGTGACCTGGAGAAAGTCACTTAACTTTTCTAGGTCTCAGTTACTTCATCTGTAAAATGGGGATTAAGAATGGGGGCCCCTTGTGGGACAGGGACTGTGTTCGACCTATCAGCTTGTATCTACTGCAGAGCTTAGTAGAGTGCCTGCAACATAGTAAGCACTTAAGAAAAACCATCATAAATAAGTTAAGGGATGATGTTTTGATACCAAAAGAAGCAGGTGGAATCCTGCCTCTGGTCACCCCACAAAATAAGATTCAACTCAAACACGGACTGTTTCAAAAAAATTATCTATGCTCTTCCAATATCAATATTACAGTTTCTCCATTGCCGATTATTTCCAATCAGAAATTATAAAGCTTCTTAGAATAACTAGGGAAAAGGTTCAATCTAAGAATGCTCCATGCTTTAGTTGTTTTTAGTAATGCAGTCAGATTGTCATGTGATACACTCAGTCATGTAAAATGAGGGTTGACTTTTAGATTGTGTATAATGACGGGACTCTATAAACAAAGAAAATTAGACACTTATTTGAGAGGGCAAAGGTTCAGATTTGATGAGGCTTAATTAAGCAATGAACTAAATTAATATTTTAACATCACTTATAATATTTTATAAAAAATTCAAGCACCAGGTTATCATTAAATTTGTAAGAAGGAAGAGATTGAATGTCAGATAAATACCAAGTGATGTGGATGTATAAGAGGCCCAGGTTGCAAGGAGGCAAGTAGGCTTCAGGAACTTCTCTTTGCAACAAAATCCAAAACACATCTCCTGCTCCAACCGGCTTCTGCGGCTTCCCGAGCTGTGGATGTTCCGGAAGCAGTGTTTTCCCAGAGGGCGGCTCCGGCCCCCTCAGCTGCCGCACCAGGTGGTGCCGCCCCAGCTGCAGCGTGGAGGGCACCTTCCTCCCACCCTGCTGCGTGCTCAGCTGCACCCCACCCTCCTGCTGCCAGCTCCATCACGCCCAGACCCCCAAGCTGCCGCACATCCTACTGCGGGCAATCCTGGTGCCCCCCATCTTGCTGCTGCCCACCCAACTGTGGCCCGCTGGCCATCTTGTGTCAAAACATCTTGCTGCCAATCATCCTGCTGCCAGCCAACTGGCTGATGATTTACTGGCTGGGAAAAGAGTGATTTAATATCAAAACATCTCTCCCCTCCCAACACACTGCAGGATTTATTCCTTACCTACTTGTCAACTTGCTTTGGACTTCCTTGATTCTAATGGAAAGAGCCCAGGGTGGAGAGTCAGAGCACCTGGATTCTAATCCGGACTCTGCCACTTGCCGGCAGTGCGAACTTGAACAAGTCCATTAACTTCCCTATGCCTCCGTTTCCTCATCTGTAAAATTGAGATTCACTACCCGTTCTCCTTCCCCGTGAGATGGTGAGCCCCACGTGGGATAGAGACTTTCTGACTTGATAATTCTGTACCTACTGTCACGTAGTAAACACTTAACAAACCCCACAGTTATTAAAGAGGTGCCGACCCAATCCTCAGAGTGAGACGGGAACTCTGACATCTTGTAGCTGCAAAACCAGTTCCATGCTAGTCTCAAAGACTGAGCTCCTAGGAAATAATAATGAGTAATTATGGTGCTTGTGAAGTGCTTAGTATGTGCCAAGCCCTGCACTAAGCACTGGAAATCCCCTGGCTTCATTTTGTCAACGTTCCTTATGTCATTCAGTATCCATCTCATGCTCTCAATTACATCCATAATACGATATGTACTTTCTGGAGATTTTTAATAAAATCTCCAGACCTGTGAAGAAGTAATAGTCCTAATCTCTATCAATCATTCAGTGGTATTTATTGACCCCTTAGTGTGTGCTGAGCGCTGCATTGAGCATTTGGGAGAGTCCAATACCACAGAATTAGCAGACATGTTCCCTGGTCATAACGAGGTACTTGTCTGTAACAAATGCATGAAAAAAAACGTCAGTTTCACATTGGTTCCATGGTATCGAGTCACTTTGGAAAAATCTTGTAACAGAGAGAGAAAATGAAATATATTAGTACTCCAGGGTTTGGAAAGAGGAATATTTTTAAAGACATCACATACTCCTGCCAACATCCTATATCATGTACAATAGTCTCATTTTGGATTTATGTAAGGTCTTTCTTTCAAAGATAATTAAGACAGAGGCTCTCTATCTAATTATGCCTTTGAGATTTAACTCGATTTCACTCTCTCTTTCCATTTTTTCTACCTTGATTTATCCCACTTTTGTGTCCCACATACAGAGAGGTTCCAATCACCTTTATAACATGCTCATATTGCCATTTCTAGACTATAAGCCTGTGTGGGCAGGGACTGTCTCTCTTTATTGCTGAATTGAACTTTCCGAGCACTTAGTATAGTGGTCTGCACACAGCAAGCACTCAATAAATACTATTGAATGAATGAATGATTTCTTTCTCCCCTTCCTTCTTCCCACAACGAAAATCTTTCAGCTGATTCTCCTTTTTCTTCACTTGCCAGAATCCAGTTTTCTCTGTCACAACTTCTGGACTTACAGACTTCAGCTCTATGAATTTTGAAGGCTTGTTAGGGGTCTCTGGAATGACCAGAGGTAAAGAACCATTTCTCAGTAGCTTTAATTTTCACTGTAATAAAACATTTAAGTGAGCTAACATTCATTCATTCATTCAATAGCATTTATTGAGCGCTTACTAGGTGCAGAGCACTGTATTAAGAGCTTGGAATGTACTCGGCAACATATAGAGACATATAGAGACAATCCCTGCCCAGTGGTGGGCTCACAGTCTAATCACATACACGCTTCAACACACATAACTGTTTTTGCAACGTAGTCTCCAACGTCATGTCAACACTGACCTAAAAGTCAGTTCTAGTCTTGCATCTTTTTTTTGTTTGTTTTCAGTGGTATTTGTTTAGCACTTACTAAGTGCCAGACATCGTACTAAGCCCTGGGGTGGATACAAAGCTAATCAGGTTGAACAAAGTCCTTGCCCCACATGGGGTTCACAGTCTAAATTCCCATTTTACAGATGAGGTGACTGAGGCCCAGAGTAGTTAAGTGACTTGCCCCAGGTCACACAGCAGACAAATGGTCACACAGCATTCACTGGTTCATTCAATCATATATAGAGAATGCTTACTGTGTGCAGAGCACTAAACTGAGCACTTGAGAGAGTATAATATAATAATATTTTTACGAGAAACAACAATACGAGAAGCAGCGTGGCTTAGAGGAAAGAGCACAGGCTTGGGAATCAGAGGATGTGGATTCTAATGCCGACTCCACCGCTTCTCTGCTGTGTGGCCTTGGGCAATTCATTTCACTTCTCTGTGCCTCAGTTCCCTCGACAGTAAAAAGGGGATTAAAACTGTAAGCCCCACGTGGGACAACCTGATTACCCTGTATCTACTCTAGTTCTTAGAACAGCGCTTGGCACATAGTAAGCGCTTAACCAACACCATCATAACAGTAACCAGACAACCCCCATGCTCTATCTACTACGTCACACTGTTTCTCCCTGGTTTACAAACTGCTGACCCCTCTCATGAGCAGTCTATTGATGGTTCAGTTTCTTGATTATGATTCCTGTACTGAAGCAGAGAAGACAGCAACACCTCGTCAATTAAAAGCTGCTGCAAAGCTGTGCTATGATCAGTGAGCATAGCCAATTAGAAAGAGTGTAACTCTTGCCCTGACTCTCTGATGATTTTTTAAGAAACCCCAAAACCGGTTTCCTGAGTTTTCCAAAAAGTTTCCTTTTACATCCAGTTTCTTTTTTCACATTTAGAAATCATGTTTCCTGTCCAGTGGACGTGGAGACTTTCCCATCTAAAACCTGGGGATATGAACTTTTCACAAATTTGGAGCATACAGAAAAGAAGGACATAGTTGTGGCATTAGGAGATGCCACTGGAGTAGACGTGAAGGAAGTTTACAGTCAAATGAGCAACCAAATCATTTCCTCAAACATGAAAAAGTATGGATGGAAGATAGTAGTAGATTCCCAAAGAAGCAAACACAAAAGGCCCCAGACTCTGTCACGTGATATTTCTACAATTTCCAGCCTCTGAGATACCTTTCCTTTTAATCCAAACCTTGACCAACCTTTTACAGAGGAAAAAATATGTAAAAGTGGGTTGAGGTTTGGACTGGAATGACAAGTGTCTCTGAACCTGGAAAATTACACACACTGCACAGGGAAAAAAAAAACCCCAAAATGATGAGTCCTAATGAAACCATAAAATGGGTAATTTTTTTTAAATGCCTTTCAGAATGCTTTATGGTCAGTTCCGTGACAGGTCAATTAGAAGAAGTTCACAAAGAAACCAATTCAAACGTTAACAAGGAAACAGAGTTGGATGCTACATAAACACCACGCGATGAGGGTATATAAGAGGCCCGGGCTGCGAAGAGACCATCAGACGCCAAGAACTCCTCTTTGCAAGAAAACCCAAAACACATCTCCTGCCATCATGGCCTGCAGTCCCTGCTCCACCGGCTTCTGCGGCTTCCCGAGCTGCGGATGCTCCGGAGGCGGTGCCTTCCCAGAGGGCGGCTCCGGCCCCCTCAGCTGCCGCACCAGGTGGTGCCGTCCCAGCTGCAGCGTGGAGGGCACCTTCCTCCCACCCTGCTGCGTGCTCAGCTGCATCCCACCCTCCTGCTGCCAGCTCCACCACGCCCAGGCCTCCTGCTGCCGCCCTTCCTACTGCGGGCAATCCTGCTGCCGCCCATCTTGCTGCTGCTGCCCCGCCAACTGCGGCCCGCTGGCGTGCGGTCAGCCGTCTTGCTTCTAACCAAGACACTGCCAACCAAGAGGCTGATGATCCCCTACTGAGGATACAATTTCTTTAATTTGCCTGCCTAGAAGACTCATACCCAACCATTAGAAATTGTTGATACTGAATTTACTTCAAGCCTGCTTTGCAATCTGCCTCTTGACTGAGATCGTACATCTTATTCTGAAGGAATAAGGATCTTTCTTCTCCCAGAGAGTAAAAATGGAGCTTTCTTTCTCCCCTCTCCTGGCTTTATTACAAGTCATTCCCTGAGGCTCAACTTTGCCTTCAAATAAAAATTTGCTAAACTCCTCTGGAGATCAACAATCGATTGCCTCCTTATTTCCTCTGTTTTGGTTTTTTTTTCTCTTGACCTTTTTTGATATTTGGCGCTGAGCCTGTTTCATCACATCCTAAAAAATTTTCACCACCTGACAAAACAAATCTTGTCCATATTGACTCATTAAGTGCATTTATTGTTTATATTGCCAAAAATCCTACTTGAAGAAAATTCTATTTTCAATTTTAGGGCAATAGTGTCCTTAGCAAGCTAAGAAAAGAATAGTGAAGATAAAATAGATAAAAGAAGTGCCTGGTGCCTAGGTTGACAAATTAAACTAAATTAATCAGCAGCCAGTATCACTACATTGAGCAATCTCAATCAATAAATCAGTGGCGTTTATTGAGCACCAACTGAAATAGGAATAGTAACTGTAGCATTTGTTAATTTCTTACTGTGTGCCAAGCGCTGTATTAAGCACTGAGATAGATACAAGATAATTAGATTGGCACTATCCCTATCCAATGTAGGGTTACCAGTCTAGGTAAATATAATCCAAGTGAATCTAAATGAATACTGCTTACTCAGTGCTTGGGAGAGTACAACAGATACAATCCCTGTCCTCAAGAAGTTTATAATCTAGTAGCAGAGACAGACATTAAAATAAATAATTGGAGATTAAATGCTATCCTGAAGGATATTCAGTATCAGAAATCCATCTTCTCTTTTCCTACATAATTCTATGGATACTGGGCACCAGATTAAAAGAGCAAGTCTTGGATCTGGCCAGACAAAAGATGAAAAATCTAAATGAACAGAGCTTCTCCAGAGGTCGAGAGTTCAGATTGTTTTATTTCGCATACACAGTTTTAGAATTGTGTAGAATGCATCCAGAAACTTGCAATATTCCTGCCTGAGGGCTAGGGCAATGAATAAATCTTGAGGGAAAGGAATGTCCAACCTTAACCAAACAGCCTTTCCTTCATACTCTTCCAAATTCAATACACTAGATCTATCCATGTCACTGATGCTATTCCTGACGACCAAAAAATGACGAATGGACAAGCCTTGAAATCCAAAGAGATGCAGTCACCCCGTCATGTGATGTGTCTCATGGTGGAGGGGAATCTTTGATGAAATGCTCCTGTGGGGAGAGAACATTATTCATTCCAAAACCGGATACAATGAGTCTTCCTTGAACAAGTGAGCCAGGTCAGTGTCTTATGGTGCCTCAAACAATCTACAAGCAACTCATTCACTAGCCGAAAAGACAACCTGAGAGAAGATTTGAGTAGCAACAGGACAAATATCCTGGGAGTTGACAAAAGTGAAAAATTTAGGAAGATGAAGGTCACAGAATGGTAAGTTTTCTCCGGTTCTAACTTTGAAGCTGAAACAAGGAACACCTTGACACCCTGCCTCTGGCCAGGAAAGCACAGCACGTTTTTGAGTTGCTCAGCTTGCATTAATGGGAAAAACTTAGGAACCACTCTAAATTAATTGCACATTCTGTGGGTCTGTGAAGTTGTGTAGAGAATGATGCTCTTTATAGACAGGGAACTTGTCTGCTAATTCTGACGTATTGTACTCTTCCTAGTGCTTAGTACGATGATCTGCACATAGTAAGCACTCAATAAATATGATTGATTGATTGATTGATGATGTCTACGTAGTTGAACAAACTGCCTGACAAGCCTGAAGAAAACAGACTTTAAACACTAGCCCACAATTGGGAAGTCCTACACTTGACCAGAGGTTTCTGTCAATAGCACAGAATATAAAATAATCATCAATCTCTGCTACAGAGGCAGTATGCACGGGCCTGGGTCATAAGGACCTGTGTTCTAATTCCGGCTCTGCCCCGCGGCTGCTTTGCGATCCTGGGCAAGTCGCTTCATTTCTCTATGCTTCAGTTACTTCATCTGTAAAATGGAGACTAAGAGTGTGAGCCCCATATAGGTCACGGACTGTGTCCGAACCAATTACCTCTATCTACCCCAGCACTTAGAACAGTGATTGGCACATTCATTTATTCAATCGTATTTACTGAGCACTTACTCTGTGCAGACCACTGTACTAGGCTCTTGGAAAATACAATTAGGCAACAGATAGGAACAATCCCTACCCATAAACGGGCTCACGGTCTAGAAGGGGGAGATAGACAACAAAACAAAACATGTAGGCAGGTGTCGATGGCATCAAAATAGATAAATAGAATTATAGATATATGTACACACCATTAATAAAATAAATAGAATAATAAATAAGTACAAATATACACAAGTGTTGTGGGGTGAAGAAGGGGCTAGAGCATAGGGAGGGAGTAGGGGTAATGGGGAGGGGAGGAAGAGCAGAGGAAAAAGGGGGCTCAGTCTGGGAAGGCCTCCTGGAGGAGGTGAGCTCTTAGTAGGGCTTTGAGACATCAAATGGCAGGTCAGGATTCCCTATTTCATCATCAATAACCTTATCTTTGAAGACCAGGGAAGGTTATCGGACGTTGCTTTTATGAACGGTCTTGTTGGGGAAATCTTGCAACGTACTCCCAAGGCCTATTTTAAGGATCTTGTACCAATATAGTGACTGAATTGCAGATCAGTCCTGGATGATTAAAAGCTTTTAATTCTTTTTTAATCATCTGCCGCTTGGTTCTCAAATAGACGTAATCCCTGCCCACAAGGTCCTTATAGTTCACAACAAACCTCATAAAAAACCCCCTCACAATACAGTAAAATGCAACTTGAACACCCCTGCCTAGTATTTCACACAACCCTTACTTTCAGTCTCTGATCACATTCCATCCAGATAGATGTGCTCTGTGGGAAGAACCATCTCTAATTCTGTATAATAATAATAACTGTGGTATGTGTTAAGCATTTACTTCTTCCTAAGCACTGGGGCAGATACAAGGTAATCAGGTCCCGCAGGAGGCTCACAGTCTTGGAAGGAGGGAGAACAGATATTTAAACCCCATTCTGCAGATGGGGGAACCGAGACACAGAGAAGTTAAGTGACTTGCCCAAGGTCACAGTGCAGGTACGTGGCAGAGCCGGGATTAGAAACCGGGTCCTCTAACTCTCAGCCCCATGCTCTACCTACTAGGTCATGCTGTTTCTCCATCAGCAGTTGATTCAAAATGCATAGCAAAAACACATGCTATGCAGAGCTGAGTATATCTGAGTATATTTCTTTTTCAGGTTTGCATCAAGAACACCTCAGAGTTATTCACTTGATTCACTACTTAGACCAGAACAGCTGAGGAAGTATAATCCCCCAAGACACATACTCCATGGGGTGATTGTCTGTGTTATTAGACCCTGAGTAATGAGGACTGAGGTTCTGACTCTGCCGACTGCCCGAGGAAAGGAGGACCACGAAGCTCTTACTCAGATGACAAAAAACAATAGTAATAGTTCCTGCTTTGGAAACACTGAAAGGTGCCAGGTTTATAGGAAAATCAAACCAGGAGAATGAGCTGTCCTTTGTGGGAATCGGCCCAAGTAATGACACGGCCATACCCTATGAATTGACACCCACACCCTCTGAAGCAGGTATATAAGAGCCCAGTGAAAAAGGAAGCAGTCACACCTGAAAAGCTTCTCCACACAATTCAAAGGAAACCCCAATAAGCAAAGCAACATGGTCTACGGCTGCTGCTCAGGCTCCTCGTTGTTTTTGGCTGGCCGCTGCTGCAGCGTCCCCACGGGGCCGGCCACCACCATCTGCTCTTCGGACAAGTGCTGCCGCTGCGGGGTCTGCCTGCCCAGCACCTGCCCTCATGAAATCACCCTCCTCCAACCCACCTGCTGCGACCTCGGCCCCACTCCTTGCTGCGTGCCCGATACCTACGTGGCGTCCTGCTGGCTGCTAAACTCCTGCCACCCAACTCCCGGCCTCTATGGGATCCCCGTGACCACCTGCATTCAGCCTTGCCCCTGTGACTGCTAATGAGGCCAAAAATCTAGGGCTGGCTTAGCAGCGTTTTCTGCGCTCACAATACGCTGCTGAATTCTTCCTGTTCCGGCCCTTGAAGAAGCCCCTCTTCGCCAACTCTGCTATGTATCGCCAACTCTCGAAGGTCACCTCATCTCAGTTAACCAGCTACCGGGACCTCGTTGACCAAATGTACTCCTGGAATGGGAGAAACGGCTTCGATCCCCATGAAGGGGTTGTCGATAAGCAACGCGTCCACTAGTTCTCTGGACTGGAGGGAAGAATCGGCCAGCTGTCTGGGAAAAGTGAGGGCAAACTGTTTCCAAAGGGGATTTAATCAAAAATACTGAGCACTTACTGTGTGCGAGCACTCTACTGAGTGCTTGGGAAAGGAAAATACAATAAAGTTTAACATCACCAGAGGAATGAGGTGGAATTTGACTTAAGAGAGTGTTTCAGGGCAACCGGTGTTTATCCCCAGGTTTCAAAATATGATTTGAGGCATTTTGGACCAGTATTACTTGCTTCCCCAAAATAAAATATTTTGTAACACCATCTTCTGGTCTTCTGGGGAAAATGAAGGAATTTTATGCAATAAGAACGCTAAGATTCTACAAAATCTGAATTCCCTTCACCCCAGTACATTTAGACAGGGTCCCAGCCAGCTCTGGGACTGACAAATGATCTCTCAGGTCAACAGTCAGAAAAGTTATTTTACAGGAGAACTATAAATTTCTGATTCCAGGGACTGTGACTTTTTGCTTCTTTCGTTCTCTGGGGTTTCTTGGTGTCATGAGATTTGAAAAGGGTACCTCAGCATTTTTTCTAATAAACCTGGCATGCAAATACCCCTTCTATGTGTTCGTCAATTCTTTCACTATTTTCATATCCTGAAAATTCCATTCTTACAATAAGGATTTCAAGTCACCCTTCTGACAGCCCAATTATAGCCTATAAAGGGGAATCTCCGTAGAATGAGAACCAAAGCTTCAGGGATGGAGTCTCCTGTCAGGAACGACTGAGGAATCTCAGTCCTGAGACTTCAAGATTGAGAAGAAATCTGCTCAGGGGAATTGATTTTCGTGTCAGTGACTTATGCAGTGACACTCACTCTCTTTTGCCTCTGCCAGCCATGTTTCCTGCTGGGACATGGGGGCAAGCACCATGCTAAAGCATCCTGAAGATGCCTGCGCTGACTGATGAAGGAACTCAAAATATAGCTTTTAAAAATCAATCCAGGATAGAAGGGAGGCTTGCATCTGCAGAGCCAGGCATCCCACTCTCTACCTGGTGGTGACGTTTGCCAATTAATCATTTCATCAAGGGTATTTTTTGAATGCTTACTGTGTGCAGAGTGTTGTACTAAGCGCTTGGGAGAATACAACACAGCAGTGTTACAGAGCTTACAGGCACCAGAAGTCTAAACATTCCAGATTTTCTTCTAGTTCTCAGAAATAACTTTCCTTTGCGGCCAGCATATCACAGCCTCACTCTAGGCTTCAAGGCTCTACATCATCTTGCCCCCTCCTACCTCTCCTCCCTTCTCTCTTTCTACCGCCCACCCCGCACGCTCCGCTCCTCTGTCACCCACGTCCTCGCTGCCCCTCGGTCTCGCCTATCCCGCCGTCGACCCCTGGGCCACGTCCTCCCGCGGTCCCGGAACGCCCTCCCTCCTCACCTCTGCCAAACTGATTCTCTTCCCCTCTTCAAAACCCTACTTAAAACTCACCTCCTCCAAGAGGCCTTCCCAGACTGAGCTCCCCTTCTCCCTCTACTCCCTTTACGGCCCCCCCTTTACCTCTCCGCAGCTTAACTCTCTTTTCCCCCTTTTTCCCTCTGCTCCTCCCCCTCTCCCTTCCCATCCCCTCAGCACTGTACTCGTCTGCTCAACTGTATATATTTTCATTACCCTATTTATTTTGTTAATAAAATGTACATTGCCTTGATTCTATTTAGTTGCCACTGTTTTTACGAGATGTTCTTCCCCTTGACTCTATTTAGTGCCATTGTTGTTGTCTGTCCGTCTCCCCCAATTAGACCGTAAGTCAAACGGCAGGGACTGTCTCTATCTGTTGCCGACTTGTTCATCCCAAGCGCTTAGTACAGTGCTCTGCACATAGTAAGCGCTCAATAAATACTATTGAATGAATGAATGAATGAACAAAACCCATGAAACAGGTCATAAGAAGCAATTCAGCTTAGTAGAAAGAGTATGGGTCTAGGTAACAGAGAACTTGGGTTCTAATCCCAACTTTACCATCTGCCTGTGGTGTGACTTTGGGCAAGTGTCTTCACTTGCTGTGCCTCCATTCCTTTATCTGTAAATGGGGATTCATACCTGTTCTCCCTCCCACTTAGTCTGTGAGTCCCAGATAGGACAGGGTCTGTGTCCTAGCTGTTTAACGTCTATCTACCCAGTGCTTAGGACAATGCTTGACTCATAATTGCGCTTAAGAAATATAATAATGATAGTGTAATATTTTTGTGGTCTCTGGACATCAAAACTACCTCAAATCCTCTTGCTCAGTATTCATGACATTATAAACAGCTGAATTCATCCTGATAACTACAAAACCAGCAGCCCTGAGTTTGCTGAACATGTCATGCAGCTGAATGCTATGTAAACCACGAAGCATTTCCCAGTCAGACTCAGCATGACACACATGAACTAGAGAAAGGTTGTTGACATGCAATTTTCTTCAGATACATGTCTGCCTGCCAGCTACTGGGGGTGGAAGTGATGTCTTTAATGTGCACCGAAAACCTTGAAGGAAAGATGCCATTTAAAATAAGTAAAAAAAATTCCAGTCCACTTTCCCTCATTGAGTATTTCCTCAACCAAAGTTCTACTGGAACATTTCTGACCTCTTTCCATCGTTAAACTTGAATACAAGCACCTGGCCAGGATTATGAAATAACTCAAATAACTCAAGGGATTGCAGCATTTTTATTGGGATGACAGGGAACAGCCATGCACACTTGGCTTGGAACGTAATGTTTTCAAAAAGGAAGGATACAGGAATTGCCCTTGTGGGCGGTAGCTTTTCACACTGACTCTTCCACTGATGCACAATCTTATATGCTCACGCAAGTGCACTAACTGGTGAATAACTCGGTTTTTCCTTGTCCCCATCACGCTGAGGCAGGAAATGATTAAAGTACACAAAATCACCTAGGGAGTGGATAGGAGGAGCATAGAATCCTTATGTTCTGACCCCTAGTTAGACAGTCAGGCCCACGTGGGACAGGGAACGCGTCCAAACTGGTGATCTGCTATCTAACTTAGTACAGTGCCTGCCACTTAGTAAGCACCTTGCAAATACCACAGTTGCTATTATTCTTAACATTATCATTATTCACCAAATCCCACGCCACCAGAAAGAGAGGACGCCCACTGGATCTCCAAGGGGGTAGGTTCAAAACAAACTAAAGGAAAGACTTCTTTATACAAGTTATGAGAATATGGGAAATAAAGTGGGTCAAAAATATTACAGATTCAAGACAGATGGGACAATTTATGGATAAGGTATTATTTGAGGAAAGTTTGGGAACATAAAGAGGAGAGTTAGAGGTGCTGGATGGTTCATTCCTTACTATTAGGATTCCTGGTCAGGATTCCCTTTGCCAGTTTAAAACACTGGAACTAAGGGATCACCTAGGTTTAAGCTAGTAATGGTGGTGTAAGCTTGCTGTAGACAGGACTCACGGCTACCAATTATGTTGTATTGTACTCTCCCAAGTGCTTAGTAGAGTGCTCTGCACACAGTAAGCACTCAGTAAATACTACTGGTTGATTGATTCTTAAGGGCACGATATTAATTCCGATTACAAATACTCCTGATGCTATTGGGAAATGAATCTCAATAAATCACTCGGTGGTCTTTATTGAGCACTTACTATGTGCAATGTATTGTACTAAGCATTTAGGAGAATAATAATAATAAGGGTGCTATTTGTTAAGCATTTCCCAAGTGCCAAGCACTGTAATAATAAAATAATAACAATGGTATTTGTTAAGCGCTTTCTTTGTGCCAAGCACTGTTCTAAGTGCTGGGGTAGATACATGCTAATCAGGTTGTCCCATGTGGTGCTCACATTTTACAGAGGAGGCAACTGAGGCCCAGAGAAGTTAAATGACTTGCCCAAAGTCATACAGCTGACAAGTGGAGTCGATTTAGAACCCATGACCTCTGATTCCCAAACCCGTGCTCTTTCCACTGAGCCATGCTGCTCCTCAGCACAGGGGTAGATATAAGATAATCAGGTCCCACGTGAGGTTCACAGTCTAAGAAGGAGGGAGAACAGATACTAAAACCCCATTTTGCAGATGAGGGAACTGAGGCACAGAGAAGTTCAGTGACTTGCCCAAGGTCACACAGCAGATACGTTAGTAGCGAAGTCTGGATTAGAATGCAGGTCCTCTGACGCCCAGGCCTGGGCTGTTTCTCATAGGCCACGCTGCTTCCCTGTACAACACAAAAGAGTTTAGTAGGCATGGCCCCGGCTCTCAGGGACAGACCGAATATGCAGGTTGAATGAAAGAGATCAGCAAATTCAAGTCAAGATGGATGTCAATTCAGTTGCCCAAACAGATTGCCTAACAAAACGGAATGAATAGGAATATATGTGAAATAATGATTCTCTTTAGTGCAATTCCATTGGCAATTGATTTTGCAACTCCAGAATCTGAGATGCTGCCACATAGGCAGTTTGCAATGAGTTTGGTGCTTAGAATAAGATAGATTAGAAACAATGTGTGCTTACATAAATTTACGGGTGAATATAATATATATGTTATATATCCTCACTCTTAGAGCCACAGATCAATAAAAACTAAAGTCTTATATCCCTTGTTAGATGAGCTGTAATAGTTCTTTTTGGACATCAAAAGTAGCTGTCCTTAACTATTTCTATGATCTCTTCACTTATCGAATTACTTTCATTTGATGTTAGCTCATTCGGACGCTACTTTTTGATGAATATCAATAATGCATTCTCCTCCCTTATTAAATGTATTGTTTTTTACTGCACATTTATGTTCATTTCATAGTATACATTCCTCTCCTTACCAGGTTTGCATTTAATGAACTTATTTTTGTTACCCGTTTCTAGCGACTCTTTAGCTTATCAGAGGACCCCCCCCCCCCCGCCAAAACGTTCCCTGGGCACAGCGAGCCCGGTCAATCCCAAAGGACTCAGTAGTAGTAGCAAAATATTGGTATTTGTTAAGCACCTACTATTGACCAATCACCGTAATCAATTATTTGGTACTTATAGTGTGCAGAGCACTGTACTAAGTGTGTGGGAGAGTACAATTTAACAGAATCGGTAGACATATTCCTTGCCCACAAAAGTACCTGCTATAGAGGAGGAGATATTCAGAGAAGCAGCGTGGCTCAGTGGAAAGAGCACGGGCTTGGGAGTCAGAGGTCATGGGTTCAAATCCCAGCTCAGCCGCTTGTCAGCTGGGTGATTTTGAGCAAGTCACTTCACTTCTCTGTGCTTCAGTTCCCTCATCTGTAAAATGGGGATGAAGACTGTGAGCCCCACATGGGACAACCTGATCACCTTGTATCCTCTCCAGCGCTTAGAACAGTGCTTGGCACATAGTAAGCGCTTAACAAATACCAACATTATTATAGATAAGCATCTTGTATCTATAAGCATATAGATACAAGATAATCAAGTTAGGAACAGTCCCTGTCCCACGTGGAGGAACCGGTCGAAAGAGCGTGGAGGCCGAATGCACAGAGAAGTTAGGAAAAGCAATGTGGCCTAATGGAATGAGCACAGGCCTGGAAGTCAGAAACCCTGGGTTCTAATACCAACTCCTCTACTTGTCTGCTGGGTAAACTTGGACAAGTCACTTAACTTCTTTGTGCCTCTCTTATCTCAACTGTAAAATAGGGATCAAGACTGTGAGCCCCCTGCGGGACATGGACTCTGTCCCTCCTGATTAGCTTGTACCTACCCCAGTCCTTAGAACAGTCCTGGGCAAATAGTAAGCACTTAATAAATACCATTAAAAAATTAGTGGTGTTCTCAGGACTCTAAGAGCCGAGGCATGGACACTGTGCTGCTTGATCTGGGTGATAATAATAATAATAATTGTCTCTGTGCTTGTTGTGGGCAGGGATTATGTCTGTTTATTGTTATTTTGTACTCTCCCAAGAGCTCAGTATGGTGCTCTGCACACAATAAGTGCTCAATAAAGAGGAGCTGACTACACTAAGTGCTACTTAATGGGGCATTGACTATGTCCTCCTGGATTAGCTTATATCTACCCTAGTGCTTAGTACAGTGCCTGGAACATAGCAAGCGCTTAACAAGTACCACTTAAAAAGGCTCTGAAGGAGGGAAGAGATGTAGTTGGGCCAGATCACAAGATAGGACATCCCTGGGAGAAGTTCTAGGCTCTGAAATGAGTCTGTAAACCATGATATTGCTTTACATTTTTCTTCACCTGAAGCCCTGTTTGGAAGGGAAAGACCCCTTTTTCCTACACCTCATACTAATACTCAACCCCCTTTCCCATATGGGAGTCAGGGTGCTTTTAGACCATTGGTTAGGTAGTTTAACCAGAGGATAGGTCAGGACATGCATACACATGTTTAAGAATCCTCAAAGCAGAATGCAAACATGGCAAAATGCATGTGGTTTCTAGATGGTTGTTCTGTCTTCTCCTCCTTCTTAATTAATAATAATGTTGGTATTTGTTAAGTGCTTACTATGTGCAGAGCACTGTTTTAAGCGCTGGGGTAGGTACAGGGTAATCAGGTTGTCCCACATGAGGCTCACAGTCTTGATCCCCATTTTACAGATGAGGGAACTGAGGCACAGAGAAGTTAAGTGACTTGCCCACAGTCACACAGCTGACAAGTGACAGAGCTGGGATACGAAATACTTTTTTGCAATTTCATCTCACTGACTATGCTCCCCTCATTTTCTTCCACATCAGTCATTCATTCTATCGCATTTATTAAGTGCTTACTGTGTGCAGAGTACTGTCCTGAGCACTTGGGAAAACACAACAAAAAAGAGTAACATTCCCTTCCCACAACAAGCTCACAGTCTAGAGGGAGAGAAACAGATACTAATACAAATAAACGGACTTCGATACAAATAAATAAAATTACAGATACATACATAAGTGCTGTGGGGCTGGGGTGAGGTAGGGGGGAAGAGCAAAGGGAGAAAGCCAGGGAGATGCAGAAGGGAGTGGGAGCCGAGGAAAAGTGGGGCTTAGTCTGGGAAGGCTTCTTGGAGGAGATGTGCCTTCAGTAAGGCTCTGAATGGTGGGGGGAGAGTAATTGTACGGTGGATTTGAGGAGGGAGGATGTTCCAGGCCAGAGGTAGGACATGGGCTAGGGGTTGGTGGCAAAAGAGGCAAGTTCGAGGCATAGTGAGAAAAGTTAGCACCAGAGGAGCCAAGTATGAGGGCTGGGTTGTAGAAGGAGAGCAGCGAGGTGAGGTAGGAGGGGGCAAGGTGATGGAGTGCTTTAAGGTCAGTGATGAGGAGTTTTTATTCGATTCGGAGGTGAATAGGCAACTGCTGGAGATTTTTGAGGAGGGGGGTGACGTGTCCTGAACGTTTCTGTAGAAAGATGATCCAGGCAGCAGAGTGAAGTATGGACTGAAGTGGGGAGAGGCAGGAGGTTGGGAGCTCAGCGAGGAGGCTGATGCAGTAATCTAGGAGGGATAGGCTGAGTGACTTTATTAATGTGGTAGCAATTTGGATGGAGAGGAAAGGGTGGATTTTAGTGATGTTGTGAAGGTGGGACCGACAGGATTTTGCAACAGACTGAATATGTGGTTTGAATAAGAGAGAAGAGTCAAGGATAACGCCAAGGTTAGGGGCTTGTGAGATGGGAAGGATGGTGCTGCCGTCTACAGTGACGGGAAAGTCCGGGAGAGGACAGGGTTTGGATGGGAAGATAAGGAGCTCTGTTTTGGACATGTAAAGTTTGAGATAATAATAATAATAATAATGATGTTGGCATTTGTTAAGCGCTTACTATGTGCAGAGCACTGTTCTGAGCGCTGGGGGAGATACAGGGTCTTCAGGTTGTCCCACGTGAGGCTCACAGATAATCCCCATTTTACAGATGAGGTAACTGAGGCACAGAGAAGTGAAGCGACTTGCCCACAGTCACACAGCTGACAAGTGGCAGAGCCGGGAGTCGAGCCCATGACCTCTGACTCCCAAGTCCAGGCTCTTTCCACTGAGCCACGCTGCTTCCCCAGTGATGACAGGAGAACTTCCAAGTAGAGATGTCTTGAAGACAGGAGGAGATGTGAGCCTAGAGAAAGGGAGAGAGATCAGAGGAGGAGATGTAGATTTGTATATCATCTGCATAGAGATGGTAGTTGAAGACATGGGTGCGAATGAGTTCTCCAAGGGAATGAGGGTAAATGGAGAATAGAAGGGGACTGAGAACTGTACCTTGAGGGACCCCTACAAGTAGGGGGTGGGAGGCAGAGGAGGAGCCCACAAAAAAGAGAATGAATGGCCAGAGAGAGAACCAAGAGAGAAGAGTCAACAGGGTCTGGTGACCAGAAAAGCACATTGGCGTAGTGGATAGAGCACGGGCCTGGGAGTCGGAAGGTTATGGTTTCTAATCCTGGCTCTGCCCCTTGTCTGCTCTGTGAGCTTGGGCAAGTCACTTCACTTTTTTTTGCCTCAGTTACCTCATCTGTAAAATGGGATCTGAGACTGAGATCCCCATCTGGGACAGGGACAGGGTCTAACCCGATTTGCTTGTATCCACCCCAGAGCTTAGCATGCAGTCAGCACTTAACAAATACCAGAGTTATCATTATTAACTGTAGAAAAGCTTCCTCAACCCTAAGTGGCCCTCACTAGCCCAGTGAAAATGGTCCAGCAACTTCTCATCGTGTCTAACAAAAAAAACAAAGTCCTGAAGACTGGATGGTGTCTGATTTGCTTCCAACTTGGTGGTCGCACCAAGTCACCAGAACACATCACATCACAATGAAACCATAGTCCTAAAATAAATGGCCTTCTTCATTTTCTCTAAAAAATAAAAATTCTTAAATACTGGTTCTTCTTCTGAGGTCACGACCAGAATGTCAGCAAACACTTTTAACATCATCATC
Source organism: Ornithorhynchus anatinus (assembly GCF_004115215.2). NCBI lineage: Eukaryota > Metazoa > Chordata > Mammalia > Monotremata > Ornithorhynchidae > Ornithorhynchus > Ornithorhynchus anatinus. Next base: position 14,426,982 of record NC_041738.1, on the reverse strand, counting down.
ATCAGGTTCTCTAACAATGGTATTTTTTGAGCACTTACTACATACAGAGCACTGTATTGTGCACTTGGGAAAGTAGAGTGCCACAGAGTAGGGAGACAGATTCCCTGCACACAAAGAGTTTATAGTCTAGAGGGGGAGATAGACATTAATATAAATAAATGATTTATAGAATATCAGTCAGGAGGATTGTTCTTCTCTCCCTTCCAGCCCCTGTGAACAATAGCAGAGAGAAGAGACACTGTGGATCAAGCTGGCTAAGGCTGATAGCCAGTTAACATACCAACTCCCTTATTAATTCTAGTGAATGATTAGAAGATAATGACTTTGTCTCTTTGAAGCCTGGCATGAAGCCCTCGTGGCCATGACAAACAGCTATTGTGGTGAGTCCCCAGTTGGGAACTAAACAAACTGAATCCCCTTTATGAGGTGAGGAACACCTCTGAAGAAATAAACACAGATCTAATTACGTTTTTTTTATGGAAATTGGCGTCAACTGTAGCAGAGAAAAAAATCTTGTGGAATGAGTCAACGCTCATTCGGGTGGGTATATAAGAGTCTCCCGGAGGTAGAACACATTAAGTCTTGGAAATCTCCTCTTTGCCACTAAACCGAAAGCTCAGCTGCTGAGACCATGTCTTGCTGTGGAATTCGTCAAGACTGCTGCAGCGTCCCCACGGGGCCGGCCACCACCATCTGCTCTTCGGACAAGTGCTGCCGCTGCGGGGTCTGCCTGCCCAGCACCTGCCCTCATGAAATCACCCTCCTCCAACCCACCTGCTGCGACCTCGGCCCCACTCCTTGCTGCATGCCCGATACCTACGTGGCGTCTTGCTCTCTGCTAGGCTCCTGCCACCCAACTCCCGGCCTCTATGGGATCCCTGTGACCACCTGCATTCAGCCTTGCCCCTGTGACTGCTAACAAGCTGAAATGTCGAGGCCCGGCCTAATCAACAACTGCCCTTTCCAGAAGTCCAGTGGTGGGACAGTTCTGAATGTTTCCTGGCTCCCGGTGTTACCCGCAACTTCCCAGTTGGCTAAGTCTCTGTTCTTTTGAAGTTATTCAACATCATTATTCTTCGGGGTATTTTTCTACACTCCTGTGGGTTTGGACAATGTTCCTGTCTCTTCTATTTCATTGCCTTTTGAGGTGATGCGGAGCTCCCTTGCTCAGAAGCAAATAAACTTTTCTTTGACTTAGCAAATTTGGTTTTTGTAGCTCATTTTCCATCTCGATGTTTCCTCTCCATGCAATAAAGGGAGTTATTTTACTTAAGCTACTCCAGGTGAGACTTCAGAGCTCATCCTCGTTTTCCAAAAAGTTCAACACACTGATGGAGCGAAGAGGCTCTGGATCTGCTTGACTAACTCACCCTCTGAGTCCTCAACTGTATTTCCAAATCGTCCATTTCAAAATGTAGCCTAGCCTGGGGAACGCAAGCTATGAGAGATCTGAAAGAAGACTTTTGGACTTAGACTTCCCTATCTTAATAGACAACAGAAACTTTGGTTTTAAAATAGATAAGCTGATCTTGGTTTACCTTAAGGGTGAGGTTTTTCGGAAGTGCCTGGTTAAGGTGATGTGCAGGATTGTGTTGTGAGTGGTCCTGAAATAACATACAAAATAATAATTGTGGTATTCGTTCAGTGTCTAAGTCCCAAGTATTGTACTTACCGCTGAGGTAGACACTAGATAATCAGGTTGGACACAGTCCTTGTTGCACATGGGGCTCACAGACTAAGGGGAGGGTGACCAGGTGTTGAACGCCCATTTTAGAGATGAGAAAACTCAGGGCCAGGTTCACGTGTCCACAGTCACACAGCAGGCAAGTGACCTATACATTTGTGTCTAGAAACATTGGGGAATAACAGAAAGAGCATGGACCTGGAAGTCAGAGGACCTGTGCTCTAAACCCCGGGTCTACCTACTGTGTAACTTTGGGCAAGTCACTTAATTTCTCTGTGCCTCAGTTCCCTCATCTTCAAACTAGGGATTCAATACCTGTTCTTCCTTGTACTTAGACTGAAGCCCATTTGGGACTGAATTTTCTTTTATCTACCCAGGGTTTAGTACAATTCTTAGTACTAGAATTTAGTACAATTCTTAGTTTAGTATAATTCTTAGCACATATTAAGCCCTTAACAAATACCATGATTATTATAATAATGTTGGTATTTGTTAAGCGCTTACTACGTGCAGAGCACTGTTCTAAGCGCTGGGGTAGATACAGGGTAATCAGGTTGTCCTCCGTGAGGCTCACGGTTAATTCCCATTTTACAGATGAGGTAACTGAGGCACGGAGAAGTTAAGTGACTTGCCCACAGTCACACAGCTGACAAGTGGCAGATCCGGAATTCGAACCCATGAACTCTGACTCCCAAGCCCAGGCTCTTTCCACTGAGCCATGCTGCTTCTCAATATAAATCAATAAAAATCTTAGATTTACATGTAAATCTAATATCCTATCCATGAGGCAAGTTAATATTCACCAGGTATGGCACCCTAAATATACTCTGTGAAAAAATTGTTTGATCTTGGGGACTGATACGGTCATCACATTAGAGTCTTAAAAACCTTATCGATAACTGAAAGTTCATTTTAGGTCAAATCTAAGCATCTTGGGAAATCCCAGCTATAGCCAATCACATAGCTGAATCAAGTCTGCACTCATCGGGATGGCTCTCCCTTGACATGAACTCACTGACGGAGCTGAAGGCCAGCTTTAGGAAACCAATTCTAGCCCATCTCATGATACTCTCATACACCTCCCCAGGCTCCATCTTGCTACCATGGGAGTCATGTCCCATCCACACAGGAGTTGAAGGCAGCCAGAAGTGCTGGACCAGGCAGCTCTAAAATAGAGAGCTTCGAGGACTATAGGTGAGGGGGTGTGGAATTAATGGCTGAAATTGCTCCCACCCTTCCACCCATTCCTTCAAGTAGCAGAGGGATGGCAGAAGTCTACCTGTCCAATGCCTGGAGACATGAGAAGCCAAGACCTAGTACTGTCGTCTCTTACCAGTAAGAAGGTATCCTTTTTCTTGTCTTACGCTGTCGAGTCGTTTCCAACCTATAACGACACTATGGACACATCTGCATCTGCATCTGCAATCATTCTGCAATGTATCCGCAGATTTTCTTGGTAAAAATACAGCAGTGGTTTATCATTGCCTCCTTCCACGCAGTAAACTTGAATCTCCACCCTCGACTCCCTCCCGTGTCACTGCTGCCCAGCATGGGTGAGTTTTGACTTGTTGTAGATTGCCTTTCTCTCGCTAGCCACCGGCCAAGCTAGGAATGGAATGGGTATGACTCTGCTTGACTCTCCCACCCGTCGCCAAGACCGGTAGAGTACTGAAAACTCTCCAGCTGCAACCCTGAGAGGGGCTATCATTTTTACCGGTGTCATTTTCAATTGTTTATTTTAAAATCTCTTCTCCATTTATCCCCTCCCTCTCTCTTCCCCTCCGTGTTTGTTCGTAAAACATAGAGCCAGCATGGCCTAGTGGATGGAACATGGGCCTGGGAGTCAGAAGGACCTGGATTCCAATCCTGACTCCACCACATGTAAGCTGTGTGACCCTGGGTAAGTCACTTAACTTCTCTGTGCCTCAGTTACTTCAACCAGAAAATGGGGATTAAAACTGTGAATCCAATGTGGGGATAGGAACTGTGTCCAAGCAGATTAACTTGTATCTATCCCAGTGCTCAGTACGTGCCTGACTTGCTCCCTTTATTCATCCCCCTCTCCCAGCCCCAAAGCCCTTATTTTCATACCTGTAATTTTTATATTTATATTAATGTAAATTTCCCCCCTCTGGACTGTAAGCTCTTTGTGGGCAGGGAATGTGTCTGTTATTTTGGTATATTATACCAAATATGGTATTAATGAATACCATAGAAAGCCAAAAAAAATCCAGTTTAAGAGCAAGGAAGGCTAGCCTGGAGGTAATACTATTCAGTGTTATTTATTAAGCACATACTGTGTGCAGAGCACTGAACTAGGCCCTTGGAAAAGTGCAATACAATTGAGTTGATTTCAAAACCAAGGTTTCAGAAACAACATTAAAGAAGGGAAAGCTATACCTGAAGTACCCCATTGCACACCTTTCAAAGTTCACGCTATAAAGGTTATATTATATTTTGCCATGGAGAATTCAGGAATGGAGAAGTCAGTAGTTTGTGTAATGCAAATCTGGCCTAAAATGAACATCTAGTGACATTTTATAAAAGTAAAACAAGTTTTCAAAGACCAAACTGAGGATAAACCAAGCCTAAAGTTCTTTTGTTCTGTGACACTGTTTATGTCATATGAAGAGAATGTCAGTGTGAATGAAACAGAATGAATCCGAATAGATTCAGATTTTTGCCTTACAGCCAATGCAGTCCTGGCTTTGTTTGAAATGCACCTGCCCCTGGAATAGTAATGATGGTATTTGTTAAGCGCTTACTATGTGTCAAGCACTGTTCTAAGCACTGGGATAGATACAAGGTAATGAGGTTGTCCCACATGGGGCTCACGGTCTTAATCCGCATTTTACAGATGAGGGAATTGAGGCACAGGGAAGTGAAGTGACTTGTCCAGAGTCACACAGCTGACAAGCGGCGTAGCTGGGATTAGAACCCACGACCGCTGACTCCCAAGCCCGTGTTCTTTCCACTAAGCCAGGCTAAATAGCTTAGTTAAACTCACAGAGGAAAGATAGCTGGGCCATAGTATAGGATTCTTCTATGCACCTCTTAATTGCCCAGAGAACATGTGTGATTGGCAGTTGATAGTGGTGAAACTGGCAGCCCTGATGTCTCCTTCATCTTCACTGTAGGCCTGACTGGTGTGGTGGGCTTTCTTAAGGCCTAAGGCCAAGAAGGACTGTGGGGAAGTAGACCTGAGTTGCTCTCAGTCAGTAAGGTCTACATCCTGACATCAGTGTTTCAGGTTTGGGAGAATGGTTTGGAAAAGGCCCCTTTTCCAGAAAACCCGCTTGGAATATAATAGTACTAGTAATAATAGCAATAAAAAGGGTAAAGCATTTATTAAGCACTTAACTATGTGCAGAGCGCTGTACTAACCACTGGGAAAAATATACAAGTGGGAATTAGACACATTTTTTAGCCTTCGAGTGGTTCAAAACCTAAAAGAAGCAGCATGGCTTAATGAATAGAGGACTTATCTATAGATTTGAGTTCCATTTTGAAAATAGAAAAGGAAGTTCTGTTGCTGGATCTCAGTGACAGCGGTAGCCTGTCTAGATGTGGGAACGGACATAAATTTACAAAGGACAGACTATGAGGGAGGCAAATAAGAGCAATGTGTTTTTAAAAAACTCTGTGTAAACAACAACAAGGAAACATTCCTGAGCCTTGAGGCAATTTCCCAAGGGAAGGTTATAAAAGAGGGCTGCTAGGGGAAGGACTCTGTCTAACTCTCTTTGCGGCTACACAGAAAACTAAAGGATCGAGCCCATGTCTTGCCGTGGGATTCCTCAAGGCTGCGGCAGTGTCCCCACCGGGCCGGCCACCACCATCTGCTCTTCCGACAAGTTCCGCCGCTGTGGGATCTGCCTGCCCAGCACCTGCCCTGGTGAAATCAGCCTCCTCCGACCGGCCCGCTGCGACCCTTGCCCTCCACCTTCCTGCCAGCCCGATTCCTACGTGGCATCTTCCTGGCTGCTTAACTCCTGCCATCCAACTCCCGGCCTTCGTGGGATCCATCTAACCATTCACGTTCAGCCTTGTGAGTCTGAGCCAACTAGTTGCTAGCTGACAATTCCCCTTTCCATGGAGACCGTCGCCATGGTGAGAGAGGGAGTGCATGTCCGTGTGTATATGTGTACTTGGGGGGAGCAGACTGCCTTTGGTCCGATTATATGAATGTCAGGAAGGTTTCACCTCAGTGCGATAAGCCCAGCCGCTGCCAACCACCGGTAAGTTGTGTGTGCCGGAAGCCAGGGTGAAGAGTGGCTGGAGCCAAGAGAAGCAGGATCCAGTGGATGTGGGCAACTCCGAGGGAGCTGATGGCTCCGCCATTCCCTGCAGGTGTTGCCGGAAGACAGAGAAGACCTCCCAGAGAGACTCAGCCCTTGGAGGAAGACCCAGGATTTCTGTCCTGGATGAAGACAGTTGGAATTGAAAGTAGGGTGCTGGAACAGTGCTTAGAAAATAGCCTCTCTGGATCATAGAAGCCCTACTTGGGCCCCTGAACATGAAGAAGGACAGGTTGGAGATAAAGTCCTGGAGTGCCTGTGGAGGGAGGGCACAGGGGGCTGGGGCTTAGAAGCACTGTGGCCTGGCGGCAAGAGCAAGGGCTTGGGAGTCAAAGGATGCGGGTTCTAATGCCGGCTCCGCCACTTATCTGCTGCGTGACCTTGGGCAAATCACTTAACTTCTCTGGGCCTCAGCTACCTCATCTGTAAAATGGGGATTAAGACTGTGAGCCCCATATGGGCCAACCTGATTACCTTGTAGTTAACCCAGCACTTAGAGCGGTGCTTGGCACATAGTAAGCGCTTGACAAATACCATCATTATTATTATTATTATTAGCCCTGCCTTCTTGTCTCCCTGCTCTGCTTGCTGCTGTTTTCTCACCCAAGAAGAGAGTCTACTTAATCGGGCTGATTCTCTCCTAATCATGATCCTCACTAGCCGACAACCTTACTGTCACCCATCTTCAATCATATCAAATTTATCGAGCACTTACTGTGTGCAAAGCACTGTACTAAGGACTGAGGAGAGTACAATATAACAACAGACACATTCCCTAACCACAACAAGCTCACAAGATAGAGGGGAGACCTCTGAGACAACCGAGCATCGAATCCGAGCATTGGAGATCCCTGCTAGGTGTTTTATCCCTAGCAATGTTACCCCAAGTTCGGGGGGGGGGGGGACTTCAATTAGGGAATTTAAAAAATTATTTCTAATTTTATGACAGAGATATTTCCTCTGCATATTTTCAATTTTTTAAGTATTTCTTTTTATTTATAGAAGTTTCTTTCATAGTAGAAGTGAAAAAGGTCACCATATTTATTCATTCAAGCATTAATAAACATTTTCTGTGTGCCAGTGTGCTGTCTTTACTTGTAATTCATGACTACCTGCTGCTTCTTAATACCATCTTTGCATCACATCTCCATGCCTATATTTAGGAGAGTTGTTTTTTTCAAACGCATTTCCATAATTCTCTTTGTTTTAAGGGGAACTCTAGGGTGAATCTAAAGGGCTTTGGTAATCTAAAGAAGATTGTCTTTTGAAAATTAATGAGGAATGTCTATTGAAAGATTCAAATCTAATCAGTCCTCATGTACACTAGAGTTCCTCCTTTAATCTAAGCTTTTCCTTCTCCTCCTCTTCTTCCTCCTCCTCCTTATCATCAGCAGCAGCAGCATTTATTGGTTGTCTGCTCCGAGGAGAGCCATATATTAGCCATTTCCTCCTTTCCTTATAAACATTCCTATCTACCAAAATAACTAACGAGAACTGAAAGAGTTAGCCCTAAACTCTAAGGCACATTTGCAAACTTCACTCCTCAATCAGTAGCATTTCTTGAGTGCCTACGGAGGATTAGGCAGTGTACTAAACTCTAGGTTAGTAAGAAAGTAGTGAGACACATTCCCTGCCATCAGGGAGTTTACAATCTAATGGGGGAAAACGAGTATTCACTTGCGAATGACAAGTCTCAGAAGAAGAGGAAGAATCGTTGGATGGTTACCAAACTAATGCATAATCAATCGAGTTAATTGACTACCTAATGTTTGGAAGACACTGAACTAACTGCTTGTGAGAGTGCAGAGGAGTCAGAAGATTGGATTGTTGTCCTCCATAAGTTTACAATCGATCCCGGGAGACAGATTCTAAAATAAATTACAGATTGGAGGAGGAAGAGAAAGAAAAAATGGGTATGTGGATGAGTAAGTGCTCTAAGAGTGTAAGTCCACATGTTCAGAAGTACTTTGGGTTGTGAGTTGATAAATGCTGAGATTGCAGCTTTGAGGATGTGAAACAAGGAGAAGAAAAATTAATCAGGAAAAGTATTCTGGAGGAGGTGGGGGTTTAGAAGGGCTCTGAAGTTGGGGAGAGCTGTGGTCTGGTGAATTTCTAAAGGGTGGGAATCCCAGGCAGGAAAAAAACGCACTATTTTTTATTATTAGTAGTAGCAGTAGTACTAAAAATTGTGTTGTTTAGTACTTACTACATGCCAAGCACTCTACTAAGCACTGGGGTAGATGTAATGTAATCAAGTTAGACATAGAACCTGGCTCACGTGAGGTTTACAGCCTTTGAATTCAATTCATCTCCCATCTGTCCCAATAATATTGATGTTTTGTCACCTTCTTTGAAAATTGATAATCAATCAATGGTATTTATTGAGTGTATACTTTGTACAGAGAATTGTATTAAGTGTTGGGAAGGGTACAGTACAACAGAGCTAATACACCTGTTCCTGCCCACAATGAGCTTACACTGTCTTATTCTCCCAAATCCATAGCCCCAAGCTTCATACTCTATGGCCACTCAATAAATACCTCTAATTGTTTGATGGAATGATCCTTTTGGACCCTCTTGAAAATTAAATAATCCCTCTAATTTAAAACAAGATGGCTCAAATGAATGACAATCAGTACAGTATTTTGGTGAATTGGGCCACAAAGGTTCTAATAACCTGGCCACGTGAGAAATTCCAGTGAATAGAAAATGTCTCCTTTACACTGATGTTAACATTTGGGACATTTATTAGTAGTAGCATTAATATTTACTAAGTGCTTACTGTGCTTACTAAGTACTGGGAAAAAATTCACTGGTGAGAATTAAACAACGGTCCCTGTTCCTAGAGGTGTCTCACAATCTAAGAGACTTAAATAGTTCTGTCTTCACCATTTTCTAGTATGATTCTCTTTCTCTGTGTGGATGTATTTAAAGGTGTTCTATAAACTTCATTCTGATGTTACAATCTGGATGCGTGTGCAATTAGAATAATACAGAACAATTTAATAGGTAGTCTAAAAGACAAAATCACACCCGTGACAGAATCGATCAATCAATATTTGTTGAGTTCCTCCTGCTAAGTGCTTGGGAGAGAACAAAATAAAATAGTTTATAGATGCAATCTCTGCCTATAAGGAGCTTAAAGTTTAGAAGGGAAGACAAACATTAACATAGACTACTGAAGGGAAATAGTAGAATATAGGAATACTACATAAGTACTGTGGGATAAAGTGTTTAAGGGATACCCAGCAAAGACCATGGTTGATGCAGAGGGAAGGGCTGACAGAGGAAATAAACGTTTTAATCATTCAGTTGTATTTATTGAGCATTTACTGTGTGCAGAACACTGTACAAGGCGCTTGGAAAGTACAGTTCAGCTGGGCAGGCCTCTTGGAGAAGTGATTTCAGGAGGGTCTTGAAGTTGGGGAAGCTTACAGTCCTCTAGACCGTAAGCTCGTTGTGGGCAGGGAATGTGTGTACCAACTCTGTGGTAGATACTCTCGCAAGTGCTTAGTACAGTGTTCTGCAAAAAGTAAGCACTCAATTAATGCCATTGATGAGTAATGAGGATGAGAATGGTAGACTGTCAAATATAAAAGGGAAGAGAGTTCCAGCCCCCAAAACGAACACGGTCAGTGGTGAAATAGACAAATCGAGATATGGAGTGTAGGTTGGCATTAGAGGAACAGAGTGGATGGGTGAGGTTGTAGTAGATCAGCAAAATTGTGTAGGAAACATAGGTGATTAAGTAGCTTAAAGCCGATGGTACGGAGTTTCCATCTGTTGCGGAGGAGAGACATATGGTTTTAATGGTTTTTCAGCTTAGTACAATGTCCCACACCCAGTTATTACTCAAGAAATGGTAACCGACGAATACATACCTCAGGTATTGAATCCTCATTTGTAGATTGGGAAACCAAGGCACAGAGAGGTGAAGTGACTTGTCCAAGTTCCCAGAGAGCGTACATGGTGGAACTGGTGATAGAACCAAGGTCCTCTGAGTCCCAGGTCCGTGCTCTTTCCACTAGGCCTTGCTGTTTCCACTCAATTCATTCTCCTCTCATATCAAGGTCATTCAGAATATTCTGACAGGAAAGCAGGACAGGGAATAAGTGAACGTGTTCTTCGCTCTTTGTCTTGTCTTATGATGTCAAGTGGTCTACGACTCAGAGCGACGCCATGAACACATCTCTCACGGGACGTCCCAACTCCATCTGCAATCGTTCTGGTAGTTTATCCAAGAGGTTTTGTTGGGAAAAATATGGAAGTGGTTTACCATTACATCCTTCCGTGCAAGAAACTTGAGTATCCACCCTTGAATCTCTTCCATGCTGCTGCTGCCCAGCACAGGTGGGTTTTGACTTTTAGCAGATTGCCTTCCACTCGCTAGCCACTGGCCAAGCTGGGAATGGAATGGGTAGGCCTCTGCTTAACTCTCCCTTCCATAGTCGAGACTGGTAGAGTACCGGAAACTCTCCAGGTGTGACCCTGAGAGGGGACTTCCCTTAGGGATGTTGAAAATCAGGGGAATAATACAGAGCGCAATTTCTTGATTTCCATTGGATTTCTCTGAAACTTAATTGTCCCCAAAGAAGATAACGATTCAGGAATGTGATAAATGCATCAGCTCCTTCTAAATTTTTTTTTAAAAAATCAACCTGGAAGCTTTCTTGGTATTTATTAGCAGGAAAATTCTACTCACTGCATGAAAGCAAGCTTTACGCACGGAAAGGCATCTTTGACTCTCCTCATACTGATGGTGGAGGTGACCTCAAGCTTCTCACATCAGTGGTGCGTGTGTTCATTCAGACCTAAAGGAAACGCTGGGAAATCACTAAGGGGTTGTAGTCACATGACAAACTTCTTAGTGAAGACTCATGCACGGGAGGAGACTGTTCTTTTGAAGATACAATGTGACAGAACTGTGACAGCATCGAGGAAACGAGCCAGGATTTAGTAATCACCCAAATATGATTAATTCCGTAAGGAAGGATAACTAAATAGCAAATGGATTAGTGAACCAGGTATAAACACTAACAAGGAAAAGAAGCTTGTGAAATGGCCCAGCAGTCAACGGGGGTGGAATATAAAAGCCCCACGGGGTGAAGAGGCCTCCAAACGTCAGCAACTCCATCTCTCCTTCCAACCCAACAGAACGTCCAACACCACCATGGCTTGCACCTCCTGCTGCCGGACCTGCTGCAGCGTCCCCACCGGGCCGGCCACCACCATCTGCTCTTCGGACAAATGCTGCCGCTGCGGGGTCTGCCTGCCCAGCACCTGCCCCCACACTACTTGGCTCCTGGAGCCCACCTGCTGCGATAACACCCCGCCCCCTTGCCACGTGCCTCAGCCCTGTGTGCCCACCTGCTTCCTCCTCAATTCCTGCCTGCCCACCCCGGGCGTGGAGAGCATCCCGCTGACCACTTGCATCCAGCCTTGCCCCTGCGAACCCTGCCAGCCGAGCTGCTGCTGATCGGCGGCCATTTTCTTCATCGACGCCTACCGTCTCCCAGTTTCCGATCCGGGATCAACCCATCTCGCGGCCGCCAGACACCTGTCAGAGGCTTGTCCGGAGGGATGGAAGTCTCAAGCAAGAGGATACTGGGAGACTCTCAGAGCATCATCTGGCTAAGATGAAAGCTGTAGCAGATAACTCAATGACACTGAGTTATGTCCACAGTTAACCCCTCTGGATTATCTGTTCTTTGTCAATGGACTTCTTTGGTCATATTTCCAATCTACAGTATTTTTGAAAAGCTGAGGATTCCTCTGTGAATTCCCCAATAAAAGTTTCCTCACTGGCTGGGTAGCGGTGCTCTTTATTCATTTCAATTTTCCTTTTCATTTTAGAAAGCAGTATTTCAACGAGTTTAGACAATGAGGTAAATTTGGCATATTTCACATGTTTTAAAAATGAAATCCTCCTGATTTTAACCAATTTATTATTTCTGTCAGTCCTTTTTGACGTGATTTAGCAGGAGCCCTGAAAAACAGTAGATTGAAATACACTAGGTGAATACAGATGTGGATGATAAGAGCAAGGATCCAGCATCCTCCCCAACTTGAAAGCCTTATAAAGGTCACATCTCCTCCAAGAGACCTTCCCCAATTACACCCACTTTTACCCAGCTCCCTCTCCCTTCTGTGTTGTCTACATATTTATATTTGTGCACTTAGTATTCACCCCATCCTCAGCCCCACAGAATTTACGTATATATCCGTAATTCATTTATTTATATTAATGCCTGTCTCCCCCTCTAGACTGTAAGCTCACTGTGAGCTGGGATTGTGTTGTACTGTACCTTCCAAGCACTTAGTACAGTTGTTTGCACACTGCAAGCACTCAGTAAATACCATGGCCTAGTGGATAAACCATGTGCCTGGGAGTCCAAATGAGCTGGGTTTTAATTTCGGTTCCACCGCTTGTCTGCTGTATGACCTTGGGTCAGTCACTTCACTTCGCTGTGAAGGTCCCTCATCTGTAAAATGGGAATTAAGACTCTGAGCCCCAGGTGGGACAGGGACTGTGTCCAACCCGATATCCTTGTACACTCTAGTATTTAGTACAGTGCTTGACACATTGTAAGCATTTAGCAAATACCACAGTTTCTATTATTATTACTCGATTGTACTCGCCCAAGTGATTAGAATAATGCTCAGCACACTGTAAATGCACAAATACATTGGTTGAATGATTGATTGACTGAAGATCAGTGGGTGACTTTGGAAGCAGTGTGGCCTAGTAGGCCTGGGAGTCAGAGGACCTGGGCTTTATTTCCAGCTCTGCCACTTGCCTGCTGTGTGAACTTGGGCAAGTCACTTAACTTATCCATGTCTCAGTTTTCTCAACTGTAAAATGGGGATTTAGTACTTTTTCTACCTCCTCCTCAAACTCTTGAGACCCACATGGGACAGAAACTCGGCCTGACCTGATTTTCATGTACCTACCCCAGTACGTAGAACAGCGCTTGACCCGTAGAAAGTACTTAACAAATACTATGATTATTATCATCACTACATTCTTCATATCTGAGTGAAAAGATTATTCCGGGTTGTCCAACGCAGTTATAATTTCTGCCTCTCGGTGTCAAAAATCTTCCTAATTCTTTTTCTGCCTTCTTCTGTTATTTCCCAACTGGCCAAAGTAATGTTTGAGGCTTTCCACTGTGTTTATGAGGGTTTCTTTGGCTCAACCTGCTTGTGGTTAGCCCATTTCAGCTCATCATGAGCTGGCAGCTCTCTGAAAAAGCTACCGTGTTCCATTCGTCTCACGTGTGCTACCCAGTAAACATGTGATACGACAAGCACTCTTCCAGTGTTGGTGGTCTGACTGGGATCTACAACCACGTGGTTCACGATTCTATCTTACCACAGATTCTCGGGAAACAGTAAATAATCATAATAATAATGTTGGTATTTGTTAAGCGCTTACTATGTGCAGAGCACTGTTCTAAGCGCTGGGGTAGACACAGGGGAATCAGGTTGTCCCACGTGGGGCTCACAGTCTTCATCCCCATTTTACAGATGAGGTAACTGAGGCACAGAGAAGTTAAGTGACTTGCCCACAGTCACACAGCTGACAAGTGGCAGAGCCAGCATTCGAACCCATGACCTATGACTCCAAAGCCCGTTCTCTTTCCACTGAGCCACGCTGCTCACCATCCGAAAGATTATTTGGGAGTATAAGAGTCAGATGCAACATTTAGTCCTAGATGATCAGGAATTAGAAATTCTCTATTTGGTTAAGTGTGTATTGTACTGATTTTTTTTTCAGTGGTGTTTGTAAAGTACTATGTGCCAGGCACTGTTCTATGTGGTGGGGTAGTTACAAGCTAATCGATTTGAGAACAGTCCATGGTCCACATGGGGCTCACAGTCTTAATCCCCATTTTACAGATGAGGTAACAGAGGTATAGAAAAGTCAAGTGACTTATCCAAGGTCACAGAGCAAACGAGTGGCGGACCCGGGATTAAAGCTCAGGGCCTCTGACTCCCAGGCCCATGCCCTTTCCACTAGGCCAAGCCTCAAACACTGACAGGCCTCAAATAGAACAACTAGAGAAGAAACACGGCCTAGTTCTAATCCCAGCTCCACCACTTGTCTCCTGTGTGACCTTGGACAACTCACTTAATTTCTCTGTGCCTCAGTTGCCTCATCTGTAAAATGGGGATTAAGACTGTGAGCCCTGTTGGGCTAGGGACTGGGTCCAAGATGATTAACTCGAATCTACTCCAGGGCTTAGTAGAGTGCCTGGAACAACGTAAACACTTAACAAATACCATAAAACAATCAAGCAAATAGGCCAAGGTCTCTTCTCTTCAATATCCAGTTAAGGGCAGAAGGTGACTGATAATCAACTCGTCCTTGGATTTGAAGTTTAAGGCTATTTTTGCTTCAAGTCTCGACATTTAGCTTAGGTTTTCTATTACCATTAGCCTTAGTCTGTTTGTCAGGCATTTCAACTAGGCCCATACCAACATTTTCAATCCAAACAATACCAAGCCCACTGGTGACTTGCCCTTAGGAATGTCACCTAAGCAGTATGGCCTAGAGGGTAGACCACGGGCCTGGGAGCCAGGAGGACCTGGGTTCTAATCCCGGTTCTGCCACCTGTCTGCCGTGTGACTCTGGGCAAGTCACTTCACTTCTCTGTGCCTGGGTTACCTCATCTGTAAAAGGGGGATAAAGACGGTGAGTCTCATGGGAGACAGGGACTACGTCCAACTCAGGTTGGACCTCGTATCCACCCCAGCACTTAGAACAGTGTTTAGTAAGCGCTTAACAAATACCATTACTATTATTAAATGGACAATCTCCTCCGAGCCACAGTTTATCACAAAAAGTCTTGTCCTACCTTCAGCTGTCTCTGCATTCTTGTGCCCCACCTCCTGTGATCTGTATTTCTCAACTTCCTCCGTCTGCTCCAGTGCTGACTTCCCTCTTGTCATGGTCATGAGGAACTGCAAAATATTAGCATTCCACATGGCTTTGCACTGCAAGTAACTCTTTGATCTTGGAGTCATTCTCATCAAACCAGTTCTGGGAATTTTCTGCTAATAGTGCCCACAGTTTTATTTGGCTGCAAGGGAGATAATGTCTTGTAATGGCATCCATTCACCAGTCACTTTGTAGAAGGTAGCTAGAGTTTCTTGATCCACAAGGGACACTTTCAAGTTGATGTGTGGTTTCTGGCAGGTATCTCTCTTCCCCTGGAGTTTGATAGGGAATTGGATGATTTTGGATTTCACTACAGTCATTTTATCATTGGTGAAATAAAGAGTATCAGTCGATGGGGGCCGGAATTATTGATTCCACATTGGTTTTATCAGTCACTCTTGCAGTCTCTAATAAAATCTCACAATGAGAAGTATTAGGTATGAAATTTGAAGGTCTCCTTCTCTCACATACCCACATACCCACACAAACATACACCGGCAACCTTCAAATGTATCTCCTGCTGTGCCCTACAGATGCAAGAGAATGAGCAGCATCATCCTAGATAGGGCCAGTGGTCCATCCCATCCAGAGTCCATCATCCACAGTGGCACCAAGACGTTTCTTAGACAATTATGAAGATGGCGACTTCCGTCCTTGAAATCCATTCTCAGGATTATGGATGTCCTAGACTATGGCCCCCTTTTCCTCAGCTCCCTCTCCCCTCTTCGTCACTTTGACTTGCTCCCTTTTCTCCCCCTCTCCCCGCCCCACAGTACTTGTGTATATATGTACATATCTATAATTCTACTTATTTATATTGATGCCTGTTTACTTGTTTCAATGCGTATGTATCTATAATTTTACTTATTTATATGGATGCCTGTTTACTTGTTTTATGTCTGCCTCCCCACTTCTAGACTGTAAGCCTGGCAGGGATTTTCTCTCTTTATTGCTGAATTACACTTTGCAAGCACTCAGTACAGTGATCTACACACAGTAAGCACTCAATAAATACGAATGAATGAATGAATGAATGAATGAATGAGAATACAATTTAAAGAGTTGTTGGTCAGGTTCCCTGCCCACCAGGATTTACAGGCTTTAGGGGGAGCCAACATTAGTATAAATAAGTAAATTGCACACATGTAATATAAATTCTGTGGCGCTAAGGGTGGGGTAAATAAAGGGTACAAATCCACTGAGAGGACGATGCTGAAGGGAGTGGAAGAATCTTGACATTTGTAACTATCAGGAAAGCACTTGATAGTTGGCGGAGACTTTTATCACCACCAGATAGGAAGCTCTCATCTTTCTACCTAATCCCTCCTATTTTCAGAAATCTTGGCCTATGCCCTCACTGCCTCTCACTCTGACCCTCCCCTGAAACCCAAAGCAAGACGAAAGAACAGCTGAGTCTCTGACACCAACTCCAATCTGTGGAATAGAAATTCCTGGGAAACTCTCTCAAAATCATCCTATAAACTGAAAGAAGGAAAGAAAGCATAATGCATTACCAATAATGTTTAACACCTAATAATACATAATTTTAACTTCCATTGTTTGGGGGAATAGACCACAAGTCAGGAAATTTATTTTTATGAATCCTATTTTTAGTTTATAAATCAATGACTCAATGGATCTCCTTAGGCAAGTCATTTCATCTCTCAAGCTTTCATTCTCCCAGCTGGTAAAAGAGGTATAGTAAAACTTTTCTTACTTGTTCCATGGTGAAAATTAATTAATATTTGTAGAGCACTACGAGACCATTCAATGAAAAATGATATGGACATATAAACTATCACTAGAATCTGTCATTTTATTTTTCCATTCCTTTTATCTGTAGCTTTGTGGCATATTTGCACAATAAATACACAATGTTGAGCACAAAGTATTAGCAGCATGGCATAGTAGGTAGAGCATGGGCTTGGGAATCAGAAGATCATGGGTTCTAATCCTGGCTTTGCAGTCTACAGTGTGGCCTTGGCCAAGTCACTTCACTTCTCTCTGCCTCAGTTCCCTCATCTGTAAAATGGGGATTAAGACTGTGAGTCCCATGAGAGACAGGGACTGTGTCCAACCTGATTTGCTTGGGTCCACCCCAGAGCTTAGTACAGTGTCTGGCACATAGTAAGTGCTTAACAGATTATTATTATTATTATTATTATTTTATCCGTTCGATTATTACGATACGATTTTGTTGAAACTAGCAGGGCACTTCTCCTAAATATGGGAAATAAGATAGAAAGCATTCAGTGGATTGGATCAAAGCAGAATATCAATCTGGATAAATCAGTCCCCGAATCTCTTTTCACTCAGCTGAATTATCTACATATCAGCTTCAACTCTCTAATGATTTTACCTATGTACCAACAGGAAAAAGAAACATTTCTTTTCTTCCTCTACACTGCAAGATTTCTGTGGGCAAGGAACTTGTCTACCATCTCTGTAGTACTGAACTCTCTCAAGTACTTAGTACGGTGCTCTGCAAACAGTGCTCTTGTCATTAAATACATCCACTGAATGATGATTTCTTCCCCATTTAAAATTCAGGTTCCTGACAACACAGACTCAGGTTGTTACCTTAGCTACACAGATAAAATGGTCCATTCAACAATTCTCAGATGTATTTACCATTTTATAATTCCGGGATGCTTATTCTTTCTAGCCTGGGCTCTATCTGACATCCACCTGACCCAAAGCTTCACCTTCAATCCCTGTTTTGGTTGAAGGTTTTGAGGAAAAAAAAACCCTCTGTTCTTTAAATAATGGGAAAAGTTAATCACCCCAAAACATCCAAGAGGGTAGAGTGACAAAGACCCAGCAGGGGAACAACAATATCACTCATTGTCCCTAATCCTGGTTAAATTGGGTTGACATTGTAACCACAGTGTGACTGGACTCTTGAAGATGCATCACAAAGCTATTCCCCAGGGACACCCAGCAAGAAGAATCAGCGCAGATTTAGCAGGGAACTCAAATAAAACATAATTAGGAGGCCAGGGACTCTTTACAGGCATCTAAATGCCAAAGCAATTAGGGGATAATGGGACTGAAAATGTAAACAGTAACAAGGAAAAGAAGCCCGCCGATTGGCCCAGCATCCACCCAGGATGGTGTATAAAAGCCCCACGGGGTGAAGAGGCCTCCAAACTTCAGCAACTCCATCTCTCCTTCCAACCCAACAGAACATCCAACACCACCATGGCTTGCACCTCCTGCTGCCGGACCTGCTGCAGCGTCCCCACCGGGCCGGCCACCACCATCTGCTCTTCGGACAAATGCTGCCGCTGCGGGGTCTGCCTGCCCAGCACCTGCCCCCACACTACTTGGCTCCTGGAGCCCACTTGCTGTGATAACACCCCGCCCCCTTGCCACGTGCCTCAGCCCTGTGTGCCCACCTGCTTCCTCCTCAATTCCTGCCTGCCCACCCCGGGCGTGGAGAGCATCCCGCTGACCACTTGCATCCAGCCTTGCCCCTGCGAACCCTGCCAGCCGAGCTGCTGCTGATCGGCGGCCATTTTCTCCATCGACGCCTGACTACCGTCTCCCAGCTTCCGACCCTGGATCGATCTGCCTTGGGATGGCTCTTGACCTTACCAGAAGTCTGGCGTTCCAGTCTCCGGGATCAGGAAACTGAGAGGCTCTCATATAATTATCTGGCTAAGAAGCATGAAAAAGAATCCAGCATTGCATGCATGAAGGCTTGCTAAAACCCTTACAGTATTGAAGCTCTTAAGACTGAGGAATCAATGTCCTCTGTCAGGGTGTTTTGGAGGGTGCCTGTCCACCCTCCACTGTTCTTCCACACACTGATAATATTCGTTGTGGATTTCCCAATAAACTTTACTTCTCTGGCATAGCACAAATTGCTTTTATGGACTTTATTTGTTTTCCTGACTGCACTTTGTCTGCTCTAAGCTTCAAATTTAATTTCCATCTGTCACATTTTTTCCCACCTGGAAACAAGAGCTGCTGAAAAATTGCTGAGTTTTGGCTCTGTTTTTTTGTTTGTTTGTTTGATTTTGTAATTTTTTTTCACGTTAAAAGGAAAATGGCCAATTGATTTGCTGAATTACGAGGCAAGGGTAGACCATACTAAAGAATCTAGGTGACATTAAACAGGGTGTTCATTTATTCAGTCATATTTATTAAACACTTATTGTGTGCAGAGCACTGTACTAAGCATTTGGAAAATACAATTCGGCAACAGATAGAGAAAATCCCTACCCAACAATGGGCTCACAATCTAGAAGGGGGAGATAGACAACAAAACCAGTAGACAGGCATCAGTACCATCAAAATAGATGAACAGAATTATGGCTATATACGCATCATTAATAAAATAGAGTAATAAACGTACAAATAGACACGTGTTGTGGAAAGGGAAAGGGGGTAGAGCAGAGGGAAGGAGTAGGGGCAATGGGGAGGGGAGGAGGAGCAGAGGGAAAGGGAGGGCTCAGTCTGGGAAGGTCTCCTGGAGGAGGTGAACTCTCAGTAGGGCTTTGAAGAGGGGAAGAATGTTAGTTTGGCAGATGTGAGGAGGGAGGGCATTCCAGGTCAATGGTAGGATGTGGGCCAGGGGTCGACAGCGGGACAGGAGAGAAGGAGACCCTGTGAGGAGGGTAGCGGCAGAGGAGCAGAGTGTATGGGCTGGACTGTAGAAGGAGAGAAAGGAGATGGGGTAGGAGGTGGAAAGGTGATGGAGAGCTTTGAAGCCAAGAGTGAGGAGTTTTTGCTTCACGGGAAGGTTGATAGGCAACCACTGGAGGTTTTTGAGGAGGAGAGTGACATGTCCAGAGCATTTCTGTAGAAAGATAATCTGGGCAGCAGAGTGATGTATAGACTGCAGCAGGGAGACACAGGAGGATGGGAGATCAGAAAGGAGGCTGATACAGTAATCCAGTCAGGATATGATGAGAGAGTGTACCAGCAAAGTAGCAGTTTGGATGGAGAGAAAAGGGTGGATCTTGACGATGTTGTGAAGGTGAGACAGGCAGGTTTTGGTGATGGATTGGATGTGTGGGGTGAATGAGAGAGCAGAGTCAAGGATGACACCAAGGTTGCAGGCTTGTGAGACGGGAAGGGGGGTAGTGCTGTCCACAGCGATGGGAAAGTCGGGAGAGGACAGGGTTTGGGAGGGAAGATAAGGAGCTCAGTCTTCGACATGTTGAGTTTTAGGTGGCGGGAGGACATCCAGGTGGAGATGTCCTGAAGGCAGAAGGAGATACGAGTCTGGAGGGAAGAAGAGAGAACAGGGGAGGAGATGTAGATTTGGGTGTCATGTGCATAGAGATGATAGTTGAAGCCGTGGGAGCCACTGAGTTCACCAAGGGAGTGAGTATAGATGGAGAACAGAAGGGGAACCAAGAACTGACCCTTGAGGAACCCCTAAAGTTAGGGGACGGGAAGGGGAGGAGGAGCCCGCGAAGGAGGCCGAGAATGAACGGCCAGAGAGATAAGAGAAAAACCAGGAGAGGATGGAGTCCACGAAACCAAGATTGGATAATGTGTTGATAAGGGGCTGGTCGACAGTATCAAAGGGTCAACAGAACATATCTCCTGCTACTGATAGAACAAGAATGGCTGATTCTCCCCGACTTTAAAGGGGTCATAAATTCATCTCTTCATGATTATTTGGGGCACAAGTCCTGAAAGACACCTCTATATTCTAGGGCTTGACCTGTGAGTCAGAAGCACCTGGGTTCTATTTCCCAGTCTGTCCAATGTCTGATGTGTGACCTACGGCAAGTCACTTTATTTTTCTATGCCTCACTTACTTCTTCTGTGAAATTGGGATTAGGATTGTGAGCCCCATGTGGACAGGAACTATGTCCAAACTGATTATAATGTATCTACCCCAAAGTTTAGAGCAGTGTCTGCCACATAGTAAGCGCTTAACAAATACCTTAAAAAAATGACTCCACATCACTCCAGATACCTGACCTAACACGTCCATAAAACTATGAGGGAATGTTAGTTCTAATATTTTACAGTGTTAACCCATCATGCTTTAAATTTCTCCAGATGCTTTACCTCATCAGAAAAAGGCAAGTTTTCATTCATTCATTCAATCAGATTTATTGAGTGCTCGCTGTGTGCAAAGCACTGTACTAAATGCTTGGGAGAGTACAATACAGCAACAGACACATCCACTGTCCACAACGAGCTTACAATCAAGAGGGACAAACAAATGCTAGTAAGAATAAATAAATAAATTACAGGTAAGTACATAAATTACAACTACGTACATAAGGAATTAAGAGTGTGAGTCCCATGTGGGATATGGACCGCGTCCAACGTGCTTAGCTTGAATCTACTCCAGTGCTTACTAAAGTGCATGACAAATAGTAAATACTTAACAAATATCGTACGTAAAGAGGAAAAAAAAATTTCTATGCTTGTAAATTATAAGCCAAATTTTTGCTCCTCCATCACCTCATTGTTTTGGTCTGCTTTGGTAATTTGGAGAATTAAGTCTGGTTAAGGTCCTGAATGACATTAAGGGATGAATACTACTACCAACAATAATAATAATAATAACAATAATGATACTTGTTAAGGACTATTATGTTCCAAGCACTGTACTAAGCACTGAGTTAGATACAAGATAATCGGGTTGGACACAGTCCCTGTCCCACCTTGGACTCACACTCTAAGTAGAACAATTTTGTACCAATTTTCAGATGAGTAAATGGAGACACAGATATATTATGTGACTTGAGAAGCAGCAGGCCTAGAGGAGAGTTCAAAGGTCTGGAAGATAGAGGACCTGAGTTCTAATCCGGACTCCACCACATGTCCGCTATAAGATGTTGGGCAAGTTACTTAACTTTTCTGTGCCTCAGTTACCTCATCTGTAAAATGGGGATTCAATCCTATTCCCCTTTACTTAGATGTGAGCCTCATCTGGGACAGGGACTGTGTCTATCTGATTGACTTGCATCTATCCCAGTGCTCAGAAAAGTCCTTGGCATGTAGTAAGCGCTTAAAATGTACCATAAGTATTACTATTACTAGCTCAAGGTCAAACAGCAGGCAAATGGCAGAGCAGGATTAGAACCCAGGTCCTCTGACTCCCAGGCCCATGAACTTTCCAGCAAGCAACCCTTTTTACCCTTTGATGGGGCATTTGGGCAGTGGCCCAGGCTTCCCACTCAACATTGGCTTTAATGCACTCAATCACTTTGGACCCTCCTACCTCACCTTGCTACTCTCCTACTACAACCCAGCCCACACACTTCACTCCTCTAATGCCAATCTCCTCAATGTACCTCAATTTCTACCTTGCCGGTGACCCTTCACCCAAACCCTTCCTCTGATATGAAATGCCCTCCCTCCTCAAATCCGACAATTACGCCTCCTCCAGCTTCAAATATTAGAGGCACATCTCCTCCAAGAGGCTTTCCCCGACTCAGCCCTCCTTTCTTCTTCTCCCACTCCCTTCTACGTCACCCTGACTTCTTTTCCTTTATTCATTTCCCCATTCAAGCCTCTCAGCACTTAGGTACATATCTGTAATTTATTTCTTTATATTAATGCCTGTCTCCCCCTCTAGACTCTAAGCTCACTGTGGGCAGAGAATTTGTCTGTTTATTGTTATAGTGTATTCTCCCAAGTACAGTACTCTGCTCACAGTAAGCACTCAGTAAATATGATTGAATGAGTGAATGAATTCCCCACCCTTGAGAAGCCCCCAGGAATCCACATTCATATCAAATGCACCCCTCCTCCAAACCATCTCTTCCTACTAAAAATAATGCCCGAAGTTCTAGAGAGGGAGCACAGATGGATCTCGGGGCATTCTCACACACTGGTGAAGGAGGCCAAGATTTCCCTAGGGATCTTCTCACTTCCACAGCCCACAGTCTTTCGGAACTTTCCATCGGTCTTGTGCCTGGCACCTCCTGGCATCATCATTTAAAATGGGAGCAGGGAGGAGGGGAAGGGAAAGGGTCTTTCCATTCCACAGATTACAGCAGACCCAAATGTCCCTCTTGCCAAGGGTTCAAGGAGCAACTCTGACTACTGCTTTTTTCTGCCCGCGCTCACCGACCCCTAGCTCCACAGTACTGAAACATATATCCTTTGACTCAGTTGTTTCCCCTACCTGTAATTTATTTAAGTGTCCATCTCTCTCATTGTACTGTAAGCACTTTGAGGGCAGGGATTGGGTCTACTTGCTCCATGGTACTCTCCAAGTGCTTAGGATAGAGCTTTGCACCCAGTAAGTTCTCAATATATATCAATGATTGATTGACTGGGCGTTACACTGTATCAATGCCGCCCCAACACTGAGCTAAAGAACTATTTTCTCTTTCCAGAAAGAACTTGCCCATGCAGGGACTGTGTCCAACCTAATCCACCCCAGCACTTAATACAGTGACTGGCACATAGTAAGCACTTAACAAATAGCACAATTATTAAATACCGTAATTATTACCAAGTGAAGAGGGAGGGCAAAGGAAGATGTGTAATTACTTCAGCTGGACAACTGGGCCTGCAAAAGATGTTTGGCTTCTCTTAAGACTGTAGACCTGAACTTTGAGTGTTTTTGCTAAAAGTAAAGAAAGTCAGGGAAATGGATGTACACACAGATGAAATGCTTTGACAGCCCCAAGTGAACTCAAGAGTCCCTCGCTGAATGTTTTGTGCTTTGATTTGAAGACTGCAGGCTAAGCATCAGTGTGGCAAAATTGGATCGAAGGATAATAGTGGTATTTGTTAAAAGCCTACTGTGTGCCAAGCACCATACTAAGCACTGGGGCAGATTTTATTTATTTATTATTTAAATTAAACAGATATTATGTTCCAGACACTGTATTAAGCACTGGAGTGGGTACAAGCAAATCAGGTTGGATACGGTCCGGTTCCAAGTAGGGCTCAGAGTTTCAATCCCCATTTTATGGATGAGGTAATTGAGGCACAGGGAAGCCGAGTGACTTGCCCGAAGCTGCAAAGAAGACAAGTAGTGGAGCTGGGATTAGAACCCATGATCTTCTGACTCCCAGGCCCATGCTCTATCCACTGTGCCATGCTGCAAGATAATCACTTTGGACATAGTCCCTGTCCACATGGGACTCACAGTTTAAGAAGGAGTAGGATTTACTCCTTATTCTACAGATGAGGCAACTGAGGCACAGAGAATAGAAGTGACTTTCCAAAGGTCACACAGCAGGCAAGTGGTGGAATCGGGATTAGAACACAGGTCCTCTCACTCCCAGGCCCGTGCTCTTCCTGCTGCTTCTCTAGGATAGAGTGACTGCCTCATCGAAGGAGTTTAGGATTGGGAATCAAGAGATTTGCCATCTAGTTCTTGATGAATCACTTGCCTGCTAAGTAATTATGGGAAGCAGCGTGGCTCAGTGGAAAGAGCCGGAGCTTGGGAATCGGAGGTCATGGGTTTGAATCCCAGCTCCGCCACTTGTCAGCTGTGTGACTGTGGGCAAGTCACTTCACTTCTCTGGGCCTAAGTTCCCTCATCTGTAAAATGGGGATTAACTGTGAGTCTCATGTGGGGCAACTTGATTACCCTGTATCTACCTCAGAGCTTAGAACAGTGCTCTACACATAGTAAGCGCTTAAGAAATAACAGCATTATTAATTTTGGACATGTCACTTTAGTGTTCTACACCTCCATTTCCTCATCTGCAAAATGGGGATAAAACATCTTTTCTCCCTCCCAGTGAGCCCCATTTAAGTCACGAGCTGTGATCAATCTGATTATGTTTTACCTATTCCAACATGCTTGGCACAGGGTAAGCACTTAATAAGTAGTATCATTATTTATAAAGTCATGTATTGTCCCTAAAGAGAACAGGATAGGCCGCTGTCACCAAAGATGCCCTTTAAAACAACCAACCCCACCCATAACTCACGTGCCCATACTCCAGCGACAAAAAGCCATTGCTATGATTCTTAATCACATTAAACATTTTTACAAGCAGGAGGAACCGAACAATATTTTAATGAGATCCAGTACTCAGGGAGATTAAGAGATTCTTCCAAAGAGTAACAAACTCACTTTACCTATCATTCTACTCTTATTCCAGTCCCACTTTTCAAAATGTTATTGAACCGACTCCATAGTTCTGCTTTCTAATAGGCCCAGGACCTCTGGATGACCAAAATGCGCTCTTCCTTCTCTATTCCTTTGGCATCCGTCAGAGATTACGGTGATGCTTATCTGAAGCAAGTGATTTGTTTCTAAATGCTCTGATGGATGTTGGAGTTTCAATTACCAGATTCTTCAGGTAAAAATTCACTGTAACTTTTATGCATAGGTTAGTTGGGCAGATTACGAGTCAACATTTCACCTGGGTGACCTCAGGATAGGAAGAGGAAGTAGCCAAAGACGACACATTGTAACCTCCATTGATGAGCAGAAACAGATAGTGTAATAGAGGTCTTTGCAGTCTGTAAACTCTAGATTGCAAGCCTGCTGTGGGCGGTGAACGTGTCTACCGATTCGGTCGTACTCTCCCAAGCGCTGAATCCAGTGCTATGCCCGCAGTAAACAATTGATAAACGCCATCGATTGATCGATTGAAGAGATGGCCGCAATCTTAATCTCTTGGCATGGGTTCTGATTCAGAAACATGAAGCTAGCTATTTTTTATGAGACCAGGAACTCTTCCACAATAAATAAGGAGACTAATGAAATGTTCTTATGGAAGCAAGTGTAAACAGCAACAAAGAAAACATCCTGTGCATTCTGTCAACACCCATTATGAAAGCCATATAAAAAGGTCCAGGAAGGAAAGAAGGTTTCATACTCGGGTCTCTGGGGTCTTGCATCTCATCTTTCTCCTCCCCTTCTTGCACCATGACTTCTGCCTGCTCTTCGAGTTGCTCTCCCGAGTCCTGCTGCAGAGCAACTGATTGTCCATCTGTCTCAACCTGCTCTACTGACATCCCCTGCCTCCCAGCAACTTGTGGAGCAGCCAGATGTCAGACGCCCAGATTCCTGTGCCGATCTCGCCTGTCGAGCAGCTGCTATTTGCCCGTGGTAGGACACTGTGGTTGGCGTGACGAATGGGCCTTCAATAGCAACGAGAAGGAGACCATGCAATTTCTGAACGATCGCTTGGCAAACTACCTGGAGAGGGTGCGGTGTCTGGAGGTCGAGAACGCAGAACTGGAGTGCAAGATCCGAGAGCAATGCGAACAACAAATCCCTTTTGTGTGCCCCGACTACCAGTGTTATTTCAACACAGTTGAGAATCTCCAGCAAAAGGTCTGTTGATATTTAATGCTCAGTCCGTGGTCTAGATTCATGGGGGCAGGTTTTCTGGTCATGGGTTCTAATTCTGGCACTTGTCTGCTGTGCGACCTTGGGGAAGTTGCTTTACTTCTCTTGCCTCGGTTACCTCACCTGGAAAATGGGGATTGAGAATGTGAGCCCTACATGGGACTGGGACTGTGTCCAACCTGATTTCCTTGTATATCGACACCAATGCTTAGTACAGTGCCTGGGACAGAGTAAGTGATTAATGAATAGTATAATAATTGTTACTATTATTATTGTTCTGAAAACATTCTATTTCTTGAAAATGAAGTCTGGAATTGAACCTTTTTACTGCCTATGGCTATCTTGTTACCACTGTGCCTTCTTAATGCTGGACTCCTTTTTACTCTTTAAAATATAAAGGGCAAAGGATCAGGCCAATTAAACAAGAACTTGAGCACCTTCTGGGGAAAGCAATCAATTGATCGATCGATCAATCAATTCTATTTATTGAGTGTTTACTGGGTGAAGAGCAATGTATTAAATGTTTGAAAAAGTACAATATAACAGAGTTGGTAGAAACGTTTCCTGCCCATAACGAGCTTACAGTCTCAGATTTTGGGAATGATCAAGCTGCAAAAGAATTGGTTTTCATAAGAGCTTCTCCACTTTCTCAGTGGGTTCTAGATTCCCAGAAGATTAATATCAAATCTAAAAGGGTTTGGAAAATAAAGGTCAGTATTGCCAGCATACACTTTTCATTTCATTCAGAAATCGAAGGGAAGAAATCTAACCTCATAGGTTTTAAAGGGAGTAAGATTTTGGATTTGTTACCAGACCTCATTTCCTATGAAATAACTTATTTCCCAGATCTTGTGCACCAAGGCAGAGAATTCCAGGTTAGCTGTGCAGATTGACAACTGCAAACTGGCAGCTGATGACTTTAGAACCAAGTAAGTTTATGCCAACTTGAACTACCACTTTGCCTAGAACTCTCCAAAATAACGTTTTCATAGGCAGAAACTGTCCTCAGAAGAGAGTGCTTGAATCCCAGCAACGATGGCCTATTTTTCATTCATTCAATCATATTTATTGAGCACTTATTGTGTGCAGAGCACTGTCCTAAGCGCTTGGGAGAGTATAATATAAGAATAAACAGACACATTCCCTCCCCAAAATGAGATTACAATCAGTTGCAAATCATCGAATCTAGCAGAATGAATGGATGGGTCCCTTTTTAAAGAATTAAAGTAACAAAAAGAGGTGGTGGAAAAGCCATAAGAGGAAAAGGGGAATGTAAAATAGACTGAAACATGAAAAAACTGTCAGGCAATTTCTGCGTGGCTTTGTTGTTCTCTCTGTGTCCCTGAGACCGAATATCCTCAGGATTAAGTCACTCCCTGCCGCATGAGAGATGCCTTATTAACTAGTTCAAGTCCCTAAGGTGTCATTTAGACCCTTACTACTGCAGGATACTAAATGGTACCCTAAGACCCTGCAAGTGTTTGGTAAACACCTAAGCATCTAATTTAATACCAGAAATGGGGCACTGCGGACAGGAGGCCTCATTTGCCTTCCGTGATTAAAGGTATGAAGCTGAACTATCCCTCCGCCGGCCAGTCGAAGCTGATGTCGGTGGCCTGCGTAGGATTCTGGACGATTTGACCCTGTGCAAATCAGACTTGGAGGCACAGCTGGAGTCTCTGAAGGAAGATCTCCTTTGTCTCAAGAAGAATCATGAAGAGGTAAGGATAGGATGGAGAAAATGAAAGCATCATGGGAGAATTGTGCTTAAAAGAAGTTAATTTGATGCCACAGATTAGTAGATGGGCACATTTAGGAGTCTTGAGAACTAAATTTAGAGATAATATATTAGAATATAATGAAAACCCATATTGAATGGGGTTAAATTCAGGTACAGCTATGAGAATCACATAATCATTGGGACACATTCGAAAGCACATATTTATGCTATCCCGAATCATGAAAATTTTGCTTCTTCTATTTCCAGGTCTGAATTTAGAAACTAGGAAAGTAAAAATTCTAGAGTATTGAAATGCTTCCTTATAAGAAAATTCCAGATATTGTAACTGCGGAGCACAAAATAAGAAGGATGCTGTTGGTTTTATTCGACCTTCTCTCCTCTTTCAGGAAGTAAACGCCCTCCAGGCCCAGCTTGGAGATAGACTCAGTGTGGAGCTGGACACTGCCCCGACCGTTGACCTGAACAAGCTCCTGGATGAGATGAGGTGTCAGTATGAAACTGTGGTTGCTAACAATCGCAGAGAGGCCGAGGAATGGTTTGCTGTTCAGGTCAGTCCGCGGGGCCATTACTGCCAGAGAGGTTTTTAGTCTTGCTTTATCATTCTCTTAACCTCTTTCTATTTCTTGTTCTCTGGTCCGCGTTCAGACGGAAGAACTGAATCAGCAGCAGCTGTCCAGTGCAGAGGAGTTACATTGCTGCCAGTCGGAGATCATCGAATTGGACCGAACAGCCAACGCTCTGGAGATTGAACTAGAGGCCCAGGAGAGCCTGGTACGTAGCAGTCGGAGAGTTAATATTTTCTGAATGGAAGATCAAGTAGACACGATTGCTCACTCAGGTCAGACTGCAGAAGGAAGTTAGGCACCACTTTGCACGCGGGGTTGGCGTTACACGGATGGACCTGCCTCTGATTTATCAAAGGGCAGTGCCTTTATGCGAGAAGGTTTTCTTGGGTTCATGAGACATATTTTGAGATATTTTGCCAAGAAACTGGAAGCATCAGTCAAAGATTCTGGTCTAGACTGTCAGCTCCTTGTGGGCAGGGAACATGTCTACCAATTCTGTTATACTGTAGTCTCCCAGGTGTATAGTTCTACTTAGTCGATAGAGCATGGGTCTGGGAGTCAGAAGGATGTGGGTTCTAATCCCAGCTCTGCCATTTGTCTGCTGTGTGAATTTGGGCAATTCACTTAACTCCTCTGTGCCTCGGTTACTTCAACTGTAAAATCAATCAAGTACTTTATTGAGTACTTACTATGTCCAGAACACTGTACGAAGCGCTTGGGAGAGTTCAATACAACAAAGTTGGTAGACATGTTCCCTGCCCGTAATAAGTTTACAGTCTAGAGGGGAAGACAGGCAATAATGTAAATAAATTAATTACTGATATGTACATAAATTAATAATAATAATAATGTTGGTATTTGTTAAGCGCTTACTATGTGCCGAGCACTGTTCTAAGCGCTGGGGTAGACACAGGGGAATCAGGTTGTCCCACGTGGGGCTCACAATTGAGGGAGGGGTGAATGGGGATTAAAACTGTGATTCCATGGGCGACATGGACTTTGTCCAACTTAAATAGCTTTTATCTACCCCAGCACATAGTAAGGTGCCTGGCACATAATAAGCACTTAACAAATACTATTTAAAAAGAAGTGGTCAATAAATAATGATATTAAATAATTATGGTACTTGTTAAGTGTTTATTATGTGCCAGGCACTCTACTAAGCCCTGGGGAGGATACGAGCAAATTGGGTTGGACTCAGTTCCTGACCCACGTGGGGTACACAGTCTCAATCCCCATCTTACATGTGAGGTAACTGAGGCACAGAGAAGAAAAGTGACTTGTCCAAGGTCATACAGAGGACAAGTGGCGGAGTCAGGATTGGAACCCATGACCTTCTGACTCCCAGGCCTGTGATCTATCCACTATGCCATGCTGCTTCTCTAAATACAATAAAAGCAATTAATTAATTGATTGGCTTAAGTGAAGGCACCACAGCTTGGATTTTATCCGGCTTTTCCCACCCATTCCTTTGCAGAAAGAATCTCTGGAATGCACCTTATCAGAAACCGAGGACCGTTACAGTTCCCAACTGGCACAGATGCAGTGCCTGATTGACAATGTGGAGATCCAGCTGGCTGAGATCCGATGTGACCTGGAGCGGCAGAACCAAGAATACCAAATCCTCCTTGACGTCAAGGCCCGACTGGAATGTGAAATCGCCACATACCAGAGCTTGCTTGAGAATGAGGATTGCAAGTATGTATAGTTCAGTTGACATATGAAATGATGAAAGAGTCCAGAGGATTGAAAAGTTCAGGGAAACTCTTTCCTCGGATCAGGTCATCAAAACTGCACCCAAGAGAAAATTAGCAGTTTTCATGAGTTAATCTATAGAATATTGCATATTTCCTTCATTAAGACAGTGAGCCCCATGTGGAACAGAAGCTGTGGACAATCTGATTTGTTTGGATCCACCCCAGAGCTGGCCTAGAGCCAGGCAGACTGTAAATACTTAACAAATACCACTTAAGATAACTTCACAAGAGAAACAGCAGGACACTTGGTGATCCTTTCATCTCTTTAAGTTTCTCAGCCTCAATTATGTGTGTAGTATCTTGACTCTTAACATTCAGTTGCCTTCTCTCTGATCAGAATCATTCAGTGCATCTCCAGAGTTACTTTTTGTGCAGGAGACATTAAGGAAATCAACAGAAAATACAACTGATCGATTATTATAAAAAGAGAGCACCTTGGCTTTCTGGAATCCTCCAAGTGTAGTCTTTACCTCCTTATTTGTGGTTCTGATTTGGGTTGAATTAGAGAGGAGTGGAACAATCATTCTGGATTCTGGAGTTAAATAGATTTGAAATAACTTTGATTCTGAATGGGATTTCTCCTTGAAAATTCAGTATTTCTCTAATTTACTTTATGTTTTCTCCACTCTGGGTAGCATTGCCATACAATTCCTTCCCCTGGTACTAAATCAATTTTTTTTTTCCCTCAGGCTTCCCTGCAATCCATGCTCCGCACCAAATGCCTCCTGTACTTTCTGTGACCTGAGCGAACCATTTGTAATTTGTACAGTAGAAAATTGCCAAGCCTGAAAATGCCAATGGCCCATTTATTAAGGAATTGAATCTAAAACTTACCCAGGGACACAAGAAAAGCCACCTGAGTTCCCTACCCCCCGGCTTCAAAACTAGACCATCCTGAAGTTTTCACATTCTTTGTCTCCCTAGAACACATCTGCTTTGTTATTTCCTTTCTCTCTTTATGGTAGTTTTTATAAGCATTTATTAGGTGCCATGTACTGTATAAATTGCTGGGGTAGAAACAAGGTAATCAGATTGGGCACGGTCCCTGTACTACGATGAGATGGTCTAAATAGGAGGGAATAGCATTTAATCCTCATTTTACCGTTGAGGTAATTGAGGAAGAGAAAAGCGATTTGCCCAAGGTCACACAGCAGACATAGCAGAGCCGGTTTTGAAACGCAAGCAGTCTAACTCCCAGGCGTGTGGTTTTTCCACTAGGTCACTCTCCGTCCCTTTCTCTTGTGCTGCATCAGTCTTCCAGGATGCCATGAAGCTCTCTTGTACATTTCTCAGTAAAGACCATTTCTAACGCAGACTAATGCAGTTCTCATTATAATAAATTTCTACTGGTCTATGTGTCCTGGGCATAACACAAACACCTGTTTGATCTAGGGCAAATTGATAATGACGCCATCAACATCATGCTTAGTCTATGCAAAGACGTACACGGAAGGCAATCGAGACAGAGACTGTGATCTTCAAATAGACCGTAAGTTCCCCATGTAGACGGCAAGCTCACTGTGGACAGGGAACTTGTCTACCAACTCTGTTAGAGTATATTCTCCCTAGTGCTTAGTAGAGTGCTTAGTAAATACCATTGTTTAATCAATCGATTGATCACAATCTAAAAAGTTAAGCAGAGGCATAAAAAGAAGGGTGAGAACAGTTGGGATACTTTTAGAAATCCAGAACTTTACAATAATGATGCCGTGTGAAGTCACAACAGCAGAAAATCGGACAATTGAAACACTGTCTGGATGGGAGCAGGTTGGAATGGGGGAAGGAAAAGCAATCTTCTGGTTTAAGATCAGCCTGGGTGGGACTACTTCATTCAATCATTTCTTCTTCAATATTCTTCCTTGCATAGACAGGTGGGAGAAATAGTAATAATGATGGTTGTGGGTTTTGATAAGTGCTTACTTTATGCCAAGTACTTTACTAAGCACTGGGGATTTTACAAGATAACCAGGTTGGACATGATTCCTGTCCCAAACGGGGCTCCCAGTCTAAGCAGGAAAGGGACAGGTATAGAATCCCCATTATAAGATGAGGAAACTGAGACCGAGATAATTTGAGTGACTTGTCCAAGACAATAATAATAATTTCGGTATTTGTTAACTGTTTACTAGGTGTCAAGCACTGAACTCAGTGCTGGGGTAAATACAAGATCATCAGGTCCCATATAGGGCTCACAGTATGAAGTAAGAGGGAGAACCGATGTTGAATCCCCAATTTACAGGAGAGGAAACTGAGGCACAGAGAGGTGAAGTGACTACCCAAGGTCACACAGCAGGTACATGACAGACCTGGGGTCTTATCACTAGGTCACCCTGCTTCACGTCTGAGAGCAGGCATATTTATTAAGTGTCAGAGCCCAGATCTGATGCTGTCAAAGGCTTTTATAAGCTTTATGAAGACCTGGGTCGGGGCTGTGGTGTGCTCCCCTATACTTCCGTACCTGATGCAGTCTAAAGCCATATCAGACTTCTGGGAGTGGGTGATTACTGCCATTCTTCAGTAACCATCCAGAAAGACTGTGGCAAACCTTTCCAGGGAAAGAAAGAAATGAAATACAGCAATAGTTACTATAATTTCAAAGCAGCATGACAGCACAGGGAAAAGAACAAGGGCCTGGGAGGTAGAGGACCTGGGTTCTAATTCCAGATCCACCACTTGTCTGCTTGTGTGACTTTGTCAGTTAACTTCTCTGTGCTTCAGTTTCCTCATCTGAAAATGAGGATTAAGACAGTGAGCCCCATGTGGGGCCTGGACTGTGTCCAACCTGATTATCTTGTATCTGTAGCATACCTTATGTGAGACATGTAGTAAGCACTTAACAAATTCCATTTAAAAAAATGATTCTACTTTTCTCTTTGAAGAGAATGGTAATAGAGCCATCTCCTCAGTGCTCCGTATATTGAAACAGAGCTTGTACAATATTCAAGTAGTGTAATCCTTCCGTGCCTAGTCTCTATCTGTTACCGATTTGTACATTCCAAGCGCTTAGTACAGTGCTCTGCACATAGCAAGTGCTCAATAAATACTATTGAATGAATGGAGGCTTTCTGTGTTTATGAATAGTGCCAGGTATTTTACCATTCTTCATGGCTCTGTCTTAGGTGAGAACTCTGTCAGTAATGGAAATGAGTGCCATATCTTCATGGTATAAAGTTCCCTGTGCTTTGATGTTGGAAGACACATCGCTTAGAATGACAATGTATAGCCTTTACTGACTTTATCATATTCTACTCCCATTGTTGAAATCAATTAATCAACCAATAAATGTTTTTTATTAAGCATTTATGTGCAGAGTACTGTTCTAAGCGCTTAATAATAATAATGATAATAACAACTCTGGTATTTGTTCAGTGCTTACTATATGCCGGGGACTGTACTAAGCGCTGGGATATATACAAATTAATCTGGTCGGACACAGTCCCTGACCCACATGAGGCTCACAGTCTTAATCTCTAGTTTACAGATGAGGGAACTTGAGGCCCAGAGAAGGTCAGTGACTTGCCCATGGTCCCACAGCAGACAAGTGGCAGAGCTAGGAATAGAATTCAGGTCCTTCTGACTCCCAGGCCTGTGTTTTATCCACAGGGCCAGGCTGCTCCTCTGCTTCTCAAGTACACTTCATACAATTCAAGTACTTCATTCAAGTACTACATACAATACAACAGAGTATGTAGACGTGTCTCCTGTTCACTAGGAGCTTACAATCTAGAGAGGATGGGAGACAGACATAAAAACAAATTGCAGATATGTACATAAGTGGTGTGGAGTTGAGGGTGGGGTGAATATCAAGGGCTTCAATGGTACTGATCTAGTGCACTCATTTGTAAAAACAAATTGCAGATATGTACATAAGTGGTGTGGAGTTGAGGGTGGGGTGAATATCAAGTGCTTCATGGTACTGATCTAGTGCACTTAGAAGGGAGAGAGAGTAGGGGAATGAGAGGTCAGTCGGGGAAGCCCTCTTGGAGAAGGTTTGATTTTGGGGAGAATGGTGGCATGTCATATATCAAGGGGAAAAGAGTCCCAGGATAAAAGGAGGATTTGGGCAGGAGGTTGGCAGGTTGGCATTGGAGGAGTGGAGTGTGCGTGCTGGACTGTAAGATAGGAGGGGGCAAGATGATCGAATGCTTTAGAGGGTGAGATGAGACAGTCCGTGCCCCATATCTGTTTAGTATGGACTGGTGTGGGGAGAGACAGGAGGCAAGGAAGTCGGCGGGAAGACCGATGCTGTAATAAGGGAGAGGAAAGGGTGTATTTTAGTGATGTTGTGAAGGTAGAACCAACCAGATTTGGATACAGGTTGAATATGGGGGTTGAATGCGAGCGATGAGTCGGGGATCAGGCCGAAGATGTACACACCCGGTTGCTTAATACAGTGCTTTGCACATAGTAAGCACTTCATATCACAGATTGATAGATTGCTAATCACCTCCACAGGATTTTACCTCTGTCTGGGACAACAAGACCATCATTATAATTCCCCAGGGTTGTGCAAATGGGTATGAAACCTCATAGCTTCTTTTGTAATATACAGAAACCTTTCCTTGGTGGTAATCTGCATAACCTGGGATCTCTTCAAGGGAGGCAACACAATTGGCAGCTCTAGAAATCTCTCTTTTATCAGGGTCGTGAGGGGCTAACAAGTATCGTTGAGGCATTCGTTGTTTTGCTACAAGGACTCTTAAGTGTCTGTGTTATTTTTATCAAACCGGTCTTGGTAGCATCACCTCTGTGATCGCCAAGTCTTGGTGGCTGCCTTATAAATCCTACCACAGAGAAATGCTCATTCACTGTTTACGTTGGAACCTATAAACCGGGTTCCTCGTTGCACGGGGCTGTGGTCATATCTCTACGGCCCTCCTTTCAGGTATCTTCATTCTCCATGAACCTAACATTGAGCCGCCCAGGGGACAAGGACAATACTTTGTGATATATCTGCTGCACTGTTACTGTGAAATTAGAATAAATCAGATGATAGTCCAACTTTCTACTCTGAATATCACCACTGCATATCATCGCCATATAGTCTGCACATCATCCTTACAATTACAATGCATTTTGAGATATTATAATCATTTGAAGCTTTACTTCCATCTTTTCACTTAGTTTGAACTGCTTGGGGAAAGGAGTAAAATTTCCCATTTCCTCTAATCACAGTGGAAAATCATTCGATGTCACTGGCAAACATGAGGAGTATCATTTAGTTTTCTAAAGATTAAACCTATAAACCTACCACTGAAAAGCAAGAGAAGCAGTGTGGCCTACTGGCCAGAGCATGTGTGACTTTGACCAAGTCACTTAATTTCTCTGTGCCTCAGTTACCTCATTTGTAAAATGGGGATTTGATAATGTGAGCCCCAAGTGGAACACGGATTGTGTCCAACCTGTTTAGCTTATATCGACCCTACTACTTAGTAATCAGTCAGTCAATAAATTATATTTATTGAACATTTACTATGTGCAGAGAACTGTGCTTGGGAGAGTTCAGTGTAACAATATAACAGACACATTCCCTGCCCACAGTGAATTTACAATCTAGAGGAGACAGATATTAACATAAATCAGTGAAATTACAGATATGTATATAATTGCCGTGGGCTGGGAGGTGGGGATTGAATAAAGGAAGCAATTCAGGGTGATGCAGAAGGGAGTGGAAGAAAAGAAAAAAGGGCTTAGTCAGGGAAGGCCTCTTGGAGGAGATGGGCCTTTAATAAGGCTTTGAAAGGGGGGAGAGTAATTGTCTGTCAGATATGAAAAAGGAGGGCATTCCAGACCAGAGGCAGGACATGGGAGAGGTCAGCAGCAAGGTAAACAAGATCAAGGTACATTGAGAAGGTTGGCATCAGACGAGTGAAGTGTGCAGGCTGAGTTGTAATATGAGAGTAGTGAGATGAGGTAGGAAGGAAGAGAGTTATTGAATGCTTTGAAGCCATTGGTAAGGAGTTTGTGTTGGATACAGATATGGGTGGGCAACCACAGGAGGATCTTGAGGAGTGGGGAGACATGGTCTGAACGTTTCTGTAGAAGAATGATCCAGGCAGCAGAGTGAAGTATGGATTGGAGGGGGGAGAGACGGGAGGCAGGGAGGTCAGCAAGGAGGCTGGTACAATAATCAAGGTGGGTTAGGATAAATGCTTGCATTCTTGTGGCAGACATTTGGATAGACAGGAAAGGGTGGGTTTTAGTGATGCTGTGAGGTTTGAACAGACAGGATTTAGTGATTGATTGAATACATTGATTGAATGAGAGAGAGGAGTCAAGGATAACACCAAGGTTATGGGCTTGGGAGACAGGAAGGATAGTGGGGCTGTCTACAGTGATGGGAAAGCCAGGGGAAAAACAGGGTTTGGGAGGTAAGATATAAGGAGTTCTGTTTTAGACAAGTGAAGTAAAGTTAGTAAAGTGCCTGTCACATAGTAAGTGCTTAACAAACAACCGTTAAAAAAGATGAAATGGAAAAAAAGTCAGGGTTTCTAGATATAATACTCTTATGAAATAAAAGTATATATACTGAATGTTCTTAAAGCCTTTGCTGCTTCCTGTTTTGCCTTCTTGTCTCAAATTCTTTATAACGCTTTTGCTCAAAAAGAACTACTTCTTTCTTGATAGCAGTACCTCATGCTGTTCCATCTTCAGCAGTTTTCAACTTGGAAGCAGTGCTGTCTGAAGATTTGTTTTACCATATTTATTTAAAGAGAAGCTGCTCGGCCTAGCGGATGGAGTATGGGCCTGAGAATGAGAAGGATCTGGGTTCTAATCCCAGCTCCACCACTTATCTGCTTTGTGACCTCGGACAAAAGTCACTTACCTTCTCTGTGCTTCAGTTACCTCATCTGTAAAATGGGTATTAAAACTGGGATCCCCATGCAGGACAGGGACTATGTCCAACCTGACAAACTTGTACCTACCCTAGACCTTAGTACCCTTCCTGGCGCATAATAATAATAATAATGATGATGTTGGTATTTGTTAAGCGCTTACTATGTGCCGAGCACTGTTCTAAACGCTGGGGTAGATAGAAGATAATCAGGTTGTCCTCCGTGAGACTCACGGTTAATTCCCATTTTACAGATGAGGTAACTGAGGCACAGAGAAGTTAAGCGACTTGCCCACAGTCACACAGCTGGCAAGTGGCAGAACCGGGATTCGAACCTATGGCCTCTGATTCCCAAGCCCGGGCTCTTTCCACTGAGCCACGCAGCTTCTCTTAAGTACATAGCAGCACTTAACAAATACCATAAAAAACCAAACAAACTTGTCCTTAAAATTTTTCCTCTGCCCTTCTTGCTTTTGGTTTGCCAATTTCAGGGCTCCCATTTCAGCAGTTGTTTGGGTTTTCCGCTGTCTATCATTTTTCTCAAGTGTCCGAACCAGCTTCGTCAAAGTGAGCATTACTTTATTGCTAGGACTCTGACTCCATTCCAGAACGTCATTGTTCATGATCATGGCTTGACATTTGACATTAAGTATGACTCATAAATGATGCCGGTGGAACTGCTCAAAGAACTGGTGGTGGAGCTTGTGGGTTGGGTCTGATCGCCCAGCTGTAGAGGAGAGGTGACAGCACTACAGCTTACAGATGTTTAGCTTGGTCTAGAGCTTGACACTTTGCACTCTGACGATCTTTCAAAGATTCTTTCGAACTTCTTGATCAAGGTTTCTATTTCCTTGTCTATCATTGCATTGTCTTTCAGTGGGCTGCCTAGGTAACAGAATTGTATTTGGCACAGGGTGGCCAATATAATTTTTAAATTAGGTGTAGGGCTTCCCTGGTGCAGGTTGAACCGTCACTTCAGTTTTCTTTAGATTTATCATCAGCCCATAATGCCTGCTGATTCGGTGAAATGATTTACCATCATTTGTACGTCTTCTTGGGTGGAGGCCTCTAGAATACAGTCATCTGCATGCAGTAATTCTTCAATGACTGTCTCTGGAATTACATATGATGCATGAAGTCTGTTGAGTAGGAAGAGCTTCCCAGAGGTATGGAAGCATAGTCTAACACCTGAATCCGAAACTCTGGTTGCATCTCCCAGCTTTTAAAGAAGTTGATAGGATCAGACCCATTACACAGTTCGGCTTATTCCAATAGGCCTTCCCTGACTAATCCCACCTTTCCCCTTCTGCATCGCCCTAACTTGCTCCCTTTATTCATCCCCCCCTCCCAGCCCCACTGCACTTATGTACATATCTGTAATTCATTTATTTACATTAATGGTAACGTCTATCTCCCCCTCTAGACTGTAAGTCTGTTGTGAACAGGGAATACGTCTGTTAATTGTTATATTGTACTCTCCCAAGTTTGTTTAGCACAGTGCTCTGCACGCAGTAAGCTCTCAACTTGTTTTGATGTGTATAGGTCTTTCATTCTATTTATTATATTGAGGCCTGTTTACTTGTTTTGATGTCTGTCTCCCCCCTTCTAGACTGTAAGCCTGATGTAGGCAAAATTGTCTCTATTGCTGAATCGCTTAGTGCAATTACTGCAATCAGTAAGCGCTCAATAAATATGATTGAATGAATGAATGAGCAAATACGATTGAATTAATGAATTCAGTCTATACTTCATGATGCTGCCCCATCATTTTTCTACAGAAACGTTCAGGACATGTCACCCCCCTCCTCAAAAATCTCCAGTGGTTGCCTATCTTCCTCTGTATCCATCAAAAACTCCTCACCACTGGCTTTAAAGCAGTTCATCACCTTGGCCCCTCCTATCTCACCTCGCTTCTCTCCTTCTACAATCCAACCCACACACTTCACTCCTCTAGAGCTAAACTTCTCACTGTGCCTCCATCTCACCTGTCTCACCGCCAACCCCTGGTCCACGTCCTGCCTCTGGCCTGTAACGCCCCTCCGTCCTCAAATCTGACAACTACTCTCCCGCTCTTCAAGGCCTTATTGAGGGCACATCTCCTCCAAGAGGCCTTTCCAGATTAATCCCCAGTTTTCCTCATTTCCTACTCCTTTCTGCATCACCCTAATCTGCTCCCTTTGCTCTCTCTCCTCCAGCCCCACAGCACTTATGTGTATATTAATAATTTTATTTATTTGTATTGATGTCTGTCTCCCCACTTCTAGGCTGTGAGCTCGCTTTGGGTAGGGAATGTCACTGTTTATCGTTGTATTGTTCTTTCTAAAGTCCTTCGTACAGTGATCTGCACAGAGGAAGTGCTTAATAAATACAAGTGAATTAATTAATTAATTAAAGGATCATCAGACTGTCACATATTTTGGGGCATATCTAGAAAGTCCAATATTAGCGATTACCTGATTGCAAATCTGTCCCCTAATAGGTATCTTTCAGAGAGTTTTCCTTAATCTCTTAGTCCCGCGATGTCGATCGGGTCAGCAATTGCACAATTAGAGCTCTTCTCGTCAGCCGGGGCACTTTTCATTGTCAACACCAGGCAATGAGCTTGATGCTGACACTTAACAACTCATGCAAGATCTATTAATAGCTTAATGTCTTCTTTGACCAGGAGGCCTCTCACCTTTCCTGAGATGAAGAAAACCCCCAGAAAAAAGGTCAAGAAATAACCACACGGACTGAAGGTGAGAAAAGACTTACTTATCCTGCTGCTCTCCTTCTTGTCTTGTCTTATGCCGAGTCGTCTTCGACCCACAGTGATGTCATGGACACAACTCTCCCAGAAAGCCCCACCTCCATCAGCA
Organism: Ornithorhynchus anatinus; assembly: GCF_004115215.2. Lineage (NCBI taxonomy): Eukaryota > Metazoa > Chordata > Mammalia > Monotremata > Ornithorhynchidae > Ornithorhynchus > Ornithorhynchus anatinus. The sequence goes on along the minus strand of NC_041738.1, from coordinate 14,387,054 downwards.
ATCGCTCTGGTAGTAGATCCATAGAGTTTTCTTGGTCAAAATACGGAAATGGTTTTCCATTGCCTCCTTCATGCAGTAAACTTGAGTCTCTGCCCTCGACTCTCTCCCGTGCTGCTGCTGCCCAGCACAGATGAGTCTTGACTCCTAGCAGATCACCTTCCACTCGCTAGCCACTGCCCAAGCTAGGAATGGAATGGAATGGACAGTCCTCTGCTTGACTCTCCCTCCTGTAGTCGAGACTGGTAGAGTGCTGGAAACTCACCAGGGGTGATCCTGAGCGGGGGTCCTCTCCTTCAGAGTGCAAATAATGCCTCCAATGAACTGGCCTATTAATTTTCCAGAGTGCGAGGAGCGAAGGGGCTTGCCGGGGGTCCCCTGGAGGGGTCTGATTGGGATTGATTGCACAGCCACGACCAGCTGCTCAGGCCCTTGGATTTCCTGGTTTTCCTGGAACGCCAGAGCTCAAAGCTGCAGTGGCTTCAGTTGGTGATGAAGTTAGTGACATTAAAAACAGCATTTATCAACCTCTCAGCTGCCTTTGACAGTACTGACCACCTCTTTTTTCCTGGAAACATTATCCAAGCCTGCCTTCACTGACACTGTCCTTTCCTGGTTTTCCTCCTGTCTCTCTGGCCACACATTCCCAGTCTTTTCGTGGGCTCCTCCTCTGCTTCCTATCTCCCTCAAGTCTCAGTTCTAGGTCCCCTTCTATTCTCCATCTACACCCACTCTTTTGGAGAATTCATTCACTCCTATGAGTTCAAATACCACCTCTATGAGGATGTTTACCAAATCTTCATCTCCAGCCCTGATTTCTCTCTTTTTCATATCGTATTTCCTCCTGCCTTCAGTACACCTTTATGTGGGGGGGCCCACCTACACCTCAGATAAACAGAAGGCCTCATATTCCTACCCAAACCCTTTCCTTCTGATTTTCCCATCACTGTAGACAACACCACTATCCTCCCTGTTGTGAGCTCATTCTGGTCAGGAAACATGTCTATCAATTCTGTTGCATTCAACTCTTCCACGCCCTGACTACAGTATTCTGCACATAGTAAGTGCTCAATAAATATGACTGATTGATTGATTGATGGATTGATAAACTGTAACATTGGTGTTATCCTCGACTCATCTCTCTCATCAACCTGCATATTCAATCCATCACCAAATCCTGTCTGTTTAGCCTTCACAGCATCACAAAAATCTGCCCTTTCCTCTCCATCCAAACTGCTATTACATTAATCTGAGCACTTATCCTACCCCTCCTTGATTACTCTATCCGCCTCCTTGCTGATTTCCCAATCTCCTGTTTCACCAATGACAGTCTATATTTCTCTCTGCTGCCTGGATTATTTTTCTACAAAAATGTTCATCCCATGTTTCCCCACTCCTCACGAACTTCTGGTGGTGGTCCATCCACCTCCACATCAAGCTTTAAAGCCTCATCACAGGCTTCAAAGCACTCGATCACTTTGCCACCACCTTTTTTCCTCCCTGACTACCTACTTCAACACAACCCGTGCACTTGGCTTCCCCAGTGCCAACGTACTACTCACTGTACCTCAATCCCATCTATCTCACCACTGACCCCTGGCCTACATCCCTCCTCTGGCCTGGAACACCCTCTCTCTTCGTATCTGACAGACATTCGCTCTCCCTCCCTTCAAAGTCTTATTAAAAGCACATCTCCTCCAAGAGGCCTTCCCCAACTAACTCCTCATTTTCCTCTGCTCCCACTCCCATCTGCGTTTTTCTTGCAATGGATACTGCACCCTCTCTGAGCCCTCTCTGAGTCCCACAGAATTTATGTACATATCTGTATTTTAATTTATTCATTTACATTAATATCTTTCTCCCACTCATGACTGTGAGTTCACTGTGGGCAGGGAATGAGAAGTAGTGTGGCTTAGTGGAAAGAACACGGGCTTGGGAGTCAGAGAATGTGGGATCTAATCCCGGCTCCGCAACTCATCTGTTGTGTGACCTTGGGCAAGCCACTTCACTTTTCTGTGGCTCAGTTACCTCATCTGTAAAATGGGGATTAAAACTTTGAGCCCCAAGTGGGACAACCTCACTACCCTGTATCTACCCCAGTGCTTAGAATAGTGCTTGGCACAGAGTAAGTGCCTAACCAATACCACAGTAATAATAATAATAATGCATCTACCAGATCTGTTATATTGTACTCTCCCAAGCATTTAGTATAGTGTGTTACACAAAGTAAGTGCTCAATACATTTGATTGATTATTTGACTGTTTGGATCAGAATCTGACTCCAAAAGAGGGAACATGAAATCATTTTGACACATATATCTGACTATCTAAAACACGAAGTGACCAGGTAAATCCAATCACTTATCCTATTCCATCTGATTACTGTATCAGCCTCCTGGCTGACCTCCCAGCCTCCTGCCTCTCCCCTCCAGTCCATACTTCACTCTGCTGCCCACATCATTTTTCTACTGAAACATTCAGGCCATGTTTCCCCACTCCTTAAGACTACTCCAGTGATTTCCCATCCACCTCCGCATCAAAGGAAAACTCTTCACCATTGGCTTTAAAGCTCTGCACTATCTTGCTCCCTCCTACCTCATCTCGCTACTCTTCTACTACAACCCAGCCTGCACACTTCACTCCTCTAATGCTAACCTTCTAACTGTACCTTGATCTCATCTATCTTGCTGCCAGCCCCTTGTCCACGTCCTTCCTCTGGCCTTGAATGTTCTCCCTCCTCAAATTTGACAGACAATTACTCTCCCCTCTTCAAAGCCTTATTGAAGTCACATCTCCTTCAAGAGACCTTCCCTGATTAAGCCCTCCTCTTCTCGCACTCAGTCCTACATTGTCCTGACTTTCTCCCTTAATTCACCCCCACCCAACCCCACAGTATTTATGTACATATCTGTAATCTATTAATTTACATTAATGACTGTTTCTCTCTCTAGACTGCAAGCTTGTTGTGGGAAGGGACTGTGTCTGTTTATTGTTATATTGTACTCACCCAAGTCCTTAATACGGTGCTCTGCACATAGTAAACACTCCAGAAATACAATTGTTTGAATGAATGAATGAATGACTTCTTCATTCTCTTTTGTAGCTTTCGAGCTAAATTAAAATATACCCAAATTAAACCTTAGAAATAGAATTCCTCATTGGCCTAGGTTTCAAGATCCATGAAGGTATTCAAGCTTTACCAAACTCTATCCACTAGGCCATGCTATTTCTGTAGAGGGAAGAGGAGAGAGTCTAGACGGGAGCCTACAACTCTTCCTATTTGAAAGTGAGCCCTCTTCTGCTAACCCAATGCCTACCCCAGTTTCAGCCCTCAGTATGCCTGGCTGGAGGAATGCGGAGGGCAGCAGTGAAAAACATCAGAGCTGAGGTCAAGAACCAGTCAGATTACAGAGGTCTTTTTCCATGAAGGGAGGGTAGAGGGCCTGGAGACCCAAAAGTTAGCATCAGTCAATATTTATTAAGCATCTCCTGCTTGAGTAAAGCTCCATACTAAGCACTTGGAGAGTATAAGAACACTAGGAGACAAAATCCCTGCCCTCAAGGAACTGACAGTCAAGTTGGGAGAGAGAAAATTATGGGTAGGAGGAAGTAATAGAGTAAAAAGAAATGTACATAAGTACTATGGGGGAACGCGTGAGTGCCTCGGTGTTAGGGAAGTGCTTAATAATAATAACAATAATAATAATAATTGTTTTATTTGTTAAGTGCTTAATATGTTCCAGGCACTGTTCTAAGCACTGGGGTAGATACAAGTTAATTGGGTTGGACACAGTCCCTGTCCCACATAGGGCTCACAGTCTTCATCCCCATTTTATAGATGAGGTAACTGAGGCCCAGAGAAGTGAAGTGACTTGCTCAAAGTCACACAGAAGACAAGTGGAGGATTCGGGATTAAAACCCAGGTCCTTAAGGGGTCCTTTAGTGATAGATGAGGGGGACACAGGGTGAGAAGATGAGAAATGAATCAGGGAAGGCCTCCTGGAGGAGATGTGATTGCAGAAGGACTTTGAAAATGGGGAGTGCAGTGGTGTGCCAAATGGGGAGTAGTAAATACTAGAAATAGTAGTATATATTAAGTGCTTAATGTGAGTAAATCACTATACTAAACACTGGAAAAGATATACACATAGGAATTAGACATAGATCCTCTCCGTGAAGGAGCTCACAATCTATGAATAGGTTTCGGTCCGGCGGGGTGGATGGAGACAGACTCATTTGGAACAAAGAGACACTAAAATATTAGAACAACATAAGGGACAAGGACAAATACACCAAATGGGTAAATAGAAACAAAAATTATTAGGGAGCTGTGGCCAGAGGAGGAAAATTTCTCCTGGTGAATCAGAGTCCCCAGCAGTGGCTACCTCAGCCACTGGTTTCCCAATTATACGAGGCCTCACTGCAGGTGCTGCTCTCATTCCCTCTAGTGCGACGGAAAGCAGGACAGGATGGGGCCACCCTCAGTGGTGCAGAGGGAAGCCAGTACCACTATGGCAGGCAGGGAGGAAAGGCAGTTCGCTTGGCCACATTGGAGTGGGGCCAAGAAGGTGTAGGGAGGCGAGGCTGAAAATGCCAGATGTTTAGTTCAGCTCTGCAGGTGAAAAAGGGTCCAGATGGCAGAGCAGCATCTGTTATTCCATACTGGCATGCATAGAACCTGCTGGGGGCAGGCAGAGGGTTCTTCAATCATGGTTGAGTGGGTCGAGGGAATGCATTTCATTCTTCGCCGATGGAAAATGGGGAGGGGGGACCAAGCAGGAAGGAGGGAGGGAACAAGAGATCCATGACAGGAGAAACCAGAAAACACGGTGAGCAGATTAGTTTGAGAGGAATAAAAACAGCAAACTGGAGGGAAGAGTGTTGATTAGGATGAGGGAGAGGTAACTGAGTGTTTTACTGAACTCTCCCAAGTGCTGAGAAGAGTTCTCTGCACATAGTAAGTGCTCAGTGAATATGATTAATTAATGTTAATGGTGAGGAACTTCTGCTTGTTAGAGACAGAAATAGACAAACTTTGGGAATTTTCAAGAAGATGGGAGGCATGTGCAGAATGACTCTTTTACAGTTTTTGTGAAGTCCTTACTAGGTGCCAGGCGCTGTTCTGAGTCCTGGGGTAGATACAAGTTAATCAGGTTGGACGCATTCCCTGTCCCACCTGGGACTCAGTCAGAATCCCCATTTTATAAATGAGGTAACTAAAGCACAGAGACTTTACTTGCCCAAGGTTGCACAGCAGACAAGGGGCAAAGTCAGGACTAGGACCCAGGTCCTACTGACTCCCAGAGCCACGCTCTGTCTGCTAGGCCATGCTGCTGTCGAGAGAAATATGGAATGGGGGAGGAAGATGCTACATTGAGAGATACTAGAAGCAGAGAAGTCAGCAAAGAGGCTAATGCAGCAGCCAAATTGGTATATAGCAGATGCTTGGGGCAGCGGGTCGTACAGAGAAGCAGCGTGGCTCAGTGGAAGGAGCCCGGGCTTGGGAGTCAGAGGTCATGGGTTCGAATCTGGGCTATGCCACTTGTCAGCTGTGTGACTGTGAGTGAGTCTCTGTGCCTCAGTGACCTCATCTGTAAAATGGGGATTAAGACTGAGCTTCACGTGGGACAACCCGATCACCCTGTGTCTCCCCCAGCGCTTAGAACAGTCCTCTGCACATAGTAAGTGCTTAACAAATACCAACATTATTATTATTATCATTAAACTTTGCCCCAGGGAGTCAAGGATGATCATCTCAAGCAGCGTAGCCTAGTGTGACCTTGGGAACATCACAACTTTCCTGGCCTCGGTTTCCTCATCTGTAAAATAGAGATTAAATCCTACTCCCTCTACTTAGACTGTGAACTCCATGTGGGACAGGGACTGTGTCCAACCTGAATATCTCGAAACTATCCCAGTAATTTCCCTCTTAGGGTCGCACCTGGAGAGTTCCCAGTACTCTACCAGTCTCGGCTACGGGAGGGAGAGTCAAGCAGAGGCCTACCCATGCCATTCCTAGCTTGGACAGTAGCTAGCGAGTGGAAGGCAATCTGCTACCAGTCGAAAATCATCCATGCCGGGCAGCCGCGGGATGGGAGAAAGTCAAGAGTGGAGACTCAAGTTTACTGCGGGCAAGGTGACAATGGTAAACCACTTCCGGATTTTTACCAAGAAAACTACGGATCCACTACCAGAACGATTGCAGATGGAGAGCGGGATGTTCTGGGAGAGACGTGTCTGTAGTTTTGCTAGGAGTTGGAAACGATCCGACGGCATAAGGTAATAATAATAATAATGTCGGTATTTGTTAAGCACTTACTATGTGCAGAGCACTGTTCTAAGTGCTGGGGTAGACACAAGGGAATCAGTTCGTCCCACGTGGGGCTCACAGTCTTAATCCCCACTTTACAGATGAGGTAAGTGAGGCACCGAGAAGTGAAGTGACTTGCCCAAAGTCACCCAGCTGACAAGTGGCAGAGCCGGGATTCGAATTCGTGATCTCTGACTCCAAAGCCCATGCTCTTTCCACTGAGCCATGCTGCTTCATCATAAGACAGGACCCCAATATTTAGTACAGTACTTGGCACGTAGTAAGCACTTAACAAATCTTTTATCATTATGATATTATTGTTATTATTATTGTTCTAATTATCATCTCAGCAGTGGATTCCCTGGTAATTAGATCCAGGGAGGAGAGAAGATTGACATGACTGGGAAGCAGTATTGTCTAGTGAGAAGAGCACAAGCCTGGAAGTCAAGAGACCGCAGTTCTAGTCCCACATCTGCCACTGGCATGCTGTGTGACCTTGGACAAGTCACATAACCACTCTAGGCTTCACTCTCCTCATCTGTACAATTGGGATAAGATAGGTTCTAAATCCTCTGTAGGAGGGGGACTGTGTCTAATCTCACTTGTATTTACCCTGGTGCTTAGCATATAGTAAGAGCTCAATAAATGCCATATTGATTATAATGATCACAAGTAGGGAGGCTCAATCAGGTCAGTGTAAAGAAAGGAAATCTGCAAGGGAGGACAGGAGGTCTCAAGTAGTAGGAATATTTATTGATCACTGAGTGGATGTAAGCACTGTGTAACACAATGCATTTTGTATTATAATGTCCAAAACAGAAGACCTCATGGTACCAATCAATCCCTATCTATCAGAGAAGCAGCGTGGCTCAGTGGAAAGAGCCGGGGCTTGGGAGTCAGAAGTCATGGGTTCGAAGCCCGGCTCAGCCACTTGGCAGCTGTGTGACTGTGGGCAAGTCACTTCACTTCTCTGTGCCTCAGTTCTCGCATCTGTAAAATGGGGATGAAGACTGTGAGCCTCACGTGGGACAACCTAATGACCCTGTATCTCCCCCGGCGCTTCGAACAGTGCTCTGCACAGAGTAAGCGCTTTACAAATACCAACATTATTATCTTCCCCCTGACTTTTCTATCGGTGTAAACCAAACCTTATCCTACTTTATCCTATTTGTCTCACAAGGCCGTAGCTTTAGCGTTATCCTCAACACATCTCTCTCATTCTACCTTCGCAACATCTCTAGAATCCACCCTTCCCTCCCCATCCAAATTGCCACTCCACTCATCCCAGCACGTTATATCCTGTCTTTTGACTTCTGCATCAGGCTCCTCGCTGACCTCTCTGCTTCCTGTCTTTCCCCCCTTCAGTCCATCCTACGCTCCGCTGCCCGGATCATTTATTTGAAAAAAAATCAGTCGGTACCTAACTCCCTACTCCTCAAAAACCTCCAATGGTTGCCCATCCATCTTGCATCAGACAGAAACTACTCCTAATCGGCTTTAAAGCACTCAATCAGCTCCCCCCCCCTCACTCACCTCTCTGATTTCCTATTACAACCACAACCGAATCTGCGCACTTCATTCAGTAATATTTATTGAGCACTTACTACATGCAGAGCACTGTACTAAGTGCTTGGAATGTACAATTCGGCAACAGATAGAGACAACCCCTGCCCAAAAACGGGCTCACAGTCTAAACGCTCCTTTGATGCCACTATACCTCGATCCCATCTGCCTTGCTGCTGACCCCTTGTCTTTATCCTCTTTCTGGCCTGGAACTACTTCTCGCTTCGTTTATGACAGACCACCACTCTTCTCACCTTCAAAATCCACTAAAAATCACATCTCTTGCAAGAGACTTTCCCTGACAAAATCTTCATTTCTCCACTTGCCCTCCCTTCTGCCTCAACTATGCACTTGGCTGTGAACCCTTTAAACACTTGAATACTCATTCCAGTCCCACTGCCCTTATGTCCGTATCCTTATACTCTGCTATTACCCCAAATGTGTAATTTATTTCAATATCTGTCTCCCCAGTATACTGTAAGCTCGTCATGGGGAGTGTCTACCACACAATTACTGTCCCCCCACTTCAAAGTCTTATTGAAGGCAAATCTCCTCCAAGAGGCCTTCCCTGACTAAGCCCTCCTTTCCTCTTCTCCCACTCCCTTCTGTGTCACCCTGACTTGTTCCCTTTCATTCATTCCCACTCCCAGCCCCACAGCACTTAATGTATATATTTGTAATGCTTCTATTTATAGTAATATCTCTCTCCCCCTCTAGGCTGTAAGCTCGTGGTGGGCAGGGAATTTGTCTGTTATATATTGTTCTATTGTACTTCTCAAATATTTAATGCAGTATTTTGAGCCCAATAAGCTCGAGGAAGCAGCGTGGCTCGGTGGAAAGAACCTGGGCTTCGGAGTCAGAGGTCATGAGTTCGACTCCCGGCTCTGCCACTTGTCAGCTGAGTGACTGTGGGCAAGTCACTTCACTTCTCTGTGCCTCAGTTACCTCATCTGTAAAATGAGGATTAACTCTGAGCCTCACATGGGACGACCTGATGACCCTGTATCTCCCCCAGCGCTTAGAACAGTGCTCTGCACATAGTAAGCGCTTAACAAATACCAACGTTATTAATAAGCAGACGATAAATACGATCGACCGACTGATGCCATCTCTATTGTATTCTACTTTCCCAAGCACTTAGCGCAGCCTTCTGCACCGAGTAGCACTCAATAAATTCAACTGATCGGTCGACTGATTGATACACTTGGGAAGTGAAAAACAGAGAAGTGACATGATCGTTGCTTACACCATCATGGAGTCTGGCTAGCAAGCCCGGCTTTATTTCCATTAGACCCCTTTGTGGGGGGGCTGCACGGGAGAGGAAGACCACCAGTTCAGCCCTGGACTGGATCTGTAGTGTGTTCACTGCTCCTCGTCCTTAATTTCTACTGGTACCGCAATTAAACCAGGATCGATGAATTGCTGCTGCTGCTGCTGCTGCTGAGGACTGATAATTAATCGATCAGCAGCGTTGATCAAAAGCATTTCTAGGCAAACTCAGCTCGTCAGACTGCATTTGCAAAAAACTACTTGTAATGAGCTCAGCTCCCAGTCCCACTGTAAGCTCACTATGGGGAGGAATGTGTCTGCCCCCTCTGCTGCGTTGTACTCTCCCAAACGCTTAGTTGAGCGCTCTGCACCCAGGAAGTACTCAATAAATGTCATTTCTTGATTGATTGATTCTCCAAAGTTCAGACCATAGGCTCGTTGTGTGCAGGAAATGTGTCTGCTTATTGTTATAATGTATTCTCCCAAGGGCCTAGTACAGTGTTCTGCACACGGTGAACACTCAATAATTACGATTGAATGAATGAATTCGGCCTCCTGGGGCTAATCTAAATATTTGAATGTACCTCTGAATAGAAAAAGCCCCAACTATTACTTCTTCATTTAACATTCCTTTTTCTAGAGGAAAGCTGATGGAGATGAGACTTTTCAGGAGATAATAGCCACTCCAATCAGAGCAGTTGTCTAATATTTGACACATCATACCTGATGATGAGGGATGACATTTAGACCTATGACGACAATTCTTTTTGAAGACAATGTATGAAGCTCTTACTCGGGTGACAAATAGTAGTTGCAATGGGTTATAATTTAGCAACAAACCAAACTGAACCTTTTTATGAGACAAGGAACTCTTCTCAGGCCAGTAAATAGCAAACTAATGAGATGTTCCTATGGAAATGGACATAAGCATTAGAAAGGAAAACATCCTTGGTGTTGTGTCATCACCTCACAGGAAGGCTATATAAGAGCTGCAGGAAGGACCATAATAGATTTGGGTATCTTGGGCGTTAGATTTGAGGGAGCTTGGGCTTTGAAGCCAAACCGAGACGGCGACCCTCACGGGCTGACGATGACTACCAACTCCTGCCAATCCACCTTCTCTTCCTCAGTCTCCCTCAAGAGCTACTACAGGGTCCCGATCTCAAAGCCCGTCTCTACTTCTTTTAGTTGTCATCCTGGGGATTTTGAACATGGTGACTGCCGACCCACCGGCTGCGTATCCAGTACCTGCCAACCCGGAGAATGTCCGCCCACCCTCTGCCTTCCCTCCCCACAGTGGACTTCCTCCCATTTAACGAGCAACTGCAACCCCCCTTCCCATCTGAGGAGCTGTGGCTGGTACGGCGAAGGCTACTTCAACGGCAACGAGAAAGAGACCATGCAATCCCTGAATGCTCGCCTGGCCAGTTATCTCGATAAAGTGCGGTGCTTGGAGCAAGAGAACGCCAATCTGGAGTGCAAGATCCAAGAATTCTGTCAAAATCAAGCGCCCGCAGTGTGTCCTGACTACCTTGCTTATTTTAGAATGATTGAAGAGCTCCAGCAAAAGGTAATGACTCCTTGGGGGCTGGTTAGCAATTCATTGGCTGACGTCTGCAAAGAGGTTTCGGTGCTTTATTTGTTAAGCTTTAACTATGTGGCAGGTACTGTTTTAAGTCCTGGGATAAATACAAGGTAATCAGGTTGGATACAGTCCCTGTCCCACATGGGGGTCACAGTCTTAATTCCCATTTTACAGTGGAGGTATCTGAGGAGCAGAGAAGTGAAGTGACTGCCCGGGCTTACACAGCAGACAAGTGGCAGAGCTGGGTTTAGAACCCAAGTCCTCTGACTCTCAGGCTCATATTCTTTCCACTAGGCCATGCTGCCTCTCTAACTTTTCTTTACCAAGGAGGAACTCTTGTATGGGGAAGCGAGAAGTGTTCGTCAGGGTCAAATTGGGATTTTAACATTTCTCTGTTATTCCCGGGAGGCCGTCCATGATCTCATTCCTAAGATGATTTGCGACCAGAGCCAAAATATGGGCTGAGGGACAGGTTTTTCTTCCTTTGTGGCTGAATTAGGGAAGGAAGAATCTTAGAAAACTTAACTGACAAAAATATCTGATTGACTGAAACTCAACGCTTTCCTTTCTGGCTTGCTTTGTCTCTCTGGCTACCTCTGAGTCATTGTTTACGGGCAACTTCTGGGCCTTGGTCTGCATTCCTTCTATCAGCCATTTTGTACTGCCTGAAGTCGGAGAAGGAGGGAAGGATGCTAAGGAGAATTACGAAAGTCGATCATAAAGGGTTTTAAAATGCTAAAAAGGAAATGAGGGAAGCAAACTTCACAGAGAAACAAAAGCAAAATTGCCCAACATTAATGTGAACATTAGGACGATAGGATCTTAAAGACCCAGAGAGAACCATATATGCCCGTAAGCAATCCATTCTACAGCTGGGGCTTAGAAAAGGCTGTGAGTTTCCCAAATAATAATAAGAAGAATGGCATTCTGAGATTATCAAGTGCAACTAACGTGGCTCACTGGAAAGAGCACGGGCTTTGGAGTCAGAGGTCATGGGTTCAAACCCAGGCTCTGCCACTTGCCAGCTGTGTGACTTTGGGCAAGTCACTTAACTTCTCGGTGCCTCAGTTCCCTCATCTGTAAAATGGGGATTAAGACTGTGAGCCCCACGTGGGACGACCTGATTCCCCTGTGTCTACCCCAGCGCTTAGAACAGTGCTCGGCACGTAGTAAGCGCTTAACAAATACCAACATTATTATTATTATTAACTATAATAATATATATATTTTTATATATAATAAAAACTATAATAATAATAATAATGTTGGTATTTGTTAAGCGCTTACTACGTGCCGAGCACTGTTCTAAGCGCTGGGGTAGATACAGGGTCATACTATACTAGATACTAGATACAGATTCTAGAAAAGCCATCATTGAAAACATCGCTCCTTCACATTCAGTAGGAATATGACGAAAGCAGAAGAGTCCCTTAGAAAAGAAGCTACAAACTTTCAAGTTTCATTAATCTGTGCAATCTCTTCTATCCTAGATCTTATGTACAAAAGCTGAGAATTCCAGACTGGTTACACAAATTGACAACACTCAACTAGCCTCTGATGACTTCAGGACCAAGTAAGCACAAGTGAAATTGGGCTGGTTAGAATGATTTGAATAATAAAAATAATAATGAATGTATTTAAGTACCTACTATGTGCTAAGCACTGCATTGGGTCCTGGAGTAGATTCAAGATAAATAGATCAGACACAGTGCCTGTCCCATATAGGGATCACAGTCTCATAGGGAGGGAGAACAGCTATTTAATCGCCAATTTACAGTTGAGGAAACTGAGGCACGGAGAGGTTAAATGACTTGAGCAAGGTCACTCAGCAGGCAAGAAGCAGAGCTGAGATTAGAACCCAGGTCTTCTTACTCCCATTGCTCTTTCCAGTAGGCAGCACTGTAACTAATGGTATTTTCTGAGCCCCTGCTGTGGACAGAGCACTGAATTAATCAGTTGGGAGAGTACGATAGAAGACCCGACTCCTTCCTCAAGGAGTTTGTAATTTAATGTGGGTGAGAGGCAGACAGATATCATTTATAAGCAGCTGAGCAGAAGGAAGAAAAAAACATTTAGAACCTACTGAGAGCTAAAATTTGACTCTGAGACGGTGTCCCGTAGACGCCAAGGTTAAATCTTTAAATCTAATAAGTCAATTCTGCCTTATTTTGCAGGCTAACAGCTGGTCAGTGCAGTTGAGTGGAAAAAAGTGCAAATATAAGAATAGTAGGGGTGACATACCTGTATTTATAATGAAATCCTTGTAGGCACTGACTTCCTGCCTCTTTAAAAATGGGGAAAAATCAATCTCATTTGGTCCGATTCTTCCGTCACATGATTGGTGTGTTGCCTTCCACTGAGGTTCTGTGAGTGAAGCAGGTGTACACATCTGACCCATCCGTGTCCACTGGCAGAATCAATCAATAAATCAAAAGTATTTATTGAGAGCTTACTGTATACAGACCATTTTATCAAGCTTTGGGGAGAGTTCAATACAACAGAGTTGGTAAACCTGTTCTCTGCCCTCCACAGGCTTACAGTCTAGTGGGGGAGACAAACATTAAAGTAATTTATGAGTATGAACGTAAGTGCTGTGCAGCTGAGAGTGAGCTGAATATTACGAGGGTAAAAGGGCACAGTTTTGAGGTTATAGGTGACATAGGAGGGAGAGGGGAAATGAGAACTTATTTGGGTGAGACCACTTCAGAGAGATGTGCTTTAAGTACAGCCTTGAATTTTGGGAGAGGTGAGCACATGGGGCTCACAGTCTTAATCCCCATTTTACAGATGAGGTAAGTCAGGCACAGAGAATTTAAGTGACTTGCCCACAGTCACACAGCTGACAAGTGGCAGAGCTGGGATTTGAACCCATGACCTCTGACTCCAAAGCCCGTGCTCTTTCCACTGAGCCACTCTGCTTCTCGAGATGTGTGAAGGTAGAACTGACAGAATTTTGTGATAGAGTGAGAGATGAGAGGAGGATAATGCCAGGGTTACGGATTTATGAAGCAGGGAGGATTGTAGTGCTGTGTTTAGTGATGGAAAAGTCAAGGGGAGACAGGGTTTGTGTGGGAAGAGGAGGAGTTCTAGAGCTGTTTTAGAGCTGTAAAGTCCAAAATATGTAAGTCCTGATGGAATCACTAGGCCAAGAGGAGTTTTCTGAACAGCCCTGTGCCTCCAAGCCCTGTGACAGCCTGGGGAATTTTACTCCCTCTTCCACCTGGCCACTACAAGTCTCTGTGAGAAACTCTAGATCAGTAGTGTGGCCTAGTGGGTAGAGCACAGCCATGGGAGTCAGAAGGAGCTGGGTTCTAAACCTGGCTCCACCACTCTTCTGCTTTGTGACCTTGGGCAAGTCGCTTACTTTCTCTATGCCTCACTTTCCTTATCTGTAGAATAGGGATTTAATACCTGTTGCTTTTTTATGGTAATTTTTAATTTTATGCCAGCAGTGTACGAAGCACTGGGGTAGATACAAGCTAATCAAGTTAGGCACAGTCTGGGTTCCACATGGGGCTCACAGTCCTAATCTCTATTTTACAGATGAGATACCTGAGACAGACAAGTTAAGTGACTTGCCCAAAGTCACCTAGAAAACAAGTGACAGAGCTGGGATTAGAATTTAGGTTCTTCGGACTACCAGGCCCACACTATCGGGCCATGCTGCTTCCTACTTATACTCTGAGCCCCATTTGGGACAGGGTCTGTGTCCAACCTGATTAACTGGTTATCTATCCCAGCCCTTTAAGAACAGTTCTTGACGCATAGTAAGCACTTAACAAAATAATAATGATAATAATAATAATAAGGAGAAGGAGGAAGAGAAGGAGGCTCAATATATTAAGGAACAAAGCCAACTTCTTTTAGAAAAGTCAATGCATTACACCTTCTTTACAAATAAATTGAGAGTTTTTTACTCCAGATTCTGAGACCATTATCATTATCATTATCATTAGCTCATTAGATACTGGATTTTTGATTTTTAAAATGGGGTTCATATTTTGACTTTCTTTTATTCTTTCCTACGTTTAAAGGTACAAAGTTGAGTTGTCCCTTCGCCAGCTGGTGGAAGCCGATATCAATGGCTTACAGAGGATCCTGGGCAAGTTGATCTTGTGTAAGGCCGATCTAGAAATGCAAGTTGAATCACTGAAGGAAGAGCTACTGTGTCTCAGAAACAACCATACCGAGGTTAGAGAAAAATACAAACTATGCACTAGATTTAAATTGTGCATATAAATTCATGTATTTCTTTCAATTACAACATTTAAAAACGAGACTATTCACCACTAAACATTTCTTCACTTTTAAGTTTATTTAATTGTATTAAGTCTGTCTCTATCAGGCCCATCTGTTCTATCATTTAAGACACTTTCTGTCACTGATTGACTTCTTCAACCAATCATTCCGATAGCGATCAATTAACATGGAACTTTCCCTGGACAACATTTCATTTGATTTGAAATACCTTTCTTATACCATAGCTAATTCATGAACCAAATTCCCAAATAGCCCATCAAAATTTGACTTTAGCAGACCCATCCACTAAAAGACCACGGTTTCTACCTTTGTGCTAGTACTTCTGATGATCTGCATTTGTGGGGAGAGGCTCTGAGGGAAAAAACTTTTATTCATAATATTTTGGTATTTGTTAAGCACTTACTGTGTGCCAGACTTTAATATCTGGTAGGTCCCAAGTGACTAATCTCAAAACAATCCCTAAGCTCAGGGGCACAACTAGTTCAACAAAATGAAAATCATTCTTTCTGAATTCTGTAAAATAGAGATAATAATTGCTGCCTTTTCTTAACTTTTGGATGGGCAGCCTCATGAGGGACAGGGACTGTTTACAAGTTAATCTCTTGTAGCTCTCACGGTGCTTAGCGCTTTTCTTTGGCACCCAGTGAGCACTTAATAAAATCTATAACTAGCAAACTAACACAGATTTGTTTGTGTCCACCCCAGCGCTTGATACAGTGCCCGGCACAGAGTTAAGCGCTTAACAAATGCCATAATAATAGTAATAATATTCATTAAGAGTTTCTTGGGAAAATTTGAAAGGAAGTACTCTGACCGATAGACACGTGGAATGGATCACTCAAAATAAACTCCTCTTTTTCATTCTATAGGAGGTCAATTCACTCCAATGTCAGCTTGGTAACAGACTGAATATTCAGGTGGACATTGCCCCATCCGTGGACCTGAATCAAGCGCTGGAAAAAATGAGATGCCAGTACGAAAGCTTGCTCGAAACTAACCGCAGAGACATTCAAGAGTGGTTTAACACCCAAGTGGGTATCGTGAGGATTTTGAAAGACCTAAAGTTTCCAGAGGATTTCTCAGGCCCTTTAAAGAAGAGCTTTAATATTTGACCGTGTCTCCTTTCCTTGCGTTCCAGAGAGAGGAATTGAACCAGCAAATTGCTTCCAGCTCAGGACAGCTGCAGTGCTGCCAGTCGGAGAGTATTGAGCTGAGACGCACCGTCAACGCCCTGGAGATCGAACTGGAGGCCCAGCACAGTTTGGTGTGTCACGTGAATCGCCCTGACATAGCCTACTTGACCTTGACTTCTGCAAATGTAGCCAAAGAGTTCATTTAATAATAATAATAATAATAATAATCTTGGTATTTGTTAAGCGCTTACTATGTGCAGAGCACTGTTCTAAGCGCTGGGGTAGACACAGGGGAATCAGGTTGTCCCACGTGGGGCTCACAGTCTTATCCCCATTGTACAGATGAGGTAACTGAGGCGCAGAGAAGTTAAGTGACTTGCCCACAGTCACACAGCTGACAAGTGGCCGAGCCAAGATTAGAACCCACGACCTCTGACCCCCAAGCCCCTGCTCTTTCCACTGAGCCACGAACTCCAGAGGGCTAAAAGGTCAGGGGAGGAGTAAGGAGCAGTGTGGTCTAGTGGAAAGAGCACAAGCCTAGGAGTCAGAGGACCTGTGTTTTATCCTGGCTCTGCCATTTTTGTGTCTCAGTTTCCTCATCTGTAAAATGGGGATTCAATTCCTGTTCTGCCTCCTAATTAGACTGAGTCCCATTTGGGACAAGGACTGTGTCCGACCTGATTAACTTGTATCTGCTCCAGCACTTAGAAAAGCGCTTGACACATAGTAAGCGTTTAACAAATACCGTAATTATTGTAATTATAAGTGATGAAGAGGAGACAAAAGACTGGAAGATCAAGAGGGATTCATTCCTTTCTTTTTAGGTGTCAAGATTTTAATATCTGGTAGGTCCCCAGTGACTAATCTCAAAACAATGTCTAAGAAATGCATTAAATTCCCAGAAAGTTGCAGGATAATCAATCAGCAGTATTTAATAAATGCTCACTGTGTGCAGAACACTGTACACGAGAAGCACTGTACTACAGAGAACACTGTACACGAGAGGCAGCGTGGCTCAGTGGAAAGAGCCCGGGCTTGGGGGGTCAGAGGTCG
The DNA here is from genome assembly GCF_004115215.2 of Ornithorhynchus anatinus. NCBI lineage: Eukaryota > Metazoa > Chordata > Mammalia > Monotremata > Ornithorhynchidae > Ornithorhynchus > Ornithorhynchus anatinus. Next base: position 14,369,884 of record NC_041738.1, on the reverse strand, counting down.
TGGGTTCTAATCTTGGCTCTGCCACTTATCTGCTGTGTGACCTTGGGCAAGTCACTTAACTTCTCTGTGCCTCAGTTACCTCATCTGTAAAAATGGGGATTAAAAAATGTGAGCCCCACGTGGGAAGATCTGATTACCCTGTGTCTACCCCAGCGCTTAGAACAGTGCTCTGCACATAGTAAGCACTTTACAAATACCATAATTATTATTATCATTACTAAGTGCTTGGGAAAGTACGATAGACTAGAGTCAGTAGATGCCATCCCTGCCTTCTAGGAGCTTACAACTCTATAGAGAGAAAGACATTTGAAAGAGTTGAAATAAGTTTTCCTAGAATGTGTAAAATGTACTCTAACTGACTTGTCTCTCACCTTAAGACAACCAAGGAGAAACAACCTTTAAAAAAAATATATTATGGAATAGGCATATCCTGTAAATCCAGTTTTCTTTTTCCACTCAGAGAAACTCCCAGGAAAACATCCTGACCGAAGTTAAGGCCCGTTACAGCTCCCAGCTGGCCCAAGTCCAGGCTCTGATTGATAATGTGGAGTTCCAGCTGGCAGAGATCCGGTGTGATCTGGAGCGGCAGAACCAGGAGTACCAAGTGCTGCTGGACGTCAAGGCCCGGCTGGAGGGCGAGATCTCCACCTATCGCAGCCTGCTGGAGAGCGAGGACTGCAAGTGAGTACCTTATAGTGATTTCTACCAGGCCACACGTATTGCCCGGAATTTGGGACGCTGAAAAGGACCCAAGAATGCAAATATTCCTCGATCAATCAATCAGTGGTATTTATTGAGCACTCACCGTGTGCAGATCACCGTACTAAGCACTTGGGAAAATTTAGGAGAGCCGGTCTACATGATTCGTGCTCACGAGGAGTTTACAATCTAAGGGGAAAACAGATGTTAAAATACATTATGGATAGGTAAAATGGTCACGCTTTTAAGGATAATTACAGAAGTGCTGTGGTGTGAGTGTTTAATGGGTACCCAGCCAAGGGCAAGTGACTTTTCTAAGCCTCTGCTTGCTTTCATGTTCTCTATGTAAATACACGGAAAAAAAGTATACAACTTCAGGTAGTTTGGGCCTTACAGGCAGTGTGCTGAGCAATATTTTAGGGATCCGTTTCTTTTGATACTATTGTAATTTTCCTTTTAGGGTTGACCAAAACATTTTAACCAATTCTACTTGAAATATTTTCCCCAGGCTCCCCAGCAACCCTTGTGCGAGAGAGAGTACGGTTTCAACCTGCCCACCCTGTAAACCCTGTGCTATTGAGTGTACAGCACCAACACAAGCAGCGTGTGAACCTTGCAACCTGTGTGCTCCCCCTGCATCTCTTGGAAAATGCATGCCCTGTAAGACCTGCACCCCTGCCCCACGGATAATTGTGAAAATATTTACTATTATTGAAGAGATTAGGGATGGGAAGGTCATTTCTACCCAAAAGCTCGTTCAGCCCTGTGTCTTCTATAACCCCCAGTTCCAAGTCTAACATGCTATGGGGCTGCCCCCCAAAGGATTTCTTTCACTAATAAGTCTTTTCAAGAACCTTGATTTCTCTGTTTGTCCAAAATATCAGCACAAACTGTGCATTGGCTCTTCTCGCTTTGCTTTCACTTGAATGTCTTCTAAAAACTAGTAACGTGCTTATATAATAACTCAAGAAGCTCCATTTTTCTGGAATTGGATTTGGTGTTTGGGAATTATAAAATCAATAAATGGCTGGTGAAGATAGACTTTGAAGCATCAAAGTTGCTGTGCAACTTCAATTTTCCAGGTCTGGCATCACTAACTCATCCTGCAAGTTCAAATGTCAAAGATCAGTTCTGCCGCTAAATCTGCTCTTGCTATGGCATGTGCAGGTGAAAGACACGGATTGATGCTTTAGAGGCAGTGATCCCAGATGTGGGTTCAGACTTGGGTAGTCAACCAATCAGTGGTATTCACTGAGCACTTGATGTAGGCAGAGCACTATGCTAAATGTCGAAACAGAGTGGGTAGACACATTCCAGAAAGGCAGACATTAAAATAAATCACAGATATATAAGAAAGTGTCATGGGGCTGAGAGTGGGGTGAATATCACGTGCTGAAAAACTACAGATCCAAGTGCATAGATGATGCAGAAAGGAGAGGGAGAAGGGAAAGTGAGGGCTTAGGCAGGGAAGATGTGATTTTCGTCGAGCTTTGAAGGTAGGGGGAGAGGTCATCTGTAGGATATAAAGGTAAAGGGAGTTCCAGGCCAGAGGCAGCACCTGGGCAAGGGATCGGACTTAATGGAAATTCATAATAGAAAACACGGTGATTTCACTTTGTTTCTGACCACACTAAGCCATCGACTCTGAGAGTTCCGTTCTCAACTATTTATGTCAATCTTACACCTTTTCCTTTATACGTTTCCCTATAAATGAACCTAAATCTTCTCACACCCCAGTTCTTTTTGTGAAGAAATATTTGTTTTGCCCCAGTTCTGGAAAAAAAATGACACCTATTTTGAAGAGAGACTCACCTTCCATTACAACATTCATTAACACTCTCACTCTAGGACCAAAGGAAAGCCTTTAGAGCAAAGAGGAATTTCATCTAACTGTGGGCAAAGCTTTCAGAACTAGAACTTTCCAGATCTACTTTCTACTTTTTCACTATGAGGAAGTGGAAAAGTGACTTACTCTCTGCTTTAATCTATCCATCAGTAAATTGGAAAGAATAACATTTATATACTTACTATACCTCCCAGACGGTCTTATTATGACATAAAAGGAGAGAAGGAAGCACTTTGGGTATACAAAGTATTATTATTATTTCTCTGCAATTTAATTACAGTGTATTTAATCAGGTGGTAAGCCACACTGAAAGCTCTTTCATATTTCTGTGAGTTCAGCAGAAAACAAGTAAATCCTTTATATGCTAAACAGTATCTAACAATAACCACAGAGAGGGAAAGGTGGTTGAGGGAGTTGAGACAGAAGCTACTGTTAAATTAGTTGGCTCAAATCCAAGGCTTTCATTATTATCCAACTCTGTCATTTTACGATGATGATATTTAGCCTCTTTCTCCGTGGCCTTCACTTGGAAATGGTTTATATAGCAGCCTAATCTTCCAAAAAGTTTATTAAAAGAATCTTGCAACCTAGCCAATAGTTTCCCACTTACTTATCAAAGGCCCGGCACTTGTGGGAGAGTAGATTGTTAGGATCTTCCTAAATTTTAAGTTACTAAATCATATGGCACTAATATTTCCTGAGGCCACAGAACAATATATGCCAGGAAAGTGAATCAGGACAAGTTTGAAGCTAGTATTACTTCCCGTGTTCCTTAAAAGGTATAAGGGAATAAACTAGGAAATAATATGATTGCTTTGATGCATTCATTCAGTCATATTTATTGAGTCCTTACTGTGTGTAGAGAACTGTACTAAGCGCTTGGGAGAGTACAATACAACAATAAGCAGTCGCATTCCCTGCTCACAAGGAGCTTAAGGTCTAGAATGGAGGAGACGCGACATCAATACAAATAGATGAAATCACAGATGGGTGCGTAAGTGTTTGAGGCTATTTGGGAAGCAGCCTGGTCTAGTGAAAGAGCATGGATGTGGGAGCTGGAGGACCTGGGTTCTAATCTCAGTTCTGCCACTTGCCTGCTGTGTGACCTTAGGGAAATCATTTAACTTCTCTGTGCCTCAGTTTCCTCCACTGAAAAGGGGGATTCGATACCTGTTCTCCCTCTTACCTAGACTCTGAGCCTCATGATGGACAGGGATAGTGTCTGACCTGATCGATTTGTATCTATCCCAGTCTTTAGAACGGTGCTTGACAGATAGAAAGCACTTAATGAATACCATAACCAAGATGATATTAGTCATTTGTATTTATTAATAATAATTATTATAGTACTCGTTAAGTGCTTACTATGTTCCAAACACTGTACTAAGTACTGAGGTAGATACACCATATTCAGTTTCAACACAGTCCCTTTTCAAGCATGGAGTTCACAGCCTAAGTAGAGGGAGTAGGATTTAATCCTCATTTTACAGGTGTGGAAACTGAGGCACAGAGAAGATAAGTGACTTGCCCAAGGTCTCCCAGCAGACGAGTGGCAGGGACAGGATTAGAACCCAGGTCCTCTGACTCCCAGAACTCTCTCTTTCCACTAGGCCAAGCTGCTTGAGCATTTAACCGGGTGCAGAGTACTGTATTAAGGTCTTGGGAAAGTACAGTACAATAAAGTTGATGGACACAATCCCTGCACTCAAGGAGTGTCGGTTTTCCTTGGTGTGGGTTGATACCTCAACCTGGTTTTCCTTAGACTTGTCTTTGGCCAGTAATAATAATAATAACGTTGGTATTTGTTAAGCGCTTACTATGTGCCGAGCACTGTTCTAAGCGCTGGGGTAGACACAGGGGAATCAGGTGGTCCCACGTGGGACTCACAGTCTTCATCCCCATTTTACAGATGAGGTAACTGAGGCACAGAGAAGTGAAGTGACTTGCCCCGAGTCACACAGCTGACAAGTGGCCGAGCTGGGATTCGAACTCATGACCTCTGACTCCAAAGCCCGTGCTCTTTCCACTGAGCCACGTAGGCCTAGTCGATTCAGTGAAACAGTTTACGATCATGTAGATTATCATTTCAGACTAAAAAATGATCATGAGTGCTCTGCACACAGTCAACTCTCACTAAATACCACTGATGATTGACGCTGCTGTGAAGTTACTCACTAACCCCTTTCTCCCCTCACACAAGAATCCTCAACCCTCCCGATAGACCTTCCCGGAAAGAACATACAATCATGATCCCACCTATGCTGCAACGCAGTCACATGCTACGCAATGACGATGAAGAACCAACAAAATTGCCCTACTGCCATTGGAAAAAAAACGCTCACAGGGAATTTAAAATTCCTTGTGCCGAATTTGGGGACCTCTATTTATGTGATTAAACCAGAGGATGGAGGTAGGGATATGAGAAACTGTGTAGATGCGGGGGGAACTAAAAAAATGAACCTGCTCATTCTGCTGCCTAGCCACAGGAGGGAGTGGAAGACCTATTTGACGGAGCACAGTAATATGACATTTTTGGCTGTCAGAGTAGGGTACCGAATTCAAATTTTACATTACGGGCCTGGGAGTCAGAAGGACCTAGGTTCTAATCCCACCTCTGCGACTTATCTGCTGCGTGACCTTGTGCAAATCACTTCACATCTCTGTGCCTCAGTTACCTCCTCCCCAGTGGGGATTGAGATTGGGACCCCAATTTGGGACAGGGATTATGTCCAACCTGATCGTCTCGTATCAACCCCAGAGCTTACTACAGTGGCTGGCACACAGTAAGTGCTTAACAAATACCACAGTTATTATTATTATTACTGTTATCTTAAAATGTCTGCTGGAAAAGCACATAGTAAAAATTAACTAAATTCATGGGAATATATTCAGTTTGGGGTCATAGTCTCTTGAACGTGGTTTCAGGTAAGACCAGCTAGCCTGAAGTGGGCTTCACCTGCTGTGATCTCTCATTTGTGGATCCACTTGAATCCAGAGAAGTAGTAGTTTTGCCCCGCCCACAAGGCACAGAGAAGTTAAGTGACTTGTTCAAGGTCAATCAGCAGACAAGTGGCCGAGTTGGGATTAGAACCCAGGTCTTTCTGACTTCCAAGAAGCAACGTGACATAGCGGTGGGAGCCCAGCCCTGGAAGTCAGAGGACCTGGGTTCTGATCCCGATTCTGCCACTTTTCTGCTGCATGATCTTGGGCGAGTCACTTAACTTCTCTGTGCCCCAGTTATCTCATCTGTAAAACGGAGGTTAACAATGTGAGTCTCATGTGGGTCATGGACTGCGTCCAGCCTGACTGGCTTGTAATCAATCCCGTTGCTTAGTACAGTGCCTGGCATAGAGCAAGTAGAGAAGCAGCGTGGCTCAGTGGAAAGAGCACGGGCTTTGGAGTCAGAGGTCATGGGTTCGAATCCCAGCTCGGCCACTTGTCAGCTGTGTGACTCTGGGCAAGTCACTTCACTTCTCTGGGCCTCAGTTACCTCATCTGTAAAATGGGGATGAAGACTGTGAGCCCCACGTGGGACAACCTGATTCCCCTGTGTCTACCCCAGCGCTTAGAACAGTGCTCTGCACACAGTAAGCGTTTAACAAATGCCAACATTATTACTAAGTACTTAACAAATGCTATTATTATTATTCCAGGCCCCTGCTCCATCCACCAGGCCATGCTGCTTCTCTGCGGTGTACTGTAGTGCTTGGGAGGTACAGAGTAAAAAAAGGGACAAGTTCCCTGACCACAAGGAGTTTACATTCTAATATGGGAGATAATCATTCAAGTATTTAAAGCTCGGGTTGTTGGTGTGAGGGTGCCTTCTTGGGGCATGTTTTGCCTCCTTCTTTCCCTTCAGTTCAATCTCGGTTGCCCATCCTCAAAACTACACCCCTCCAACCTCCCCTTCTCCTGAACCCTGCCACGTCCTACCCATTACTACCCGGGTTCTGTTTATATAGGATACTCCTTCCTATTACTCACAAATTGAGGCCTTCAAGACCCGCAAGCCTCTCTCCTAGTGTCTGATGCTAGTATAGTGCGTGACCTTAGACCTTAGTTTACCCGTCTGTTCAAGAAGGCTAATGGTATTTATTTTAAAATATTTTGATCTCCTCAATGACTTGAATTTTCATACCTCTCCAAGGACTCCACTAACCCCCCAGAAGAAAGAGAATTAACAAAAACAGTAAACACTTCAACTTTTCTAGGGAATAGGAAAACCATTTATTTTAAGGTTTGCTAATCACTGTTTTCAGTGAGCACCGTCATTACAGCAAGCCTCTGCTAACACCTCAGTAGCATCAATCATTAAACTCGGTTAGATAATTAAGGCAAATCCCTGGATCCATTCATACACCGGATGACCTTGTTTTGCCCTGAGAGAATTCAGGCCGGGGAGCCAGGTGACGAGAATTGGCCCCATCAATGTTGAATCAGAATAGCTTAATTACTCCCTTCCTTGGTCCTCAGCTTCCCCTTCTTGAAAATAGAAACACTCATTTATCATCCTCCTAAATGGCAGGGACTTCCTGCAGATTGACTAGAGGATGCCTGAAAGTGTTGGGAACTCTTCAGAGGCAGGTAGGAAATGCCTACTTCATAAGGCCAATGTTAATGTAGATGTTTTGATAAGGCCTCCTTTGGATGAATTGGCTAATCCAGAAGGGGTTTTTTCTTAGGTGTTTTTGTTTTCTTTTGTTTTTCCCATTTCCAAATCCTCCATCTGAGGGTTGGAAGATCTAAAGGAATACAACAGAGGGAGAGTGATGAAGAGTGGGAGGAGGGTGCTTCAACAACTCAAAAAAAAAAAAAAGAGAGAGACAATTCCTCCATAGATTAAAAGTTGTTCATCCATGAAAGGAGAGTAGCTTCGACTCAGACAGTGGAGCTGAGAATAATATAGCAAAAGGTATTAAGTTGGTTGACGGTGAACAAGATAGGCTTATTTTTCCTCTTCTCTGAAACCCTATGACTTGGTAGAGAGAATGAAAATACCCAGTCAGTCCGTAGTTAAATAAAGCACTTCATGGGAACAGCCCATACGACAGGTTCAAATGGGAACTACCCTGTTAAGCAACTTACCTGTTCAGGTCGAACATCATTCATCAGGAGCTTATCTTCCTTAGATAATGGTTTTGAAGACACATGCCACCCACTTTGAAATGTGTGGGTGAAGAGGGTAGGTCAATTGGAAGACAGTTTTTATGAAACCCAATAAATACAAGATGGATGTCTAGAGTTAATACCCAACTCAGCGAGTGGGATTATTTTCGCGCAGGGCCATCATGCCGTGCTTAATCACCAAATCGGATCTGAGCTGACTGTGGCTTAGATCACCATCCACCCTTTCTCTTGGGGGCAGTCTGGTATCAGGAGCCATTTCCCAGTGCTCATTCACTCAGTCATACTTATTGAGCACTTATGTGCCGAGCACTGTGTAAACCGCTTGGGAGAGTGTTACAGGGAAAACAAGCTGGAGACTGGAGAGTAGACCCCTCCCAGCCTTCTGTCCTTTGAAGCAGCAGAGGGTGCTAATAAGACATGCCTCCCGACTCTGCCCCTTGTCAGCTGTGTGACTGTGGGCAAGTCACTTCACTTCTCTGTGCCTCAGTTCCCTCATCTGTAAAATGGGGATGAAGACTGTGAGCCTCACATGGGGCAACCTCATTCCCCTCTATCTACCCCAGCGCTTAGAACAGTGCTCTGCACGTAGTAAGCGCTTAACAAATACCAACGTTATTATTATTATTATTATCAGCTTTGCTTTCCTCCTCCTCCACACCTCATGATCAGTTCAGTCAATCCATCCGTCGATATTCTTTGAACGCTCACAGTGTGCATAACACTGGTCTGGGAGTCAGAGGATCTGGCTTCTAATCTCGGCTCTGTCACCTGTCCAGTCTGTGACTTGGGCAAGTTACTTACCTTCTCTGTGCCTCAGTTACCTTATCTGTAAAATGGGGACAAAGATCGTGAGCCCTACGTGGGACAGGGAGTGAATCTGACCCAGTTAACTTGTATCTACCTCAATGCTCAGTACAGTGTCTGGCACAGAGTAAGTGCTTAACAAATACCAGAATTATTATTTACATTATTATTAGTCTTTCTAAGCACTTGGGAGAGTACAAGACAACCAAGTTGGTAGACATATTGGCTGCCCATAAGGAGCCTACTGTCTAGAAGGGGAGACAGACATTAAAATATATTATGGATATGTTTGTAAGTGATGTGGGGCTTAGGGAAGGGTGGATAGCAAATGTTTACAAGATACAGGTCTAAGGCAACACAGTAGGGGAAAAGGGATTTAGTCAGGGAAGGCCTCGTGGAAGAGATGTTATATTCGGTCCTGCAAGACTTCCTGAAATGCTACTGAAATTCACTTTCTTATGTATCCCCTAGGTTGTAATGTTCACTGGGCACACGAGCCCATCTCTTTGTTTTTTTAATGGTATTTGTAAAGTGCTTATTATGTTCCAGGCACTTTACTAAGATACAAGATACAAGCTAATCAGGTTGGACCCAATCCATGTCCACATGGGGCTCAGTCTTATTCCTCATTTTGCAGGTGAGGTAACTGAGGCACAGAGAAGTTAAGTGACTTGCCCAAGGCCACACAGCAGACAAGTGGCGGAGCCAGGATTAGAACCCAGGTCCTACTGACTCCCAGGCCCATGCTCTATCCTCTGGGCCATGCTGCTTCACTGGATCTGACAGGAACGCTACAGTTCTGAGGAGCACCTGCATGTCAGCTGGCCTACGCCGCGTCTGTGAGTTACAGCAGAGTAGAAGGGTAAATTTTTAAAAAACCCAAAAAACTAGAAGTTCCGGCTCCTCCAGGCCAGTTGGGCCCACGTTGGGACCCGCAAGAAACAACCCAGTAAACGGCACTGCCCTCAGGAGGCTTGTAGATCTTGGATTGGGCTGCAGAATCAGGCAGCATGGTCCTTTCCAGAATTCCCTAGGGCCAATCCACTCTCAGGAGAATTTCTGGACCTGTCCTAGCGCCCAGAGGTTCCTGTTCCCAGGAGGTGTTTGAAACTGAACTCCTCCGCCCCAGGGTGGCTGAAGATTTGCCAAGCCCAATCTTCGGCTATTCCAAGGAACCTAGTTATCTGGACACCTAAAAGAGTGGGGCTGCTTTGCCAAAGAAGATCTTAGCTGCAGTTCTCTGCATCTTTCCCTTATGATGATGATGGTGGTGATGATGATTATAAACATAGTGATATTTGCTAAGCATTTACTATGTGCTAAGCACCTTACGAAGTGCTGAGATGGATACACGGTAACCAGGGTTGACAGAGTCCTCATAATACCTGGGGCTCCCGGTCTATGGGGGAGGGCAGATATTTAGGCCCCGTTTTACAGAGAAGAAAACTAAAGCACATACAAGTTAAGTGGCTTGTTCAATTTCACACAAGGCGGGTGGCAGAGTCTGGATTAGAACCCAGGTCCTCTGTCTCTTAGGCTTGTGCTCTTTCCACTAAGCCATGTTGTTTCTCTGCATTGATTTTTCCCTTCATTAAAACGGCAGCCACGACATTTCGAATTAAATTATTTGCTCCATCTTCCGAGAGAAATTAGTTGTCCGCTGGGTGAACAGCAATGATTATCCTATTCAACCCTATTTAAAAGCTGGACAAGTTCACACCATGATCGACAGAGATATATGGTTAGGGGAGAATGAGAGATGGAGACAGAGGTAGAGAGAACTAGGCAAGAACAGAGAAACAAAGTGCAAAAAGATTCAGAGAGATAGAGGCAGGAAGGAAGAAAGAAAAAAGAGAGCCCCTATTACATGGAAAAACAGCAAAAAAAATATAGTTTAAAAACCGACGTAGAATGGGAAAGGCAAATAGCAAAAGATGACAAAGAAGGTGGCCCAGACTGGCCCAAACAGTAAATTAAATAATACTTTAAAAGGAATATGATCTAAAATAAATACACCCATGAATGCCTATGAATACAGAAACCTGCCCGGTGATGAAATATGAATCTGGTAGGTAGGCTAGTGGTTGAGATCTCTTCCCACCACCCACTGACTCACTGTGTAACCTGAGGTAAATCACTTCGCCTTCCATTACTGATTTCTTCATCTATCAAATGGGATTCATTAAACTGATTTGTAAAATGGCCGGGATTCTCAAATGATAGAACGTAGTGGGATGTTTATTATTGCTCCTTTGTACTATTCCCAGATGTGCGTGGAAGCTATTGCGTGCTGTATAATTAAATGATGAGTAGTGTATGGTCCTGTCAAATGATGGGTATTGGGGGGTGGCGGGGAGAAGGGAGGAACAGCCCGCCTCGGGGAACATGGGGAAACAAGATAGCCAAAGAAAACTAGGTGAGGGGCCGGAGGAAAACTGGCTCTCTCCTTGGCTACTGAGTCTCGACTCACGAGGCTTCCCGGAATTTCTAGTCATCATCGGTCATCATCAGTGGTATTTACTGAGCACTCGTTATGAGCAGAGCACTGTATTAATTGCTTGGGAGAGTACAATACAACAGAGTTGGCCGACACGTTCCCCACACACAACGAGCTTAGAGTCTAGAGGGGGAGACGGACACTAATAGAAATAAATAATTAGTCCCGGGTTGCTAGTTGCTCAGTTACCCCTACCTCCAAAATCCTACTCTATTAATAAAATGGATGATTATTGTGATGAAATAAATCCTTACCGCATACAGAGTTGAGTCAGCTGGGGGTTATCCATCCAGTTGACGATAAATATTAACCAATCAGTCAGTGGCATTTATTGAACATTTACTATGTACAGGTAGTAAGTACTTGGGAGGGAAGCAGCGTGGCTCAGTGGAAAGAGGCCAGGCTTGGGAGTCAGAGGTCATGGATTCGAATCCCTGCTCTGCCCCCTGTCAGCTGTGTGACTCTGGGCAAGTCACTTGACTTCTCTGTGCCTCAGTTCCCTCATCTCTAAAATGGGATGAAGACTGTGAGCCTAAAGTGGGACAACCTGATGACCCTGTATCTACCCCAGGGCTTAGAACAGTGCTCTGCACATAGTAAGCGCTTAACAGATACCAACATTATCATTACTATTATTACAATACAGTAGAGTTGGTAGCAATGATCACTGCCCTCAAGGAGTTTAGAATCTTGAGGAGGTGAGAGGAGGTAAAAGCACTAAAACAGAATATAGATACGGGGAAATCGCAGAGTATAAGGCTATGTACATCAGGACTTTGGGGGTAGGGGTGAGATGAGTATCAGAGCGTTTAAAGGAGACAGACGCTAGGGCATAGGAGATGCAGAAGGGAGGGCAAATACGGTGAGGAAATGAGGAGCGTATCGGGGAAGGCTTCTCAGTGGAGAATGAGATTGATTGGAATTAAAATGGCTGGGTTCTGCATATTCTGGCAGATTCTATGACTGGCGGGCCTTTTTCTGGACTTGGGGCAGGTAAGAACAGCTAACCAATTGGTGTTTCATGATTTAGAACATAAGAGATGTGTACCTTATGGGTGTGGAAATCATTTAAAATCGGGGATAGCACTCAAAACATTAGACTTCAACCCTTTACAAGCAGAAACCTTGTTTTCTACTTCTCTTGTTTCCCTAGGCAAAAAGTACAGTTTGTAGTTTACTGAACATTATTGCTGTATAGATTATTATTATTATGGTAATTGTTAAGCACTTACTATGCATCAAAAGTTGTTCTAAACACTGGCGTAGATACCAGTTAATCGGGTTGGTAAGAGTCCCTGTCCCACATGGGGCTCATAGTCTAAGCTGAAGGGGTAACAGGGATTGAATTCCTATTTTATAGTTGAGGAAACTGAAGTAACAGAGAAGTTACGTGACTTACCCAAAGTTACACAGCAAGCAATTGGCAGAGTTAGAATTAGAACCCAGATCCCCTGACTCCCAGACCCATGTTTTTTCCTCTAGGCCATGCTGCTTTTCATTCATGCAAGCAAAATCCTAAGGATTTATTCAAGCTGTCCCCAAATTATTATAAAATCTCTTGTCTCATCTGGTTCCCTTTAATGACAGAAAATCTTCAACTGCCATCATAAATATAATAAAAGAAATAAGGAGGAACTTTTATATTCCTGTTGATCTTCATGAGGATTTGAAGCCTCTTGTCTCAAGTAATTCCGGACTGGTCCAAACCAGGCTTTTCTCTGAATCACCTCTATGGAACAGCTACATTCTGGCAGAAAATAATTTAGCAGATTTAGCATTCAGAAAGGGCAGCCAACATTCTAGGGAAAGGTTTCAGCAAAATAATGCTCAAAAATGTATCTTTATTATAAGATAAGCCCAGAGAACACATACAACACTCCAAAACACACAGAACACTAAAGCTCTGCACTGAAGAGGAAAGATAATTGTTTTTAGCAATCCTAATCTATTCACTAAATGTTCTGAACCTCACTCTCTGCACTAGATTAAAGAGAGAAGTAAAAAGAAGAGCGAGATCATTCCGAATCCCCCAAACCCTGATAGTGATATCTTTTTCTGTTTCCAAGAGCAAATAATATGTGCCCGGGATAGTACCATACTAGCGAGAGGAAATAAAAACGCATAAGGACATCTGTTCAAAAATACCGGTGGGTGGGCTAATTTTTCAGAAGTTACTCATATTTTTTTTCCCTGTGGTATTTGTTAAGCACTTACTATGATTCAAGCACTGTTCTAAGCACTAGGGTAGATTCAAATCAATTCGGTGGGACACGGTCGTCAATCCTCATGGGGCTCATGGTCCAATTTAGAGAGGAGAATCCCCATTTTACAGATGAGGGAATTGAGGCCCAGAGAATATAAACTCCTTGGGGGCAAGGTCACATCTACCCCCTCTGTTTTACTGTATTTTCCAAAGCACTTAGGACAGTGCTCTGCACTCAGTAAGCACTCATTAAGTACCACCGATTGACTGACTGCTCTAATAATGCAACTGGATGATGAGATTATAATGGATGTAGCTCAAGATTTCAGTCCATGCTTCCCCACTGCTCAAAAGAAGCAGCATGGCCTAATGGATAGGGCACGGGTCTAGCAGTCAGAAGGACCTGTGCTCTAAACCCAGCTCTCCCACTTCTCTGCTGTGTGACCTTGGACAAGTCACTTAACTTCTCTGTGCCTCAATTACCTCATCTGTAAAATGGGGATTAAGACTGTGAGCCCCATATGGGACAGGGATTATGTCCAAACTGATGATCTTGAATCTACCCCAAGGCTTAGAACGGCGCGTGACCCAGAATAAGTGCTTAACAAATACCAACATTTTTATTATTATTAAGAACATCCAGTGGTTGCCCATCCATCTCTGCAACGAACAGAAGCTCCTTAGCATTGACACTCAATCGCCCTGCCCCCGTCCTACCTTGATTCTATTTATTGCCATTGTTCTTGTCCGTCTCCCTCGATTAGACCGTAAGCCCGTCAAAGGGCAGGGACTGTCTCTATCTGTTACCGATGTGTACATTCCAAGCGCTTAGTACAGTGCTCTGCACATAGTAAGCGCTCAATAAATACTATTGAATGAATGAATGAATACCTCACCTCGCTTCTCTCCCACTGGAACCCAGCCTGCAGACTTCACTCCGCTAATGCCAACCTACTCACTGTACCTCCATCTCCTCTATCTCGCCCCCAACTTCTCGTCCATGTCCTGCCTCTGGCCTGAAACACCCTCCCTCTTCATATCTGAAAGATAATTACACTTCCTACCTTCATAGCCTTATCGAAGGCACATATCCTCCAAGAGGCCTTCCGTGACTAAACCCTTATTTCCTTTTCTCCAGCTTCCTTCTGCATCGCCCTGACTTGCTCCCTTTATTCACGGTTCTCCACCCTCAACCTCTCAGCGTTATGTGCACACCAAAAATGTATTGATTGACCTTAATGCCTGTCTCTCCCTCTAGACTGTAAGCTGATTGGGGGCAGGGACTGTGTCTGTTATACTGTATTCTCCCGTCTTTAGTATATTGCTCTGCACACAGTAAGCTCTCAGTACATAGGATTGATTGAGCCTAGCCCCAGGGAGCTGGCTTTAAAAGGGCCCTGATTTAAAGTACAATGCGACAGACAGGTGACTGACATGTTTTCAGGAGGGTTTCAGGTCTATCCTGGAGGAAAGCACAAAATGTATTGGTAGCCAGGAATTCCTTCGGCGTTTTCTCTGTTAGTCCTAATATGGTCTCTCAGCAGCCCAACCCAGCATGTTAAGATAGTAAAGTGTGCTTTTCCCCTTTCTGAAACAGTTCCACCCAGTGCTGGTTTGTCTCCTAAAAATGTCCTGAAACAGGTTCCAGATCCAATGCTGGCTGTGAGACAGAAAGAGGTATGGGGGAAGCGTCAATTAATCCATCGATGGGTCCTTACTACACGCTTACTTTATGCAGACCGCTGTGCTAGGCGCTGGGGCAAGTACAATGCAATGAAGTTGGTAGATCCGCTCTGTAACCACAGGGAACTCGCAGTTTAGCCTGGGAGAGGTATTAAATTACAGTTAGGGGAAACAGGAGGGCAGAAGGATATATACATAAGTGCTGTGGAGCTAAGGGGTGTATCAAATCTGCACCTGTGATTTTGGAGACGACAGCTGGGGCTCTGAACCAATAGGAAAATTCTCCCTGTGCCGACGTGAAATTCTTTCTTTTCTTTTCCCAGTTCTCAAGCTTGGGTGATTGTTTCCCTGTCCATCCCTCCTTGGCTTATTGTTCAGTCTGTGCTTATCATCTCCTCCAGGAAGAGAGAAGCAGTTCCCGCTGTGCCAGATTCCTCCCCAGCTGACCACACCCTGGGTTGTCTAGGTCAAAGTCAGGGAAGCAGCATGGTCTAGTGGGAAGGGCACGGGCCTAAGAGTCAGAGGATGTGGGTTCTAATCCCCGCTCCGCCACTTGTCAGCTGTGTGACCTGGGGCAAGTCATTTCAGTTCTCTGGGCCTCAGTTACCTCATCTGTAAAATGGGGATTACGACTGTGAGCCCCATGCGCGACAGGGACTATGTCCAACCTGATTACCTTGCATCTACCCCAGTGCCCAGAACAGTGCTTGGCACAGAGTAAAGGCTTAACAAATACTACAATTATTATTATTCTGCAGAGTAATCATTGTTCCCTGAACAAATCAGAGGAATTTGGCCTGCAGTGGCTCAGAGGAAAATGTGACCTTCAGTCTCTGATGACTTTACAAGTCCAACCCTTTTCATTGGTACAAAAGGAATCACTTTGACAATTTTCAGCAGGGAAAAAGGAACAAATAAGGAAAAATAGCTCACTTCATAGGTCCAAAAATAATTAGCATTGTTAGAAAGACTTGCAATGACCAAATAATAATAATAACAAGAAGAAGAATGTTGTTTGTTAAGCACTTACTAGGTGCCAAGCACTGTTCTAAGCGCTGGGGTAGATACGAGGAAATCAGGTTGTCCCACATAGGGTTCACAGTCTTAATCCCCATTTTACAGATGAGGTAACTGACGCACAGAGAAGTGAAGTGACTTGCCCAAAGTCATACAGCTGACAAGTGGTGGAGCTGAAATTAGAACCTATGACCTCTGACTTCCAAGCCCGTGCTCTTCCTACTAAGCCATGCTGTTTCTCCATCTGAGTTTCTGGGAGGCACTTTTATTACCAAAGCACCTTACATTACTTAGTTATTTACTCCTCACAACACCCCTGCAAGGTAGGGTTTAGGCATTATTACCCCCACTTTCAGCTGGGGAAACTGAGGCAAGGGGAGGTTAAGTGACTTGCCCAAGGCCACAGAGGGAACGCATGTCAGAGCCGAAACTCGAACCCAGGACCTCTGGCTTTCTGGCCCACAGCTCTTCCATCGCACCGCACTGCCTCCCTGAACAAAAAGTAGATTCATTTATCATTTTTCTCAATGAACTTGGCAAACTTCATTTCCATGATTATTTGAAGAGGGCAAGTTCCCCAAAATGTGAAAGGATAGACAAGCCAGGGAGGTTTACAGCTATCAGCTCTATAAGAGAAGGGAACAAGGATTGTCACTGTTTATTGCTATATTGTACCTTCCCAAACGCTTAGTACAGAGCTCTGCACACAGTAGGCACTCAATAAGTATGATTGAATGAATGAATGAATGAATGAGTGTAGGGTTTCCACTCTGAAAATGCTTTCCTCAGTTAAATTGAAATGGGGGAAAAGAATACAAAGTATTTGCTAAAAAATCTGACCTAGCTGTAACGTAATGGTGATCTAAAGCTGCTGAGGTGCATTAACAAAGGAAGAGGATTAGTACTGGCAATATTTAAAAAAAAATAAAAACATCAGCAGTTGTTTGGAACATGGCGGTGTTCCTTGAAATGAGACCAAGATTTCAGAGCTGTTTCTATAGCTTTACCTAGAGAAGCAGTGTGGCACAGTGGAAAGAGAACGGGCTTTGGAGTCGGAGGTCATGAGTTTGAATCCCAGCTCTGCCACTTGTCAGCTGTGTGACTGTGGGCAAGTCACTTAACTTCTCTGTGCCTCAGTTACCTCATCTGTAAAATGGGGATTAAGACTGTGAGCCCCACGTGGGACATCCTGATTCCCCTGTGTCTATCCCAGTGCTTAGAACAGTGCTCGGCACATAGTAAGCGCTTAACAAATACCAACATTATTACCTAATAATTCTGGAATTCGATCACTTCAAGGTAATAATTTAGATTGAGTTCACTGTCAGAAAAAAAAATCAACACTGAATGTCTCAAAGAAAATCAAAGCACACAAAGCTTTTTATTACTCAGGGGCCCAAGCCATTACCATAAATGATCGTTTGGTGTTGACAGACTGGTCCTCAGTTGCTTCATCATTGAGCTGAGAAAGGGATTCTGGTCCCACTCACCTTTCTCTGGAGGCTTAAGCATTCCACAGCGCTGCGTCTTCTACCATGAACATCCACTATCACCCCCACCCATTCTAGGTCAGCTCTTTCTCCATCAGGACCTTATCTGTTGCTCACTCCTAAGCGACTCTCACTTGCTACAACTCCTTCTTCCTCATCAACTCTAAAACCCATTGCCCCCAACAATTATCCCAAGCCTTTAAATTCCTCCTGAAGGCCCTTATACCCCTCACCTCTCTCTTGTCTCTACAGCCCTCACCGATTACTTTAAAGGTAAGATCTTCCCAAAGCCCTCCCTACCCCCGACCAATATCCTCCCCAGCTTTCCAAACTCCACATCCACCCTCTCAAGAGGAGGGGTTTTTCCTGTCTTCAAAATTAACCCTCATTTTCTGCGACTCAGACCCAATCCCCTCACACTATTCCAAAACTCCTTGGTCCCACCCTTCGTGCCAAGCTAACCATTATTTTCCAACTCGAACATTTCTCTTTTCCTCAATAGTCTGGATACTTTAGCTTCCTCCGACTATCATCCTATCTTCCTGCTCCCATTCCTGCCCATACTCCCAGATTCGGCTATATATGCCTACTGTATTCACTTCCTCTCTTCCCGCTCCCTTCTTGACCCACTGAAATCTGTTTTTCAACCCCTTCTCTCTACCGAGACAGCACCTTATAAAGTCACCATTGACTACCTCCTTGCCGAATTTAATCCTCCTTGATTTCCTGGCTGCCTTCAATGCTGTTGACCACTTCCTTCTCCTTTAAATGCTATCCATCTTTGGCTTTACTTCATGTTCCCTCCTAATTCTCTTCCTAATTTTCTGGCTGCTCCTTCTAAGTCACTTTCACTGGTCTCTTCTTCCACTGTGGACATTCCTCAAGGTTCTATCCTTCTTGCTCTTCCTGCTCTCCACTTACAAAGCTTCTTCCCAATCTCACATTCAGACTGTTGCTGAACCCTGCCATTCTTTTCTCTACATTTCTTCCCATCCAAATGGCCACCATCTTTATCTAACTCCTCATTTTAATCCAAACTGGACTTCAGCCTCATCAGTCAACTCCTCCGGCCTCCAACCTCTCCCCTCTCCAATCCACACTTCATTCTGCTGCCTGGATCACTTTGCTAAAAACAACACTGAGCAGTGTGAGGTAGTGGAAAGAGCAAGAGCCTAAAAGTCAGAAGATCTGGGTTCTAATCCCGTCTCTGCCACTTGTCTGCTGGGTGACCTTGAGCACATCACTTAACTTTTCTATGCCTCAGTTTCCTCATCTATAAAATGGGAATTAAAACTGTGAACCCCATGTGGGACAGGGACTGTGTCCACCCTACTTAAGTACAGTTACTACAGTACTTAGTACACTTCCTGCCATGTAGTAAGCACTTAATAAATACCACAGTTATTATTACTGTTATTAATATCCTTCTCAAAAACCTGCTCCCCACCACGTCAGACAGAAACACACCTGAACAGTGGCTTCAAGGCACGCCATTAGCTCTCACCCTCTGACATCAACTCTCTTGTCCCACTACACCCCAGCTCACATTCTTGGCCCCTCCCAAACTAACCTTCCCACTCTGTCTCTGTTGACTCCTCCACCTCTTACTCTTCTTCCTGCCAGAGACTCCCCACTCCCTCAATTCCACCAAACCCCACTTCCTGATTAGGCTCCACCTTACCCGGTTACATCAATTCAATAACTATCCTCAGCACTTTTGTTCATATTCCTTCCCTCAGCAATTAGATCTATTGTCAACCTATATTAATTTACATTTATTTTTCTAGTTATCCTTCCAAACTCCATCTAACAGCAGTTGTAGTGCATTTGTTTTCTCCTGTTCCAGCTTTTTGTTAACAGCCTGTGCCTGTCGGGCTCACTCACCCCAGTCAGATTGTACACTCCTTGAGGCTAGGACTGTGTCACTTAATCTGTGGAACTTTTTTAAATACTTAGGGTACTGCTCTAAAACCTTTAGTTGCTCAATAGATCCCGTTGATTGACCAATCCTATTTTCTGGAGGAAACGAGAATAAGAGAATGTTTCATCATCCTGATTCCTAGCTCTTAAAAAGCCTATATCCTAAAATTTGATGATTCAGTGCCTTTATCCAAACTACCCTGGTACATGTCACTGAAGAAGCTATAAATATGTAATCCTTTATTTAATCCTAGGAATCAGAGATTATAATATAATAATAATGCTCGGATGTCCACTAGTGATTTGTCCTGAAATGTCGTTCACTGTTAAGAGCCAGGCAAGGATTGCTTTTTCACCCTGCTGTCATCAAGGAAGATGATGGAGTGATTGCCTTTGAAAAATACAGACTATAGTACCAATTAATTTTTTGTTGACGGCTTCCTCCTGATTTCTGATACACCCACATGCAACCCTATTCATTCACTCACCGCTCAACCTCTCCCTCAAGATACACACCTCCTCGATGCAGGCATTTCAACTCACAGAAAGCATACTTTAACTCCAAGATGAAATATACGTGCTAGCCATGAAACCATTAAAGAACAATGACTTAACAAAGAATATCTACATTCTATTACTCACTTGATTAAATATGGAATTGAATAAAAATTAAGAACTTCTTTATCGGAAGAGTAATTAAATACAGGTACACGCGTCAAGAAAGGTCATGAAATCACCAAATAAGGTTGTCAGATTTATTTATGGTTTGACACGCAAATGGTCGTGTGACTTGATCCACCCTCTGCTCCCATAGAGACTTATGCCACTCAAATTCTATGGAAATATTCTGTGTCCTCTCTTGCCAGATATTTTCAGGCAGAGTAGCCACATTAAATAAATAAAGGATAATTGCTGATCTATAGCACGTCTGACAACACCAATCCAAAGAATATTTTAAAATGGGATCGACAATGATTTACTCAAGAACTGACCTGCCTGAAGCTTGGGATCAAGATTAAATGTTTCTAAGGGGTTCTTCTCAGTGTCTGATTTAATGATTATGTTTATACATATGTATATTTTAGCATAATCATAATTAGATATACATATATCCAATTCAGCCATTCATGGGAGTACTAACTCCCTGTAAAATATGATGCTTAGTGGTTAGAAAACAGGGAGCATATTCTTTCCTAGAAGGATGTTTATTCAGTATAATAAAGTTACCATGTAATGTTCATTCATTCATTCAATAGTATTTATTGAGCGCTTACTATGTGCAGAGCACTGTACTAAGCGCTTGGAATGAACAAGTCGGCAACAGATAGAGACAGTCGCTGCCGTTTGACGGGCTTACGGTCTAATCGGGGGAGACGGACAGACGAGAACAATGGCAATAAATAGAGTCAAGGGGAAGAACATCTCGTAAAAACAATGGCAACTAAGTAGAATCAAGACTAAATAGAATCAAGACTAAATAGAATCAAGGAATGTTGGAATGGGAGAGCAAATTTTTAGTGCAATGGCTTTGTTTTTGTTTGTTTTATATCA
The DNA here is from genome assembly GCF_004115215.2 of Ornithorhynchus anatinus. NCBI lineage: Eukaryota > Metazoa > Chordata > Mammalia > Monotremata > Ornithorhynchidae > Ornithorhynchus > Ornithorhynchus anatinus. The sequence continues at coordinate 14,349,047 of NC_041738.1, read as the reverse complement.
AAACCTCAACTGTTGTATGAAAACTTGAAGTCTAACAAAAAAAAAATCTGAGTGTTTTCATACCTAAGAAAAAGCAGCACCGAAACTCAGGTTCTACAATCCACATTGTGAAATCTAGAGAAGCAGCTTGGCCTAGTGGAAAAAGCAGAGGCCTGGGAGTCAGAGGATCTGGGTTGCAATTCCACCTCGGCCACTTATCTGCTGTGGGCGAGTCACTTGACTTACCTGTCCCTCAGTTACCTCATCTATATAATGGGAATTCAATACCCGTTTTTCCTCCTATGTAGTATATGAGTCCCATATGGGCCAGGGACTTTGTCCAACCTGATTGCCAGCGCTTACTACAGTACCTGGCACACAGTAAGTGCTTCAGTAATGACATTTGAAAAAAATGTACAAATTAGGGACTCGTGAAGCCTGGTCCTAGCATCAGTGGTTAAAGTTACTCTCATTTTTAAGTGATTTCTGGACTGGCTTCTTTCTGGCAATACCAGTTTCTTGCTTCAAGTTCTCATTTTCACATATAAGAAAGGATACGTTATTTTAAACACTAGAAGATTCTGTTTGCCTTAATTGTAGTCCTTTTTCCCTTACACCTTTCTACGTACATTTTTTCTCAATCGGATCGTGACGGTATTGCCCCTCAGAAAAAAAAAACCCACCACGTATTTCATAAAATCAAATGAAGTGGGCCCTGCTCAAATTGTTATAGCTACTGTCTGAAGGACGATATGCGAGTGAAATGATGAATTCTTAGATATTTTATTTTCGATGCAGAATGCATCTTGTTTTTGCCTGACTTCAGTTACAGTTATAGAAGAAGTATCAACCTAAATTGCCTTCTTCCTCAGTATATGCGGTGCCACTGAAAGAGGTGGTGGTTGGGAAGTACCACGGCCTAATAGATAGAGCCCGGGCTTGGGAGTCAGAGGGACTTGGTTCTAATCCCAGCTCTGCCACTTGTCTGCTGGGTTACCTTGAGAGAGTCACTTAACTTCTCTGTGCCTCCGTAACCTCATCTGTAAAATGGAGATTAAATTTGTGAGCCCCATGTGAGATGTGGACTGTGTCCAACCTTATTAGCTTGTATCTATCCCAGTACACAAAGTAAGAGCTTACCAAACATCATAAAAAAATTCAAGTGGCAGAGGTTTAGGGCAAAACATTTTCATCTTTCCAATTGTTGAAAACCTTTTAAAACACAGATGTCAGCCAATTGTAAAGCGTCCTTTCCACATTTATTCTTTCCTTCCCCCTGGAGTGGCCCAAGACCCTCCCATAGTCTGAATCAATCCAGTAATCAATCATACTTATTGAGTGCTTACTATGTGCAGAGCACTCTACTAAGTGCTTGGGAGAGGACAATACAGCAGGTTTGGAAGACGCGTTTCCTGGCCACAAAGACCTTACAATCTAGAGAAGACAGGCATTAATATATATATATAAATTATAGTTACCTACATAAGTTCCATGGGGCTGACAAAATAATCCAAGTGTAAGGACAAGACAGAAGTGCGATGGAGTAGAGAAAACAAGGGCTTAGTTGGGAAAGACCTCTTAAAGACGATGGGATTTTGAAGGGCAAGGAAACTCCAGCCTCTAGTCCCCAGAGGACAACTGTGATTTACCACTTCTGCCCTTACCTCCTATGGAGAGTAGACTGGCCTTGGTGAAAAGCCACAGGCCTTGAAGTCAGAGAATCTGTGTTCTAACCCCAATTCCACCATGTAACTGCTCTTTGACCTTGATCAAATCACTGAGCTTCTCTATACTTCCGTTTCCTCATCTGTAAAATGGGGATTAAATATCTGTTCTCCCTCTCCCTTCGAACGTCAGCCCCATGTGGGACAGGGAGTGTGTCCGGCCCGATTATCTCGCATGAACCCCGGCGCTTAGTACAGTGCGCGGCACATAGTAGGCAGCTAACAGATGCCATCATTATGCAAACACCAGAACTAAATTTCCACTCTTCCTAGACTCTTCTCTAAGGAGTTCCTAAAGGACCTGAACAAATTGCCGGGAAGTTATCTGTCACGACGCTCCCAGTGAGACTACAAACAATCAATATGGTCTTGAGAGGCTGAGGAAAAGGGTCCAGCTCCAGCAGAACAAACCATCCTGCCTCTTCACAAGGATTAGAATTGGAGGCCTGACAAATTCCACCACATGCATTCATTTCGTGAGTGTTTCCCTGCTTTCCCAGGTTGAAGAGAAGGCAGACTTTTACCATGCTTCCTGTTCTAGACTGCTATGATAATAATAATAATGATAGTGTTTATTGAGTTCTTAATACGTGCCTAAATGCTGGGGGAGATAAAAGTTACAAGATACAAGGTCTGTGAAGTGTCTGAGCTGATTCAGCAATTGCAAGGGGCAGCAACATTTGGATGTTCAAATCTTTTGCCTAATAAGGTGGGTAGGACTGAAAGGTGCTAGGAAGTTGTAGGATCTCATTATTAATTCATCTGCACTCTGAATTTTGCTCTTTGAAAATCACTTTCCATTAACGGGGTATGGTAAGAACCACCGCTATGACAGTGTGACATTCCACATTCTTCAGTGCGCATTCTATTTCCCCGAACTGGCTCTCACTTATGTTCTCTGGGAAGGTCTAGGAATAAATCTTTGCCTGCAGATGCTTTGGTGATTCATGGATCTCTGATCATTTCCCAGCAAAAAGTAACCTTTTTTAAAAAAAAATTCTTACATTTCCTGGAAAGAATTCATACCACACCTTTGATCTTTTTCAGGATTTTAACCTACTCCAGCTTAGCTTTACTTGGACTCGAAACGGGAAAGCCCAGAGCATCCAGCCAAAGATCAGTGAGAAGTCAGAGACTAATGTTGACCCAGCTCTACAGGACACACCTCGCGGTTACAGTAAGAAGGGGGGAAGAAAAAAAACAACTAAAGCGGAATGCGGTTGTTGTTCCAAATAACAACAGCAATGGGTAACGATTTAGGAGTGCTGCAGAATTGACCAAGAGGAAACTCAGATTACGCAATGGCCCGATCTCGTCGGTACAGTCTCCGAGAGGGACACTCCCACAGAGAAGAGCATAAAAGAATACGGAGCAATCAGGGCTGATCATCTGCGCGGTGCCAGTGAGCAGAGAACAGCCCTCCACTCTTCCCTGATGGGACCATGAGCTCCTGTTATGGCTCCTTCCAGGCCCCTCCCAGGGGCGGCTGGGCCCGGCCCGGGAAGATCTGGAGGGCCCCCAGCGTCCACGGAGGAGCTGGTGGGATCTGTATCTCCGTTTCCTCCACCAGACCATTCTGCGGGGCCTCTTGGGAGAGGGGATATGGAGGCGGCTTCGGAGGGGGTGGTGAGAAGAGAGGCCTTCTGGGCGGGAATGGCAAAGAGACCATGCAGAACCTGAACGAGCGCCTGGCGGCTTATCTGGAGAAGGTCCGTTCCCTGGAGGCAGCCAATACTAAGCTGGAGAGCCGGATCTTGGAGTGGCATAAGAAGAGAGACCCTGACAAGAAGCAAAACTATACTGTTTATGAAGAAAACATCAACACTCTGCAAGAACAGGTAAGATCAGGCTGAACCTACGGGTTCCTCACTTTTAAGCGGGCCCTATTGGAAAGAGCACAGGTCTGGGAGGGCCTGGGTTCTAATTCCCCCTCCGCCATTTCATTCATTCATTCAGTCGTATTTATTTAGCATTGACTACATGCAGAGCACTGTACTAAGCGTTTGGGAAAGTACAATAAACAGTGACCATCCCTGCCCACAACAAGCTCCCAGTCTAAAGAGGGGGGAACAATTTGCCAGCTGTGCGACCTTGGGCAAGTCACTTAGATTTTCTGGGATGCAAGCAGCGTGGCTCAGTGGAAAGAGCGCGGGCTTGGGAGTCAGAGGTCATGGGTTCGACTCCCGGCTCAGCCACTTGTCAGCTGTGTGACTGTGGGCAAGTCATTTCACTTCCCTGAGCCTCAGTTCCCTCATCTGTAAAATGGGGATGAAGACTGTGAGCCTCACGTGGGGCAACCTCATTCCCCTGTATCTCCCCCAGCGCTTAGAACAGTGCTCTGCACATAGTAAGCGCTTAACAAATACCAACATCATTATTATTATTATTTATCTGCAAACTGGGGATTCAAAACATGTTCTCTGTGCCCCTTTCCTCATCTGTAAAATGGGGATTCTCTGATTTAAACTGTTCTCCCTCCTACTTACACTGCAAGTCCCATGTGGGACAGAGACTGTTTCCAACCTGATTAACTTTTATCGATTCCAGGGCTTAGAAGAGAGTTTGCCACGTAGTAAGCACATTTTTGGTAATCTGTAGGCATTCCTCTCCCACATTAGATTGCAAGCTTCTCGAGGACAAAGCTGTGCTTTACTTTTGTTTGGGGAAGTAGCATGGCATAGTGGCTAGAGCACAGGCCTGGTAGTCAGAAGGTCATGGGTTCTAATCCTGGCTCTGCCCCTTGTCTGCTGCATGACCACGGGCAAGTCACTTCACTTCTCTGGGCCTCAGTTCCCTCCTCTGTAAAGTGGAGATTGAGACTTTGAGCCCCACGTGGGACAGGGATCATGTCCAACCAATTTGCTTGTATCCACCCTAGCGCTTAGTACATAATAGGACCTTAACAAATACCACTATTATCATCATTATTATTATTACATGTTCTCAAGTGCCTCGCACAGTGATCTGCGCACAGTGAGGGTTCAGTAAATGTGATTGTTAATGAAGACTGTAAGTTTCTTTTGGAAGGGGAATGTATCTATCAACTTTACAGTATTATTCTCTAGATGCTTGGTATGGTGCTCGGGATACAGTAAGAGCTCAGTAAGTACCACTGATTGATCGATTGATTGATGATGGGACTGCTTGAAGAGAGGAACCAGACAAGGAAGGGAAGAATAAGAGGGAGAAGGTTGGGAGGAGATAAGAAAAATAATGATGTATGACAAATACACAAAAAAAATGTTGCTAAATAACACTTTCTTGTTACTTTACATGGAATTTAGGGGTGATAGTTTTAACCAAGACCCTCCTACAAAGTGATAGACAAATAAAGAAGGCAAAAAGTACAGTTCTTTTAAAGAGACGATATAGGTCTTCACCTTTATTTCCACCAAGTGAAGCTCTGTAGAGGAATGAGACTTGCTTTGGCTTGGCCAAATCAGTTGTTATCTAGGCAGGCCTAACTTCTCAAAGATCCTACAAGAGTCGGTGCTGGCTTCTCCTCACCAACTTGAGTTCTGATGTCATTTCTAGGATGACAGGTAAAAAATTAAGTCACCGGGTCACTCCTGATGGTGCCACGTCTGGTGAAGAAAGAAGTAGGACAGTAGTTTGGGGAAGAACAGTTAAAATTTATGTGATGGCATTTCAAGAGTATAAATGGGGAAGTGAGTGGTAAATGACTTCCCTCTCATCCCTGCAAAATTATCCGGCGCTTTGCAGAATCCTTCCCAGCTAACAGTGGCTTTGGCAGGATGTGAAGAAAGGACAGTGCACCCCTGAAATAATCTAAAAGAGCTCCCACTAAGTCGTAAAATGATATTACTATTTTGTGATTATTAAAGCAAATGGAGTTTTAACCTGAACTGGAAAATAGAACCCAAGTTTCCAAAAGAAGGGAATGTCTTCTAGGCCTGAAGTTACCCCTTGAAGTCTTCAAAATAATATATACTATGGCACTAAACACTTCATCTTACCAAGTTGCATGGAGGAAGAATTAAGTATGATAATATAAATCTGTTCTTCTAATGAACCCTAATTACTGAATAATCAACTTAATCACTACTTGGGAAATTACCTTAACTATATAGTACATGGCTGTCTTCAGAGAAAAACAAGGTGACTCAACAATCCTAACTATGTTTGTGTTTAATAATGATGTTTTGGCTTTGGAGTGGGGAGACTTGGAGATGCTTAATGATTCTCGATCCTTCAAGGACATATTTTCTGGCAGAAACGGGAAAGTATTACTAAATCAAGCAAATGGGCAGCGTGTCCTTATACTCTGCTGTTTCCCCTATCTGAAATGTGTTTTAACATCTGTCTCCCCACTTAGATTACAACCTTCTTGGGGGCAGGGATTGTGTCTACCAACTCAATTGCATTGTACTTTTTCGAGAGTTTAGCACAGTGTGCAAACACATCTACCAACTCTGTTAAATTGTTGTATTCTCCTAAGTGCTTAATACAGTGTCTGCACACAATAAGCGCTCAATATCATCTATTGATGAAGTACTTAGTAACTACCACAGATTGGTAGTAAATAAAGTAAATAATAATATTTGTGGAAAAGTGCTTACTATGGGCCAGGCACTGTCCTAAACCCTGGATACAAGCTAATCAGGTTGTACACAGTCCACGTCTCACATGGGGCTCGCAGTCTAAATCCCCATTTTACAGATGAGGTAACTGAGGCTCAGGGAAGTGACCTGACTTCCTCAAGGTCACACAGCAGACAAGTGGCGGAGCCGGAATTAGAACACACGATCTTCTGACTCTCAGGCCCCTTCTCTAAATAAAAACTGAGTGCCCAGAAGAGTTAAACTACCAAACTTCAAGAGGCAGCATGAGTTTACAGGCCAGAGGTGAGGAAAAGACATAGGATTCCGGCACTGAAAAGTTTAAAATGTCACTTTCCAGATGGTCATTCATTCATTCATTGTTTCAGAATGATTAGGAAACAGTTCAGAGGTGGCAATTCAGTATCCACCAACTCATTCTTCCATCTTTGATGAATAATTTATTGAATATTTTCTTTTTTAAAAAAGGAAAGCCACAATTCTCCAAAATCACAAGCAGGTTTTCCCACAGTTTATCAATCGATCCAATTTACGGAGCTCTTACTGGACATTTGAGGGAGGGCCATAAAGTTAGCAGACATGATCCCTGCCCTCAGGGAACTTAGAATCTCCCTGGGGAAACAGACAGTAAAATAAATTACAGGTGAGGGGGAAGCAATGGAATTTAACAATATGTAAATGCTAGTGGTGGGGGTGGTGAGAACCCGGTTGCTTAAGTGATGGGGAAATGCTGAAGAGGCAGTAGGAGAGGAAATAGAATGGGGAGATGAGAGATTAGTCAGGTAAGGCCTCCTGTTAGAGATGTGATTTCATTCATTTGGATTTATTGAGCGCTCACTGTGTGCAGTGCACTGGTTGGGAAGTACAATTCAGCAACAAATAGAGACAATCCCTGCCCACAACGACTCACAGTCTAGAAGCGGGGGAGACAGACATCAAAACAAGTAAACAGGCATCGGTAGCATCATTATAAATAAATAGAATTAGAGATATATATATATGCATTATTCATAAAGGTAAATAGAATTATAAATATGTACTTATGTACACTAGCGCTGTGGGGCGGGGAGGGGCCGTAGAGCAAAGGGAGCGAGGCGAGGTGATGGGGAGGGGAGGGGGAGCAGCGTAAATGGAGGATTTAGATTTCAGAAGGGCCGCGAATTTGGGGAGAGCAAGGGTCTGCCTGATGTGAAGGGAGAGGGCGTTTCACACTGAAGGGATGGAATGAGCAAGAAGTCAGTGAAGACAGAGATGAGGATGAGGCCCAGAATAATAATAATAATAATGGTATTTGTTAAGCGCTTACTATGTGCCAAACACTGTACTAAGCACTGGGGTGAATACAAGCAAATCAGGTTGGACACAGTCACAGTCACTGTGCCACTCAGGGCTCACATTCTCAATTCCCATTTGACAGACGAGGTAACTGGGGCAAAGAGAAGTGAAGTGATTTGCCCAAGGTCACACAAGGGACAGAGGGAAAATCAGGATTAGAACCCAGGTTCTTCCGACTCCCAGGCCCATTCGCTATCCACATTGCTTCTCATTGTAGTGGGGAGGGAAAACAGATCGAATACCTTAAAACCGAAAGTCAGGAGTTTCTGCTTCATGTGGAGAGGAATGGGCAGCCACTGCACGTTTTTTGGGTTTTTTATAGTATTTATTAAGTGCTTACTATGTGCCAGGCACTGTTCTAAGCGCTAGGGTAGATACAAGGTAATTGGGTTGGACACAGTCCCTGTCCCACATGGGGCTCCCAGATTTAATCTCCATTGTTCTTGTCTGTCCGTCTCCCCCGATTAGACCGTAAGCCCGTCAAAGGGCAGGGACTGTCTCTGTCCGTTACCGATTTGTACATTCCAAGCGCTTAGGACGGTGCTCTGCACATAGTAGGCGCTCAATAAATACTATTGAATGAATGAATGAATTTTACAGATAAGGAAACTGAGGCACAGAAAAGGTAAGTGACTTGCCCAAGGTCACAGAGCAGACAAGTGGCGGGGCCAGGATTAGAACCCAGCTCCTTCTGAATACCAGGCCCATGTTCTATCCACTAGGCCATGCTGCTTCTTGGTGTGATGGGGGTGGGGGGGAATGTGTACCAAATGATGGTTCAGAAAAATGGTGAGGATAATAATAATAGTGGTAATTGTTAAACCAAGCACTGTACTAAACGCTGGGGGGAGGGGGTCACAGTCTAAATAAGAGGGAGAGCAGGTATTGCACCCCCATTTTGAAGATGAGGGAACTGAGGCACAGAGAAGTGAAGTGACTTGCCCAAGGTCACACAGCAGTGAAGTGTGGGATTGGAACTCAAATCCTCTGACCGCCAAGCCCAGGTCCAGGCAGCAGAGTGAAGTGTGGGCTGTGGAGGGGAAAGAAGCTCGAAGCAGGGAGGTTTCCTTGCTTTGATGTGTATATTTCTATAATTCTATTTATTTATAATGATGCCTGTTTACTTGTTTTGATGTCTGCCTTCCCCCTTCTAGGCTGTAAGCCCGGTTTGGGCAGGGCTTATCTCTCTTTATTGCTGAATTGTACTTTCCAAGCGCTTAGTACCGCGCTCTGCACACAGAAAACGCTCAATAAATACGACTGAATGAAAGAAGGCTAACGCAAGGAAATGCAGTGAATTTCATTTGGTGAAATGACATTTTCGGTCAACTTTTGTTTATGAGGGGAACAGGCTCTTTTAAGAGCATGGGGAGTTAAACCTCTAGTTGTTTTCCTCATGACACCTTGTCCACCCAGCCTGTAACTGTTGAGTTGGGAAACTACAGAGATGCTAAGCTCCCAGGCAGCACAGGAATGATCAGTTTGTAACCTTCAAGTTGATCCATCAGTGGTATTTATTGAGCACTTCCTGTGTGCAGAGCCTTGGATGATTAATAATAATAATGCTAATAATGTTGGTATTTGTTAAGCGCTTACTCTGGGCAGAGCACTGTTCTAAGCGCTGGGGGAGATACAGGGTAATCAGGTCGTCCCACGTGAGGCTCACAGATGAGGTAACTGAGGCCCAGAGAAGCGAAGTGACCTGCCCACAGTCACACAGCTGACAAGCCGGGAGTCGAACTCATGACCTCTGACTCCGAAGCCCAGGCTCTTTCCACTGAGCCACGCTGCTTCCCCAGCTGTATTGAGGATTAGCAATACGCTGCTGTATTGATGATTACAATATAGCAGGGTTGACAGACACCTTCCCTGCCCACAAGGAGCTTATAGTCTGAGGAGAGTGGGAAGGGAATGAAGCGAGTTGCTCTATCCTCCTTGAATTTCAAAATGCACGACTATACCCTTGTGACCTTTGGATCAGAGCTGTGGCCAGTGAATTAATTATTGGTATTTATTGACCGCTAGCCGGGCGCAGATCCCTCCCCTAAGTGCCTGGGTGATTACAAAAGAGGTGGTAGACGTGTTCCCTCTCCACAGGGAGCTTCTAGTCTAGAGGGGGAGGCAGATCTGAAAATAAATTAGGAGAATGTACGTAAATGCAGTGAGGCTGGGAGGGGGTTGGCTGGGGCGGTGAATGTCAAGTGAGTAAGTGATGAGGAAGGGAGAGAGAGTAGGGGGAATGAGGGCTTAAAAAAGGGAAGGCTTCTAAATTCCTACTTCTAGGCAAAACATAATAATAATGTTGGTATTTGTTAAGCGCTTACTATGGGCAGAGCACTGTTCTAAGCGCTGGGGTAGATACAGGGTAAGCAGGTTGTCCCACGTGAGGCTCACAGTCTTCATCCCCATTTTCCAGATGAGGTCACTGAGGCCCAGAGCAGCGAAGTGACTTGCCCACAGTCACGCAGCTGCCAAGTGGCAGAGCCGGGATTCAAACCCATGACCTCTGACGCCCAAGCCCGAGCCCCGAATACAAATGAAAGACCAGAAAGTAGAGAAACAAATCAAGATACCTAGCATATTCTTTGGGTCGCTAAAATTTAACAGGGAGTGGAGGCAGCTTATGAGGTACCAGGCGCCGGATAAATACTAAAAATCTAGAGAGTGAAGTGGGGTCCAACCTCCTCTCTGACTTTCAGGACCCCCAACCCACGTCAAATCCTACTCCTTAAGCGGTTCCGTCTGCATCGTTTACGGGCCATATTCAGTATCAAGTGGCAAGGCTGGATGACGGACAATGAAGTCACCGAACCAAGTCGATCTCCTAACATAAAAGCCGTGCTCCTCTTCATCACGCTGGGTGGAACATGTGTAGAGAACGGACGACAAGTGAATACCCAAAAAGCTGCTGCCTAGTGAGCGTGGCCCAGGGGAAAGAGCCCGGGTTTGGGAGTCAGAGGTCATGGGTTCAGATCCCGGCTCAGCCACTTGTCAGCTGTGTGACTGCGGGCAAGTCATTTAACTTCTCTGTGCTTCAGTTCCCTCATCTGTAAAATGGGGATTAACTCTGAGCCTCACGCGGGACAACCTGATTACCCTGTATCCACCCCAGTGCTTAGAGCAGTGCTCTGCACATAGTAAACGCTTAACAAATATCAACATTATTATTCTTCCCAGATTAGACCGTAAGCCCATCAAAGGGCAGGGACTGTCTCTATCTGTTACCGATTTGTCCGTTCCAAGCGCTTAGTCCAGTGCTCTGCACATAGTAAGCGCTCAATAAATACTATTGAATGGACTGTAAGCTCCTTGTGGGCAGGGAACATGTCTGCTAACTCTGTTATATTGTACTCCCCCAAAGGCTTAGTACAGTGCTCCGCAAATAGTAAGGGCTCAGTAAATACCACTTTTGATTACTTGAACTGAAACTGGGAAACCGAAAGATAGGAGAGAACATTTTAAGGATATGGTAAAACAAAGCTTCAGACAGTGCTGCCTCTAAGTTGAAAATACAATCGCCTAAACAAGGTGCAAAGCTCTGCCCCTTGTCTGTTGTGTGACCTTGGGCAAGTCACTTAACTTCTCTGTGTCTCAGTTACCTCATCTGCAAAAGGTGGAGTAAAACTGTGAGCCCCATGTGGGACAGGGACTGTGTCCAACCTGATTAGCTGGCATCTACCCCAGTTCTTAGAACAGTGCTTGGCACATATTAAGCACTTAACAAATACCATAATTATTATTATTATTTTATGAACTGTGAGAAAAGAAGGCAAAAGGAAAAATGGCAGATGCTTCTATCTATGAGCACAACAGCATCAAAAGGGACAATTCTGTGGGTGAACTGCGTGGACATGAACATCTGTTGAACCCTTACTTTGTGCAAAACATTGTACTAAGCACTTGGGAGAGCACAATATACTAAGCGCTTGGGAAAAAACACTTTGGTGGTAGACACGATCCCTGTCTTTAAGGAGTTTACAGTCTAGTGGGGGAGAACGATGTTAAAATAAAGGTAAGGGAACCAACAGAGTGGCTCAATGGAAAGAGCACGGGCTTCGGAGTCAGGGGTCATGAGTTCAGATCCCAGCTCTGCCACTTGTCAGCTGTGTGACTGTGGGCAAGTCACTTAACTTCTCTGTGCCTCAGTTCCCTCGTCTGTAAAATGGGGATTAAGACTGTGAGCCCCACGTGGGACAACCTGATTCTCCTGTGTCTACCCCAGCGCTTAGAACAGTGTTCTGCACATAGTAAGTGCTTAACAAATACCAACATTATTATTATTATATAAGTGCAATGGGGGTAGGAGTGGGGTGGTACCTAAGTACTTGGGGGTGGGACTAAATGCGTGGTAAGAGTGGTGGGAATGAAAGCTTAGGGAAGCAGTGTGGCCTAGTGGAAAGAGCACAGGTCTGGGAGTCAGAGGTCTTGGCTTCTGCTCTGGGTTCCACCACTCGTCTGTTGTGTGACCTGGACGAGTCACTTGACTTCTCTGTGCCTCCGTTACCTCATCTGTAAAATGGGCATTAAGGCCGGGAGGCCCACATGGGCCATGGACTATTTCCAACCTGATTATATTGTATCTATTCCCAGCCCTTAGGACAGTGTCTGGCACATAGTAAGCACTTAACAAATACCATTTTTTTAAAAAGAAGACTTCCTGGAGGAGTTGTTTTCAGCCACATTCCAGGCAAAGATGAATTTCACCATTAGTGAAATATATTTACTCCCAACTGTAATAATAATAATATTGGTATTTGTTAAGCGATTACTAGGTGCCAAGCACTGTTCTAAGTGCTGGGGAGGATACAAGATCATCAGGTTGTCCCACATGGGGCTCACAGTCTTAATCCCCATTTTACAGATGAGGGAATTGAGGCACAGAGAAGTGAAGTGACTTACCCACAGTCACCCAGCTGACAAGTGGCGGGGCCAGGATTAGAACCCACAACCTCTGACTCCCAAGCCCGTGCTCTTGCCGCTAAGGCTCGCTGCTTCTCGGTAGACTGAATATATGTATATACGACTGTATATATGACTATATAGGCACTATGAATATCTATTGATCATGACTAAGTGGTTCTGAATCCTCCTTTGTCCAAACCCTAGTGGGTAAATATTAATAGCACACTTTGGCTAACCATGATTCAGCTCTCCGTAATACTAAAATCACTGCAGTAACCTAGGTACTTATTGCATAATGCTCCTTCTGATTCAGTGCATCACAAACCCAACCACAAACAGAACCCGAACGTGATACTCCTTCTTAAATGTCTGTATTCCCACAAGCGAACTGCACCGAGGAGATTAAGACTCAGTGATTCAGAATCAGAGGATGTGGGTTCTAATCCCAGTTCCACCTCTTGCCTTGAGCAAGTGACCTTGGACCGGTCCCTTAACTTCTCAGTTACTGCTCTGTAAAGTCGGAATTACGTACCTCTTCTCCAACCTGCTCGGTCTGGGAGGCCCATGTACCGCAGGCGCTGAGTCCCATCTGATTAATTTGTATCTATCACAGCGCTTCATACAGTGCTTGGCACCTAGTAAGCATTTAACAAATGCCACAATTATTGTTTCTATTATTATAGAGTATACACAGAAACCTTCTTTACTCACTGTTTCGAAGGGTGCCAGAAAAAAGAGTAATTTTAAAGATCACCCTAAACATCTGATCTCTCCCCGAATAATTGCTGTGTCCAATGAAAGAATCAGAATCTTGATCTAATTTTCATGGGGGTACTATTGTAAATTATTCTGGGAAAAGCAAACCAGCACTGAAGAGAATTGAATGTGACAGATAGTATTGCAGTAGCCATGCCGTAAAGTCTCAAGATTTAAACCTATTCAGGCATTAATTCATTAGTATTTGAGGTCCTATGAAATAAAGAGAACTGTACTAGACGCTGGCAGTATTCTATAAAATAATAATGTTGGTACTTGTGAAGCGCTTACTATGTGCAGAGCACTGTTCTAAGCGCTGGGGGAGATACAGGGTAATCAGGTTGTCCCACATGAGGCTCACACTCAATCACTGTTTTACAGATGAGAGAACTGAGGCACAGAGAAGTTAAGTGACTTGCCCACAGTCACACAGCTGACAAGTGGCAGAGCGGGGATTTGAACCCTTGACCTCCGGCTCCCAAGCTCTTTAAGCAAAAGGCACTGTGCCTGTTCTTGAATAAATCTGGGATCAGAACCCGGGTCCTTTGACTCCCAGATCCTTGCTTTATCCTCTAGGCTATGGGTTGTTGGTGTCAATTGGGAAAAAAGATTTAATAGTCGTCCTCTCAGCCAACCAATGAACCACACTTGTCTTCCTCTAGGCTAAAATGGTTCCCCATGATCAGGTTTCTAATTAGTCCCCTGGGCCTCCTCTCTCTCTGCCCTCCCAATAACTCTCACCACCAGGGCTTCCTGCCCTCCATCACCACCACCCCTACCCGTCTCCACCGTAGAACACCCTCCCTCCTCAAATCTGACAGACGATGACTCTCCCTCCTCTTCAAAGCCTTGCTGAAGGCACATCTCCTCCAAGAAGCCTTCCCAGACTAAGCCCCACTTTTCCTCATCTCTCACTCCCTTCTGCATCACCCTGACTTGCTCCCTTTGCTCTTCCCCCCTCTCAGCCCCTTAGCACTTACATAAATATCTGTCATTTTATTTATTTGTACTGATATCTGTCTTCCCCCTCTACACGGTAGGCCCGTTGTGGGCAGGGAATGCTCCTGTTTATTACTGTATTTTACTCCCCCGAACACTTAGTACAGTGCTCTGCACACAGTGAGCGGTCAATAAATACAATCGAATGAATGATGAATAAACGAATAATCTTATGAAAAACACGGATGGCAAGGTTTTTAGTAAAACCAGGGATCAGGCTTTGGTTAACCAGGAATCCAAAAAAGGTACTTGGGTGTTGGCCACTTAGTCTGTGTCATCCTGAGTTGCTCCCTTTATTCATCTCCCCTTCAAACCCCACAACAATTATGGACATATATGAAATTTATTTATTCATATTAATGTCTGTCTCCCTCTCTGGACTGTAAGCTTGCTGTGGACAGGGAATGTGTCTATTTATTGCTATACTGCACTGTCCCAAGCCCTTATTACAGTGTTCTGCACACAGCAAGCGCTCAATAAATACGACTGACCGACTGACAGACTTAGTTTACCGTCAGCCATCCTCTGGTTGGCATCATCATATTAATACAGTTGGTGGTCTTCATCCGATTCAGCCTAGAAGAGGAGGGTTCACACTGTAGATAAGCCCCATGATAACCACCATCCGTCATGCTTTTCCATCGATCCAACCTGAAAAGTCCAAGTCAAGAATCGGCAATGGAGTTTCAACTCTTCGTTGGAGTCCGCAGACCTAGAAGATCTCAGGGACAGGGAGAAGATATGTTGTCAGGGCCACCAGAGTTAGAAAGCACTCTGAATTGATATAACTTTGCCGTAAGTCCTACGTAATAGGTCAACTAAGTATTTTCTTCTGAGGATCCTTCAATTCTGAATGACCAAATTTTTCATCCTTGAAAAAAACAAAGGAGGGACTGATTTCTACACCCCTACAACTTGATATTACCATATCCGCCTTTGTCTCAGGAGATGTTTACAACGATTATCCTTGTCTGAGAATCAGGCAGTGTTTACAGTGATTATCCTTGTCTGACAACCAGAAAAGATGTTCCTTAATGACTAAGACTACTGCTATTTACCCAGAAAACGTAAGCAATGTGGGCTAGCGAGTCACCTCTCCCGTCTGGCACTGCCAGAATATCTTGTAATGTCTCCTTCTGTGTGTTTTACAGATCGTGGATGGCAAGCTTAACAATGCCAAGATTGTCCTTCAGATTGACAATGCCAGAATGGCAGTAGATGACTTCAGTTTCAAGTAAGTTCGTTCTTCTCGACATTATTTATTCTTTCTAAAAGAAAATATAAGAAAATGATTTTGGCCAGTCCCCCAAACAAATGTAATTAAAATAAATGATAAGCAACAATCATATAAAGTCCTAATTATCCATTTCCAAATGTACTTTACATTTGTTTCATCTTCATGGTAACTCAATTGTTACAGAATTAATCTTGTTTCAGCAAGCAGCAAACAAGGAGCATTAAAAGAAAGACAACCTAGAAATCTTTGTTCCATTTTTTTCATAAATATAAATAAGTGTTTATTTTCACATTACAAATGCTACAACTTTACATCAACAAGTGCATTTACCCTCATTTAATTCCCCCAAAGGTATGAGAATGAGCTTTCATTCACAAATGACATGGAAGTTGAGGTTGAGGCACTGCGTAAGATTTTAGATGATCTGACCATTATCACCACAGATCTGGAAATGGAGGTTGAAGGTATGAGGGAGGAACTCATCCTCATGAAGAAGAAACATGAACAGGTGAGGAAAAACTTTTAGTTTTGGGGACTTCTCTTTAAAAATGATATTTATGCAGCTTGACTGTTAACAAAGAGTTTCAGGCCACATGATCAACTACTCAATCAATCAGTGGTATTTACTGAGCACTTGCTGTGTGCAGAACCCTGTACCAAGCACTTGGGAGAGTACAAAGTAACAGAGTTAATAGACACAAACCCTGTCCATGATGAGTTTACAGGCTAGAGGGCGAGTCTGACATTAAAATAAATTATAAACAACAATCATATAAAGTCCTAATTATCCATTTCCCATACTTTATCACACCACTAAAGTGTAGATAATCTGTGACTCAGTTCAATGGGTTATCATATCATTCTCAGTATGAATGTCTGTTTGAATCTAATCACAGAATGCTGCATAAGAAACATTCGTAATCACCTCTTCATAAATTATTAAACAGCATGTGAAATGTAGAAACAGATATGGTAATAGTCAAGAGATTTGACTATTACCAAAAGTCAAAAGGGGGAAGCAGCGTGGCTCAGTGGAAAGAGCCTGGGCTTCGGAGTCAGAGGTCACGGGTTCGACTCCCGTCTCTGCCACTTGTCAGCTGGGTGACTGTGGGCAAGTCACTTCACTTCTCTGTGCCTCAGTACCTCATCTGTAAAATGGGGATTAACTGTGAGCCTCACGTGGGACAACCTGATTACCCTGTATCTACCCCAGCACTTAGAACAGTGCTCTGCACATAGTAAGCGCTTAACAAATACCAACATTATTATTTGGATAATATACAGAGACACAGTGCTTAATTGAATAAATTAAGTCTGAAAAAATCTCAGACGATCTCAAACTGAACTCCTTTCAGTGTTTTTTACGTGGAAACGTATTGGTGAGATCACAGTGTATTAGAGTAATTGTCACTGCTCCAGGTATAAAACTTCTGCTAATAATGGGTAGACTTACATTTCCAGGGCCTCAGACTACCTTTAAACAGTTCCAGCTAATTGGTATTCTCTTATGAATAGTATTCCTAAAAACAGAGAACAGAGAAACACTGAGAATCAAGGACACAGTTTCTAGACCCTGGAGAAATACAACTTCTGACTACCTTCTCCGAAGATAATGACTAATCATTAAACTTGTCCTGTGGCTGCTGGGTTCATTCAATTTCCTGATGAGAGTTGATTTATTATGACCATGAGCAAAGAGAGGATTTAAACAATCACTATACCTTTCCGGTGTTGGTTATGAAAGTGTTTCCTAACTTAAAAGTTTAACCATTCCCTTATGCAAGAACTTCAATCAAAAGAATGGCTTTGGTGGGTGTGAGCGGGGTGTTTATGTTATGTTCTAAGTCAGATCAATTCTTCCTGGAGCATTTCTAACGTAGGAATAAATTATTCTCATGCAAAAATTCATTTCCAGGCATAATGAAATAATATTTACTCATTTGGTTTATGGAATTAAGAGGAAAATTTCATCTACCCAATGTAAGCACAACAGTGAGGCCTAGTGGAAAGAGCACGGGCCTTGCAGTCAGAGAACCTGGCAGCCCGGCTCTGCCATTTGCCCGTTGTGTGACCTTGGGCAAGTCATTTAACTTCTTTGTGGTTCAGGTTCCTCAGCTGTAAAATGAGGATTCGCCGTCTCTTCACTCTCCCTTGTAGACTGTGAGCCCATGTAGAACAACGATTGTATTCAAACTGATTACCTTGTATCTGCTCCAGTCCTTAGTACAGTGTTTGGCACATAGTAAAAGGTATTCCTTAAAGCACTCCTTCACCTTACCCCCTCCTACCTCACCTCGCTACCCTCCTACTACAATCCAGCCTGCACACTTCATTCCTCCAATGTTAATCTTCTCATCTCCTCTATCTTGCCACCAACCCCTCACCCACATCCTACCTCTGACCTGGAACACCCTCCCTCCTTGTATCAGAAAAATATTTGCTCTCCCTCACTTAAAAGCCTTATGGAAGGCACATCTCCTCCAAGAAGACTTCCCTAAGCCCTACTCTCCTCTTCTCCCACTCCCTTTTTCTTCTCCCACTCCCTTTTGCATCACCTTGATTGCTCCCTTCATTCATCCTCCCACCCATCCCCACAATACATATTTATGTATCTGTAATTTATTTATTTAGATTACTGTCTCCCCCTCTAGACTGTGAGCTCAATGTGGGCAGGGAATGTGTCTGTTTTTGTATTCTACTCTCTCAAGCACTTAGTACAGTGCTTTGTACACGGTTCGTGCTCAATAAATACGATCGAATTGAACATAGTAAGCACTTGACAAATACCATTCATTATTATTATGACGATTATGATTATTGTTATTGTTACTAGCAGCAAAGAAGCAGAAGATAAATAACCTACACACTGCATCTGATCATTAGGAAATCTAATGCTTTTTATCAGCTTTTTTCCTCATTTGATTGGTGAATTTTCTCTTCATTATCAAAATGAACAGGAAATTGCGACCCATTGCATGCCAAATGATTTCAAGGTCAATGTAAAGGTGAATGCAACTCCTGGGGAAGATCTTGTTAAGATCCTAGAGGATATGAGGAAGGAATATGAGGTCATCATTACAAAAAAACGCAAAGATTTGGACACCTGGTACAAAGGAAAGGTAAAAGAAAAATGCACAGAACTGTGAAGATTCAATTAACTTATGACAAAGATACTAATGAATTCTACCCCTTGTTTCCACCCCATAGTCAGCCTCCGTTTCCCAGGACACTGGCATAGAAGTTGTGAAGACCAATAAAAGTGACATCAACGAGCTAAGGCGTACTTTCCAGGCCCTGGAGATTAACCTGCAAGCCCAGCGGAGCACAGTAAGTCTCCGCTCAGAATCCCGTAATTCCAAACTTCAGTTCCATTTCTTCGAAGCAACATCTATGATCGGTCTATTATTTCGTAGATGGGAGGCTTGAAAGAAAAGCTGGAGTTTCATCACTGTATAAGAATAGGAAAAGGAAAAAAGAAGTTCATAAAGGAAAATCAATCAATCAATTGTATTTTTTGGGTGCTTATTACAAAGCGCTTGGGAGAGTGCAATATAATAGAGTTAGTAGATATGTTCCCTGCCCACAAGAAGCTTACAAGCTAGAGAGGGAGACAGACATTAAAATAAATTAGGGAATTGTACATAAATGCTGTAGGGCAGAGGGTGGTGTGAATAGAAGTGTAAGGCTGACCCCAAGGGAGATCGAGCAGGGAAAATAAGGCCTTAGATGGGGAAGTTCTCTTGGAGGGGATGTGATTTTAATAAGGCTTTGAAGGGGGAGAGAGTGATGGTCTGTTGGATATAAAGCTGAAGGGAGTTCCAGGGAGAGGCAGGATGTGGGTGAGGAATCAGCCGTAAGATGGGCGAGGTCAAAGTTCAGTGAATATGTCCACTTAGGGGAAATGAAAGCCATTCCAGACTTTAGTACCAATTTATTGTTTAAGTAGGGAATTGCGAGTCTATAAAACCAGAGTTTAGAAGGCTAGACTGGAAGCTCATTGTGGGCAGGGAATGTACCTCCTAACTCTACTATACTGTACTCTCCCAAGTCAGTAAGTGCTCAATTAATACAGTGGACTGATTGATTGATTGATTGATTAATAGAATGCTCTTCCTACCACATTCATTTGTCCTATTAGCCAGTGGTTACTGAAATGCAACATTTGTGTTGCTGACAATTCGGGTTAGTCACTGAGCATATACAATATACATGATCAGCAGGGTCTGCGAATCCTGAAATCGATCAATACATGAACTCCAATCTTCGGTTTCTTTACATCTGACTCAATTATGATTGAAAGGTGCTGAGGCTTTCAAAGCAGTGACCTTTCGGGACCACTGATTCCTCTTTCAGAAGAGTGCCTTGGAAGCAATGCTGGATGAGACTAAAGCTCGCAACTCCTGCCAACTTCAGAACATGCAACAGGTCATCTCCCACTATGAGACCCAACTGGCCCAGCTACGCCATGACCTAGAACGGCAGAATAATGAGTATAAGATCCTCCTGGGCATCAAAACACACCTGGAGAAGGAGATTGCCACATACCGCCAGCTCATGGAGGGAGAGGGTAATGGGTAAGTCAAGAGTTGAGTAGAAGCTGGCAAGGCACGGGGGAAAACGTGCTTTATTCATTTGCTTTTTAAGTGGAAGATGTGTGGGATGAACGAAGAATATAAGGTTTTCTATGTGTTGAAAAGAGCCTAATTGTTTCTCCTCATTTTTTTTTTTACAACGGAGAAGTGAAGTCCGGTGAGTCAGAGGACTTGGGCCCTAATCCTGGCTCATCCACTTGCCTGCCTTGTGACCTGGGGCAAGTCACTTAAACTTTTCTCTGTCTCAGTTTCCTCATTTGCAAAATGGGAATTCAATACCTGGTTTCTCCTCTAAACTGGAGATTTAGACTGGGAGCTTTGTGTAGAACGAGGACTGTGTCTGATCCTGTTATTTTGTATTTACCCTAGTGATTAGCACAAAATAAGTGCCTATCAAATACCACAATTATTATTATTATTTCACTTGAAGATATGAAAACACATTTGGACTATGACGAAGATTGCTTATAAATGGAAGTCTGTATAAATCATTTATTTTTTTCAATCGGTACTTTTTGCATATCATATGCAAGGAGACAGGGCTTTATTTCGATAATACTTCCAAACGTATCTCCAGAGTACTTCCAAAATTCAAAACACAGCTCTGTTCCAATGTCAATACCAGGCCCAGTCCTAAATTTAAGCAATGAAGGCAAATTTTTGGCTCCCAGGGCACTGTGTGTCTGGCTACCATAAAATGTTTTTTCATTACACGATTTGAATTCAATACAATAGAGGTATGAAGGAATATTTTCTTCAAAACCCAAGCTTGTGCAACGACAATCTGCAAGTTGATGGAAGAAGCCCTTGTGCACATGGGTGTAATGGAGGAGAAGATATAATGCTGCTATACGTCCCAGCCTCTGCATAATAATAATGATGTTGGTATTTGTTAAGTTCTTACTATGTGCAGAGCACTGTTCTAAGCGCTGGGGTAGATACAGGGTCATCAGGTTGTCCTACATGAGGCTCACAGTTAATCCCCATTTTACAGGTGAGGCCCAGAGAAGTTAAGTGACTTGCCCACAGTCACCCAGCTGACAAGTGGCAGATCTGGGATTCGAACCCATGACCTCTGATTCCCAAGCCCGGGCTCTTTCCATTGAGCCACACTGCTTCCGCATCAGTTTTACTCTATCGTACCATAGAGGAATGTGTGTTTCATTATGTTTTTACAATTTTTCAGGATTTAGTAGAGAAAAATAACCACGAGGTGTAAGATAGCCAAGCATTCGACGTGATATTAAAGGAATTTGTATCAAAAAATGCCATGCGCAACAATACTTCAAACCATGTTCTCCTAACCTGTCAACTCCCAATAAATAAATGACTAGTCTAATGTGACCTTTTTCCCTAGCATAAGCTCCTACGTGAACACAAGTACTCTCATAGCAGAAATAACTCTCCTTGAATCATTTATTATAACAACGTTCTAACAATTTCACTATATGCTAGTAGTTTGAGGAGCAAATTTCTCAGCTGTCACCCCCAAAAATACAAATCAAAAAATTGCCTTCTCTTAAAAATGAGTCTAAAATTTACCTTATTTATTTTAAAGGATGTTGTTTCCTTGCAATATTTATGACATTGCCACAACTCAATTGGAAATATCAAAAAATCAGCAGTTTGGAGAGGAAATTTAGTGCAATTTCCCAGTCTTATTTTAGGAAAATAACAAAAGGAAGGAGGATTGGAGAAAACATCTTTGGACTAAGCCTTTGATTCTCTGAGTCTCTTGATGAGAAAACAAGAAATTCACATCATTCTTAACCCAGCCCTAATTGCTCAATTACTAATGCAACAAACCTAGGCACTCACTAATGGGTGAAAAGGACGAAGTTGTTAATGGAATAATTTTGCCTGAATTATAGCGCTAACAAAAACTATGTCTAAGCTTTTATCTTATTGCTCTTACAGGGGGATGGATGATTCTAAATCA
This sequence comes from Ornithorhynchus anatinus, assembly GCF_004115215.2. NCBI lineage: Eukaryota > Metazoa > Chordata > Mammalia > Monotremata > Ornithorhynchidae > Ornithorhynchus > Ornithorhynchus anatinus. The sequence continues at coordinate 14,327,004 of NC_041738.1, read as the reverse complement.
ACTAGGAAAGGTAAAACCTCTTTTTTCTCTATATTTGTTTCTTTATTAAGATGGTGATCGGGACAAGACAAACTTTGTTTCAAGATGAGAAGCAGCGTGGCCTAGTGGAAAGAACATAGGCCTGGGGGTTAGAAGGACCTGGGTTCTAATCCTGGGTCTGCCACTTGTCTGCTGTGGGACCTTGGGCATGTCAGTTAACTTCTCTGTGCCTCAGGTATCTCATCTGTAAAATGGGGATAAAGACCATGAGGCCCATGTGGGACATGGATTGCGTCCAGCCTGATTATCTCTAAAATGGCGATAAGCGCTTAGTACAGTGTTCTGCACACAGTAAGCGCTCAATAAATACGATTGAATGAATGAATGAATGAATGAATAATACATGCCACTCACCTCCTCATAGAGATGTGAAGTCAAAATAATCTAGTATAAAAAGCACAGGACTGGGAGTCAGGGGGCCTGGCTCCATCTCAGGCCAGCACTTAAGTGCTCTGTGCCTCAGTTTCCTCAAATGTAAAATGGGGATTAAATGTAAGTCCCACAGGAGACAGGAACTGAGACTGATCTGATTATCCCTGTATCGACCACAGCACTTAGTACAATGCTTAATATTCACTCATTCGATCAATCAATCATATTTACTGAGCACTTACTGTGTGCAGAGAACTGTACTAAGCACTTTGGAAAGTACAATTCGGTAACAGATAGAGAAAATCCCTACCCAACAACAGGCTCACGGCCTAGAAGGGGGAGACATAGTAAGCACTTAACAAATACCAGAATACCACAATTACTATTTTCTTCTGGATTGCATTTGAGGGCAGGAGGTCATGTCCACCTCTTGTGTACTCCTCCAAGCGCTTAGTAGATACTCCAGCGCTTAGTAAAACGCCTGGCACATCCAAGCACTTATCCTATCCCTCCTCGATTATTTGTCAGCCTCTTTACTGACCTCCCTGCCTCCTGTCTCTTTCTTCCAGTCCATACTTTCACTCTGCTGCTCAGATCATTTTTCTACAAACACATTCAGTTCCGTCAAAGGGCAGGGACCGTCTCTGTTACCGATTTGTCCATTCCAAGCGCTTAGTACAGTGCTCTGCACATCGTAAGCGCTCAATAAATACTACTGAATGAACGTTTCCTCCAGTGGTTGCCCATCCATCTCTACATCAAACAGAAACTCCTCACCACTGGCTTTAAAACCCTCCATCACCTTGACCCCTCCTACCTTACCTCGCTGCTCTCCCACTACGACCCAGCCCTCTCACTTGGCTCTCCTGATGCTAACCTACTCACTGTACCTTAATCTCATCTATCTTGCCGCTGAACCTCACTCACACCCTGCCATTCCCTCTTCATATCTGCCAGCCATTCACTCTCCCCACCTTCAACCTTCAGAGCCTTAGTAAAAACACATCTCCTCCAAGAGGTCTTCCCCGATCAAGTCCTCATTTCCTCTTCTCCCACTCCCTTCTGCGTCGACCTTGCACCCCTTATTCATCCCTCTTGAAGCTCCATAGCACTTATGGGAAGCAGCGTGGCGCAGTGGAAAGCGGCTGGGCTTCGGAGTCCGAGGTCACGGGTCCGACTCCCGGCTCTGCCACTTGTCAGCTGTGTGACTGTGGGCGAGTCACTTAACTTCTCTGGGCCTCAGTTACCTCATCTGTAAAATGGGGATTAACTGTGAGCCTCACGTGGGACAACCTGATTACCCTGTATCTACCCCGGCGCTTAGAAGAGTGCTCTGCACATAGTAAGCGCTTAACAAATACCAACGTTATTATTATGTATATACCCGTAATAATTTATTTATATTAATGTCAGTCTTAGAGGTAGACTGTAAGCTTATTGTGGGCCGGGAATGTGTGTACCAATTTTGTTATATTGTACTCTCCCAAGCTCTTAGTACGGTAAGTGCTCAATAAATACATTTGATTGACAGTAAGCACTTAACAAATTGCTCTGCTTTCTATTTTGTGTGAGTTTGATAGCAGAGAGAGCAGAATCCCAGTTAGATGCAGACTTCTAGAGAAATACCATGGCTTAAGTGGAAAGAGCATCAGTCTGGGAGATGGAGAACCTGGGTTCTAATCCTGGTTTCACCACTTGCCTGCTCTGCGATCTTGGCCAAGTCACTTCACTTTCTCACCTATAAACTGGAAATTAAATCCTACTTAGACTGTGAGCTCCAGGTGGGACAGGAATTGTGACCAACCTGCATATCTTGTATCTACCCCTGCACTTAATACAGTGCTCGGGACAGAGTAAGCACTTAACAAATGCCATGATTATTCTGCAGCACAAAATGCAATGTTTTCTATCTTAAATACTCAAACTTCAAGTCCACGAATAAAATCTCGTCTTTCCAAATTCAAATTGCAACCCACATACTAACCTTGCACCAACTGGAACTTTCTGCCATCAGCTCCATATTCAGATCTCTCTTCCGGAATGTCAACCACCACAAAACAAGGTTTCCTCTTTCTCCCCACCCTATTCTGATAAACGCGGGTAGTTTGTCTGTTCCTCGTGAGCCTCAGTATATTCTAGTAAGAACAGAATAGGGCCGGGAATCAACACAGGTCTTCAATTTTTATCCTGTGTGGTCTTGAGCAAGTTGATTAACTTCTCTAGGGTTAATTCCCTCATCTGTAAAATGGCAACAGTAATACACACCGCTCACCTCTTCATAGAGATGTGAGGGTAAAACAAGATAAGTAGCCTAGTATTAAAAGCACAAGATTGGGAGTCAGGAAGCCTGGGTTCTAATCCTGACTTCCCCTCGGGCAATCACTCAACTTCTCTATACCTCAGTTTCCTCAAATATAACATGGGGGTTAAATGTAAGCCCCTTGGGAGACAGGGACTGTGTCTGATCTGATTATCCCTATACCAACCACAGCACTTAGTACAGTGCTTAATACACAGTAAGCACTTAACAGATACCACAATATCACAGTTATTTTCTTCTAGATTGGATATGAGGGCAGAGACCACGTCCACCTCTAGTGTACTCTTCCACGCATGGCCAAGTGGCAAGAGCACGGGCTTGGGAGTCAAAGGTTCTAATCCTGACTCCACCACTTGTCTGCTAGGTGACATTTAACAAGTCACTTAACCTCTCAGTGCCTCAGTTACCTCATCTGTAAAATGGGGCTTAAGACTGTGAGCCCCACACGGGACAACCTGATTACTTTGTATCTATCCCGGCACTTAGTACTTGGCACCTATGAAGTGCTTAACAAATGACATAATTATTACTATATCTTAGTAAAGTGCTCTGCACCTGGTAAGTATTCAATAAATATGGATTGAAGCAACATGAATGCACTTTGGGAAAATAAAAGACAAATTTGAGATATTATAAGACCAGATCACCAAACTCCCTCCATAATTTGGAAAATGTGTGGGAAATTACTGCTCCTTCTAGCTTTTTTCTCAGAGGAAATACCCACAAGAAGGAAAGTCCTCTACCCTTATATTCGGCGCCTACATCAACATTTTGTAATCAAACCTTTCTTTCCTTAGGCTGTCACGTATACGATTTTGATTGTGCCTCCGTGAATCTAAATGAGCTGCCATTGATGAAAAATAGAAGCAGATCCATTTAGCTGATTAACCTTTAAAACAGTCCCAACCTCATTTTCATCCGGTGAAGGTGGCTGAGAACTGGTGGTTTTGATGGGGATTCAGTAGTTTCCTTTGAAGAAAATGAGGTTGGGCTCCCAACTAGACAGCCTATCTGCTGTGGTGTTTTCTAGTGACTGTTCCAAATAGGCCATATACTTCCATATAGGCCTGAAAATATATTTGTCAGGCAGCTGATCCTCGAGAATGCTTACAGCTTATTGCCCTCCCTGACTTCCTTTCCCCCATGTCAACCTGGGAAGAGACTGTTCAGAGGTCATAAAGAGCAACAATAGCAGGGAGAAATAAGAGAAGTCTGGAAAAATTCCAGTTTTCCCTGGTCAAGCAGGTGGATATAAGGATGGCATTTGTTAAGCGCTTGCTATGTGCCAAGGATATGCTGGCATTGGAGTTCTGGAGCTGGTTCTATAGCACAGAGTGTACTCTCTTAACAGAATATTGAATCTGTTCATTCAACCCAAACCCCAAGAGCTTTGGTTAGATTCAAGGTATCAGCCTTGCCTGAACGGATCTGTGTCCAAAATGGGTCTTTCTAGTGAAAAATCCCTACTATAAAATCCAAATGATAAAAGCAGCATGGCCTAATGGATAAAGCACAGGCCTGCGGGTCAGGAGGACCCGGATTCTAATCCTCACTCTGCCACTTCCCGCTGTGTGACCTTGGGCAAATCACTTCCCTTCTCTGTGCCTCAGTTACCTCATCTGTAAAACAGGGAGTAAAACCGTGACCCGATTGGAGAAATGGATTCTGTCCAACCTATCTTGTATCTACTCCAGTGCTTGGGACATAGTAGCGCTTAACAGATACCATAAAAAAATTCCCAGGTATAGAAACAATCTTATCCATCACAATCAATAATATTTATTGAGCACTTACTGTGTGCTGAGCACCTGGGAGAGGATGTTCCAGTAGACTTGGAAGACATGATCTGTGCCCCCAAAGAGCTTTCAATCTGCATGAAAAACCTTAAGATTCTGCTGTCACATTGCATCTTGTTCAGTAAGAGGAAAAGTAATGGTATTTATTAAACACCTACTGTATGCAAAACCCTCTACTAAACAATGGGATTTAGACAAGGCCCCCGACTCTCAAAAGACTTCCAGTCTAAGAATAAAGAAAGGAAGGCTAGCATCAGATGCATAAGAAAAGATGAAATTTTAAATCAATCATTCATACTTATTAAGTGTTTACTGTGTGCAGAACGGTGTACAGAGCTCTTCAAAAAATAACAGAGATGTAAAATAATAAGTATAAATAAAGCAATAGGGTACTCTGGCTAAAGGAACAGAGGTTCAGGCTCCTCAAGGCTCAGAATCTAACTTTCACAGCTGCAGAGACAGCTGTGGAGATCAGCTGCTGCTACCTGGGGCCTCTGACTCCGCTGTCATGGTGCAGGTCGGGAGAGAAGCCAAAGGATGATCCAGAGGGAAGTTGAGGGACGCCCAGGAGTCTTGCTTGCCAGTCCAGAAGGGTCCAAGGATGTGCCCTTGTGTCCTTCCTGCCTCACTAGACCGGAGAGAGGCAGAGAGGCTCTGAGTTTGCCTGGTAACTAATGACTTGAGCAAAATACAAACTAAGACATGAACTCTTAGGAGCCTTGGAAAGGATGGTCCTGATTAACAGCCAAGAGATTAGTTCCTCGGCCCCTACGGTAGAATAAAAGAAAGCTCTGCCACTCATTTCAGGGAGCATTCCCTTGGTTAAGGAAGGTCTTTTCAACCTTAATAAGATGGGAAATGTGTTACAAAATAAAGCTAATCACCCGAGCAACCCTAAGCTTGTAATTTGGATTAAGATATTTGGCCTAGGTACTGAACAAGCCAACACCAATAATAATAATTGTAATATTTAAGTCCTTACTATGTGCCAGGCACTGTACTAAGCACTGAGGTGGATACAAACCCATTGGATTGGACACGGTCCCTATTCCACGTGGGGCTCACAGTCTTAATTCCCATTTTACAGATGAGGCATCTGAGGCTCAGAGAAGTTAAGTGACTGGCTCAAGGCCAAAAAGCAGAGAAGTGGTGGAGCCAGGATTAGAACCCATGACCTTCTGACTCCCAGACCCATGCTCTATCCACTACGCCCCACTGCTCATCCATATAAACAAGTTAAGGGCATCTGCAAACTTATCTCTAACAAGACTTTCGCGATTTTTTTTTTCGCCTTCAGAGTCCACTAAATCTGCTGCACCAAAGATCAAGGCTATCGTGCAGGACAGTGTGAATGGGAGAGTGGTCCTTTCCCAAGTGAGCGAGATCCAGTAGAGCATATGAAGCAAAGAAAACTTCCTGACAAACAGGAAATACGATGCTGTTTTTCCTGCCCTGCCTGGGTAGGAGCACATGTGGGTGTGTTCTACATGGTGGATTGGGAGCTCTAATTTTATCTACCTGAAGTCTTTCTCTAACTTGTTCTTCAAGCCCTGACTGACATCCCAGAGAGCTTTCCCAAGCTCATCCTCTGCCCCCATCTCTCCACTGTATTGTAACATTTGGAGTTTATCATAATTAATTTCTATATTTTCTAATACGATTTCCTATCAGCTGCATTAAGTATACTTTTGTGATTGTACAGATAGGCAGAAACTCAAGAGTTAGCTAGCTCTTACACTTAACTCCCAGCATGTTTCCACGTCCTCCAAAATAAACTCCTTCTATCTCACGAAGATCATTCAGTTTCACTTACTATCCCAGTCTTAAGACCCAAACTTTCAGAAAGTTATTTTTTGTACCTAACCTTTATGTGATTTGATTCCGTTCTCACTTGGACTTTCCTCGGTGAAAGGAGGACAGCCAGTACAACTTCCATCTCTTTATACCAACTCTTCAAAAACTTCCTAACTGTGATTGTTATTTATGTACCTCATAGCTTTCGCTAAACTCCCATGTGGTTTCTGTTTCTCATTGCCCTTCTCTGGATCTTCTCGTATATTTGCTTCAGTTTCCTTAACTTGGGGAGATTTCCCAAATGAAGATCTAAATAGTATGGCGTTGCTCAAGATCCTCTCATGGCTCTTACAAGCTATGCTCCACTTAACTGCATTCCCAAGTTGTCACCACACACAGACGCTTACAGAATGTTGTTAGGTACGTTCCAGGTCAACAACTGAGTCACATAACCACTCCGAAAGCAAATCTCCAATCAATTGTGTGTCCACCTTAAAATAGAATGCCCTGGATCTTAGAAATCCGGCTAGCTAATGGATTTTCTATCATCTACATCCAAGAGCATGATCCCTGAGCAAAAGGACAGGTAAAGAGGAAATATTTAAGAGGCTTGAGAAATTGCCATCTGAACCAAAGGGAGAGAGACATAAGGAGGCAGAAAGGAAGTGTAGATGCAGAACATCAGAACTGATATGACACAAAAATATTGAGCTTGACCATCTGAAAGAAATCTAGAACTGGGAAGGAAAAGAGACTGCCTGGATTAGATAGCTAATAAGTGACCTAAATGATTTGGATCCCATACCGATAGTTCCAGAATCTCAGACTAGAGACTTCTACCCTGGATCAATCAATCAATCAATCATATGTATTGAGCACTTACTCAGAATACTATACTAAGCACATGGGAGAGTAGAATATAACTGAGTTGGTAGACATGTACCCGGCCCACAAGGAGCTAAAAGTCTAGAGTCTGAATAAGACTACCATGGGCAAAAAAATTACATGAGGGAAATGTCAGTAGAAACGCCTTCAGAATATTATGCTTAGTCAATCAATGGAATTTACTAAGTTCCTACTGGGTGCTAGGCACTGTACTAAGCACTTGATAGAATTCAGCAACAGCAAGACACATGCTTGCTGCCACACAATCAGGCTCACAATCAGAGCTGATAACTTGTTTATTTTGTTAAAAGCAGAGCCATCTATCTTTTGGACCAGATTACCTAAATCAATCAATCAATGGTATTTATTGAGTGCTTACCGTGTGCAGAGCACTGTACTAAGCACTCGGGAGTGTACGACTCAACAGAGTTGGTAGACACATTCCCTGCCTGCAATAAGCTTACACTCTAGAATTACAGTCTACAGTCTAAAGTTTTATCTGAACTAGATAATAACTGGCAGAACTGGGCTGACTGGGCACTACGGACTAATTGAGCCATCTCCCAGCAAGGATGATTGGACCTGGGAGGTTCTTCTTACGCAGTATCATGTACACCATTTCACATCACTGCTTTGCTCAAAGAGATTCTAATCCACAGAGTAGATCAAAGGGAAAAAGGGAATCGTCAACTCTTCCTGAAAAAACTTTTGAGTTTTTGCATGATACAGTCAACTAAAAGATGGTGGGGAGATATGCAAAGTTTAGACTGCAAAGGAAGACAAATTAATGAACAGTTCTATGATAACGTGCTCTATTTTCATGCTAAAACATATCTCAAGTGACCTAGAAATATCGCAGAAGTTGCAAAATAAAATATGACTCTCAAAATTCAGAAATTACAGTTATTCAGGTTGTCTTACTATTTGTTTTGGATATTACATACCATACGTTTTCTGTTCAAATGAGTTCTCTCTCCCAACACCACCTCAACACCCTCCGCCTAATCAGATTTGCTTTATTAGTGCATGTTCTTTCATCAAAGAGAGATGTATAATGTCCAAATAACACAGTACTAGCCAAATTTCAGAGATTTGGAATAAACTGCCTAAGTGCCTCTTTCCCTATCTGTAGTACGGAGAAAATAGCATTTGTGCATCAATCAATCAGTCAGTCATACTAATGGAGCACTTACTGTGGGCAGAGCACTGTATTACGTGCTTGAGAGAGTACAGTACAACAGAATTTGTAGAGATGTGCACATACTAATTAGCTAGTCTTTTAAAGATGGTTCACTGAGTATCTGATTCACTGAGAGGTGAATTACCATAACCGGAAGAAAACACAGGGCCAGCTCTAGTTTCTGGAAGCTGCTTTCCAAAAATCCAATCCATCATTATCATATTTTTTGTGATTTCATCATAAAATGGAAAAATGTAAGGCTTATAATTTCTTTCACCCAACAAAAACGATGTTGTAGAAATAAACTGGTGTATATTCCTAAAATACTGCCCTCAGGTTTACTAAGGAAAGTGAAAAGATCTGTATATTTTCACAATTCAGAGCTGGAATGAAAATCTAGAAGCTCCTCACTTGGGAATTAGAGCAAGTCTTCATTCATTCAATTCAATAGTATTTATTGAGCGCTTACTGTGTGCAGAGCACTGTACTAGCGCTTGGAATGGACAATTCGGCAACAGATAGAGACGATCCCTGCCCATTGACAGGCTTACAGTCTTCCACGATAGACCTCTCTCTCTCCCCTGAGTCTATTTCCTACAGGAACTTTTCAATGTATCTATTCAAATCAATTTAATGTTTAGGGTGTGGACGAATGCCATAAAGTCAGTTTGTTTGTATTGGGCTTTCACAAACTCACACACACCTACTTCATGAGAAATAGTTTTCACCACTCCTAAGAAATCCAGGAACGCATACTACCGAACAAAGAGTTGGCTAATCCGACGATGCATAAAGCATCATTAGAACATCTATAAACATTATTTTTATACCACTTATTGTGTCCCTGGTCTCAATGATTATCAATTCAGTGATTTTGCACAACTGCCCAGCTGATGAAATGCCCGAGTATCTTCATTTTCAAGGGTTACCAGGAGCCTCTCGGCAACTCCAGATCCGGTGCCCAGGAAGGCTCCTGCTTACCTGTGTTTTCCCCAATATTTTTTTTCAAAAAGTCAGTCAGTTAATTGTAGCCACTGAGTGCTTACCGCCTGCAGAGCACACTGGGAGAGGACAATATAACAATACAACCGACACATTCCCTGCCCAGGACGAGCTTGCGGTCTAAAGGGGGAGACAGATATTAATATAAATAAATAAAATGATAGAAATGTAGAGAAATGCTGTGGGGCTGGGAGAGGGGATGAATAAAGGGAGCAGAAGGGAGAGGGAGAAGAGGAAAGGAGGGCTGTGTTGGGAAAGACCTCTTGGAGGAGATGTCCCTTCAATATGACTTTGAAGAGGGGCTTGGCTGGGCCGTGGCAGAGATGGGCCTGGATCCATTCATTCATTCATTCAATAATATTTATTGAGCGCTTACTATGTGCAGAGCACTGTACTAAGCGCTTGGAATGTACAAATCGGCAACAGATAGAGACAGTCCCTGCCCTCTGACGGGCTTACGGTCTAATCGGGGGAGACGGACAGACGAGAACGATGCCAATAAATAGAGTCAAGGGGAAGAACATCTCGTAAAAACAATGGCAAATAAATAGAATCAGGGTGATGTACATCTCATTAAACAAAATAAATAGGGTGATGAAAATATATACAGCTGAGCGGACGAGTACAGTGCCGAGGGGGTGGGACGGGAGAGGGGGAGGAGGAGAGGGGAAGGGGGGAGAAGAGGGTTTAGCTGCGGAGAGGTGAAGGGGGGGGATCCAAACAGTCAAGGGCTACGTAGTCTCACAAAGCTACCCCTATCCCTCATTTCCTTAACTGGCCCTGCTGAGTTGGGTGGCAGAAGAGGCGGAGGTGTGGTGGGGGGAAAATACCCTCCCAAGCATTTGGTACAGTGCTCAACATACAGGAAGCGCTCAATAAATACAAATGAATGAATAAAGGGTTAAGGGATCCCCCGATATTCATTATCCAGTTTCCCACAAGCAGATTTTAGGGTTCTTTAACTGAGCAAGGCCTTGGCACAGCTGTGGGTCCAAGAGATGGATAATTGAGGGAGATGCTCTTTTTTTCTCTTTGGTTCATTCTTTCAACTTGATGTACCCTCCTAAGTAATATGGCTACAAGTGAAGGATTAGAGTCTTCGCATTACTATAACCCTAAGGCTGAAGCACTGTGGCCTAGTTAGAGAAGCAGCGAGGCTCAGTGGAAAGAGCATGGGTTTGGGAGTCAGAGGTCGTGGGTTCGAATCCCAGCTCTGCCACTTGTCAGCTGTGTGACTGTGGGTAAGTCACTTCACTTCTCGGTGCCTCAGTTACCTCATCTGTAAAATAGGGATTAACCGTGAGCCCCACGTGGGACAACTTGATTACCCTGTGTCTACCCCAGCGCTTAGAACAGTGCTCAGCACATAGTAAGCGCTTAACAAATACCAACATTATTATTATTATTAGTGGATAGAACATGGGCCTGGGAATCAGAAGGACCTGCGTTTTAATCACTTGCCTGCTGTGTGACCTTAGGCAAATCACTTCACTGCTCTGAACCTCAGTTACCTCAACTGGAAAATGGGGATTAAGACTCTGAGCTCCACATGGAACAGGGACTTTGTCCAACCTGATTAGGTTGTATCTACCCCAGTTCCCAAAATTCATTCATTCATTCAATAGTATTTATTGAGCGCTTACTATGTGCAGAGCACTGTACTAAGCGCTTGGGATGAACAAGTCGGCAACAGATAGAGACAGTCCCTGCCGTTTGACAGGCTTACAGTCTAATCGGGGGAGACGGACAGACGAGAACAATGGCACTAAACAGCGTCAAGGGGAAGAACATCTCGTAAAAACAATGGCAACTAAATAGAATCGAGGCGATGTACAATTCATTAACAAAATAAATAGGGTAACGAAAATATATACAGTTGAGCGGACGAGTACAGTGCTGTGGGGATGGGAAGGGAGAGGTGGAGGAGCAGAGGGAAAAGGGGAAAATGAGGCTTTAGCTGCGGAGAGGTAAAGGGGGGATGGCAGAGGGAGTAGAGGGGGAAGAGGAGCTCAGTCTGGGAACGCCTCTTGGAGGAGGTGATTTTTAAGTAAGGTTTTGAAGAGGGAAAGAGAATCAGTTTGGCGGAGGTGAGGAGGGAGAGCGTTCCAGGACCGCGGGAGGACGCGACCCGGGGGTCGACGGCGGGATAGGCGAGACCGAGGGACGGCGAGGAGGTGGGCGGCAGAGGAGCGGAGCGTGCGGGGTGGGCGGTAGAAAGAGAGAAGGGAGGAGAGGTAGGAAGGGGCAAGGTGATGGAGAGCCTTGAAGCCTAGAGTGAGGAGTTTTTGTTTGGAGCGGAGGTCGATAGGCAACCACTGGAGTTGTTTAAGAAGGGGAGTGACACGCCCAGATCGTTTCTGCAGGAAGATGAGCCGGGCAGCGGAGTGAAGAATAGACCGGAGCGGGGCGAGAGAGGAGGAAGGGAGGTCAGAGAGAAGGCCGACACAGTAGTCTAGCCGGGATATAACGAGAGCCCGTAATAGTAAGGTAGCCGTTTGGGTGGAGAGGAAAGGGCGGATCTTGGCGATATTGTAGAGGTGAAACCGGCAGGTCTTGGTAACGGATAGGATGTGTGGGGTGAACGAGAGGGACGAGTCAAGGATGACACCGAGATTGCGGGCCTGCGGGACGGGAAGGATGGTCGTGCCATCCACGGTGATGGAGAAGTCTGGGAGCGGACCGGGTTTGGGAGGGAAGATGAGGAGCTCAGTCTTGCTCATGTTGAGTTTTAGGTGGCGGGCCGACATCCAGGTGGAGACGTCCCGGAGGCAGGAGGAGATGCGAGCCCGAAGGGAGGGGGAGAGGACAGGGGCGGAGATGTAGATCTGCGTGTCATCTGCGTAGAGATGGTAGTCAAAGCCGTGAGAGCGGATGAGTTCACCGAGGGAGTGAGTGTAAATGGAGAACAGAAGAGGGCCAAGAACTGACCCTTGAGGAACTCCAACAGTTAAAGGATGGGAGGGGGAGGAGGCTCCAGCGTAGGAGACCGAGAATGATCGGCCAGAGAGGTAAAACAGGGCTTGACACAGAGTAAGTGCTTAACAAATGCTATTATCGTTATTATTATTTTTATTATTATTTTACGGAAAAAATAACATGATAGAATCGCTTCAGGGCAAAACTTCTGAATGGATAGAGTGGATTACCACAGTGTCGCATACTGCCTAGCCACTGATTGAGGGTGTGATCAACCGATGAATCAATCAAGGGTGTTCAGTGAGCACTTATTATGTGCAGAGCACTGTACTAAAAGCTGGGGAGAATACAGGACAACACAGAAGCAGCAGCAGTGGAAAGAGTCCGGGCTTGGGAATCAGAGGTCGTGGGTTCTAATCCCGGCTCCGCCACTTGCCAGCTGTGTGACTTTGGGCAAGTCACTTCACTTCTCTGGGCCTCAGTCCCCTCATCTGTAAAATGGGGATTAAGACTGTGAGCCCCACAGTGAGACAACCTGATCACCTTGTATCCCCCAGCGCTTAGAACAGTGCTTTGCACATAGTAAGCGCTTAACAAATACCACCTTTATTATTATTATTAATTGGTAGACTGTTCCCTGCCTACAAGGAGTTTACAGTCTAGAAGGGGAGACAGACATCAACCAATCAGTGGTATTTACTGAGTGCTTACTGTGTGTAGAGTCTAATCCCAACTCCACCACTTGTCTGCTGTGTGACCTGGGGCAAGGCACTTCACTTCTCTGGGCCTCGGTTCCCTCATCTGTAAAATGGGGAGTGGGACTGCGAGCCCCATGTGGGACAGGGACTGTGTCCAAACTGATTTGCTCGTATCCACCCCAGAGCTTAGAACAGTGCCTGGCACACAGTAAGCGCTTAACAAATGCCACAATTACTATTCTTATTTTATTACAATGGAGTTGGTAGACCCGCTCCCTACCCATGAGGTGATTACAGTTTAAAGGGGGAGAGAGGCATTAATATAGACAAATAAAGTACGGATATAATAATAATAATGTTGGTATTTGTTAAGCGCTTACTAGGTGCAGAGCACTGTTCTAAGCGCTGGGGTAGACACAAGGGAATCAGGTTGTCCCACATGGGGCTCCCAGTCTTAATCCCCATTTTCCAGATGAGGGAACTGAGGCCCAGAGAAGTGAAGTGACTTGCCCACAGCCACACAGCTGACAAGTGGTGGAGCCGGGATTCGAACCCATGACCTCTGGATATGTATATAAGCGCCGTGGTCACTGAGGGTGGGGTTAATATTAAGTGCTCCAAGCATACAAATAGAAGTGTAAAGCCACTCAGAAGGGAGAGGGAGTAAGAGAAAAGAGGTCTTAATCGGGCAAGGCCTCTTGGAGGAGATGTGATTTTATGTGATATAGATCGATGACAATGAAGTTTAAAATAGGTAAGTAAACATATATAACCTGCTCTGCATTAAGCTAAACCTACGGCTATCTATATTTGAAGGTTGCACCCAACTCTCTTTACTTCCATTCAGAATCTCCCGTATGTCTTCTATGCAATATTGATGGCCCCTCCAGATTCACCAGTTCTTTCCACTTCTGGCAAGCCAATCAATCAATCAATCAATCAATCAAAAAGCATTCATTGATTGTTCACATCTTCTCCAAAGGAACTTCCCCATTTAAGTCCTCTCTTCCCCAGTTCCCTCTCCCTCGTGTAGTCTAAGCACCTGGGTCTGTGATCTTCGAACGTTTGATATTCACCCCGCCTTCAGCGGAACTTACGTACTCATCTCTAAATTATAGATTCTAAATTATATATTTATATTAATATCTGCCTCCTATGGGGTGTAAGCTTGATGGGGGAAGGAAATGTTTCTACCAACTCTGTTGTACTCTCCTAAATGCTTGGTACAGTGCTCTGCAACACAGTGATCGCAAATACTATTGTTGATGATGATGATTTATTGAGCATTTTCTGTGTGCAGACCACTGTGCTAAGCACTTGGAAAAATACAGTAGAGCCCAAGGTGGTACTCACGTTGGGAGGGTCTATCCATCTGATTTCTTCCTACACTACTGATGTCAAGAAAACCTTGTAACATACTTATCCACACGATGCTTTAAAATGTTAACAGGTCTGAAACTGATATCCAGATTAAGCTAGACACTTCTAAAAACAAGTGAATTAAATGAAGCAACCTAAAATCAATTGTAGGAGGTAAATGAGTCATAATTTCAGTAATGACCTCGATGATATTTCCCAGCTATCCAGCCTCCACTCTTCTGATCTTTAAGTAGAACGCTGTGTGTGAGTCCGGACATGTGGTTTGCTCTACCACAAAAAGTTCTAACATTAAGAAAGAAAAATAGGACTCGGAAGAAAAACAAAACCCCCAACTTGAAAAAAATGATGGAAAAACAGAAGTAGAGATTTAAGTAAAAAGAAAACTGAACCTTTCGAAAACAGAGATCTCTGTCCCCTTTTTGCAGCATGGGAAAGATGAACAGTCACCTGTTTTAAAAACAGGTGAAGAGAGTCAGCTACACTTCTGGGAAGTGGTGGGAAGCCAAGAGAATTGGGAAAATAACTCACTAATTTGAAACCACTACAAAGAATGAAGGCCAAAGCTGAGGCGGGACTTCATACCTAAACTCTGTAGTACTGTATTATTTTCTTTGCAAACCTTTAAGGATCAGAAGGTAATACTAGGGCATTCACTGCTTATTTAGCCAAGATTGTAGCACTGGGATAAAAATTCTCCTTGTTTAATAGCACACTGCTCAGCATCCCCACTAAGAAAAACATCCAAAGCAAGTCAACCCCCACCCTTCGAATACATTAGCAAGTTAAGCAGATCTACTAGAAGACAGAGAAATACAAAGAGAAAGCTCTCAATTGCAGTACCACATACTAATAATAATACTGATGGTATTTGTTAAGCGCTTACTAGGTGCAAAGCACTGTTCTAAGCGCTGGGGGGGAATGCAAGGTGATCAGGCTGTCCCACGTGGGGCTCCCAGTCTTAATCCCCATTTTACAGTTGAGGGAACTGAGGCCCAGAAAAGTGAAGTGACTGGCCCAAAGTCACACAGCTAAGTGGCGGAGCTGGGATTCGAACCCCTGACCTCTGACTCCCAAGCCCAGGCTCTTTCCACTGAACCGCACTGCTTCTCAGGTAAGTTTGCGCACAGTAAACGCTTAACAAATATCACTGTTATCATTTGAATTGCACCACTAATAACGGTGCTGTTTTCTGACTGTAAACAGTATTCTGAAAGGTCCACAGTCCCTTTTGTCTGATATAATAATAATACTAATTATGGAGCGCTTGCCTTGTGCCAAGCCCTGTCCTATCTAGTCCATGACCCAGGAATACTGATCAGATCCTGTCCAGGAGTTCGAAAATGCCACCGAGAAGAGGAGATTCCCATGAACAAATGATTGGATCTGGGCATTTACCGTGGGACTTTGGGGGGAAGTGCACCTTTCCAAGTCTCCATTCCACCACAGGAAAAACCACAATAACAGCTTCCACGAAGAAATTTCCAAAGCCTGATAGATCAAGTCGAGTTTCAAGGGTGCAGGGCAGTTTAGGAATGCCACCTAATATTCATAATCACCCATCCTATTGGTTACATTTCACTTGAAACTGTAAAGGAATACAACCCTGGGGAGGCTTAAAAACAGAAATGGGAAAACAGGGCTAGGGATAGGTTTATTAGCCCAAAATTGCACCTCGGTCTGCCATCTCTCTGTCTCCCAGCTCTGTCTCCTGCCTGGGCCGTTGACTCAGTAGCTAGCTGAGTGTGTGTTTGTGTGTGTTCCCGTGTTGTTGTTTTTTAATGGTGTTTGTTAAGCGCTTACTATGTGCTAGGCACATACTAAGCACTGGAATAGATACCAAGTTGGACTCAGCTTATGTCCCATATGGGGCTCTCAGTTTGGAAGTGGGTTCTCACTATCGGTCAAATGTATTTATCGAGCACTTACTATGTGCAGAGCACCGTACTTAGCATTTGGGAGTAGGCATGTTCCATGCCCACTTGGAGCTTACTACAGGATGTTTTATCCCCAAGCACCTTTCTGAAATGGCCTGAGGAGCATTCAGGATGGTTTCACCGTGAGGTAATGCAGACGGGAGAGGCCCAAGTTGCTAATAACATATTTAAATTCCTGATGAGCTAATCACCCTTATGAGTTTTGCTATGGGACATTCTTTGTGTCTGAGGCAATTATTTTCATGTTGCTGCCTTTTCTTCCTTTGTCTCCTGCCTTAGTGAATAGCAAAACAACAACTCAGGCTATCGTATGGGGGAGACAAATTCATGAAATCTTTTAGCACTTTCAGAACACCCACGTATAAAGAGCAGCCTGACAAAATATGGTTAGTTTCTAAGGAGAAAAGTTCGATTTTTTCCTCCGTCAATGGCAACTATTCAGCGCTTTCTGTGTGCAGAGCACTGTACTAAGCGTTTGGGAGACTGCAGTAGAATAGAATTAGCCAACGCGTTCCAGGACCATAACAAGCTTACATTCTTTTCCCACTTCAAAGCCTTATTGAAGGCACATGTCCTCCAAGAGGCTTTCCCTGACTAAGCCCTCCTTTCCTCTTCTCCCGCTCCCTTCTGCATCACCCTAACTTGCTCCCTTTTTATTCTTCCCCCTCCCGGCCTCCCAGCACTCATATCCATGTCTGTAATTTATTGATTTATATTAATGTCTGTCTCCCCTTCTAGACCGTAACTTCACTGTGGACACGGAATGTGTCTGTTTTATTGTTTTACTATACTCTCCCAAGCCCTTCGAACAGCGCTTTGCACATAGTAAGCGCTCAATAAATATGATTGAATGAATGCATGAAAGAATAGACAGATATAAAATTACTCAGGGACTGATCCTGGAGAAAGCTTGTTCCCAGTTTTCTCACCATTTCCCTCTTCCCCTTCGCCACCCCAAATTCATTCATCCAGTCGTATTTATTGAGCACTTTCTGTGTGCAGAGCAGTGCATAAAGAGTTGGAAAAGTACAATAAAACAACCAACAGTGACAATGAGCTTACAGTCTTTGAGAGGGGGGAGACAGCCATCAAGGCAAATGAATAAAAATTAAAGATATGTACATAAGTCCTGAGGGGCTGGGAGAAGGGAGGAGAAAAGTGAGCAAGTCAGGGCAACGCAAATCCAGGACTACGTCTTATAACCAATTACTCAATTGATCAAAAGGATTTACAGAGTGATTACTGTGTGCAGAGCCTGAACTAAGTGCTTGGGAGAGTACAATTCTGTTGCTAAACAGGGTCCCTGCCTACCAGAGGTTTATGGTCTAGTGGGAAAGATAGACAATAAAAGAAAATACAGATAGAAGCAACAGAGTATGAGGATATGTGCATAAATGCTAGGGAGATAGCATTCAACTTTCTTCTCCCCATCCTTTTTATACCCACCCCTATACAGTGAGTGCACAAAAGATAATAAATGCTCCCTATTATTATTTTGGGGGTTGGGGAAGACAGGAGGAGAGATGGAGAGAGTATATTCTTTGTCTGTATGTTCAAAGATGGTGATACTTATTGTAGAAATTTGAAACTGGTGTTCTGTTGAACTCCACGCCCAGGAAGGTTCCTCGGAAGAAATCCACTACCTAACCCTCAAACAGTGTTCCGAACTGAGACGTTCAAAAGACACTGTCGGCTGGTTGAAATCAAGGAAGCGGATGACAGATCTAGAAATGAGTAAGTCCTAGAAAAGAGAAAATGTAAGAAGGAAATGAAGGAAAAAATATACCCTCTGCATAACAAAGGATTAGTAACCAAGAATAGTTCTGAAAGATCACTGTAATTACTGCCTTCATTCCCGCAACTGATGAATGAGATGGGAGATGTTTTGGATTGATTTTGGAGGGGCTGGGGTAAAAGGTATTTTGTCAGGGTACTGCTATTAACTTCTTGAGATTTCTCAATTTCCAAAATTCTAGTCAAGATTGACAGTTTTGCCTTAATAGTTTTACAGAACATTCTTGGCTCTAGTGAAGCAGTGTGGCCTAGTTGAAAGAGCACAGGTCTGGAATTCAGAGGACCTGGGTTCTAATCAGCGTGGCTCAGTGGAAAGAGCCCGGGCTTTGGAGTCAGAGGTCATGAGTTCGAATCCCAGCTCTGCCACTTGTCTGCTGTGTGACTTTGGGCAAGTCACTTCACTTCTCTGTGCCTCAGTTCCCTCATCTGTAAAATGGGGATGAAGACTGTGAGCCCCACGTGGGACAACCTGATTCCCCTGTGTCTACCCCAGCGCTTAGAACAGTGCTCTGCACATAGTAAGCGCTTGACAAATACCAACATTATCATTAATCCTGGCTCTTTCATTTGCCTGCTGTGTGATGTTGGGCAAATCACTTCACTTCTCTGTTTCCCTCTAAACTGGTAAGCTCCTTTTTTTTTTTTTGATGGTACTAGTTAAGCACTTACTATGTGTCAAGCACTGTTCTAAGTCCTGGGATAGATGCAAGTTGATCAAGTTTGACCCAGACTCTGTCCCACATGGGGCTCACAGTTTAAATTGAAGGGAGGAGGATTTAATTCTCATTTTGTAGATGAGGTAACTGAGGCAGCTAGAAATTAAGTGACTTGCCCAAAGTCACACAGCAAGAATTCGTGGCTCAGTGGAAAGAGCACGGGCTTTGGAGTCAGGGCTCATGAGTTCGAATCCCAGCTCTGCCACTTTTTGGCTGTGTGACTGTGGGCAAGTCACTTAACTTCTCTGTGCCTCAGTTCCCTCATCTGTAAAATGGGGATTAAGACTGTGAGCCCCACGTGGGACAACCTGATTCCCCTATGTCTACCCCAGCGCTTAGAACAGTGCTCGGCACATAGTAAGCGCTTAACAAATGCCAACATTATTATTATTAAGAATTGAAAGGATTAGAACCCAGATCCTCCGACTCCCAGGTCCTCGCTCTTTCCACTAGCCAATCGTGATTCTCCTTGTGGGCAGGGAACACGTCTATCAACTCTGTTTTATTGTATTCTCCCAGAGCTCTTAGTACAGTTCTCTGCACACGGTAAGCGCTCACTAAGACCACTGATTGATTGGTTTCCTCCTTTGTAAAATGAGGATTCAATACCAGTCATTCATTCAATTTATTGAATGAATTTATTCATTTCAATTCAATTCATTTATTGAGCACATACTGTATGCCAAGCACTTTACCAAATAATAATAATAATAATAATGTTGGTATTTGTTAAGTGCTTACTATGTGCAGAGCACTGTTCTAAGCACTGGGGTAAATACAGGGCAATCAGGTTGTCCCACGTGAGGCTCACAGTTAATCCCCATTTTACAGATGAGGTAACTGAGGCACAGAGAAGTTCAGTGACTCGCCTGCAGTCACACAGCTGACAAGTGGCAGAGCCGGGAGTCGAACTCATGACCTCTGACTCCAAAGCCCAGGCTCTTTCCACTGAGCCACGCTGAGAGTACAATATCACTATAATGAATAGACACATTCCCTGCCCACAATGAGCTTACAGTCTAGAGGAGACTGTAACCCCATGTGGGGCAGGGTCTAAATCCAATCTGATTATCCCGAGCCCGTTGTTGGGTGGGGATTGTCTCTATCTGTTGCCGAACTGTACTTTCCAAACAGTACAGTGCTCTGCACACAGTAAGCGCTCAATAGATACGACTGAATGAATGAAGAATTATCTTGTCTGCCCCAGGGCTTAATACAGTGCTTGGCACGCAGTAAGCACTTAATAAATACTGCAATTATTATTGATCTTTTTACCTGGCTTTACTAGGTTAATTCCCAGTACTGGTCTTACTTCTCCTGTCTAAACTATCCAGGCAGTAAGCGCTGGATTTCCCCTAATAATCCTACGGAATATTGTCACCGAGAGAGGTAATCGTTACTTGGATGGTGGGTTGACAACACAATCACTTTTAATGTAGGGATCTGGGCAAGTCACAGGTCTCCGTTAATGACTTCTGTGTCACTAATCAGCTATGGGGCAGACTCCAGGCTGAGGCAGTGAATCTCCCATTAAAGAGTGTGTCCGTGTGTCACGTGTGACGTGGGTCTCTTAAGGACACAGCTCGATCTGAAGGGCTTCGCTTGGCTGCCTTATGAATCAGGAAGGGCAGACTTTGAAAATACAAACCGAGAAGCAACGTTGCCTAATGGAAAGAGCACAAGCCTGCCGGTCAGAGAACCTGGACTCTAATTCCGGCTCCGCCGCTCGTTGGCTGTGTGACCCTGGGCAAGTTACTTAACTTCTCTGGGCCTCAGTTTCCTCATCAGTAAAATGGGCATTCAATGCCCATTCTCCCGTCAACTTAGACTGTGAACCTCACATTCGTACAGTGCTCTGCACATAGTTAGCACTCAATAAATACAACTGAATGACTATGAGACAGGAATTGTGCTGACCTGATGACCACATATGTATTCCCAGGACCGTGCTCTATCCACTAGGCCATATTCCCAACTCTATCCCTTCTGGATGTGTACCCTCGGGCAATCACTTAAATTATCTTTGCCTCAGTTGCCTTATCAGTAAATGGGGATTATCAATCAATCATATCAATCATCCATATTTATTGAGCACGGACTATGTGCAGATTACAGTCCTAAGTGTTCGGGAGAGTACAATATAAAGAGTAGGTAGACATGTTCCCTCTATACTGTAAGCTCATCATAGTCAGGGGATGTATCTGTTCATTTTTATATTGTACTCTCCCAAGAGCTTAGTAGAGTGCTCTGCACACAGTAAGCGCTCAATAAATACAATTGACTGACTGATGTTCCCTGCTCAAATGCATCTTCAGGGGTCTCAATTCAGTTGATGGGCCTCATTTTGCCCACTCCTGCTCTTTTCTCCCTCCTACTCAGACGCTATTAAAAATCCAAGCAGTAAATCTACAGACGGCCCACCGTTACTTTTTGGCGTGGAACAAAATCTATGGAAAAATTTCCATCAATTACTTAGAAGTAAACTCATCATCAAGAAGTAGCATGGCTTCGTGGAAAGAAAATGGGATTGGGAGACAGAGGATCTGGACTCTAATCCCCTGCTAGTTCTGCTGCTTGCCTGCTGTGTGACCTTAGGCAAGTCACTAAACTTCTCTGGGCCTCAGTTTCCTCATCTGTTCTCCCTCTAACTTAGACTGTGAGCCCAATATGGGACAGGGTCTGTGTCTGATCTGATTACCTTGTATCTTCCCCAGAGCTTGGTATGTAGTAAGTATTTAATAAATCCCACAGTTATTGTTATCTGATAAGGAGAATCGGGTTACAGCAATGGATTTCTAAGTTGGATATCCTTTCTCTTTACCCTGAAAAAATGAATTCATTTCTTTCCAATTAAATTTTGCCTATAATTTACTAAATGAGATGATACTTTTCTAGGAGACGAGCAAGTCAGGTTGAGGTCCCTAGAAGCTGGAAGTGAGTTTCTCCCACAGTACAATTTAAAGTAAAATGATTTCCAGGAAAACCAATTCCCACTGATCTATCTCATCTAAGGTTATCAGTATGGATAAGGTAAACCAAACTTCCATTTACGTTACACAAACCCACACAAACACATATTCCTTCGGGGGGGGGGGGGTTGCCCTTTTTTTTGATGGCAATTGTAATTTTAGCTTTGAGCTACTGTTTTATTTATTCAAAAGGGAATCCCGTCCCCATTAGAGTAAGCTGACCTTGCCTTGGCTCTGAACTTCAAGTAATACTGGTCAGAAAAAAAGCTCACCTAAATAAACCTCCAAGAGAGAAAGAAAACATATGATTCACTGATCTTGGCATTATCCTAGACTCCTCCCTCTATTTCAACCCCACATTCAATCTGTCACCAACCCCTGTCAGATTTTCCTCCTCAACATTTCCAGAATCCATCCTTTCTTTCCCATCCATCTGGCCATGAGCTGGTCTAGGCATTTATCATGTCCAGGCTTGACTGCCGCATCAGTCTCCTCACTGACATCTTCTCCTCACTGACATCTCCATACATGGGTGCTAATCAGTCCATATTTCACTCTGTTGCCTGGATCATCTTTCTACAGAAACGTTCAAGAAGTCACCCCCCACTCAAAAATCTCCGGTGGTTGCCTATCCATCTCCATATCAAACAAAAACTCCTCACCATTGGCTTTCAAACACTTCATCGTCTTGCCCCCTACCTCACCTTGCTTCTCTCCTTTTACAACCCAGCCCTCATCCTTCACTCCTCTGGTGCTAACCTTCTCAGTGTGCCTCCATCTCGCCTGCTCGCCACCAACCCCGGGCCCTGACCTGCCTCTGGCCTGAAATGCCCTCCCTCCTCAAATCCAACAGATTGTTACTCTCCCCGCCTTCAAAGCCTTATTGAAGGCCCATCTCCTCCAAGAGGCCTTCCCAGACTAAGCCCCATTTTTCCTCATCTCCCACTCCCTTCTGCATCACCTTGACTTAGTCCCTTTGCTCTTCCCCCCTCCCAGCTCCACAGCACTTATGTACATATCCATAATTTTATATGTATTGAATGAATGAATGACATGGGTTCTAATCCCGGCTCGGCCGCTTGCCTGCTGTATGACCTTGGACAAGTCACTTAACTTCTCTATGCCTCAGTTACCTCCTCTGTAAAATGGAAATTAAGACTGGGAGCCCCACGTGGGACAACCTGATTACCTTTTGTGTACTCAAGCCCTTAGAACAGTGCTTGGCATGTAGTAAGAGCTTTTAAAATACCATTAATATTATTATTATCAATAATAATAAAAGAGCAAGGATGACACCTATGGACTAAAGGTGATAAGTACAGGCTGGGCCAGAATCTACCCTCCTCACCCTGTATGGTATCTTTAATCTGATTCAATCTATTCATGACACTAATCCCAATTTGAATGAGCGTAAAGTCACAGCCTGGTACCCATGGCATTTAGGCAGTGTATCAGTTGTTTTTCAGGCTGTGAGAAAAGCTGAGGATGTAATCTGACCAGAAAATGGTCATGCTGCTCTCCTTTCTACAATTGTTTGAACTTCATAAACCTAGAGCATAGAACTGATAACTGTGGTATTTGTTAAGCACTTATTATGTGCCAGGCACTGTTCTAAGCACTGGGGTAGATACACTCTAATCGGGTCAGACACAATACAGTACAGAGTATAGGGCTCATAATCTTAATCCCCATTTTACAGATGAGGGAACTGAGGCCCTGAAAAATGAAGTGACTTGTCCAAGATCACAGAACAGACAAGTGGCAGACCCGGGATTAGAACCCAGGTCCTTCTGATTCCCAGACCCAGGTTCTATCTGCTCGGCCGTGTTCCTGCTCTGATGTAGGGAGTGCCTTCATTCCCCTCTGAGTTTCCTTCTGAAGAAGTGCATCCGGAGCCAACTAGCCAATTGTTAAAATCCACCCTTTCCTCTCCATCCAAACCGCTGCACGCTGATCCAAGAACTATCCTTCCTTGCCTACTCCCTTTGGCTCCTTGCTGACCTCCGGACCTCCTCTCTCTCCCCATTCCGGTCCATATTTCATTCTGCTGCATGGATCATTTTTCAACAAAATTGTTCAGGCTATGTCTCCCCACTCCTCATGAACCTTTAATGGCTGCCCATCCACCTCTGCATCAAACCAAAACTCCTTACCATCAGCTTTAAAGCACTAAATCAGTAAATCCCCATTTTACTTCACCCAACTAATCTCCTACCACAGCCCAGCCTGCATATTCCATTCCTCTAGCGCCAGGTAACTCACTGTGCCCCGATCTCGTCTGTCTCACCACCGACCGCTTCCCCACCTCCACCCTGGCTTGGAACTGCCTCCCCCTCCATATATGCCAGATCACCACTCTCTCCGCCTTCAGAGCATCGTTAAGGTCACATCTCTTCCAAGAGGTCTTTCCTGATTAAGCCCTTTTTTCCCCAGCTCTCTCTCCTTTCTGCGTCGACTGTGCACTTCAATCTGCGTCCTTTGGATATTTGATATTCTCCACACCCAAACGCCGGAAGAGTTATGTACATATCTTTAAATTATATATTATAAATTATTTATATT
Organism: Ornithorhynchus anatinus; assembly: GCF_004115215.2. NCBI lineage: Eukaryota > Metazoa > Chordata > Mammalia > Monotremata > Ornithorhynchidae > Ornithorhynchus > Ornithorhynchus anatinus. The sequence goes on along the minus strand of NC_041738.1, from coordinate 14,302,647 downwards.
AATGTCTGTATTCCCCTCTAGACTCTAAGCTCATTAGGGGAGGAGAACAGGTCCATTAATTCTCCCTACCTTCAAAGCCTTATTGAAGGCACATCTCCTCCAAGAGGCCTTCTCTGTTTAAGCCCTCTTCTCCACTTCTCCCACTCCCTCCTTCACTTCCTTGACTTGCTCCCTTTATTTACCGCCCCCCCCGCCAGCCCCACAGCAGGTATTTTATCAATTTTATCAATTTGTTTTGTCTGTCTCCTCTTCTAGACTTTGAGCTCATGTGAGAAGGGAATGTGTCTGCTACATCATTATATTGTACTTTTGTATAAATAAATAAATACTATCGACTGACTGAATATCGTATTGTACTCTCCCAAGTGGAGGGTCAGAAGCCGGAGCTGACCATCAAGCCCCTCTTGGGTCGGGGACCTGCCCGAGGAAGCCAGAATCTCTCCTCCTGGAGGGCCCGAAGCCGGAACAGACCATCAGTTAGCTCCCAGGGCAGGGAGCTGCCCGAGAAAACTGGAATCTCTCCTCCTGGAGGGCCTGGAGCCACAGCAGACCATCAGTCCCCTTTCATTCATTCAGTCAGCCATATTTATTAAGTGCTTACTGTGTGAAGAGCACTGTACTGAATGCTTGGGGAAGTACAACAATAAAGAAGGATAATCCCTGCCCATAACAAGCTCACACTCTAGCCAGGGAGCTAGACCTACCCGAGGAAGCCAGCCGGGATCTCTCCTCCTGGAGGGCCAGAAGCCAAAGCAGTCAATCGAGCACCCCAGGCCTGGGAACCCCGAGAATGTCGAGATCTCCCCTACTGATCGGGTCATCACACTTTGGAACCATTGTCTACCGTCTTCCCACCCACCCACCTGCCAACCAGGATTCTGGGACATTGCATTCTCGAGCCGGCTGACAAACCTCCAGGTGACCAAGACTGTTTTACACGCCAGTCCATTTCAAAAGCTGCCTACCCGCTCACCTACTCTGCCCCACTCAGATTATTTACTCTTTTCCTCCACTGTCTTCACCCCCTTTCCTCCTAAAACAATTCAGCCATGTCCTCAGGATTGCTCTGAACACTGGACTCTTCCCTTTCCCGCCCCAAGGACAATTCAGCCATCCCTCCAGGGCTCCCCAGTCACTCCCCTTTTCACAATGAATGGCCCAAGGACAATCCAATCATCTCCTCTGGGTATCACCAGATTATGTTGCTATTGCTGTCCTATATTAAATGATAATTGTTCTAAATGCTCTCTATCTCACCGACCTCACCATGACCCTTCAATCCCTCCCTGCTCCTGTCTTCCCATCCCAGTCCTCTCTTCCCACCTCACCTCCCCCTCAGCTCATCCTCCAACGTGGTGATGGCCGGGGAGTTTCTTCCTCAGGCTCTCCATTCTGGTGATAGAGGAGTGGTCAAGACTTCAGTTTAGGAATATGCGCATTTAGTAACTTCCATGATCAATAAGGACTTTGAGACCCCTGTAAGTTGTTCTTGCAATTTCCGAGATTATTGACTTCATATATCCTATTTTCTCATTCAGTGTATCGGATAGAATAAGTACATGAGGAACAAATAGGAAAGCACAGGAAAAGCAGCTTCTGAGCTGCACAGCTGCCACTGGCTTTGGTCCAAGAGCCCAACTGAGCAAACTAAAAAGAAGGCATGAAAATCATCTGAATCGATCATGCTTAGACTTGAATTAGCCTCTCTCAAAAGAGAAAATGCACAGAAAGGACACATCTGCCCCTAAGAAGAGAAAGTGAATCTGGCAGTTTCACTCTGAGTTCCTGGCAGAGCAAATAAACATGAACCACTCAATCATGTAAAATAACAAGGAGAGAGACTGCAAGGTCAGGTGGGTACACTGAACCAGGTCAGAAGACCAGATTCTATCTTACTTAGATCTGACTTTGATTCGGTCGTATTTATGGAGCGCTTACTGTGTGCAGAGCACTGAACCGAACATTTGGTAGAGTACAGTATAATAATAAACAGACACATTCCCTGCCCACAGTGAGCTGGAGTCTGGGGTGGGAGGGTATTATACTATTATGATACTCATTAAGCGCTTACTATATGCCAAACACCGGAGTTGATACAAGATACTCGGGTAGGATACAGTCCCTGATCCACATGGGGCCCACAGTCCCAATCCCCATTTTACGGAGGAGACAACTGAGGCCCAGAGATGTCAAACGACACGCCCAAACGTCACACAGCAGCTACGTGGCAGCCAGGTCCTTCTGACTCCCAGGCCCGTGCTCTATCCACGAAGCCACTCTGCTTCTCAGTGCCCCTTAACTCCGCTTCCAGTGTCAGCCTCAATGCCGTCATCCTGTTTGCTTCCTGGTACCTCTCTCGCAGCTCCATCCCCGACTACCCTTACATCATGGAACAGCTGTTTGCACTTATTTGGGATTTCCTCATGGAGATCATCATAGATATTAAGATCATATCACTAAAATCCTGCATGCAAAACCATTGTTCCTACACACCGTTAAATCAGGCTTAAAGGGTCTGGTTGGCATTATCAGAATGGTCCCTGCCTGTCACGAGGAGAGGGAAACTTCTTCCAAGAGAGACATGGAAGATTGGGAAGGGATTCCCAACTTTCCAGAATTCGTTTCTGAGTCTAAACTAACTTCCTGGGAATTTCCCCCAGGGAGATTTTGTTCCTAAACTTTACAACAAACAAAAAACAATGGTATTCGTGAAGTGTTTACTACGTACCAAACACTAAGTGCTGGGATAGATACAAGGTAATCAGGTTGTCCCACGTGGGGCTCACAGTCTTCATCCCCATTTTACAGATGAGGTAACTGAGGCACAGAGAAGTTAAGTGACTTGCCCAGAGTCGCACAGCTGATAAGTGGTGGAGCCGGGATTAGAACCCACGACCTCTGACTCCCAAGCCTGGGCTCTCTCCACTAAGCCACGCTGCTTCTCTAGGCAGTGGAACTGAGTGCTTGTCTTGTTTTCCGAATTCCTCTCCCGCAACCGGAATGCATTGGAAGGCACGGGCAAAGACACGTCAAAGACACCTCATTTCTGACATTTCGGTGAGGTGGAAAAAATTCAGTGTGCAATTTGGGAAAATGATGCTTAGACCTATGACCAATATAACTTCCAGTGGGTGTGGACAAACATACGATTTTTATTGGGGCTGCACCACCAGTTCCCGAATATTGGTCAGACAGAGAAAACTTATCAGCTGATGCACTATATATGGGGGCAGGTCCTTCAGATAGACGTATTGAGTACTTTGGGCTTTGTCCCAAGATGAATGATAAATTGTTGAGTTGTCAGCTATATCCCTTTACCCACTGTTCTGCTTTTTCTGAAGTTGCTACCTAAATATAATTCTGCCTCATTCTGCCTGGAATCGCTTCCCCACTGGGCCATGAAGAAGGGTCCGCGATCATTTTCCACTCTCCCGCTCAATTCCATGATGAATGTGGCTGGAATGAGCCAAGGCAGCATTCTAGGGATGGTAAACTCCTTGTGGGAAGGGAACATGCCTACCAAATCTGTTCGATTGCACTCTCCCGAGCTCTTAGCACAGGGTTCTATACAAAGTAAGTGTTCAATAAAGATGAATGACGGATTAAATGATGGCCTAGGATCTTTGACGTCGTGGGACGTAGATCCGTGTATCCAATGGGTCACTAGGCCAAGACCCAGTTAAGGGAGAAGAGGAGCGGTCAAGGGAAGATGCATAATTCTTAACGATCCCAATTCTCCCACGGGACCAAGTTATTTCCTGGTAAAAGTTGGGGTGCTAAGATGGATGCATACGCTATTACATTTCAAAAGCTGCCTGCCTTCTCACAAGCTCTGCCCAGCCCGGGCAATTTATTCCTTTACTCTGGCCTCTTCACTCCCAAGCCCCCTAGGACAATCCAACCAACAGGATTGCCCCAGACACTCTCCATGAGTCAGGGACAATTCAGCTATGGCCCCAGGGCTTCCTTAGTCACTGACCTTTTCACACTCAAGGGCACAAGGACAATTCAACCACCTCCTCTGGGTATCACTGGATTAGGTTGCTATTGCTGTCCTTTATTTTTGTAATCGCTACTGTTTACTTCAATTGACCCTTCAATTCCACGTCCCTGCAGCTTCTGCTCCTGTCTACCCATCCCTGTCCTCTCCTTCCACCTCACCTCCCCGTCATCATTCCTCCCATCCTCTTGCACCACCTCCACACCTCCTCCCCGCCCCATTCCTGTAATCCTTCTGTCCAGTGCCACCCAGTGCCACCCCTCAACCCTCACCCCCCGTGCAGACCCCCACTCCTCATCCTCCTCCCTCTGCATGGGCCCTCAACTCACTCCCATCCAACCCCTCCCCACCCATTGCACCGCCCTCACCCCTTCTCCCCATCCCTTCCTGCTCATTCAATCCCGGCGCTATCCCTCGTCCCACTCTCCCCATGCCAGTCCTTGTCAACTCACTCCTATACAAACCCTCCCCGTCCCTCGCGCCGTCCCCTCCCACACTCCCCCATCCATAGCTGCTGCCAAGTGTGGCCTGTGGAACCCCTACATGGGGAAGCTCCCCTTCATCCTTGACTTGTTCCTGTCTCAGTCACTTCTCCTCACCATCACCGGAACCTGGATCTCCTCTAACGACATGGCTTCCCCTGCTGCTTTCCGGGGAGGGGCTCATCTTCTCCCACTCCCCTAGACTCGCTGGGTAAGGAGGAGTCGTTGGTTTCCTTCTCATGTTTCCACTGCCACTTTCTCACCATCCCATCTCCCCCATCCTTTCCTTTCCTTTGAGGCCCATACCATCCATCTTTACCACCCAATCCAAATTCTAGTAGCTGTCATCTATCACCCCCCAGGTCCCACCACCAGCTTCTTTAACCATTTTGATCTCTTTCTCACATTCCTTCTTTCTTTCTCCATGACCTACATTTGATCCTTAGGGACTTCAATGTCTCCATAGATGTTCCTGATGACCCTTCTGCCACCTGCCTTCTATCACCCCTCAACTCCGCTGACCTCCTGCTTCACCCCCGCCTCACCCTCCCACCATCTTGGACACACACTGGATCTTATAATCTCTAACCACTGCACAATCTCTACCCTCACTAACTCTGAAAACCCTCTGTCTAACAACGTCCCTACTTGCCTCCTCTCCCACACACCTCCTCCTTATAAGTCTGTACTATTTCCAAACAGTCTCTGGACCCCCTCCAACTTTCTCAACTTATCATGTCCCACTTAGCCCCCATACCCAAACTCTTGATGACCAAGTAGACGTTCTCAACACCACTCTCGCTACTGAACTCAACTCACTCACTCCCCTATCCCTTGAGAGCAGCTGAGCACTGCTGGCAGAAATCTCAATATCAGGCCGAACTTGTCCACTTGAAGTTTATCCTTGTATGCTTTAACTCTGCCCTCGCAGAGTGAACTCCCTCCTCAGGTCCCCTGACCCCTCACCTTTCCCATTCCTTGCCCCAAATACCTGGCTACCTACTTTATTAAGAGAATTGGCACCGTGAGATGTGAGCTCCCTAAAATCTCCCCTTCCCTTCCTCATTCCCTCCCCATCCTTGTCCCTTCTTCAACTCTCCTATTCTTACCAGTAGTATCTCTAGAGGAGATCTCCTGCATCCTCTCAAAAGCCACCCCTTCCGTATGCACATCTGACCCCATTCCTTTGCATTTTATCAAAACTCTTGCCCTTCCTTTCTTCCCTCCCTAACAGTCAGCTTCAACCATTCCCTCTCCAGTGGCTTCTTCCTCAATGCTTTCAAACAAGCCCTGGTCGCCCCTGTCCTAAAAGAACTCTCCCTTGGCCCCTAGACTCCCTCCAGCTATCACCCCATCTCTCTCCTTCTGTTCTTCTCCAAACTCCTTGACCAAGTTGTCTACACTCCCTATCTCAAATTCTTCTCCATCCAATTCTTTCATTGACCCTCTTCAATCTGGCTTCCATCCCCTTCACTCCAAGGAAACCACCCTCTCTAAGGTCACCAGTGAGCTTTTTCTTGCCAAATCCATTGGCCTCTACTCCATGCTCATCCTCTTTGACCTCTCAGCTGCCGTCGACACTCTGGACCACCCCCTTCTACTGGAAGCCCTACTGAGATCTCACCTCCTCCAAGAGGCCTTCCCAGACTGAGCCCCCCTTTTCCTCTGCTTCCTCTCCCCTCCCCCCACCCTTTGCTCCTCTCCCTTCCCCTCCCCTCAGCACTGTGCTCATTTGTATAATTTATTTCCCTATTTATTTTGTTAATGAGGTATACATCCTCTTGATTCTATTTATCTTGATGATGTTGTCTTGTTTTTGTTTTGTTCTGTTTTGCTTTGCTGTCTGTCTCCCCCATTTAGACTGTGACCCTGTCACTGGGCAGAGATTGTCTCTACCTGTTGCCAAATTGTACATTCCAAGCACTTAGTACAATGCTCTGCACATAGTAAGAGCTCAATAAATACTATTGAATTGAATGAAACATCCAATCTTGGATTCACTGACTCTATCCTCTCCTGGTTCTCCTCATCTCTCTGCTGTTGGGTCTCAGGCTTCTTCGCGGGCTCCTCCTCTGCCTCCCACCCCCTAACTGTGGGGGTCCCTCAAGGTTCAGTTCTGGGTGCCCTCCTATTCTCCATCTACACCCACTCCCTTGGAGAACTCATTCACTCCCATGGCTCTAACTACCACCCCTATGTGGATGATACCCAAATCTACACCTTCCTCCCCCGATCCCTCTCCAGTCTCGCATCTCCTCTTGCCTTCAAGACATCTCTACTTGGATGTCCTCCCACCACTTCAAACTTAACGTGTCCAAAAATGAACTCCTCATCTTCCCACCCAAACCCTGTCTTCCCCATGACTTTCCCATAGCTGTAGATGGCCCCACCATCCTTCCTGACTCATAAGCCCATAACCTTGGCATTATCCTTGACTCTGCTGTCTCATTCAACCCATCCATTCAATCCATCACTAAATCTCATCGGTCCCACCTTCACAAAATTGCTAAAATCCACCCTTTTCTCTCCGTCTAAATTGCTACCACATTAATACAATCACTCGTCCTATTCCGCCAGGACGACTGCATCAGCCTCCTTGCTGGCCTCCCAGCCTCCTATCTCTCCCCACTCGAGTCCATACCTCACTCTGCTGGCCGGATAATTTTTCTATGAAAACATTCAGGACATGTCACCCCACTCCTCAACAAACTCCATTGGATGTATGGGGGAAGCAGCGTGGCTCAGTGGAAAAGAGCCCGGGCTTCGGAGTCAGAGGTCATGAGTTGGACTCCGGCTCTGCCACTTGTCAGCTGTGTGACTGTGGGCAAGTCACTTCACTTCTCTGTGCCTCAGTTACCTCATCTGGAAAATGGGGACGAACTGTGATCCTCACGTGGGACAACCTGAGTACCCTGTATCTACCCCAGCGCTTAGAACAGTGCTCTGCACATAGTAAGCGCTTAACAAATACCAACATTATTATTATCATCATTATTATGCTCATCCACCTCTGCATCAAAAAAACCAAAAACTCCTCACTATTAGCTTTAAAGCACTCCACCACCTTGCCTCCTCCTACAACCCAGCCCGCACACTTCGCTCCTCTTGTGCCAAGCTCCTCTCTGTGCCTGGATCTCGCCTGTCTTGCTGCTGACCCTTGGCCCACGTCTTGCCTCTGGCCTCTAGTGTCCTCCCTCTTCAAATCTGACAATTACTCTCCCCCATCTTCAAAGCCTTATTGAAGGTACATCTCTCCAAGGGGCCTTCCCAGCCTAAGCCCCACTTTTCCTTACCTCCCACTCCCTTCTGCAGCACCCTGACTTGCTCCTTTGGCTCTTCCCCCATCCCAGCCCCACAGCACTTAGGCTCATATCTGTAATTTTATTTATTTGCATTGATGTCTGCCTCCCTCCAACTTTAGACTGTGAGCTCATTGTGCGCAGGGAATGTGATTGTTTATTGTTGCGTTGTACTCTCCCACGAGCTTAGTACAGTGCTCTGCACATAGTAAGCCCTCAATGAATGTATGAGTGGTGAACGGAGATGCCTTTTAGTACTGCACTAATCAAGAAGAGCTCTTTCATCATCAATCAATTAATGAATGGTATTTATTAACTGTACTAAGCACTTGGAAGAATACAGTACAGTTGGAATACAAGAAGTGTTCAAGAATGCAAGAATATTCACAAGCAGCAGGATTTCCTAATGGGTAGAGCATGGGCCTGAGAGTGTGAAGGTCCTGGGCTCTAATCCTGGCTCCGCCATTTGTCTGCTGAGCGATCTTGGGAAAGAGACTTAACGTCTCTGTGCCTCAGTTAATTCATCTGTAAAATAGGGATTAAGACTGTGAGCTCCATGTGGTACATGGACTGTGTCCAGTTAGATTATTTTGTATCTACCCCAATGTTTTAAGTTTGTTGTGGGCAGGAATGTGTCTATTTGTTGTTATATTATACCGTCTCAAGGGATTAGACAGTGCTTTACACACAGTAAACGCTCAATAAATACGATTGAATGAAGATAATTAGCACTTTACAAATACCATTAACAACGTTGGTTGACGTAATCCCTGCCCTCAAAGAACTAACAATCATCATTATCAATGGTATTTACTGAGGGTCTACTGAGTACTAGGCACTGAATTAAGCTCTTGGAGGAGTAGAGTCACAGCAAGATACATATTCCTGGCTCTCAAGCTTACAATCTAATGGGGGAGACAGACAAACCTTTTAATTGGAAAACCATAAACAGGAAGCAGTGCGAACATAGAACAAAGCAGCCAAAAAATAATAAATGTACTGAGATATGTATATATATATATGTATATATATATATATATGAATTCCAAGGACACAATCCAAGTACACAAATGCTTAGAGTGAAAACTGGTTTGATGCAGACTGGGAATTTTCGAATTAATCAAGGCTAGCTTCCTGGAGTAGGTGAGATTTTAGGCTGACTTTCAAGATGAGGAGAGCTGTGTTTGAGTAGATTTGGCAGGGAAGGGTATTTCAGACCAGGGGATTAGCGTGAGCTAGGAGAATCAAGGGTGAGGGGCAGTAATACGACAAGTTTTGGAAAAGCAAAGAGATGATTTGGGAAGTAGCTGGGTGGATCGTGGGGGAGGGCGGCAGTTGAGGGGAAAGTGGACAGAGCAGAATGGGTGAGCTGGTGTTCAGTCAATGGATAAAGAGTCTGTGCTTGATGCAAAAGAAGATGGGTAACCTTTGGAGGTTTCTGACTTCCAAGCAACTTAGCGCAAAGGTGATTCACATAGCAGCTTGGAGTATGGATGGGGGGGGGGAAAGCTGGAGGCAGGGAGATCGGCCAGGAGAATGATTCATTCATTCAATTGTATTTATTCCATGTTTACTGTATGCAGAGCACCGAACTAAATGCTTGGGATAATATGGTACAACAATAAACAGCCACATTCCCTGTCCACAATGGGCTCACAGACTAAAGTGGTGAATTACTCCAACCATGATATGACAAGAGCTTGGACCACGATAGAACTGTTTGAGAGGGGAGGAAGAGTGGATCTTGGAGATATTACTGTGACTTATTCAAACCATTAGGTCTCTTCAAATTGATTCCTAAAATTTCCCCCCCCCCCAAAAAAAACAACAGAAAAGATTTAAAGTAATACTTTGTTGTTGATGCTGTTGCTTATTTTGGGGGAAATGTTTAAATGGAAATGAAATGAATGTGGGCAGTGCAAATGATTGAAACAAACTTTTGTATTAAGAGGTAGTAGGTATGATGGATACACAATAGGTCTGCAATTTATTAATCTACAGCTCCCCTCATAAATGAAAGCTTTATGACCCACGGCTCCTGGCTAAATAGCGGTAGAATTCCCATCCTGCCTTCCCCTTTCTCCACTACGAGTGCTGAAGCTGAACCTTAGAACATTGAGAAAGGGAAGAGTTATCTTGATAAGCCTCCTTGAAAACAAACAATCTAGAAGGAATTCACCGTACAGGAGGATCTCCGTCAATATAGTCAGATTGGCTTCGTACTACCCGTGTGATCAGAAACATTCTCACAAAAGTAGTAATGATGATGATGATGATGGTATTTGTTAAGCTCTTACTATGTGTCAAGCACTGTTCTAAGCACTGGGAATGGAAGTAGTAATAGTAATAGTAGAAGGAGAAGGAATAGTTAGTGGTGGTAATAGTGGCATTCGTAGGAGAAGCAGTGTGGCTCAGTGGAAAGAGCCTGGGCTTGGGAGTCAGAGGTCATGGGTTCAAATGCCGGCTCTGACACTTGTCAGCTGTGTGACTGTGGGCAAGTCACTTCACTTCTCTGGGCCTCAGTTACCTCATCTGTAAAATGGGGATTAACTGTGAGCCTCATGTGGGATAACCTGATTACCCTTATCTACCCCAGCGCTTAGAATGGTGCTCTGCATATAGTAAGCGCTTAACAAATACCAACATTATTAATAGAGGTAATAATTGAGCACCTGCTGTGCAAAGCACTGTAATAAATTTCCGGAAAAATGCACTGATAAGAATTAGACACATTCGTGACCCCGAGGGGGTCCTCAGTATAAGAGTAAAGTGGGGAAAGGGGGTTGACAACAAACACAAGTAATGCAAAAACAACATAAAAGACATCATCTTTTATGAATGATAAAAATAGAATAAAAGTAGTTGGGTACCATGGCTTAGAGGAACTGAATTTCTGGTTCCTTTGTAGCTCAAAGACCAACAGGTCACAATAGCCACCGCTGTAAGTGCTTCCCAACATTCTAAAGTTTTCAAACTAAATGTGTCCAAATTAGAACTTCTTGTCTTCCCACCCAAATCCCGTCCTCCCCGGTCCTCCCCATAACTGTGAAAAGTACGACTAACCTCCCAATATCACAACCTTGGTGTTGTCTTCAATTCATCTTCCTCATTCCACCCAGGAAAACCTGTCAGTTCTGCCTTTCCAACACAGCTAAAATTCGCCCTTTCCTCTCCATCCAAATTGTTACGCACTGATCCATGGACTACTCCCTCCCCTGGTTTGACTCCTGCGTTAACCTCCTTGCTGACCTCCCGACCTCCTCTCTCACTCTACTGCATGGATCATTTTTCAACCAAAATGTTCAGCCCATATCTCCCCATGCCTCAAGAACCCTCACTGGCTGCCCATCCACCTCCGCATCAAACCGAAACTCCCTACCATCAGCTCTAAGGTACTCAATCAGCTTGCACCCCTCTACTTCACCTCACCGATCTCCTAGCACAGTCCAGCCTTCACATTCCATTCTGCTAGCCCCAGTTCATTCGCTATGCCCCGATCTCATCTGTCTTATCACCAACTGCTTTCCCACCTCCCCCCAGCCTGGAACTCCCTCCCCCTCCATATAAGCCAGACCGCCACTCCCTCGACCTTCAAAGCATTGTTAAGGTCGCATCTCCTCCAAGTGGCCTTCCCTGACTATGCCCTCCTTTCTTCTTCTCCTACTTAGAGCTCACCTCCTCCAAGAGGCCTTCCCAGACTGAGCTCCCCTTTTCCCTCTGCTCCCTCTACCCCCCCTTCACCTCTCCGCAGCTAAACCCTCTTCTCCACCCTTTCCCTCTGCTCCTCCCCTTCTCCCGTCCCATCCCCTCGGCACCGTACTCGTCCGCTCAAGTGTATATATCTTCATCACCCTATTTATTTTGTTAAGGAGATGTACATCACCCTGATTCTATTTATTTGCCATTGCTTTAATGAGATGTTCTTCCCTTCGATTCTATTTATCGCCATCGTTCTCGTCTGTCCGTCTCCCCCGATTAGACCGTAAGCCCGTCAAAGGGTAGGGACCATCTCTATCTGTTACCTACCAACTGCTTAGTACAGTGCTCTGCACATACTAAGCACTCAGTAAGTACTACTGAATGAATGAATTCCCTTTGGCACCACCTTGACTCACTCCCTTTATTTATCCCCACTCCCAGCTCCAACATTATGGACATTCCCGTCATTTTATTTATTTATTTTGTCTGTCTCTCCTTCTAGACAGGAAGCTTGTGTGATCAGGTATTTGTGTCTGTTAAATCGTTATATTGTACTCTCCTAAGTGTTTAGTACAGTGCTCTGCACACGGTCAGCCCTCCATAAATACCACTGACTGACTGCGTGTATTGCACTCTCCCAAATGTTTAGTACGGCGTACTGCATGTGGTAAGCGCTCGATAATAAATGCCACTGATTTAAAGTTGAAAAGATCTTACTTAGGTTGTGAGCCCTTCCAGAGACAAGGTTCATGTATAATTCCCACCTGCATACCCTTTCCCAGTGCTTAGTAGAGTGGTCTGCGCAAAGCAAGCACTTAATAAATGCTATTACTAATATTAAACTGCTAAAGATTCCTCCCCTTTCTTGGGCCTAAAGCGGGGACTGGTGGGAAGCCCCAGTGAGGTGGCAACTGAGCATCAGGATGCAGGTTTCTGGGTCAGTGGATAAGGAGCGGCTGGAGATTATGCTACTGTTGATGGCTTCTCATCTGCCCCAGTTTGAAACAGGGACCAACTGGAATTTTTTTTTAGTATTTGCTAAGCACATACTATGTCCAAGGTACAGTACTAAGTGCTGGGCTAGATACATGCCAATCAGATTAGACACAGTCCATGTTCCATATGGGGCTCACAGCTTTGATCCCCATTTTACAGATGAGGTAACTGAGACACAGAGAAGTGAAGTGACTTGCCCATTGTCACACAGCGGATACAAACTGAGAATAGAACCCAGGCCCCAGGTTCATGCTGTTTCCACTAAACCACTCTGCTTCTTGAAACTCCAGCGTGATGGTGGCTGGGCAGTTTCTCTCTCAGGGTCTCCAGTCTGGTGATAAAGGAGTGGTCAAGACTTCCGTGGCTCGGTGGAAAGAGCCTGGGCTTCGGAGTAAGAGGTCATGAGTTCGACTCCCGGCTCTGCCACTTGTCAGCTGTGTGACCTTGGGCAAGTCACTTAGCTTCTCTGTGCCTCAGTTACCTCATCTGTAAAATGGGGATTAACTGTGAGCCTCACGTGGGACAACCTGATTACCCTGTATCACCCCCAGCGCTCAGAACAGTGCTCTGCACATAGTAAGCGCTTAACAAACATCAACATTATTATTCAGTTTAGGAATATGCCCCTTTAGTAATTTCCATGATCAAAAAGGACTTTGAGACCCCTGTAGACTGTAGATGCAGTTTCCAAGATTATTGACTTCATATATCCTTCTTTCTCATTCAGTGCATTGGGGAGAATAAGTACCTAAGGCAGAGAAGCCCTAGAACAAATAGGAAAAGACAGGAAAAGCAGCTTCTGAGCTGCACGGTTGGTACTGGTTTTGGTCCAAGTGCCCAACCGAGAGCAAACTAAAAAGAGGGCTTGAAAATCATCTGAATCGATCATGCTTAGACATGCAGAAGTTCCCCTCAAAAAAGAAAATGCACAGAAAGAAAAGGCACATCTGGCCCTGAGAAGAGAAAGTAAACCTGGCAGTTTCACTCTGAGTTCCTGGTAGAGCAAATAAACATGAACCACCCAATCATGTAAAATATCAAGGAGAGGAGAGATTGCAATGTCAGCTGGGTACACTGAACCAGGTCAGAAGACCAGTTTCTATCTTACTTAGAACTGACTTTGATTCAGTCGTATTTATGGAGCGCTTACTGTGTGCAGAGCACTGAACCGAACACTTGGTAGAGGACAGTACAATAATAAACACATTCCCTGCCCACAGTGCTGGAATCTGGGGTGGGAGGCTATTATACTATTATGATACTCATTAAGCGCTTACTATATGCCAAGCACCGTTCTAAGCACCGGAGTTGATACAAGATACTCGGGTAGGATACAGTCCCTGATCCACATGGGGTCCACAGTCCCAATCCCCATTTTACGGAGGAGACAAGTGAGGCCCGGAGATGTCAAACGACACGCCCAAACGTCACACAGCAGCTACGTGGCAGACCTGGGATTAGAACCCAGGTCCTTCTGACTCCCAGGCCCGTGCTCTATCCACGAAGCCACTCTGCTTCTCAGTGCCCCTTAACTCCGCTTCCAGTGTCAGCCTCAATGCTGTCATCCTGTTTGCTTCCTGGTACCTCTCTCGCAGCTCCATCCCCGACTACCCTTACATCATGGAACAGCTGTTTTTGCACTTATTTGGGATTTCCTCATGAAGATCATCATAGATATTAAGATCATATCACAAAATCCTGCATGCAAAACCATTGTTCCTACACACCGTTAAATCAGGCTTAAGGGGTCTGGTTGGCATTATCAGAATGGTCCCTGCCTGTCACGAGGAGAGGGAAACTTCTTCCAAGAGAGACATGGAAGGTTGGGAAGGGATTCCCAACTTTCCAGAATTCGTTTCTGAGTCTAAACTAACTTCCTGAGATTTTCCCCCAGGGAGATTTTGTTCCTAAACTTTGGGCAGTGGAACAGAATGCTCATCTTCTTTTCCAAATTCCTGTCCTCCAACCGGAATGCACTGGAAGGCACGGGCAAAGACACCCCAAAGATGCCTCATTTATGACATTTCAGTGAAGTGAAAAAAAAAAAAATGAATGTGCAATTTTAGAAAATTAGTCTTAGACCTATGACCAGTATAGCTTCCAATGGGCGTGGACAAACATTTGATTTTTATTGGGGCTGCACCACCAGTATTCCCGAATATCGGTCAGACAGAGAAAACTTATCAGCTGATGCACTATACTATGGGGGAAGGTCCTTCAGATAGACGGGAGACAGACTGAGCACCAATCCACAGATAAATTGAGCACTTTGGGCTTTGTTCTAAGATGAATGATAAATTGTTGAGTTGTCAGTCGTATCCCTTTAAATACCGTTTTGGTTTTTTCCAAAGGCGTTATCTAAAATATCCCTGTCTCAATCTGCCTGAAATTGCTTCCACACTGCGCCATGCAGAAGCTTCCGCAAACACTCCACTCTCTAGCTCAGTTCTAGGAGGGGGAGAGGTAATGAACCCAGTGATAATGACCCAATCATAATGAACTCAATTCTCCCACAGGCCCAAGTTATTTCCAGGTAAATGTTGGGGTACTAAGATGGATGCCTACATTATTACATTTCAAAAGCTGCCTGCCTTCTCACGCACTCTGCCCAACTCAGGCTATTTACTCCTTTTCTCTGGCCTCTTCACTCCCAAGCCCCCTGGACAATCCAACCATCTCCTCTCCTCAGGATTGCCCCATAAACTGTACACACCCCAGGGACAATTCAGCTATGGCTCCAGGGCTCCTTTAGTCACTGGCCTTTTCACACTCAAGAGCCCAAGGACAACTCAACCATCTCCTCCGGGTATCACCAGATTAAGTTGTTATTGCTGTTGTTTATTGTTGTAATAGCTGACTCTTACCTCACCGTGACCCTTCAATTCCACGTCCCTACAGCCTCCACTCCTGTCTGCCCATCCCAGTCCTCTCCTCCCACCTCCCCTCACTCTACTCCCCCTCCGTCACCCAATTCCTCCCCTGCCCCTTGCACTGCCTCCACCCCTCCTCCCTGGCCCATCGCTGTAATCCCTCTGTCCCAGGGTCCTCCCCCCGGGGCCCCCATCTCTCACCCCCCTCCCTCTGCCCGGGCCCTCTTCAACTAACTCCCATCCAACCCCTCCTAGCCGTTTGTGCCACCTTCACCCCTCTTCCTGCCCCTTCCTGGTCTTCAAGTCCCAGGACCACCCTATGCCAGCTCACTCCCATCCAAACCCTCCCCAATCAGCACTCTGTCCCCTCCAACACTCCCCCCTCCACAGTTGCCGCCAAGTGTGACTTGTGGAACCCCCACTCCATCATAGGAAATCTCCCCTTCATCCTTAACCTGTTCCTATCTCAGTCACTGCTCCTCCTTGCCATCACTGAAAACTGACTCTCCCCCGACAATATGGTCGCCCCTGCTGCTCTCTCCAACGGCCTCCTCATCTCCTCCCACCCCCCCAGACTCACTGGGTATGGAGGAGGTATCGGTTTCCTTCTCATGCTCCAATGCCAATTTCGCACCATCCCACCTCCCCCATCCCTTTCTTTCCCTTCCTTTGAAGCCTGTATCATCTGCCTTTTCCACCCAATCCAGATTCTAGTAGCTGTCATCTATTACCCCCCAGGTCTCATTGTCAGCTTCTTTATTCATTTTGATCCCTTTTTCACTTTCCTTCTCTCTTTCTCCATGCCCACGTTGATCCTTGGGGACTTCGGTGTCTCCATAGCTGCTCCCGATGACCCTTCTGCCGCCTGCCTTCTATCACCCCTCAACTCCACCGACCCCACCTCACCCTCTCACCAACTTGGACACACAGTGGATCTCATCATCTCTAACCACTGCACAATCTCTACCCTCACTAACTCTGAAAACCCTCTATCTGACCATAACCTCTTCACTTGCCTTCTCTCCCACACACCTCCTCCCTGTAAATCTGAACGATTTCCCCACAGAGATCTCCAATCTCTGGACCTCATTCGATTTTCTCAACTCATCACACATCCCACTTAGCTCCCGACCCAAACTACCCGTTCTTGCTGTTCAAATAGACATTCTCAACACCCCTCTCGCCACTGAACTCAACTCACTCGCTCCCCTATCCTTTCGTCGATCTCGTACCTCTAACCCACAGTCCTGGATCACCTCCACAGTCCGCCTCCTTCGCTCTTGTGTGTGAGTGGCTGAGTGCTGCTGGTGGAAATCTAAGTATCGGGTCAACCTTGAACACTTCAAATTTATCCTCGCATGCTTTTACTCTACCTTCACCTCTGCCCGGCAAAATTATTTCTCCATGCTTAATGACACTCATGCCCATCACCTTCACCAGTTGTTCCACACATTTAACTCCCTCCTCAGGTCTCTTGCCCCCCCATTTCCCCCATTCTTTGACCCCAGTACCTGGCTACTTATTTTATTAAGAAAAAAGGCACCATCGGGTGTGAACTCCCTAAAATCGCTCCTGCCCCTCCTCATTCCCTTCTCACCCCTGCCCCCTCTTCAACTCTCCCATCTTTCCCAGTAGTATCTCTAGAGAAGATCTCCTGCCTCCTCTCAAAAGCCACCCCTCCATCTGCACATCTGACCCCATTCCTTTGCACCTTACCAAAACTCTTGCTCCTTTCCTTCTTCCCTCTTAAACAGCCAGCTTCAACCATTCGCTCTCCATTGGCTTCTTCCTCACTGATTTCAAACATTCGTATGTCTCCCCTATCCTAAAAAAACCCTCCCTTCGCCCCTCGGCTCCCTCCAGCTATCGCCCCATCTCCCTCCTACCGTTCTTCTCCAAACTCCTTGAGCGAGTTGTGTACATTCCCTGTCTCAAATTTCTCTCCTCCAATTCTCTCCTTGATCCCCCTCCAATCTGGCTTCCATCCCCTTCACTCCACAGAGACTGCCCTCTCAAGGGTCACCAATGATCTCCTCATGAAATCCAACAGCCTCTACTCCATCCTTATCCTCCTCAACCTCTCAGCTGCCTTTGACAAGTGGACCAACCCCTTCTCCCAGAAACGTTAGCCAATTTTGCCTTGACTTTGTGCAGAGCACTGTGTTAAGCCCTGCGAAAATACAATACAGGTGGACTATAAGAAGAGTTCAAGAACACAACACAAGAAGCAGTACTGCCTAGTGGATAGAGCATGAGTCTGGGAGTGAGAAGGATCTGGGCCCTAATCCTGGCTCCGCCATTTGTCTGCTGTGTGATCTTGGGCAAGACACTTCACTTCTCTGTGCCTCAGTTCTCTCAACTGTAAAATCTGGATTCAATACCTGTTCTCCCTCCTACTGAGGCCGTGAGCCCAATACAAGACAGGGACTGTGTCCTACCTAATTAATTTATGCCTATCCCAGTGCTTAGAACAGCATTTGACACCCACTGTGGCGCAGTGGATAGAACACGGGCCTGGGAATCAGAAGGTAATGTGTTCTAATCTCAGCTCCGTCACTCATCTGCTGTGTGACGCTTAACTTCCCCGTGCCTCAGTTTCCTCATCTGTAAAGCATGGGGATTAAGAGCCCAATGTGGGACAGGGATTGTGTCAAACCTGGCTAACTGGTATCTACCCCAGCGTTTAAGGATGGCGCTTGGCACTTAGTGAGTGCTTAATAAGTACCATAACTCCTTACCAGCCCTTAGAACAGTGTTTGGTAAATTCCATTATTATTATAGTAAACTATAGTATTATAGTATTATTATAGTATTATAGTAACCCGTGATAAAAAAAAATTCTGCCCCTTAGACTTAGTCCAAAGCCAATGCTCTAAAAGACATTCTCATACCCGATTGCCTCCCACCAGGCTGAACTGCCTGAACTCTTGCGTCAGTCAATCAATCGATGGAATTTATTGACACTTAGTGGGCAGAGCACCTTATTTAGCCTTTGGTTGAGTGCAGTACAACAGAGCTGGCAGAGGTAATCCTTGCCCTCAGGGAGTTTATAGCCCAGAGGTAGTTTATGCCATCACGTTTGAGTCTGTGCCACTGGATTGCTGAAGCATTGTTTCTGCCCCTCCTGTTTGCTGCTTGGAAATCTGGATGTCACCCAACTCAGAACGAAGGACAAAAGTTCTGTCCCTAATCAGCGTGGCTCAGTGGAAAGAGTCCAGGCTGGGGAGTCAGAGGTCACGGGTTCGAATCCCCGTTCTGCCACTTGTCAGCTGCGTGACTGTGAGCGAGTCACGTAACTTCTCTGTGCCTCAGTTACCTCATCTGTAAAATGGGGATTAAGACCGTGAGCCCCGTGTGGGACAACCTGATTACCCTGTATCAGTGCTGTGCACATAGTAAGCACTTAACAAATACCAACGTTATTAAATACCAACATTATTAACTCTCTAGGATGCAGAGCAAAGTATGGACAGGAGTGGGAAGAGACAGGAGGCAGAGAGGCCAGCGAGGAGGCTGATCCAATCATCAAGGCAGGATAGGATAAATGTTTGGATTAATGTGATCACAGTTCGGATGGCGAGGAAAGGCTGGATTTTAGTGATGTGGAGGTTGAACCGACAGGATTTTGGTGGCAGATTGAACGTGTCGGTTCAGGGAGAGAGAGGAGTCGAGGATAATGCTCACCTCCTCCAAGAGGCCTTCCCAGACTGAGCTCCCCCCTTTTTCCCTCTGCTCCCTCTACCCCCCCTTCACCTCTCCGCAGCTAAACCCTCTTCTCCCCCCTTTCCCTCTCCTGTCCCACCGCCTCAGCACTGTACTCGTCCCCTCAACTGTCTATATCTTTATCACCTTAATTATTTTGTTTATTTTGTTTAATGAGATGTACATCGCCCCGATTCCATTTGGTTGCCATTATTTTTATGAGATGTTCTTCCCCTTGACTCTATTTATTGCCATTGTTCTCGACTGTCCGTCTCCCCCGATTAGACCGTAAGCCCATCAAAGGGCAGGGACTGTCTCTATCTGTTGCCGACTTGTACATTCCAAGCGCTTAGTACAGTGCTCTGCACATAGTAAGCGCTTAAGAAATACTATCGAATGAATGAATGAATGAATAATGCCAAGATTACGCGTTTGTAATAATAATAATAATGGTATTTGTGAAGCGCTTATTATGTGCCAGGCACTGTACTAAGCGCTGGGGCAGATATGAGGTAATCAGGTTGGACACGGTCCCTGTCCCACATGGGGCTTACAGTCTTAATCCCTGTTTCACAGTTGAGGGAACTGAGGCATGGAGAAGTGAAGTGACTTGCCTAAAATCACACAGCAGACTAGTGGCGGAGGCCGAATTATAACTGTGGTATCTGTTAAGCATTTACTGTGTTCCAGGCACTGTCCTAAGCGCTGGGGTGGATACGAGCAAATCGGGTTGGACACAGCCCCTGTCCCACATGAGGCTCATGGTCTCATCTTACAGGTGAGGGACCTGAGGCCCAGAGAAGTGAAATGACTTGCCCAAAGTTACACAGCTGACAGGTGGCGGAGCCGGGATTAGAACCCACAGCCTTCTGACTTGTGGGACAGGGAGGATGGTGGTGTTGTCTACAGTGATGGGACAGTCGGGGAGGACTGGGTCTAGGTGGAAGATCAGGATTCCCTTTTGGATATGTTGAGGTTGAAGGGTCGGCGGGACAACCAACTTGACAGAGGGAGGAAATGTGAGATTTCTTTGGTTTAGCACCTAGCCTAAATCCCAATCACAAATGTATCTTTCTCTGGTGCTGAGAAATTTACCTCCTCAGTAGACTGAACTGAGCACTCCGGGCCACTCCTTGGCCCTGGAAGCTTTGGGCAGGAGAATCAAATGTCTTGGGGTTTGTTAACACTACAGTGGTTCCCAGAAGTCAGATACAGAGAGAGTAAAAAAGAAAGAAAAAGAGAGAGAGGCAGAGATAGAGATAGGCAGAAGAAGAAGGAGGAGGAGGAGGAGAAGCGGACAGAGAGACAGAAAGAAGCAGCAATAAAGAGATAGCCGATTTCAGACCCCGAGAGGCAACAGCAGAAATCTTTGGGCTGCAACAATAATTTAACGACTACAATCTCCTCTGGCCTATTCCTGGCCATCCATCTGCTTGCTTTAACCCCTCCCCACCTGGGAGAGTTCCGAATACATCATTTTCCTCGCTCGGTCCAAACTGAGGACTGGAGAGACAGATGCAGGGCTTTTGTGATTCATCAGCAGTTCAATCGTGTTTCCTTTTTGTTTAAAATTCACTCTGGAGAGAAGGGTTTGAAATCGCGGTTCCCATCCCTCACCCCTTTTCCGGAGAAATCCAGGGTGACGGTACTGGGGGATGGGAGGGCCATCCCCGGTGGAGGCGGGCGGGTCCGCGGAGGTGGAGTTTGCACGGAGACTATAAAGATGCCAGTCACACCCTCAGCCAGCTCTGTGCCTTCATACCTTGGCTCAGCTTGGTGCTCTTGGTCCAGAGGCCAAAGATGCCTTTCATCCACAGAAGGCACTTTAGAGACGATGAGGACATCTGCATCAGCCCAATGTACAGAGTGCCAGGCAGGCACCTTTACTATGCCCTCAGCGTCTACGGTGGGGCTGGAGGATGGGGCACTCGGATTTCTACTGGCCCAACCCCGTTCCAATATGGCAAGGAGGTTGGTATGGGCAGGTTACTGTTAGGCAATGAGAAACTTGCCATGCAAAACCTAAATGACCGCCTGGCTAACTACCTGGAAAAGGTGCACTCCCTCCAGCAAGCCAACTTTAAGCTGGAAGCCCAGATTAGGCAGTGGTACCAGAAAAACTCCACTCCGGTGGACGAAGACTTCAGCTCGTATCACCAGATGATTGAGGAGCTCCAGAATCAGGTGAGACGCGTTTCACGTGGGGAATCGGGCTCCGTGGGCTGGCAGGCCTTTCCAGGAATCTGGCTTTGGATGGTTTCCCGGGAAGGGAGGAGTCAAGAGAGTTTGCAAGGAAAGACACCCCGCGGTCATCCTCTACACAAGCCCGGGCTGTTCCCACCTCTCATCTGACTGGGGGTCCCAATCCCCGTGCCCACCTCGATAAAGGGAAGGAGGGGTGGTCTCTGAGGAGTTAAACCAGCATGTGGTAGATCCGTTATGGGATGGACACTTACATCACCTGTCAGTCATCCCCATCACTTCTTCCTTTTGCTCGTGTGGTTTAAGCTCCAACTAATCCCTCTAGACTGTAAACTTGTTGTGGGCAGGGAGGGATCGTGTCTGTTTATTGTTATATTGTACTCTCCCAAGTGCTTAATACAGTGTTCTTCACACGGTAAGCACTCAATAAATACGATTAAATTAATGAATGAATCTACTCTGTCCTTGGGCCCCACCTAGCTGGTGCTGAACGGGCAGTGGCTCATTTCCTAGACAAACTTAAATCTGAGCAAAGCAGTGTATTAATTAATATGGTGCTTAATACAGCACTTCCTATGTGCCAAGCTCTGTATTAAGCCCTGGGATAGATATAAATTAATCTGGTCAGTTCCAGTCCCTGTTTCACATTCTAGAGGAAGGGAGACTAGGTATTGAATCCCCATTGTACAAATTCATTCATTCATTCATTCATATTTATTGAGCGCTTACTATATGCAGAGCACTGCACTAAGCACTTAGAAAGTATACACAAGTACTGTGGGGAGGGGAAGGGGGTAGAGGAGAGGGAGGGAGTAGGGCTGATGAGGCGGGGAGGAGGAGCAGAGGGAAAGGGGGGCTCAGTCTGGGAAGACCTCCTGGGGGAGGTGAGCTCTCAGTAGGACTTTGAAGAAGAGAGATAGTTTGGCATACGTGAGGAGGGAGGGCATTCCAGGCCAGAGGAAGGGCATGGGCCGGGGGCCGATGGCGAGACAGGCGAGAAGAGGCACAGTGAGGAGGTTAGCAGCAGAGGAGATGAGTGTGTGGGCTGGGCTGTAGAAGGAGAGAAGGGAGGTGAGGTAGGAGGGGGCAAGGTGATGGAGAGCTTTGAAGCCAAGAGTGAGGAGTTTTGCGAAGGTTGATAGGCAACTATTGGAGATTTTTGAGGAGGGGAGTGACATGCCGAGAGTGTTTCTGTACAGAGATAATCCAGGCAGCAGAGTGAGGAATAGACTGAAGCGGGGAGAGACAGGAGGATGGGAGATCAGAAAGGAGGCTGATACAGTAATCCAGTCGGGATATGATGAGAGAGTGTACCAACAAGGTACTGGTTTGGGTGGAGAGGAAAGGGCGGATCTTGGTGATGTTGTGAAGGTGAGACTGGCAGGTTTTGGTGACAGATTGGACGTGTGAGGTAAATGAGAGAGCAGAGTCAAGGATGACACCAAGGTTGCAGGCTTGTGAGACGGGAAGGATGGTAATGCCGTCCACGGTGACAGGAAAGCCAGGGAGAGGAAAGGGTTTGGAAGGGAAGAAAAGTCTTGGGCACGTTGAGTTTAGGTGGCGGGAGGACATCCGGGTGGAGATGTCCTGAAGGCAGGAGGAGATACGAGCCTGGAGGGAGGGAGAGAGAACAGGGGAGGAGATGTAGATTTGGGGGTCATCTGAGTAGAGATGATAGTTGAAGCCGTGGGAGTGAATGAGTTCACCAAGGGAGTGAGTACAGATAGAGAACAGAAGGGGACCAAGAACTAACCCTTGAGGAACCCCTACAGTTAGGGGATGGGAGGGGGAGGAGGAGCCCGTGAAGAAGACTGAGAATGAAAGGCCAGAGAGATAAGAGGAGAGCCAGGAGAAGATCGAGTCCGTGAAACCAAGGTTGGATAACGTGTTGAGGAGAAGGGGATGGTCGATAGTGCAGCTGAGAGGTCGAGGAGGATTAGGATAGAGGAGGAGCTATGGGATTTGGCAAGGAGGAGGTCATTGGTGACCTTTGAGAGGGCAGTTTTGGTGGAGCGGAAGGGACAGAAGGTCCAGGAGGGAGTTGTAGTTGAGGAATTCGAGGCAGCGAATGTAGACAACTCTAGGAGTTTGGAAAGGAAGGGTAGGAGGGAGATAGGACAATAACTAGAAGGGGCAGTGGGGTCAAGAGAGGGCTTTGTTAGGATGGGGAGACATAGGCATGTTTGAAGACAGAGGGGAAGAAGCCGTCAGAGAGTGAGCAGTTGAAGATGGAAGATAAGGAGGGAAGGAGGGAAGGGGTGGGAGTTTTTATAAGATGAGAGGGAATAGGGTCCGAAGCACAGGTCGAGAGGGTGGCACTTGAGAGTAGGGAGATCTCCTCTGCAGATACATAGGATACAAATGAGGAATCTGAGGCACAGAGAAATTAAGTGACTTGTCCCAGGTTATACAAAAGACAAATGGCACAGCTAGCAGTAGAACAAATGGCAGAGCTAGGATTAGAACTCAGGTCCTCTGACTCCCAGGTCCATGCTCTTTCCATCAGGCCACACGGTTTCCCACTCAGAGATCTATTAATTAACCAGGAATTACCTCCCCAAAGCTAAAGAGCTCGACTCTACATAAAGATCGGGCAGGATTTTTTAATGGTGTTCGTTGAACACTTACCCGTGGGCCAAGCACTGTACTAAGCTCCGGGTTAGATAATTAGGCTGGACACAGTCCAAGTCCCACATGAGAATCACAACTTTAATCCCCATTTTACAGATGAGGTAACTGAGGCATAGAGAAGTTAAATGACTTACCCAAGATCACAGCAGACAAACAGCAGAGCTGGGATTAGAATCCAGGTCCTCTGACTCCCAAGCCTGTATTCTTTCCATAGGCCAAGCCGCTTCTCTTTACGCACTGCTTCTCCATTACTGAGGTTACATGGAAAGGCAAGAATGGAAGCTGGGTTACCATATTGTGAACCGTGTTTAAAAAAACTCCCTTCTCTAGTTAAGTCGCCATTCGCAAGTTGTGGAGAAATGGCTCCTCTGTCGTTAATTAAACCTTTTTATTTCCTAGTAAAATCTGTCGCAAATGTCTCTGAAACATATTGTTTCTGAGCAAACCGAGGAATTTCCTGGTCCTAGACGTCTTTATCGGCCCAAACCACGATAAGACTTTGCCCTCATCACGAAGTCATCCGGTCGGACGTGATCTGACACAACACACCTATCCTTAAAGTCCTTCGCAATCTTGGATACTTCCATTTCCCTTTTATCTGTGGACTGTCCATTAAACCAAATTCATCTGACCAAAACCCATGGCAAATTATGGTCAAAGCTCAGGACTTGCCGTTGAGGTCAGGTCTAAAGAATCTAATCCTCGCCTCTGCCAACAGAACCATGGGAAGGAAACTCACCCAGCAAATCCTCAGTCTCCCATCTGCCTGCCTGGCCTTAACATCAGGAGTGACAGCCAATCCCAAACTCCTGATCCGAGAAGGAGAGAAGCGGCACAGGCTAATGGAAAGAACACTGTCCCGGGAGTGAAAGGACCTGGGTTCTGATCCCAGCTCCCCCTCTTCTCTGCTGTGTGATCTTGGACTAGTCACTTCACTACTCTGTGTCTCAATTCCCTCATCGGCACAACGGGATTCAATATCTGCTCTCCCTCCTACTTAGACTGTGGGATCAGATTATCTTTTATCTACCCCAGTGCTGGCACATAGAAAGCACTTAGACCAGTGCTCCAGCGCTTAGACCAGTGCTCTGCACGTAGTAAGCGCTTAACAAATACCGACATTATTATTATTATTACTTAATGAAAGCTACAATTATTACTATCTAATGAAATTAGCTCAGCTGCAGAATCCACGTGACAAAATTGCAATTATCATCCATCTGGTAGTCTATTAAAACCGTTCTTCCAGCGTTAATGGTGGAGGAACCAGGGAGCAATGCATGGGTGTTCAGTCAACTGTGATATGAGAAGTGCTTGGAGAGGCAAGGAAGCAGTTTAGGTGGAGAGGAAGGGGTGGATTCTGGAGGTGTTGTGAAGGTAGAACCGACAGGATTTGGAAGCACGCCGCATATGTAGTTTAAAGCAGAAAGCTGAATCGGGGATAAAATTATAGGGTTAATAATAATCATTCTGGTATTTGTTAAGTACTTACCCTGTGTTAGGCACTGTGCTAAGCAGTGGGGTGGACACAAGTCAATAGGGTTGGGCACAGTCCATGTCTCACATGGGGCTCGTAGTCTTAATCTCCATTTTACAGATGAGGAAACTGAGGCACAGAGAAGTGACTTCCCCAAGGCCACACAGCAGACAAGTGGCAGAGGCGGGATTAGAACCCACAACCTTCTGACTCCCAGGCCCTTGCTCGTTCCACTATGCCATGCTGCTTCCCAGCAGTCTGAGAGCCAGGTGTAACCCACGCTGCCAGGGTAACACCTGGCATTCTCAAACTACCATAGGTATTTTAGGCCCAAGGATTTGACCGCGATTCCCGGCGAGAGAAAAAGAAGACACAGCCCCTTGTCTGCTGTGTGACCCTGGGCAAGTCACTCAACTTCCCTGCGCCTCAGTCACCTCTCGTACGACAAGGACTGTGTCCAACATAATTATCCTGTATCTACCCCAGCGCTTAGTACAGTGTCTGGCACATTGTAAGCACTTAACAAATACCATAAAAAAACCACACGGACACCAGCTCGGTCCAAATACTTACACATGGAAAGAGCCCGGGCTTTGGAGTCACATGGGCGGTGGCTAGCGAGTGGAAGGCGATCTGCTACACGTCAGAACTCACTCATGCTGGGCAGCAGCGGCGCGGGAGAGGGTCGAGGGCGGAGATTCGAGTTTACTGCATGGCAGGCGGCAGTGGTAAACCGCTTCCGGAGTTTTACCGAGAAAACTCTATGGCTCCACTACCAGAATGATTGCAGATGGAGAGCGAGCGGGGCGTTCTGGGAGAGATATGTCCGTGGTGTCGCTATGGGTCGGAAACGACTCGACGGCATAAGACAAAATACTACTAGAATGTTGGTATTTGTTAAGCGCTTACTATGTGCAGAGCACTGCTCTAAGCGCTGGGGTAGACACAGGGGAATCGGGTTGTCCCACGTGGGGCTCACAGTCTTAATCCCCATTTTACAGATGAGGGAACTGAGGCCCAGAGAAGTTAAGTGACTTGCCCACAGTCACACAGCTGACAAGTGGCAGAGCTGGGATTCGAACTCATGAGCCCTGACTCCAAAGCCCGTGCTCTTTCCACTGCGCCACGCTGCTTCTCAATATATTATAGGTCCTTCAAAATGTGTTATGTGTGTCCTTTATGGGTTAATGATCCTATATACGTGCTAGTTTTATGGGGGCCATTTCATAGATCTGTACAATATGCTAATCAGGAAAACACCACACATTTGGTTTCTATAAACTTAGGTTTTATGCCTTGCACTTTATAAAGCACTTCTGGGTTCACACCAGGATCCTGCCTCTTTCGGTCAATCAGTCAGGGTATTTATTGAGCACTTAATGCGTGCAGAGCACTGAACTAAACACTTGGGAAAGTATAATACAATAGAGTTGGTAGACTTCTTCCCTGTCCACAAGGAGCTTACAGTCCACAGGGGATGACTGGACAATAACAGATAGGGGAAATAGTGGAATATAAGGATATGGACATAAGTGCAGTGGGGCTGGGGTGAGTATCCAAGTGCTTAAGATAGACGCTCAAGTGCATAGTCGATGCTGAGTGGAGGGCAGATGGCCACACTTCTCCCATTGACTGACTACCGCCCCCCCCCAAGTCCTAAGCCTGCTGCTGTTGCCCCGAGGAGTGGTTGTGCTTTAAAGTCACCCAATCCTTTTGGATCTCCAGATTCAAAATGCCCAAAAGAACAAAGTCCAGTGGATCCTGAAGATCGACGATGTCAAGCTGAAGGAAGAAAACCTTAGAATCAAGTAGGTTGGTTGTTGGGCGCCGACCCACCCTCCCACTTGCCCACGGAATCACTTCCTCCGAGAGGCAGGACCCCCAGGGCTCGAGGGAAAGGGAGGGATGGCTGTGTTGGGGGGAATGGGACCCAAAAGCCTCCGTGCCCTGCCCTGGCCCGCGTGAGCCCTAGAGCTGACCCGGGGAGCTGACCTAACGAACTTACCTCAAAGCAATAACTGGTTCCAAAATGCTACGGGAGGGCAGAGCAAGGGAAATGATAAAGATGGGAAGCTTTAGCAAGGGACTCAAGGAACAGAGTGGCGTGAGAGTGATTTCCCCTGACCATATAAACCCTGGTGCCCGGCATGATGTTCAAGGCACATGTCCATCAGGGGTGCAGAACAAGCCGTGAAGATCCCCCTGACAGCCCCTGTTGCTGCAGCTGTAGTTGGGCTTGAAACAAGGAAGGGACTATCCCCAAGGAGATAAACTGGTATAAATTTCTCAGGAAGAGTGAAAATGTCTTCTTTCCTGGAAGTCTAAAAGAAAAGGTTCGGCAGGCACCCACGCCAGATGGCTCAGCTGTTCCTCTGCCCAGAGACAGGGGCCAGGACAAGGTCCCTTCCTGCTCTGAAATTCTGAGAGTTTGAAATGATCTTTCTTTCTCCTAAAACAGATTTGACAATGAACGAGCCATGTGCCTGTCAGTAGAGGGTGATATCCAGAAGTGGACCAAAGCCATCGACGACCTGACCCTAATGAAGGCCAGACTGGAAATGCAGGTGGAAAACTTGCTTAAGGAGAGGGTTGTACTGAAGAAGAATTATCAGGAGGTGAGGGGCAATGGGGGACTCTTTCAGGCCTTTCTCTGTCTGAGCCCTGGGGTCAAACATGGGGTAGAAGACTTAACCCTGGGAACCGGCGGCCCTTCTGTCTGGTGGATCCTTCGGGAAAGCCGACTGGCCACCATTTTGGGAAGTCTCACGGCCTTAACCCAGTCTCTTGAAAGATGGGACGATCCTCCAGGCCAGGGTTAACCTTGATCCTCTCTCTCCTAGGAAGCCAATAACCTGCGCAAGCATCTGGGGGCTACCATCAATGTGAAATTGGATGCAGCTCCCGGCCCAGACCTCGGGGCCATCATAAATGAGATGAGGGAGAAGTACGAAAAACTGGCAGAGAAAAACATTAAGGAGGCCAAGTGGCGCTTGGAGAAGCTGGTACCACCCTACTTTCAAATCCCGGGGGGCGGTGTGGCATGGAAGGGCCCATCCTGCGCTCAGGGCTCGGAAGATTCCACTCCCTTCTTTTGGGTTTCAGATGATTGAGTTGGAGAAGCAGGTCGTCGACAACGATAAAGAACTGGAGGTCAACATGATCAAACTCAAGGAGCTGAGACACAAGCGGCAGAACCTGGGGATCGAGCTCCAGTCCCAGCTGTGTCAGGTGAAGACTTTCCCCCATTCTCTCTGCACCCCTTCTCCCCGGACCCACCCCGGGCTCCACCCTAACTGTAGTGGGAGTGTTCTTCGAAGTAGCCAGAAGGAGGAAAGCACCATGGCCTGGACATCAGAGAACCCGGGTTCTAATCCCGGCTCTGCCATTTGTCCGCTGTGTGACTTTGAGCAGATTGCTTTATTTTGCTGTTTCTCAGTTATCTCACCTGTAAAATGGGAATTAAATCCTCCTCTGTCCGACTTGGGCTGGGAGTCCCATATGGGGACAGGGCCTGGGTCCAAACTAATTATCTTGTAGCTACCCCAGGGCTTAGTACAGTGCCTAGTACACAGTGAGCGCTTAAATACCATAAAAAAAGAGACAATCCTCTCCCCTGTTCTTCCACAAAATGGGCCCTTGGGTGTGTACCGGGCTCTAAAGATTTGTGTTTGCCACGGTTGGTTGCAGAAAAAATCACTGGAGGCCATCCTGGGGCGGCCCAAGACCCACTGTGAGCCCGAGCTGGCCTTGATCCAGGAAAAGCTCAGCATTTTCAAGGCCCAGCTGATCCAGATCCGTTCAGAATCAGAGAGGCAGAAAGATGAGTTCAAGATTCTTCTTGACATCAAGATCCGGCTGGAGAAGGAGATTACTACTTACCGCAGCCTCCTAGAGAGAGGGGCCGTGGGGTAAGTCGGTTCACCTGGGCTGCCTTCTGAACGCTGATGTCTTCGAATTGGCCGTAAGGGACTGTCAATCAGTCGATCGATAGGATTTGTTGAGAGCTTACAGTGTGCAGCCACTGTAGTAAGCGCTTGGGAAAGTACAGTACAGATGATTTGGTAGACGTAATCCCTGCCCTTAAAGGAGTTTACAGTCCACTGGGGGAAAAAAATATTGAAACAAATTACGGACAGGGGATACAGTGGAGTATAAGAAATGTATGTTTACGTAAGTATGTGGGACTGTTGTATCTGTTGCCTAACGAGGAGACCTAAAGGGGTGTTAATTATGCTCCTGGGCCCTGGGAGAGGTAGAAACTGGGGGATTCCAACTAGCTGGAGCGGGGTGTTCTTGGAGAAACCAGTAGCCTCTCCTTCAGAATTGCCAGCCCTTTCTAAAACATGGCAGGAAAGAAGGACATTCCTTCTTCTAGAAGTCAGGGGTCCAGAAAGCTGTCCCGGCTCAGCCACTGCGCCTCCGTTTCCTCGGCTCCTAAAAGGGGCCTGATGCCCCTTTTCCTGAGTGGGACAGTTTGGTTATCTTACATCTACCCCAGTTCTTAGCACAGAGCTTGGCACATAACAAGCATGTAATACCGTCATTATTCGGTGATTATTATTATTTGCATTTTCATCATCGTTACCGTTGATGGTTACCAACGCCACTACCAGCCGCCTTCCCTGTGTCACAGTGGTGGCAGAAAGCCGGCGGTGATGAATACAGTTAATTCGGATTGTTCGATGTTTTCCTTTTTCCAAATACCTCACCTGAATGCTCTCACTTTTTGTCATCACGCTTCTGTGAGGAAGGGAGAAGCAGGTAATAATTTCCCCACTTTTTGGAAGAGGAAACTGAGACGGAGAGAGGTTTATTTATTGGGCTCCGGTTACGAAGCGGACCGGGACCGAGGTTGGGCAGATCCCAGTTCTCTCTGACTCTCAGATCAAAGGTTTTTCGGCCACTGAGGACTTGATCGTAAAGGACCCAGTGAATACGGCAACCTCAATGGGGACCGTAAGAAGAAAGGCAAGAAAGAATCCCCACGATTCGATCTCGCTGCTGCCACAAATGAATTGCTTCCAGTCAGAATTAGAAAAGTAGGGTGAAACGGTCCCATTTTGAAACTGTGGAATAGGCCGGGTATTTTCCAGGCAGATGCTAAGTTCTCTAACACACCAGGAAGGGACTGTCGGGTGAAATACTGCCTTTTTTTTTTTTACAAAATCCACCGCAAAGCTTTTAAAACTTGGCTTCGTAAGCATCACTAAATTGGCATTATCTTCTCATCTTGTAATCATCTCCCACTCCAAATGACACGGAGCCGTGGTGTGCTTCCCAAAGTGAAGGGGCAAAACGGAATCCCTCAACCACATATCTTGTCTTTCCTTGTCTTACGCTGTCGAGTTGTCTCCGACCCACAGCGACTCCGTGGACACATCTCTCCCAGAAGGCCCCCGTCTCCACCTGCAATCGTTCTGGTAGTGTACCCACCGAGTTTTCTTGGTAAAAATACAGAAGTGGTTTACCGTTGCCTTCTTCCCTGCAGTAAACCTGAGCCTCTGATTCCCCTCCCCGGCCCTCGTGACCCGCCCAGGTGAGTTTTGACGTAGCAGACTGCCTTCTGCCTTCTCCCAGCCACTGTCTAAGCTTAGAAGGGACTGGGTATGCCTCTCTTTGCCTCTCCCTCCCATAGGCCAGACTGAAAGAGTACTGAAAACTCTCCGGGTGCCATCAGAGAAGCAGCGTGGCTCAGTGGAAAGAGCCCGGGCTTTGGAGTCCGAGGTCATGGGTTCGAATCCCGGCTCGGCCACTTGTCAGCTGTGTGACTGGGCGCGAGTCACTTCACTTCTCTGGGCCTCAGTTCCCTCATCTGTAAAATGGGGGTTAAGACTGTGAGCCCCACATGGGACAACCTGATTACCCCGTATCTACCCCAGCGCTTAGAACAGTGCTCTGCACATAGTAAGCGCTTAACAAATACCAACATTATTATCCTGAGAGGGGCATCCATGTGTCACTGAACACAAAATAATACCTCCAGGGCATGGGGCCGGTGGTTTCTCCTCTCTTTCTCCTGCCTCTACGTCTCTGTCTCTCCTACTCCCTCTTCCTTCACCCTCTCTTCTCCCTTTTCTCCATTTCCCTCTCTGTCTCTCTGCAATAGGAGTAACTTACTGACTCTGTTTCTTTGCATTTTCTGTAATTACAGAGAAGGGAAAACTCCGAAAGTTCCTGGGGAGGAAAGAGGTAAATCAGTCGATCGATGGTATCGTTTGAGTACTTAGGCGTGTAGAGCACTGAACTAAACACTTGGGAAAAATCCAACCCAAGAGAACTGGTACACACATTCCCTGCCCATAAGGAGTTTACAGTCTAAAGGGGGAGACAGACAGAAGTGGGGCGCATCAGGGAGTCCCAGCGGCCACAGGGAAGAATCCAGGAATCCCTGTTTGGTCTGGGTCACCCCGGAACTGACCGAGCCAATCCAAACACTAAGCAGAGAGCAGAGCTGCAAGTAGAAACGGGAAGCAGCACGGCTCAGTGGAAAGAGCCTGGGCTTCGGAGTCAGAGGTCATGGGTTCGACTCCCGGCTCTGCCACTCGTCAGCTGTGTGACTGTGGGCGAGTCGCTTCACTTCTCTGGGCCTCAGTTCCCTCATCTGGAAAATGGGGATTAACCGTGAGCCTCACGTGGGACGACCTGATGACCCTGTATCTACCCCAGCGCTTAGAACAGTGCTCTGCACGGAGTAAAGCGCTTAACAGATACCAATATTATTATTCCAAGCAGGAACTTGGGGCTAGACCAAGGAACTTAAAGGCCTTTCTGAGAAGTCTAGGCACTGCACGGGAGGAGGGAGAAGCCAGTTGTTTCGAACTGGGGCAGCAGAGGAGACACCATGACCTCTGCAGCACACTGTGGATGAGGGAAACCCCAGAGGCTTCTGGGCCAAAAAAGCGGGACCAGCAGGAGCGCGGGCCGGTTTTCTCCCATCCCCCATCCGGACTGGCCCCAGCGGTCCCTATCTGTAGCCGTTCTGACCCAGTTGGGGAGCTGACAGTGCTACTGGTAGTTTAGAGAAGCAGCGTGGCTCAGTGGAAAGAGCCCGGGCTTGGGAGTCGCAGGTCATGAGTTCTAATTCCGGCTCTGCCACTTGTCAGGCTGTGTGACTGTGGGCGAGTCACTTCACTTCTCTGTGCCACAGTGACCTCATCTGGAAAATGGGGATGAAGACTGTGAGCCTCACGTGGGACAACCCGATTACCCTGTATCTCCCCCCAGCGCTTAGAACAGTGCTCTGCACATAGTAAGCGCTTAACGAATACCAACATTATTATTATTATTATCCTGCTGCCCGGCACAGTGCATGACTCGAGCCATGTTAGGGTCAAGTCATGGTCATGGGTTTGAATCCCGGCTCTGCCACTTGTCAGTTGTGTGACCGTGGGCAAGTCACTTCGCTTCTCTGTGCCTCAGTTCCCTCATCTGTAAAATGGGGATTAAGACTGTGAGCCTCATGTGGGACAACCTGATTCCCCTGTGTCTACCCCAGCGCTTAGAACAGTGCTCTGCACATAGTAAGCGCTTAATAAATACCAACATTATCAAGTCCACTCCTTGGCACACATGCCAGTGAAGGGCAGCCCAGCTCCAGGCCTCCAGAAAAACAAAACAAAAAACCTAAAAACAACCATCTCCTTGAAATCACTCACCTGGAACAGGGACACGCACGTATTCTTTTACCGGCGCAGTGTCGCAGACTGTTCTGCCTTTCTTATTCCCGGGGTGGAGGAGGCTCAGAGCCTGGGAGCCCCCAGAAGCAAAAACCTGCCCAGCCCGGATTTTCCCGAGCCTCTAGAGCTCGACACGATCCCTCCGATGCCAACCAGAGGCAGGTTCTCTGATGGACGTCGAGTTGAGGACTAGATCACCCCCAGCAAACCGGCAGAGATCCCACCCATTCCTTCATTCGATCGTTATCTAGTGACTGCCCGCTGTGCGCAGAGTAAGCTTGGGAGAGTACAACAATAAACAGACGCATTCCCTGCCCAAGAGTTTACAGTCGAAAAGGGGAGACAGATATGAACAGAAATGAATAAATTACAGATATGTGCAAAGTACCGTGGGGCTGGGAGCGGGGATGAATGAAGGGAGCAAGGCAAGGTGATGCAGAAGGAAGGGGGCGAAGAGGAAAGGAGGGTTTAGGCAGGGAAGGCCTTTTGGAAGAGATGTGCCTTGCTTTGAGCCTTTAATAAGGCTTCGAAGGGGAAGAGTGATTGTCCATCAGACAGGAGGAGGGAGGGTATTCCGGGCCAGAGGCCGTACGTGGCCGGGAGGTCGGCAGCGAGACAGATGAGATCGAGGTGCAGTGAGAAGGTTAGAATTAGCCTTGTCCTGGCCATTCTCAATGAACAGCAACCAATCAATCAATCACATTTACTGAGTGCTTACTGTGGGGAGAACACTTTATACTAAGCATTAGGGAAAGGATAATATTACAGAGTCGGTAGATTCATTCCCTGCACGGAGAGCTTATGGTCTAAGCAGCGTGGCTTAATGGATAGATCTTGCATCTGGGAGCCAGAAAAAAATAATAGTAAAAATGGTATTTGTTAAGCACGTCCTATGTGCCAAGCACTGTTCTAAGGCCTGGGGTACACACAAGGCAGTCAGGTTGTCCCACGTGCGGTTCACAGTCTTCATCCCCATTTTATAGATGAGGAAACTGAGGCACAGAGAAGTTAGGTGGCCTGCCCAAGGTCCCACAGCAGTCAGGTGGCGGAGTCAGGATGAGAAACCACATCCTCTGACTCCCAAACACGTGTTCTTTCCACTAAGCCACGCTGCAGGACCTGGGTTCTATTCCTGGCTCTGTCGCTTACTGTTTGACCTCTGGCAGGACATGTAACTTTTCTGGGCCTCAGTTTCCTCAACTGTAAAATGGGGATTCAATACTGGCTCTCTCTCCTACTTGACTGTGAGCCCCATGTGGGTTAAGGACCGAATCCAGCTGGGTTAACTGGTATCTACTCCAGTCCTAAGAAGAGTGCTTGACAGGTAGTAAGCACTTAACAAATATCACCAAAAAAAAATATCGAATAGATCACGGGCCTGGGATTCAGAAGGTCATGAGTTCTAATCCTGGTTCTGCCACGTGTCTGCTGTGTGGCCTTGGGCAAGCCACTTGACTTCTCTGTGCCTCAGTTACCTCATCTGTAAAATGGGGATGAAGACTGTGAGCCCTCTGCGAGAGAGGAACCGTAATCAACCCGATTTGCTTATATCCACCCAAGCACTTAGTACAGTGCCTGGCACATACTAAATGCTTAACAAATACCATAATTATTATTATCTACTCCAAGGGGATGGTGGATCATTCTTTCCTCAACCCTGCATACATTCACAGAGAGGAGACGCCAGGTCATTAAAGACGGCAATATAAGAGCAGAGAGCAAGCCTCGATCACACACAGTGAAATTTCAAATCTATCTGCCTTTCTGATCCTCAGAAGCGAAGAAAATCCGGAAGATCAGGATGGTGGTCGAAGAAATGGTGGGTGGGAAGGTTGTCTCGTCTGAGAGCAAGGAGATGGAAGAGATTCTGAAGAGGGAACAAAAGATTCCCTTTCGCACCCCCATAGAAAACCGTGGATTCCTTAAGCTTTAAGTCCCTTATCCTGGGAGACAAAATAATGCAACTTCTCTCCCTTCCTTCTTTCTGCTGTCTTAGACTGTGAGCTTTCTGTGGGCCAGGGAATGACTCTAACATAAAGTCCTACTTTTCGCCAAATTTTAGTGCCCTCCCTTCAGCAGATGCTAAGATACCAGATGAAACGTGAAGATCACCGCGGGCAGGGAACGTGTTTACCGATTCTGTTAATTTTGTACTCTCCCAAGTGCTTACCTACTAAGTGCTCAATAAATACCATTGAGTGATTGATTGAATGAAGTGAACCTCCAAAGCGTCTCGATCGGTTCATGTCTCGGAGGAGCTGCGATCTCACCTGGCCCCTCTTTACACCCGGGAGGGGAAAGGTAGTGCTAAAGAGAGGGAGAAAGGCCGTGGAGATTTCCAGGGCTCAATTCTGGAGCCTCTGGAACGGTCAGTAAGCCCAGCTCCTCTAGTACTAGCAGTCTATAGTGCCTCCCCTTTAGATCCAGCAAGTCCACGACCTCGGAACCTCTGCGTCTGGGAGTCTATACTTTCTGCCCTCCGAGTCCTGGCCGTCTTTAACCCCTGCTCTTCTGGCCCTGGCAGTCCAACACCCTAGCAGGATTTTGGTCCTGGGTCATAATGACAATAATAATAGCGCTCATTCCAAATCGGCGGACAACTAAAATACAAAATTACGTAATCACTCAAGCCCTGGCCACTCACTGCAAACTACGGGAAGCAGGGTGGTCCGGTGGAAAGAGTATGGGTCGGGAGGCAAAGGACGTGGGTTCTAATCCTGGCTCTGCCCTTTGTCTGCTATGTGACCTTGGGCAAGTCACTTAATTTCTCTGGCCTCAGTTCCCTCATCTGCCAAATGGGGATAAAGACTGTGAGCCCCATGTGGGAGAGGGACTGTGTCCAACCTGATTATCTTGTATCTACTCCAGTGCTTGGCCATAGTGAGTGCTGAACAAATACCACAATTATTATTATTATTATTATTATTTAATTAAGCCCTGCATTAAAGCCACCTGAAATATTCAGATCCCCGGAGTTCAGCTCCACGGGGCTGGCCATGGACACTCACAATTCCCTCCCCCAGATGACCAATTCATCTCCCCCTCTACAGAGGATAAATGTCTCAGGGTGCAGTCAGCGGTTAGCATTTTTAGGTGACCCATCATCACCAACATCATTGACTGAGAACTTACTGCAGGTGTGGTGCCAAACTAAGCACTTGGCAATAATAATAATAATACAAGTAATAATAATAATACTATTTGTGGCATTCATTAAGCACTTACTATGTGTCAGGCACCGTATTAAGTGTTGGGAGGAGTACAAGCAAATCCCACATGGGGCTCACAGTTCTCAATCCCCACTTTACTGATGAGGTAACTGAGGCCCCTAAAAGTGAAGTGATATGCCCGAGGACACACAGCAGACAAGTGGTGGAGACAGGATTAGAACCCAAGTCCTTCTGACTCCCAGACACGTGCTGTTTTCCACTATGCCAGACTGACCCTTACGGTCTAATGCAGTTTACAGGTCCTGCAGAGAAGGCAGCGTGGTCTAGTGGATAGAGCGCGGGCCTGGGCGTCAGAAGTCATTCATTCATTCATTCAATAGTATTTATTGAGCGCTTACTATGTGCAGAGCACTGTACTAAGCGCTTGGGATGAACAAGTCGGCAACAGATAGAGACAGTCCCTGCCGTTTGACGGGCTTACAGTCTAATCGGGGGAGACGGACAGACGAGAACAATGGCACTAAACAGCGTCAAGGGGAAGAACATCTCGTAAAAACCGATGGCGACTAAATAGAATCGAGGCGATGTACAATTCATTAACAAAATAAATAGGGTAACGAAAATATATACAGTTGAGCGGACGAGTACGGTGCTGTGGGGATGGGAAGGGAGAGGTGGAGGAGCAGAGGGAAAAGGGGAAAATGAGGCTTTAGCTGCGGAGAGGTAAAGGGGGGATGGCAGAGGGAGTAGAGGGGGAAGAGGAGCTCAGTCTGGGAAGGCCTCTTGGAGGAGGTGATTTTTAAGTAAGGTTTTGAAGAGGGAAAGAGAATCAGTTTGGCGGAGGTGAGGAGGGAGGGCGTTCCAGGACCGTGGGAGGACGTGACCCAGGGGTCGACGGCGGGATAGGCGAGACCGAGGGACGGCGAGGAGGTGGGCGGCGGAGGAGCGGAGCGTGCGGGGTGGGCGGTAGAAAGAGAGAAGGGAGGAGAGGTAGGAAGGGGCAAGGTGATGGAGAGCCTTGAAGCCTAGAGTGAGGAGTTTTTGTTTGGAGCGGAGGTCGATAGGCAACCACTGGAGTTGTTTAAGAAGGGGAGTGACACGCCCAGATCGTTTCTGCAGGAAGATGATCCGGGCAGCGGAGTGAAGAATAGACCGGAGCGGGGCGAGAGAGGAGGAAGGGAGGTCAGAGAGAAGGCCGACACAGTAGTCTAGCCGGGATATAACGAGAGCCCGTAATAGTAAAGTAGCCGTCTGGGTGGAGAGGAAAGGGCGGATCTTGGCGATATTGTAGAGGTGAAACCGGCAGGTCTTGGTAACGGATAGGATGTGTGGGGTGAACGAGAGGGACGAGTCAAGGATGACACCGAGATTGCGGGCCTGCGGGACGGGAAGGATGGTCCTGAGTTCTAATAACGGCTCTGCCATCTGTCAACTGTGTGATCTTGGGCGGGTTACTTAACTTCTCTGTGCCTCAGTTACCTCATCTGCAAAACGGGAGATTAAGACCGTGAGCCCCACTTGAGACGTGAACTGTGTCCTTCAACCTGATTAGCTTGTATCTACCCCACTGCTTATTAAGGTGGCCGACACCTAGCAAGCACTTAACAGAAACCATAACCATAAAATTATTGCTGATATACGTACATTACCTCCATGCTGGGGGGACTCTCCATCTCTGGAAAATGCCCTGCTAAAATACCCAACATTTCAAAAGACGAAATCCATTAGACCTATTCCAGGGTAATGTTGTCCTCCTGCCTTTCTTCCTGTCTTGATTCTACCTGAGATGCTTCCAGGTTAACTTCTCCCGGAGCTCCGCCCCAGATCATAGATCAATCCTCTCCGCACAAGGGTTTGAGCCCACAGGGAGGAGGGAGTAGTTTGTCCGGACAGAAATACCACCGTGCCGGAAACACTCCTGCTGCCGGCCTCCTCCCCATCCTAGACAAACCCCAGAAGACCAGGATTTTCACCCCAACTTCACTCCACTACCTAGAGCCAAATGTCTCTCCGGTCCCTCGGCAAAAGCAAGCCATGGAAATCTTGAAAGGGAAACCCGTTGGACGTTTAGAACTCTGCCGGGCCCAGTACGCGCCTGTACCGGGTGACCCCGACAGCAATTTAATAAAAAGTTTCCTGATCCCTCCTGCTTCTTAATGGGATTGATGAGTCAGGTCTCCTCAGCAAGCCAGGGAAGGGAAAATACTAGGATTGGGAAAGAGTAGGTTGGACTGAAGTTCACATGAGGCAAGCACTGTGGGAATTTGTCCTTGGGTGAGATTCCCGACTGGCCCAGGAGTCTCACGTGAATGGCTTCTGCTGTCTGAGGGTACTGAGCAAAGGTCCGCAACAGGGGTGCAATTTCCATAAAAGATGTTCGTGTGGATTGCAAATACGTGTGGGCGTCCTATCAAATCTGGGGAAACAGCATTTCCTAGTGGGGAGAGCACAGGCCTGAGAATTAGAAGAACCTGGGTTCTAAGTCCGGCTCCGCCGCTCGTCTGCTGTGTGAGCTTGGGTAAGTCCCTTGACTTCTCTGCGCCTCAGTTACCGTATCTGAAAAATGGGGATTAAGACTGTGAGCCTCACGTGGGACGTGGATTGTGTCCAACCTTGTTACCTTGTTTCTACCCCAGAGCTCAAAACAGTGCCTAGAACATAGTAAGTGCTTAACGAATACCATTAAAAAATGTCCACTAATCCCTAGTAGAAGCTGTTGAACTATGACCCAAAATGGTGCCATATCCTCTTTGATCGCTATCTGCCAGTCACATGACAACCTGCACCAGCCTGGTACCTGTCCCTCAGTCCTCCCACATGCCAGACTCCACGTCCCCCTCCACCCACACAGCCCCTCCCAGATACGGAACACCCCCGGTCCACTCCAGAAGAACTGCAAATGGAGATTCCCAGCAGATGGACCATTTCTCCCATGCACAGGCTCTCCCCGACAAGGAGCACCCGACAATTTTCTCCAGAAAAACCACACACGCGCATGTCCCCGGCAGGCGATCTGGTCCTTGTGCCCCAGGGACTCCTTCCTCCCTACCCTCGCCTGTGAGGATCAGCTAGGAAGCAAGTCAGTCAGTCGATCATATTTATTGAGCACTTACCTTGTGCACAGCACTTTACTAAGAGCTTGGGAGAGTACAGTATAACCAAATGATAGACACATTCCCTGCCGACGATGAGCTTAAAGACTAGAGGGGGAGCCAGACATTAATATAAAAGAATATGTTCTATGGGGCTGCGAGGGGGGATGAATAAAAGGAGCAAGTCAGGGTGACGCAAAAGTTGTGGAAGAGAGGAAAGGAGGGGTCAGTCAGGGAAGGTCTCTTGGAAGAGATAAGGTTTCGAAGTGGATGAGAGTACTCGACTGTCAGATATGAAGAGGGAGAACATTCCAGGCCAGAGGCAGGCCTCGGGCGAGAGGTCGGTGGCAAAATAGATGAGATCGAGGTACGGTACGTTAGCATCAGAGGAGCAAGATGAATGGACTGAGTTATTTTGGAGAGTAGCAAGGTGAGGCAGGAGAGGACAAGGTGACTGAGTGCTTCGAGCCGACGGTAAGAAGTTTCTGTTTGATGTGGACTCGGATAGGCAACCACTGGAAGTTCTAGAGGAGTGGGGAGACATGGCCTGAATGTTTTTGTAGAAAAACGATCAGGGGAGCAGAGTGAAGTTACGGACTAGAGTGGAGAGAGACAGGCGGCATGAAGGTCAACAAGGAGGCCGATACGGTAATCGAGGTGAGATAGGATAAATGTCTGCATTAACATGGTAACAGTCTGTATGGAGAGGAAAGGGCAGATTTTACTGATGTCTCCAAACCAACAGGATTTAGTGATGGATTGAATATGTGGGCTGAATAAGAGAGAGGTTATGGAACAGAATAAGCGCTTAACGAACACCATCGTTATGGAAGGCAGCATGGTGTAGTGGCTAGAGCACGGGCCTGGGAGTCAGAGATCATGGGTTCTAATCCTGGCTCCACCACTTGCCTGCTGTGTGGCCTTGGGCAAGTCAATTCATTTCTCTGTGTCTCAGTTACCTCATCTGCAAAATGGGGATTAAGACTGTGAGCCCCATGGGGGACAGGAACTGGGTCCAACTTGATTACTTTGTATCTACCCCAGTGCTTAGAACAGTGCTTGGCACATAGTAAGTGCTTAACAAGTACCATAACGATAATAATATTAATAATCTGGGAGACTCCAGTGTGTGAGATCCTAAGAGATAATTCTGCGCTCTGGACCCATGGGGAGGCCCTAATAAAGAGAAAAGAGGTTCCTACCTCTGGGCCAAACTTTGCCCAATTTAATCAATCAGTGATATTTACTGACGACTTACAGTGTGCCCCGTACTAAGCAAGCGAGAGTTCAGTATAACAGAGTTGGTATACACATGGCCTTCCCCCAGGGAAGATATAGCCTTAGAGGGAGCCTATAAGATTCTTGAGAATCTCTCGATTCTGAAATAAAAACCAGAGATGACAGAGATGTCCAAATAAAGACTGGAAAAAAAACGCATCCAAATGTATTTTCAGAGTGCTGCCCCAGCACTGTTTCACGGTGTTGGGCAGAAAACTCTCTGGAGATCCCAAATGGGGTTGGAGTAAGTAGTGGATTCTGGAGCTCCGGTTAATACATCAGTTAATCGATGTTACTTATTGAGTGCTTATTGTATGCCCAGCACTCAACTAGTCACTTGGGAGTGGACAATATAAGAGAGCTGGTAATCGCGTCCCCTGGGAATAAGGAGATTACAGGCTAGAGGATCCCTTGTTATCTGCTTTTTCTAATCCCCAGACTTTAACGGCTTCCTAACATCATATTCTCTCCTATGAATCGACACCTTAACGGTGGCAGGAGAGCTAGCATATGCCAATGGAGTTTCGAACTATGCCACTGAGAGATACTCTCTCGTCAGTTACTCATAAGGGAAAGGTCTAAGGTGAAGTGTCAGACAAAGTTGTTTCACCTATGCTGGGCAGCAGAGGCGTGGGAAAGAGTCAAAGGCAGTTGATTAAGCGATCAAAATGTTGATAAAAGGCAACGGTAGGGACTGGAGATCTTTACTGTGTAGAAGAGGCCAGTGGTAAACCACTTGCGTATTTTTTAACCAAGAAAACTCTATGGATACACATACCTGAATGACCACGGATGGCAGAAGATTAGGACGTCCTGGAGAAGGCGTATCCCGTGAAGTTGCTAGGAAGCGGGGATGACGACGGCATTTGAGCACTGCTTCTCGTGGCGCTGAGCCACGAGAAGCAGCGTGGCTCAGTGGAAAGAGCCTGGGCTTCGGAGTCAGAGGCCATGGGTTCGACTCCCGGCTCTGCCACTTGTCAGCTGTGTGACTGTGGGCGAGTCACTTCACTTCTCTGTGCTTCAGTTCCCTCATCTGTAAAATGAGGATTAACTCTGAGCCTCACGTGGGACAACCTGATGACCCTGAATCTACCCCAGCGCTTAGAACGGTGCTCTGCACATAGTAAGCGCTTAACAAATATCAACATCATTATTATTATTATTATTTGATGATGATGAGGATGAACATCATAATGGCTCTGTTCCTTAAATAATAATAATAATTTCATCTATTATTCTATTATTATTATTTTTTTGCAATTGCTTACTCTATGCCAGGCACTTGCTAAGTGCTGGAGTAGATACCATACAGTCAGATCAAATGCAGTCCCTAACCTCCATGGGGTTCATAGTGTAAACTGGAGGGAGAACAGGTACTTAATCCCCGTTTTCCTCTGCTCTGGCCCAAAGAAGGACTCTCCGTGATGCCACAGTTTCAATCTTCTTTTAAAGATAGACTAGCCACTCCATAGGCAGCACCAGGGTCACCGTTTGAAGAATAACTCGGAACATAGAGCTGGTCCCCTCGCTCCCGGTTGGCGGGGAGGGGGTGATCTGTTCATTGACCTGCCCAACCTGACACAGCACGCAAGTGGCCGAGCCGGTATTAGAACCCAGGTCCTCTGGCTCCCAGGTCCGTGTGTTTATCCTCTAGGCCACGCTGCTTTCTGCAGGCACGATCCCGAACAACCAACAGGAAAAACTGATCCATGAAGCCAGCCCCACCTAATCTCCCTCCACTAGTGAACTGATCATCCCAAAAAGAAAGGCCCAAAAAGGAAGATCACTACAGGGTGG
Organism: Ornithorhynchus anatinus; assembly: GCF_004115215.2. Classification (NCBI taxonomy): domain Eukaryota; kingdom Metazoa; phylum Chordata; class Mammalia; order Monotremata; family Ornithorhynchidae; genus Ornithorhynchus; species Ornithorhynchus anatinus. Next base: position 14,260,276 of record NC_041738.1, on the reverse strand, counting down.
GATGACACAAAGAAGGTTCTATCCCAGTAGGCCACCATATCACCGAAACCAGGAACGGAGGAAAGGGAGAAGTGAAATCAACCGTGAGGGAAAAGAGAGAGGTCCTGGGAATGAACCCATTTTTCTTTGCTCCATGGAAGATGAAATTCATCATGACAGCTTAACTCTACTCCACCCAAATCTCTTATCTGTGCATTCAATCCCCAGAGGAACCCTAGCTTCTACCCCAGTGAACATTTCATATTGGGAGAAATCATCAAATTCAGCCCGAAAGATGCCGAGCTGGCAGAGAAAGGGCATTCGGTGACGAGAAGATGTGGACGCGCCAAGGAAGACGCCCACTTCCTCAGGTAGATAAAGGGTAAGCCCAGCGGGAGCCTTCTTAGAACCATTAAATTTCCAATCGCTTCGGGGAGGGCGTTCTTGGCTAAAAATGACATCTCTCTCGGAAAACAGCTCTGGCGTCTGCCAGCGGGTTTCCTCCCGCGGCGGAGTGGGCAGTGGTTCCTTCCGAATGTCTACAGCCAATGGGGGAGGGGGCCACGGAGGCAGCTCTTTGGGATGTGGTGGGAGCTCAGGTGGAGGTTTCGCTCTGGCTTCTCTGTTCAATTCCAGTTCTAGCTGCGATGGCAACTTGGGTGGGGGTTTTGGAGGAGTGGGTGGTGCTTTTGGTGGAGGCCCGGGCAGGGGTTTTGGTGGGGGACCGAGTTACGGTTTTGGTGGAGGACTTGGGGGTGGTTTTAGAGGATTGGGAGGTGGTTCAGGAGGTGTCCCGGGAGGCAGCAGTGGGGGTCTTCTTTCTGGATCGGAGAAGGAAACCATGCAGAACCTGAATGACCGCTTGGCTTCCTACCTGGCCAAGGTTCACGCACTGGAGGAGGCCAACACAGAGCTGGAGGGGAAAATCCGAAACTGGTACGAAGCCCGAGGCCCTGGAGCTATTGCCTTGGGGACGGGCGGTGATTTCAGTAAATACGACCCGACGATCGAAGAACTTCGAAATAAGGTAGGAATACTGTGCGGTTTGGTATCACCGCCTTACCCGGCTGCCTCCATAATAATCTCTACCCGCAATCTGACGTGAATGAATTTTCGAAGCTTAAAGCCTCTCGCTAAATTGCTTTGAAAACATTTCATTCAGATTATTTCTGTGGCTTGTTCTAGCTATGGAGAGAAGCAGCGTGGCTTAGTGGAAAGAGCCCGGGCTTTGAAGTCAGAGGTCATGGGGCCGAATCCCGGCTCTGCCACTCGTCAGCTGTGTGACTGTGGGCGAGTCACTTCACTTCTCGGTGCCCCAGTAACCTCATCTGTAAAATGGGGATTAACTGTGTCCCTCACGTGGGACAACCTGATTACCCTGTATCTACCCCAGCGCTTAGAACAGTGCTCAGCACATCGTAAGCGCTTAACAAATACCAACATTATCATTATTATCACTTATTCTCAATAAAGCCAGTGGGGAAACTCCAGGGTGATGGAAAGCAACTTGTACGAAGCCACTCATGTAAATATCTTTACACTCTACTATTTTCCCTAACCATAATTTACTTTAGTAGTTGTCTCTGCTTGTAGACTGTAAACTCTTTGCGGGCAGGGATTCCGTCTACCTACTCTCTTGTATTGTACTTTCCTGAGTGGTTTGCTCTGCATACAGCAAGCCCTTGTTACATTGTTACATTAGAGAAGCAGCGTGGCTCAGTGGAAAGAGCACGGGCTGTGGAGTCAGAGGTCATGAGTTCAAATCCCGGCTCGGCCACTTGTCAGCTGTGTGACTGTGGGCAAGTCACTTAACTTCTCTGGGCCTCAGTTACCTCATCTGTAAAATGGGGATGAAGACTGTGAGCCCCCATGTGGGACAACCTGATTCCCCTGTGTCTACCCCAGCGCTTAGAACAGTGCTCGGCACATAGTAAGCGCTTAACAAATACCAACATTATTATTATTACATTGGTAGATAAGTGACTGAAATTGATTCTCATGAAATCAAACTGCATATACACTATTCTGCATCTGAAACAGAATTGTCGCTGTCTCGGTTTTCAAATTCCGTTTGCATGAGAATGCCTTAACTGTCTTCATTAATATCATTGTCCGTCTCCCCCTCTAGACTGTAAACTCATTATGGGAAGGGAATTATGATGATGATGATGATGGCGGTATTTGTTAAGCGCTGTTCTAAGCGCTGGGGTAGATACAGGGTAATCAGGTTGTCCCACGTGAGGCTCACAGTCTTCATCCCCATTTTACAGATGAGGGAACTGAGGCACAGAGAAGTGAAGTGGCTTGCCCACAGTCACACAGCTGACAGGTGGCAGAGTCGGGATTCGAACCCGTGACCTATGACTCCCAAACTGAGCCACGCTGCTCCTCTGTTATTTGTTGTACTGTATTTGTTGTACCGTATGTTGTACTGTACTCTCCCAAGCATTTAGTACAGTGCTCTGCCCATAGTAAATGTTCAATACATACCATTGATTGATTGATTGAGATGTTAATGCCGTTCGCATACAGTTTGCAAGCTAGCGCTTCACTCAGACAACCAGTCTTGCAACCTCAGATGCAGAATGACTCTCTGCACTGCTGCACTTTCTAGATCATTTCAGCTACGATCAAGAACGCCCAGATGGTCTTGCAGATCGACAATGCCCGGCTAGCAGCCGATGACTTCAGACTGAAGTGAGTAGCCCTGTCTCTTCAACCTAGGGGTTCTTGGGCACCTCCAACTCAACATATTCAAAACTGAATTATCTTCCTCATCAAACCACCCCTCCACCTAACGTTCTCATCACAGTTGACAGCAACACCAACCTCTCCATCGCTCAGGGCCATAACCTGGGCATAACCCTTAATCCCCCCTTCCCTTTAAACCCCTACATTTAGTCTCTTGCCAAATCCTGCCTTTTTTTCCTCCACGACATTTCCAGGCCCTGCCACTTCTTCTCCACCGCCCTGGTCCGGCTCCTTAATAATATCCCGAAGGAGCGTGGCTTAGCGGAAAGAACACTGGCTTGGGAGTCAGAGGTCGTGGGTTCTAATCATAGCTCCGCCACTTGTCAGCTGTGTGACTTTGGGCAAATCACTTAACTTCTCTGGGCCTCAGTTCCCTCATCTGTAAAATGGGAATTAAGACTGTGAGCCTCATGTGGGACAACCTGATTACCTTGTATCCGCCTCCCTCCCCCCCCCCCCCCAGCGCTTAGAACAGTGCCTTGGCACATAGTAAGTGCTTAACAAATACCATATTATTATAATTATCCCGGCTTGACTCCGCTTCAGCCTCCTCACTGACCTCCCTCCCTTCAGCCTCTTCCCTCTCCAGTCCATATATCGCTCTCCTGCCTGAATCATAATAATTATGTTGGTATTTGTTAAGCGCTTACTATGTGCAGAGCACCGTTCTAAGCGCTGGGGGAGATACAGGGTCATCAGGTTGCCCCACGTGAGGCTCACAGTTAATCCCCATTTTACAGACAAGGGAACTGAGGCCCAGAGAAGCCAAGTGACTTGCCCACAGTCACACAGCTAAGTGGCAGAGCCGAGAGTCGAACCCAGGACCTCTGACTGCCAAGCCCGGGCACTTTCCACTGAGCCACGCTGCTTCTCTGAATCATTTTACCGCAACACTGTTCTGAAGAGGTTTTCCTTCTACTCAGACCTTCAATGATTGTCCATTCCTTCCTGCATCAAGCAGAAAATCCTGACCACTGGCTCAACCATCTCTCTCCCAACGTATCCTCTCGTCTTCCTCTCCCTTCCTGCTTGAACCCTTGGCCCTCTCAAGCCAAGCGGTCACTGAGCTTCGTTCTTCTCTCTTCTGCCCCGAACTCTTGCTCATTCCTTCCCCACGGTCTGGAGCTCCCCCAGCCTCCATATCCAATAGGCCTCCGCTCTCCCCAACTTCAAAGCCCTTCTGAAATCACATCTTCTCAGATCAATCTCTACTATCCACAAAAGCCAACTGAGTCCTTCCCTACCATCTAAAAACTTGTGTCCATAATGTCCCACAGCAGTTTATGTGTTTCTTAGTCACATTATTACTTCATCCTATCTGTAATTTATTTAAGCTTCTGTCTCCTTAATTGTCATCTCTATAAAGATTATTAGTAATTAGTATTGTAATCTCTGTAAAGGCAAAGATCATGAAGACTAATTCCCCTGTGTGCTCCCAGGGCTTATTACGGTGTTCTGAATAGAAGAGATACTCAGTAAATGTTACTGATTCATTGAGCAGTGTCCGTCGGAGCCCTTAGCCAATCTCCATCCTGATCTTTCCCCCCCAGCCCCTCCCAGGGAAGAAAGCTTGGCAAGCATTTTGGGACTTGGAAGAGCATTGGAAATAAATGAGCTGGTATGAGAAAGAGTCTGTGGGATGATGTGGAAGGAAATTCAATCAAAACTGAGAGGGAGGATGACTCTGGGGATAAGGGAGAGGGTATTTAGACACTCAGTCCAGGGCCTTCATAGTAATAATACTGGTAGAAGCAGCGTGGCGCAGTGGAAAGAGCCCGGGCTTTGGAGCCAGAGGTCATGCGTTCGAAGCCCGGCTCTGCCACTTGTCAGCTGGGTGACTGTGGGCGAGTCACTTCGCTTCTCTGGGCCTCAGTTCCCTCATCTGTAAAATGGGGATGAAGACTGTGAGCCCCACGTGGGACAACCTGATTCCCCTGTGTCTACCCCAGCGCTTAGAACAGTGCTCCGCACCTAGTGAGCGCTTATCAAATACCAACATTATTATTTGTTAAGCGCTTACTACGTGCCAGTACTAAAAACCGGGGTGGATACAAGCAAGTCAGGTTGGACGCAGTCCCTGTCCCACATGGGACGCTGAGTGTCATTTTACAGAGGCAGTAACTGAGGCCCAGAGAAGTGACTTGCTCGAGGTCACACGGGAGACAAGTAGCTGATTTGGGATTAGAACCCATGACCTTCTGACTCCCAGCTCCGTGATCTATCCACTAAGCCATGCTGCTTCACCTTTCCAGAGGTTCAAGAGCTACTTATTCTAAATCACTGAGGAAGAACAGGAAGCACCTGAGATCTTTGCCCTGAAATTGCTTAAAGATCTCAGACTGAAAGCACAACTGACCTGTGAAACCCCAGATAATAATGGCTTAGAAAGTGAGGGTTTTCAAATGCATCTAGAGCCTAACCCGGGACTCTGATCTTTGTACTCTCGCAAGTGCTTAGTACAGCGCTCTGCAAACAGTAAGCGCTCAATAAGTACCACTGACTGACTGAAAGAATGAATGTCTAAACTTACGGGCTTCGATATCTCTCCTGGACCTGAAAATGAAATGGGAGTCTCTTCAGTGAATTAGCCTGCTCAGGGCGAAACACGGCATCGGTGACACTGGGACCAGGGAAACGGTGGCCAGTGGAGATGCTGACATGAAGAACAGCTGGTTGCCACCCATCACATGCGTGACCTAGTGGATTGAGCACGGGCCTGGGAATCAGGAAGACCTGGATTAATAACAGTAATAATAATTTTGGCATTTGTTAAGCGCTTACAGCGTGCCGACCACTGTTCTAAGCGCTGGGGTAAATACAAGGTAATCGGGTTGTCCCATGTGGGGATGACAGTCTTAATCCCCATTTTACAGATGAGGTAACTGAAGCACAGGGAAGTGAAGTGACTTGCCCAAGGTCACACAGCCGACAAGTGGCAGGGTCGCGGCTTAGAGGAAAGAACGTGGGCTTGGGAGTCAGAGGACGTGGGTTCCAATCCCGACTCCACCGCTTGTCTGCTGTGTGACCTTGGGCAAGTCACTTCACTTCTCTGTGACTCAGTTACCTCATCTGTGTAATGGGGATTAAGACCCTGAGCCCCATGGGCGACAGGGAATGTGTCCAACCTGATTACCTCATATCTACCCCAGGGTTTAGAATAGTGCTTACCACCTAGTCAGTGCTTAAAAAAATACCATCATTCATTCATTCACCTTCTCTTTCAGGTACGAGGGCGAGCTGGCCCTGCGTCAGAGCGTGGAGGCCGACATCAACGGGCTGCGCCGCGTGCGGGACGAGCTGACCCTGGCCCGGGCCGACCTGGAGATGCAGATTGAGGGCCTGAATGAAGAGCTGATCTACCTGAGGAAGAACCATGAGGAGGTGAGAGAATTTCTCTCTCTTTAGTTTGTCCCTGAGGTTCTTCAATCAATCATATTTATTGAGTGCTTTTCGCACGCAGAACACTGTACTAAGCTCTTGGAGGACTGCAAGTCCCGCGGTGCAAACTTACGCAAGCCAGCTCTTCTGGACAGGAGAGTAGACTGTGAGCCCACTGTGGGCAGCGGATCGTCCCTATTTGTCGCCGAATTGTACTTCCTAAGCGCTCAGTACAGGGCTGTGCACACAGTAAGCGCTCAATAAATACAAGTGAATGAATGAACCCATCATTTGAAACCCTACGGAGGCTTTCCTCTTGGTCTTTCACTTGCTTTTTTTTTTTTTTTATGGCATTTGTTCAGAGCTTACTATGTGCCCAGCTCTGAACTAAGTCCTGGGGTAGATACAGGTTAATCAGATTGGACCCAATCCATGTCCCACATGGGACTCCCAGTCTTAATCCCAATCTAAAACCAGATAAATAGGAGGGGGGAACAGGTTTCCCCATTTTACAAAGGAGGTAACAGATTCGGAGAATTGAAGCGACTCGCCCAAGGTCACAAAACAGACTTGGGGTGGAGTCAGGATTAGAACCCACGTCCTCGGACTCCCCGGCCTGCGTTCTTTCCATTAGGCCATGCTGCTCCTCACTTATCTACTCACAACAGAAGAAGCAGCGTGGCTTAGTGGAAAGAGCATGGGCTTGGGGGTCAGAGGTTGTGGGTTCCAATCCTGGCTTCCAATCCCGGCTCTGCCACTTGTCAGCTGGGTGAATTTGGGCAAGACGCTTACCTTCTATGTGTCTCAGTTACCTCATCTGTAAAATGGGGATTAAGACTTCGAGCCCCATGTGGGACAACCTGATCATCTTGTATGTCCCCCGGGACTTAGTGCTTGGCACATAGTAAACACTTAAATACCATTATATATATTTTCATTACCCTATTTTGTTAATGAGATGTACATCACCTTGATTTTATTTATTTGCTATTGTTTTAATGAGATGTTCATCCCCTTGATTCTATTTATTGCTATTGTTTTTGTCTGTCTCCCCCGATTAGGCTGCAAGCCCGCCAAAGGGCAGGACTGTCTCTGTTACCGATGTGTACATTCCAAGCGCTTAGTACAGTGCTCTGCACATAGTAAGCGCTCAATAAATACTATTGAATGAATGAATGAATGTTATTTTTATTAAAGAGCATGGACCTGGAAGTAAGAGGATTCAGTTTTTAATTCCAGCTCTGCCACTTTTCTGCCGTTTGACCTTGGATGAGTCACTTCACTTCTCTGTGACTCAGTTACCTCATCTGTAAAATCATTTAATTGCATTTATTGAGCTCTTACTGTGTGCAGGACACAGTAGTAAGCTCTTGGGAGAGTATAATATAACAATAAACAGACACATTCCCTGCTCACAATGAACACTGTGTGGGACACGGGGGCCAGGGACTATGTCCAATCTAATTATCTTGTATCTATCCCGGTACTTAGTACCGTGTCTGGCTCACAGGATGTTCTTAATAATAATAATGTTGGTATTTGTTAAGCGCTTACTATGTGCAGAGCACTGTTTAAGTGCTGGGGGAGATACAGGCAATCAGGTCGTCCCTCGTGGGGCTCGCAGTTAATCCCCATTTTACAGATGAGGGAACTGAGGCACAGAGAAGTGAAGTGACTCGCCCACAGTCACCCAGCTGACCAGTGGCAGAGCCGGGATTCGAACCCATGACCTCTGCCTCCCAAGCCCGGGCTCTTTCCACTGCGCCACGCCGCTTCTCTAATAATGATGTTGGTATTTGTTAAGCGCTTACTATGTGCAGAGCACTGTTCTAAGCGCCGGGGTAGATACAGGGGAATCAGGTTGTCCCACGTGAGGCTCACAGTTAATCCCCATTTTACAGATGAGGTAACTGAGGCCCAGAGAGGTTAAATGACTTGCCCACAGTCACACAGCTGACAAGTGGCAGAGCTGGGAGTCGAACCCATGACCTCTGGCTCCCAAGCCCATGCTCTTTCCACTGAGCCACGCTGCTTCTCACGAATACCATTAAAAAAAACCCAACAAAATACACCTGGTGCACGTATGTATAAATCAACTTACAAACCCTAATTCTAAAGCACTCACTCTTCTCTATATTCCTTTTTCCTCTTCATCCTACCTTAAATTGTTTTAGTGTCTTTCTCTCCCCTTAAAGCGCAAGCTACTTGAGGGCAGGGTTCAATGCCAACTGGTTCTACTGTGCTCTCCCAAAATTGCAATGCTCTGCACACAGTAGATACTCAGTAAATAGTATTAATTGACTGACTGATCGTGGTCACCAAGGCCACACTCAGAGGAGCAGAACAGGAACGGAAAAGGTGACCGCAGAGGAGTCCGAGGGACAGAAAATACCTTCCCGATCCCAAAGATTGGGAGAAGCAGCGTAGCTCAGTGGAAAGGGCCCGGGCTTTGGAGTCAGAGGTCATGAGTTCGAATCCCAGCTCTGCCACTCGTCAGCTGTGTGACTGTGGGCGAGTCACTTGACTTCTCTGTGCCTCAGTTCCCTCATCTGGAAAATGGGGATTAAGGCTGTGAGCCCCACGTGGGACAACCTGATTCCCCTGTGTCTACCCCAGCGCTTAGAACAGTGCTCTGCACATAGTAAGCGCTTAACAAATACCAACATTATTAAAGGAAGACTACCCGTATGATTCACTCTCTCCAGGAGCTCCAAAGCTTCCAAGCCGGAGGTCCTGGCCAGGTCAGCGTGGAGATGGATGCTGCTCCCGGGATTGACCTCACCAAGCTCCTGAATGACATGAGGGGCCGGTACGAAGCGATGGCTGAGAGGAACCGTAAGGAGGCTGAAGCCTGGTTCATCGAGAAGGTAAGCGGAGCCGTCCGCCGTACTGAATCAACTTCAATCCTCCCCAAATCCGAGTGGAGAGGCCACAGACGGCACACCACGGCGGGTGCTTTCTCTCCTTGGGTATTGCAGAGTGGAGACCTGAGGAAAGAGATCAGCACCCACAGCGAACAACTCCAGTCGAGCCGGAGTGAGGTCACGGATCTGCGGCGGACTTTACAGAACCTGGAGATCGACCTCCAGTCTCAGCTGGCCATTGTGAGAAGCTGGGGAGGCTTCTTCTCCCTGGAACTTTCATTCATTCGTTCAGTGGTATTTATTGAGTGCTTACTGTGTGCAAAACACTGCACTAAGCGCTTGGGAGAGTACGACACAACAACAAGACACACTCCCTGCCCACAGCGACCTCACATAGGAAAACCATTACTCTGGACTCCTGAAGGGAAATTCCTTTAAGCAGACTAGGGAGTCTCTCTACCCTACCGATCAAATGGCAATCCGTCCAGAAAGAAATACTTTGCAACCAGAGGTCTCCCTTCTAAGAGCCATGTGCTGATGGTCCTCTTGGACATCCAGCTTCACGGTAACAGATGGACCATCCTACACCCCTAACTCCCCCCTCCCCATCCCTGCCTCCCCAGTAACCCAACAAGGACCATCCGATACCCCTAACTTTCCATTCTCCATCCCAAATTCTCCATAGTGGCCCAGCATGGATCATCCAACACTCCTAACTCTCCATTCTCCATCCCTAATTCTCCATGGTGGCCCAGCATAGATCATCCAACACTCCTAACTCTCCTCTTTCCATCCCTAAATCTCCCCAGTACCCCAACAGGGGCCATCCAACACCCCCGTCCCTGACTCTCCGGAGTTTCCCGGGGCACACTATCCAACACCCGATTTCTCCCTTCCCTGAACTTGAGGATTTCTTCTCTCCCACTCTCCTTATGTAGAAGATGTTCAGTATCTGCTGTCAGTGATAATGATGATGATGATGACCCACTGCCTCTCTGAATCCGTAATGTAATCATCTACCAATTCGCAGAAAAAATCCCTCGAAGACACTCTGGCAGAAACGGAGGGAGGCTTTTGCTCCCAGCTGTCCCAGATGCAGTACCAGATTGGCAACGTGGAGGCCCAGCTGACGCAGGTCCGAGCAGACACGGAGCGCCAGAACTCAGAGTATCGGCAACTGCTCAACATCAAGGCCAGGCTGGAGATGGAGATAGAGACCTACTGCCGCCTGTTGGAGGGGGGACTGGCTGGGTAATTAAGATCCGGGATGCTTTCACGGGCATCTTCCTGAAATGGCAGGACACGGGGGGTGGGGGGCAGGAAAGCGAGTGAAACTGAAAAGTAGTTCTGTGCCTTAAATCTCCTCCGCACACCCCCCTCTGACTGGGGCCAGAGCTGCATTGGACCCTGGAAAAAATGCCTCCTGAACTCGATGTAGGGGGAGGGAGGGAAAACGGGGTCTCCTCAATGTACCGGAGAACGTCCACCTGCTAGCACAAGTCACTGACTGGTCATTCAGTCATTTATACCTTTGGGAGGCTGTCTTTACTGCCCAAGGGAGCCAACACTTTCCTTTTCTGGACATTACATTTTGCTCTGTCTTTAATAAATAATATGGATAATTATGGTATTTCTTTAGCTCTTACTAGGCGTCTAGCACTCTTCTAGGTGCCGGGGTAGAATCAAGATAGTCAGCTCAACCCTGTCCCTGTTCTAAATCAGGCCCGCAGTCTAAATACGTGGAAGAACAGGTATTCATTCATTCTCAATTTCCCAGTGAGGAAATTGAGGCAGAGAGAAGTGAAGTGACTTGCCCAAGGTCACACAGCAGACAAGAGGAAGAGTCAGGCCCGTAATCTTTCCACAAGGCCACCCTGCCCTCCTAAGTGGGGCATTCTCCCTCGGACTCCCTCATCCCAGAAAGCTCCAGATGACGAGAACCTCTCTGTTTCCTTCCCAGAGACAGTTCGGATGAAAACTCGCCCCCGGCAAGCCCAAGATCCCAGGCTCAGTCCCTTGATTCTTCCAAAGGTGAGTCAGATCCTCGAGTTGCCATGAAGCAGCGTGGCTCAGTGGAAAGAGCACCGGCTTGGGAGTCAGAGGTCATGGGTTCGTATCCCGGCTCTGCCACTTGCCAGCTGCGTGACCGTGGGCAAGTCACTTCACTTCTCTGTGTCTCAGTTACCTCATCCCTAAAATGGGCATTTAGACTGTGAGCCTCACGTGGGACAACCTGATGACCCTGTATCTACCCCAGCGCTTAGAATAGCGCTCCGCACATAGTAAGCGCTTAACAAATACCAACATCGTTGTTATCGTTTCCATCTGACCTCTGTGGGCAAGGAGATAGATTTGGGTCCGGAAGGTGAACAGTAGAAAAACAAGGCACTGTTTTCAAAACGAGGCACCCTTATCCTCACCGCTGGACAGTCCAGTTTTTCGTCCTGCACTGTGAGCTTGTGCTCGTCTGTGACTGGGACTCCGTCAAGGGTCTTCCTGACTAAAGAATGTCCGACTTTCCCTTTTTCTACTTACATCTTAATGTTTAAACACACAATTTCATCCCGGGCTAGAGGCCAGATAGGTAAGCAGGCATGGCGCTGCGTTCAGCCACGTGTTTGTCGGGGAGGCTGTTTTTCCCTTTCATGTGGACAGCGATGTGAGTTTGGGTAATAAATTTCAGGCCTGAATTCACCAGATTCAGTCAGCCTACTTGGAAGGCTTGAGTTATAGTAATAGCATGTATTAATAGCCAACTGAGTATAATAATACATCACTTGGGAAAAGTGAAAGTAACCCAAAACACTGTTCCCTGCCCACTCTAATGACACCAGCCATTAAGCCCTTTAACCCTAACCCTACAAAGAGTACCTTCTTTAAAACCCTTTCTTATTTTTGCTATTTCATCTTTAGACTCCACCAAAACCAGAAAAATCAAAACAATTGTGGAAGAGGTGGTGGATGGTAAAGTAGTGTCATCCCAGATGCGAGAAGTTGAGGAACAAATGTAAGGATCCTGCCGGAACAAGGCTCACCTTCTTCGACCCTGGAGGAGCGGTTCCCAAGATATGTTATTTTCTCATTCATTCTGCGATTATGAAGCAGGGGTGATAAATTGACTAGAATTCTACCTTGTTAGTTCCTGATCTCTCAGAGGTTTCGGTTTGCTTTTCAGGGGCCATTTAGGAAAAACCACAACTACTGTCTTTGATTTCCCTTTGATCTGTGAATCAATAAATGCTCTGCTGACAGACTCTGTGACCATGTGGGCGTCAATGACGGGCAGATGCTGCTTTTGGACTGAAGGTGGTCCTTTGGTCTGGCCGAATGGGAAAAGCACAGGCCTGGGAGTCAGAAGACCTGGTTTCTAATCCCGGCTCTGCCACTTTCCTGCCCTGTGTCCTTGGGCAAGTCACTTCATTTCTCCTTACTTCAGTTTCCCCATCTGTAAAATGGAGATTCAGTACCTGTTTTCCCTCCTACTTATACTATGAACCCCATCTGGGATAGAGACCGTGTCCAACTTGTTCTTACCCCGGGCTTAGAACAGTGCTTGACACATAGTAAACGCTTTACAAGTGAGGCTTAACAGACAAGTGGCAGAGGCCGGATTATTCATTCAGTCAGTCAGTCGTACTTATCGAGCGCTTACTATGTGCAGAGCGCTGTACAAAGCGCTTGGGAGAGTATAAAATAACAGTGAATAGACACATTCCCTGCCCACAACAAGATTACAGTCTGGAGGGGGAGACAGACACTAATATAAATAAAAAATGCTTATTTTCATTCTTCATTTTTTTAAAAAAATGGCATTTGTTATATGTGTTTACTATGTTCCAGGCACTGTACTAAGCACTGGGGTAGAAATAAGATAATCAGGTTGGATATTATCCATGTCCCACATAGCTCTCCCAGTCTTAATCGCCACTTTACAGATGAGGTATCTGAGGCACAGAGAAGCTAAGGGAGTTGCTCAAGGTCACACAGCAGACAAGTGGCAGAGCCGGGATGGGAACCCAGGTCCTCTGACTCCCAGGACTGTGCTCTATCCACTAAGCCATCCTGCCTTTCTCCTAAAATAACAATCTAATTGCATCCTGCATATCAAATATATTTTCAGTGACTTTCTGGATCCTTTTCCTGGAGTTCCTTTCGGAGAAGGAGTTCTGTCTAGTCATTGCCATAAGCTTAGCTCCAAGTAAAATAGATTGTGACATGTTGAGGCCAGAGTTCAGAAAGCCCTACTTTCTAGCTGAATAACTTCAGAAGCCACATTGAAAATTCTCTCCTTGTTTCTCTCTTCCTAATTCCTCTGTTCCTCCCATGACAAAATGAGATGTGTTGGTCAAGAAGCTTTTTCTGCCAAGATTCCATTTACCGGTGACCAAGCAATAGTATTTATCGAGGGCTTACTGTGTGCAGAACACTGTACTAAGCACTTGGGAAAATACAAACAGAGTTGGTAGACGCAATCCCCATCCCCAAGGAGCTGACAGTTCTCTCCCTGTTTCTCTCTCCCTAATTCTTCTGTTCCTCCCATGGCAAAATGAGATGTGTTGGTCAAGAAGCTTTTTCTGCCAAGATTCCATTTATCGGTGACCAAGCAATAGTATTTATCGAGGGCTTACTGTGTGCAGAACACTGTACTAAGCACTTGGGAAAATACAAACAGAATTGGTAGACGCAATCCCCATCCCCAAGGAGCTGACAGTCTACAGGGAGCTTAATGTCCTCAGAAAAATGCGAAAACATGAATCAAGGACTTTTCAAGTTCCACTGGCTTTGACAAAGTCGGCTGGATCCTTATCTCTCTTCATTCTGAACTGTCATTCGGTTTTGTGACTGGAGTTTCTTTCTCATCGTGAAATGCTGTAGATTCCTCACGTCAGACAAACTTAAGCGCCTACCATGTGCCAGGCCCTGAACTCAGCGCTGGGGTAGATACAAGATAATTGGGTTGGACACAGTCCCTGTCCCACATAGAGCTCACAACCTTAATCCCCATTTTACAGATGAGGTAACTGAGACATAGATGAGTGAAGTTACTTGCCCAAGGTCACCCAGCAGGCAAGTGGCAGAGCCGGGGCTAGGACGCAGGTCTTTCTGACTCCCAGCCTGTGCTGTATCCTTTAATAGTAATAATAATGTTGGTATTTGTGAAGCGCTTACTATGTGCAGAGCACTGTTCTAAGCGCTGGGGGGGGATACAGGGGAATCAGGTCGTCCCACGTGAGGCTCACAGTCTTCAACCCCCTTTTACAGGTGAGGGAACTGAGGCCCAGAGAAGTGAAGTGACTCGCCCACAGTCACACAGCTGACAAGCGGCAGAGCCGGGATTCGAACCCATGAGCTCTGACTCCCAAGCCCGGGCTCTTTCCACCGAGCCACGCTGCTTCTCAATGTGCTTCAGGCCACACTGCCTCCCGGGATACAAATTCAAGTGCAAGGATGAGGGAGAAGAGAGAGGGAGAAGGCAAAACGGGGGCTTAGTGAAAGGGATTAAAGCAGGAAGACAAGGCTGTAGAAAACCCAGCAGATGTAGCAGGGAGAGAGGGATGTATTTTAACTGGGTGGATTCCACAGGGAATCCCCCAGTCCAAGCTTTCAACCCTCTGCTCTTTAATAATGTTGGTATTTGTTGGTATCTGTTAAGCGCTTACTATGTGCCGAGCACCGTTCTAAGCGCTGGGGTAGACACAGGGGAATCAGGTTGTCCCACGTGGGGCTCACAGTCTTAATCCCCATTTTACAGATGAGGGAACTGAGGCACAGAGAAGTTAAGTGACTTGCCCACCGTCACACAGCTGACAAGTGGCAGAGCTGGGATTTGTTGAACTGCTGAACTGTTGAACTGCTCTTTCTAAGTGATTTCTACGAATTTTCCTATAGAGGCTCACACAGCTCAGCCCTTAGGTAAGCCCCTCCCTGGGGTGGAGAAGAACGAGGAGCAGAATGGCCTTTTGGAATGAGCAAGGAGTCGGGGAGCTGGGTTCTAATCCAGCCCCCCGACCTGCCTGCCGTGTGACCTCGGACAAGTCACTTGACTTCTCTTTGCCCGTGACCTCATCTGTAAAATGGGGATTAAGACTCTGAGCCCCATGTAGGACAGGGACTGTTTCCAACCTGGTTAACTTGTATCTACCCCAGCTTTTAGAATACTACTTGACACATAGTAAACGATGAACCAATACCATGTCATCATCAGCCATGGGTCTGCGATAAGAGAGAAGAGATTGACTTCAGGCTTTGCAATTAGGCACCAGGGTTCTTGGCTGTCGTATTTCAATTTTTATTTTAACGTCTGTCTCCCCCTCTAGACTATACGTTCCATATGGGCCAGGAACACGTGTATCACATCTGTTGAACTGTACTCTCCCAAGTGCTTAGTACAGTGTCCTGTACATAGTAGGTGCTCAAATACGATTATTTGATCCTACTCCCCCGTGAAACTAAAAGGGCAAGCGATGCGTCTTCTTTTAACTGTTTAATCTCCCTCATGGCCCAGGAGAGCACTCTGCACCGGGAGGTTCTTATTTTCACGGTATTTATTAAGCACTTACCTTGTGTCGAGCACTGGTTTAAGCGTTGGGGTAGATACACGTTAATCGGGTTGGACACCATCCTTTTCCCACTTGGGGCTTGTCGTCTAAGAGGGAGGTATTGAGAAGCAGCGTGGCTCAGTGGAAAGAGCACGGGCTTTGGAGTCAGAGGTCACGGGTTCGAATCCCGGCTCGGCCACTTGTCAGCTGTGTGACCTTGGGCAAGTCGCTTCACTTCTCGGTGCCTCAGTCACCTCATCTGGAAAATGGGGATTAAGACCGGGAGCCCCACGTGGGACAACCCGACTCCCCCGTGTCCACCCCAGCGCTTAGAACAGTGCTCGGCACATCGTAAGCGCCTAACAAATACCAACGTGATCATTATTACTCATTTAACTGTAGAGGAAACTGAGGCTCAATCAATCCATCAAATCAGTGGTATTTACTGAGTGCTTACTATATGCAGAGCACTGTTCTAAGCGCTTAGGAGAGTACAACGCAACAGAGTTGGCAGACCTGCTCCCTGCCATAAGGAGCTTTCAATTTAGAGACAGAGAAGTGAAGGGACTTGCCCCACACAGCCAGGAAGTCTCGGAGCTGATACGAGAATGCAGCTCCTCTCACTCCCAGCTTCAAACTCTCTCAACTAGGCCACGCTGCCTCTTACCAACAACGTTGAAAAACTGAAGAAATTTTAGAACTTCTGAAAACGGTATCGTAGCGTCGCCCTTGCGTAAACCTTGCTCTTCAGATCCAGTATTCCTAACCGCTAAAATCTGCCTTCTCCTCTCCACCCGAACTACTACTACGTTAATACAGTCGCTCATCCTATTCCGCCTAGATTACTGCACCGGTCTCCTTGCTGACCTCCCCACCTTCTGTCTCTCCCCACTCCAGCCCATACTTCACTCTCCTGCCCAGACCATCTTTCTGCACAAACGTTCAGGACACGTCAGCCCCTTCCTCAAAAATCTCCAGTGGTTGCCTAGCCGCCTCCGTATCAAACCAGAACTCCTCACCACTGGCTTTAAAGCAGTCCACCACCTTGTCCCCTCCTACCTCACCTCGCTTCTCACTTTCTACAGCACAGCAGGCATATTTCACTCCGCCAGGGCCGAGCCTCGATCTCTCCTACCTCGCCTCCGACCGCTGGCCCACGTCCTGCCTCTGGCCTTGAACGCCCTCCTTCCTCAAACCCGTCAGACAGTTACTCTCCCCGTCTTCCGAGCCTCACCGAAGCACATCTCCTGCAAGAGGCCTTCCCAGACTAAACGCCACTTTTCCTCATCTCCCACTCCCTCCTGCGTCTCCCTAACTTGCTCCCTTAGCAGCGTGGCTCAGTGGAAAGAGCCCGGGCTTGGGAGTCGGAGGTCACGGGTTCGACTCCCCGCTCTGCCGCTTGTCAGCTGACTGTGGGCAAGTCACGTCACTTCTCTGGGCCTCAGTGACCTCATCTGGAAAATGGGGATTAACCGTGAGCCTCACGGGGGACAACCTGATTACCCTGCATCTCCCCCAGCGCTTAGAACGGTGCTCTGCACATAGTAAGCGCTGAACAAACACCAGCGCTATTATTTGCTCTTCCCCGCACCCTCCGCCAGGCCACAGTACATGTGTATGTATCTATAATTTTATTTATTTGGATTGATGTCTGCCTCCCCACCTGCAGACTGTGAGTTCGCTGTGGGCCGGGACTGTCGCTGTTTATGGTTGTATTGCTCTTTCCCAAACGCTTAGTTCAGTGCTCTGCACACAGTAAGCGCTTATTAAATATGACAGTGAATGAAGGACCAATTTATTATTGACTTCTCGGGCCTATGAAAGAGCAAGGGCGACACTTATGGACTAAAATGGATAACTGCAGACCGGCCGGGGTTCCACCCTACACGCCTTTTATAATAATGTTGGTATTTGTTAAGTGCTTACTATGTGCCGAGCGCTGTTCTAAACGCTGAAAAAATACCATCATTATTATCATTATTATACAAGGTAATCAGGTTGCCCCACGTGGGGCTCACAGTCTTAATCTCCATTTTAATAATAATAATAATGTCGGTATTTGTTAAGCGCTTGCTATGTGCCGAGCACTGTTCTAAGCGCTGGGGTAGTCACAGGGGAATCAGGTTGTCCCACGTGGGGCTCACAGTCTTCATCCCCATTTTACAGATGAGGGAACTGAGGCCCAGAGAAGCGAAGTGATTTGCCCGAAGCCACACAGCTGACAAGTGGCGGGGCAGGGATTAGAACCCAAGACCTTTGACTCCCAAGCCCACTAAGCCACCGTAGCTCTAATCTGATTCATTCTACTCGTGGCACTAGATCCCAACTTGGATGAGTGTAATGTTACGGCCTGGGAACGATGGCATTTAGACACTGCATCGGTTCTTTTTCAGGGTGTGAGAAAAGAGAGGAGGTAATCTGAACAGGAAATGGCCACGCTGCTCTCCTCTCTACAGCTGTTTGAACTTCGTAGACCTAGAGGATGGAACTAATAACTGTGGTATTAGTTAAGTGTTTATTATGTGCCAGGCACTGTACTAAGCGCTGAGATAGATGCAACCTAATTGGGTTGGGTACAGTCCCCGTCCCACATAGGGCTCACAATCTTAATCCCCATTGTACCGATGAGGGAACTGAGGCCCAGAGAAGTGAAGTGATTTGCCCAAGGTTGCACAGCAGACAAGTGGCAGAGTGGGGATTAGAACCCAGCTCCTTCTGACCCTCAGGCCCGGGCTCTATCTATTAGACAACGTTGCTACACCGGAGCAAACTGGTTTAGATGGACCTAAAATACCACGGGTGTTTTGGAGTCTGCAGCACCGGGCCTCGGTTTCGGAGTGGGCCCCTCCAATATAAATTCCCAATTGTATGACGATCATAACGTCAAAAACGTATGATCTATAATACAGAGTAAAACATACCTGTTGTACCTGCATATATTATTGTAACAGCACCTGATTAGTTTCCTGATTACAATTATCACATAATGAAATTCAATCATGAGAGATGTCATCACTTCTGTGGAATCTGTGCACTTTTTCTAGGGAACAAAGTTAAGCTATTAACTATATCCTACTGTCTACATCCTCCCCCTGCCTTGCAACTCTTTCTACCTTCACGTACAACAGACCAGCACTCTCCCACCTTCAAAACCTTATTAAAAATCACATCTTTTCCCGGAGGTCTTTCCGGACTAAGCCCTCATTTCCCCTACTCCCTCTCCCTTTTGCCTCACCTGTGCACTTGGATCTGTGTCCTTGAAGCACTTGATGTTCACCCGTCGGCATTTATACACCTATCCGTAATTTATTTTAACGTTTTATTGCTGAATTGCGCTCTTTGGCTGAACTGTACTTTCCAAACGCTTAGTACAGTGCTCTGCACACAGTAGGTGCTCAATAAATACGATTCAGTGAATGTCTCCTGCTCTAGTCTGTAAGCTCCTCGTGAGCGGGAAATGTATCTACCAACTCTGTGGTACTCTCCCAAACACTTTGCACAGTCTTCCACACACAGTAAGGGCTCAATAAATATGATTGATAGAGAAGCAGCGTGGCTCAGTGGAAAGAACCCGGGCTTCGGAGTCAAAGGTCATGGGTTCGGATCCCCACTCTCCCCCTTGCCAGCTGTGTGACTGTGGGCAAGTCACTTCACTTCTCTGGGCCTCAGTTCCCTCCTCTGTAAAATGGGGATTAAGACTGTGAGCCTCACGTGGGACAACCTCATTCCCCTCTATCTACCCCAGTGCTTAGAACAGTGCTCTGCACGTAGTAAATGCTTAACAAATGCCAACATTATTATTATTATTATTATTATTGTTATTGATTGATTAAACTGTGGCGCTCAGCCATATTATGCTTTTGGTTTCTAGCTCTTTGGTTGAGGAGATGTGGCCACCTCTGGTATATACTGTGTATTTCTACTTTAAACAGACCCAGTGGTGACTGGTGACTGGTTAGACTCAACTTAGAGGTTGGAAACACCCCCCAGACCCATTTTGCCATTCCTAATTTGAAACTATTCATGAGGAGGCCAGCAGCATCTAAAATGAAAATGTTGGAATTTGGGCCGACAGACACTTGTGATGATTCCCTCTCAGGCCCATTTAAAGCGTCCCATGTTTTACAAATCATCCTCTTCTCCCTGTTTCTTACAGCGATCATAACAAAACCCCTGTTCGTATACACTGTCCCCAGATGAGAAGCAAAACTGGTCAGTGGTTAAAATCTGATTTTAAAAGAAAAATCCTCCTAGTGGGTTATACTATTTTCAGCTGGGGAGAGGAGAGGGGATGGTGATTTACAGTATTAGGCTTGAGGAGCAGTGTAGCCTAGTGGAAAGCACCCAGACCTGGGGATCAGATGACCTGGGTTTGAATCCCTACTCCTCTACTTGTCTGTGGTGGGCAAGTTGCTTAACTTTACTGTGTTTCAGTTTCTGCATTTGTAAAATGGAGATTGAATACTTGTTTTCCCTCCTCCTTAGACTGTGAGGCAGGATGAACTTGTATCAAGCCCAGAGCTTAGTACAGTGCTTGGCACACAGTGCTTAACAAATACCGCCATAATGACCCTAAAAGGCTTCTGAGGAAAATCACAGCAATTTGGAAACAAAAATAACTCCTTTTCTATAGAATTGTTTCCCACTTCCTAAAGCGCTTCTTTTGCATAAGGTCATGAAATGCTTCCTGGACTAAGGCAACTGAATGTTTAATTTGATAGAAGACTCTTTCTTAAAGACTTCACTGACTCCAGTAGACGTCAAATCTCTTTCAAAGGCCACTCCCCGTCTTCCCAACGATCAACCTGTCACCCAGCAGAGGGAGCAGAAGTTGTAAAGTAGGCAAATCTCAGCTATAGATGCCTCGTCTCTTCCTGATCCTTGATCTCTTGAGGACTCCACCCTCATGGCTTCTCTCTGATGGGTGGATGGGAAGGGCGGTGGAACAGGGTGCTTGTCATGTTCAGAATTCCTTTCCCCCAGATGGAATGTGTTGGGAGGCACGGGCCTCTCCCAGAGACACCTCATAAACGACATTCCTGTGAACTGGAAAAAATCCAATGTGCAATTTTAGAAAATTAGGCTTAGCCTTATGACTAGTATAACTTCCTGTGGGTGTGGATTTATCCATATGATTTATCGGGGCTGCACCACCAATGTTCCTGAATATTCGTCAAACATTGATAACTTATCAGTCGATCCACTATACTTTGTGGGAAGGGCCTGCAGATAGATGGATTGAGCATTTTGGTCTTTGTCCCAGGATGAACGATGAATCGTTGAGTTCTTAGCTATATCCCTTTAACTAATGTTCCGCTGTTTTGCCGAAGTTGCTATCTAAAATATAATTCTGCCCCGTTCTGCCTGAAATTGCTTCCGGGGATCCCACTGAGCCATGAAGGAATGCCCACAAATACTTCCCACTCTCTACTTCAATTCTACGATGGGGCGAGTTGAGGCTGGAATGAGCTAAGGCAGCATTCTTGGGATAGTAAGCTCCTGGTGGGCAGGGAACGTGTCTACCGAATCTGTTTTACTGCACTCTCCCAGGCGCTTAGCACGGGGCTCTTTACAGAGTGAGCACTCAAAAAAGACCACCGATTGATTGATGGCCTAGAATCTCTGGCATCACGGAACACAGGTCCACGTGTACAGTGGATCACCAGGCCAAGATCAAGCTAAGGGGAAAGGGGAGAGGTCAAGAGAAGAGGCAGGTCATTAAAAATTCATAATGAACTCAATTCTCCCACGGAACCAAGTTATTTCCTGGTAAAAATTGGGGTATTAAGATGAATGCGTGGGTGGTGGCGAACAGAGATGCCTTTAGTAATGGTCCAATCAAATAGAGCTCTTTCAGCATCGATCAATAAATCAGTGGTATTTATTAAGCTTTTACTTTGTGCAGAGCACTGTACTAAGCACTTGGGAGAACACAGTGCAGTTGGAATTCAAGAAGCATTCTAGAATACAAGAAGTGTTCCTAGTGAATAGAGCACGGGCCTGAGAGTCAGAAGGATTTGGGTTCTAATATCGGCTCCACCACTTGTCTGCTGTGTGACCTTGGGCAAGATACTTCACTTCTCTCTGCCTCGGTTGCTTCCTCTGTAAACTTGGGATTAAGACAGTGAGTCTCATGTGGGGCATGGACTGTGGCCCAACAGATAGTCTTTAATTACCCCAATGTCTGGTACTTAGTTAACACTTAACAAATACTATATAAAAAGTTGGTTGACATAATCCCTGCCCTCAAAGAACTAACAGTGATCATTATCAGTGGCATTTGCTGAGTTTCTACTGAGTATCAGGCACGAAACTAAGCTCTTGGAGGAGTAGAATAACAGCAAGATACATGCTCCTTGCTCTCGAGCTTATAGTCTAATGGGGGAGACAGACAAACTTTTTTACCGATAATAAAAACTGGAGGAAGAAAAACCATAAATAAAAAGCAGCGCAAACATATCAGGACAAAGAGGTCAAAAAATATTCAAATGTACTGATAAATATATGCATATATATGTAAATATATATTTATTTTATATATATATGCGTATATATGTTCCAAGAACACAGTCCAAGTACGTAAGTGCTTAGGGTGCGAACCGGTTTGACGCAGCCTGGGCATTTTTGAATTAACCAAGTACGGCTTCCTGAAGTAGGTGAGATTTTAGGAGGACCTTAAAGATGAGGAGAGCTGTGGTTTGGTAGATTGACAGGGAAGGGATCCAGACCAGGGGATTAGCATGAGCTAGAAGAATCAAGGGTGAGGAGCAGTAGGACAATGAGTTTTGGACAAGAAAAGAGGTGATTTGGGAAGTAACTAGCAGAATAGGAGAGCTATTCTATGGACAAGAGATAAAGAGTCTGAGGAGATGGGTAACCTTTAGAGGCTTTTGAGGAGAAGGGAGATGAGTGACAAGCAATGCTGCAGAAAGGTGATTCACATAGCAACGTGGAGTATCGGTAAGGGAGAAAAGGCTGGAGGAAATAAGGTCAGCAAGGAGATTGTTGAAATAGTCTAATAATAATAATGTTGGTATTTGTTAAGCGCTTACTATGTGCCGAGCCCTGTTCTAAGCGCTGGGGTAGACACAGGGGAATCAGGTCGCCCCACGTGGGGCTCACAGTCTTAATCCCCTTTTTACAGATGAGGTAACTGAGGCACCGAGAAGTGAAGTGACTTGCCCAAAGTCACACAGCTGACAAGTGGCCGAACTGGGATTCGAACCTGTGACCTCTGACTCCAGAGCCCATGCTCTTTCCACTGAGCCACGCTGCTTCTCACAAAATAACCGGAGCTTGGGCCACAATGAAACTCTTTGAGAGGAAAGGAAGGGGTGGATCCTGGAGCTATTACTCTGTTTCATTCAAATGATTAGGCCTCTTCCAAATAATTCCTAAAAGATATTCCCCAGAGATGGGCACACACAAAATTTTCCCCAGAAATTAAACAACAACAACAAAGTTTAAAAAAATGCTTTGTTGTTGTTTTTATTTCTTGAAAAATACTGAAATGGAAATGATTGAATTCAACTTTTGCATTAAGCGGTACGAAGTGGGATGGATACACAATAGGCCTGCATTTTGCTAATATTCAGCTCCCCCGATCAATGAAAAATTTCCAGATCCACGGCCCCTACCATAGTTTTGATGGGATTTCCAACCTTCCTAGCCCCTTCCCCTCTGAGAGGGCTGAAACTGAATCTTCGAACGCTTGAGAAAGGAAATAGTTGCTTTAATAAGCCTTCTTGGAAACAGTCGATCTAGGGGGAATTTGCCAAAGAGGAGGATTTCTGTCCATAAAGTCCGATTGGCTTTGTGGTACCTGTGGGATCAGAAACATTCTCACGAAAGCAATAATGGAAGTGGGTAGAGAAGCAGCGTGGCTCAGTGGAAAGAGCACGGGCTTTGGAGCCAGAGGTCATGGGTTCGAATCCCAGCTCGGCCACTTGTCAGCTGTGTGACTGTGGGCAAGTCACTTAACTTCTCTGTGCCTCAGTTACCTCAATTGTAAAATGGGGATTAAGACTGTGAGCCCCACGTGGGACAACCTGATTACCCTGTGTCTACCCCAGCGCTTAGAACAGTGTTCTGCACATAGTAAGCGCTTAACAAATACCAACATTATTATTATTATTATTAATAAATGATAGCAGTAGTAGAAGAAATACTGCTGGTTATATTAGTAGCAGAAACTAAGCACCTGTTGTGCAAAATATTATAATAAATTCTTGGAAAAATGCACAGATAGGAATTTGACGTATTCATGACCCCCACTGAGTCAACAATCTACGAGTAAAGTAGGGAAAGGAAGCTGACAACAAATACATAGAGAAAGATGAAACGATAGGAACATAAAACAACACAAAAGACATCATAAGAGAAAAAGAGAATAAGAACAGCTGGGCACCATGACTAGAGGAACTGAATCTCTGGTTCCTTCGTAGCTCGAAGACCGACAATCGCAACAACCAGTGACGTAGGCCTAGCAAAGGCCTCCCAAAATTTTGAAGTTTCAAATTAAACATGTCCAAATTTGAACTTCCACCCAAACCCTGTCTTCCCCCATCCCCCCCATCACTCTAGAAATTACCACTATCCTCCTAATCTCACAGGCCTGTAACCTTGGCGTTGTCTTCAACTCATCTCTCTCATTCCACCCGCATATTCAACGTATCACCGAGTTCTGTCACTTCTACCTTCAGAATATCGCTGATATCTGCCCTTTCCTCTCCATCCAAACTGTTACACGCTGATCCGAGCGCAATCCCTCCTTGACTACTGCTTTTGCCTTGCTGACATCCTGACCTCCTGTATCTCCCCACTCCAGTCCATACCTCACTCCGCTGCATGGATCATTTTTCATCAAAAATGTTCAGTCCACGTCTCCCCACTCCTCAAGAACCCTCAGTGGCTGCCCATCCACCTCTGCATCAAACCGAAACTCCTTACCACCAGCTTTAAAGCACTGAATCAGCTTGCCCCATTCTACTTCACCCCACTAATCTCCTTCCACAGCCCAGCCTGCACATCCCATTCCTCTAGCGCCAGCTTACTCACTGTCCCCGGATCTCATCTGTCTCCCAACTGCTTTCCCAACTCCCCCCTGGCCTGGAACTCCCTCCCTGTCAATATATGCCAGACCATCACTCTCTCCACCTTCAAGGCATTATTAAGGTCACATCTCTTCCAAGAAGGCTTCCTTGATTAAGCCTTTTCTTCCCCAGTTCGCTCTCCTTTCTGCGTCATCTACCCACTTCTGTCTGACCTTTAGGTATTTGATATTCGCCCCACCCAAACCCCACAAAACCTATGTACATATCTTTAAAAAATACATGATATACATTATCTATTTCTATTAATGTCTGCCTCCCCCTCTAGACTGACAGCTCATTATGGGCAGGGAACAGGTCCACTTACTCTCCCTACCCTCAAAGCCTTATTGAAGGCACATCTCCTCCAAGAGGCCTTCCCTGACTAAGCCCTCCTTTCCTCTTCTCCCACTCCCTTGACTCCCTTTATTCATTCCCCCTCCCAACACCACAGCACTCATGTACGTATCTGTAAATTATTTATATTGTCCGACTCCCCGCTCTAGACTAAAAGCTCATTGTGAGCTGGGAATGTGTCTTATATTGTTATATTGTACTCTTCCAAGTGCTTAGTAAGTACGCAATAAATACGACTGACTGACTGACTGTTAGACTGTACTCTTCCAAGTGCTTACTGTAGTCATTCGCAGGTAGTAAGCGCTCAGTAATAAATGCCACTGATTTAAAGTTGGAAAGCTCTCACATAACCTTTGAGCTCTTCCAGGGACAGGGTCCATGTCAAATTCCCACCTGTATAACTTTCCCAGTGCTTAGTAGAGTGGTCTGCACGAAGTAAGCACTTGTTAAATGCTATTACTAATATCACACTGCTGAAGATTCCTCCCCTTTCTTGGGCCTAAAGCGGGGACTGCTGGGAAGCCCCAGTGAGATGGCCACCGAGCATCAGGATGCAGGCTCTGGGCCAGTGGTTAAGGAGCATCCGGAGACTTTGCTACCGTTGATGGTTTCTCCTCTTCCCCCGGATGAAGAAGGGACCATCTGGAATTTTTTTTTTATGGTATTTGCTAAGCACTACTATGTCCTAGGCAATATACTAAGTGCTGGGGTAGATACAAGACAGACAGAGTCCCCGTCCCACATGGGACTCGCAGCTTTTATCCGCACTGTACAGATGAGATAACCGAGGCGCAGAGAAGTGAAGTGACTTGCCCGAGATCACACAGCAGACACGTGGTGAAGCCGCAATTAGAACCCAGGTCCTCTGACTCCCAGGCCCATGCCACTAGGCTGCTCTGCTTCTTGAACCTCCAGTGTGGTGGGGGCTGGGCAGTGTCTCTCTCAGGCCAAAGGCCTCCAGTCTGGTGATAAAAGAGAGGTCAAGACTTCAGTTTAGGAATATCCCCATTCAGCAATTTCTGTTATTAAAATGTAGATTGTTCTTGTAATTTCCAAGATTACTGAGTTCATATATCGTCCTTTCTCATTCAGTATATTGGGTAGAATAAGTATATGAGGTAGAGAAGACCAAGAACAAATAGGAAAAGATGGGAAAAGCAGCTTCTAAGCTGCACAGTAGGTACTGGTTTTGGTCCAAGTGCCCAGCTGAGCAAACTAAAAGGAGGACATGAAAATCTTCGGCTTGAATCATGCTTAGACTCGAAGGAGTTGATCATGAATGAAAAAATGCACGGAAAGAAAGGGCACATCTGGCCCTAGGAAGAAGAAGGGAAGCTGGCAGTCTCATTCTGGGTTTCTGCCAGAGCAAATAGACATGAAGTACTCATCACAAAACATAAAGGAGAGAGCTTGCAAGGACAGCTGGGTGCACTAACCCAGGTCAGAAGGCAGGTTTCTACATTAATTAGAACTGACTTCGCACTTATTTGGGATTTCCACATGAAGATCATAGCAAAAGAATATTAAGATCATATCACTAAAACCCTGCATGCCAAGCCATTGTTCCTTCACAAGAGTAAATCAGGCTGAAGGGGATTGGTTGGGATTATCATAAAGGTCCCTGCCTAATTGTCACGAGGAGAGAGAAACCTCTTCCACTGGAGGCATGGAAGGTTGGGAGAGGACTGCAACTTCCCAGCACTTGTTTCTGAGTCTAACTTTCCAGGATTTTCCCCCAGGGAGATTTAGTTCCTAAACTTTAGGATTTGAAGCAAATCCTGAACAGATCCTGGTCTCCACCCCCAGGCGGAGATGGCCACCGATAACCACTACTCGGGGACCCGTGGGCCAGCCACTTTGACCACGATCCAAAAATACCCAATTATAAGTCTCCAATGGTTGCTCTCGTCTTTGCCTTTCTAGATAAATGCATTGGTTCAGCATTCTCTTACTCAACACCTAGGTGAAAGCAGAATTGTTCCTCCACAAAACTGTGCAGACAAAAATATCGGTAGGGTAAAGGAAGGTTTGGAGAACACTTGATAATAATAATAATGATAATGGTATTTGTTAAGCGCTTACTATGTGCCAAGCACTGTTCTAAGTACTGGAGTAGATACAAGGTAAAGGCACTTGATATTCAGCCCATCCTCAGTCCCACAAAATTTAAGAGAAGCAGTGTTGCCTAATGGATAGAGCATGGGCCTGGGAGTCAGAAGGATCTGGGTTCAGATCCTGGCTCTGCTACTTGTTTGCTTATAATAATTATAATAATAATTCTGGTACTGGCAGGCATTTTACTAAGCACTGGGATGGATACAAGCTAATCAGGTTGGACTGTCCCTATCTCACACGGGGCTCACAGTCTTAATCCCCATTTTAAAGATAAGGGAACTGAGGCAAAGAGAAGTGACTTGCCCAAAGGTCACACAGCATACAAGTGCAGAGCTGGGATTAGAACCCAGGTCCTTCTGACTCCCAGGCCTATGTTCTTTCCACTAGGCCATGCTGTTTCTGTGTGATGTTGGGCAAGTCCCTTAACTTCTCTGCGCCTCAGTTACTTCATCTGTAAAATGGGGATTAAGATTGTGAGCCCCATTTAGGTCTTGGACTTTGTCCAACCTGATTAGCTTGTATCTACCTCAGCAATTAGTACAGTCTCCGGCACATAGTAAGCACTTAACAAATACAAAACACTCTACCATTTACCCTGTGTTTTATTTTAATGCCCGTCTCCCTCTGTAGTCGGTATGCTTCTTGTGGGCAGGAATCATATCTAACGATTCTGTTGCATTGTATTCATTCATTCAATCATATTTCTTGAGTGCTTACCGTGTGCAGAGCACTGTACTAAGCACTTGGGAGAGTACAATACAATAATAAACGGACACATTCCCTGCCCACAATGAGCTTACAGTCTAGAGGGAGAGACAGATATTAACATAAATAATTATAGATATGTACACAAGTGCGGTGGGGCTGGGAGGGGGATGAATAAAGGGAGAAAGTCAGGGTGATGCAGAAGGGAGTGGGAGAAGAGGAAAGGAGGGCTTAGTCAGGGAACGCCTCTTGGAGGAAATGTGCCTTCACTGAGGCTTTGAAGGTAGGGAGTAATTGTCTGCCGGATTTGAGAAAGGGAGAGTGTTCGAGGCCAAAGGCTGGACGTGGGTGAGAGGTCGGCGGAGAAATAGACGCGATCAAGGTGCAGTGAGAAGGTTAGCATCAGAGGAGTGAATTGTGCGGGCTGGCATGTAGTAGGAGAGTAGTGAGGTGAGGTAGGAGGGGGCGAAATGACCGAGTGCTTTAAAGGCAATGGTGAGGAGTTTTTGTTTGATGAGGAGGCAGATGGGCAACCACTGGAGGTTCTTGAGGGGAAACACTGTACTTCCCCAAACATTAGTGCAGAGCTTTGCACCCAGTAAGCCCTCAGTAAATGCCATTGATCGATGCTTGGTTAGAGCTCCATACTGGGTCACAGGAGGGACAGTCAGGGATGTAGAAGACAGAGTTGGGGTGTTGGACCATCTGGGTTTACCCATGGGGGTGAGTGAGAAATGGAGAAGGATGAGTGAGAAGGGTTGAATGGTTCATCCATAACTACTGTAAGCCCATCAAAGGGCAGGGACTGTGTCTGTTGCTGATTTGTACATTCCAAGCACTTAGTACAGTGCTCTGCACGTAGTAAGCGCTCAATATATATTATTGAATGAACTACGAGAGATGGGGTCCAGGGTACAATATACAGGTAGTTCCTTCCAGCATCCTGCCTCCACTGTTGGAGTTAAAACGCTGAGCCGGGCAGATCGTGACTCTGATCCACCAAGACTCTAGCGCTTCATTTGGACTTCCCCGTTAAGATAGTGGAAATGAGCCATCGAGACCACGAAAGAAAATTCCGTTCGTGGGCTGGTATTCTTACTATCAAAGTTATTATCAACAGAAGGCTGAGCCGGCTGATATGTAGGTTCCCTGGCTGGCATTCAAATCCCCAGATTGGCGATTTAAACAGGACGTGACTCCGACGCCCAGAAGTAAACACCGGGAAGCCTGAGCCCTGGCCTTATCTCAAGCAATTTTTATGAAAACCAAACTGGGGAATAAAACCTATGTAGTAACAAGTAAGATACGCAAATTTATCAGCTACATCTGTAATAAAACCACCCAAATGAAAAGTAAGAATCCCTCTGCAAAGTGAACCATGAGTCTGGGTTCAATGAGCCAGAGTTATCAGTTCTCTCTATACTGTGAGCTCGTTGTGGGCAGAGAATGTGTCTGTTTCTTGTTGTATTGTATTCACCCAAGCACATAGTACAGTGCTTTGCACACAGTGAGCACTCAATAAATACGATTGAATGAATGAATGAAAAGGAGCAAATGGGTGTCAGTTATTTTTACGGAGCTCTTACTGTGTGCTGAATATTGTACTAAGCGTACAATACAACAAGAAAAAGACACATCCCATACACACAACAAGAAAAAGACAAAGCCCATACGAGCTTACGGTTTAGAAGGAAACCAGTTCAATCAATAGTATTTATTATTTTCATTACTTTGTGCAGAGCACTGTACTAAGCACTTGGAAAAGTACATTACAACAAAAAAAGTGACATTTCCTGCCCACAACGAGCTCGTAGTCTGGGGGGGTGGGGAAGATAGACATCAATACAAGTAAATAAAATTACACACATATAAGCGCTGCGGGGTTGGGGTACAGGGCAGGAGAGCAAAGGGAGCAAGACAGGGTGACGCAGAAGAGAGTGGGAGATGAGGAAAAGTGAGGCTAAGTCTGGGAAGGCCTCTTGGAGGAGATGGGCCTTCAATAAGGCTTTGAAGGGGGGAAAGTAATTGTTTGGCAGATTTGAAAAGGAGGGTGATCCAGGCCAGAGGTAGGACGTGGGCCAGGGGTCGGTGGCGAGACAGGCGAGATCGAGACACGGTGAGAAGGTTAGCACTAGAAAAGTGAAGTAATGTGTGAGGGCTGAGTTGTAGAAGGAGCGACCCCACAGGTCTGTCCCAATAAAACCACCCACACTGTGCCCCTCCCACCTCTAGCCAAAGCTTCACCATTAAATTCTGGGGTTTTCTGCTCCGCACAGAAATTCCGGAGGAACAGCCCCTCAGCCTCCGGGAGCCCCACAAATTAAAATAATAATTATACCTTAAATCTCTAAACTGCTTTGAATTCTCTGCAGGGCTTTCACATCAGCCATCTTATCTTTTTGTTCCTGTGAGATAGGGAAGGACCGTTGTGGAAACCAAGGCACAGAGACGTTAAACTTGCCTGAGGTCACACAGCCAGGTCGGTAGCAATTTCCTCCTGCTTCTAGGACTTCTCCCTACGGACGTCCAAAAGATACATCGGTGTAACATGTTTAAAACCGAACGCCTCATCTTCCCTGCTAAATCCTCTCCTCCACTTCACTTTGCCATTACAGTTGACAATGCCACCATCTTCCCCATTTCTCAAATCTACAACAGTGATATTTTCCTTGATGTGACACCGGCTTCTTCTTCAACTCCTTCATCCCTTGTGATTGATCGGTCATTTAACTGTTAACCCCCCCCCCACCCCCACCCCCCTCCAGACCGTAAGCTCGTTGTGGGCAGGGAACGTGTCTATTGTATTACCATAAGTAAGCACTCAATAAATACAGTTGAATGAATGATTCAATGAATGGTATGTATTGAGTGCTTACTGTGTGCAGAGCACTTTACTTAGCACTTGGGAGAGTACAGTACAACAGAGTTGGTAGACATATTCCCTGTCCACGCTGAGCTTACAGTCTACAGGTGCCAAATCCTGTCTATTCCAGACATTTCCAGGATCCATCCCTTCTTCACCAGCCAAACAGCCACATGCTGGTCTGGGCGCTTGAATAACCTGGCTTGACTCATGCATCAGCCTCCTCCCTGACCTCCCTGCCTCCAGCCTCTCTCCAAAACAGTCCAAACTTCACTTTGCCACCAGGATCATATTTCTTAAATGCCATTCTGCACACATTTCCCTATGACTCAAAAACCTCTGATGGTTGTCTAATCCTCTCGGCATCAAGCAGCAACTCATGACCGTTGACTTGAAATCATTCAGTCAGTTGTCTTTTGTCAATTGTTAATTCCACTCAAACTAGTCTACCAGCTATGTCTCCTGCTGCCATGATCTTACTTATGCTCTCCCCACTGCCTGGAACTCCTTCCCCTTTTATATCCAGTGTGGTGAGCAAGAGCGACTCCATCTTGTATTATTTGACCCAGGGAGCAACAAGGCCAATGGACAATTTAGAGGAGAAAAGGGTGACTCCATCTTCTCATTCAGACCCCGGGAGCAACAAGGCCCAAGGAAGAATTGGAGGAGACACTGTATTATCTTTCTGAGGAGTTTTGAGGACCTCAATTGTTGGAGAGGAAATGAATTGTTTTGCAGAGGGCACGAGGACTGGCTAAAAGACCGCTGGATGGGGATATGCCCACAGAGGACTAGTCGTCATCCTCCCGATTTACCTGATAACTAGTGGAAGGCCGCAGGCAATTCTGAGCAGCAGCGACTCCCCCAAAACAACGGATAAAAGGGGGAAAGAACCGGCCCGCTTTGCCCAGCATGGAACCACCTAAGCCACACGTTAAGACACCTAGGGCTGTCATGGCCAAGCGTTCTAAGATCTGAATCAGGATGACGACGAGCCGTGGGGAGTCGGACTCCTTGAAACTCCTCCAAAGTGGGATCGTCTTCACAAGGACTTGAGGAAAACCAGTTGGATTGGTAACTATAGGTGTTGTACTTCGTGTGTGTGTGTGTGTGTGTGTGTGTGTGCGCGCCTGACCTCTGTTTCAGTATAAAATAAAGCTTTACACTCTAACAGTGGTGTTTGGTTTTACTTTTGGAATATGTCATTTGAGTGCCCGAATTAAAAAGGGAGTCAAATCCCTGGTTAAGGGCTCGTAGGTCCAGTGCCTGATATTATGGGGGGAGCAATCCCCAGGCAGGGCTCATGGCAATCCAGCAGATGAGCGCTTAGAACAGTGCTCGGGACATAGTAAGCGCTTCACAAATGCCATCGTTATTATTACAGCTCTCCCCCGCTTCGAAGCCCTTCGGAAATCTCGTCTACTAAAGGCGAGGCCCCACGCCCAACCATTAATCTCCCCATTCTATACGCCCCAAATGTCACTTCACCCCCTCTATGCAAGTCAATCAATCAACCAATGATATTTACTGAGTGTTTACTGTGTGCAGAGTATTGTACTAAGCACTGGGAGGGTATAATAAACAGAGTTGCAGATACGTTCCCTGCCCACAATAACTATATAGTCTAGTACCACTTAAGAACATAATCTTTTGTTAGTACAACTCCCATAGTCCTTAAACGCATACCATATATTTGCTTTTATTGTAATTTATTTGCGTTAGTCTGTCCCCACACCCACCAGACTGCGAGCTCCTTGAGGGGAGGGGTCCTGCCTTCTCTTCTGTACTCTCCCAAGCGCTTAATACAGTGTTCTGCGCAAAGTAGGCACTCAATAAATGCTACTGACTGATAGATTGACACTAGAATTCAGGGATCCAGGTCCTTTCCATTAGGCTACACTGCAACACTTCAGGTCGGATTTGGATGATACAAAGAGAAGCAGCGTGGCTCAGTGGAAAGAGCCCGGGCTTGGGAGTCAGAGGTCATGGGTTCGATTCCCCGCTCTGCCACTTGTCAGCTGTGTGACTGAGGGCAAGTCACTTAACTTCTCTGTGCCTCAGTTACCTCATCTGGAAAATGGGGATTAACTGTGAGCCTCACGTGGGACAAGCTGATGACCCTGTATCTCCTCCAGCGCTTAGAACAGTGCTCTGCACATAGTAAGCGCTTAACAAATACCAACATTATTATGATACCCAAATCTGTATCTCCAGCCCTGATCTCTCTCTCTCTTCAGTCTCTCATTTCCTCTTGCCTTCAAGACATCTCTACTTGGATGTCCTCCCGTCACCTTAAGCTTAACATCTCCAAAACTGAACTCCTTATCTTCCCACCCAAACCCCGTTCTTCCTCTGAGGTGCCCTTCACTGTAGACGACACCGCCATCCTTCCTGTCTCACAAGTCCGTAACTTTGGCATTATCCTTGACCCCTCTCTCTCTCATTCAACTCACATATTCAATCCATCACTAAATCCTGTCGGTCCCACCTTCACGACATCGCTAAAATCCGCCCTTTCCTCTCCATCCAAACTGCTACGACATTAATAAAGTCATTCATCCTATCCCTCCTAGATGATTGCATCAGCCTCCTTGCTGACCTCCCAGCCTCCTGTCTCTCCCTACTCCAGTCGGTATTTCACTCTGTCGCCCTGATCATTTTTCTACAGAAATGTTCAGGACATAGCCTGCTCCTCAAAAATTCCAGTGGTTGTCCATCGACCTCCACATCAAACAAAAACTCCTCACTATTGCCTTTAAAGCACTCAATCACCTTGCCCCTTCCTACCTCACCTCGCTACTCTTCTTCTACAACCCATCCCGGGTTCACTCCTCTAATGCTAACCTCGATCTCTGTGCCTCGATCTCGCCTATCTTGCTGCCGACCCCTAGTCCACATCCTGCCTTTGTCCTGGAATGCCCTTCCTCCTCAAATCTGCCAGACAATTACTCTCCCCTCTTTAAATCCTTATGAGGGAGCACCTCCTCCAAGAGGGCTTCCCTGACTAAGTGCCCCCTTTCCTTTTCTCCCACTCCCTTCTGCATCCCCCTGACTTTCTCCGTTTGTTCTTCCCCTCTCCCAACCCCACAGCACACATGTACCTATTCGTAATTTATTTGTATTGATGTCTGTCTCCCCCTCTCTTTACTGTAAACTCAATGTGGGCAGGGAATGTGTCTGTTATCGCATTCTCCCAACTGCTTAGTTCAGATCTCCGCGCACTGTAAGTGCTCAATAAATATGATTGAATGCATGAATGAATGATCTGAGTTTTGAGCTGGATTTTATGATTCATTCACTCATATTTAATAATAATGTGGGTATTTGTTACACGCTTACTATGTGCAGAGCACTGTTCTAAGCACTGGGGCAGATACAGGGTCATCGGGTTGTCCCACGTGAGGCTCACAGTCTTAATCCCCCTTTTACAGATGAGGGACCCGAGGCCCAGAGAAGTGAAGTGACTTGCCCACAGTCACACAGCCGACCAGCGGCAGAGCCGGGATTCAAACCCATGCCCTCTGACTCCCCAGTCCGGGGTCTTTCCTCTGAGCCACGAAATGCTTACTCTGTGCGGAACACTGTACTAAGCATTTGGAAAAGTACAATAGAACAATAAACAGTGACATTCCCTGCCCACAACAAGCTCACAGTCCAGAGGTGGGGAGACAGACATCAATAAAAATAAATAAAATTACAAATATATACATAAATGCTGTGGGGTTGGGTGAGACGGCGGGGGGGGGGGGGGCGGGAGAACAAAGGGAAAGTCAGGGTGATGCAGAAGGGAGTGGGCGATGAGGAAAAGTGAGGCTTAGTCTGAGAAGGCTTCTTGGAGGAGATGTGCCTTCAGTAAGCTTTGAAGGTGGAGAGAGTAATGATCTGTCAGATTTGAAGAGGGAGGACATTCGAGACCAGAGGCAGGTCGTGGGCCAGGGGTTGGCGGCAAGATAGGTGAGAATCGAGGCACACTGAGAAGGTTAGCACCAGAGGAGCGAAGTATGTGGTCTGGGTTGTAGAGGAGAAAAGTGAGGTGAGGTAGGACAGGGCAAGGTAATGGAGTGCTTTAAAGCCAATAGCGAGGAGTTTTTGTTTGATGTGGGGGTGGATAGTCAGCCACTAGAGATTTTTGAGGAGTGGGGTGATATTTCTTGAACGTTTTTGTAGAGGGATGATCCGGGCAGCAGAGAGAAGTAAGGTTTGGAGTGGAGAGAGGCAGTAGGTTGGGAGGTCAGCAAGGAGGCTAATGCAGTAATTTAGGCGGGATAGGATGAGTGATTATATTAACATGGTAGCAGTTTGGATGGAGAGAAAAGAACAGATTTGAGCGATGTTGTGAGGTGGGCCTGGCAGGATTTGGTGGTGAATTGAATATGTGAGTTGAATGAGAGAGAGGAGTCAAAGATAATGCTAAGGTTATGGGGTTGTGAGACGGGAATGATAATAGTGCCATCTACAGTGATGGGAAAGTCAGGGAGAGGACAGGGTTTTGGTGGGAAGATAAGGAGCTCTGTTAGGGACATGTTAAATTTGAGGTGTTGAGAGGGCATCCAAGTAGAGATGTCTTGAAGGCAGGAGGAAATGTGAGCCTGAAGAGAGGAAGAGAGATCAGGGCTGGAGATGTAGATTAGAGTATCATCCACATAGAGATGGTGGTTGAAACCATGGGACCGAATGAATTCTCCAAGGGAGTGAGTGTAGATGGAGATAGAAGGGAGCCAAGAACTGAACCTTGAGGGACCCCCACAGTTAGGGAGCGGGAGGCAGATGAGGAGCCCGCGAAGGAGACTGAGAATGATCAGCCAGAGAGATGAGGAGAACCAAGAGAGGACAGAGTCAGTGAAGCCAAGGTTGGATAACTTTTCATTCAGTAGTATTTATTGAGCGCTTACTACGTGCAGAGCACTGTACTAAGCGCTTGGAATGAACAAGTCGGCAACAGATAGAGACGGTCCCTGCCGTTTGACGGGCTTACAGTCTAATCTACAGTCTAAACTTTTCTAGCAGAAGGGGGTGGTCCACAGTGTAGAAGGCAGCTGAGAGGTCAAGGAGAATTAGGATGGAGTAGAAGCCTTTGGATTTGGCAAGAAGGAGATCACTGGTGACATATGAGAGGGCGGGTTCTGTGGAGTGAAGGGGACAGAAGCCAGATTGGAGAGCGTCCAGGAGAGAATTAGAGGAGAGGAATTTGAGACAACGGTATAGACGACTCGCTCAAGGAGTTTGGAGAGGAATGGTAGGAGGGAGATGGGGGTGATAGCTGGAGGGAGCCAAGGGGCCAAGGGGCAGGTTTTTGGGGTTTTTTTTTAGGAAAGGGGAGACATAGGCATGTTTGAAGGCAGTGGCGAAGAAGCCATTGGAGAGTGAACGGTTGAAGGTGGCTGATAGAGAGGGAAGGAGGTAGGGATAAGAGTTTTAATAAGGCACGAAGGAATGGGGTCCGATGTGCATGTGGAGGGGGTGTCATTTGAGAGGAGGCAGGAAATCTCCTCGAGAGATACTGCTGGAAAGGATGGGAGAGGTGATTGCCCAGCACCCTGCCAATTCCCTCCAATTTGGATTTCTGTTTCCCTCAAGGCAATCTAACAAGGCCAATGCAGGAACCATAAGATTCCTGTTCCCCAAGGGACATCTGGAATTCTGGCTTCACTTTTTAAATCCCTCAGCCAGGGCCCAATTCTAAGCGGAACTATGACACAAAGTATACTTGAAGTGAAGTACAATTTGCTGTCATTACTGTTGCCCTGGCAACAATCCCAGGCTTCATATTTATGAACTGGGCTGTCTTCGATGAGTGTCCTCGAGGCAATCATTTCCTCATGACTCACTGGTATGGTCTGCTTGGAATAAATCCACTGTCAAGGGAAGTAAGTGGGCCAAACTCCAGTTTCTCTTCACAATCCTAACAAATATCTGGCTCAGTTGGCCAGTTAACTTTTGGGGATTCACTATAAGTATTTGTCAAAGTTCAGAAGGGACAGGCTGCAAAATACAGGGTGGATTTTTGATAAGATTGCGGGCTCTGTAGCCACCTCAAACTGGGTCAATGAATTGATATGCACTCCGATCTGTACTCTCTAAGCACTTTCAATCAGTCAATCAAGCAGTCGTATTTATTGAGCGCTGTGTGCAGAGCACTGTACTAAGCAGTTGGGAGAGTACAACCCAACAATATAACAGACACATTCCCTGCCCACAAAGAGCTTATAGTCTAGATATTCACCCAACACTGACCCCTACAGCACTTAGGTACTGTAATGTAATGGAGAAGCAGCGTGGCTCAGTGGAAAGAATCCGGGCTTGGGAGTCAGAGGTCATGGATTCGAATCCCGGCTCTGTCACTTGTCAACTGTGTGGCTGTGGGCAAGTCACTTCACTTCTCTGTGCCTCAGTTCCCTCATCTGTAAAATGGGGATGAAGACTGTGAACCTCACGTGGGACAACCTCATTACCCTGTATCTACCCCAGCGCTTAGAACAGTGCTCTGCACATAGTAAGCGCTTAACAAATACCAACATTTTTATGTATCTGTAATTTAATAATAATCATATTTAATAAGAACTTACTCTGCATCAAGTTACGTTCTAAGCACTGAGGAAGATACAAGTTAACTAGGTTGGACACAGCCCCTGACCCACATAGAGCTCACAGTCTAAAAAGGAAGGAGAACGGGTAATTAATCCCCATTTTACAGTTAAGGAAACCAAGGCCCGGAGAAGTCAAGTGACTTGTCCGAGGTCACCCAGCAGACAATTAGCAGAGCCAACATGAGAACCCAGGTCCTCTGATCATCAGGCTCATGCCCTTTCCACTTGGCTAATATTATCTGTCTACCCCTCTACACTAAAAGCTCCTTGTGGTCAGCACTCGAGCACTTAGTACAGTGTGCTGCACACAGTGAGTGTTTAATAAATACCATGATTGATAGATCGATTGACAGTGAATTGACTGTTTCAGAAGGCTGACTGGGCTTCACCGAATAAGGAAAAAAACCCAACCTCCCACCCCTTCCTGCTGCGAAAGCCACTCCTCTGACAAGCACTTCCAGATTAATCCTCGCCTTCCTGTTCAGGCCATCCCCTCAGCCATATCTAACCTCTTATTCATTCATTTATTCATTCATTCATTCATTCAGTTGTATTTATTGAGCGTTTACTGGGTTGGGAGAGTACACTACGACAATAAACGGATACATTCCCTGCCCAAAACGAGCTCGCAGTCTAGTGGGGGAGACAGACGTCAATACATGAAGTAAATTACAGATTAAATTAAGTGCTGTGGGGTTGGGAGGGGAAAGAGCAAAGGGAGCAAGTCGGGGGATGAAGAAGGGAGTGGGAGAAGAGGAAAGGGAGCGCTGAGTCTGGGAAGGCCTCTTGGAGAAGGTGGGCCTTCAATAAGGCTTTGAATTTGGGGAGAGTAATCATCTGATTTGAGGAAGGAGGGCATTCCAGGCCAGAGGCAGGACGTGGGCAAGGGATCTATGGCAAGATAGGTGAGACTGAGGCACAGTGAGAAAGTGAGCATTAGAGAAGCGAAGTGCGCAGGCACGGTTGTAGAAGGAGTGTAGCAAGGTGAATTAGGAGGAAGGAAGGTGGTGGAGGGCTTTAAAGCCAACGGTGAGGAGTTTTTGTTTGAAGCAGAGGTAGATGGGCAACCACATTTTTGTAGAAAAATGCACTGTTTTGTTTATTTACTATTGATTGATTGATTCACCTGCACCTATTCTGTCATTCTTAATCAGGGTTTACATCTCTCATTGGTCTGTAAACTCCTTGAAGACCTGGATGGGGCTTCGACTTCTTCTGTATGTCACATAAGGCTGAGCCCAGTGCTCAGCTCATAGTAGGCGCTCGGTCAATGCTGAGGGTGATGCTCTAACTAGGGGCTGAAGGGCAGAGCACAGACAAGTTATCCCAAATGCGTACCATGTTCCTTTCCACTCTCTACCATCACACCAGCAGCAGCCCCCACATGCTCCCCAGCCTCTACTTTGCCTGAGTTGTGTTTTTTTAATGGTACTTGTTAAACGCTTACTATAGGTTGAGCACCGTTCTAAGCCCCGGGGTAGGTACAAGATAGCTACAAGTCCCTGTCCCACCATCTAGGTTGGAAGGAGGAGGATTTCAGAAGTAGCTCATCTGTAAGATGAGCTGAATATAATAAGCGCTTAATGACTATCACAATTATTAAGTAGGAGGGAATATGATTTAATCCCCACTTGACAGATGAGGTAACTAAGGTGCAAAGAAGTGAACTGACTTGCCTTAGGTCACACAGCAGACAAGTGGCGGAGCTGGGACTTCCAGGCCCGTGCCTTCTCCATTAGACCACACAGCCTCTCTAGATTTCTTCCAGTCTAGGCAGTCAGGAAAATGGATTCCCTGCCCACCCCTTGTTTGGCCTCCTCCAGCCTGCCTGGCCTCTCAGGTGCCATCCGGCTTAGAATGGGGCAGGGGAATGTCGTGAAGGATCCTGGAATACAGTCTGCAGGCTCGCAGACGTCGGGATTCTCCGGGCAGGGTTCAAGGTGGGGCTGGAGGCTTGAGACTCCCAGAAAGACTACTTCTGCCAGCCCAGACGGCCTCGTCCACACCAGGTTGGCACTGAAGATTGGATTTGCCCTCTGCGGATTTGAGCCCCAAAATGTATTTTCCCACTGAAACTGATCTTCGGTCGCCTGAGGAATCACAGTGATTATGCACCGGGTTTCCATCCGGCAGGCTCAGCTAATAGTCATCTGGACCCCAAGCTCCTCCTGATTTCTGTTTGGGAGGGGAAGCAGTATGACCCAATGGAAAAAACAATGCCCTGGGAGTCAGAGAGCCTGGGTTCTAATCCCAGCTCCACCCCTCGTCCGCTGTGTGACCTTAACCTAATCACTCACATCTCTGTGCCTCAGTTACCGCATCTGTAAAGTGGAGATTAAATCGTAGTCCCTGTTACTTAGTAACTGTGGTATGACCTCCTTCTTGCCAAATCCAATGGCTCCTACTCTGTTCTAATCCTCCTTGACCTCTCAGCTGCCTTTGACCATCCTCTTCTCCTCCACACCTTATCTCACCTTGGCTTCCCGGACTCCGTCCTCTCCCGGTTCTCCTCTCATCTCTCTGGACGGTCATTCTCGGTCTCCTTCGCAGCCTCCCCCTCCCCCTCCCATGCTCTAACTGTCGGAGTTCCTCAAGGGTCAGTTCTTGGCCCTCTTCCGTTCTCCATCTACACTCACTCCCTCGGTGAACTCATCCCCTCTCACGGCTTCAACTATCATCTCTATGCAGATGACACACAGATCTACATCTCTGCCCCTGTCCTCTCCCCCTCCCTTCAGGCTCGAATCTCCTCCTGCCTCCGGGACGTCTCTACCTGGATATCTGCCTGCCACCTAAAACTCAACATGACCAAAACTGAGCTCCTCACCTTCCCTCCCGAGCCCGGTCCTCTCCCTGTCACCCTCCCTCCCTCTTCCCTATCACCGTGGATGGTACGACCGTCCTTCCCGTCTCTCGGGCCCACGACCTCGGTGTCATCTTCGACTCGTCTGTCTCGTTCACCTCACACATCCGATCCATCACCAAAACCTGCCGGTCTCACCTTTATAATATCGCCAAGATTCGCCCGTTCCTCTCCACCCAAACGGCTACC
The DNA here is from genome assembly GCF_004115215.2 of Ornithorhynchus anatinus. Lineage (NCBI taxonomy): Eukaryota > Metazoa > Chordata > Mammalia > Monotremata > Ornithorhynchidae > Ornithorhynchus > Ornithorhynchus anatinus. Next base: position 14,219,997 of record NC_041738.1, on the reverse strand, counting down.
TTACTGCTACGGGCTCTCGTTATATCCCGGCTAGACTACTGTGTCAGCTTTCTCTCTGATCTCCCTTCCTCCTGTCTCTCCCCGCTCCAGTCTATTCTTCACTCCGCTGCCCGGCTCATCTTCCTGCAGAAACGATCTGAGCATGTCACTCCCCTTCTTAAACACCTCCAGTGGTTACCTATCAACCTCCTATCAACCTCCGCTCCAAACAAAAACTCCTCACTCAAGGCTTCAAGGCTCTCCATCACCTTGCCCCTTCCTACCTCTCCTCCCTTCTCTCTTTCTACCGCCCACCCTGCACGCTCCGCTCCTCTGCCGCCCACCTCCTCACCGTCCCCCGTTCTCACCTATCTCACCGACGACCCCTGGGCCGCGTCCTCCCGCCGTCCCGGAACGCCCTCCCACCTCCCCTCCGCCAAACTCATTCTCTTCTCCTCTTCAAAAGCCTACTTAAAGCTCACTTCCTCCAAGAGGCCTTCCCAGACCGAGCTCCCCTTTTCCCTCTGCTCCCTCTACCCCCCTTCACCTCTCCACAGCTAAACCCTCTTCTCCCCCCTTTCCCTCTGCTCCTCCCCTTCTCCCGTCCCATCCCCTCGGCACCGTACTCGTCCGCTGAAGTGTATATATCTTCATCACCCTATTTATTTTGTTAATGAGATGTACATCACCCTGATTCTGTTTATTTGCTATTGTTTTAATGAGATGTTCTTCCCCTCGATTCTATTTATCGCCGTCGTTCTCGTCCGTCCGTCTCCCCCGATTAGACCGTAAGCTCGTCAAAGGGCAGGGACCGTCTCTATCTGTTACCGATTTGTACATTCCAACCGCTTAGTACAGTGCTCTGCACATAGTAACCGCTCAATAAATACTACTGAATGAATGAATGAAGAAAGTGCTTACTATGTATAACTCATTTTACAGATAAGCTAACTAGGAACAGGGAAGAAGTGACATGACCAAGGTCACACAGCAGACAAGTGGCAGAGCCAGGATTAGAACTCTCTATGGGCAGGTAACTCATCTACCAAGCCTGTTGTACTCTCCCGAGTGCTCAGTAGAGTGCTCTGCTCACGGTAAGCGCTCAATAAATACCACTGATTGATTAGAAGATAAAGCACTCTTCTAAGCGCCAGGGAAGATACAAGCTAATCACAATGGACAAAGTCCATGTCCCACATGGTGCTCACGGTCTAAATAGGAAGAGGAATAGGGACTGAATCCCCATTTTACTGATGAGGTAACTGAGGCACAGAGAAGTAAAGTGATTTTCCCAAGTTCACACAGCAGGCAGGGGGTGGGGCTGGAATTCAAACCAGGTCCTCTGACTTCCAGGCCCGTGCTCTTTCCTTAAACCACATTGCTCCTTGACTGTGACCAGTGTGGTCTGACAGAAAGAGCACTGTAAGCCTGTGAGACTGTGAGCCCTATGTGGGACAGGAAATGCACCTCACCTGATTATCTTGTATCTACCTCAGCGCTTGGCAAGTAATAAGCACTTAACAGATATGATAATCAAAATAATACCAATAATAACAATAATAATAAGCCAGAGGGAGTCATTTCCTTCAGCCTTCATTGAGCAGGTCACCATAGCTGTCTACGGCCTCTCCCGCCACTTCGGTCAACAAGAAGTAGACCAAATAGCTCCTTTGCCCAATTTCACTTGCCCTCGGGGAGTCCTGGGGCGAGATTTCCATGCCAGGACCTCACAGGGGCTGTTGAATCTCCCAGAGATGGGTGAGCTCTGTCGCTTTTTCGCTTAAACAGATGAGCATTAAAGCTTAATGAAGACAAGCCCTACCGCACGGATGGGACGCAGTGGCTGCTGATGAAATGAACTGATCGATCAGGCCGCTTATTAATAATAGATCTCTTCAGCTGTTCCAAGGATAACTGCCTTACTCTGCCATCGGCAGCAATCTTACACCACGCGTTAATGCTGGGAATGGGCAGAGGCTTGAATTTACGCTTCCCGAACATTTCAAAGATTAACGATCATTATAGCACCTTGAATTTATATAGCATTTTTTATTTTGCCAAAGCACTACCCTGTCAGTCATCGAATTTTATCCCTGTCACATCCCCGGTGGGCAGGGAGACAGGGGAAGAACTATACTTATTTTTGGAAACCGGAGCCCAGAGATGTTAACCGTCTTGTCCAAGGACCCACAGAGGCCCAGTGGCAAACCCGGGATGGGGACCCTAATCTCCTGTCCCCCGGCGTTCCTTCCACTAGACCAGACCCTTCCCTTCTGCTCTGGCTGCCCTTCCTTGCCCAAATCCAGCTGGCACCACTTGGGCATCTGAAACGAGATAAAGGTGAACGGCTCAGCTTCGCCCGGGAAGGTGAACCCAGCAGGCCATCCATGACACAATCCGTGACTTAATCCATGAAACACTCTGTGATACGATTCAGGTATTGTGGGCCCAGGTGGGAAGGGGTGGAGTGGAGGCTGTGCAGATCCTGTTTGAGTTGGGGTGTGAGCCTGCGGTGGTGCCACGGAGGCACTGTGCCCTTCCAGCCAAACCCATTTGTCTGACGCAGCTAGACCAAGGTCCACAAAGCCAACAGGGTGGGCCTTGGCTAGGGATCTCTGTGAGTTTTCAAGGGGCTCTTCTGGACGATTTCCACAGACAAAAGGCCTTGGGGGTTTTCTTTTGCCAGAGGTGGATGTCTCTTTCACAGGGCATTGGACTTTCCCTCACTGCTGAAGGCAAACGCACCGGGCAGAAAGACAAGATAGAGTGTGGCCTGGTGGAAAGTGTCAGGAAAACCGGATTTCAAACTCAGGTCTGCCACTGGCCAACTGTAGGGCCTTGGCCAAGTCACTTACTCTCTCTGGGCCTCGGTTCTCGTACCGTAAAATGGGGATATCTACTCCACCCAACTCTTAGATGGTGAGGGTCAAGTGAAAAAGGGACTGCGTCTCATAAAATTATTCATTCATTCATTCAATAGTATTTATTGAGCGCTTACTATGTGCAGAGCACTGTACTAAGCGCTTGGGATGAACAAGTACCCACCCCAGAGTGTATGCCAGTGCTTGGCACTGGTGAGAAGCAGCGTGGCCAGTGGAAAGAACATGGACCTGGGAGTCAGAAGGACCTAGGCCCTGATCCTGGCTCCACCACTTGTCTCCTGTGTGAACCCCGGGCAAGTCATTTCCCTTCTATGTGCATCAGTTACCTCATCTGTAAAATGGGGATTCAGACTGTGAGCCCCATGTGGGACATAGACTGTGTCCATCCTGACTGCATCTATCTCAGTGCTTAGTACGGTGCCTGGCTCATAATAAGCACTTAAAAAATGTCACTTAAAAAGCCCTTAATAAAAATGATTTTTAAAAAAATGAGAGGCCAAAGTGTCAGCAGCTACCTTCTTAACAGTCTGCTACGGAGGTGAACACCGAACTCTCAGCCTTTATCTTTCTCCCCAGGTCAGTCCAGGAGGTGATCGGAGAATCCCAGCGGCTGCCCTGAGGAGAGGGGGTTCATACGCTGACTCCAAGGGGTGAATTTAGTACTTGTGTGGTTTACAATTCTAGAATTGCTGGGGTCCTGAAGCCTACTGAAATTCAGCTGTGAAGAGCAGGTGTTGTCTGAATCAACTTGGGTTTATTGCTTCGTCCATTATTATTTAACAACAAAGCAGAGCATTGTAAGGTTGACTTTGAAAAGTGGAGAACCCATGGATGAATCATACCTGCCGCTTGCTTTTGTTCATTTCACTGCCTCTCGGGGGATGGAAAGACTGAGCATTTGCACTGTTTCCCCAGAGGGCAGAAGCGTAGTAGAGATTTTAGAAACTGAGTGTTAACAGCTCATTTTTAAATGCTAACCTCATTCAGCTGACATTTTCCCCAGTGATATTTACCTGTGAAGCAGAAGCACTGCGCCCCAAATATGAGCCTGGTAGCCAGAGGACCTGGGTTTTAATCCAGGGTCTGTCACATACCTGCTGTGTGACCTCAGGCAAGTCATTTAACTTCTCTGGGTCTCGGTTACCTCATCTGTAACATGGGGATTTAGACTGTGAGCCCCACGTGGGACACGGACTGTCCAACCTGATTTGCTTGGTATCCACCCTAGCGCTTAGTAAGTGCTTAACAAATACCACTATTATCATTATTATTACTCTTTATCCCATTTTATTATTATTATTATTATTATTTGGGGGAGACACAAGATAATCAGGTCCTACATGGGGCTTCTCAGTCTAAGTAGGAAGGAGAACATCCCCATTTTGTAGCTGATCTAACTGAGGCACGGAGAAGTTAAGTGACTTGCCCCAGTTAGCACAGCAGAGAAGCGGCAGAGCCAGGATTGGAATCCAGTTCCTCTGACTTCTAGGCCCGTGCTCTTTCCACTAGGCCATGATGCTTTTTTATGTAGAGGGCTCCCAAATCTATCTTTCTAGACCCATAATCTCACATTTCTTCCCGGCCCAGAACATCTCACCAGGGATATCCCGCCAACACCTCAAACTTAACAGGTCTATAAGCTAAATCGTTCATCTTCCCTCTCAAATATTCTCCTCCTAACTTTCCTTTTAATCAACAAGACCATGATTCCCACCATCCCATAAACACCGTCAGCACCATCCTTGACTCCTCACTCTCTTTCAGCTCCTACATTCCATTTATGGCCAAATCCCACCTCATCTTCCCTCATCCACCTCATCTTTTCCATCCAAACACCTACCATTCTGGTACCAGATCTAGTCATCTAATCACACTCCTCAGTGGTGTCTCCGAGTCCAGTCTCTTCCCTCTCCCTTCTATACTACATGCCCCCGCACAGATCGCAGCGAGGCTTAGCTGAAAGAGCCCGAGCTTGGGAGTCAGAGGACGTGGGTTCTAATCCCGACTCGGCCACTTGTCTGCTGTACGACCTTGGGCAGGCTACTTAACTTCTCTGTGCCTCAGTTCCCTCATCTGTAAAATGAAGATTAAGACTGTGAGCCCCACACGGGACAACCTGATTTCCTTGTATCTAACCCAGGGCTTAGAACAGTGCTTGGCACAAAGTAAGCACTTAATAAATACCATTATTATTATAGTAAGCATTTAACCAAGGTGATCAAAAAAATCCTGCCCCTTATTCTTTCAGTTTCCCCAAAGCCTCTCCTCTAAAAGACCTTTTCCTCTCTAACTGCCTCCCATCAGGCTGGACTGCTTGAACTCCTGTATCTCTGGGGCTCATGGAGCTCAATCAGGCAATCAATCAATCAATCAATCAATGGAATTTATTGAGCAATGGAATTTAACGATATGGAGGTTGAACCGACAAGATCTGGTGACAGATTGAATGTGTCGGTTCAGTGAGAGAGAGGAGTCGAGGATAACGCCAAGATTACGGGCCTGTGAGACAGGAAGGGTGGTGGTGCTGTCAACAGTGATTCATTCAGTCGTATTTATTGAGCACTTACTGTGTGCAGAGGACTGTACTAAGCGCTTGGGAAGTACAATTAGGCAAAAGATAGAGACAATCCCTACCCAACAACGGGCTCACAGTCGAGAAAGGGGAGACAGACAACAAAACAAAGCAAGTAGACAGGTATCACTACCATCAAAACAGATAAATAGAACCATAGATAAATGCACACCATTAATAAAATAGAGCAATAAATATGTACAAATATATACAAGTGCTGTGGGGAGGGGAAGGGGGTAGAGCAGAGGGAGGGAGTAGGGGCGATGGGGAGGGGAGAAGGAGCAGAGGGAAAGGGAGGGCTCAGTCTGGGAAGGCCTCCTGGAGGTGGTGAGCTCTCAGTAGGGCTTTGAAGAGAGGAAGAGAGTTAGTTTGGCAGATGTGAGGGGGGAGGACATTCCAGGCCAGTGGTAGGACGCGGACCAGGGGTCGACAGCGGGACAGGCGAGAACGAGGCACAGTGAGGAGGTGAGCGGCAGAGGAGCGGAGTGTGTGGGCTGGGCTGTAGGAGAGAAGGGAGGTGAGGTAGGAGGGGGGCAAGGTGAGGGAGAGCTCTGAAGCCAATAGTGAGGAGATCTGGTTTCATGCCAAGGTTGACAGGCAACCACTGGAGATTTTTGAGGCAGGGAGTGACCAGCCCAGAGCGTTTCTGCAGAAAGATAATCTGGCCAGCGGAGTGAAGTATAGACTGAAGCGAGGAGAGACAGGAGGACGGGAGATCAGAAAGGAGACTGAGGCAGTAATCCAGTCGGGATATTATGAGAGACTGTACCAGCAAGGTAGCAGATTGGGTGGAGAGGAAGGGGCGGATCTTGGCGATGTCAGGAGGAAGACAGGGTTTGGATGGAACGAGAAGGATGTGCTTTTGAACATGCTAAGTTTGAGGGGTAGGCAGGGCATCCAAGTAGAAGGCTGGAGGAAATGTGAGACTTACTTCGCACAGCGCCTAGGCCAAGTTCCAGTCATAAATGTATCTTTCTCTGATGCTGAGAAATTTACCTCCTCGGTAAATTGGACCAAGCTCTCCACCTGGCCCTTGATGGTTTGGGCAGGAGAAGCAGATGACCTTGGGGCTCAATTACCACTACAGCGGTTCCCATAAGTCAGAGAGAAAGAGGAAGAGATAGAGATAGGCAGAAGCATAGAGAAGGGTGGCTGACAGAGAGAGAGAGAGGTAGCAAGAGAGAGAAAGAGCTGATTTCACCCCCAGACAGAAAAAAGCAGGAATCTGTAGGCTGTAACAATAAATTAACCACCCCAATATCCTCTGGCCTATTCCTGGCCATCCTTTTTGTTCTCAGAATCCCATCTGCTTGCTTTAATCCCTCCCCACCTGGGAGAGTTCTGAATACATCAGTACATCAGTCCAAATTGAGGACTGGAGAGAGACAGGTGCAGGGCTTTTATGATTCACGAGCAGTTCAATTGTGTCTCCTTTTTGTTTAAAATGCACCCTGAAGAGAAACCTCTGGGCTTGAAATTGAGACTCCCAATCCCCACCCCTTTTCCAGAGAAATCCAGGGCGCTGGGGCCGGGGGGGGGGGGGGGGGGTGGGAGGGCCATTCCAGGGTCCAGTCGTGGGCGGGGTCTACAGAGATGGAGTTCGCACGGAGAGTATAAATGTGTCAGTCACACCCTCGGCCAGCCCCGTATCTGCTTTCACCACTTCTATCTTGGCACGCTCGGTCTTGAAGCCAAAGATGCCTATCTCCAGAGGAAAATTCATTAGGAGCAACTCCAACGAGGCCATCTTCATCAACCCCGTGTTCAGGATGCCAGCCAAGCAGGTTTTCTACACTCCCAGTGTCTACGGTGGAGCCGGAGGATGGGGCACTCGGATTTCTACCAGCACGACCCAGATCCAATATGGCGAGGGCCTTGGCGCGGGCAAGTTACTAACCGGCAACGAGAAAGGCACCATGCAAAATCTGAATGACCGCCTGGCTAACTACCTGGAAAAGGTGCGCTCCCTCCAGCAAGCCAACTCTAAACTGGAAGTCCAGATTAGGCAGTGGCACGAGAAGAACTCCACTCCACTGGGCCGAGACTACCGCTCGTATTACAAGGCGATTGAGGAGCTCCAAGAACAGGTGAGACACGTTTCACATGGGGAACTGGGCTCTGTGGGCTGGCAGGCCTTTCTAGGAATCTGGCTTTGGATGGTTTCCCGGGAAGGGAGGAGTCAAGAGAGTTTGCAAGGAAAGACGCCCCGTGGTCATCCTCTACACAAACCCGGGCTGTTCCCACCTCTCATCTGACTGGGGGGTCCCAATCCCCGTGCCCATCTCGATAAAGGGAAGGAGGGGTGGTCTCTGAGGAGTTAAACCAGAATGTGGTAGATCCGTTATGGGATGGACACTTACGTCACCTGTCAGTCATCCCCATCACTTCTTCCTCGTGCTTGTGTGGTTTAAGCTCCATCTAATCCCTCTACACTGTAATCTCACTGTGGGCAGGGAATGTGTCAGTTTATTGCTGTATTATACTCTCCCAGGTGCTTAATACAGTGCTCTGCACACAGTAAATGCTCAATAAATTCAATTGAATGAATGATTGATTCTAATTCCTGGGCTCCATCTAGCCGGTGCTGAATGATCAGTGGCACATTTCCTAGACAAACCCAAATCTGAGCAAGACGATGAATTAATTTAATTATGGCATTTGTTAAGCATTTACTATGTGCCAAGATCTGCACTAAGCTCCGGGATAGATATAATTTAATCTGGTCAAACACAGTTCCTCTCCCACATGGGATCCACATTCTAGAAGGGGAGAGAATAGGTACTGAATCCCCATTTTACAAATGAGGAATCTGAGGCACAGAGAAATTAAGTGACTCGCCTAGGTTATACAGAAGATAAGTGGCAAAGCTAGGTCCTCTTTCCATCAGGCCACACTGCTTTCCACCCAAAGATCTCTTAATTGCCCAGGAATTGCCTCCACAAAGCTGAAGAACTCAATTCTCCATAAAGATGCGGCACGATTTTCTGAATGGTTATTTGTTAGGCGTTCGTTATATGCCAGGTACTGCAATAATAATACTAATGATGATGATGGTATTTGTTATGCGCTTACTATGTGCCAGGCACCATGCTAAGCGCTGGGTGAGATACAAGGTAATCAGGTTGTCCCACGTGGGGCTCACAGTCTTCATCCCCATTTTACAGATGAGGTAACTGAGGCACAGAGAAGTGAAGTGACTTGCCCAAAGTCACACAGCTGATAAGTGGCGGAGCCGGGATTAGAACCCGTGACCTCTGACGCCCAAGCCCGGGCTCTTGCCACTAAGCCACACTGCTTCTCTATACTGCGCTAAACTCTGGGTTAGATAAAAGTAAATCAGGTTGGACACAGTCCATGACCCACATGGGAATCACAACTTTTTAATCCCCATTTTACAGACACGGTAACTGAAGAATACAGAAGTTAAGTGACTTACCCGAGGTCACACAACAGACAAACAGCATTAGAACCCAGGTCCTTCTGACCCTCGAGCCTCTATTCTTTCCACCAGGCCAAGCCGCTTCTCTTTACACATCGCTTCTCCATTATTAAGGTTAAGTGGAAAGGCAAGGATGGAAGCTGGATAACTGCATTGCGAACCGTGTTTAAAACCAACTCCCTTCTCTAGTTGAGTCACCATTTGCAAGTTGGGGAGAACTGGCTTCTTTGTCAGTAATTAAACCTTTTTATTTCCTAGTAAAATCTGTTGGGAATGTCTCTGAAACATATTGTTTCTGAGCTAGCCAAAGAATTTCTTGGTCCCGGTGAGAGAGACGGCCTCATCAGCCCGAAGACTCTGCCCTCAATACAAAGTCATCAGGTCTCACATGGTCTGGCACAGGCACACATCTTTAAAGTCCTTCGCAATCTTCGGTAGTTCCATGTAGTCACGTTTCCCTTTTATCTGTGGGCTGTCTATTAAACCAAATTCATCTGACCAACACCCATGGCAAATCATGGTCAAAGTTCAGGACCTGCCGGTGAGGTCAGGTTTAAAGAGTCTAACCCTCGCCTCTGTCAACAGAACCATGGGAAGGAAACTAACCCAGAAAATCCTCAGTCTCCCTTGTGCCTGCCTGGCCCTAAAATCAGGAGTGACAGCCAATCCCAAGCTCCCGATCCGAGAAGGAGAGAAGCAGCACGGGCTAGTGGAAAGAGCACAGACCCGAGAGTGAAAGGAACCGGGTTCGTATCCCAACTCCTCCACTTCACTTCTCCTTGTCTCAGGTCCCTCGTCTGCACACTGGGATTCAATACCTGTTCTCCCTCCTACTTAGACTGTGGGATCTGATTAGCTTTTATCTACCCCAGTGCTTGGCACATGGGAAGCACTTAATGAGAACCATAATTATTATCATTATTATCTGATTAAAATAGCTCAGAGACAGAATCCACATGACAATATGCAAATACAATCCATGTGAAGCAGCATGGCTCAGCGGAAAGAGCCCGGGTTTGGGAGTCAGAGGTCGTGGGCTCTAATCCCGGCTCCGCCGCCTGTCAGCTGTGTGACTTTGGGCAAATCACTTCACTTCTCTGTGCCTCAGTTACCTCATCTGTAAAATGGGAATGAAGACTATGAGCCCCACATGGGGCAACCTGATTACCTTGTATCTCCCCAAGCGCTTAGAACGGTTTGGGCACATAGTAAGCGCTTGACAAATACTATCATTTGCGGGGGAGACTGTAGAGTGTTAGATAGGGGAAATAGTCAAATAGAAGGATATGTACATAAGTGCAGAGGGGCTGAGGTATCAAAGTGCTTAAAGGGTAGACACTCGAGTGCGTAGTCGATGCAGAGCGGAGGGCGGATAACCACATTTCTCCCATTGGCTGACACCCCAAGTTTGGAGCCTGCTGGTGTTGGCCCGAGGAGTGATTGTGCTTTAGGTCACCCCAATCTTTTTGCATTTTCAGATTAAGAATGCCCAAATAAACAACGCTCAGTTGGTCCTGCAGATGGACAATGCCAAGCTGGCGGCAGAAGACTTCAGAATCAAGTAAGTTGGGTGTTGGGCACCCCTCTCCACCACCATCCCGCCCCAGACCCCGCTTCCCCAAGGAATGTATTCTTCTGAGTGGCAGGGCTCTCAGGGCTCAGGGGAAAGAGAGGGATGCTCGTGTTGCGGGGGAATGGGAAGAGGCAGCGTGGGATCCAAAAGCTTCCATGCCCTGCCCCGGCCCACGTGAGCCTCAGAGCTGACCGAGGGAGCTGAACCAATAAACTTCCCACAAAGCCAAGATTGGCGCCGTAATGCTATAGGACAGAAGAGCAGGGGAATGGTAAAGATGGGAAGGCTTTAGCCAGGGACTCAAGAAAGAGATTGGCATGGGGGTGTATTCCCTAACCGTATAAACCCTGGTACCCGGCATAACGTTCAAGGTATTCGTCCATCGGGGTGCGGAACAAGCCGTGCCTCCCCCTGCCAACCACTGCTGCTGTAGCTCTCTCTCTGGGAGCGTTCTTTGCATCAGGATAGAGTTGGGCTTGGCACAAGGAAAGCAATATCCCCAAGCAGATAAACTGGAATAAACTTCTCGGGAAAGGGGTAAAATTCTGCTTCCCTGGAACTCTAAAAGAAAAGGGTTAGTATGCATCCGCCCGGATGGCTCAGAGGCAGGGGCAGGGACAAGATGACTTCTCAAGGTCCCTTCCAGCTCTGGATTTCTGGGATTTTGAAATCATCTTTCTCCTAAAACAGATATGAGACTGAGCTAGGAATGCGCCTGTCAGTTGAGAACGATATCCAGGGGTTGAACAAAGTCACCGACGACCTGACCCTGAAGAAGGCCAGATTGGAATCGGAGATCGAAAACCTGACCGAGGAGCTGGTTTTACTCAGGAAGAACCATGAGGAGGTGAGGGGAAATGGGGGACCCTTTCATGCCTTTCGCTGCTTGAGGCCTGGGGTCGAAAAAGGGGAAGAAGAGTTAACCCTGGGAACGGGAGGACCTTCTTGTCTGATGGTTCCTTCAGGAAAACTGACTGGCCACCATTCTGTGACTACTCATCGCCTCCCCCAGGCCCTGTGAAGGGTGGGATGATTCTCCAGGCTAGGATTTATCTGGATCCTCTCTCTCCTAGGAAGTTGATACCCTGCGCAAGCATCTGGGGGCCACCGTCAAAGTGGAAGTGGATGCGGCTCCCGGCCCAGACCTTGGGGCCATCATAAATGAGATGAGGGACAAGTACGAAAGCTTGGCCAAGAAGAACATTCAGAAGGCCAAGGAGCGCTACGAGACCCAGGTACCACCCTACTTTCAAACCCTGGGGGGGGCGGCTTGGAAGGGTCTTCCTGAGCTCAGAGCTCGGACGATCCCTCTTCCTTCCTCTGGGTTTCAGACGATCGAGCTGGAGACTCAGATCACCCTGAACAATAGAGAACTGGAGACCAGCACGACCCAAGTCAAGGAGCTGAGACGCAAGTGTCAGAACCTGGAGATGGAGCTGCAGTCCCTGCTCAGCCAGGTAGAGTCTTCCCCCCGACTCTCTCCTCTCCCCCTCTCGGCACCCCCTCTTTACAGACACACCCTCGGGATCCACCCTAACTGTAGTGGGGGTGTCCTTCAAAGTAGCCAGAAGGAGGGAAGCGCCGCGGTCTAGTGGAAAGAACGCAGGCCTGGGCAACAGGGAACCCGGGTTCTTATCCTGGCTCTGCCATTTGTCTGTCGAGTGGCCTTGGGTAATTGCTTTATTTTGCTGTGTCTCGATTTCCTCATCTGTAAAATGGGAATTAAATCCTCCTCCATCTGACTTAAGCTGGGAGCCCCACGTGGGACAGGCACTGTGTCCAAGCTGATGATCTCAGAGCTCCCCCAGGGCTTGGTGCCCGGTACATAGTAAGCACTTTAGTGCCATAAGAAAAAACGACGATCCTCTCCCCTGTTCTGCCCCACAAAATGGGTCCTTGGGCGTGTACTGGGCTCTAGGAGTTGGTGTTTCTACGGCTTGTTGCAGAGAGATTCCCTGGACCTAACCCTGGCGGAGACCAACACCCGTTATGAGGCCCGGCTGGCCCAGCTGCAGGCAGTGCTCAAAGCTTTGAAGGACCAGCTGATCCAGGTCCGCTCGGAATCAGAGAAGCAGAGAGACCAATTCAATACCCTTCTGGACGTCAAGAACCGGCTGGAGCAGGAGATTATTACTTACCGCCGCCTGCTAGAGGGAGAGGACATAGTGTAAGTCTTTTCGCCTGCGGTGCCTTCTGAACTCTGATGTCTTTGCATCGGCTGGGAGCTCACAGTCCACTGGGAGAAACTCTTCTAAAATAAATCACAGAGAGGGGACCCAGTAGAGTATAAGAACGTTTACATAAGTACTGCGCGGCTGTTGTATCTGTTGCCTAACAAGGAGACCTAAAGGTGTGTTAATTATGCTGCTGGGCCCTTGTAGAGGGAGAAATTGGGGGGGGGGGGTGGGTCCAATTAGCTGGAGCGGGGTGTTCCTGGAGAAACCAGTAACCTCTCCTCTAGAATTTGCCAGCTGATCCCTTCCCCTTTCTGAAAATTGGCGGTAAAGAAGGACAGCCCTTCTTCTAGAAATCATGGGGACAGGAAGCTTTCCCACCTCAGCTGCTGTGCCTCCATTTCCTCATCTGTTAAAATGAGCCATACCTGCTCTCCTGAATGGGACAATTTGGTTATCTTATACCTACCCCAGTTCTTAGCATAGTGCTTGGCACATAACAAGCATGTAATATCATCATTATTTAATTATGATGATTATTTTAATTACCACTGTTACTGCATCCACTGTCAACTGCCTTCCCTATGTCACAGTGGTGGCAAAAAGCTGGCAGTGACTAATTCAGTTAATTTGGATTGTTCAGTGTTTTCATTTTTCCAAATACCTCACCTGAGGGCTCTCACTTCTTGTCATCACACCTCTGTGAGGAAGAGAGAAGCAGGTATTCATTCCTCCAATTTTCAGAAGAGGAAACTGAGACCAAGAGAGGTTTATTTACTGGGCTCAGGACAAAGCAGACCAGGGGCCAGGGTCGAGCCAGAACCCAGTTCTCTCTGACTCGCAGATCCGAGGTCTTTCAGCAGTTGAGGACTTGGTCATAATGGTCCCAGTGAACACGGCAACCCCAATGGGGACCAAAAGAAGAAGAAAGACGGGGAAATCTCCCCACGATTTGGTCTTGCTGCTGCCACAAACATTATGAATAGCATCCAGTTACTTAGAATTAGAAAAGTAGGGTGAAACGGTCCAATTTCGAAATTGTGAAATAAGCCGGCTGTTTTTCCAGGCTGAAACTAAGATCTGTAACCCACCAGCTTGCCATTTTTTTACAAAATCAACACAAAAACTTTTAAAACTTTGCAAGCACCACTAAATTGGCATTATATTATCAACCTGTAATCATCTCCCACTCCATATGACACCGAAGCACGGGGTGCTTTCCAAAGTGAAGGAGCAAAACAGAATCCCTCATCCATGTATCAGCACAAAATAATATCTTCAGGGCATAAGGCCAAGGGTTTCTCCCGCCCTCTCTTTCTCCCCCTGCCTGTCTCTTTCTCTCTTATTCCCTCTTCCTTTACCATTTCTTCTCCTTTCTCTCCATTTCACTCTCTCTCTCTCTGTCTCGCTCTGAAATGGGGGTAGCATACTGACTCTTTTTCTTCTAATTTTTTTAATTACAGAACTTTGGACAGTGAGACAACTACTCTGGAGGAAAGAGGTAAATCAATCAAACACAATCAATGGTACTGTTGAGTGCTTACTGTGGGAAGAGCAGTGTACTAAGCACTGGAAAATATCAGTACACACATTCCCTGCCCATAGGAATGGGCAAATTCTTATGGGCATATCCTTATATCTATGAGAAGCGGCATGGCTCAGTGGAAAGAGCCCGGGCTTGGGAGTCAGAGGTCATGGGTTCTGATCCAGGCTCTGCCACTTATCAGCTGTGTGACTTTGGGCAAGTCACTTCACTTCTCTGTGCCTCAGTTACCTCATCTGTAAAATGGGGAGGAAGACCGTGAGCCCCACGTGGGACAACCTGATTACCTTGTATCTACCCCAGGGCTTAGAACAGTGCTTGGCACATAGTAAATGCTTAGCAAATACCATAATTATTATTATTATAAGGAGCTTACACTCTAGAGGGGGAGACAGACAGGGGTGGGGTGCTGCAGGGAGTCCCAGTGGCCTCTGGAAAGAATCCAGGAATCTCTATTTGCACAGAGACAATAAAAACACTAACGAGTGGAGCACAGCTGCAAGGATAAATCGATTCAAGCCAGAACCGGGGGCAGGACCAAGGCATTTAGAGGCGTGTCATTTATCTGGAACAGGGACGCTGGCATTTATTCTTTTACGATGCACTGTTCCAGACAGTTCTGCCTTCCTTATTCCGGGGGTGGAGGAGACTCAGAGCCCGGGGACCCCAGAAGCACAAACCTCCCCAGGCCGGACTAACCTGAGCTTCTAGAGCTCGAAGCGATCCTTCTGATGCCATCCAGAGGGGTATTCTGTGATGGAAGCAGAGCTGAGAAGCAGATCACCTCCAGCAAACTGGCAGGGATCCCATCCATTCATTCATTCATTACAATAATAAGGATAATAATGATAATTGTGTTATAGGTTAAGTACTTACTGGGTGCCAGGAGTTGTACTAATTGCTGGGGTGGATATAAGCAAATCCGGTTGGACACAGTCCCTGTTCCACACGGGGTTCCCCGTCTCTATCCTCATTTTACAGATGAGATAACTGAGGCAAAGAGAAAGGAGGTGACTTCCCAAGGTCACGCAACAGACAAGAGGCGGAGGCCGGTTTAGAACCCGCGAACTTCTGAATCCCAGGCCCATGTTCTATTCGCTGCACCATGCTACTTCACTCATTCAATGAATCAATTCAGTTGTGTTTATTGAGTGCTTACTGTGTGCAGAGCACTGTAATAAGCACTTGGGAGAGTACAATCTAACAAGAAACAGACACATTCCCCGCGCGCAACGAGTCTGCGGTCTAAATGGCGAGACAGACGTTAATATAAAGAAATAAATAAATTGCAGATATGCATATAAGGGCTTATGGGCTGGGAGGAGGGACGAATAAATGAAGCAAGTCAAGGCAACACAGAAGGGAGTGGAAGAAGAGGAAAGGAGGGCTTACTCAGGGAAGGCTTCTTGCAGGAGATCTGCCTTCAATAAGGCTTTGAGTTGCGGGAGAGCAATCGTCTGTCAGATACGAGGAGGGAGAGCGCTCCGGGCCAGAGGCGGGACACGGGCGAGCGGTCGGCAGAGAGATAGACGAGATCGAGGTACAGTGAGAAGGTTAGCGTTAGCCTTGTCCTGGCCATTCTCGATGAACAGCATCCAGTCCATCAACTAATCATATTTATTGAGTGCTTACTGTGGGCAGACCACTGTACTATTAAGGAAAGTATAATATAACAGAATCCGTAGACACGTTCCCTGCCCACAGACATCTTAGAGTCTAGAGTAGCATGGCTTAACGGATAGAGCATGGACCTGAGAGCCAGAGGACCTGGCTTCTATTCCCGGCTCTGCACTTGCCTGCTGTGACCTTGGGCAAGTCATGTAACTTCTCTGGGCCTCAGTTTCCTCAAGTGCAAAATAGGGAATCAATACCAGTTCTCCCTCCTACTTGAGTGTGAGCCCCATGTGGGACAAACTGTATCTGGCTGGATTCACTTGCATCTACTCCAATACTTAGAGGAGTGTAGTGAGCGCTTAACAAATACAAAAAAACCCAAAAACATTACAATGGAAAGAGCACAGACCTGCGTTTCAGAAGATCATGAGTTCTAATCCCGTTTCTACCATTTTTCTGCTCTGTGGCCTTGGACAAGTCTCTTCACTTCTCTGTGCCTCAGTTGCCCCATCTGTAAAATGGGGATGAAGACTCTGAGCCCGGTGTGGGAAAAGGACTGTGTCCAACCTGATTTGCTTATACCCACCCAAGTGCTTAGTTCAGAGCCTGGCACAAATATCGTTATTATTATTATTATTTATCTACTCCAAGGGAATGGTGGATCATTCCTTCCTCAACCCTGCATGCCTTCACGGAGAGGAGGCGCCAAGCCATTAAACAGAGTAATATCAGAACAGAGAGCAAGCCTCGGTCACACAAAGTGAGACTTCAAACCTGTTTGCCTTTCTGATCCTCAGATGCGAAGAAAATCCGGAAGATCAGGATGGTGGTAGAAGAAGTGGTGGATGGGAAGATTGTCTCATCCAAGACCAAGGAGATGGAGGAGACTCTGGAGAGTGGACAGATGATTTCCTCTCACACACCCACAGCAAACCTTGAATCTCTTAAGTTTTAAGTCCCTTTCCCTGGGAGACACATCTTGCCCTATCGGCAAAAAGAATGTCTCTTCTCTTCCTTACTTCTTTCTGCTGTCTTAGGTTTTGAGCTTTTTGTGGGCCAGGGTACGACTCTAACGTAATGAACTTAGACTTTTCTCCAGACTTTAGTGCCCTCCCCTCAGTAGGTGCTCAGTAAATACTACTGAGTGAAACTTGAAGATCACCACGGGCAGGGAACGGGTCACCCGACTCTTAATTTTGTACTCTCTCAAGTGCTTACACATTCAGTGCTCAATAAATACCATTGAGTGATTGAATGAAGGTAGACCTCTAAAGAGTCTTCATCCACCCATGTTTCAGAAGAGCTGCAATCTTACCTGTCCTCTCTTCACACTTAGTAAGGGAAAGCAGTGCTAAAGGGAAGGAGAAAGGCAGCGCCTAATTCCCAAGGCTCAATTCCGGAGCCTCTAGAAGTGTCGGAATTGTCAGTAATCCCGACTAAGCCACTTGGCAGCTGTGTGACTGTGGGCAAGTCACTTAACCTCTCTGGGCCTCAGTGACCTCAGCTGTAAAATGGGGGTGAAGACTGTGAGCCTCATGTGGGACCACCTGATTACCCTGTATCTACCCCAGCGCTTAGAACAGTGCTCTGCACACAGTAAGCGCTTAACAAATACCAACATTATTATTAATCCCAGCTCCTCCAGCCCTAATAATAATAATTGTTATTATTATTATAGAACAGTGCCGAGCACTGTTCTAAGCGCTGGGAGAGATACAGGGTAATCAGGCTGTCCCATGTGAGGCTCACGGTTAATCCCCATTTTTCAACTGAGGCACGGAGAAGTGAAGTGACTCGCCCGCAGTCACACAGCTGACAAGTGGCAGAGCCGGCATTCGAACTCATGACCTCGGACTCCGAAGCCCAGGCTCTTTCCGCAGAGTCACGCTGCTTCCCCGCAGTCTATAGTGCCTCCCCTCTAGATCCAGAAAGTCCATAGCCCCTGCACCTCTGGGCCTGGGCGTCCATACCCTCTCCCCCTCTTATTCATTCATTCATTCAAATGTACTTATTGAGTGCTTACTTTATGCAGAGCACTGTACGAAGCGCTTGGAAAGTACAATTCAGGAACAAATAGAGACAATCCCTGCCCACAATGGGCTCACAGTGTAGAAGGGGGGAGACATCAAAACAAGTAAACAGGCATCAAGAGCATCAATATAAATAAATGGAATTATAGATATATACACATCATTAATAAAAATAAATAGAATTATAAATAGGTACGTATATACACAAGTGTTGTGGGGTGGGGAGGGGGGTAGAGCAAAGGGAGCAGTCGGGGCGATGGGGAGAGGAGGGGGAGCAGAGGAAAAGCGGGGCTTGGTCTGGGAAGGCCTATTGGAGGAGGTGAGCTTTCAGTAGGGCTTTGAAGGGTGGAAGAGAGTTTGTTTGGCGGGCGTGAGGAGGGAGGGCGTTCCAGGCCACAGGTAGGACGTGGGCCAGGAGTCGAAGGTGGGACAGGCAAGAACGAGGTACAGTGGGAAGTTTAGCACCAGAGGAGTGGCGTGTGCGGGCTGGGATGTAGAAGAGAAGGGACGTGAGCTAGGAGGGGGGCAAGGTGATAGAGAGCTCTGAAGCCAATAGTTTTTGCTGGATGCGGAGGTTGATGGGCAACCACTGGAGATTTTTCAGGAGGGGGGTGTCACGCCCAGAACGTTTCTGTGGAAAGATAATCCGGGCAGCAGGGTGAAGCGGGGCGAGACGGGAGGCAGGGGGTTGGGAGATCAGAAAGGATGTTGATGCCGTAATCCAGTCGGGATAGGATGAGTGATTGTACTTAGATGGGAGCGGTTTGGATGGAGAGGAAAAGGCGGATCTTGGCGATGTTGTGAAGGTGAGACTGGCAGCTTTCGGTGACAGATTGGATATGAGGGTTCTAGTCCTAGCAGTCCCCTCTGGATCCAGCAAGTCCATAGCCCCTGCCTCTCTGACTTTAGCAGCCCATAACCCCTGCATCTCTGTGCTTAGGAGTCCATTACCTCTGACCTTCTGAGTCCTAGCAGTCCATATCTCCTGCTTCACTGGGCTTGACGACCTAAAGCCCCGGTACTTCTGGCTCTGGTACTCATTGCTCCTGCCCTATTAGTCCTAGCAGCCTATATTAATAATAATAATGCTGGCACCTGTAAAGCACTTACTATGTGCCAAGCAGTGTTTTAAACGCTAGAACCCTAACCCTTGCCCCTCTGGCCCTGGCAGTCCATCACCCTAGCAGGATTTTGTCCTGGATAATAATGACTATAATACAACTCATTCCAAGTCAGCAGGCATTTAAATTGCAAAATTAAGTAATCGCTTGAGCCCTGGTCACTCAATGCAATCTATGGGAAGCCGTGAGGACTAGTGGAAAGAGTATGGGTCTGGGAGGCAGAGGACATGGGTTCTAATCCTGGCTCGGCCACTTGTCAGCTGTGTGACCTCGGGCGAGTCGCTTAATTTCTCTGTGCCTCTGTTCCCTCATCTGCAAAAAGGGGATTAAGACTGTTAACCCCGTGTTAACAGGGACAGGGACACATAGTACATAGCACACAGTGGCAAATAGTAAGCACTTAAATGCCACAATTAATATTACTATTATTATTTCATTAAGCCCCGCATTAAAGCCATCTGGAATATTCAGCGGCATGTTGACCACTACCCAGAGTCAGCTCCATGGGGCTGGTCATGGACACTCACAACTCCCACCCCCCAGGTGACCTGTTATTCTCCCCCTCACAGTGGATAAATGCTTCAGGGTGCAGCCAGCAATTAGTGTTTTTATGGGACCCATCATCATTTATGTCACCGACTGAGAACTTACTGCAGATACAGTGCTATACTAGGCCCGTACAAGTAATAACTAATTAAAATAATATTTGTGGCATTCGTTAAGTAATAATAATAATAATGATGATGGCATTTGTTAAGAGCCTACTAAATGTCAAACACTGTTCTAAGCTCTGGGGTAGATTCCAGGTTAGCAAGTTGTCCCACGTGGGGCTCACCGTCTTAATCCCCATTTTACAGATGAGGTAACTGAGGTACGAAGAAGTTAAGTGATTTGCCCAAGGTCACGCAGCAGGGAAGTGGCAGAGCCGGGATTAGAACCCACGACCTCTGACTCCCAAGCCCGTGCTCTTTCCACTAAGCCACGCTGCTTCTCCTACTTACTATGTGTCAGGCACTGAACTAAGTGCTGGGGTGAATCCAAGCAAATCGTGTTAGGAACAGTCCCTGTCCCACGTGGGGGGTCACCGTCTCAATCCCCATTTTACAGATGAGGTAACCGAGGCACAGAGAAGTGAAGTGATTTGCCGAAGGTCACACAGCAGGCAAGTGGTGGAGATAGGATTCGAAGCCAGGTCCTTCTGACTTCCAGACACGTGCTCTTTTCCGCTCTGAACCATACAGTCTAATATAGTGTGCAACTCCTGCAGAGAAGCAGCATGGTCTAGTTGATAGAGCACGGGCCTAGGAGTCAGAAGTCCTGGGTTCTAATTCCAGCTCTGCCACTTGTCAGCTGTGTGATCTTGGGCAGGACACTCAACGTCTCGGTTACCTCATCTGTAAAATGGGGCTTAAAACTGTGAGCCCCATGTGGAACATGGACTGCGTCCTCCAACCTTATTAGCTTGTATCTACCCCTGTGTTTATTATTAAAGTGGCCGGCACCTAGCAAGCGCCGAACAGAAACCCCTAACATCAAATTATTGCTGATCTATTTACACTGTTACTGTGTCGGGGGCACGCCCCGTCTCCGAAATACGTCCTCCTAAAATTGCCTGCATTTCAAAAGAGGAAATCCAGTAGACCTATTCCCAGAGTAATATTGTTCTCCTGACTTTCTTCCTGCTTTGATTCTACCTAAGATATCCCCAGGTCAACTTCCCCTGGAGCTCCACCCCAGATCACAGATCAATCATCCTTGAGCAAGAGTTCGAGCCCATAGGCAGGAGGGACTAGTCTACCAGAAATGCCAACGTGCCAGCTTTCTCTTTGCCACACCTTCTCGCAGCCTCCTCGTCAACCTAGACAAACCCCGGAAGACCAGGATTTCCACCCTCACTTCACTCACTATCTAGGGTCAAAGTCCCACGTCCCTCTGGTCCCTTGGCAACCGCAAACCACGGAACTCTTGAAAGGGAAACCCATTCGATGTTTATAATTCTGCCGGAGGCCCCAGTATGTGCCTCTTCCGGGTGACCCCGACAGAAATTCGATGAGTTCCCTGATCCCTCCTGCTTCTTAATGGAATTGTTGTGTCAGGCCTCCTCAGCAAGCCGGGGAAGGGCAAACACGAGGGTTGGGAAAGAGGAGGTTGGGCTGAAGTTCACAAGAGGCAAGCACTGTGGGAGTTTGTCCTCGGGTGAGACTCCCGACTGGCCCAGGAGTCTCACGCGAATGGCTTCTGCTGTCCCAGGGTACAGAGCGAAGGTACGCGACAGGGGTGTGATTTCCATAGAAGATGTTTATTTGGATTGCAAATGTGTGTGGGCAGCCTATCAAATCTGGGGAAACACCATTTCCTAGTGGAGAGAGCACAGGCTTAGGAGTCAGCAGAACCTGGGTTCTAATCCTGTCTCTGCCGTTTTGCCTGCTGTGTGACCTTGGGCAAGTCACTTAACTTCTCCGTACCTCAGTTACCTCAATTGTAAAATGGGGATTAAGACTATGAGCCTCATTTGGGACATGCGCCACATCCAGCCTGATTGCCTTGTTTCTACTCCGAAGCTTAGCACGGTGCCAGGAACGTAGTAAGCGCTTAAAAAATACCATTAAAAAAAAAATCTACTAATCCCTAGGAGGAGGAGTTGAACTATGATGCAACCTGGTGCTGTATCCCCTACGATCGACATCTGCCAGGCGCATGACACAATCTGACAGCAGCCTGGGACTCCCCCACCCCGGTCCTCCTGCACTCCGGAGACTCCATCCCCTCTTCCCCTGCTCGAGTGTCTTCTCTGCCCCCCTCCACCCACATAGCCCCTCCCAGATACGGAGCACCCCCGAGTCTGCTCCGGCGAAACCACACACGCACGTCCCCAGCAAGTGATCGATTTGTCCAATTTAATCCATCAATCGATGGTATTTATTGAGCACTTGCTATGTGCAGCACCCCGTGCTAAGCATGGAAGAGTTCAGTATAACAGACTTGGCAGACAAGTTGCTCTCCCCCAAGGAGGATAGAGTCAAGAGGGAGCTTAGAAGATTCTCAAGAATCTTTCAATTCTGAGACAAAAACCAGAGATGACAGAATTGCCCAAACAAAGAGCTGAATTAAAACATCCAGATGTCTTTTCAGGGTGTTACTCCATCACTGTCTCACACTGTTAGGCAGAATTCTCTCTGTGGAATCCCAGATGGGATTGGAGTATATAGTGGAGTCTGAAACTCCAGTCAATCAACCGTATTTATTGAGCGCTTATTGTGTGCAGAGCACTGCACTAAGCACTTGGGAGTGTACAACATAACGGAGTTGGTAATCACGTTACCTACCAACAAGAAGATTACTGTCTAGATTTTTTATTATCAACTTTTTCTAATCCCCAGACTTAACAACTTCCTAACATCGTAATATCTGCTATGAATGCCTTACCGTGGTAAAAGCGTTTGCCTAAACCAATGGAGTTTAGAGCTATGCCATTGAGAGAAACTCTCTTGCCAGGGTTACTCATAATGGAAAGGTCTAAACTGAAGCATCAGACAAAATTGCTTCACCTGTGCTGTGGCATGGGAAAGAGTCAGAGGAGGAGGATCAAGCAATAAAATATTGATAATAATAATAATAATAATAATGTTGGTATTTGTTAAGCGCTTACTATGTGCCGAGCACTGTTCTAAGCGCTGGGGTAGACATAGGGGAATCAGGTTGTCCCACATGGGGCTCACAGTCTTAATCCCCATTTTACAGATGAGGGAACTGAGGCACAGAGAAGTTAAGTGACTTGCCCACAGTCACACAGCCGACAAGTGGCAGAGCTGGGATTTGAACTCATGAGCCCTGACTCCAAAGCCTGTGCTCTTTCCACTGAGCCACGCTGCTTCTCCCAATTGATCAAAGATGGCGGCAGAGACTTAAATTTTTTACCATGCGGAAGAAGACAGTGGTAAACCACTCCCGTAATTTGAAATAAGAAATCTACGGATACACATAAACATAACAAAAGATCCGACGTTCTGGAGAAGGTGTATCCTTGAAGTCGCTACTAAGCGGAAACGACTAAATGGCATTTGGTGACGATGATGAACATCATAATGGCTCTGTTCCTTTAATAATAATAATAATGATAATAATTTCATCTAGTGTTATTGTAAGTATATTTTTTTGCAAAGTGCTTACTAAGTGCTAAGCACTTGCTAAGTGCTGGAGTGATACAATATAGTCAGATCAAATGCAGTCACTATTCTACATGGGGTTCGTAGTGCAAGCTGGATGGAGAACAGGTACATAAATCCCCATTTTCCTCTTCTCTGGCCCAAAGAAGGGCTCTCCACGACTTATTATTATTATTATGGTATTTGTTAAGCGCTATGTGCTAAGCTCTGTTCTAAGTGCTGGGGTAGATACAGGGTAATCAGGCTGTCCCACGTGGGGCTCGCATTTTTAATCTCCATTTTACAGATGAAGTAACTGAGGCACAGAGAAGTTAAGCATCTTGCCCAAGGTCACACAGCAGACAAGTGGCAGAGGCGGGATTAGAACCCATGTCCTCGGACTCTCAAGCCCATGCTCTTTCCACTAAGCCCTGCTGCTGCTTCTCTGTAGTTTCGATCTTGTTTTAAAGATAGCCATCCCAAAGGCAGCACCAGTGTCAGCAATTGAAGATTGACTCCCAATATGGAGCTGGTCATTCATTCATTCATTCATTCATTCATACTTATTAAGCACTCACTGTGTTCAGAATACTGTACTAAGTGCTTGGAAAGTACAGTACAACAATAAACAGTGACATTCCCTGCCCACAACGAGTTCACAGTCTAGAGGTAGGGAGACAGACATCAATACAAATCAATAAAATTACAAATATATACGCAAGTGCTGTGGAGCTGGGAGCAAGAAGGGGTGACGCAGAAGGGAGTGGGAGATGAGGAAAAGTGGGGCTTAGTCTCGGAAGGCCTCTTGGAGGATATAGTAAGGCTTTGAAGGCAGGGAGAGTCATTATCTGTTGGATTTGAGGAGGGAGGGTGGTCCAGGCCAGAGGCAGGAGACGGGGGAGGGGTCGGCAGCGAGACAGGCAACACCAAGGGTCACTGAGAAGGTCAGCACTAGAGGAACAAAGTACGTGGGCTGGGTTGTAGAAGGAGAGAAGCAAGGGGAGCAGAACGGGCAAGGTGATGGACTGCTTTAAAGCCAAAGGTGAGGAGCTTTTGTTTAATATGGAGGTGAACAGGCAACAAGTGGAGATTTTTGAGGAGGGGGGGGTGACGTATCCTGAATGTTTTTGTAGAAGATGATATGGGTAGGGGAGTGAAGTATAGACTGAAGTGGGGAGAGGCAGGAGGTTGGGAGGGCAGCAAGGAGGCTGATACAGTCATCTAGGCAGGATAGGATAAGTGACTGTATTAACAGAGTAACAGTTTGGATGGAGAGGAACGGGTGGATTTTAGCGATGACACCAAACCCAGGGAATATCTCATGAGCACAGCAGCCATGTTACCCCTGGAGAAATGACCCCAGATACAGAAAGGGTATAACTGTGACTCTCTGCAACATTGAAATCAAGTGAGGCTGTCCCAAGCCATTGAATATCTGCGTTACCAACTGCTAAATACAGTGCTCTGCACACAGTAAGCTCTCAATAAACACCACTGACCGATTATCAAAACTTCTACCGGCCTTTTCTTCCTTTAGTTTCTTTTCCCAAGAGG
The DNA here is from genome assembly GCF_004115215.2 of Ornithorhynchus anatinus. NCBI lineage: Eukaryota > Metazoa > Chordata > Mammalia > Monotremata > Ornithorhynchidae > Ornithorhynchus > Ornithorhynchus anatinus. The sequence goes on along the minus strand of NC_041738.1, from coordinate 14,195,371 downwards.
CAGTTTTTAAAAGTTTTCAGCAAACGAAATACAAAGCCATGATTTGGGAATGTCTGAACTCAGGATCAAGCTGAGGACGGAAGCACCCCGTACACTCCGTGGATGTCTTTGATCAATCGCCAAAAGGAAGACATGAAAAATAGTCTCTAAATCTTCCTCGCTGTCTCTTCTTCCCCCTCATTAATATTTTAATGGCATTCATTAAGACCTTACTATGCATCATGTACTGTTGGAGGTTTTGGGGTAGATAAAAGTTTATCAGATGAGACGTAGTCCCTGTCTCATGTGGGGCTTAGTCAGGAGGGAGAACAGGTATTTAATCCCCCTTTTACAGTTGGAGAAACCGAGGCACAGATAATTTAAATGATTTGTCCGTGGTCACGCAGCACACAAGTGACCAAGCCAGTATTAGAACCCAGATTCTCCGACTCCCAGGTCCATGAGTTTATCCTTTAGGCTAAGCTGCTTTCTGCAGGCATGATCTTGGAAAACCAAGTGAAAGAACTGGGGCATGAAGCAAGCCCCATCTCCTCTCCATCCACCAGTGGATCATCATACCAAAAACAAATGCCCAGAGAGGAAGAGCACAAGAGGGCGGGATGCTACGAAGGAGGTTCTATCCCAGTAGACCGCCATAACATCCAAACCAAGAATGGGGGGAAGGGAGAAGTGAAATCAATTGTGAGGGAGAGGAGAGAGGTCCTGGGAATGAACGCACTTTTTTTTTTTTAGCTCCGTGGAAGCGGAAATTCATCATGACGGCTTAACCCTACTCCACCCGGATCTCTTATCTGTGCATTCAATCCCCAGAGGAACCCTTGTTTCTACGCCAGTGAATATTTCGTATTGGGAGAAATCATCAATTTCAGCCCGAAAGATGCCGAGCTTGCAGAGAAAGGGCATTCAGTGATGAGAAGATGTAGACACGCCAAGGAAGACACCTTGAAGAAAGGGTAAGCCCAGCGGGACGCTTCTTGGAACCATCACATTTCTGATCATTCTGGGGAGGACATACTTGGCTAAACATGGCATCTCTCTCGGAACACAGTTTGGGCATCTACCGGCGGGTTTCCTTCTCACTCTAGGCTTCGAGGCTCTCCAACCCCTCGCCCCCTCCTACCTCTCCTCCCTTCTCTCTTTCCACCGCCCACCCCGCACGCTCCGCTCCTCTGCCGCCCACCTCCTCGCCGTCCCCCATTCTCGCCTATCCCGTCGACCCCCGGGCCGCGTCCTTCCGCGGTCCCGGAACGCCCTCCCTCCTCACCTCCGCCAGACTCATTCTCTTCCCCTCTTCAAAACCCTACTTACAGCTCACCTCCTCCAAGAGGCCTTCCCAGACTGAGGTCCCCTTCTCCCTCTACTCCCTCTACACCTCTCTGCAGCTAAGCTCTCTTCTCCCCCCATTTCCCTCAGCTCCTCCCCCTCTCCCTTCCCCTCCCCTCAGCACCGTACTCGTCTGCTCAACTGTATGTATTTTCATTACCCTATTCATTTAGTTAACGAGATGTACATCGCCTTGATTCTATTTATTTGCTATTGTTTTAATGAGACGGTCATCCCCTAGATTCTATTTGTCGCTACTGTTCTTGTCTGTCCGTCTCCCCCGTTTAGACTGTAAGCCCGTCAAGGATAGACCGTCTCTATCTGTTACCGATTTGTACCTTCCAAGCGCTTAGTACAGTGCTCCGCACATAGTAAGCGCTCAATAAATACTATTGAATGAATGAATGAATGCAGCGGAGTGGGCGGTGGTTCCTTCCGAATGTCTACAGCCAGTGGGGGAGGGGGCCACGGAGGCAGCTCTTTGGGATGTGGAGGGAGCTCAGGTGGAGGTTTTAGTCTGGCTTCTTTGTTCAAATCCAGTTCTAGCTGTGGAGTCAACTTAGGTGGGGGTTTTGGAGCAGGAGTGGGTGGTGGACCTGGGTATGGTTTTGGTGGAGGACTTGGGGTGGTTTTAGAGGATTGGGAGGTGGTTCGGGAGGTGTCCTGGAAGGCAACTATTTGGATCTTCTTTCTGGATCGGAGAAGGAAACCGTGCAGAACCTTAATGACCGGTTGGCTTCCTACCTGGCCAAGGTTCACGCACCGGACGAGGCCAACACAGAGCTGGAGGGGAAAATCCAAGACTGGCATGAAGCCCGAGGCCCAGGAGCTATCATCTTGGAGACGGGCAGTGATTTCGGTAGATACAATCCAACAATCGAAGAACTTCGGAATAAGGTATGAACACCGTGCCGTCTGGGGTCACTGCCTTACCCCGATGCCTCCACAGTGATCTCTACTTGTAATCTGATGTGAATGAATTTTCGAAGCTTAAAAGCATCTAGTTTCAGGATTCTAACCCGATGGATTGCTGTGAAAATATATCAGTCATATTATTCTTGTGGCTTGTTCTAGTTGTGTAGACTATCACTTGTTCTCAATAAAGCCAGCGGGGAGACTCCGGGGTGATGGAAAGTAACTTGTGCAAAGCCACACATGTAAATATCTTTACACTCTACTATTTTCCCTATTCTGAATTTATTTTAATAGCTGTCTCTACTTGTAGACTGTAACTTCTTTGTGGAAAGGGATCATGTCTACCTGCTCTCTTGTGTTTTGCTCGGCATAAGCCCTCCTTACCATTGATAGATAAGGGCTGAAATCGATTCTCGTGAATCTCTCACTATTCTGCATGTGAAACAGGTTTGTCTGTCCCAGTTTTCAAACTCCAAGGAGCTAGTTATGCTAAATCCCTGAGGGAGGACAGGAAGCAGCTGAGATCTGTGCTCTAAAATTGCTTAAATATCCCAGATTGAAAGCACAACTGAATTGTAAAACACAAGGTAATATAATGGTTTAGAAAGTAACAGTTTTTAAATGCATCTAGAGCCTAACCCAGGGTTCCGATCTTTGTACTCTCCCAAGCGCCGAGGACAGGGCTCTGCACCCAGTAAGCGTGGTTCAGAGGAAAGAGCATAGGCTTGGGAGTCAGCGGTCATGGGTTCAAATCCCTGCTCCGCCACTTGTCAGCTGTGTGACTCTGTGCAAGTCACTTCACTTCTCTGTGCCTCAGTTACATCATCTGTAAAACGGGGAGGAAGACTATGAGCCCCACGTGGTACAGGGACTGGGTCCAACCTGATTAGCATGTATCTACCCCAGCGGTTAGAACAGTGTTCGACACATAATCAGTGCTTAACAAATACTATCAATTATTCATTCATTCATTCACCTTCTCTTTCAGGTACGAGGGCGAGCTGGCCCTGCGTCAGAGCGTGGAGGCCGACATCAACGGGCTGCGCCGCGTCCTGGACGAGCTGCCCCCGGCCCGGGCCGACCTGGAGATGCAGATTGAGGGCCTGAATGAAGAGCTGATCTACCGCAGGAAGAACCATGAGGAGGTGAGAAGATTTCTATCTCTTTAGTTTAACCTTGAGGTTCATCAAGCATATTTATTGAGTGCTTTTCGTGTGCAGAACACTGTTCTAAACTCTTGGGGGACTACAGGTTCCCAAGTGCAAACTCGCCAAGCCAAGTGTTCTGGACAGGGTTACAGGGATGAACTCACCCTTTACAAGCCTATGGAGGTTTTCCTTTTAGTCCTTTTCACGCTCCACTTTTTATGGTATTTGTTAAGCACTATGTGCCCAGCCCTGAGCTAAGCACGAGCTCATCATTTGGACCCAATCCATGTCCTACATGCAGCTCACAGTCTTAATCCCCACTTTATAGATGAGGTAACTAAGGCACAGAAAAGTTAAGTGAATTGCCCAACGTCACACGGGAGACGAGTGGCAGAGCCAGGATTGGAAACCAGGTCCTCCTGACTCGCAGGCCTATTCTCTCTCTGCTGGGCAACCCCGTTCGTCTCCTAGAAAGGCAGGAAGAGACGCATAAAAAGAATGGCCCCGGGTGCATTCTGGTGCCATTCTGCTCACTGTGCCCCAATCTTGTCTATGTCACCACCATCCCCTTTCCCACATCCTCTCTCTGGGTTGAAATTCTCTCCCCCTCCATAGATGCCAGACCACTATTCTCCCCACCTTCAGGGCCTTATTTTCCTCCAAGAGGCTTTCCCAACTGAGCCCTTTTTCCCCCCAACTCCCTCTCCCTTCCATGTCATCTATGGACTTGGATCTGTACCCTTTGGGTCCTTGATATTCAACCCACCCTCAGCCCCACAGCACTTATATTCCTATCCATAATTTATTTATATTAATGCCCACCTCCTCCTCTAGACTCTAAGCTCACTGGGTGCAGGGAACATATCTACCTACCCTGTTGTAGTCTCCCAGATGCTTAGTACAGTGCTCTGCACACGATAAGCCCTCAATTAATACCTTCTGATCAACTGATTGATTGATTTTATACCATCCTCCGAGGATAGAGGAGACCTGCCCTTTTGGGAGAGGCTACTGGAGACTCTCTTTCAATCTGCCCAAATCCAGCAATTTAAGCACAGAGTCACAGCTGGGGTTGAGTAAAGGAATTGGGGGAATAGGTTACCCCCGACAGCCGTGTAATCCTGTTACTGCCATGAGGTCTTTGGAATGTAATTGGTTGGGGACAGCACCAGTTGACTTCCCCCTGACACCAAAGTGGGAAAGATTAATCAGTCGATGATATTACTGATTGCTTACTTCAGTGTTTGCAGAGCTTTATATTAAAACACTTCAGAGAGTACAATTTCCCCACTTGATTCACGGCAAACTGGACGGGCAGGAAGCGACAAACTTCGGTCGGGATTCGAGGGTGTCTCCTGCCTTCTATCATTCCAGAGTTTCCAAACTGACCCTGTGAAACCCAGTTGCGTTAAGTACCCAAGGATCCTGACTTGCCAACTACACCGCCCTCCTACCCCCCAGGATTTCTGTGCCAACTCATACTAATAATAGTGGTATTTTTTTAGAGCTAGTTATGTGTAAAGCACGGGTCTAAGTGCTGGGGGTGATATAAGATCATCAGCTCAGACACAGTCCCTGTCCCTCACAGGACTCACAATCTAAGTAGGAGGGGGAACAGGTTTTGAATCTCCACTTTACAGATGGGGTAACTGAGGCACAAAGAAGTGACTTGTTCAAGGTCACACATCAGGCATGTGGCAGAGCCAACTTTAGAACCCAGGTCCTCTGACTCCCAAGCCTGTGGTCTTTCCACTAGACCATGCTGCTCCTCATTTATGTACTCATACTAAAGAAGTGTGGCCTAGTGGAAAGAGATGGGCCTGAAAGTAAGAGGATCCGGGTTTTAATTCCAGCTCTGCCCCTTTTCTGCTGTATGACCTTGGGCAAGTCACTTTACTTCTCTGAGCCTCAGTTCCCTCATCTGGAAAACGGAGATTAAGAATATGAGCCCCATGGGGGAGAGGAAACATACATAAAATTACTGCTGTGGGGCTGGGAGAGGGGGAAGAGCGAAGGGAACTGATCAGGGTGATGCAGAAAGGAGTGGGTGATGAGCAACACTGGGCCTTAGTCTGGGAAGGCCTCTTGGAGGAGATGTGCCTTCAGTAAGGCTTTGAGAGTGGGGAGAGTAATTGTCTGGCGGATTTGAGGAGGGAGGGCGTTCCAGGCCAGAGGCAGGACGTGGGCCAGGGGTCGGCGGCGAGACAGGCAAGATCAAGACACACTGAGAAGGTTAGCACTGGAGGAGCGAAGTATGCAGGCTGGGCTGTAGGAGGAAAGAAGCGAGGTGAGGTAGGAGGGGGCAAGGTGACGGACTGCTTTAAAGCCAATGGTGAGGAGGTTTTGTTTGATACGGAGGTCGACAGGCAACAACTGGAGGTTTTCGAGGAGGGCGGTGACGTGCTCTGAACGTTTCTGTAGAAAGATATCTGGGCAGAAGAGTGCAGTATGGACTGGAATGGGGAGAGACAGGTGGTTGGGAGGTCAGCAAGGAGGCCGATGCAGCTATCTAGGTGGGGAAGGGTGAGTGATCGTATTAACAAGGTAGCAGTTTGGATGAAGAGGAAAGGGTGGATTTGAGCGATGTTTTGAAGATGGGACTGACAGGATTTAGTGGCGGATTGAATATGTGGATTGAAGAGAGAGGGGAGCCGAGGATCGTGCCAAGGCTTCTGAGACAGGAAGGACAGTGGTGCCATCCACAGTGACAGGAAAGTCCAGGAGAAGGCAGGATTTGGGTGGGAAGATGAGGAGCTCTGTTTCAGATGTGTTAAGTTTGAGGTGACGAGAGGACATCCAAGTAGAATTGTCTGGAAGGCAGGAGGAGATGCAAGCCTGGGGAGAGGGAGAGAGATCAGGGGAGGAGATGGAGATTTGGGTTACATCTGCATAGAGATGATAGTTGAAACCGTGGGAGCCAACGAGATCTCCAAGGGAGTGAGCGTTAGGTGGAGAATAGAAGGGGAACGAGAACTGAACCTTGAGGGATCCTCACAGTTAGGGGGTGGGAGGCCGAGGAAGAGCCTACGAGGGAGACTCAGAATGAACAGCCAGAGAAATAAGAGGAGAACCAGGGGAGGACAGAATCGGTGAAGCCAGAGTTGGATAAGGTTTCCAGGAAATCCTAAAATAAATACAATAATAAATATATACGTATATACACAAGTGCTGTGGGGAGAGGAGAGGGAGGGAGTAGGGGCGATGGGGAGGGGAGAAGGAGCAGAGGAAAAAGGGAGCTCAGTCTGGAAAGGCCTCCTGGAGGAGGTGGGCTTTCAGTAGAGCTTTGAAGGGGGGAAGTGTACTAGTTTGGCATGCCAGGCCAGAGGAAGGACGCGGGCCAGGGGTCGACGGCAGGACCGGCGAGAACGAGGCACAGTGAGGAGGTTAGTGGCAGAGGAGGAGAGCGTGAGGGCTGGGCTGGAGAAAGAGAGGAGGAGATACATTTGCATGAATCCACTCCAGCGCTTAGTATAGTATAGTAAGCGCTTAACAAATACCACAGTTATCACTGTGATTATCACTAGCCGCACAGACGCGGACTGGCAGCGGGTGCCAGGTTGGCATCGGATTCCATCATATGACTGCCAGGTATCAGTCAGAGGAGAGGTGGAGCCACGATGGGTCGGATTCAAATCCTTCTAGTAGGGATTGTTGGTTTGGAAGAATGCCAACACATTGGTAATCCAAACAAATGCCATTTATAATAATTTATAATAATGATGATGGTATTTGTTAAGCGCTTACTATGTGCCGAGCACTGTTCTTGCACCCTCACTGTGGCCCCAATCTATGTGCAGAAATAACAGAAATACATACATAGGTATATAGAGGAGAAGCAGGCCAGCCTAGTGGATAGAGCACGGGTCTGGGAGTCAGAGGATGTAGATTCGAATCCCAGCTCTGCCACTTGTCCGCTATGCGACCTTAGGCGAGTCACTTCAATTCTCCGTGCCTCAGTTACCTCACCTGCAGAATGGGGATTAAGGCGGTGAGCCCCATGTGGGGCAGGGACTGTGTCCGACCTGATTAGCTTCTATCTACCCAGAGCTTAAAACGGTGCTTGACACGTAGTAAGCGCATAAAAAATACCATCATTACTAGGATTAAGTTAGATGATAGCCAGGAATTTGTAGCATAGTATACAGACCACGGTACTTAGCCAGTATGATTAATTAGGTGCGGAGTTCAGAAACCCAGGGAATGCTCCAGTCTTGTAGTGGAGCACACCCAAACTGGATGAAAAGCATCTATTACTCCGTATTAATCAATCAATTGTGTTTACTGAGCTCTTACTGTGTGCAGAGCACTGTACTAAGAGCTTGGGAGAGTACAGTGTAAGAGAGTTGGTAGCCACGTTCCCTGCCCACAGTGCGCTTACAGTCTAGAGGACTAGCTGCGTCTACTAAACAGTAGATGCATCCACCCTAGTGTAATTCCAGGGGAAGCAGCGCGGCTCAGTGGAAAGAGCCCGGGCTTGGGAGTCAGAGGTCATGGGTTCGAATCCCCCTCTGCCACTTGTCAGCTGTGTGACTGTGGACGAGTCACTTCACTTCTCCGTGCCTTAGTTACCTCACCTGTAAAATGGGGATTAAGACTGTGAGCCTCACGTGGGACAACCCGATGACCCTGTATCTCCCCCAGCGCTTAGAACAGTGCTCTGCACATAGTAAGCGCTTAACAAATACCAACATTATTATTCAGTGCCAAGAGAAATATATGTGTCCACAGTTTGACAAGAACTGATGGTGGACAATTCTCATTTCAGCCTCATGTTCACCCAATACTAATTCAATGTGGAAGGAAAGGTGTCCCTGAGTCAAAAACATGTGTAATTCAAAAGCGAAAATAATAATAATAGTGGTATTTGTTAAGTGCTTGCTATGTGCCAGGCACTGTACTAAGCGCTGGGGTGGATACAAGCAAATCAGGTTGGCCACAGTCCCTGTCCCATGTGGGGCTCACTGCCTCAATCCCCATTTTACAGATGAGGTAACTGAGGCACACAGAAGTGAAGCGACTTACCCACGGTCATCCCGCAGACGAGGGGAGGAAACCTGATTTTTAAAAAAATCGCCGGTCAGAACTCGAAATTGAACCAATCCCAAACCACCCGAGGTTCACTCCCAACCTCTCTTTGGGATTTTGTCTCAGAATGGCTTTCCTTATTTTCATTTGCATCTGATTTTGTCCAATTTGGAAGATTCTTGTCAGAATCCAACAAAACAATAAAATATGTCTTCTCAGAACAAGCTGTCTCTATTATCGTATAGTCTCACACTGTCGGTTCCTTCAAACATGAAATTTTTCTTACATTTATTTAAACTCCCCTTCAAATCCATGCAACAGAATCATTACTGATGCTACGAAATGTATTCTCCTAGGACTATGACAAAAGAATCCAGTGCATACTTGTATAAAGTAGAGAATAATAATGTTGGTATTTGTTAAGCGCTTACTACGTGCCGAGCACTGTTCTAAGCGCTGGGGGAGATACAGGGTCATCAGGTTGGCCCACGTGAGGCTCACAGTTTATCCCCAGTTTACAGATGAGGTAACTGAGGCACAGAGAAGGAACTTCTAGACTGTCAGCCCGTTGTTGGGTAGGGACTGTCTCTATCTGTTGCCGAATTGTACGTTCCGGGGGCTTAGTACAGTGCTCTGCACACGGTAAGCGCTCAATAAATACCATTAAATTGAGGTACTGAAATTTAAATCGGGCGTGTTGAAATTGCCAGAGGCTGAGGTGGAGGATTTGCAAAAAAAAAAAAATTGAAGGGGAATTCTTGGGTTGGTATGGAATGCCATCTACTGGAATTTTATGGAAAAAGCGTTCAGAAGTGGCGTTGTCATCATTTAGCATAATAATAATAATGTCGGTATTTGTTAAGCGCTTACTATATGCAGAACACTGTTCTAAGCGCTGGGGTAGAGTCAGGGTAATCAGGTCGTCCCACGTGAGGCTCCCAGTCTTCATCCCCATTTTACAGGAGAGGTAGCTGAGGTCCGGAGAAGGGAAGTGACTCGCCCACAGTCACACAGCTGACAAGTGGCAGAGGGGGATTCGAACCCATGAACTCTGGACTCCCAAGCCCGGGCTCTTTCCACTGAGCCGCGCTGCTTGGCATCCTTTGGACTAGACTCCATCCATCCATAAGGAGGGAGCTTATTGTCCTCAGCACAATGCCAAAGCAGATGAATCGAGCCCTTTTCAAGTTCCACTGGCTTTGACTGAGTTTCGGTTGGATCCTTATTTCCTCTCTCCAATTTTATCTTGCCGAATCGTCCGTTCCAAGCACTTAGCGCAGTGCTCTGCACATAGTAAGCGCTCAATAAATACTACCGAGTGAACGGACGAACCTCTCTTCCATTCTGAACCGTCACTCGGTTCTGTGACCAGAGTACTCTGGCCGGAGTACCCTGAAGCGGCGTGGCTCAGTGGAAAGAGCCCGGGCTTGGGAGTCAGAAGTCATGAGTTCGAACCCCAGCTCTGCCACTTGTCAGCTGTGGGACTGTGGGCAAGTCACTTCACTTCTCTGGGCCTCAGTGACCTCGTCTGTAAAATGGGGATGAAGACTGTGAGCCTCTCGTGGGACAAGCTGATCACCCTGTACCTACCCCAGCGCTTAGAACAGTGCTCGGCACAGAGTAAGCGCTTAACAAAAACCAACATTCATTCATTCAATAGTATTTATTGAGCGCTTACTATGTGCAGAGCACTGTACTAAGCGCTTGGAATGAACAAGTGGGCAACAGATAGAGACAGTCCCTGCCGTCTGACGGGCTTACGGTCTAATCGGGGGAGACGGACGGACGAGAACGATGGCAATAAATAGAGTCGAGGGGAAGGACATCTCGTGAAAACGATGGCAACTAAATAGAATCAAGGAAAAATATGGAACGCTTCACGAATTTGCGTGTCGTTATTACTCTGTCATCATGAAATGTACAGGTTCCTCATGTCAGACACACATCTATCCATCCCATGCCAATAAAGAAGCTCTCAGCAAAACCCCCCGGCCTGCTGAATAATTAAGTAGCTTCTATTTCTGGTGACAGCTGGTGATTCACCCAGCCTGAAAAATAATAATTACGGTGTTCGTTGAGGGCTCACCGTGTGTCAAGCACTGTTCTGAACGCTTAGGCACATACAAGCTAATCAGGTCCGACACGGTTGCCATCCCAAACGCGGCATACGGTGAAGTAGGAGGGGAACTGGTAACTCACCTTCTAGATGACTCAGTTTGTGTTTGATTAGATTTCTCCTCCTAAAAGAGACGATGCATAAATGAATGCATAAATTAGGGAGCGCCCCACCCCGCTGCCAGATTCACCTATGCGGAGCTCAGTTTTTTCAGCAAACCCACTATAATAATGTTGGTATTTGAGCGCTTACTATGTGCAGAGCACTGTTCTAAGCGCTGGGGTAGACACAGGGGCATCAGCTTGTCCCACGTGAGGCTCACAGTTAATCCCCATTTTACAGATGAGGTAACTGAGGCCCAGAGAAGTGAAGTGACTTGCCCACGGTCACACAGCTGACAAGTGGCAGAGCCGGGAGTCGGACCCGTGACCTCTGATTCCGAAGCCCGGGCTCTTTCCGCTGAGCCGCGACGCTTCCCCTATAGACCCAGGAATATCCTTGTCTTCCCAGAGTCTCTCTACATGTCTGGCTGCCTGCTCCCTAAGCACTTATGCGGTGCTCTAGAGGCGTATCTCGCAATTCATATGAGTTATGTTCCTTGAAAATGTGGCTGTGTAATAAAAGGTTGAATTATAAAGTAGATTTTCCCACGGAGATGGACAGCCACTCCAAAACTTCTGGAAAACTAATCTGAAATGTCTTTATGTGCTTTCTACTTTTATGTACAACCTCACTACACTGTAGTTTAATCTCTGTTGAAGTGATTCAAAGCATAATATCCCATAAACTAAATGGGGAGTGTGTGATTAAGAGCTTTTACAGGAGGCTGCCAAATGAGTGGTTTTTCGATTTTAGTGAAGAATTTATTCAACTTGCCGGGCCAGTTCCTTCTGAATATCGCTTCACGCTCTTCTCTAAATCAGGGTCTTCTTCAGTGATCTTTTTAATAAATGAATTTGCTCTCTTCCAGATGGAGGGTCAACTTTTTAATCTCCGAATTTTAGCTGGTGATTTAGAGACCCTAACTACTTCTTCCTCGTTTTGAGCATCTTGCTGAGGTACGAAACAGTAATGCCTGGATCCCTAGGTTGTAAGTACTAATAATGTTGGTATTTGTCACTACGTGCCAAGCACTGTTCTAAGCGCTGGGGTAGATACGGGGTAATCAGGTCGTCCCACGTGAGGCTCACAGTTAATCCCCATTTTACAGATGAGGTAACTGAGGCACAGAGAAGTGAAGTGACTTGCCCACAGTCACAGAGCTGACAAGTACAGAGGGGTGGGAGTAAATCGGGCTAGGCCTATTTTGAAGGGCAGGACACTAAGGTGCAACGAGGAAATTGAGTGATTTAATTTTGCAAATGACTGGAGTCGCCCTTCCCTCCCCTTCCAGACATTAATCAAGTCTCTCTCGACCCTGTGAAGGGACAGTCCATTTGCCTAATAATAATAATTGTGGTGTTTGTTAGCCACTTACCCTAAACCCTGGGTTAGATGTAGGATCATCAAATTGTACACAGTCCCTGCTCCACATGGGGCTCTCAGTCAAAGCGGGGGACAGAACGGATGAGAAAATTGAGGCACAGAGAAGTCAGGTGACTTGCCCAAGATAACAGGGTAAGCAATGGCCAAACTGGGATTAGAACCCAGGTCTCTTGACGCCAAGACCTGAGCTCTCTCCACGGGGCCTCGCTGCTTCTCACAGCCTAGAGCCGTGTCCAGGGGGAATATTGGTGAAATTTGCCAGGCTAGTTCCACGAAACTGCCAATTATCCACCAGCGATATCCCAGAGCCTTCGGATTTCGGTCCCATGATGATCTCTGGAAGAGAAAAACATCCTGATGTTGGGTTGAAGCCCTCTCATCCAAATGGAGTATCATGAGCTCTGAGGGGCATGGATCAGAAGGCAGAGGATCTTAAAAATGGATCGGGGTGATTCCCCGCTCAACGTCTGAAGCCCACTGAATCCCAAACTAGCCCCATTTGGTTGAGGAAAGAATGATTCCAGATTGTTTCTAGGGATGACGCCCTGAGGAAGGGATGGACATTTTACTGCATTTTATAGTCGTATTATTGGGTGTTTTATGGGAACACTTAGGGTACTTTAACTAGACAAGGTATTCCATCTCAGGAAGCCTCAAGAATTTGTGCTGAAATGTATAATTAAAATTCTTAACCTATTTAACATCTTTCAAAAAAAAAGACTTGACGGCAGCGATTAAACAGAGGTGGTGTGACACATTCTCATCTCTCGTTCTATAAGGAATCGTGGTCTTTAATGAGCTGGGCCAAAGGTCCCCCACGACATCTCCATCCAGGGAAGGGAGCCACTCCCCATCCTCACCCACAAACTCAAATTCACCCCCAGGAGTCCTGCTTCCTCTGCCCGCCGACCAGCCTTTTCACCATCCCTTTATTCCCACGCTCGGCCTCCTACTCCCAGGGCAGGGGAGGGGTCCGCTTGAGAGGAGGGGAGGAGGGAGGGAACTTGCGGGGTGCAGCCTAGAAGCTGCTGAGCTCCAGCGCTTGGAACAGTGTGTGGGACGGAGTAAGTGCTTAACAAATAACAGATACATAATAAAAATAATTGTGGTATCTATTATGCAGCTACTCTATGCCAGGCATTATACTAAGCACTGTAAGCGTGTTCAGCACAGTCCCTGTCCCACTTGGGACTCCCCGTCGTCTCAATCCTTATTGTACTGTACTCTCCCGAGCGGTTAGTACAGTGCTCCGCACCCAATAAGCGCTCAATAAATAGGACTGAATGAATGAATGAATTTTACAGATGAGGTAACGGGCCCAGAGAAGTGAAGTGACTTGCCCAAGGCCACGCAACAGACAAGTGATGGAGCCGGGATGGGGTTGGACCACCACCGGTGGTTCCAACCAGATGGGTGGGGGGGGGGGGGGTCCCATAAGAGCCACATTTTACGTAACTCTGGTCTAAGGAGACGTGCAGCCCAGCCCGAACCAGGAAGAAGGTGAGGCGCACTCCAGGGCGAGGTGTTTCCCGCAGGGAGGAGCAACCACAGAACACTCTGGTCGGCGATGTCACCAACCCCCACCTTTCCCCTCCCAGTCCCCCCGGGGGGACCGGCCGGGCCCAGCGGCGTCACGGAGTCGTGAGCGCTGAAAGTGCACCGTGGACGCGCAACTCCTCCTAACCCGGATCCCCCGAGCCAGGATGAACCGGAGGTCGCGCCACTGCCCGGACGAGCCGATGTGAATCGGCTCTGACCGGCCCCAGCGGAGGGGCGGAGGCAGGAGGAAACCGGTCCTCCGAAGCTCCGTCCCGAAGGCCCCATCCAATTTCTCACTCAGGTGACACGTTCTGCCCACCGCCCCCCGCCCAGTCGGTCCCAGACCACTTCCAGCCGGAGCCCTCCTCCACCGCCCTGGACTTAACCTCTCCTCATTCTTCTCCTGACAACCACAGCAGTGTCGCCTGATGAATCGAGGAGGGTCCTGGAAGTCAGAAGGACCTGGGTTCTAATCCCGGCTCCGCCACTTGTCTGCTTTGTGACCTCGGACAAGTCGCTTCACCTCTCTGGGCCTCGGTTACCTCAACCGTAAAATGGGGATTAAGACTGTGAGCCCGACGCGGGACGGGGTTTGTGTCCAACGTGATTAGCTCGTATCTACTCGAGCGATTACTACAGTTCGGGGCACGTGGTAAGTGCTTAAGGAATTCCTTAAAAAAAACCAACACCGCAGCAAAACAACAGCCGGGTTTAGGTCGGGAGACCGTCCTCGTCTACTACAGTGTCGGGGGATCAGAAGAGGAAGATGGACACCTCCAGCAGGAATCCAATACGGGTACTCCTCTTGCCCAAGGACCTGCGATCTTTCTGGGACAAGAGGGTCTGGCACTTTGGTTGTCTGATGAATCCCAAGACGACACATCCCGAGACAAAAGGATCCCCTTTGCTAATGAAACCCCCGATAACAGTAATAACAATCGTGGCATTTCTTAAACGCCCACTATGTACCGAGCACCGGTGTGACCACGGGGCTAAACCCAAGATAATCAAATCAGACACAGTCCGTGTCCCTGGTGAGACTCACAGTCTAAGTAAAGAGGGAGAACGGTTATTGAGTCCCCATTTTCCAGATGAGGAAACAGAAGAATAGAGAAGTTAATGACTTGCTCAAGATCACACAACACCTCCTTACTTCGGGGAAATACCGGTGGGGATTTAAAGCCCCTTTCCTAAATCTGGGTGGTTTGAAGTTTCCTGCTCTTTCGTTTCCCCACTGAGTGTGTTCTGTCAACCAGCTGCTCCTAAATGTAGGATGGGGAACAAATTCTCACGGTCCGCATCTTCAACCCCCGGGAGAGCCTCCTGGGAACATCCGGGAGTACCATTTTCTGTGCCAAATCTGCACAAGTTAACGGGAAATTGTATCTACCCTCTTGGCATCTCGAGACCCTTGATGAGCAGCAAAGCCTGCTATACAGCACTGAAACAATCGCAAAGGAATCAGCTTCTTTAAGATAAAGAAATGCATTTCTTGCATTTAATAAACAGCCACAGGGCCCAGGGCCCAGAACTAGGTCAGGCTATCTTTCCAACTGGAATATACAAGTCCTAACCTGGTGATTTCGTAAGGAATATTGATACGGATTATGTTACTCAAGAGGCAGTTCTAGTGACTCACCAGAAAGTGAGAAACCTTTGAAAGGCTCCCACTCACTTGCTAAATATAAAATAACTCCCAGGGGCCTTCTGTGGGGTTGGGGTTGTGGCGGCCTTCCCACCGATCCATGAAGTGCAAGGGAAACCTGAGAAAGGCAGGAGCTCTCTTAGCAACCGGCAATGTGGTCCAGAAATAATAATAATAACGATAATGTTGGTATTGGTTAAGCGCCTACAGTGTGCCGAGCACTGTTCTGTAGACACAGGGGAATCAGGTCGTCCCCCGTGGGGCTCACGGGCTTCATCCCCATTTTACAGATGAGGGAACTGAGGCACCGAGAAGTTAAGTGACTTGCCCAGAGTCACACAGCTGACAAGTGGCCGAGTCGGGATACGAACCCATGACCCAGATCTGACTCCAAAGCCCGGGCTCTTTCCACCGAGCCACGCTGCTTCTCAAAAACACAAGAAAAGAAAAAAAAACCACTCCTCCTTGGGCCTAGTGAGAATGCTCTGTGGCCTAGTAGAAAGAGCGGGGCCTGGGAGTCGGAGGACCCGGGTTCTAATCGGGGCTCTGCCACTTGTCTGGTGTTTGACCTTGGACAAGTCACTTAACGTCTCTGTGCCTCAGTTACCTCATCTGTAACTATCAGTAAATCCATCGGTGGTATTTGGTGAGTGCTTACGACGTTCAGAACACTGTACTAAGCCCTCGACTTGTCTTACGTCGTCTAGTCGTCTCCGACCCATAGCGACGCCGCGGACGTACCTCTCCCAGATGGCCCTACCTCCATCTGCCATCATTCTAGACCCTGAGCCCGTCGTGGGCAGGGATTGTCTCTATTGGTCGCTGAATTGTACTGCCCAAGCGCTTAGTACAGTGCCCTGCACGCAGTAAGGGCTCAAGAAATATGACTGACTGAATGAATGAATTCTGGTAGTGTTTCCATAGAGTTTTCTTGGTAAAAACCCGGAAGCGGTTTACCCCGGCCCGCTTCCGCGCAGTGAGCTTGACTCTCGGCCCTCTCCCGTGCCGCTGCCGGCCAGCACGGGCGGGTTTTGACGCGCAGCAGGTTGCCCGCCACTCGCTGGCCACTGACCAAGCTAGGAATGGAATGGATGGGCCTCTCCTTGACTCTCCCTCCTATAGTCGAGGCTGGTAGAGTTCTGAAAACTCTCCCGGTGTGACCTTGGGATAGAGCAATCCAACAGAATTGGCAGACACACCCTCCGCCCCTAACGAGCTTCCGGACTAGAGAATGAGAGCCTAAAACGTGAGAGACCCCATGCACGCCGGGGCCTGGATCCAGGGAACTGTGAGACCCCTTTTTAGACTACGAGCCCCACGTGGGTCCTAATTATCTTGTATCCTTCTCAGCGCTTAATACAGCGCCTGACACGTAGTAAGCGCTTAACAAATACCGCAATTATTATTATCGTTTTTATCCAAGCTGATAACTTAATCATAATAATGCCTTTGTTAAGCGCTTACTACGTGCAGAGCACTGTTCTAAGCGCCGGGGTGGATACAGGGTACAGGTAGATACAGACACAGGTTGTCCCAAGTGGGGCTCACAGTCTTCATCCCCATTTTACAGATGAGGGAACAGAGAAGTGAAGTGACCTGCCCACAGTCACACAGCTGACGAGTGGCAGAGCCGAGATTCGAACCCATGACCTCTGACTCCCGGGCCCGGGCTCCTTTTATCTACCCAGCATTTAAAACGATCCTTGGCACACAGTAAGCACTTCAGAAATGTCATTTAAAAAAACTGTTACTGGGTTTCTGGCTGATTGCTGACCCAGAGCAATGAATCAGTAGAGTTTATTGAGGGCTCACTCTGTGCAATGCATTGCACTAAGCACTTGGGAGGGTACAACAGAGTTAGTAGACACGATCCCTCTTTCTAAGAGCTTATAATCTAATGGGGGAAACTCGGGTTTTGGGGGGTGGAGGAACTGAGGAATTTGTTTCTGTTAAATATCAGGGATTCTCCTCGGAATCGCACCGCCACCTGCCGTAGTAATTTGCTTGAAATCTAAGCAAGAGAGCCCCAGCCCTCCTCCCTTGTCACCCACCTAAACGTAGTTCCCCACTGCTATCGTGGGGTAAAAACTAGGGAAGACCCATGTCAACCCCACAAACCCCCAAATCCTGCCGCAAGGAACAGGCTTTGATTATCTGTGGCTTCCAAAACTGCCCTACTTGTTTACTGCTATATTGGACTCTCCCAAGTGTGCAGTCCAGTGCTCTGCACACAGTAAGCTCTCCATCAGTTTGACTGAATAAATGAATCCCAGCATGGACAGCAGGGAAAAGCCTTTCAATCTGGAAGAGTGGTTTCACTAGAGGGTTCCAAGCCGGGCTTTCCTCAAAACAATCAGAACCGAACAGTCCCGTAAGCCAAAGGGAAGGGACTCGTCCTCTATTCCTGCGTGTAGCAGAGGGGTATGGTAATGCAGTCAGGCCTAACTGCAAATCTCTGGGGAGTTCAGCACCCCGACGAGGCGCACGGAGACCTTGGTGCTTAATTAGCATCACCAGTATAAGCCGGTTTCAGTCACCCCATTCCCCAGCCAAGCCGCGGGCCTCAGGCTGAAGCGGAGAGCCGCCCTAGCTGAAAGCCGGGGCAGTCATTTGACAGGTAGAACCTGCTTGTGTGGAATGAAAATCTGATTGATGCTTCGAGGCCCGGGAACCCGTCTGTGTAGCGATGGAGGTGATACGGTTTTAATCGAAGGAGGAAGATCGTTACGGCCAAGGAGCGCGTTACTTATTCCGCAGCCAGGGGAAGGTCTTCGGCTCGGGGTCCCGGGGTAAAGCTGAGCCCGGGGTAGGGAGAAAAAAACCAGATTCCTTTTCCTGGAAGCACTGGCTCTAACCCGGCCCGGGACCCAGCTGGGCAGACAGGCAGGGGGCTGTGCGCATTGATCGCGTTCCAAGTTGACCGATCAATCAATCAATAGCATTTATTCGGCACTTACTGGGTGCAGAGTGCTGTACTAAGCGCTTGGGAGAGTATAACAGAGTTTCCTGCCCTCGAGGAGATAGACCTAGTAGCCTGGGGGCGGGGGGGAGATATTAAAATAAATTATACAGATATGTACAGAAGTCCTGCAGGGCTGAGGGTGGGGTGATAAGCGCTTACCATGTACCAGTCACTGAACTAAGCGCTGGGGTAGATAGAAGATAATCGGTTTGGATACGATTCCTGTCCCACTTGGGGCTCACAGATGGTCGAAAGCTTAGGCTGGAGGATTCCCTGTGGGAGGCCCACCCAGTTAAGATACATCGCTCGCTCTCTGCCGCGTCTGCTGGGTTTTCCACAGCTTCGGCCTTCCTGGTCTAAGCCCTCTGACTAAGCCCTCGCCTCACCTACTTCCTCACTCTTCGCCATCATCCGTGCACTGGGATTTGTACCGCGAGAAGCAGCGTTGGCCTAGTAGATAGAGCACAGGCCTGGGAGTAGGAAGGACCTGCGTTCTTGCCCCGGCTCTGCCACTTGCCTGCTCTGTGACCTTGGGTAAGACCAGCAGCTGGACCACAAAGCAAGAACATAGAAATTTTCTAGTCTGAGGAATTCTGCTGCTAACTCAACCACCCCAGAATCACTTCCTATCCCTTCCTGTTACCCGCTCCTCTGCCCCAAGCCCCCTCCACACTCTCCTCTTTGGCCTCCCCACAGACCCAACGAGGACCATCTCTTCCTCTGTCCGAGAACCAAACAAAACTCTATTTTTTTTTTTATTAAACTGTTGTTTAAAAACCGATGGCATATTAGGTATCTGTCCTGTCTCTTATGCCTGTCTCGTCGGCGTTATCTATCATCTAAACTCCCCGAGGACAGAGGCTGTTGGCTTTTGAATCCCATTCTTAGCATGCCCAACCCAGAACTGGGCTAATAAACGCTCGGAGGTGAAAATGGTGATGAAAATGATTATGACACCCACACTTTTCTTCCACGGTTCCCTGCCAGTGACATCTCTGTCTTTGGTCTCTGTACTGGCTTCTTTCTTTATCCTGAGCAAAATTTAAACTCCTCTGGATTCCTCTTGGTATCTTCTTTCCTCTCCCCATCCATTCTCCCCTACCTGACCTACAATCCTTTACCTTCATCCATTTTTCCTTTCTCGCTTGCCTTTGGTCTTTCTTACGCACACCTGAGATCGTGTCCTCCCAGCACACCAAATGTTTGCCCCCCAAAGCTAAGAACATCAGGTCATAAAAAAGGCTGCCATTGGCTCGGATCCTTGGTATCGTCTGAAGCCTCCGGTGGAATTTCCTATCTTTGAAGGCATGAGAAACGAGTCTACCTCCAAAACCTTCTACTTTTTTTAATGGTATCTGTTCCGTGCTTACTATATTAGAGGCCCTGTACTATACTAAGTGCTGGGGTTGGACACAGTCCAAGTCCCACGAGGGACTCACAGTCTTAATCCCCGTTTTACAGATGAAGCAGCTCAGGCACAGAAAAGTGAAGTGACTCGACCTGGTCACAGAGCAGACAATTGGTTTAGAATCCACCCTGAGCCCCATTTGGGTCACGGACCGTGTCAACCAGATTAGCTTTTATCTAACCCGATGGTTCGCACAGGGCCTGGCATACGGTAAGCACTTTAATACCTTAAAAAAAAAACCGAATCAGTAGAGGGAAGTGGGAGAAGAAAATAGATAGTAGAGACAGTTGAAGTATAATAGTGTTGGTATTTGTTAAGCGCTTACGATGTGCAGAGCACTGTTGTAAGCGCTGGGGGAGATACAGGGTCATCGGGTCGTCCCACGTGAGGCTCACAGTGAATCCCCATTTTCCAGATGAGGTAACTGAGGCCCAGAGAAGCGAAGCGACTCGCCCACAGTCACACAGCTGACGAGTGGCAGAGCCGGGAGTCGAACCCGCGACCTCTGACTCCGAAGCCCAGGCCCTTTCCACCGCGCCACGTATGTGACCAGGAGCCTTAGTTTTTCGTGAAGAGGAAGGGGAAGCCATGAGAGGTTTTTGAGGGCGGATGGATGTGCTCTGACCAGCTCTTTCAAAAGCCAGTAAGAGCATTCATTCATTCAATAGTATTTATTGAGCGCTTACTATGTGCAGAGCACTGTACTAAGCGCTTGGGATGAACAAGTCGGCAACAGATAGAGGCGGTCCGTGCCGTTTTGGAAGACAGACAACAGATACGCATTCCTATTCTTGCCTTCAGCCCTGAACCTTCCCTGCTGGACCCAGGGTAGGTCGCCAGGAACTCAAATGGTCAACCCAAGAGCAGAGAAGCAGTGTAGCCTAGTGGATAGAGCACAGACCTGGGAGGCAGAAGGACCTGGGTTCTAGTCCTGGCTCTACTACTTGTCTGCAGTGTAAACTTGGGCAAATCACCTCTCTGTGTCTCCGTGACCTCATCCGTAAAATGGGGATGAAGACCGGGAGCCCCACGTGGGACGGGGACGGTGTCCAACCTGATTAGCTTGCATCTACCCCAGTGCTTAGTTCAGTGCCTGGCACACAGTCCTGGGGCCAATCGGGAGTCAGACCCGAGAACGGCTTTGCTCCATTAGCCCAATCCGGAGTTCTCCTGGGGAACCGGCTGAATCGCAATCAAAGCCGAGCTGATTCGCAGTAAGAAATGCCGATTTCCAATCCCCGGTTGCTAGGGTGGGAAGTGCAGCTGTGAATGCCGGGGCCATTAAGTAGCTGGGCGCCACTTACTCACATCTTGTTTTTTATTATTTTAAGCTGGGGGACAATTTGACAGAGTAGCCACAGTGATCCCTGTTTGCTCGGCTGGAGTCCCCGAGGGCACAACACATTCCTGGGAGCCACGGAGGAGAGACAAGCCGCATCCACCCCCTCCTTCCCCCGATTCCCCAGCTGGAAGTAGGAGATGATGGCCCCTCTGCTGCCCTGTTCCATCCTCCCCCAGAACGTTTTTTAAAGGTATCTGTAAAGCGCTTACTACGTGCCAGGAACCGGAGTAAGAGCTGATCCGGTCGGACACAGTCCCCCTCTAGACTGTGAGCTTGTTGGGGGCAGGGAATAGCCCTTTCTGTTCCAAAGAGCTTGGAACGGCGCTTTGCACCCCGTAGGCACTCGATGAATCGGACTGAATTGAATGAACGAATCCCCATCTTCCAGACGAGGCAACTGAGGCAGAGAAGTGAAGTGACTTATACAAGGTCACGCAGAAGGCAAGTGGTAGACCAGGGATTAGAACCGGGTCCTCTGACTCTCAGGCCCAGGCTCTCTCCACCAGGCCGTGCCGCTGCTTTAGTCGTGAGAACATAAATGAGGAGCAGCGTGGCCTAGTGGAAAGACCACAGGCCTGGGAGTCGGAGGACCTGGGTTCTAAAGCTGGCTCTGCCACGTGCCTGATGGGTGACCTGGAGCAAGTCGCTTGGCTTCCTCTGTGCCTCAGTCAGCTCATCTGGAAAATGGGGATTCAAAACCCGTTCCCCCTCCTCCTTAGATTGTGAGTCCTTTGTGGAACGGGGACTGGGTTCGACCTTATATTACCTTATATCATCCCCAGCACTTAGAACAGTGTTTCGCACGTAACAAGCACTAAAACCCCCCACCGTTATTATTATTACGCCGCTTCCCACGCTGTACCGAGACGCGCCTCCCAAGCCTCTGAAGTGCGTCGGGAAAGGCATCCGTGAACATGCTGAAAGGGAGCGCCTCGCTTTTGATTCTCCCCCTTCTGCCCGTCGATCAGTGAATCAATCAATCACAGGTACTTATTGGGCTCCTACTGTGTGCAGAGCTCTGTACCAAGCGCTTGGGAAAGCACGATATGATGGAGTCGATGGATTCGACCTCGCCCAAAAGGAGTTTACAGGCTACAGGGGGATCTGCTCACTTTCGCTGCTCCCCCGGCCTGGAATGCCCTTTTTCCCCAGATGCAATGGACCCCAACTCTTCTCCCCTGATTAAATCTCAACATCGCAATTCCCGGCACGGAAAACACCCGTCTTTCAGACATCTCTAGCTAGCATCCCCGTCCTCGGCGCTTGCAGATATTCGCCGGTTCAATTGGACGTTTGCTGGTGATTCACCATGGCCTCCTTCCCGCGCAGTAAACTTGAGCGTCCTCCCCCGACTCTCTCCCATGTCCCTCCGGCCCGGCGAAGGTGAGTTTGGGCTCGTAGCAGATTGCCGTCCTCTCGCTAGCCACTGTCCAAGCAACGAAGGGACCGGGTAGGCCTCAGCTTGACTGTCCCTCCCTCGAGATTGGTGGAGTACAGGTAACTCTCCAGGCGTGACCCCGAGAGGGGAAACACAGAAGCGGTGCGGCTCGGCGGAAAGAGCACGGGCTTCGGAGGCGGAGATCATGGGTTCGAATCCCGGCTCTGCCACTTGTCAGCTGGGTGACTGTGGGCAAGTCACTTCACGGTGCCTCAGTCACCTCATCTGTAAAATGGGGATTAAGACTGGGAGCCCCACGTGGGACGACCTGATTCCCTTGCGTCCACCCCGGGGCTTAGAACAGTGCTCGGGCGCATCGTAAGCGCTTAACAAATGCCAACATTATTTTATCGTTATTATCATTATTACAAGACGATCAGATTGGACTCAGGTCTTTCTCCCAGCGGGGCTAACAAAGTGGGAGAAAGAACAAGGATTTTATGCCATCGTGGATGGTATTTCCCGAGTGCTGGCTGCGCGCAGGGCACCGTGTTCAGCAGTCGACACATCCCCATTTTATAGATGTGGAAATCGAGGTTAAGCGACTTGCTTAAGATCAAAAAGCGGGCAAGTGGAACTAAAATTCCTGACGCCCTGATCCTTGGCCCCAGGCACTTTCCACTAGCCCATCCTGTCTCCTCAGATGAGGGGAAGAAGAGCACAAACCCTAACCTGTCAAGAGCTTGCTAATAGATGGCTGGGAAAATGTTCCAAGCTCAAAACCTGGGCAAAGGAAATGTGCTAGGAAACCGTGTCCACCAACTCTACAGTACTGTTCTCTCCCAAGGCGCGCAACACATCGTAGGCGTTCAATAAATACCACCCGCTTGACTGATCGATTGATTGCGGCAGGCAGAGAGACCTACCCAACCTCAAAAGGTGATCATTAACGGCCTGGAAGACGAAAGCTTTCACAGACCCTCTGATCTTTGACGTGCCGCCTGCTTTCCCTCATCCTGGGGCCACCGCCCTGGGGAAGGGACGTGCCAGGGAATGTGGCGGTGGGCTATTAACCCAGGTCATTCATCAAAACGTGGAGCAGAAAGGTTATGTCGCCAAAGGAAAAAAACATCATCCGTTAGAGAAGAATGTCAACGATGGCGTGTCAAACTCCTGGGTGTATATAAAGCCCTAAAACCGATCCCCCGGTTCACGGTCCTCAGTCCGGAAGGCCTCGCTGCACTCGTTCGAAACGATGGCCTATTCCCGTGTGCCCCGGCAGTACTCCGGCCCCCAGAGTGGGTACGTCGGCCTCTCCGGCGGTCTGGGCGTCGGCATCGGAGGCTCCGGCTTCGGCGGGGGCGCGTCGGGCGGCCTGAGTAGCCCGTGCGGAGGCTGGAGCGCCGGCTCCGGATGGGGGAGTGCTGGAAACGGGTCCGGTGGGACTGCTGGGAGCGTCGGCGGTCACGGTGACGGCGGACTGCTCTCGGGGAGCGAAAAACTCACCATGCAGAATCTGAATGACCGCCTGGCTTCCTACCTGGACAAGGTGGATGAACTGGGGCAAGCCAACAAAGCGCTCGAAACCAAAATCAAAGAATGGTATGAAAAATTCGGACAGGGAGCGGTGAACGCCCCGGCCCGGGACTACAGCAAGTATTACAGCGTCATTGAAGGCCTTAAAACTCAGGTCAGTAGTTATGGGATCAAGACTGTGTCCAACCCAATTTGCTTGTATCCACACCAGCGCTTAGTACGGTGCCTGGCACATAGTAAGCGCCTAACAAATACCACAATGTTTAATATCATTATTATTATTGTTATTATTATTGAGAAGACTTGTGGCCCAACCACTCTGGTTGGGGCGAAAAGGGAGCGTGGCTCAGTGGAAAGAGCATGGGCTTTGGAGTCAGAGGTCATGAGTTCGAATCCCAGCTCTGCCACTTGTCAGCTGTGTGACTGTGGGCAAGTCACTTAACTTCTCTAGGCCTCAGTTACCTCATCTGTAAAATGGGGATTAAGACTGTGAGCCCCATGTGGGACAACCTGATTCCCCCGTGTCTCCCCCAGCGCTTAGAACAGTGCTCTGCACATAGTAAGCGCTTAACAAATACCAACATTATTATTATTATTATTATTATTATTATTATGACAGACAATCTGCATTCAGTGGAATGGGGCGAAGGGGCGTCGGATGTCTGGGAGAGGAGCAAATTAGGTTTGCCGCTTGCTTTTACGTTTCAGGGAGAATTTTTACTGAAAATAACTTTAGAGGTTGCTCCTGCACTTAGCCAAGGGATTGAGTAGGAGTCAGTTCGGTCTTTTCTGGTCAGCTTGGGCATCGGTGAAGCAGCACGGCCTAACGGATAGAGCGTCGTTCAGAAGACCATGGGTTCTAATCCCAGCTCTGCCACTTGTGTGACCTTAGGCAAGTCACTCGACTTCTCTATGCCCCAGTTACCTCATCTGAAAAATGGGAATTAAGACTGAGGGTCCCATACGGGACGGGGACTGGTGACGCCACAGCGCTTACCAAATACCATTATCATTAAGGTTGGCGCAAGTTTGAAATTCCCCGGCCGGATTCGCTCGGCTTCCGGGGCAGGAGGATTCCGTGAGCCTCATCCTCGGGCCTTTCTCTTCGTTTCTAGATCACCCAAGTCGCGCAAGACCACGCCACTGTCGTGCTGCAGATCGACAATGCCAGGCTGACGGCTGATGACTTCAGACTGAAGTAAGCTGAAAAAGAACAGCCTGGCCCAAATTTCACGCCACTACAACCTAGGGATCAATCCATCATTCAGTGGGGTTGATCGAGTACTTACTGTTTGTGAAGAGCACTGTACTAAGCACCGGGAAGCATCATGGCGTAGTGGAGAGAGCACGGGCCCGGGAGTCACAAGGTCATGGGTTCTAATCTTGGCTCCGCCACTTGTCTGGCCTTGGGCAAGTCACTTCACTGTGCCTCAGTTACCTCATCTGTAAAATGGGGATTAAGACCGTGAACCCCACGCAAGACGGGGACTGCGCCCGACCCGATTCGCTGGAACCCACCCCGCGCTTAGTACGGTGCTTGGCACAAAGTGAGTGTTTGACCAACACCACAATTATTAAGCGCTTGGGAGAGAACGATACTCAGCAGTGGGAAGCAGCGTGGCTCGGTGGAAAGAGCACGGGCTTTGGAGTCGGAGGTCGTGGGTTCGGACCCCGGCTCGGCCACTCGGCGGCTGTGTGACTTTGGGCGAGTCGCTTCACTTCTCGGTGCCTCAGTCACCTCATCTGGAAAATGGGGATTAAGACCGGGAGCCCCACGTGGGCCAACCCGATTCCCCTGTGTCTACCCCAGCGCTTAGAACAGTGCTCGGCACATAGTGAGCGCTTAACGAATACCAACATTATTATGAACGATATAGAAGAGTTGGTAGATAGGCTCCCCGCCCACTTCTTACAGCCCAGGGGACTGGGAAGACAGCGGGCCCCAGGCAAACGGTGATTCCAAAACTCACAGGCAAATCTGAGCAGCATGGCCTAGTGGTTAGAGCCCAGGCCTGGGAATTTCCACCACTTGTGTGCTGTGTGACCCTGGGCAAGTCACTTCAGTTCTCTGTGCCTCAGTTACCTCGTCTGTAAAATGAGGAGTACGACCACGAGCCCCGTATGGGACAGGGACGGTGTCCAACCGGCTTAACCTCGTATCTACCCCAGCACCTAGAACGGTGCTTGGCACATCGTAAGCGCTTAACAAATACCATTAAAATTAAAAAAAAAAAATGAACTCGCACTAAATAGCTTTTAGAAGTTTACTGAAGAGTTATCCGCGTTATTTTAAGCAGCTCGGGTGACTCCCAAAGCTGGGTACGGTCTTAATCAAACCTACTGAGAAGCAGCGCGGCTCAGTGGAAAGAGCCCGGGCTTTGGAGTCGGAGGTCATGGGTTCGAATCCCGGCTCGGCCACTTGGCAGCTGCGTGACTGTGGGCGAGTCGCTTCACTTCTCGGTGCCTCAGTTCCCTCATCCGTAAAATGGGGCTGCGAGCCCCACGTGGGACAACCCGGTTCCCCTGTGTCTACCCCAGCGCTCAGAACAGCGCTCTGCACGTAGTAAGCGCTTAAATACCAACATCATCATTATTATTATTATTATTATTACCTGCTCCACTCAGTTAAAATGCCCAGGGCTTAGAACAGTCCTTGGCACATAGTAGTTGCTTAACAAATCCTATTATTATGAGCCTTCCCAACATTCCTAGCGATCTGGGGGGGGAACTCTATCCAGCCTCAACCTTTCCAACATCTCAGATGTGACCGGAGTCCCAAATCCGATTCGTCCTCTTCCCCGGGGTCTGTGCAGGTTCGAGAGCGAAGCCGCCCTTGTCCAGAGCGTGGAGGTGGATATCGCCGGCCTACGCAGGGTCCTGGAGGAGTTGACCCTGACCAAGACTGACCTGGACCTGCGGACGGAAAGCCTCACGGAGGAGCTGGCCTACCTCAAGAAGAACCACGAGGAGGTACTGCCTGTCGGGGGCCGTCTCCCATCTGCTGACTTATCTACAATGACGCCTTTAGTCAACGCTAACTACGTCCTGAGCCCCCAGATCAGACCCGGGTCTGTCCCACCGGAGCTCCCCATCTCATCCCCATTTTACAGATGAGGGAACCGAGGCCAGAGAGTGACTCGCCCAAGGTCCCACGGAAGGCCAGTTGAGGAACCGGGAGTCAAACCCGAGTGCCCGCACTCTCTTACCTGCCTTCCTTCCTTTAGGCCACAGCTCTCCGGAGCTCACGGCGCAAAATGACCTTTTCCCAAGAAACAGATAGAGAAGCAGCGGGGCTTAGCGGCAAGAGCCCGGGCTTGGGAGTCGGAGGTCGTGGGTTCTAATCCCGGCTCCGCCGCTTGCCAGCTGGGTGACTTTGGGCAAGTCACTTAACTTCTCCGTGCCCCAGTTCCCTCATCTGTAAAATGGGGATGAAGACTGTGAGCCCTGCGCGGGACAACCTGATCACCTTGTATCCCCCAGCGCTTAGAACAGCGCTTTGCAGATAGTAAGCGCTCAACAGATACCGCCATTTATTTACCTCATTTTCACTGGGAGAGAAAGTGTCTTTTCCTGGATGAGAACTTGGAGTGATGCTAATAGTATTTATGAAGCAGTTACTGTGTGCAGAGCGCTGTACTACCTTGTGGGAAAGAGTATCCAGGTGGGCAGTAGACCGGGTCCCCGACCCTCGCCAGGCTAAGCTCGGATCTGTTCGGTCACATCAATCTATCAATCAATCCATTGTATTTATTGAGCATGTACTTGGCGCAGAGCACCGTTCTAAGGGCTTGGGAGAATTTCAATACGACAGAATTAGCAGATACGTTCCCTGCTCGTAACGGGCTGACAGTCTAGAGGGGGCGGCTGACGGTGGATTGTGTTCTATCCACTAGGCCATGTTGTCGTCCTCCAGAAGATGCTGAACCAACACCTCTTCGGTGCAGAGAACCATATTACTTCTAACAGTAACTGGGGTATTTGTTAAGCACTTACTCTGTGCCAAGCCCTGTCCTAAGCGCTGGGATAGATAGAAGGTAATCAGGTCAAATCCACTCCCTGGCCCCATGAGGCTCACAGTCTGAGTAGGAGGGAGGACAGGTATTTCATCCTTATTTTGCAGATGAGGGAACTGAGGCACAGAAAATTAAGTAACTTCCCCGAAGTCATACGGCGGGCACACGGTGGAGCCGGGATTCGTTTTCAGTCTATACGTGAGAGAAAAGGAAAAGTGTCTCAGCGGTGTAGGATAGAGCACGGGCCTGGGAGTCAGAAGGTCACGGGTTCCAATCCTGGGTCCGCCACTTGTCTGCTGTGTGATCCTGGGCAAGTCCTCACTTCTCTGTGCCTCAGTGACTTCATCTGGAAAATGGGGATTGAGACCGTGGGCCCCACGCGGGACAACCTGACGGGGGACTGTGTCCAACCGGATTTGCTTGTTTCCACCCCAGCGCTTAGTTCAGTATCTGGTATAGAGTAAGTGCTTAACAAATGCCATAATAAGTATTATTATTATTAGATCCTCTGACTCCCAGGCCTATTGTCTTTCCACCAGGCCAAGCTACTCTTAGGCTCTTGAATCTCTTTTCCCTTTGCGTCGATCGGGCATCAGGTGGGCATGGAGAAGAATGACCTCAGGTATCAGTCTCTGAGGTTTCCTTTTTCTCGGGGCCAGGAAATCAAGAGCGATTCCAAGACCGCGCCGGGGGACGTCAGCGTGGAAATCGACGCGGCCCCGGGAATCGACCTGACCCTGCTGCTGAACAGGATGCGAGAGCAGTACGAATCCCTCGCCGAGCAGAATCGCCAAGAGGCCGAAGCCCGCTTCACCGAGCGGGTAAACCGTGATTCCCCTCCCCCGGCGACGGGCCCGACGAGGCTGGGGAACCTGGGGATGACCCACAGTCACCGATGCACTCTCCTTCCCCTCTGCCGCCCCAGAGCGAAGAACTGAGCGTGCAGATCTCCACGAGTGTCGAAGAGACGAGCACCAACAAGAGTGAGATGGCCGAACTGAGACGCACTCTTCAGACCCTGGAGCTCGAGCTCAAGTCCCAGATACCTCTGGTAAGACGTCGGTTCCTTCTCAAAGTGGGTCAGAGGGTCGCTGTCGTTATTGTCATCGTCGTTAAAGCACCTACTACGTGCCAAGCACTGTACTGAGCTCTGGGGTAGATAGAAAATAATCAGGGCGGAAAAGTCCCGGTCTCTCACGGAGCTGACGGTCTAAGTAGGAGGGAGTAGGATTTCAGCTCCGTTTTACAGATGAGGAAACTGAGGCACAGAGAAGTTAGGTGACTTGCCCAAAGTCACCCAACAGGCAGGTGGCGGAGGCGGGATTAGAACCCAGGATGTCTGACTCCCGGGCCTGTGCTTTTTCCCCCAGGCCACGCTGCTTCTCTTAATGAAGGGTAGTGTTTCAGGGTAGACTGCAGATTTCTGAATGGACAAAGAGTTTCCTTCAGCAAGGTCTCGGGGGATGTGAAATGCATCTCTGTTCAAGGTGACTCGGCAACGGGGCACTGCTTTCATCACAGGAAAGACGGAAAGGGGTCCTGAAATGTTCGGACCGAAAACTATACGTGAGAGAAAGGGAAAAGTGTCTCGGTGGAATTCTGCAGCCAAGTGAAAATTCAGATGGTGACAGAGTCATGAAGCAGAACTGCAGAGCTGAGAACGGTGTCAAGGTGTCAGGGTTTTGCCCTTCAGTGCAAAACGTTTTCTTTTTTTATTTGCGGTAATTGTTAAGCAGTTATCACGTGTCAAACACTGTCCTAAACACTGGGGTAAGTACAAGTTAATTAGGTCAGACACAATTCCGGTCCCACATGGGGCTCCCAGTCTAAGCAGGACAGGCATCCTCACTTTACAGATGAGGAAACTGAGGCACAGAGAAGTGACTTGCCCAGGTCACACAGTAAGCAATTGGCAGAAGCTGAATTAGAACCCAGATCCTTCTGACTGGCCTGCGATCTTTCCATTAGGCCATGCTGCTTCTACTTTTCTGTGGTGTCCTTTAGCCTACCCTTCCTGAACCATGCAGTGGTACAGCGGCTTTCTCCATAATGATATGGGAAGCAGCGTGGCTCAGTGGAAAGAGCCTGGGCTTCGGAGTCAGAGGTCATGGGTTCGACTCCCGGCTCTGCCACTTGTCAGCTGTGTGACTGTGGGCGAGTCGCTTCACTTCTCTGTGCCTCAGTTACCTCATCTGCACAATGGGGGTTAACTGTGAGCCTCACGTGGGACGACCTGATTACCTGATCACCCTGTATCTACCCCAGCGCTTAGAACGGTGCTCGGCACCTAGTAAGCGCTTAACGAATACCAACATTATTACATTATCATTATATCTGATCCCACTCATGCTTCGTAGTTACCATTTCGGTGTGTTTTCTGATCACATGATTTCTTTTCCCCCCCGTCAGAAACAATCGCTCGAGTCCAGCCTGGCAGAGACTGAAGGGAACTTCTGTGCACAACTCTCCCAAATACAAGTGCTCGTCGGCAGCCTGGAAACCCAAGTGCAACAGATTCGGGAAGAAACCGAGTGCCAGAACGCGGAATATGAACAACTCCTGGACATCAAGATCCGCTTGGAGAGTGAGATCGAGACTTACCGCCAGCTCCTGGATAGAGAGGGAAGGTAGGTAGAAAAATCCAGCCAAGGTCCCTTTTCTCACTCCAAAACCTTCTGGAGATTATTCTCTGTTGGAGAAATAACAATTGCATTATTTAAGCGCTTATTATGTGACAAGTATTGTAGTTACTGCCGGGGCAGATCTAAAGATAATAATCACGTCCCTCGTGGTGCTCACAGTCTAAGTAGGAGGGAGGACAGGTATTGAATCCCCATTTTGCAGATGAGGGAACTGAGGCACAAAGTCAATGTCGTGCCCAAGGTCACACAGCAGGCAAGTGGCGGAGCTGGGAGTAGAACCCAGGTCCTTTGACTCCCAGGCCTGTGTTTTTTCTATTAGGTCACAAATGTGGACTCTGAACCCTCAGGGTAAGGTGGCCCCTAAAGTCTCGGAATCCAGCCAACCCTTTGGTTTGGTCCATTCCCGTTGGCAACACAAAACCCCGAACGTCTGCAGCAGTTTCATTTGCCGTCCCAGAACCAGACCGTTCTCATTGCAGCTCCACCACTTGTCTGCTATGTGACTTGTGGCAAGTCATTTCCCTTTTCTACGCCTCAGTTACCTCATCTGTTAAATGGGGGTAGGGACTGGGTCCAACCCGATTTGCCCACCCCAGCATTTAGTACAGTGCCTGGCACGTAGTAAGTACTTAAAAAATACCGCTAAAATAGAGCACTACCTTAGCACCACAGGCAAAGATTTTTAGTATCTTGGTGTGCTTGTATCCACACCAGCGCTTAGTACAGTGCTTGGCACACAGTAAGCGCTTAACAAATACCACAATTTTTATTATTATTCGCCCACAGTGCTGCTGCTGCTTAGAAGAATTTCTTAGTTTACATAGTTTAGCTACCTTGAAAAAAAACCGAAAGAATTGAATAGGGTGCTACAAAATTCATGCATTGAGCAAAGCCAGTGCCAATCTGAAATATCAGCAATATCGTTTCATGGAAATTTAACCTCCGAAAAGGTCTCTTTTCTCAGACACTGAGGGGAGAAAACAATCCGTTTGAATCTCTCTACCTCTTCCTGGCATAGGGTGTGGTCCTGAAGGTTTGAAGGTGGTGTTACTGGCAGGAAACTTTATCTCTAAGTGTAGGTGTGGCTGGAAGACCATCAAGGGCCTGCAACCTTTTAAAATTCAAGGAGAGATTGGCCAAGATGGAGAGAGGGTGTGTGTATGTGTGTGTGTGTGTGCGTGCGTTTTACACAACTGACTTTTTCATTATCGTGTGTGAAATTCTTCCTCAGACTCGTGTGAAAGGAGTTGGCACGAACTAAACCCATGAACTAATTGACTTTAAACCCGCCTTCTCAGGTCGACGACTCTCACCCGCGGAGTTTCAGGGTGTGGATTCCACCTCATGGTAAAGAAAGGAGCCTGGCAGAGAGAAGGGCATAATAAGGCCTTCGGGGGAGTGCCGGGATTCGTAACATTTGGACCAAGTGCCAGCCTCTAAACCCATTTGCCTTCCTAGAGCAACATCAACCCACTCGGGGACCACGGCTGCCTTATCAACGTGTCCCAGCTTCAACTGGGGCCATTTACAATTCAGTGTTTATGCTTCGAAGCGTCAAAGGGAGCAAATAATGCTGGACTGGGTTTGGAGTAATTCATTTACAAGTCAAGAACTAATTCCAAGCCACTTGTCTTCAAATCTAGGCTGTAAGACCTAAAAGTTTGAGCCTTCCTTCGTGCTCTGACTCCACAGGCCAGGCTGAGAGGCCATTTCTAGAATGAATGCCAAAGGATGAGAATTCAGCTGCTCTTTGGCCTGGTGCTGGTCTCCTTACTAAATATTTGGGCCGGGCCCTGGGTGAGAATGAAAAGCCACATGATTTCAGAGAAATAAGGGAAAAAGTAAGAGATTTTAGAGGCTGGAGTTCAGAGACGATGAGGGTGTTTGGATTCACAACCAACTTGCTCTCCCCGTTCTCATGACGTCACCCTGAGTCTTGTGTTTATTTGTTTTAACAATAAAGCTTCCAAGCTTCCCTAAACCCAGGAGATGAGAAGAAGAGAACCAAAGAACTTCAGCCTGGAAAGGATCCGGCACCTAGAAGGACTCCGAGGTGAGGAAACCCAGAACCTAATGATTCGTTTTCAGTGTATTAGTCTCTGTTCCTCTTGCTCCCAAACCTTAGGAAGGTCCCGTTTGATGGACACTTTTTCTCCTTCAGCTACTTAATCGGCGCCCTGCTCAGGAGAGGCCTGGTGCCTGGTCATCTTACTGGGAGTTGGGCAGCCAAGCAGCAATATGGTCTGCTAAGGCAGCAGCGTTTCTGAGTGGTATCTTTTAACTGGAAAACTCCATTTGGGGCTTAAATCTGCACTGGACAAAACTAACCTGAGGCGGTGAGCTAACAAGAGTGAACGTTGCCTCATGGGAGAGAACCAATTTCTGTGGGCCGCATCAGTATTTCGACCTGTCTGAAATATCCTGAACTAAGCATTGGGAAGATCCAACGGAAAGAAAGAGTGATTGTCCCTGCCCACAAGAAGCTTAAACTTAAAGTGGAAAAGAGACCGAATCGATCAATTAATCAATCGAGGGTATTTGAGTGCTTACTGTCTGCAGAATACGGCTCTAGGCGTTTGGGAGAGTACAAGATAACAGTTGATAGGCACATTCTCTGCCCACAATTATTTTACTGTCTGGGGGGGCATTTTTATATTTATATTTATAAATAGAATAAACATAAAATAAATATAAGTAGAATATTCCTGTCAAAGGACTCGACCTCCTAAAGAACAATATGACATAATGTTTTTACCAGCATCTCCTCCTTCCTTGGGGAATAACAGGGAAGTCCATGTTTGGTTCACCTAGAAATATGTGGATTCTATAATATTTTTCAGAGTGCCAAGCGATGGCACCCAGCCACCATCTCTGAGGTCTGAACTGGGCCCTTCTTGAGTTAGTGGTTTATTGGATTGATCTTGAGGAGTTCAGAGTATTTGCCAAGTCTGACAAAGCTGCCATCATTCCCGGAAGTCTCCTCCTTCTCTACCACGTATACTATGACTGGGGGCTTGCTGGTTTATTCATTCAATAATAAGACTGTAATCTCCCCCTCTAGACTGTGAGCTGCTTGTGGATCGGGAATGTGCCTACCTACTTTGAGGTACTGTACTCTCCCCAGCACAAAACAGTGCTCTGCACACAGTAAACGCTCGATAAATGCCACCGGTTGATGCATTTAATGAGCATTTACTGTGCGCGAAGCCTTCAACTGCTGTTGACGTTTTCATGCAGTCATTTAACTCTGCTTCCTCGAAAGAACTCTAAGCTATTTTTAAAGTTAAACGCAACCTAATTTTGGGGGAATCTAAGAATGAAGTAAGATCTCTAAGATGTGACTTGAGGATGAAAGAGGTCCAGGGATGAAATTTACCTCTTCAAAAATTGAAACGCAGGAATTTTCCCCGTTTACAGCTAGGCGGGAGACTTCAGGGGGACAGACGCCGCATCGGAGTTTGCATCTCTGTGAGTTCGGTTTGCTAACATCAGTTATAATTTCACTGTTTCTTTTAGGACGTCTTTGAACCAGAAAAATAGCCAGTAAGGAACTGTCAGATAGAAAAGTCACTTCCTCTCGTGCCTGATCACCTGGAGTCTTGGTACCCACCTCAGAGTGGAGCTGAGGAAGCTGGCTTGGAACATGGATGAGAAGGCCCTACCTAACCAAACTGAAGACGTAGTTTTAACACTGTCAAACAGTTGTTTGGTGTCTTGCAACTCAAAATCTATTGTTGGTGTCTTTGGTTTTTTTTCTCTTTTTACTCTACTGGAGAAGGTATCTTCTGTAGAAACCGAAAGGTGTATTCTGTTTTTATCTTCTGGTGTATCTCCATAAACTTTCCCCCTGTTGCAATTTATACAGACTGGCTTTGGTCATCTTCTTCTAAGTCCCCGCACACCCTATAAGAGGATACCTACGGACTGCGAACAGAAAGCAAAATTAACCTGATAACTTTATTCACAGTGGGTAAAATCACCTCTCACACACTCCTAAAACTCGTAATAACAATAATAATAATGGTACTTGTAAAGGGCTTACTCTGGGCCAAGCACTGTTCTAAGTACTGGGATAGATACGAGTTAATCTAGTTGGACGCAGACCCTGTCCCACATAGGGTTCCCACTCTTGTCCATGGATGCTAGTCATGTCCTAATTACTCAGAATTGAAATTTTCACCTAAATGAACCCAAAGAAGTTGCAGGAATTTGGCAAGGAAGAAAAAGCGGAGGGGAAAATCCAGCAGTAGAGCAGAGTAGAGTAGGACAGTTGAGATGCAATTGAGCTATTCCTGTAACACCACTGGACCACTTGTAACTATTGGAAAGGAGTGACATGGGCTGTCCCCAGAGACCCTGCAATCGCCCACCACTTTTCATGGCAATGAGCATTAAGAGAACCTTACTCCTTAAATATGGCACCATCAACCTAGTTCAGCTCGGACTAGGCTCATCAAAGGGGATCCCAAGCCTGGAACTCAGATCGGGACCAGGGCCATCCCAGAGACCCTCGACTTCCTGCTCCTTAAGTTGCTCTTAGGGTCCGGAGCCTCAGGGTGGGTCGCTGGTTTGAGGCACCCACACGGGAGATCTGAAACTGACCGACCAATTGGAAGGATATCAGGACTCCCAAATTAGCCAGGTCAAGGATGAATCTACCGGCCACTCCCTTGGTTGAGCAGGGCCAAACCTAGGCTGGCAGGCTATAGCACTACTTGATTGATTGATTGATTGATTGATTGATTGCTTCTTAGCTTGGATTGCACCGAGGGCTTGTTGCACGCTGGAGAAGATGGCTCCCACCAAGACCACCCTTCCCCCTAAAGTTTCAGCTTTTTCTCTCTGTCTTTCAGCTACCCAATCCCACTCCCAGCCAGGTGGTCAGGAAACCAGAGAAGTTCATTTAAGGGACCCCCTTGCCCAGTGCAGAACCCCCGGCACGTACCCCCCTCCAGACAAGGGAGATTTCTCTTGGACCAATCCCAATCCAAACCAGGAGTTCCAATGTGACTTTAGTTGATCCCAGACCCACCCCAAGGTTCAGAGCTTCAGGCTGTGGACACTGCTGAGCTCTGAAACTGGCCGAGGGCCCAGATCGTACTAGAACTATCCCATGGTAAATCCTCGCAGCTGGAGATGGAGCCCAAGTGACTGGTGGCAGTGGGAAGAGTAGCTTTCCCAAGAGCCAGAGTGGCTTCAGGGAACTAAGTCAGCCCTGAGTGGTCAGGGATCCTACTTATTATGGAACCTCAAACTCAGTCTAAAGGATAGAATCAACAAACCGGAAACAAGCTCAAAAGTCACCTGATCTCCCCTGAGGGTCTAGGAAAGAATTCACTTGAAGGTAGTTCAGTGCATTAAAACTATTTTGGTCCAGGGCACCCCACACACTGAACAAACATCAGTAGACACATTCCCTCTCCTCTTTCTCTCATCCATCAGATGCTTGCAGAAGACGGCAGGTAGGAGGTTGCTGGTGTACGTTTAGGAGGGTGGTGGGGGATACAAACCCAAAGAATGTGAAGCAACAATCCATAGTACCCTCCGTCTTCTAGGGCAGACAGCTCAAAATGGCTTAGGGTCCCCCCATCTTGGAGTTTCCCAAACTCTTATCTGAACTATCCCAGACAGATAGAAGGACTGGAGACAGAGGTAGAGCCCAGACGATCCTTCTGACCCCTCAGATCTTCTAAGATCCTATGGGTTCTCTAGATCTTGAGACTCTTTAAGAGATAGGGCACATCTAGTAAAGGTGTGGCAATCTCGCTTACAGCTTTCCACTCACTAAGAGTTTGGAATGTGCAAGGCTGCGGACTGGTTTCAACAAGTGAGAGGGTGAGGGAGAGAAACGAATTCTAAACCATAAGTCCGTCGAAGAGGGTTGAATAGGGAGCTTCCTTTCAGTCCTATCGTTCGGAATAACGTCGGGCCAAACGTTTCTTTCTACAAAGACCTCATTTCTGCTATAACTCTGGTTTTCACTGCACAGTTTGGATAGGACACAGTGGAAGAACTAGGGAAGATTCGCTCCATAACACAGGTCTGTTCTACTATAACCTAGTATAACATGATCTACGTGTTGGGACACGTAGATTTGATACGGGAAGAAATAGTTGGGAGCATTCGAAAGGTACGGGTCAGTTGGCATTACACTTCTTACTTTACTACACTGAACCTTACGATACTCTGTGCTTACGCAGCTTTACAGTATTTACTACAGTAAGGTGTCAGGGAAGGACAGGGACTAAAGCATTACGCTGGTGGAGGACCTAAATACCACCTGGGAACTTATTTGGAAAATGTCGGTCTTGGTGTCTTCGAACCGCCTATCCTCAAATTCACAAATTCACTGATTTTTCTGAGGTTATTTTTTCATGGTAATTGTTAAGCTAACCTCAAACTCACTAATTCACTCATTGTCTCTGAGGTTCCTTTTTCACGGTAATTGTTAAGCGGTTACTACGCCCCAAGCGTTGTTCTAAGCACTGGGTTCGATCAGTCAATCAATAAATGTTACTTACTGGAGGCTTACTGTGTGCAGGACACTGTACTGAGTGCCTGGGCAAATACAGTGCAGCAGAGTTGACAGACACATTCCATGCTCACAAAAGGCTTTCAGTCTAGAGGGGGAGACAGATGTTAATATTAAATGAATAATTTGCAGATCTGTACACAAGCGCTATGGGGCTGAGGGCGAGGTGAATACCAAATGCCCAAAGGGACAGATAAAAGATAATCAAGTTAGACCCAGTCCCTGTTCTCCATGAGATGCAGCATGGTGTAGTGGATAGAACGGGGGTTTGGGAGTCAGAAGGTCACAGGTTCTAATCCTGGCTTCACCACGTGTTTGCCGGGTGACCCCGGGCAAGCCACTTGACTTCTCTGTGCCTCAGCGACTTCAGCTGTACAGTGGGTATAGAGACTGTGAGCCCCACATGGGACAGGGTCGATATCCAACTCGATCTCCTTGTATCCACCCCAGTACGGTGCCCGGCACATAGTAAGTGCTTAACAGATATTATTAGTATTCATTCATTCGATCGTATTTTCTGAGCACTTGCTGTTAGCAAAACATTGTACTAGGCACTTGGGAGAGTACGATATAACAATATATTAGTATTATTATATGGGGTTCACAGTCTAAGTAGATTTATCTGGAATACCACTCTGGTACCCTAGCAGAAAGCACCGGGTACTAGGTTTATAGTTCATTCATTCAATTGTATACACGGAGCACTTACTGTGGGCAAAGCACTGTACTAATAAGCACTTGGGAGAGAACAGCATAACAATAAACAGAAAAGTTCCCCACCCTCAACGAGCTTACAGTCTAAGGACTAGCTTCCGTCTAGAGATGTGATATAATGGACAGGCAGAACCATCCCCTACTATCTGCTAATCATCTAGACTAGAAGCTAAAGTAGAATTTTTATCATGATCCTCATTCGTCCCACCGGGAACTACAAGACAACGTCTTTCCACAGTTTAAAGACGAGGAGGGGACCGTCACCCAGCAACCCACCGACCAAACGAAGACCAGGACTCTATCCGAAACTGCGCTGCCCTCCCTAGAGCCGTAAGCCTCCCAGACGATCGATCCATCGATGATATTTATCTAGCATTTACTGCGCGCGGAGCACGCTCCGTCGCTCCGTCTCCGCACCTGTCATTCCCCGCTCATCTTCCCACCTGGGTTTATCAGACTCTTCCTGGGCTCTTATCTTCGGGAAGGATCGTTCCCGTGTTTCTTTTTCCGACTCGTCCCCCCGCCTGTCCGGACAAGTCTGAGGAACAGCAGCAGAGTGAAGGGCAGCAGCCTCCCTCCTCTAACAATGAAGGTTTTGTCCCGGCACGCAGGGAGAGCCTCTTCCCTGCGCAATCTATTTCTGTTGTTCTCAAGAGGGGCTATAAATTCAATCCAAAAAACGGATTAGTCATAGGAAAGATAATGCCAAACTCCTCAAACTACCTCCCCGAGATCTCTAT
The DNA here is from genome assembly GCF_004115215.2 of Ornithorhynchus anatinus. NCBI lineage: Eukaryota > Metazoa > Chordata > Mammalia > Monotremata > Ornithorhynchidae > Ornithorhynchus > Ornithorhynchus anatinus. Next base: position 14,156,908 of record NC_041738.1, on the reverse strand, counting down.
CTTTCTAAGCATTTTTTTGCCCTCGTCCTTCTTCGGTTGGGCGAGGCGAGCCGACACCTGCCTCGTTCCGGAGAAGCGGGGATGGTCAGGACCCCATCAGACGCGATGCTTGCTGCCTAGGAACAGGGGTTGTCTTGGGTGCCCGGGCTCGTGAGCCCTCAGATACACAGGAATCATTCTCGGAGATTTCAAAGGAACCGGGAGTGAGTAGTGAGAGGTGAAATTTGGACCCAGAAGGATGTGTTTATTGGCCTCTGAGCCCTAAGATTGACTCTGATTGTGTAGAAGGAGGATCTTTTTTTAGTCTTTTTCTAACGTGTGCATGGAAACACTCCCTCCTGCTTCGCCCCAACCCGGTTCCCTCTCGTAGGTTCACTCGATCATTCAGTCGTATTTACTGAGTACTCACTGTGTGCAGAGCACTGTACTAAGCGCCTGGAAAGTACAATTCAGCCACCAAGAGAGACAATCCCCGCCCACAACGGGCTCACGGTCTAGAAAGGGGGAGACAGGCATCACAACAAGTAAACAGGCATCACTATAAAGAGAATTATAGATATATACACATCTGAACAAGTAAGCAGGCATTAGTATAAATAAATAGAATTATAGATATGTACATATATACACAAGCGCTGTGGGGCGGGGAGGGAGGGTAGAGCAAAGGGGGTGAGGCGGGGCGATGGCGGGGAGAGGGGGAGCTGAGGAAAAGGGGGGGCTTAGTCCGGGAAGGCCTCCTGGAGGAGGTGAGCCTTCATTAGGTCCACTGAAGGTGACCACCGACCCAACCCGTGAGCCGAGACCATGATATCACTGTAAGCTCCTTGTAAGAATTGTGGCATTTGTTAAGTGCTTATTACGCGTCAGGCACTGTACTAAGCAGTGGGGTGAATACAAGCAAATCAGGTTGGACAGAGTCCCTGTCCCACATGGGGCTCACGGTCTTAATCCCCACTTTACAGATGAGCTAACTGAGGCACAGAGAAGTTAAGTGACCTTCCCCAGGTCAAGCGGCAGAGCTGGGATCGGAACCCAGGTCTTTCCCACTCCCAGGCCCATGCTCTATCCATTAAGCCACCCTGCTTCCGACTCAGATAGATTGTACGCTCCCCAACGCTTAGTACAGTGTTATGCACAGGGTAGATGCTCAATAAATACCACTGATAGGTTGATATGAGGTACTCAGTGCTCTTTCTGTCATTCAGCACTCTCCCGAGAGCTTAGCTCTACTTATTTGTGCCCCTAGTAGATGCTCAATAAATATTATTGGTTGACTGATTGATTCCCAGCCTAAGCCTGAACGAATCCAAACCCCAGATGAGAGGCAGAGTGAAAAAGAAAGTCCGAACTTACTACGTAGGCTGCGTGAGATGAACGAAAAAGGAGAGAGGTGGTTAAACTCGAAGAATCCCCTCCCAAATACATCAATCACCAGCCTAGTTGGTAAATCCCCTGCAAAGCTGACAACTTATCTATTTTACATACGGAACTCTAAGAACCAGTTTCGTTCCTTCTGAGGTGAGCTGAGAAAGTTTCACCGGCAAAATGTCAAGGATCTCGCTCTCTCCAACGTATTTTCCTGGTATGTGTGGTGGGTTTGGGATCTGGCTTCAACCTCGGCTCCACCACACGCCTGCTGTGCGACCTTGGGCAAGTCCTTAAACTTCTCTGTGCCTCATCAGTAAAATGGGGATGAGCGCGAGCCCCACGTGGGGCAGGGACTGTGTCCAACCTGATTAACCCGAATTCACCCCGACGCTTAGAACAGTGCTTGGCACTTAGTAAGTGCTTGACAAGTACCATTATCGCTATCATTATTATTATTTCTGCCCTGTTCATGAGAGCAGAGTGGATCAATGACTGATCCATTTCCCTCCCATTTTCTGACATGTCTTCACCTTCAAGCAGTTAGTACAGTGCTCTCTGAAGGCGATAAGTGCTCATTAAATAGCATTTAAGATTTGAAGGAATAACGGATCGTACTCGCTGACTCCTGAATCCGTTTTTTCAATCAATCAATCGTATTTATTGAGCATTTATGGGTGCAGGGCTCTGTATTAAGCGCTTAGGAGGGTACAACATGACAGTGTTGGTAGGCACATTCCCTGGGTATAACAATCTTTGAGTCTAGAGGGGCAGACAGACGTTACTGTAAGTAAATAAATCACGAAAGTGCATCCGTTTAGACTGTGAGCCCGTCACTGGGCAGGGACTGTCTCTATCTGTTGCCGAACCGTACGTTCCAAGCGCTTAGGACGGTGTTCTGCACATAGTAAGCGCTCAACAGATACTATTGAATGCACAAGTGCTGCGGAGCTGAGGGATGGGTTGAGAAAGGGAGCAAATCCAAGTCACCAAAAGCAACGAAGAGACAATGAATATATTAAAAAAACTGCTTTATCTCCTTATGGTTTTACTGGTGGGGTTGCTTTGGAATTCTGGGGTTCAGAAGCTGGCGACTCGACCTGAAAACCTGAACTAAGACTGGGACAAAAAGTAGTTTCTCCCCTATCTCAGTGTGCTCCTAAGCGATAAGAAGGGTAACGAGAGACAGACTCTGCTGAACTCCACCTGTTTCCATTTCAACACACCAAACCCGCCTGCCTCCGGAGCAAACACCCCACCGTACCCACCGAGATTGGTTGCTAATAATGATAATTTATGCAATCCCCAGCCAAAGATGCTACATGGACAGAAAGATCCAAGGAGGTAAGCGAGATTGAATCCAGAAGGACCACACCCTTCTAGGTCCTTATAAAGACACTCGCTCCTGCCTGGAGAGCAGCACGCGCCTCTAAGCGACTTCTCCGGGTGAAATTCTTTCACCTCTCCTTCGTCACCATGTCTTACCGTCTGGGTTCCACCAAGGACTTTTCCTCCTCCCGCAGTGGAGGAGGAGGAAGATCTTCCGTCAAAGTCTCCAGCAGCAGAGGGTCTAGCTCCGTCGGAGGAGGATTTAGCTTAGGCGGAGGGTCCGCGGGTGGATCGTACTGCTACGGCGGAAGTTCCGGGGGTGGCTTCTGTAGCGGGGGCTTTGGAGGGGGATCCGGCGGGGGCTTCGGAGGGGGAATGTTAGGAGGAGGCGGCTACGGCGGCGGGCTCTGCGGGGGCTTCGGCGGGGGCAGCTACGGAGGAGGCGGCTTCGGCGGCGGCGGCTACGGAGGGAGCTTCGGCGGTGGAAGTTGCGGTGGGGGCGGCTTCGGTGGCGGATTCGGCGGGGGCGACGGTGGCCTTCTCTCCGGCAACGAGAAGGTGACCATGCAGAACCTAAACGACCGCCTGGCCTCCTACCTGGGAAAGGTCCGGGAGCTGGAGGAGTCCAATTTTGAGCTGGAGCGGAAAATTAAGGAATGGTATGAGAAATACGGTTCTTCTACTCAGAGAGAACCCCGTGACTACAGTAGATATTACCAAGTCATTGAAGATCTTAAAAACCAGGTAAGAGACTTCATTTTGAGGCCGACCGGGAGACGGTTCTGTGGGCCTCTTTCATTCTGATCACTGAAAAAGGTCAACGCGGGAGAGGCGTGGAGGGAAAATGCTGCTCCGTGGGTCAGTCCGGCTTCCGCTCGGAATCGACAGTGGAACGGGAAAGCACTTCGTCAGAGAGGCCCCATCGGGATCTTTCCTCGGTAGATTCGGAGCGGGGAAGAGGGTGAAAACATTTCTCCTCACTGAAATTAGCAGGCTAATTCTCCCTTGCCAGGAGCTTCTGAAGTAGGTGAATTCTCCAAGCAGACGGTTCAGGCTCGGGAGAATTTTCCAAAGGCTGAGTTGCCTCTGCTGGTTCTAAAAAGAACTACCGGATAGTGTTTGCGTGAAGTCAGAGCGAAAGGAGGCATCGGGAAGAGAACGAAATGAGGGAAGAAACTAGATGAGGAAAGAGAAACGGGCCAAAAAAAGGGAACCGAAGGAAGACGACAGTTAACGACATTCGATTTTCAGGGACGGTCAAGGTGGGGCGGGGGTAGAAAGCCGATCAGGGAAATCAGCTCCTGGATCAAATTTGAGACCGTAGGCTAGCCCTGGTTGGTGATGTAAATATCATCACGTGTAACCTCTTTCCCACTGACCTGTTTTCTCTTCCAGATCATTACTCTAACTACCGACAATGCCAGCGTCCTGCTCCAGAATGACAATGCCAGGCTGGCCGCCGATGACTTCCGACTGAAGTAAGCCAAGAGAGCCACGGGTATATGGCCGCAAAACGGCCAGCGTCGCCAGACCGGCTGCCTACGAGCCAAGCCGTCGCAGCTCTGGCTTCACCGGCCAGTTGGAGTCCCCTACCTAAACCGGCCCCCACTCATCCTTTATCCCGTGTCTGGTCCAGGTATGAAAATGAAGTGGCCCTGCGCCAGAGCGTGGAGGCCGACATCAACGGACTGCGTCGGGTGCTGGACGAGCTGACCCTGACCAAGGCTGACCTGGAGATGCAGCTCGAGAGCCTGAGTGAGGAACTGGCCTACCTCAAGAAGAACCACGAGGAGGTAAAAGTTCCCCTGAGCGACAGTCAAAAGTTTGAGTCTGTGGGCATTCTGAGGGGCATTGTCTTTGGGAAGATTGTAGTCTAATAATAATAATAACGATTATTATTATTATTATTACGGTACCTGTCGAGCGCTTACTATGCACCCAGCACTGCTCTAGATACAAGTTAGTCGGATTGGACACAGTCCCCGTCTCACCTGGGGTTCACGGTATTACTCCCCATTTTACAGATGAGGCCACTGAGGCACAGAGAGGTTAAGGGACTTGTCCAAGGTGACACCACAGGCAAGTGGCGGAGCAGGGATTAGAACCCAGGTCCCTCTGACTCCCATGCTGCTTCTCCACAAGCTTGTAGTTGGTAGTTTTACCACATCTGCTTGCTTCAGGAAAAGCAATAGTGAAGTGTTGGGAATTTAATGCTTCTTCCATAAAGCAGCAAGTATCCCATAACTGAGTTTGAGCACGTTAACGCGGATCTACCCCCGATCTCAGAACGGTGCTCGGCACAGAGTAAGCGCTTCACATCTAGACTGTAGACAGAGGCGGGCGGGGAATGGGTCGGCCAACTCTGGCATAGCGTACTCTTCCAAGCGGTTAATACAGCGCTCTGCACACAGTAAGCACTCAGTAAATACGATCGATCGATTAACCAACACGGTGAGAATAATAATATCTGTAATCTGATTCTGATACGGATTTGGGATTCAGAGTGTGATTAATCCTTCCCGACCAGGGTCTGCATTAACTCTATTTAGACAACGAATGAGTCAATCTGTCTCAATCTCCTGGATTAATTATTAAGGACATGCCAATGTCTGTATTCCATTACAGAGTAAGTTTGAGCCCCCCTCTGGACTGTGAGTTTGTTATGGGTAGGAAATGTGTCTCCTAATTCTGTCGTACTGTACTCTCCCAAGTGCTTAGAACAGCACTCTGCACGTGGCAAGCACTCAATAAATACCAATGATGGATCGATTGATTAAATGGTTCACGTTTACATAAAACACCATTCAAAAATCTTAAAATAGCAAACGCCTGCTCCCCCAAAGCCAAACTGGCGACACGTGAGATCCTGTCAGCCAGTCAGTCGTATTTATTGAGCACTTACCGTGTGCAGAGCGTTGCACTGAGCGCTTGGGAGAGAACAGTATAACAATGAACAGGCGCATTCCCCGCCACAAAGAGCTTAGTGGAGAGGAGGTTTCGATGGGAGCATCGTACCGGGAGGACTCGAGCCCTTTGGTGTCCTCCTTTCTCAGGAAATGAGGGACTTGCAGAACGTAACCACAGGCGACGTGAACGTGGAGATGAACGCCGCCCCGGGGGTCGACCTGACCGAGCTGCTGAACGGCATGAGAGCCCAGTACGAGCAACTGGCCGAGCAGAACCGCAGAGACGCCGAAGCCTGGTTCAACGAGAAGGTACCTGGTCCAGCCTGGCAGGTCGCGGGTCTCCCGGCGGAGACGGGAAAACCTCTCGGGAGGGTTTGGCCATCTGTTTTCTCCCTCTCACTTTCTCCTGTTTTCCTCGTCTCAGAGCAAGGAGCTGACCACCGAGATCAATGCTAGCGTGGAGCAGATGTCTGGCCACAAGTCGGAGATCACTGAATTGAGACGCACCCTTCAGGCCCTGGAGATCGAACTACAGTCCCAGCTGGCCCTGGTACGGTAGCTGCTCCCTTTCCGATAATAATGATAATGCTGGCATTTGTTAAGCGCTTACCATGTGCCGAGCACTGTTCTAAGCGCTGGGGTAGGTACCGGGTAATCAGGTCGTCCCACGTGAGGCTCACAGTTAATCCCCATTTTACAGATGAGGGAACTGAGGCACAGAGAAGTGAGGTGACTCGCCCACAGTCACACAGCTGACGAGTGGCAGAGCCGGGATTCGAACCCATGACCTCTGGCTCCCAAGCCCGGGCTCTTTCCACTGAGCCACGCTGTTTCTCCGAATCTGAATTCTCTGCTTTCTGAATCTGGACTCTCCCTCCCTCCCAAGCCCACGGGGCGGGAGTCAGGCAAAATCCGCGCTCTTTGTCTCACCAGAAACAATCCCTGGAAGCCTCCCTGGCAGAGACGGAAGGTCGCTACTGTGTGCAGCTGTCCCAGATTCAGGTCCAGATCACCTCTCTGGAGGAACAATTACAGCAGATCCGAGCCGAAACCGAATGCCAGAACGCAGAATACCAACAACTCCTGGATATCAAGACCCGGCTGGAGAATGAAATTCAGACCTACCGTAGCCTGCTAGAAGGAGAAGGAGGGTAAGTGAAAACACTCAGATATCCAGATTTCCTTCGGTGTTTGTTAGGCGCTTACTGTGAGCCAGGAACCGTACTGATCACTGGAGTAGATACGAGCTAATCAGGTCGGGCGCGGTCCCCGTCCCACATGGAGTTCACCGTCTTAATCCCCATTTTACGGACGAGGTGAGCGAGGGATGGAGAAGTCAAGTGATTTGCCCAAGGTCACAGAGCAGACAAGCGGCAGAGCCGGGTTTAGAACTCGAGTCCTTCGGACTCTCAGGCCCACGCTGCTTCAATCCTAGCTAGCGGGGCTTCTCCAGGGACTCAAGAAACCGAAAGCACAGGGCAGGGGTCGGCTTACAGGGCCACCATCTGCATTTTCCATCTCTCCAGGGGAAAAAAATGTCTTTTTGGTCTATCACCCAAAGGATGACAACCATGGCACTCTTTTTTCTAAAGGTTCAAGCGACGGCTCCCTTCTCGGATAATACCAATTATGACGATTACGGTATTCGTTAAGCGCTTACCGTATGCCGGCCACTGCACTGAGTGCCGGGGTAAAGAAAAGCAGACGAGGTTGGACACAGGCCCCGTCCCACATGGGGTTTCCGTCTCCATCCCCATTTAATAGATGAGGTAACTGAGGCACGGAGAAGTGATCTGCCCGAGGCCAGATGGCAAGGCAAGTGGCGGAGCTAGGATTAGAACCCGTGACCTCCCGACTCTCAGGCCCGTGCTCACCCACTCCGCCGCGCGGCTTCTCGGAGAATTCGTCTTCTCAGAAAATTTTTAACTGCGGCACAAAATGCTTCTCGTTATGTTTCCTCTTTAGCTCTAGCGGAGGTGGATACGGTGGGCGAGGCGGGGGCTCGGGCGGAAACTACGGAGGCAGCTCTGGAGGAGGAAGCAGTCCCGGCGGAGGATACTCGGGCGGCTCTGGAGGCGGCCAACAGGGCAACTCAGGATTCAAAGTTTCTAGCTCAGGATCCCGAAGCTCTGGAGGTGGGAGCACCGGAGAATCAACAACCAAGGGCCCTGGAACAAGGTCAGCAGAAACTAGCTGGGGTAATCTGAATCAGTTTTCATTTCCCGGGGCTTTTTAAAGAAGTGAAGTTGCAGGAATCTGGAAGGGGGCGTTCAAAAAGAAATCAGTGTTTCCTCTTGATTCTAATTTGGCCACGGACACTTCCGCTCTGATGTCCCAGATCCTGAGTGTTGAAATGAAAGGTACTTACCGAAGTCAGGTTTTCCCGGCATTTCTGACCCGTCGAGACTGAGGCCGGGTCATCCTTTTATGGTATTCGGTAAGCGTTTCCTATGTGCCCGGGCACCGTATTAAGCGCTGGGATAGATGCGAGATAGTGATAATAATAATGTTGGTATTTGTTGAGCGCTGACTATGCGCAGAGCACTGTTCTAAGCGCCGGGGTAGATACAGGGTCATCAGGTTGTCCCACGTGAGGCTCACAGTCTTCATCCCCATTTTACAGATGAGGGAACTGAGGCACAGAGAAGTGAAGTGACTTGCCCACAGTCACACGGCTGACAAGTGGCAGAGGCGGGACAGTCCATATCCCCCTTGGGGCTCACAGTCTTCATCCCCATTTTACAGATGAGGTGACTGAGGCACGGAGAAGCTTAGCGACTGGGCCACGGTCACACGGCAGACGGGCGGCAGAGCTGGGATAAGAACCTGAGTCCTCTGACACCCGGGCCGGGGCTCTTTCCACTAGGCCACCCCGCTTCCCACCTGTTCTTCACACTCCAGTGACAGCTGAACTCTTTCACTCGGATTTGCAGAACTTGGCCCTCGGGGTTGGGAAATTTGTTTTATCCCACTGGCCTTCTCAGAGTTAACGATCTCTGAGTCGAAAGCCAGGGAAGGAAGTGCCGATGAGGAATTTTACCCATTTAGACTGAAGTTCCATTTCCTTCCCTACGTTTTCTAATTTGTTTAGCAGGAGCTCCGGGATCCGCCTTAGATTGACTATTAACCTAGTTCATTATTTTCACAAACAGGTTCTAACCGAACTCCAGTCATCAAAACGATCGTTGAAGAGGTGGGACCCGATGGAAGAGTGCTCTCATCTAAGGTTGAATCTGAAACCAAGAAACACTTCTATTAATGTCACAGTGAAAGAGTCGCTTTTCATTATTGCCATTCTTCAGGTTCAAGGCAAACAACAATTGACCTCCCCACTCTTAATGGCCCTGAAAATGGACTCTCTCCGCGAATATAAGGTGTCCAAAGGTGTCTCTCGGTTTCTGTGCTATTTTTTCTCACTTTACCAAAAAGTATTCCCTTGTGGAACCAAAAAAGCGCTTTCTTTTCTGTTTACTTATTTCAATAAACTTCCTCACTGCTGCAAAACGATCAACTTGGGTTGAGTTATAATACTTCTGGTATTTATTAAACATTGACCACACCCTAAGCGCTGCGATAGATACTAGGTTATGAGACCGGACGCGGTGCCTACGGTCTAGTTTATCCTCCATTTTTCAGACCCCGAAGCCCCAAAAAGTGAAGCGACTTGCCCAAGGTCACGTAATAGGCCAGTGGTGCAGCAGGGACTCAAACTTAGAACTCATTCCACGCTGCCTCCTCTTTGTCACACCAATCCTTGTACGTTAGAGTTCAGGGGATCAGTGAAATTAGGAGTTTGGTTTGTCCAAGGACACAAAGGTCTGAATTCTTATCCTAAATCTTCCTGATTTTCCCAAATACTTAGCTCCCTTCTTTCCCCAGACAGCCCTCCAACCGTACATTCCAGCTCAGGCTATCCCCGGACTGACCGTCTTGACCATTTCTACCTGAGAATACTCGTGCCTTCACACCCTTGCCTAGATACACAGGGTATTTCCTTTTAATCACATTTACGGCATCGAGAATACCAGCCACTCCTCCACAGCAATGACGACCAGCTCAACACCATCGATGGTATCTCGCCTTGACCAAAAACCCTTTCATCCCATCTGAATCGCCTTCAGAAACAGAATCCCTCCAAGCAAAACCCGCTGGCCGCCCGACCACTTGGCTGGAGAACCGGTCGCCGCTCTCTTCCCCTCCTCATTCATTCAGTCGAATTTTTTGAGCGCTTACTCTGTGCAGAGCACGGTACTAAGCGCCCGGGAGGGTACGATACAACAGTAAACAGACACATTCCCTGCCCGTAACAAGCTCACAGTCTTCCACTATCCATCATTGGTATTTATTGAGCGCTTCCTGCATGGAGAACACTGTACTACGCTCTTGGGAGAATACAGAGTTGGTGGACATGTTCTCTGCCCACGGTGAGGTTAGACTGTAGAGGAGCTTAAAATATTCCTGCTACCCAACAATGGGATGATTCCATCAAGAAGAAGAGGCTCCTCTTCTCCTTTCTTCCCCAAATAACTTCTTCCATTTAATGGGGCTTCTCACCCCATGTATCTCCTGCTCTTCCCCATGAGGACTAGCAGAAAGAGCATAGGCTGGGAGTCAGAAGACCTGAGTTCTAATCCCGGCTCTGCCGCTTCTCCAATGTGTGACCTTGGGTAAGTCACTTAATTTCTCTGTGCCTCAGTTACCTCATCCGTAAAATAGGGATCGAGACTGTGAGCCCTAAGTAGGACAGGGACTGGGTCCAATCCAATTATCCTGCATCTACCCCAGCGCTCAGTACAGTGCCCGGCACATAGCAAGCGCTTAACAAATGCCATCAAATTAGCAACGGTCAGGCAGAACCACCGAGCATCAGGGGACCGGAGGAGATATTGGAACCAGGCCCTGGGCTCCCCCGGGGAGCGAATAAAAAAGAGATTCCTGCCGTCAGGAATTTAAACTGACCCTCCTCTCTACCAGCCTGAGAACCTAGCTCTCTGGAGAGCTCAGGGGGCTCACCATGATAGTAATAATAATAATTAGGGTATTTGTTAAACACTTACTATGTGCCAAGCACTGTTCTAAGCGCTGGGGTAAATACAAGGCAATCAGGTTGGCCCGCGTGGGGCTCACAGTCTTAATCCCCATTTTACAGATGAGGTAACTGAGGGACAGAGAAGTTAAGTGGCTTGCCCCAGGTCACACAGCAGACCAGGGGCAGAGGCATAAGACCACATACGAGCCAAAGGAGACTATCATAGTTTTAATCCACAATTGAGGGAAATCATCCATGTACGTACGTTTGAGCCCAAAAAAAAACCACACAGAAGCCCATTTTATGGATATATTTATATCTGTGACTCGTAGCCATATTTTATTGTCCATTTGAGATAGACCACCTAACCAGATCTAAAGAAGGTTCTTCCGACCAAGTGAGGGTGACGTGGTGTCGGAAGAAAAAGTCGTTAAGGGCCACAGGGCGAGAGGCGGGACTGAGGGTGGGGTGAGTCTGTAGTATTTAGGAGGGTACGGGGGGGAGCAAACCCTATGGAAACACATACCCGAATGACTTTAGGACAGAAGATGGGACGTTCTGAAGAGGGTGTGTCCCTGGAGTCGCTATGGGTCGGTGACGGCTCGACGGCATTCGAAGAAGACAGACCCAAATGCACTGACGTTAAAGAAGGGAGGGGAAAAAGAGATGGAGGTGAGAGATGAGAGGTAGTCAGGGAAGGCTTTCTGAAGAAAATATTTATCAATCAATCAGTGGTATTTACTGACTGATTATTGGATGCAGAGCATTTTACTAGGCACTTGGGAGAATACAACACAACAGAGTTGGCTGACACGATCTCTGCCCTCAAGGAGTTTGCAGTCCAGTGAGGGAGATAGACAAAATGCATTACAGATAGGAGAAAGAGGGGAGCACAGGGATAGGGATAAAAATACAAATGTTTTCCAGAGGCAGCGTGGCTTAGTGGAAAGAGCACGGGCTCGGGAGTCAGAGGTCGTGGGTTCTGATCCCGGCTCCTCACCTGGTCAGCTCAGTGACTTTGGACAAGTCGCTTAACTTCTCTGTGCCTCAGTTACCTCATCTGTAAAATGGGGATGAAGACTGTGAGCCCCGGGTGGGACAACCTGATTACCACTTGTCAGCTGTGTGACTGTGGGCAAGTCACTTCACTTCTCTGTGTCTCAGTGACCTCAACTGTAAAATGGGCATTATGACTGTGAGCCTCAGGTGGGACAACCTGATGACCCTGTATCCACCCCAGCGCTTAGAAAAGTGCTCTGCGCATAGTAAGCGCTTAACAGATGCCAACACTATCATTATGACTGTATCTACCCCAGTGCTTAGAAGAGTGGTTGGCACCTAGTAAGCGCTTAACAAGTACCACTACTAACATTATTAAATGCTGTCAGGCTGAGGGTGGGGTGAATAACGAAGTGCTTAAGGGATAAATACCCAAGTGTATAAGCAATGAAGAAAGGAAGGTGAAGAGGGAGGGGAAAAGAGAGGTTAGGGAAGGCTCCTTGGAGGAGGTGTGATATTTGTAAGGCTCTGACGATGGGGAAAGTGGCAGTCTGTCAGATACGAAGGGGGAGGGAACTCCAGGCCAGAAGGAGGATGTAAGCAAGGGGTCAGTGATGAGAGAGGCAAGGTCGAGGCACTGATCACGTCGATCATCGGTCACCTTGAGCCGTTCGGTTGTAGAGGAGCAAAGGACGCCGGCTGGGTCGGAGTAGGCGATTAGCCAGGCAAGGTAGGAGGAGGAGAGCTGACTGAACGCCTCAGAGCCGACGGTAAAGAGTTTCGGTTCGTTGCGGAGATGGGTGGGCAGCCCCTGGAGGTCTTGGGGGAGGGTGGGAATATGAGGAGCCTTCTTTTTAACATGCGGTAAGTTTGAAGTGTTGGAGGCATCCGGGTAGAGATGTCCTAAAGGCAGGAAGAAATTCAAGATTGCAGAGGAGAGAGGTCAGGGCTGGAAAGGTAGATTTGGGAATCATCCACATAGAAACGGTAGCTGAGGCCATGGGAGCGAATGAGATCTCCAAGAGAGCGGAGGTAAATGGAGAATAGAAGGGCACCCCGAACTGAGCCGGATGGGAACCCCGCAGTTCTGGCGTGGTTATTTCCCCAACCTGTAACTCATTTTAATGTCTGCCTCCCTGACTTAATAATAATAATAATAATGATGATATTTGTTTAGCGCTTACTATGTGCCGAGCACTGTTCTAAGCGCTGGGGTAGACACAGGGGAATCGGGTTGTCCCACGTGGGGCTCACGGTCTTAATCCCCATTTTACAGATGAGGGAACTGAGGCACCGAGAAGTTACTTGCCCAAAGTCACACAGCGGACAAGCGGCCGAGCCGGGATCATTTCTACCAACTCTACTGTACTCTTCCGAGCACTCAGTACAGTGTTCTACTTAGGGTAAGCGCTTGATAAATGCCGCTGATTGATTGACTGTATATAACATCTGCTGTGGCCTGAGTATTACAGCTCTCGTTTCCCTTACAGAGAAGTTTGACAAGAAGGCAAGCTCCATGTTGCAGCAAAAGGTGTCTTTAGAGGAAAATTGTATTTGATTCACTGTAGACAAGGAACGTATCTTGGGTTTCTGTCGTACTATCCCAGGTCCTTCTCATCCCGCGCCGCACTCAACACGTGCTCAATAAATGGCATTATTGCTACCGATAATGTAATGCAACCCAACAGTCAGCAATGGAATTCAACTAAGATAATAATGATAATAACTGTGGTATTTTTTCAGCGAATAATATGCGCCAGGCACAGTACTAAGCCCTGGGGTGGATACAGAATAAGGAAATTCGGGGCTGATTAAAAAGGCCGCTTGGCTTGATTCTAAGATAACCGCCTAAAGATTTTCGACTGGGATGCGGAAGGAGCGACCACACGGTAAAAGAGGAAATCTTCCAATTAAAAAGGTTTAAGAAGGAAATGAGTTTGGTTCAGATCCGCCCACCGCCATTCTTGAAAAATCACACATCCTGAAGATACACCTTGCTAGATTTCTCCAGATATGAAAACAGGCAGTGTATAGTGAGAAAATAAAAGTTTCCACTGTACTAGGCGCTAGGGCGAATACAAACAAATCAGGTCGGACGCAGTCCCCGTCCCACGTGGCTGACAAGTGGCGGGGCCGGGATTAGAACCCACGACCTTCTGACGCCCAGGAACTCTATCCACTACACCATGCTGCTTCTCATTCATTCAATCCTATTTATTGAGCGGTTACCGTACGCAGAGCACTGGAAGGACTTGGGACAGTACAATACTACAGTAAACAGACACATTCCCCCATAACTCTCCCCTCGTTTCAAAGTCTTATTAAAGGCGCTTCTCTTCCAAGAGGCCTTCTCTGACCAAGCCCCCCTTTCCTCTTCTCCCACTCCCTTCCGAGTAGCTCCGACTTGCTCCCTTTATTCCTCCCCCCTCCCAGCCCCACAGCACTTATGTCCATTATCTGTCAGTTGTGTACATTTTCATTACCCTATTTATTTTGTTAATAATGATAATGTTGGTATTTGTTAAGCGCTTACTGTGTGCAGAGCACTGTTCTAAGCGCCGGCGTAGACACAGGGGAATCAGGTTGGCCCACGTGGGGCTCACGGTCTTCATCCCCATTTTACAGAGGAGGTAACTGAGGGACAGAGAAGTGAAGTGACTTGCCCACGGTCACACAGCTGACAAGTGGCAGATCGGGGATTCGAACCCATGACTTCTGACTCCCAAGCCCGGGCTCTTTCCACTGAACCACGCTGCTCTTAATGAGATGTACGTCACCTCGATTCTATTTCTTGCTATTGTTTTTGTTTTTGTCTGTCCGTCTCCCCCGATCAGACCGTAAGCCGGTCCGTGGGCGGGGACCGTCTCTATCTGTTGCCGATTTGTACATTCCAAGCGCTTAGGACAGTGCTCTGCACGTAGTAAGCGCTCAATAAATACTATTGAATGAATTATCCATCATTTATTTACTTACATTAATGTCTGTCTCCCTCTCTAGACCGTAAACTGCGGCTGAGGGAAAGGTGAACGAAGGGTGAAAACCCAAGGGCGAGGGCGACGCGAAAGGGAGTGAAAGAAGAGGAAATGAGGGCCTAGTCCGGGAAGGCCTCTTGGAGGAGTTCATTCATTCAGTAATATTTATTGAGCGCTTACTACGTGCAGAGCACCGTACTAAGCGCTTGGAATGGACAAATCGGTACAGATAGAGAGCGTCCCTGCCCTTTGACGGGCTCACGGTCTGATCGGGGGAGACGGACGGACGAGGACGACGGCGATAAATAGAATCGAGGGGAAGAGCGTCTCATCAGAGCAGTGGCAAACAAACAGAATCGGGGTGACGCACATCTCATTAACAGAAGAAACAGGGTGATGAAGATAGATGCAGTCGAGCGGAGGAGTACGGTGCCGAGGGGATGGGACGGGAGAGGGGGAGGAGCGGAGGGGAAAGGGGGGAGGAGAGGGTTTAGCTGCGGGGAGGTGAAGGGGGGGGTAGAGGGAGCAGAGGGAAAAGGGGAGCTCGGTCTGGGAAGGCCTCTCGGAGGAGGCGAGCTCTAAGTAGGGTTTGGAAGAGGGGAAGAGAACGAGTTCGGCGGGGGTGAGGAGGGAGGGCGTTCCGGGACGGCGGGAGGACGCGGCCCGGGGGTCGACGGCGGGCCGGGCGAGACCGAGGGACGGCGAGGAGGCGGGCGGCGGAGGCGCGGAGCGTGCGGGGTGGCCGGTGGGAAGAGAGAAGGGAGGAGAGGTAGGAGGGGGCCAGGGGATGGACAGCCTATAAGGCTTTGAAGGCCTTATCCTAAAGACGTGGATGCGAGGGCAGTTTTAGTGGTGTTCGCAGTTGAAGAACCTCCACCAAGTCCCTTTCTTACTTTCCGCTTTAGACAGTGACTTTTCAAATGGACTTTAATAAAATCTGTTTTTAAATGTGCCAATATTGCCCCCGAGTGGCTTCGCGGAACAAGTTCCCGCAAGTCTTCGAACTAAAGTGGAGTGACTCTGGTAGCCTCGGCGGCGCTACGCCGGCCTTAACGGAGAAACATTCCATGAGACGCGTTAAGAGAATCAGCGGCAGCGGGACATCCCAACAACTGCCGTACAGCGAGCTGAAATGCGGCAGCAAGGATGGCAGAAGAAGGGCACCTCAGACAGAGCGGCATCCTTGATCAAGTGTCTGCTCTGTGACCTTGGGTAAGTCACTTCGCTCTGCCTCTGTTTCCTCATCTGTAAAACGGGGATTAAGCCTGGGAGCCCCACGTGGGACAGGGACCACGTCCGACCCGTTTGCTTAATACGGTGCCCGGCACACAGCAAGCGCTTAACAAATACCATAAAAAAGATCGATCGGTCGGTCGGCGGTATTTATTGATCACTTACCGCGTGCGCAGCCCGAACTAAGCACTCGGGAGAGCGTAACAGAGAAGCAACGCGGCTCAGGGGAACGAGACCGGGCTTGGGAGTCAGAGGTCACGCGTTCGAATCCCGGCTCTGCCACTCGTCAGCTGTGTGACTGTGGGCGAGTCACTTCGCTTCTCCGTCCCTCGGTTCCGTCATCTGTAAAATGGAGATGAAGACTGTGAGCCTCACGTGGGACGACCCGATGACCCTGTATCTACCCCGGCGCTTAGAACGGTGCTCTGCGCAGAGTAAGCGCTTAACAAATAGCTACATCATTATTATCATAACAGAACAGAATTAGCGGACATTTTCCCTGTCCATAATGAGATTACAGTCTAGAGGGAGAGACGGACATTAATATAAATAAATAATCCATAAGATATAATTTATAGATTGCTGTGGGGTTGAGGGTCAGGCAAATATCAAAAGCCCAGAGGTCACAGACCCAAATGCACAGACAACGCGGAAGGGAGAGCAAGAAGGTTTAATCAGGGAAGGCCTCTCGGAGGAAACGTGACCTTAATAACGCTTTGAAGGTGGGAAGAGTGGAGTCGGTTTCTCAGCATAATAGCTGTGGTATTTGTACAGAAGCGCTGTGCTAAACACTGAGGTAGATAGGAGACGATCGGGTCCTACGTGGGGTTCGCAGACTAAATAGGAGGGAGAACGGGCATTGAAGCCCCATTTTGCAGGTCAGGCACAGAGAGATTAAGCGACCAGGCCAAGACAAGTAAATAGGTTTGGCACAGTCCCTGTCCCACTTGGGGCTTACAGCGGCAATCTTGATTCTATTTACTGCTATCGTTCCTGTCTGTCCGTCTCCCCCGATTAGACCGTGCGCCCGTCGAAGGGCGGGGACTGTCTCCATCTGTTACCCATTTGTCCATTCCGAGCGCTTAGTACGGTGCTCTGCGCATAGTAAGTGCTCAATAAATACTATTGAATGAATGAAATCCCCATTTTACAGATGAGATCACTGAGGCGCAGAGAAGGGATTTGCCCAAAGTCTCGAAGCAGACAAGAGGCGGAGCCGGGATTAGAACCCAGGTCTTTCTGACTCCCCAGGCCCGGGCTCCAACCGCTTCACCGTCTGTGGTGAATATGAAGGCCACACACGCACACAGAGAGACACAACAGCACAAGCCAGTCGTGTATATGTATTTAGCTCTAGAGATGGATAGTCATCTAACGCACTCTCCTCCTCCTGTCCTCGGCAGAGAGAGGAGAGAGAAAGAAGGGGGAAAGGAAGATAAGGAGAAGGAGGTAGGTGAGATCATTCCCGGGTAATCCCGGAAAGGCTGAAGTGACTGCCTTCGAAATACAGGTTACACTTATTACTTGTCTGACACGATCAGCTCGCCCCATCTACAAATCCTTCTGAAATCGCACTTCCTCGAGGAGGATCTACCTAATACGTTTTCCTCTCTCCAGGTCGTATCTTCCCGGCAAGCACCACCTCAGGACTTACGCGCTCCCAGCCACCCGTAGCATTTACGTTCTTATTGCCTGAGATGCTCTATAAGAAGTTTACTTGCCTTGGAGGGCAGGAATCATCATCATAATAATAATGATGTTGGCATTTGTCAAGCGCTTCCTATGTGCAGAGCACTGTTCTCAGCGCTGGGGTAGATACGGGGTCATCAGGTTGGCCCACGTGAGGCTCGGGGTTAATCCCCATTTTCCAGATGAGGGAACTGAGGCCCAGAGAAGTGAAGCGACTCGCCCACAGTCACACAGCTGACGAGTGGCAGAGCCGGGAGTCGAACTCATGACCTCTGACTCCGAAGCCCGGGCTCTTTCCACTGGGCCACGCTGCTTATGCTTCCACAAGCACTTAGTATAGTGTTCTGCACAGTAGAGGCTCAACAAATACTAATGATTAAGCACTTATTTCTTTTCCTTTCCATCTTTTCATTCTCTTCCTCCTTACTACACAGAAGCGTGGCTCAGTGGAAAGAGCCCGGGCTTGGGAGTCAGAGGTCATGGGTTCGAATGCCGGCTCTGCCACTTGTCAGCTGTGTGACCGTGGGCAAGTCACTTCTCTGGGCCTCAGTTACCTCATCTGGAAAATGAGGATTAAGGCTGTGAGCCTCCCGTGGGACAACCTCATTACCCTGTATCTACCCCAGCGCTTAGAACAGTGCTCTGCACATAGTAAGCGCTTAACAAATACCGACATTATTATTATTTCATCTCTCACCTGTTAAACTGTAAACACCTTGAAGAACAGGGATCGCGTCTTTGACCTCTATTGGACTCTCCCACATGCTTAGCATAGTGTTGTGCATAAAGAAGAGCTTAGTCTATCAATCAGTTAATGGAACTTACTGAGTGCCTGTTTGCAGAGCCCTGTAGCACAAATCACCCGGGAAAGTACAAAAGAACAGAAGACGCGATTCTCTGCCCACAAGGAGTTTACAGTCTACGGGGGAGACAGACATTAACACAGATTGGCTCCACCACTTGTCTGCTCTGGGACCTTGGGTGAGTCACTTTACTTCTCCGTGCCTCAGTTACCTCATCTGTAAATTGGGGATTAAGACTGTGAGTCCTAGGTGGGACAGCGACTGTGTCCAACCAGACTACCTATATCTACCCCAGTACTTGGTACCACGCCTGGCACCTAGTAATAATAATAATGATTGTATTTGTTAAGCGCTTACTATGTGCCAAGCCCTGTTCTAAGCGCTGGGGTGGATCCGAGGTAATCGGGTTGTCCCACGTGGGGCTCACAGGCTTCATCCCCACTTTACGGGTGAGGTAACTGAAGCCCAGAGAAGTGAAGTGACTTGTCCAAAATCACCCAGCTGAGAAGCGGCGGAGCCGGAATTAGAACCCACAACCTGGGACTCTGAAGTCCGGGCTCTTTCCACTCAGCTGTGCAGCTTCTCCAAACCCCATGCTCCTCTTCAGGAGATCTGCCTATATGGTGAACTATCTTGGCCCCTTGATCTCAGTAGCTGACACAGTACATAGTAAGAGCTTACCACGTAGAAGCAGAGTGACTTAGCGGAAAGAGTTAGGATCATTCCTACCGACTCTACTGGCTTGCAGCCTCCCAAGCGCTTAGTACAGTGTAAGAACTCAATAAAGCTGATTGATTGATAGGGGCTCAGCTCTAAACTGGAGAGCCTTGACTTTGAAGTAGCGAAGCAGAGATTACGGCGATCCAGAGGAAATGAGGCGCGGCAAGTGGGAATATAAAGCGTCCACTGAACGAGGATTCCAGACTAGCCCGTTAGAGTCAAAGGAATCAGGGGAAAACCCTCTCACCTCTGTCCCCCACACCTCTTTCCTACCCACATCTTGTCCTATCTTACGCCGTCGAGTCGTTTCCGACCCACAGCGACGCCACGGACGCGTTTCTCCCAGAACTCCCCACCTCCGCCTGCAATCGCTCTGGTAGTGGATCCACAGAGTTTTCTCGGTCAAAACACGGAGGTGATGAACACCGCCTCCTTCCGAGCGGTTGAGTCTCTCTCTCCCACGCCACTGCGGCCCAGCAAAGAAGAATTTCGACGTGTAGCAGATTGCCTTCCGCTCGCCAGCCACGGGCCAAGCTAGGAATGGGACGGGGAGGCCTCTGCTTGACTCTGCCTCCCGTAGTCGAGACCGTAGAGTACCGGAAACTCTCCAGCTGCGGACCCGAGAGGGGCAACCCGCACCACTCCCCCCTTAAAATGCAGAGAAAGCTGTTTCTCGGCCATCGTAAACACTGGCCTCAACCATCTGCTCTTCTAAATGCCCCCGCCAACGTAGAAAATGCAGGCCCCCAAGTTGAGCAAGCAACGATGCAGGCTTCAAACTCCAAGTATTTTGGCAACAAATTGAAACTTTAAAAGCAATTACAAGTTTAGAAATACGCCGACAGGGTTAAGATTGTTTTTGGTTTCACGGGAATGTATATTTAGATTAAATAATTCTGGAGACTGGATTTAAATCAACTGCAGAAAAGATTTGTCTTAATAATAGGGGCATTTGTTAATCAATCAATGGTGCTGACTATGTGCAGAGCACTCTACTAAGCACTCGGGAGAGTAAACTACAACAGAGTTAGCAGACAAATTTCCCGCCCACAACAAACTAGCATTTCCTACGTGTCTAGCGCTGAACCACGCCACGGGGCAGACACTTTATAAGTCAACTGGACCCAATCTCTTTACCACACGGGGCCCACTGTCTAAGTAGCTGGGAGAACAGGTTACTGAACCCCCATTTTACAGAGGAAAAAACCGAGACACAGAGAAGTAAAGCGGCTTGAGAAAATCACCTCGCAGGCAAGTGGCAGAGCCGAGATTAGAATCCAGTTGCTCTGATTCCCAGACCGGCGCTCTAACCATTAGACCACACTGTCTCTCGATGTCTTACGGCTAATGTCTTTCACCGGGAGAATGATTTCCGGGAAAGAATTCGAGACATTAATTCCCAAAGGGGGAAGAAGATAGCAAAACCCTCTTCAGCCACGCTCTTTTCCGGAAGGAGGAGTACGAGGAACCCACGGGGGTGAGAAGCGTTCATCACAATCTTACATAACCCGTGAGGGAAGTAGATTACGTTCTTGCATCAGCTAGGGAATTTGCTGAGGCCTTTCATTCTAGCGATAAGGGGAACATCCTTAAGGTCTGGATGAAAGGGAAGGTTTACTCACCTCAGATGAAAAGTTCCCACTTGGCTGTCACAAGCCCCACCCTGGGTTATTTTTGAGATAGTAATTTCTCCCAATTTCTCCCAAGGTTTCTACCCTTACTACAGAGATGGACGCAGAGATTAATTAGGAAAAAAGTATCCAATTAAGGGTAATCACGCCGAGCTGGCAAAGAGATTTTGCCACGGGCAGGCGGAATTCATCCGGACACAACCCACCAACTGGGTATAAAAGAACGGCGAAACCACCCGACCACGGTAACCTCTCCACTCAGCTCTCCGATCCCACTTGAACGAGGCCGCTGCCCCCGAACGACCATGTCCCTGAGGTTCTCCGCTGGATCCAGGAGAGGTTGCTCTCGGCCTGGAGCGGGCTGTGGGAATAGCAACTTCTCCTGCTCCTTGGGTGGAGGCCCGGCCGGAGGAAGCTTTGGAAGCAGTTTGAACGGCCCAGGTGGAAACCACATCGGCGGGAGCCTCGGAAATGCTTCTTGCTCGGCCTTCGTCGGGAGCGAGGGGGGGCTCCTGTCCGGGAACGAGAAGGTGACCATGCAGAACCTGAACGACCGGCTGGCCTCCTACCTGGACAACGTGCGGGCCCTGGAGGAGGCCAACGCCGACCTGGAGCAGAAGATCAAGGGCTGGTACGAGAAATATGGTCCCGGCTCTTGCCGGGGACTCGACCATGACTACAGTCGCTATTTCCCAGTCATCGAGGACCTGAGGAATCAGGTGAGAAACCCTAGATTTGGCCCTTTATTTTCGTCTGCCCTTCAGAGCGTGCTCAGCTAGATAACTCTGGCATCCTGACAAAGGGATGAAAGTAGGACGGCCTAGTGGATGGAGCACGGGCCTGGGTGTCAGAGGACATGGGTTCTAATCGCGACTTTGCTACCTGCCCATGTACCTTCTTAGGCAAGTTATTTAGCTTCTCTGTACCTCGGTTTCCACTTCTGGAAATTGGGAATTAGATACCTAGTTTCTGTCCCCCATCCTTGGACTGTGAGCCCAATGTGGAATAGTCCTATCTAGTTCTTAGTATAGTGCTTTTTATGGTATCTGTTAAGTGCTTATTATGTATTAAACACTGGGGTAGATACAAGGTAATCAAGTTAGACTTAGTCCATTCCCACATGGGGCTCTTAGTGTTAATCTGCTTAACACGTAGTAAATTCTTAACAAATACCACTGTAATAATAATGATGATGGTATTTTTAAGCACTTACTACGTGTCACGCACTCTTCTAAGCGCTGGGGTAGAGACAGGCTAACCACGTTGGACGCCGTCCCCGTACCGCATGGGGCTCACAGTCTTAATCCCCACTTTACAGATGAGCTAACTGAGGCCCAGAGGAGTGAAGTGACTTGCCCAAGGTCACACAGCGGACAGGTGGTGGAGCTGGGATTAAAAGCCAGGTCCTTCTGACTTCCAGGCCAGTGCTCTATCTATTAGGCCGTGCTGTTTCAATTAAAGTAATGAATTCAAACCCCGACGGCGCCTAACCTCTACTGAACTGTGTGGTAAACTCTGAAGAGGAAGGAATTCTTCTTTCTACGGGTTTTATATATGAATATTCACGGTTGTGAGTTTCAGAAGCTCTAATTCCCTCAAAGGAACCTGTGTCTTCAGTTTCACCACTGGACAGGCACTGATTTTAAAATTATTTCACATGCAATACAGTCAATGAAAGCACATGGCCTAGAGGACAATTCACTTCTCTGTGCCTCAGTTACCTCATCTGTAAAATGGGGATTAAGAGTGTGAGCCTCACGTGGGACAACCTGATTACCCTGTATCTACCCCAGCGCTCAGAACAGTGCTCCGCACATAGTAAGCGCTTAACAAATAACACCATTATTATCAGAGGACAGGGCGGGGACCTGGGAGTCAGAAGGACCTGGGTTCTAATCCCGGCTCTGACACTTGCCTGCTGTGGGACCTTGGGCAAATTACTTCACTTCTCTGTGCTTCAGTTATCTCGTGTAAAATGGGGATTGATACTGTGATCCCCAATTGCGTCGGAGACTGCATCCAACTTGATCAACTCGTTATCTACCCCAGAGCTTGTGCGGTGTCTTTCACACAGTACGTGATTAAAAAATTTCAAATAAATAAATGAATAATAGGTCCACGCAGCATTTTACAGAGAAAGATTTCAGGAAACAAACCCACATCTATCTGGAAAGTTTTAAATGTTTGGTTATCCTTTTAGCGCTTAGGGGAAATTTCATTAGAGTAGCTGAAATTTGCAGTCGTTTTGGCACATTGAACTTGAGCGTGATAAAATGATTCTTTAGTCTGTTCTTCTAAAATATTCCAGATCGTCTCTTCCACCACCTGTAATGCCAACGTGGTTCTACAGATTGACAATGCCAGGCTAGCCGCTGATGATTTTCGATTAAAGTAAGTAGTGGCCAATCCATTACTGGTAATGAATGATCTTACCCCAGAAAGATGATTTTCTCTGTTCCTTGAGAATTAAATGTAATCCTTAGAGGTAGAGTGGCTTAGGAAAAAGAACACGAGCCCGAGAGTCAGACGACCTGTGTTCTAATGCCGGCTCCACCGCTTACTTACAGGCTGTGTGACCTTGGGCAAATCACTTAACTTCTCTGTGCCTCAGCTCCCCCTTCTGCAAAACGGTGATGCAAAACCCATTCTTCCTCCTATGTAAAATGTGGAACCCGATTATCTTGTACCGTGCTTGACACGTAAGTGCTGAATAAATTTCTTCTAATTAGTATTGATTCCCAAATAGAAATGAAGGCAGTCATCAAAAAGATCATTCATTCTACAGTACTCACCTAATCGGTTCCCAGTTTTTCATTTAAAAATACTCACAAAAATAAAATACAATAGTGGTAGTGGAATTGTCAAAATAGCTTTCAGGGAATTGGGTTTCAGCTGATTTTCCCTACAGTGCTATCTTCAAAGTCCTCCTAAAATCCCTACCTGTCCTCCTCCTCCTCCTCTTCCCCAAAGCCTCCCCCAATTAAATCACAACAGCCCAATCACAACATTTAACTATTTTATTCCTACCCACCACATTCATGTACATTTTCATTTATATATTTATTTGCACGTTCAATTATTTATCATTTTTTTATTCAGCCATTTCATCCAGATAGATTTGCGCTATTTCCTGCCTTATTCCTCCTCCTGCTTCGACTAAATACATTTTAGCGGTTGCCCCCGTTAAACTGTAAGCTCCTCGAGGACAAGGAATGTGTGTCCTGTTATCGCTACACCCTCCCGGGGCTTAGCTTCGATCAATCAAAACGACAAGGAGATTTCTATTCCACTGAATGATATGATCGGTCCCCAAAAGCTCGCTGTGGGTCAAAGACGACTCGACAGCAGGAGTCAAAGTGGGAAACACTTTCCAAATTAACACAAAAAAGTGAATGTCAAAGGTCTTAATACCGTTAACAAGTTGTTAGTGAACTGGTTCTCTCGGGCTTCAGAAAGCACATTTGGGCTTGGGATAAGTTTCCAATTTCACCCGAGTTTCTGTTTAAAGGGAATGTGCACTCCAGTAAATGCGGCCATTTCCCATTTTGCACCAAAACAATCTCCGGCCGCCATTTCAGGTTCGAAAACGAGCTGGCTCTACACCAGAGCGTGGAGGCGGACATCAACGGCCTGCGGCGAGTCCTGGACGAGCTGACCCTGTGCAGGACGGACCTGGAGATTCAGTACGAAACCCTGAGCGAGGAGCTGACCTACCTCAAGAAGAACCACGAGGAGGTAGCTCAACCATCATTTTCACTTTCCTTCTCCCTGCCTAAGGCTTCGTTCTGTGACTCCGAGAAGAAATGTTAGGCGGCCTTCCTTTCCCCTGAGCTGATGATTTTTCTCTATCATCTGTAAGACTATTAGCGTGTTTGGGGCAGGGAGCATGTCTACTTACTCTGACAATAACAATAATAGCACTTATTAAGCGCTTACTATGTGCCAAGGACTGTTCCAAGCACTGGGGTAGATACAAGTTAATCAGACTGGACACAGTCCCTGTCCCACATGGGGTTCACACTCTTTATCCCCATTTTACAGATGAGGTCCCTGAGGCAGAGAGATGTTAAGTGACTTGACCAAGGTCACGGGTGGTGGAGCTGGGATTGGAACCCAGGTCCTTTTGACTCCCAGGCCCGTGCTCTATCCACTGAGCCACGCTGCTTTTCTGTTGCATTGTAACTTCCCAAGTGCTTCGTAAAGTGCTCTGCACACAATAAACACTCAATTCATACGATTTACGTTGGTCCACTGAAACCCAGTTTAAGCCACCATCTTCCAGGGACGCTTCCGACCCAAGAGATAGTAGCTTTCCCCCAAAAGATGTGATTTTGCCTAATGTACGTTTCACCTGCTCAGAGAGACACCCTGTCCATCCAAGATGGTGAGCTCACAGTCCCCATCTTGCCTAGATTCTGAACTCTCACCTCAGTGGTTCAGGAAATACTGAAGAAATCTGGAGAAGGGAAGTAGGAAGATCCCTGCAAGGAGCTGGATGCAATAATGAAAGGATTTCCTCCGCATCACACAACCAACATTCAGATGGCCAATTTCAGGATCTAGAATCGGCTTTTAAAAAGCGGTTTCATCAATAGGAGCGGCCATAAAATAGCATCTGATTCTCAACAGGACTCAAACGCTTCCCTTCCAGGAAATGAAAGTCCTCCAGTGTGCGGCGGGTGGGAACGTGAACGTGGAAATGAACGCGGCCCCGGGGGTCGACCTGACCGTCCTGCTGAACAACATGAGGGCCGAGTATGAAGACTTGGCCGAGCAGAATCGCAGGGACGCCGAAGCCTGGTTCAACGAGAAGGTGAGTCCCTCATGCCTAGTGGGGTCCCGCCCTCCTATCCCGACCTCTCCTAACTAGACTTAAATGGTCGGCAAATCTCTTTTCAGAGCGCCACCCTGCAGCAGCAGATCTCGGACGACGCCGGAGCCGCCACCTCGGCCAGGAACGAGCTCACGGAGATGAGACGCACCCTCCAGACCCTGGAGATCGAGCTCCAGTCCCTCTTGGCCACGGTAGGGCGAAGCCCCAAATCAGACTGGTTTTGGCTATTGGAAACATTCAAGATTAATCTTTCCCTCCTGGAGACGTAGTGGGCATCTCTGTCACTTGCCTGCTGGGTGACCTTGGGAAGGTCACTTAACTTCTCCGCGCCTCAGTTATCTTATCTGAAAAATGGGGGTTAAGAGTGTGAGCCCCATGTGGGATGTGGACGGTGTTCAACCTGTATCTACCCCAGTGCTTAATCCAGGGCCTGGCACATAGCAAGCACTTAACAAATCCCATTTTAAAAAGAGTCTCCATTATCCTTCTCCCCAGAGAGGCCAAGGGAGACTTTTTTTTTTTCCTTTGTTAAGTGCTCATTACGTGCCAGGCACTGTTCTAAGCCCCGGGGTAGATTTGAGCTATTCAGGTTGGACACAATCCATTGCTCCTCCTGGGGCTCACAGTCTTGATCACCATTTTACAGATGAGGGAACTGAAGCCCAGAGAAGTTAGGCGACTTGCCCAAGGTCACAGAGCAAACAAGTGGCAGACCCGGGATTGGATCCCAGATCTTTATGACTCCCGGGCCTGGGCTCTATCCACTAGGTCACACTGCTTCTCTTCCCACCAGTATCCCCACCCCAATCAGGAAAGGATGCAGAGCCTCAGATTCTGCCAAATTAAGAGAAAATTAAACCATTTCATTCTAAAAAATCAATAACTGCCTTCCCTGAGCCATCTGGAGTATTCAACCCACAAGCCAGAACGAATAAAATCGAAATTTTGCCTTAAAGGGTTCAGATTCTTAAATAAGTGTCACCCCACGCCCTCAGCCAAGTACAACACAATGTTCTTTTCTAATTATTCCTTACTGAGACACACTTTACTGACTGCTAAATGATGTAAAGTACTGACAGGCCTTTTTCCAACCAACAGCAGAATGCCTGTCCTTGCAGAACTCCAGAAAAAAAAAACGGTAATCCGACCACCCCAGGGGAAGGGTTATTGAAGGAGAGTCCTTTCTAGAAGACATGTTTTTCCTTAGACAAACAGGAGAGTCCAACAGAAATGCATGATGGACTCCACCTCAGGAATGATGAGGCCGTGGTTCCTGAACGTGAACTCACTCTGCCCAGCTGTTCCTGGCCTGCATCCTCAAATGTCGGTCTCATCCCGCCGACCTCTGGGAGCACCCACAGAGCTGGGGTTGGGTCCAGGCCACAGTGAATGGCCACCTCCAACCTCCTCTTCACTGGCTTCCCGACTCCTCTGGCCACCCCAGCGCTTAGTCCAATGGCTTTGGACTGCAGGCCGAGGAGCATCTGAAAGGCCCAAGTGGCCACCGTCCCCATTCCCCGGAATAGAATATTTGCTTCCCAAACCTTCATCCCAGAGGTTTCTGGGAAATGCCCATTTGTCCGGGGGATTCCTGGCGGGGCGAAATAACGTTAGGTCCCTAAACATATGCTTTTAAAGGTAAAAACAGAGAAAAGGAAATCTCTGGAACTCTAGAGCTGCGTGCAGGGAACGGGTCTGTTATATTGCTCTCCTGTAATCTCCCAAGCGCTTAGTAAGTTTTCTGCACAGAGTAAGCGCTCAATAAATACGATTGACCGACTGACTGACATCACCACCTTCACCCGCAGAAACACTCGCTCGAATGCTCCTTAACAGAGACGGAGGGAAACTACTGCGTCCAGCTCTCCCAAATCCAGGCCCAGATCGGGACCCTAGAGGACCAGCTGCAGCAGATTCGCACTGAAACTGAGGGCCAGAAACTGGAGTATGAGCAGCTTCTGGACATCAAAATTCACTTGGAGAAGGAAATTGAGACCTACTGTCGCCTGATCGATGGCGATGGAGAGTAAGTACCGGGGTTTGGAAAGCGTTTAAAAATTCTATGTCACTAGCCAAAGACTTTACCTCTTCTTCCTCCTTATTTTCTCTTCCACTCCATTGCCAACGGGTTAACTCAGTTACTCTAACCTCTAACCTCCTCTTCACTGGCTTCCCGACTCCTCTGGCCACCCCGGCGCTTAGTACAGTGCCTGGCACATCGTAAGCGCTTAACAAATGCCATCGTTATTACTTACCCTA
Source organism: Ornithorhynchus anatinus (assembly GCF_004115215.2). Classification (NCBI taxonomy): domain Eukaryota; kingdom Metazoa; phylum Chordata; class Mammalia; order Monotremata; family Ornithorhynchidae; genus Ornithorhynchus; species Ornithorhynchus anatinus. The sequence continues at coordinate 14,129,139 of NC_041738.1, read as the reverse complement.
GTCAGTAAAAGCTATTACCACATTACCCTCTACTGTATGGCCACTGGGCCCCTTTCTTCAAATCACTTTAATAATAATATTCCATTTACCTTCCCAATCAATTCCAATAGTTGCCTTCGAGAGTTTGCACTACCCTAGTCCTACATCTTATTTCCTTTCAACCCCGAACCCTCCCGGAACCCCAGACGAATCATCCCTCATCCCATGAGGGTTTTTTCTTCTCACTGCATTCTTCCTGATAGCCCTTTGCCTTGTATAATTTTAATCTTATCATCGCCCCCATTTCCTTAAAGACCTCCCTCGAGAACACCCCTGGACTGACTTGCATTAAACCCACTGGCAAATGGGATCGTAGGAATAGAGGATAAGCCAATACCGTTGGTCTGAAATAAATTACACCATTCAATCCCCATGTATGCAGGTATGCTGGATAAAAATACATGTGCACCTGTTTTTTTCTAAGGCCCTACATCCCTAAAGGAAGAAAGTTACACATGAACACGTGGGTGAATTTCAGTGGCATATATGGAAAGAGAGAGAGAAAGAGGTGGTGGGGGGAGAGTTGGAGTGGGGTAAGGAAGAATGTCATAAATGGAATTTCATCATCAGGGTTGGGGGAGCTTCCCGGGACTCTGGCTTTTCTGTAGAGGGGAGGTGCGTTCTTTCAATCGGCAGAGGGTTAGTGCTCCCTTAAGCCAGTCTTGCCCATTAGTTTGGTGTGTCTGAAAATATCAACACTTTTCTTTCCCCAGTCTCAGCAGCTCATGTTTTGGAGGGACTGCAAGTCTCACAGGCACTTGGGAGTTTTAACTTTCTACTCCTCCCTATGCCCACCCTGCCCATCCCAATCTGCTTCTACCAAGGGACAGAATCATCAGGTGCCCAGATGCACCTGAGCCCTCCAGTGCCCGCTCCACCCAGGAAAGCACCCCTATTCCTCACGGATGACGAGCTTTTGTTCTTTTTTATGGTACTTGGTAAGCACTTACTATGTGCCAGGCACCGTACTGGGGCAGATACAAGATAATCAAGTTGGACACAGTCCCTGTCCCACACGAGGCTCACGGTCCAAGTCAGAGGGAGGGGGATTTAATCCCCATTTTGCAGATGAAGTAACCGAGGCACAAAGTTAAATGACTTGCAGGCAAGTGGCGGAACTGGAATTAGAGCCCAGGTCCTCTGGCTCCCAGGCCTCTCCCCTTTTGGCTGGGAGCTCGTTGTGGGCAGAGAATGTGCCCGTTCACTGTTATATTGCACTCTCCCAAATGCTTAGCACAGTGCTCTGTACACAGTAGGCACTCAGTGAATGACTGATAACTGACTCTAGGTCCTGCTGATCCTTAGTAAACTATGATCAATAAGCTAAAATCCTCACATAAAAAACAAACTTCATTTCAGATCTGACACCTCCAGAACTTAATATTCCTTTTCCTATCAAACCGAACTCTGTTGCGGACAGTAAAATCTCATTCCTTACTATCTTCATAGTCAGGAGAACATCATTCACCAATGAAAAAAAAATGTGTTGCTTTTTCCACAGATCCTGCTTCCAGTCCAAAAGCTATGTACCTGGAGGACTGGGAAGTCCAAGTAAAGGTATTGTGAACATCACGCCGCTTCCAATAATATTCCTGGGTGTCAGAGGGTCCGTTGCCTTCCGGTAGTCAGGTGCAGCCTACGATAAAATGACGTTGATCCAGGGAATGAAGGCAATGTAGGTCTCGCAAGCTCAGAAAGTGCCCCATTTGATGAAATCAATCAATCAACCAATCAATGGTGTTTATCAAGCATTTACAGTCTTTCATTCAATCATATTTATTGGGCCCTTACTGTTTGCAGAATGCTGTACTAAACACTTGGAAAGTACAATTCAGCACAGATAGAGGCAATCCTTACCCATCAAGGGTTCACAGTCTTGAAGGGGGAGACAGACAACAAAACAAAACAAAACAAGTAGACAGGCATCAATAACATCAATATAAATAAATAGAATTACAGATATATACACATCATGTGCAGAGCACTGTCCTAAGCAGTAGGTAGAGTAAAATACGACAGAGTGTGTAGACATATTTCCAGCCTACAGCAAGCAGAAGAATCAGACTGTGCTCCAACGTGCAGAGCACGGGCCTGGCAGTCAGAGGGGCCCGCGTTCTAAGGCCGGCTCCTCCGCTTCTTTAATGCATGACCTTGGACAAGTCACTTGACTTCTCTGTGCCTCAGTTACCTTAACTGTAAAATGGGAATCCAGAATGTGAGCCCCATGGGGGAAGTGGACTCCGTCCAACCTGACCAGTTTGTATCTGCCCCAGCGCTTCTTTCAGTGCCTGGCACAGACTAAGTACTTAGCAAATGCCATAAAATAAAGAAGCTTACAGTCGAGAGGTGGAGACGGACATTAATATAAATAGAGATATGTATGTAAGCGCTAGGGCTGAGGGTGGGATGAGTACTAAATGCCCAACATATAGGGGGAAATATGGTGATTCCTAGTGACGCTAATAAGAGATCGATACCGTATGTTACACAGGAGCACATTTGCAACATGTTAACATTTTCAAATGGCTTTACCCTTCTGGTTCTTTCCCAGATCTATCCAAAACTACCCTGGTGAAGACAGTGGTTGAGGAGATAGATCAACGAGGAAAAGTTCTCTCATCTAGAGTCCACTCCATTGAAGAAAAGTCTTCCAAACTAAGTGCCATTAAAACAGAGCAGAGAACCCCTTTCTAACCAGAAGAGGTTCAGTCAGAGATTATCAAGCCTTGTGTACGGTTCGAATTATCAGAAGAAAAGGATTTTCTGCTCTTAAAGAAAAGATGCTTATTGAAAGTGCCTCTGCTTCTTCTTTGCTCTTTCCAGGTGGTAGGGTTTTGGGCTCATTTGTTTTTAATTTAAATAAACTATTTCCATTTTCGGGTGCTTAAATAAACATTACATTTGCAAGTCATTTCGGCATCGCCTCCTTTCCTTACAAATCTGGGGATGAGATACTTGGGACAAATCTAAATAAGAGTGTCTTTGCAACTGTTTTAAAGTAAAATTTAGCAATGTAAGTGAAGTTGGAGACTGAAAGATTTTCAGTTTCTCTGAATAATAATATATTTAGATTATAGCTAGAGAGGCATGTAATAGGGAGAATTTGGAAGGTCTCCAGGAGATTGAGAATCCACAGGGCCTAGTGGAAAGACTATGAATCAAAAGGATCTGGGTTCTTAGCCCGGCTCCACCACTTGCCTGCTGTGTGACCCTGGGCAAGTCATTTAACTTCTCTATGCCTCTGATTTCTCATCTGTAAAATGGAGATTAAATATCAGTTCTCCTTCCCTCGATCTCGTCTATCTAGCCAACGACCTCTTACCAATGACCTGGAACGTCCTCCCCCTTCGTATCCAACAGATAATTACTCCCCCCCACCTTCAAAGCCTCATTGAAGGCCCATCTCCTCCAAGAGGCCTTCCCTGCCTAAGCCCTCATTTCCTCTTTTCCCACTCCCTTCTGCACCGCTCCCTTTATTCACCCACGTATATATATATATATATATATATATATATATACACACACGCACATGCACACACTAAAACTGGAGAAAGATGGAAAAATTCATTCTTATGGGATAGCCTCAACTTCAATACCAATCAAGAAATTAATCAATCGTATTTGAGCGCTTACTGTACACGGAAGACTGTACTAAGCATCTGGGACGGTACAGTATAACAAAGTTGGTAAGCAGGTCCCCAGCACCCCTGGAAGTCTAGAGGGGAAGACAGACATTCAAAAAATTACAGATATTTCCACTTACATTTGCATATTGCTAGGGGGCTGAGGATGGGGTGAATATCGAGTGCTTAAAGGGTACAACCCCACTCAGGATCACACCTGGAGAGTTCCCAGTCCTCTACCAGGCTCGGCTACGGGAGGGAGAGTCAAGCAGAGGCCTGTCCGTTCCATTCCTAGCTTGGGCGGTGGCTAGCGAGTGGAAGGCGATCTGCTACAAATCAAAACTCACCTGTGCTGGGCAGCACAGGAGAGAGAAGAGGGGGGAGAGTCAAGTTTACTGCGTGGAAGGAGGCGGTGGTAAACCACTTCCGTATTTTTTACCAAGAAAACTCTCTGGATACACTACCAGAACGATTGCAGATGGAGAGCGGGGTGTTCTGGGAGAGATGTGTCCACGGTGCCGTTAGGGGTCGGAAATGACTCGACGGCATGAGACAAGTCAAAGGGTACAGATCCAAAAGCAAGGGTGATGCAGAAGGGAAAGGAAGTAGGGGAAATGAGGGCTTAGTCAGGGAAGGCTTCTTGGAGGAGATGGGATTTAATAAGGCTTTGAAGGTGGGGAGAGTGGCGGTCTGTCGGATAAGAAGGGGGGGGGGAGTTCCAGGCCAGAGGCAGGATGTGGGTGAGGGTTCGGCGGCAAGACGGACGAGATCAAGGTACACTGCGAAGACTGGTATTAGAGCTGGGCCGTAGTATGACATCGGGGAAGTAAGATACGAAAGACCGGAGTGATTGAGTGCTTTAAAGCTAATGCTAAGGAGTTTCTGTTTAATGCCGCGGTGGATGGAAAATCACCGGAGGTTCTTGAGGAGTGGGGAAAGACAACCCGAATGTTTTCTTAAGAAAAATGATCCAGACAAGAGAGTGAAGTATGAACTGGAGTGGGGTAGAAACAGGAGACAGGGAGGTCAGCAAAGAGGCTGATGCAGTACTCAAGATGGGTTAGAATAAGTGCTTCGATCAGCGTGGAAGCCGTTCGGATGGAGAGGAAAGGGCAGATCTATCTTCCTGATGATTTGAAGATAGAACCACTGGGATTCGGTGACAAATTGAATACGTAGGTTGAACGAGAGAGATGAGTCGAGGATAATGCCGAGGGTACGGGCTTGTGGTTTGCAATTGGCCTGAATAACAACACAACTCCTAGCCTTCCCTGATAATCTCTCCTCTCGATGCCATATCCTCCCACAGGGCTAAACTCCCACTTCAGTACTTCTGCATTACCAAAGCACTTGCGTCCTCAATCCCCCTCTACTTCAGGGACTTATGTGCATGAGTTTAATTCTATGACTTCCTCTTCGCTGAAATTTATTTTACGCTCTGTCTCCCCCAGTAGATTCCAAACTCCTTGATGACAGGGATCATGGACTCTACTGGACTCTCCCAAAGGTTTAGTACAGTTCTCTGCGCCCAGTAGATGCTCAATAAATACTACCATGAGAGCCTGGAACCTCTGGTTCAGTGGCTCATTGCCAGGCCTTGAACTAAGTGTTGAGGTAGATACAAGCTAATCGGGTAGGATACAGTCCATGTCCCACGTGGGGCTCACAGTCTTAATCCTCATTTTACGGATGAGGTAACTGAGGCACAGAGAAGCGAAGTGACTTGCCCGTGGTCACACGGCAGGCAAGTGACGGAACCAGGATTAGAACCCAAGTCTTTCTGACTCTCTGGCCCGTGCTCTTTCTATTAGGCCACGGAATTTGAAAAGGTTGGATGTAGCGAAACGGCTTGTTTCCCTAAAGAGAAAATTCCCGGTCAGGGGCCGTGACTTTCTCTGCCCCAGTTGGAGGATGGAAGTCTCTCGCACAAGACCAGAGCGACGCCAGATTTCAGAGATGAAAAACAAGTTCCCCGTCCCCAGTGAGCTTACAGTGGGGTTGGCAGATATTGAAATAAATTACAGATATGTATATAATTGCTGTGGGGAGGGTGGCATGAATATCAATCGCTTAAGGGGGACAAATCTAAGTGCACAGGTGACACCGAAGGGAGTAGGGGAAATGAGTCAGAGGACCTGGGTTCAAATTCCAGCTCTGTCAATTGCTTGCTGTGTTGGCAAGTCACTTTAACTTCTCTGAGCCTCACGTTCCTCATCTGTAAAATAGGGATTAAATATCTGTCTCCTACTTAGATTGTCAGCCGCAGATGGGACAAGGACTGTGTCCAACCTGACAAACCCGCATCTATTCCAGCGCTTAGAACGGTGCCTGCCACATAGAAAGGGCTTAACAGATAGCCTAATTATTATTACCATTATTATTTTGCTCCACTCCATCACCAGAATATGTGTCTGAAGTGAAGTAAAACACTCCAGCTGTGGTACTAAGAAGCTGAGAAGCGGCACAGGCCCGGGAGTGGGAAGGCCTGAGTCTTAATCCCAGTTTTGTCACTTTCCTGCTCTATGACCGTGGGCAAGTCACTTCTCTGTGCCTCAGTTACCTCATCTGTAAAATGGGGTTTCAGCGGTGAGCTCCTCACTGGGCACGGCCTGTGTCCAACCTGATTAGCTTGTATCTCCCCGGAGCTTAGTACAGTCCCTGGCGAATAGTAAACGCTTAACAAATACCTTCAGAAAACCAAAAACCTGAGGGAAGTGGCTTCTTCCCTTTCCTTTCCCAGTCCATAGCCGGGTTTGCCCCAGGAGTTCCCAGAGATAATGGATGACCGGGCAAACTAGAAGAAGACTCCAGCTGAGGTAGGCCCCACCCATGAATTTAAGCTAATAACCATGTAATAAAAATGCCCGACAGCAATGTGGGATTGTAACTTCAAAGCGGCAGGAAGGAGGCAGTAATTCCAGCCAGCTTAACAGGAGCTCTTTCCAAAATCCGGGTAAAAGAGGCTAAGGGATTCAGAGGCAGGAGAATAGAGAATATTATACCAAGAGCGGCAACGGAGGAGAAATGTATTGGAAAGAAGAGGAAAAGTCTTCAAGGAGATGACCAGCATCACCCCGCAGAGGAGAGGAGTAAGGGCAAAATGCTCAAGGATGGATCGTCATCATTGACACTATTTACCGGGTGCTTGCCCTGTGAAGAGCCTACTGTGTACTAAGCGCTCAGGAGGGTGCAGTACGACAGGGTTGGTAGACATAATCCCCGCCCACAGTGTGCTTAACGGTCTAAACGGAGAGCGGTTGAAACCGCTGTGGGCCCCTCTCTCCGCGTTACTGATTTTCAACAGAGGGTGCAGAAGCAGCAAGGCCTAATCTTAAGAGCACCGGCCCAGGAGTCGGAGGACCTGGGTTCTAATCTCCGCTCCTCCACTTACCTGCTGTGCGATCTCGGGCAAGTCTGTCAACTTCTCTGCGCCTCAATCCTCTCATCTGCAAGATGGGGATTCAATACCTGCTCTCGCTTCTACGTGGGACCTGATCATCTTGTATTTACCCCAGGGCTCTGGACAGGGCTTGACGCATAGTAAGCGCTTAACGGATATTCTTATGATTCCTAGCATTCAGAGCGAGTGGACAGAAGTTCCCGCGAGAGAGAGCGTGTGGTCTACACTACACTTGGGGAGAGCACAGGATGAAAGTGGGGATGAATCAGCACCAAGGTTCAGTCAACAGAAAAGCAGCGTGGCCTAGTGGAAAGAGCATGGGCCCGAGAGTCCAAGGACCTGGGTTCTAATCCCTTCTCTGCCGCTTGACTGCTCTGTCAACCTGGGCAAGTCCCTTAACTTCTCTGACCCTTCGTTTCCTCAACTGTACAATGGGAATTAAAACGTACTCCCTCCTTCTTAGATTGAGAACCCCACGTGGGACAAGGATGTGTCCAATATTCCAATATTCGGAGAAGCAGCGCGGCCTAGGAGAAAGAGCACAGGCCTCCACCTCTCCGCTGTAAGACTCTGGGCAAGTCACTGAACGTCTACGGGCCTCAGTTTGCTCATCTGTAAAATGGGGGTTAGGTCTGCGGGCCTTCTGTGGGAATGGACTGTGTCCAACCTGAGTATCTGCTATCTGCTCCAGCTCCGAGTACGGTGTCTGGTACATAATAGGCACTTAATAAATACCGTTTTAAAAAAAGAAAAGATACACGATCATGTTGAATTTTAGTTAGAAGTGTGAGGACATCTCAGTTCTAGCTCCAAGTCCTCGGAATAATGGGACTCTGACCTTCCTCTTCGGCGACAACACTTACCGAGCGCCTGCTCTGCTCAGTGCTCGGTGGGCTGGCCGGTTGAGGGGGCTCCATCAGACCCCCTAGAGTGGAATCCCTTGATCCCCGAAGTACAAAGGACGAGCAGATCAGAAGGCCCTGAGTCGGTGGTAATGGGGAATTCTAATTACAGGAATCAAATCCTGCTAATGAGCTCCTACTCCTAAGCGAACCAAATGGAGAGGAGCCGATCTGGGGGCAAATGAGTACAAATGACAGTAATCCTAGGATCCCCTTGGCCTAGGATCCCCTTTGGAACTCTCTATTCCTGAAATCTGGAAGGCAGGAAGGGATTACTCATCCCAAATTAAAAACCTAATAGTGACTTTGACGGCACTCCACCCTGCTCTCATCCTGAGATAACAGATAGCCTAAAAGCAACTATCCGCCCCCACAGATGGACCCAGCAGCGGTTAGCGTCAATTAGGAAAATCATCCAATTACGGATAATTCGTGCTGAGCCGGCGACACCCTTTGCTCCAAGTAGGAAAAGCATAACGAGAAAACACCCTGAAAGCTGTATATAAAAAGCCAAACAAAACCGTCGGGGAAAGGCATTCTCCACCAGAACCTGACACCCAACTGAGGCATAAGCGTCCACCTACCCAGGCGCCATGTCGCTTCGCTTCACTTCCGCGTCCAGGAGGGTCGGCACTTGTGGTGGGGCGGGTTCCGTCAGGCCGTCCGCCGGTGGCCCGGGCTTTGGGGCAGGGAATGGCTTTCCTTGCGCTTTCGGCTCATCCGGAGGGAACCCGGGAAGCGCTTCCTGCTCGGCCTTCGTCGGGAGCGAGGGCGGGCTCCTCTCCGGCAACGAGAAGGTGACCATGCAGAACCTGAACGACCGGCTGGCCTCCTACCTGGACAACGTGCGGGCCCTGGAGGAGGCCAACGCCGACCTGGAGCAGAAGATCAAGGGCTGGTACGAGAAATTCGGTCCCGGCTCTTGTCGGGGACTCGACCATGACTACAGTAGGTATTTCCCTACCATCGAAGACCTGAGGAATCAGGTAAGAAACCACATGTTTGTTGTTTGTGGTATCTGTGAAGCGCCTACTACGTGCCAGGTCCTGCGCTGAGCACTGGGGGGGGGGGGCATTCAAGCTGATCAGGTTGGACACGGTCCACATCCCACATGGGGCTCACGGTCTTCGTCCCCATTTTGCAGATGAGGTAACTGAGGCCCAGAGAAGTGAAGTGACTTGCCCAAGATCACACGGCAGCCCAAGTGGCAGAGCTGGGATTAAAACCCGGATCCTCTGACTCGCAGGCCCGCGGTCTGGCCACTGAGCCACACCGCTTCTCGACGCCTACATGCGTTGCTTTATCCTCCGCTACTCCCTCCCGCAGCCATTACTTGGAATGTCTTTCTCCCCCAGTAGACGATAAGGTTCTTAATAAGACTAATCATTATCACGGTATTTGTTGAGCATCTTCTGTGTGTCGAGCGCTGTTCTAAGTGCTGGGGTAGATACAAGTGAATCGAGTTAGTCTCTGTCCCACATGCGGATCTCTGTATAAATGTGAGAGAGCACGGGTTTTGAATCCTCATTTTACAGGCGAGGACACTGAGACACAGGGAAGAGAAATGACTTACCCGCGGTCACACAGTGGGCGAGTGGTAGAGCTGGGATTCGAACACAGGCCCTCTGACGCCCAGGCCCGTGCTCTTTCCACTAGGCCCCACCGCTTCCTGTGGGCAGGGATTGCAGAAGCAGCGTGGCTCGGTGAAAAGAGCCCGGGCTTGGGAGTCGGAGGTCATGGGTTCGACTCCCGGCTCTGCCCCTTGTCAGCTGTGTGACTGGGGGCAAGTCACTTCACTTCTCTGGGCCTCAGTTCCCTCATCTGTAAAATGGGGATTAAGACTGTGAGCCCCCCTTGGGACAACCTGTATCTGTACCTACCTGTACCCTGTATCTACCCCAGCGCTTAGAACAGTGCTCCGCACATAGTAGGCGCTTAACAAATACCAACACTATCATCCGCCAGCTCTGTCATATCGTATCAGCGCTTAGAACAGTGTTAAGCACATAGTAAGCACTAAACAAATACTATAATAATTATTACTTTCCCAGGCACTTCAAACAGTGCTCTGGATGCAGAAGGCACTCAATAGATTTCAGGGATGGATTGATTCAAATTCTGCAATTGTGAGGGTCCCAAAATGGAAAAAAAAAAACCCAACCCTCTTGCTACTCACTCTTTATCAGGTCCAGAGACCTTTTAATGCTCACCCATGGTTACTTTCACTGGGCAAAAGGCTTCAGGAGCACTATCTGCAGCGTGGCTCAGTGCAAAAGAGCCTGGGCTTCGGAGTCAGAGGTCATGAGCTCGACTCCCGGCTCTGCCACTCGGCAGCTGGGTGACTGTGGGCCAGTCACTTCGCTCCTCTGGGCCTCAGTGACCTCATCTGTAAAATGGGGATTAACTGGGAGCCTCACGTGGGACAAGCGGATTCCCCTGTATCTCCCCCAGCGCTTAGAACAGTGCATAGTAAGCACATAGTAAGCGCTTAACAAATACCAACATTATTATTATTATGTGCTCAGTCATCTCAGACTAGAGTGCAGTGCTCTACACACAGTATTAATAAATACTCTTAGAACCAGATGAGATGGAATTATCAGTGTAAATGTATAAATTCCTCCGATTGCTGTTTGCTTTGGTACAGCAAATGAATATCAATTTTTCTCTTCAAATTAAAAACCTTCGTTGAGAAATTTCAACTGAAATCCAACTGTATTTTTACTTTTTTTAATGACTTCTTTCTGTTTGGGGGTCTCTATGGCATTTGTTAAGCTTTTATTATTATTTTATTTATTTTATTATTATTTATTATTAGAGAAGCAGCGTGGCTCAGTGACAGGAGCCCGGGCTTGGGAGTCGGAGGTCATGGGTTCGTAGCCCGCTCTGCCACTTGCCAGCTGTGTGACCGTGGGAAAGTCACTTGACTTCTCGGTGCCTCAGTTACCTCATCTGTAAAATGGGGATGAAGAACGTGAGCCCCACGTGGGACAACCTGATTGCCTTGTATCTACCCCAGCGCTTGGCACATAGTAAGCGCTTAACGACTACCAACATCATTTTCTTATGTGCCACAGATTGTACTGAGTGCTGGAGAAGATCCTAACTAATCAAGCTGGAAACAGTCCACGTGGCACACGGAGCTCACAGTCTTCACTTGATCCCCATTTTGCAGCCGAGGGAACCGGACCACAAGAGGAGTTAAGGGACTTGCGCGAGGTCACGCAGCAGACGAGTGGCGGAACGAGGATTAGAACCCAGGTCCTCGGACTCCCGGGCCCATGCTGTGGACGAGTGCCTTGGGTATCTGGAGAAATGATGGCCCGAAATTCCTTTTTTTAATGCTTCATTCGTTCTGTCTTCCAGATCATTTCAGCGACCACAAGCAATGCCAGCGTGGTCTTGCAAAATGACAATGCCAGATTGACAGCTGATGACTTCAGACTGAAGTAGGTGAAACTTAAACAACGAACCAAACCAGCGATGCCCTTTAACGTTCCTTCCTCTTCTCATCCACGCTCTCAATTCAGTGCTCTGCACGCAGTAAGCACTCAATAAGTCCCTTTGGTGGATCGACTGAAGGATCCCTTGAGCAAAAGGAATTCCACACCATGTCTCATTAACAAATGAATGGAAGAATAACTAGGATTATCTTGTATCTATCCCAGGGCTTGGCACATAGCAAAGAGTTCACAAATATCATTAGTAATAGTAGGATTGGTAATAATAGTAGAAGTGAACACCTCTCAGGGTCACACCCGGAGAGTTTCCAGTCCTCTACCAGTCTCGGCTACGGGAGGGAGGATCAAGCAGAGGCCTGTCCGTTCCGTTCCTAGCTCGGGCGGTGGCTAGCGAGTGGAAGGTAACTGGCTACAAGTCCAAAACGCACCCATGCTGGGCAGCAGCGGCACGGGAGTCGAGGGCGGAGACTTTAGCTCACCGCACGGAAGGATTCGATGGCAAACCACGTCCGTATTTCTACCAAGAGAACTCCACGGATCCACTACCAGAACGACTGCAGATGGAGGTGGGGCGCCCTGGGAGAGATGTGTCCGAGGCGTCGCTACGGGTCGAGGACGACTCGACAGCATAAGACAAGTCAAAGTGGGAAACGCTTTTCCAAATTAACACAAAGAAGTGAACGTTAAGGTTATTAATACCGCTACCGAAGTTGTTAGTGAACTGGTTCTCTCGGGCTTCAGAAAGCACAATTGGGCTTGGGATAAGTTTCCAATTTCACCCGAGTTTCTGTTTAAAGGGAATGTGCACTCCAGTAAATGCGGCCATTTCCCATTTTGCACCAAAACAATCTCCGGCCGCCATTTCAGGTTCGAAAACGAGCTGGCTCTACACCAGAGCGTGGAGGCGGACATCAACGGCCTGCGGCGAGTCCTGGACGAGCTGACCCTGTGCAGGACGGACCTGGAGATTCAGCACGAGACCCTGAGCGAGGAGCTGACCTACCTCAAGAAGAACCACGAGGAGGTAAACCCAGCAACCACACATTTTCTTTCTTGCCACCACCATCCCACCCTGGGCACTGTAAATAAGAAAGGTTTTAAGTAGCGATTAAGAGGGAGCATCTACCAAGACCAAAGGGAAGAATCTCTTCCGGACACTGAAAATGATAACCAATTTGGATCCAGGCTTAGAATGTAGAGGGTTATGGCCTGGATCATTGATATTCTATTCTATTCTGATAATAATAATTTTGATATCTGTTCATCCCTTTCTATGTGTCAAGCCCCGGGATGGATACCAGCAAACCGGGCAGGACCCGACCCCTGGCCCACATGGGGCTCGGCCTTCATCTCCATTTTACAGACGAGAGAACTGAGGCGAAGAGAAGTGACTTGCCCAAGGTCATACATCAGACAAGTGGCAGAGCCGGCATTAGAACCCAAGTCTTCCTGACTCCCGGGCCCGTGCTCTAACCACTGGCTCACGCTACTTCTCTATTCTCTTCTATTCTTTGAAACCTGGAGAGATTCGACCAGACTTGTCTTGGTTTCTGTATAACGCAGCCCTTTCTACCGCTCATCTGCACCTTCCTTTCCAGGAAATGAAAGTCCTCCAGTGTGCGGCGGGTGGGAACGTGAACGTGGAAATGAACGCGGCCCCGGGGGTCGACCTGACCGTCCTGCTGAACAACATGAGGGCCGAGTACGAAGATTTAGCCGAGCAGAATCGCCGGGACGCCGAAGCCTGGTTCAACGAGAAGGTAAAACTACCCCAGCTAGAGTGTCGGGTGACGGTTCTCCTGCGATGCATCAGACTTGGGCTTAATCCAGGCCGACGATGTTTCAGAGCGCAACGCTGCAGCAGCAGATCTCGGACGACGCCGGGGCCACCACCTCGGCCAGGAACGAGCTCACGGAGATGAGACGCACCCTCCAGACCCTGGAGATCGAGCTCCAGTCCCTTCTGGCCACGGTAAGTGATGGGTGGAGAGCAGATCTGTCTGTGAGATTTAGAAACCCTTGAGAGAAATCCTTTCTTCATGCGTAATTATTATTGTGGCTTTGCCGACCGGTGGTTCATTAGAGAATGCACATTAACCCTGGTTCGTTAGAAGCCTCTAACACCTGGATCCAAGTTCAAAGTTGGATTTAGCAGATCGCATTCCTTTGATGCATCGAGATGGAGAAGTCATTTTAAAACCCCAAAAAACTAATCATTTCATCAGAAAATTGCTGACTTTTAACATTATTTTGACCGGAAAGCCTTTCATTTGTCGTTCTCCTTTTGAGCTTGCAAAGACTGTGTCCAACCTGATTATCTTCTATCTAATCCAGAACTAAGAGCAGTTTCTAGCATAGAGTGGGAACTTAACAAATACCATAAAAGATAAAGAACATGAAGAATGAAAAATGTAGAATCCAGGATGACAAAAGTAATTGCGAAAAGTTTAGGTTTAAAAAATTTCAGCTTCCCCCATGCAGCAATCCTAAATGTCTAAAGGAGAGCTTTCTAGAACAGCAAACACCCTAAGCCCTGATTCCTGGAGGAATCAATCAATTTTCCACTTGGGTAACCGGGAAGTCACTGCATTCCCCAGAGTGTTTTTGTAGAAGAAATGGGATGTTATAGATTTTGCACTTGGCTCACTCCCCCAGGGAGAGTCCGAAATAAAAGGAAATCAAAGTCGAATTTGAAGGGGCCAAAGGGCTTATGGATGCAGTAGACGATCTGTAATTAGACGGTGGGATAAAAATGAAAATTTGCATTCCACGGTACAGCCTTTTTTCGACCCAAATGGATGCTACAAGTCCGTCTATATTTAATCGTTCGTATTTATTGAGGACTTACTTCGTGCAGAGCACTGTACTAAGCACTTGGGAGAGTACAATACAACAGTATTAGCAGTCACATTACCTGGCCACAGCGAGCTTACGGTCTACATCGTCACATTCTCTCCCTCGCCCCTTCTCTTATTAACCCACCAGAAACATTCGCTGGAATGCTCCTTGACGGAAACGGAGGGCAATTACTGCGTCCAGCTCTCCCAAATCCAGGCTCAGATCGGGGCCCTGGAGGAACAGCTGCAACAGGTCAGAACGGAAACCGAGGGCCAGAAACTGGAGTACGGGCAGCTGCTGGACATCAAGGTCTGCCTCGAGAAAGAGATCGAGACCTACTGCCGCCTGATCGACGGGGAGGATGGGTAGGTGGGACTTCCTCTGAGAAAAAAATGCTCTCTCGAAATCACGGATCATGGTTTGACAGCAAGCAAAAATTTCCAATGACCCTATTCCAAACCATGACCATGGGGGTGGTTCAAGGAATATTCAACCGCTTTGAGGTTCTACAGGTTCTCAAATCACTGTTGCGTTAGAAAATACCGTGACCAAGAGAAATGAAACGACTCCAAACTTCCCTCTTCCACAGGGCGTGTTTCAAATCCATAGGTTACGGATCTGCAGGGCCCGCACATCAGGCCAAAGGTAATCTGAATTTATTCACGTTTCTGTGCTCTGGTTTGTGCTGTAACTACCCCCGGGAGAGGAAGAAGTTTCATTATTACTACATTATGATTTTGGCAAAAGCCAGATTATCCATTCTCAGTAATCACTCGCTTAGGGGGCGTTAAAAAGGAATCAGCGCTTCATAAGGCCCGCTGATTTGTGGGAAATCTAACAGAGACCCATCACAAACCCAGGATGACTCCAAGAGGTGGCCGGCAACTGGTTGATAGACCGGCCGAGCGCTTAGTACAGCGCTCGGCACACAGTAAGCGCTCAGTAAATACCATTGCTTGATTACGCGTCCCATTTCAGATTCCTCCAGAACCACCACGGTAAAAACTGTCGTTGAAGAGATCGATCCCCGTGGTAAAGTTCTGTCCACCAGAGTGCACTCAGTTGAGGAAAAGTCAACCAAAATAAACATCAAGACGGAGCCAAGAATGCCCTCTTAAGGATCCAACCCGAAAGAATACCGGGAAGAGCCTACATTCAAATACGCAACTTCGGAACGTCCGAGGAAGTGGTTGTGAATCAAGGCATTAGGGGCTCAGACGGGTTTTGCGTTCCGTCCTCTCCGCTGGCTCGGAAATAGCAATTTTCGAAGATGAAACAGCCTGTTTCGTTTCTCTCCGGTGGTGTTGCAATAAAAGTTCTACCTGCTGCAAATCACCACTGTTGATCCTGATCATCTCTGCATCCAGAAAGCCTCTCTGAAGAGAGCAGCTATTAAAGCGACTGCTGCTTTCAACCCCATTCCCTAATTTTGAGGTAACCCCATCATAATGATGACTATTACGCGTCAGGCACCGGTCCGAGAGCTGTGAGAGATACAGGTCAGTTAGGTCACACACAGTCCCTGTCCTAAATGGGGTTCGCAGTCTAAGTAGGGGGGAGAAAGGGCGTTGAATCCCCATGAGGAAACTGAGGCGCGCAGAAGTTGAGTGGCTTGCCCAAAGTCACTTGGCAGGCAAGTGGCAGAGCCAGGATCGAAACCCAGATCCTCTCTTTCCCAGGCCCGTGCCCTTTCCACCAGGCCAATTGCTTCTACTGCAAGTTTTTTTAAAAGGAAACTTGCCTTCAACACAACCCACTAAACGTCCCAGATTTCTCAGAAAAATAATCTAGCAAGAAGACTGGATTCCCTACTTCAGAAGTGTCAAACACGATGCTGTTCCACACTAACCAACGGAGGCCCTGGGTTCTAATTCTGGCTCTGCCGCTTGACTCCTGCGTGACCTGGGGCAAGTCACTTAACTTCTCTGTGCCTCCGTTACCTCATCTGTAAAACGGGAATGAAGATTTGTAAGCCCCATTCGGGACAAGGATTGTGTCCATCCTGATTAGCTTGCATCTACCCTAGCACTCAGTACAGTGTCTGGCACCTAGTAAGAGCTCAACAGATACTACTTACAAAAAGTAAGCGCTTAACAAATACCATTAGAAGAAGTGGGAAAAAATGAGCATATGTGGGGAGGAAAAGAAAATGTTCCAGGTTCCCTCACTTTTTTTGCTTGTAGGCCATGTTTGCTTGAATGGAGAAGGTCTGCAAGGGTTGTGCTAGGCCTCATTTTTACTGATTTTTACTGATTTTACTGGAATCGTTTTTTACCAGAACCACAGGATTGACATTCATTGTTTTAGTAGTTCGTACAGATACTTGCAAAGCCCTGTCCCTGCCTTTGGGTAAACATTTCCGGTAACTTCCGATTCTACAAGAATATTTATGTTCTCCTTGCCAACTCAGCTCACTAATAATAATGGCGGTACTTGTGAAGTGCTTAGGATGTGCCAGACACTGTACCAAACCCTGGGGGAGATATAAGGTAATTGTGTTGGACACAGTCGCTGGTCCAGGTGAGGCTCACACCCTTAATCCCCATTTTACAGATGAGGTAACTGAGATCCAGAGAAGTTAAGTGACTTGCCCACGGTCACACAGATGACACATGGCAGAGCCAGGGTTAGAACTCAAGCAAAATCAAGCAAAAACTTCTCACTGTCCATCGCCTCGCCCCCTCTTACTTCACCTCCCTTCTCTCCTTCTACATCCCAGCCCCCACACTCCGCTCCTCTGCTGCTAACCTCCTCGATGCGCCTCGTTCTCGCCTGCCCCGCCGTCGACCCCTGGCCCACGTCCTTCCTCTGGCCCGGAACGCCCTCCCTCCTCAAATCCTCCAAACGACCACACTTGCCCCCCGCTTCAAAGCCCTACTGGAAGGCTCACCTCCTCCAAGAGGCCTTCCCAGACTAAGACCCCCTTTTCCTCAGCTCCCCCTCCCTTCCCCGACTCGCTCCCTTTCCTCTGCCCCCCTCCCCGCCCCACAGCACTTGTGTCAGTATGTACATATCTATAATTCTTCGCATTTCTATTATCGCTTTTTTACTTGTCGTGATGCCTTTATATCTATAATTCTATTTATCTATACTGATGCCTGTTTACTTGTTGTGATGTCTGTCTCCCCTCTTCTAGACTGTAAACCCGTGTGGTCAGGGATTGTCTCTCTTTATTGCTGAACTGTACTTTCCAAGCACTTAGTACAGTGCTCTGCGCGCAGTTAGCGCTCAATAAACACGACGGAAAGAACACGGGTCTGGGAGTCAGAAGACCTGGGTTCTACTCCCAATTCTGTCACTCGCCTGCTGGGGGGCCTTGGGCAAAGCCCTTGACTTCTGCTTACAGTGAAGTTCAGTTTTCTCATCTGTAAAATGGGGATTCAATACCCACTTTCCTAGTTATCGTGTGTCCACCACAGCACTTAGAAGAGAGCTTGGCTTAATAAATACCACAGTTATTATCATTATTATTATCAACTTGCAGAAAAAAAACAAAACAGAACATAATCCGAAGAAAATGAGCAGTGCTTACAAGAATTCTATCCGCCATGGACGCATCAAAGGGCATAAGGATGGATCTTCTCCTTGACATCTACTTTCAGGGTCGAAGATGGACCATCTAACACCCAAAACTTTTACCTCTAGCTCACTGTGGCCAGGGAATGTTGCACCGCGTATATTTTCATTACCCTATTTATTTTGTTAATGAAAGGTACATCGCCCTGATTCTATTTATTTGCTACTGTTTTAATGAGATGCTCATCCCCTCGATTCTATTTACTGCCATCGTTCTCGTCTGTCCGTCTCCCCCGATTAGACCGTAAGCCCGTCAAAGGGCAGGGACTGTCTCTGTTACCGATTCGTCCATTCCAAGCGCTTAGTACAGTGCTCTGCACATAGTAAGCGCTCAGTAAATACTATTGAATGAATGAATTGGACTCTCTCAAGCACTCGTACAGTGCTCCGCACGTAGCAAGTGCTCAATACCACTGATTGAGCCTAATACCATTTTCTGCCCGAAAATCGATTATTAATCCCGCACGCTTACCCGCATGGATAAGAAATCAATAACATTTCCACTGGAAAAGCCAACCAGCATTTTCACAGCCAGGAGAAAAAAAATCCAGAGTCACACTCCTCTCTAGAAAATTCCTGACAGCAGAACCCTGGTTCCTGACCCTTCACCACCATTATCCCTGGGCAGTGCTAACAGAAAGGAAAAATGAACTCTTTCATGGGCTTATCTTACTGGTAAAAATTCCTTCCCAGGGATGTTCCCCAGGGCAGTGAATCCAGGGGAAATACCTCAAAAACCACCTTTCATTTTACAAAAAGAATCTGGCGAAGTCCGACCCCTTTACGCTGACCAGCTTCACCTCCGGCTGAGGGTGTTAGAGTGTTATATTATACTCTCCCAATTTGGGCTGTTCCCCAGATATCTGCAAAATCTAGGCCAGACAACAATTTCCCCACCCTTCTTCATCCCAGACTGACAAGGATAAATTGCAGGATCCAAGGACGAAAGGAGATTAGTCTCTAGCTCAATCCCTGTCCCTCTGCCATGGTGGGAAGAACCATAAATCAGAAAGCGACTTCTCAGAAAGCACCAGTTATTCTTTTTTTTTTTTTTTTTTGGTATGTGTTAGGTCCACGCCCCACTTGGGGCTCACAGAATTAACCCCCATTTTACAGATGAGGTAACTACGGCACAGAGAAGTTAAATGACTCGCCCAAGGTCACGCGTCGGACAGAGAAGCAGCGGGGTCCGGTGGATAGAGCACAGGCCTAGGAGTCAGAAGGGTCTGGGTTCTAACCCGGATCCGCCGCTTGTCTGTAAAATGGGGATTAAGACTGTCAGCCCCATGAGGATCGTGAACTGTGTCCACTCTGATTATTCTGTACCTATGCCAGCACTAGCAGCGTGGCGCGGTGGAAAGAGCCCGGGCTTGGGAGTCGGAGGTCATGGGTTCGAATCCCGGCTCTGCCGCTTGTCAGCTGGGTGACTGTGGGCAAGTCACTTCACTTCTCTGGGCCTCAGTCACCTCATCTGTAAAATGGGGATTAACTGTGAGCCTCATGGGGGACAACCTGATGACCCCGTATCGACCCCAGCGCTTAGAACGGTGCTCTGCACATAGTAAGCGCTTAACAGATACCAACATTATTACAGTGCCTGGCACGTAGTAAGCACTTAACAAATACCATTTAAAAAAAGTCCCAGAGCCATGACTAGAAGCCAGGCCCTTCTGACTCCCAGGCCCCGTGTTCTACCCACTGGGCCATGACGCTTCTTCCAAAGCCATTCCATTTTCAGAAATTCTCTCTCCGACTTCGGAATCTGAATTCCGAGCCAGAATTCTGGTCTGACTGAGACCAGAAGGCAGATCTTGACAGGTCCCGGGAAGAAGTCTGAGGTCTGGGTTGGAAATTCAGAGCTCCCAACTCCGGCACAGCCTTGATATTGACTTGTTTTTGTCATTTGAGACTAATTACTTAGCGTTGCCCTTATCTCGGAAATGGCTTAAATAATATATTCAGCTTTTACTAGGGGCAAGGTGAGTTCCTATAAGCTGAATTATAGAGAAGTAGAGATTCATGGATAACGCAACATCTTTCATCCGAGGACCTTAAAGAGGCCTATAAACACGAACATACTGATACCCAGCGGACCATGCTAAACAGAAAGCGGACATTTTCATCAATAACAATAATGATGTTGGTGTTCGTTAAGCGCTTACTAGGTGCAGAGCACCGTTCTAAGCGCCGGGGTAGGCACAGGGGAATCAGGTTGTCCCACGTGGGGCTCACCGTCTTAATCCCCATTTTCCAGATGAGGTCACTGGGGCGCAGAGAAGTGAGGTGACTCGCCCACAGTCACCCAGCTGACAAGTGGCGGAGCCGGGATTCGAACCCACGATCTCTGACTCCAAAGCCCGTGCTCTTTCCACTGAGCCACGCCGCTTCTCTAAATCATTTCACAGACCGGACACTGAGGCCAAAAGTGTTTAAATAACTGTACAAAGTCACAACTCAAATCAACAGAAGAGCAGTGTGGCCTATTGGATAGAGCACGGGCCTGGGAGTCAGAAGGGCCCGAAATCTAACCCCGGCTCCGCCACCTGTCTACTGTGGGACTTTGGGCAAGTCGCTTCACTTCTCTGTGCCTCAGTTACCTCGTCTGTCAAATGAGGATCAAGACCGTGAGCCCCATGTGGGACGGGGGCTCTGTCCGCCTCAATTTGCTGGAATCCACCCCGCCGGTAAGTACAGTGGAGAAGCAGCGTGGCTCAGTGGAAAGAGCACGGGCTTTGGAGGCAGAGGTCGTGGGTTCGAATCCCGGCTCGGCCACCTGTCAGCTGGGTGACTGTGGGCAAGTCACTTAAACTTCTCTGCGCCTCAGGTACCTCATCTGTACAATGGGGATGAAGACTGGGAGCCCCACGTGGGACGACCCGATTCCCCTGTGTCCACCCCAGCGCTTAGAACAGCGCTCTGCCCGTAGTAGGCGCTTAACGAATACCAACATTATTATTATTATTATTATTACAGTGCCTGGCACATAGTAAGCGCTTTACAAATAACATCATTATTATTCTAATCCCAGCTCCACCACTTGTCTGCTGGGTGACCTTGGGCAAGTCCCTTCACTTCTCTGGGCCTCAGTTCCCCCATCTGTAAAATGGGGCTGAAGACTGTGAGCCCCACGTGGGACGACCTGATTCCCTTGTGTCTACCCCGGCGCTTAGAACAGTGCTCTGCCCACAGTAAGCGCTTAACAAATACCAACATCATTATTACTGTTAACGTGGACTGTGTCCACCCTGATTAGCTTGTATCTACCCCAGAGCTAGTAAGAGCTTAAAAAATACCATCGTTATTACGCCTGTCAGACGACGGCCAGGAGTTTTTAGCACAGTTTACAGGCCACGGTACTTAGCCAGTACGCTTAATAAGGTGCAGAGTTCAGAAACCCGGGGCAGTGCTCTAATCTTGTAGTGGAGCACACCCAAACAGGATGAAAAGCATCTATTACATCGCTTTAATATGGTGCCGTGCCGCTTAGGGAATCTACGGTTTCACAGCAGTAGAGGTTAAAACCGTGAGGAGTAAGAGATAGTCATCCCTCCCTATCGCAGCCCCAAGACCTTCCCGTCAGGTCCGGCGGCCCCCCCCCCCCCCCCGCCCGGTATGATTTCCTCATCGGCCCACTCGCTGACGCCCCGATGGCCATCTCCTATCAGGAGGTTGAGTCTCCCAAACGCGGCCAAACCTCTAATCGGGAACCCCTACGAACTGATCCATTCTAGTTGATAAAGGCCCCGAATAGTCACCTTGACAACAGTAATTAAGACGATTAATATGTACGTTCTGTTCGCATCCTTTCAAATGACTTCGCGGTCATGAATTAGCAGACCCCGTCAGCGTTTGACTGGAGGCCGCGTGGAACTGTTTCATTTTATATTTGACCGAGAACTTGACACACAGAGGATTTCCACGACGGTCTCTAGGGCATCCAGAACGTTAGCCGACACTTGGAGTTTCTGGACCTTCACCTTAAGAAGCTGGGCCCGGCTACCCTTTCGGTTGAGGTGGAAACAACTGCTTTCCCTCCATTGCCCTACAAACCCGCTTCTGGTTCGCTCTCTTTTTAAATGGCGTTCGTTAAGCCGGAGCAGATGAAAGCTAATTAGGTTCGAGACACGGGGCTCACGGTCTTCGTCTCCACTCTGCGGGATGAGGTAACTGAGGCCTAGAGAAGTTAAATGGCTTGCCCCCGGTCAGACAGCAGACAAGTGGTTGGAGCTGGGATTAGAATCCTGATCCTCTGACTCCCAGGCCCCTGCTCTATCCCCTAGGCCACGCTGCTTCTCACACAGAACAGATCTCTTACGCGAGAAACAGGGCTCCCGTATTTACACCCCTTTCTCAAAAAGCCTGGAACATCGATCCTGAACGGAAGCAGTTGTGTGTTGAGGATTCAAGGGGTACAAATAAGAGATCGAAAGTATCCTCCACTTTCTGGATCACGTAAAGGGACGCCAACCGACATAATTGCCACAGGGATTTCAAACCTTTCGACAGAGATTTCAGCGCTATCCACTCCCAGGGTGAAACTGAAAGTCAGGCAGTGGAAGAAGCAAAGGGCCCCCGAACATGCTTTCCTTTTCAAAAGCAAATATCCCCACCTCGCTGGATTACTGAATGATCAGTAATAGCTCTTGCCGGGCAAAGTCAAGAGGGTCAGACCTCTAGGTGGGAAACGGTGTGGCCTAGTGGGACGCAGAGTGGCCAGTGAAAGGCCTGGGAGACGGAGGACGTGGTTCACCGCCTTTCTGCCGTATGACCTCGGGTGAGTCGCTCGCTTTTCTGTGCCTCGGTTTCCTCAGCTGTGAAAAGGGGATTCGACACCTGTTCTCCCCTTCCCTTTGACCGCAAGCCCCCTGTGGGACAGGGATTACGTCCGGCCTGATTGACGTGCATTTACCCCAGTGCTTGGGACAGTATTTGAGACGGAGGAAGCACTTAGGAGCAGCATGGCGTAGGGGACTGAGCACGGGCTGGGAGGCAGAAGGTCACGGGTTCTAATTCCGGCTCTGATACTTACCTGCTGCGTGACCTTGGACAAGTCACTTCGCTTCTCTTTGCCTCAGTCACCTCACCTTTAAAACGGGGATGGAGCCCCACATGGGACAGGTACTGTGTCCAGCTCGATTTGCTGGTATCCACTCCAGTGTTCAGCACAGTCTCTGGCACATAGTAATAGAATTTTTAAAAAAACAGACCCGGGTCAAAGGGGGGAATCAACCCTATTGGACTGGAAGGAAAATGTAGCTCCCCAAACTGAAGACCCTGCTTCCTGGAAGCAAATAAATGATCCTTTCCTCGGGGGGTGGGGGAGGTAAGGGATGGGGCAGAATTACTCATCCGGGTGATAAGTCCCCACTAGGCCCCTTGGGGAGCTCCGTGAATAACCATAAGTCATCTTTCCAACTACGGACCGGACTCGGTATGTAGGTGGAAATAACGAGGGGATTAAAAATCACCCAAGGATGGAAACCGATAATTAGTCAGGAATTAATATGTTCTCCTGTCGGTCGGCGTCAAGAGGAGAGGGACACCTCGCCGACTGGGTATAAAAAGGCCAAAGAGGAGGTCAGATCGGCGTACTCTACACTTGGGCTTTGCCGCGCCGAGGGTAAGGGCTGCTCTTTTTCTGCCGCCATGTCTTTCCGACTTTCTAGTGGGTCCAGGAGGATTTGCTCCAGGGCTGGTGCCGGGCCTGGGAGACTTTCCAATACCGGCACGGGCCTGGGAGCCGGGAATGGCTGCGGGGTAGCGGGCGTCGGGAACGGCTTTCCTTGCGCTTTCGGGGGCGGTCCGTCGGGGGGAGGTTTTTGTGGCGGTGGGGTTGGGGGCTTGGGTGGCGGGGCTTGCTCCGCTTTCATCGGGAGCGAGGGCGGGCTCCTGTCCGGCAACGAGAAGGTGACCATGCAGAACCTGAACGACCGGCTGGCCTCCTACCTGGACAACGTGCGGGCCCTGGAGGAGGCCAACGCCGACCTGGAGCAGAAGATCAAGGGCTGGTACGAGAAATTCGGCCCCGGCTCTTGCCGGGGACTCGACCACGACTACAGTAGGTATTTCCCAATCATCGAAGAGCTTAAGAACGAGGTAAGAATCCACGCTTTTTCGATCTTTGCATCGGTTATGCCTTCGGGTTTCTCGTCCGTAAACACGTGGACAAGGAGAACGTTCTGCTCATTCGAGAGATGGAATTTAGGACCAATAACAATAATTACGGGATCTGTTAAGTGCTGAGTATACGTCGAGCACAGCTGAAGCGCCGGAGTAGTTACAAGTTAATCGGATCGGACACGTTACCTCTCCCACACGGGGTTCTCATTCTAAGTAGGGGGGGAGGACGGGTTTGGAATCCCCATTTTACAGACGAGGAAAGTGGGGCACAGAGAAGTTAAGTGACTTGCCTGAGGTCACACAGCAGGGAAGTGGTGGAGTCAGGATTAGAACCCAGGTCTCCTGACTCCTAGGCACGGGCCCTTTCCACTAAGCCACACCGTTTCACAACGGAGAAATCACTTTCATGACAAATCCCAGACGTGTTCATTTGAATTTACAATTACTATTTCCCTTGAATTAACTACACAGGACTTGTTTCCGCGATTTCATGTGCCCGTAGATTTTTTTTATGGCATTTGTTAAGGGTTTACTACGTGCCAGGCTCTGAATGAAGCGCTGGGGTGGGTACAGAGATAGGTACAATCCTCAACATTAAGTTCTAAATATCTGTTGCAAATCCGATGCCTTGTTTCACACGAAAATAGTCAGTGAATAAAATCCATTTAAATATAAGGGAAACGTGACTACATAGTCGTTTAGCCCCCCCCAACAGATGCTTGCCACAGATCTGGACATTAGATACATATTAAATGACTAGAAAAGTGACCGGCCTAGTGGAAAAAGCCTGGGCCTGGAGTCAGAAGACTTGGGTTCCAATCCTGGTTCTTCCACCTGCCTCCTAAGTGACCTTGGGCGAGTCACCTCAAAGCTCGGTGCCTCGGTTTCCTCATCCGTAAAACGCAGCATTCGATACCCGTTCTCCCTCCTACTTAGACAGTGAGCCTCATGTGGGACAGGAACTGCGTCTGATCTGACAGCGTGGGTTCTATCCCAATATTTAATACAGTGCTTAGCACATAATAAGCACTTTAATAAAGAGCAATGTTATTGCTATTATTGTTATTAATAGTAATCCACGTGAGTCCCCTGTGGAGAACGTACTGACAGTATTGAGTTTTGTATAACACGCACGAGAACACTCCTTTACCTTCTAGAACTCTTTCCTAGATTGTTTCCGTTACCACCTGCAACGCCACCATAGTTCTGCAGAATGACAACGCCAGGCTGACAGCTGATGACTTCAGGCTGAAGTAGGTGGAAAGATAATGTCGGGAAAGACAGCCCGCTTTTTCGGATGTTTGTCTTAAAAATGATCCCCAGTTTCATCGGACTCCATCGTCGGAGAAACTGGATTCGAGTTCTTTTAGAAAAAAAGGAAGAAAATGACACCCTCGCCTCATCGGTTCAGATTTTCGCGGGTCCCAACTCTTCCCTGAAGCAAAATCCCCAGAGGAGACTGGATCTCAGGCTGGCTGAATAAGCTTAACACGAGAGTCGCTTGAGAAGCAGCGTGGCCTGATGGAGAGCGCGTGGGCCTGGGAGTCAGAAGGATCTGGGTTCTAATCCCGCCCCCACCACTCTCCTGCCATGTGACCACGAACAGGTCACTCGATTTCTCTGCGCCTCCGTTACCACCTGTAAAATGGAGATTAAAACTGCGAGCCCCCCCCCGTAGGACATGGACCTGGTCAGCTCGTATCCCAGCGCTCAGTACATTTCCTGGTACACGGCGAGCGCTTAAAAAATGCAATTAAAAAAATACGCCTATAACTCGCCTTTGAGGAGTTTCGATAATAGAAATGCCGTGCAGGGCGGACGTTCCGTTCTCCGTTTGCCCATTCCTAATGGTCGCCTTCTTTTAAGGTATGAAAACGAGCTGGCTCTCCACCAGAGTGTCGAAGCTGACATCAACGGACTCCGCAGAGTGTTGGACGAGCTGACGCTCTGTACCACGGACCTGGAGATCCAATACGAGACCCTCACCGAGGAGCTGACCTATCTCAAAAAGAACCACGAGGAGGTAGGAGCTTGGCTGCCAGACCTCTGAACTGGACTCCCCTCGGCAGGCAGAAGGCCCGTTCCGTAGCCAGGGACGGCTCTAAGCGTCCACGGTACCAAGCGGAGGCGTCTAGTGGATAGACCACGGGCCTGGGGGTCAGAAGGCCGTGGGTCCTTCTCGCTTGTCTTCTGGGTGACCTTGGGCAAATCATTTCACTTCTCCGAGCCTCGGTTCCCTCGTCTGTAAAACCGTGAGCCCCAAGGGGTACAGGGACTGGGTCCAACCCGATTTGCTTCTATCCCCCCCAGCTCCGAGTACAGTGCCTGCCATACAGTAAACGCTAGGCAAATCTCACCGTTATTATTATTATTCGCTACGAACACAATTCGGTGGGTGTAGACGGCACGTTCCTTCCCTTTCCTTCCAGGAAATGAAAGTTCTCCAGTGCGCGGCGGGTGGGAACGTGAATGTGGAAATGAACGCGGCCCCGGGGGTCGATCTGACCGTCCTGCTGAACAACATGAGGGCCGAGTACGAAGATCTAGCCGAGCAGAACCGCAGGGACGCCGAAGCCTGGTTCAACGAGAAGGTGAGTCCAGCCAGGTTGCCGTTTCAAATTACCTCTTCATTCCAATCCGACGAATTCACCTCCGACTGCTCATGGACATATCTGTAATTTATTTTATTTGAATGTCTGTCTCCCCTTCTATCCTCTGCGGGCAGGGGCTGGGTCTACTAATTCTGTTAAATTGTACTCTTCCAAGAGTTTCTGCCCAAGGCAAGTGCTCAATAAACGCGATTGATTGACTGACTGACCGATCTGCCACGTTGCAGAGCGCTTCCCTGCAGCAGCAGATCACCGACGATGCCGGGGCCACCGCCACCGCCAGGAACGAGCTCACGGAGTTGAAACGAACGCTCCAAACCCTGGAGATAGAGCTCCAGTCGCTCTCGGCCATGGTACGTCGCGGCTGTCGCCAAACCGATTTAAGCACTTGACAACTCTAGCGAAGCCTCTTGATTTCCCAAGGGAGAGTTGACCGAATCCTCAATTTGTCCAGTTGCCTGCTGCGTGACCTTGGGCGAGTCATTTCCTTTCTCTGGGCCTCAGTCTCCTCAACTGTAAAATGGGGAATCGAAGCCTGTTCTCCCTCCTTCTCAGACTGTGAGACCCACGTGGAAGAGGGACCGTGTAGATTAACTTGTAGCTACCTCAGCACGGAGAACGGTGCTTGACACATCTTGAAAATGGGGATCAAGACTGTGAGCCCCACGTGGAACAGGGACTGTGTCCAACCCGACTTGCTCGTATCCTCCCCGGCTCTTAGTATAGTGCCCGCCACGTCGTAAGTGCTTAACAAATGCCGTTATCGTTAATTTTCATTATCATTAGCATTAGCATTCCACGGGGAAGCAGCGTGGCTCGGTGGAAAGAGCCTGGGCTTCGGAGTCAGAGGTGATGGGTTCGACTCCCGGCTCTGCCGCTCGTCAGCTGGGTGACCGTGGGCGAGTCACTTCACTTCTCTGGGCCTCAGTGACCTCATCTGGAAAACGGGGATTAAGACTGTGAGCCTCACGTGGGACAACCTGATTACCCTGTATCTCCCCCAGCGCTTAGAACGGTGCTCTGCACCTAGTCAGCGCTTAACAAACACCGACGTTGTTATTATTATTATCAAATACCAAAAAAAGTTGAAAGACTAATACTGAGTTTTAGAACATCGTAATCTTTCTGGTTGGAAGGCAGAACGATTTGTACAGCAAAAGAAGCATAGCTTTCTTCTCCATGATCACTACTTCTCATTCCTTTCAGCAACATTTGCCATTCTTCCCCCATCTTCCTTCTGTTTCTTCCAGGCTATAAATCACGTTCCCCTTCTAGACCGTGAGCTAATTCTGGGCAGGGAACGTGTCTACCAACTCTGCTGTACTGTACTCCCCGGAGCGCTTAGTACTGTGCTCTGCACCCGGGAAGCGCTCAAGAAATACGACTGATGGATCGTTTGGCTCTCTCCTCAGAAACATTCCTACGAATGCTCCTTGTCAGAGACGGAAGGAAACTACTGCATCCAACTGACGCGGATCCAGGCTCAGATCGAGGCCCTGGAGGACCAGCTGCAGCAGATCAGAACCGAAAGCGAAGGACAGAAGCTGGAGTACGAACAGCTCTTGGATATTAAGATCTATTTGGAAAAGGAAATCGAAACCTACTGCTGCTTGATAGATGGAGAAGATAAGTAAGTAAACCCAGCCGGGAAGAAAAAAGCACTCTGGGATGTTTACGAGCTTTGTCTGGGGGCTGTTTGGGGGAGTCAACGTTCTTACGGGAAATTAGACTCCTTCAAGTCAAAAGTTTCCCAAATACAAACCCACCCCAGAATTAGAGCCTGTAGAGAGGGAAAGATGACCTGCTTTGACCTCCTACTGTCACATAGCTTAGGGGAAGCAGCGTGGCTCAGTGGAAAGAGCCCGGGCTTCGGAGTCAGAGGTCATGGGTTCGACTCCCGGCTCGGCCACTTGTCAGCTGTGTGGCCGTGGGCGAGTCGCTGAACTTCTCTGTGCCTCAGTTACCTCATCTGTAAAATGAGCCTCACGTGGGACGACCTGATGACCCTGTATCTCCCCCGGCGCTTAGAACAGTGCTCCGCACATAGCGAGCGCTTAACAGATGCCAACGTTATTATTATGGCTTCAGAAGCTTTTAAACAGCTACTGGGGGGGTTCTAAGATATGTAAGAAGAGGGAGCAGAACCAAACCCCCTTTTTTGAACGCCAAAGATAATTAGGAATATATTGTATGAAGGACAGGCAGATATAAATCCTGGAGAACCACCCGCCCTTGATCCTCAGAGGTCTCACTGGAGTATTTATCACGGATCCTTCTAGATTGTAAGATCCCGTGGGCAGGGATGATGCATATTTACTCAGTTGTTCCCTCTCAAGAGCTCAGTACAGTGCCCTGACCCAAGGTCCTTGAGAGCAGGGAACCCGAGCTACCAACTCTGTTTTATTGTACTCTCCCCAGGGCTTAGCCCAGTGCTCCGCCCACAGTAAGTGCTCGCTAAGTAGGACTGACGGACTGATGTCTTCCTTTAGGTTTTACCACCAAGGCACCGGGGACTCCTCATCCTCTCCTTGAGAGGGAGATTCACTTTGTTCCCACTGAACAGCTGAGCTGAGGGGACTTTGAGGATCTGAATGGCTTGCCCTGGTCCACCACGGAGTTCATTCATTCATTTCATTCTTTCATTCAGTTGTATTTATTGAGTGCTTACCATGTGCAGAGCGCTGCACTAAGCACTTGGGAGAGTACAGTACAACGCTAAACCGACACGCTCCCTGCCCGCAACGAGCTTACAGTCTAGAGAGGGGGGAGGTGGATATTAATATAAATAAATTACAGATATGTACCTAAGTGCTGTGAGTCTGGGATGGGAGAGAACAACAAAGGGAGCAAGTCAGGGTTAATAGCAAACTTCCCTCGGTCCTTCATTTTCGATTCAATCAATTTTTGGTTCATCCCCAAATCCCCCTCCGAATTAATCTAAACACAAAGCCACGTCTAGCCTCGACATTTACCGGATGCGGTAATCCCGCTACTATCGGGCGGGTAGCTTGTTCAGAAAATTCTTAATCAATTCCAGAGGGGACGAAGCTTCCCGAAAGAGCGGTTGAGAAAATGGCTACTAGGTTAAAACCAGAATCCCGAAGAGTTGATTCCAACCAGAGGGCAGTGGTTGGTTTGGGATTTCTCAAAAAGAGGACACTGAAAGGAGTAAACCTGACCCTTCCTTGTCTCCTCAGAGCATGCAAATCGTCGTGTCTCAAGTCGAAAGGTTATGTCCCCGGAGGTTCAGGAAGTCAATCCAAAGGTAACTGGAAGATTCCTTTTTCTTTGTCCAGGTTATCTCCCCATGGAATCGCCTGGGCAGGCTAAAGTGACAGGGGAAGGAATTTAGACCATAGGCTGTCACCTCCGGGCCTACCAACCCCGTTGTATCGGACTCTCCCGACTGCTTAAGACAGTGCTCTTTTGATCGATTTAGGAAGCCATCCAGCCACGATTTTAACACCAGGAACTCCTACCACGAGGCAGATTCCGTTTAGGATGCCCAAATGCCCCCCTCCCAAGGCTCCAAACAAAAATGTCGATGCCGGGGCGAGGCCGGGCGTTAGAGCCCAGGGCATCTTCTCCGAGGCCAAAGAGACTGCCGGACACGGATCTATTCAGTACACTGCCGATGAGGATGTTGAAAAAGAGGGTAAGGAGCCAGAAGCACATCACCCCTGGGTAATGCTAGATCCTGATGCCAATAAAGATTAAAGCTTTTCATCTCTCGCCTTTCTAGACTCCACACAGACCACCGTAGTGAAGACAGTAGTTGAGGAGCTAGATCAACGTGGTAAAGTTGTTTCGCTGAGAGTTCATTCAGTCGAAGAAAAATCCTCGAAGATAAGCAACATCACCATGGAACAGAGGGTCCCTTCCTAAATGTCTCGAAGGAAACGAGTGATTGAAGAAGCCTCCTTCGCCCCACGTTACGGATTCGATCACCCCTCAAGCTATTTCTGTTCCTCAATCGAAAATGTCTAGACATTACTCTCTTTTCTGCCTCTTTCCTTACTCTTTCCGTGGATTCTTTAGGATCACCAGAGCCTCAATCTGTTTCTGTCTGTGGCTGTTTCAATAAATATTCTCCGGTTGCAAGTCACTCCTACTGCTCTGGATTTTTCTGACCGTTACGCTAGGCCCACACCGGGGTCACGTCACACAAATGATAGATTCGAGAGTGGCGGTCACAGTCAGCAACAGATATAATACTTGGTGAAGTTGGTGAACTGCCGAGTGCTCGATCTGCCCAGTCAAAACCCTAAAGGTGATCTCCTGGACTTCTGGCCGTTGAATATTTAATGTCTCTGACCTCTCTTACCGGGGTATTATGAGTAGATTGTGGATTACAAAATCAACTGCTGAAGCAAATCGGGTAAAAATGGGATTTGAACACCTCAGCGAGGGTGTCTGCCCGCAGGAGAAATGTGCTTGCCTCAGGCAATCCTCATCAGCCTAGGGCAAATCGGAGGGATATTAGTAATAACTGCGGTATTCGTTAGGCGTCTACTTCGTGTCAAGCCCTGGTCTAAGCACTGAGGTAGGTACAAGCTATTCAGGTTGGACGCCGTCCCTGTCCCATATGGGGCTCTCAGTCTTGATCCCCATTTTACAGACGAGGTCACTGAGACACAGAGAAGATAAATGACAAGCAGACGTGAGTGACACATCCTCTGACTCCCACGCCCTTTCCACTAGGCCGCACTGCCTCTCCCTTAGACTGTTCATCCTACTGCGCGCTTACTATGCGCAGAGCACTGTACTAAGCGCTTGGAATGTACAAATCGGTAACAGATAGAGACGATCCCCCGCCCTGTGACGGGCTTACCGTCTAGAGTTGTCTGTGGGACAGGGACCGTGTCCGGTCCGCTAACACGGGGCAGGGACTGTGTCTGAGCTGACTGCACCCCGGGACTCAGTACAGTGCTCGGCACATAGTAAGCGCTTAACAGACACCACAGTTCTTGGCAGGAATCTGCCTGAGCCTCACCACGAACACTATATAATTCAGTGTCTTTATCGTTAAGGAAATGAAATACCAGTTTGCTTTGGGTTTTTCGTTTGTCGTTGACTTTTTCTGGTCTCCGCGCGGTAGAGTAAGACTGGAAACCGGAGACATATTGGGTCTGTTTCCCAAGTAACTACAGCCTCAAGTGTCATCCTGAGAGACACTGCAAGGGCCGGAGGGATTTGGGGGGCTGGGGGTGGAGGGCTTAAATGCTAACTCCGTTGGCGAGCGTCGTACTACGCTCTGGCGTAGATGTTAATCAGGGAAGACGGTCCCCGTCCCTTGTTCATTCGCTCATTCAGTCGTATTTATTGAGCGCTTACTGTGCGCCCAACGCTGTTCGAAGTGCTTGGAAAGTACAATTCGGCCACCTATAGAGACAACCCCTCCCCAACAACAGGCTCACAATCTAGAAGCGGGGAGACAGACAACAAAACAAGTAGACAGGCATCAATAGCATCAATATAAATAGAACTAGAGATAGGTACACATCATTAATCAAATAAATGGAATAATAAATATGTACCTATATACGCAAGTGCTGTGGGGTAGGGGCGGGGCGTAGAGCAGAGGGAGGGAGCCGGGGCGATAGGGAGGGGAGGAGGAGCAGAGGGAAAGGGGGGCTCAGTCTGGGAAGGCCTCCTGGAGGAGGTGAGCTCTCAGGAGGGCTCTGTGCCAGAAGGGGAGAATAAAATGGTGGTATTTGTTAAGCGCTTACTATGTGCAAAGCACTGTTCTAAGCGCTGGGGGAGATAGGAGGTCATCAGGTGGGGGCTCACAGTTTTAATCCCCATTTCACAGACGAGGGAACCGAGGCACAGAGAAGCGACTCGCCCAAAGTCACACAGCTGGCAAGCGGCGGAGCCGGGATTAGAACCCACGACCTCTGACTCCCAAGCCCGGGCTCCTTCCGCTGAGCCACGCCGCTTCATCCTAATTTTATGCTGCTTTTGGATCAAGCAGAGGAACTCCGCTCCCCAACGGTGGAGGATCCCTTCAGCGTGGTTGTCCCTGAGGTTAGAATCCTAGCTCCACGCCCAGCTGCGGTTCGGGGATTAATAAAATCGGGCCTCAGTAGAAGAAGGCAGAAGAGCTTTTAAAATGACCGAAGACCCTGATGATGAGAGGAGTTTGAAAACGTGCAGAAATGTTCAGGATTTTCAGCACTGCAAGGTGCTTTCTGAAGAAGAAAAAAGTGGCTGTGCAACCCAAAGGGGACCAGTTTTTCACCAAAGCTGAAAAATCTCTACCGCTTACGTGTGCAAAGTCCTGCAGAGAAGCAGCGGCTTGGCGTAGTGGCTAGAGTCTGGGCCGGGGAGTCAGTCGGTCGTGGGTTCTAATCCTGATTCCAGCACGGGTCTGCTGTGTGACCTTGGACAGGTCGCTTCACTTCTCTTCGCCTAAGTGACCTCATCTGTAGGATGGGGGTTGAGAGCGTGAGCCCCACGGGGGACAGGGACTGTGTCCAACCCGATTAGCTTGTATTCAACCCGGCGCTTAGTACATAATAAGTGCTGAACCAATACCATTATCATTGTTATTATTATTAAGAAGAATAATCATCATAATAATGTTGGTATTTGTTAAGCGCTTACTAGGTGCAGAGCACTGTTCTAAGCGCTGGGGTAGATACAGGGTCATCAGGTCGTGAGGCTCCCAGTGAATCCCCATTTTCCAGATGAGGGAACTGAGGCCCAGCCAAGTGAAGCGACTCGCCCACAGTCACCCAGCTGACGAGTGGCCGAGCCGGGAGTCGAACCCGAGACCTCTGACTCCGAAGCCCAGGCTCTTTCCTCTGAGCCACGCTGTATTTAGTTAATGTTACTGTGCTCTGATCTATCTTAATAGAGAATAAATGATCACGGAGCGATGTTTAATGTTGTGGAATATTCCACATACGGAAATTGCACGTTGTTTTTCCAGAGTTAATGGATCGAATTTCAATTTCTAGCATGAAAGTCTATTAGAAAATGTACCCCACAAGGCTGCTGTTTATGATTCCGCCACATTTTTGAAGGAGAGATTACAGCCGTACCTTGGGGGACATCTCTGGCTTTGTGGGTGGGGGGTGATCGATCACTTTTCGTGCTAACTGAACTTGAAATCCACACGACGGCTTTTCCGGATTTCTCCGACTGCACACCAAAAATTGCAACGATACGGCACTTGCGGAGGAACGGTCGGAGGGAGATGGGGTGAGCGGAAGGAGCCACGGGTCCAGGTAGGGTTTTTTGAGGACAAGGGAGACGTGGGCATATTTGAAAGAATGGGGAAGAAGCCGTTGGAGAGTGAACAGTTACAGATAAATACGGCAAACAGATAAGTGACACTTATTTGGGCCTCGGTTTCCTCAGCTG
Organism: Ornithorhynchus anatinus; assembly: GCF_004115215.2. NCBI lineage: Eukaryota > Metazoa > Chordata > Mammalia > Monotremata > Ornithorhynchidae > Ornithorhynchus > Ornithorhynchus anatinus. The sequence continues at coordinate 14,095,203 of NC_041738.1, read as the reverse complement.
TAAAATGGGGATTAAAGTCCTATTCTTCCTCCCCCTTGGACTGTGAATCTTATGTGGGACGGGAACTGTGTCTCACCGAATTATCTTGCATCTATCCCAGAGTTCAGTCCGGTGATAGACCCACGGTCAGTGCTTATTAGACGTCATTATCATTACTATTATTATTACTTTTTCAAATAATTTTCGCCGATGAGGATCTAGCAAATGTTCACGGCTAGCACTGGTTGAACGTGACCTGCGTGGATAGACCACGGGCCCGGGAGTCAGAAGGACCTGGGTTCTAATCCCGGCTTCGCCGCTCGTCTGCCGGGCGACCTCGGGCAAGTGGTTCCGCCTCTCTGAGCCTCAGTTCCCTCATCTGTAAAAGGGGGATCGAGACTGCGAGCTCCACGTGGGACGGGGACTGTGTCCAACCCGCTTCGCTCCTCTCCACCCCACACAGTAAATTTTACAGATGAGGGAACTGAGGCCCAGAGAAGTGAAGTGACTCGCCCACGGTCACCCAGCCGACAAGGGGCAGAGCCGGGATTCGAACTCATGACCTCTGGCTCCAAAGCCCGGGCTCTTTCCACCGAGCCACGCTGCTTCTCTAATAAGAAAGCCTGGCAACTGGAGGCGAAGGCAGGAAGGGGAGAAGGCTTTTTAGCTTTTCTTTCGAGTCTTCTCTTTCTCTAAGATTCTTTCGACTCTGTAAATCCGTGACTCCCCCTCTCTCTTTTCACGTATACACCGTCACACGGGGGCAAGTCACTTCACTTCTCCGGGCCTCAGTTACGTCATCTGTAAAATGGGGATGAAGACGGGTGAGCCCCACGGGGGCCAACCTGATTCCCCTGTGTCTCCCCCAGCGCTTAGAACAGTGCTCTGCACATAGTAAGCGCTTAACAAATATCAACATTATTACCAGGAGTTGGTCTGCTAGATTAGACTGTAAGCCCGTCGATTAGACCGTGCGCCCGTCGAAAGGGCAGGGACTCTATCTGTTACCGATCTGTACACCCCAAGCGCTTAGTGCGGTGCTCTGCACATAGTAAGCGCTCAATAAATACTATTGAATGGGTGTTTTAATGCTACAGGCACTCTGTTCTAACTTACTCCATTCCCCCGGCCTTTTCTTTACTGATTTCTTCTCTTATTTGTCACTTTCCCTAGATCCATTCCCACTCTTTTCCCTCCTTCTCAGATGACAATTCATTCTGAATCAGTCCAAAATTAGTGGCAAAGGAGCGAGACCTGGGAGTCAGAGGACCCGGGTTCTAATCCTGGCTCCGTCACTTGTCTGCTGCGTGACCGTGGGCAAGTCATTTCGTTTCTCTGTGCCTCGGTTTCCTCATTTGTAAGTTGGAAGTTCCATACCTCTTCTCCCTCCAAATGAGGCCGTGAGCTTCACGTGGGTCAGGGACTTGTGTCTGACCTGATAATCTTCCATCTACTCCAGCGCTTAGCACAGCGGTTGGCACATAGCAAGCGCTTAAAAATGCCACGGTTGCTATTACTATGAGGACTTGGGGTGCAACAGAAAGGTACACTTTAATGCAGGAACTATAACAAGTTATCCTGAGATGCCAATGTTCAAAGAAAAAGATGAGAACCGTGGCTCAGTGGAAGGAGCCCGGGCTTGGGAGTCGGAGGTCATGGGTTCGAATCCCCGCTCTGCCCCTTGTCAGCTGTGAGACTGTGGGCAAGTCACTTCACTTCTCTGTGCCTCAGTGACCTCATCTGTAAAATGGAGATTAAGACTGTGAGCCTCACGTGGGGCAACCTGATTCCCTGTACCTACCCCAGTGCTTAGAACAGTGCCCTGCACATAGTAAGTGCTAAACAAATACCAACATTATTATTATTATTATGTTTCAGGGTTAAGGAGACATACTTCTCATTCAGTGTACCTTGTGACCGGCTGCATTTTCAAGAATGGAATCATGACAAAAGTAAATGAATCATTAAGAGAGACGTGTGGTTTGCCTGCGCCATAAAGAGAAGTTGTGGGAAAGGAAGTGAATACAGTGTACGTTTGCTTAATTTCCTCTAAATTCTTATATTCCCATTGCAGTTTGCAGATTTAACCCAATGCTAACTCCCTGACCCACACTCTTTGGGATGAAAGGGAGGCAGCGTGGCTCAGTGGAAAGAGGCCGGGCTTGGGAGTCAGAGGTCGTGGGTTCTAATCCCGGCTCCGCCACTTATCAGCTGTGTGACTTTGGGCAAATCACTTCACTTCTCTGTGCCTCAGTTACCTCATCTGGAAAATGGGGATGAAAACTGTGAGCCCCACGTGGGACAACCTGATGACCCTGTATCTACCCAGCGCTTAGAACGGCGCTTAACAAATACCAAATTATTATTATCATTAGTGGATTGAGCGTGGGCCTGGGAGTCAGAATGACCTGGGTTCTCATCCTGGCACTGTCATAATCTGTGGGGTGATCTTGGGCAAGTCACTCCAATTCTCTGGGCCTCCGTTTTCTCACCTGTAAAATGGGGGTTAAGAACGTGAGCCCCACGTAGGTCGGGGACTGTGTCCAACTTGATCACCTTGTATCTACCCCAGCACTTAGAACAGTGCTTGGCACTAGTAAGCGCTTAACACGTACTGCTGTTATTAGGAAACTAACCCGTCCAAACATCAGTCAATGGTATTTAGAGGGTGTTTACTGGGTGTTGAGCCCCGTACTAAGCGCTTGGGAGAGTACCGTACGACAGAGTTAGCAGACGCTTTCCAGGTCCACTACGAGCTTACAGTCTAGAGGGGGAGAAAGGCATTAAATTAAATTACGGATATGTACCTAAGTGCTGCGGGTCAGAAGGTGGGGCAGACATCAAGCGCTCAAAGGATACAGATCGAAGAACAAGGGTGACACGGAAGGGAGGGGGAGTAGGGGAAACGAGGGCTTAATCGAAGAAGGCCTCCTGGAGAAGATGTGATTTTAATATTTTAATAAGGCTTTGAAGGTGAGGAGAGTGGTGGTCCATTGGATGTGAAGGGGGAGGGGGTTCCAGGCCGAAGGGAGGATGCGGGAAAGGGATCGGTGGCAAAATGGATGAAATCGGGGCGCAGTGGATAAAAAAGGTGCTAGAGGAGCGAATTGGGTAGCCCGGGAAGTGGCAGGAGATCAGTGAGGTGAGGTAGAAGGGGGGAAGCTGATTTAGTGATTTAAAGCCAACGGTAAGGAGTTTCTCTCTGACGTGAAGACGGATGGGCAACCACTGGAGGCTCACGGGGAGTGGGGAGACGTGGACCGAACTCTTCTCGGAAAAATGATCCAGGCAGCAGAGTGAAATATGGACTTGAGGGTGGAGGCAGAGGGGTCAGAGAGGAGGCCGATAGGGGATACGACAGAGGAGGTCTAAATAACAGTAACACCACCCAAAATAGTATTTGTTAAACACCACGTTTCAAGCACTAGGGTAGATACAAGTTAAGTCGGACCCATTAGGTCCCTGTCTTACGTGGGGCTCGCCGTCTAAGCGGGAGGGAGACTATTTTACAGTTGAGGAAACTGAGACGAAGGGAAGGGAAGTGACTCGTCCAAGGTCACACAGCAGGCAAGTGGCAAAAGTGGGATTTAGAAGCCAGGTCCTCTGACTCTAAGGCCCATGATATTTTCCCTGGGCCACGCTCCACGGCCACGCTCGGTCACGTTGCCAACCCTCTCCAACTCTCTGCATCCAAATAGGTGGGATGTTGGTCCATTCTCCCATGGACCCTGCTCCTCTTGGGCGGTGATTAGTGATAAGAAAGAAATTCAACAGGACGAACACAGGCTTCTAGACCAGGAAATTAAACGACTTCAACGTCCTGGCTTAAAAGCAGCACGGCCTAATAATAATGTTGGTATTTGTTAAGCGCTTACTACGTGCAGGGCGCCGTTCTAAGCGCTGGGGGAGATACAGGGTCATCAGGTGGTCCCACGTGAGGCTCACGGTCTTCATCCCCGTTTTACAGATGAGGTAACTGAGGCGCAGAGAAGCGAAGTGACTCGCCCACAGTCACACAGCTGACGAGTGGCAGAGCCGGGGTGAATAGAGCCCAGAACTGGGAGTCGGACGGACCTGGGTTCTAATCCCGGCCCTGCCATAATCTGCTGTGTGATTCTGGGCAAGTCACTTCACCACCCTGTGCCTCAGTTACCGCACCTGTAAAACGGGGACTAAAAGTGTGCAGCCCACGCAGGACGTGGACTGTGTCCGACCTGATTAGCTCATATTTCCCCCGGCACTTAGTACTCGATCGTATTTATTGAATGCTTACTGTACTAAGCGCTTGGGAAAGAACAGTGTAACAATAAACGGACACATTCCCTCCCCACGACGAGCTTACAGTTTAGTACGGCGCCTGGCACGTAGTAAGCGCTTAACAAGTACCACGGAAAAAAAGAGAGAAAACCAACATTTTTCGACTGGAGAATCCTGACGGAAGGGAAGCCATTAAAACCAGTATGTCATAAGCAATGCTGGGATGCCGACGGATTCATCGGCACATCAAGATCCCGGTACTGTTTACGCTATATCGTACGTTACAGATTCCCGGGGCTTTTAAGGATGAAAAGGACGGGATCTGATATCACATTTCCTCACGTGTTCAGTGAAGAATTTGAGGAAATGAAGATGAATCCCCTGACTGCTTTAAGCTATCCAACTCCACCCTGCTCACCTGCAACCTAAGCAGAGAATGATGTCGGGCCAGTTTCCAGGGAAGCTTCCTAATGGGTAGGGCTAGAAACTCTCCCAAATGACACCTCTTCCCCCCACCAAACCCAACAGCAATTACGGCTTGGCTGGTAATTACAGGCGAAGATCAGAAGAAATGAATATCTCCCAAAACTGAGGAATAATCAGTAGCGTGATTCACCTGGGAGATTGTCAGATTACCAGATTCGTGTCTCTTTAGAAATGGCTACGGATGGAAACTCGGACAGCTCGAGGAGAGGGTCGGGGGTCCGGACCTCATCCTATCATCTCAACCCCAACTCTTGGGAAAAGAGAATCCTCGGGGATTTCGGAATCGAACCGTGGTCCCCGAAACCCGAAGCTGAATTATCCTCCTCATTTCATTAAGGTCGGACGGAGGGCGTTTATCCTCCGGAGGTCCGAAGGGAGGGATTAATCATCCAAAATTAAAAATGAACTAAGGGCTCTGACACTGATGCTCCGCGCCCCATTTTGGAGATAACAAGCCACCCTAGGGCAACTACCCACCTACGGGAATGGACCGACGAGGGTTAAATACTCATTAGCGAGGACCATTCAATTAGGGTAAGCTGCTGAGCTGGCATACCAAGGTTTCTCTGGGTTGGCAGAATTCAGGCCGAAACCCTGGCCCGACTGAGTATAAAAAGACGAGCGAGGCGACCTAGACCTCATCCGCTCCACCTGCGTTTCCCTGAGACCTCGGCACGCTCTAATCTCGGCCTTACGATGTCTCTCCGACTTTCCAGTGGATCCAGGAGGATTTGCTCCCGTCCCCCGGCGGGTTCCGTCAGGCTGTCCGCCAGCGGGGCCGGTTTTGGGGCCGGGAATGGCTGCGGGGTCCCGGGCATCGGGAGCGGCTTTTCTTGCGCTTTCGGGGGCGGCTCGTCCGGAGGGAACCTGGGAAGCGCTTCCTGCTCGGCCTTCGTCGGGACCGAGGGCGGGCTCCTGTCCGGCAACGAGAAGGTGACCATGCAGAACCTGAACGACCGCCTGGCCTCCTACCTGGACAACGTGCGGGCCCTGGAGGAGGCCAACGCCGACCTGGAGCAGAAGATCAAGGGCTGGTACGAGAAATTCGGTCCCGGTTCTTGCCGGGGACTCGACCATGACTACAGTAGGTATTTCCCTATCATCGAGGACCTGAGGAATCAGGTGAGAAACCTTAGATTTGGCTTTTGATCCTGAACTGACATTTGAAGTTTAGTTAGCTGGAAAGCTTAACGTCTCCCAAAAGTAGATGACTTAAACTCGTTGTCCACCTACACTTAAAAAAAAATTAGTAAGACATTAGGATTTCCTGGGGGTTTTTAAGGTGGCATCTGTTAAGCGAGTGTGGGCCGGGCACTGTAGTAAGTGCTGGGGGTAGATACAAAATGATTAGGTTATTATTATTATTATTAAGGTTGTTCCACATGGGGCTCACAGACGTAATCCCCATTTGACACATGAGGTAACTGAGGTCCAGAGAAGTGAAGTGACATGTCCAAGGTCACATAGCGGACAAGGGGCAGAGTCGCAATAAGAGCCCAGGTCTCCTTCCCACTAGGGATGTTGCCTCTGTATCACAAAGTGCAATCGGCTGGAAACCTGGCAGGTTTCCAGAGGAGAAATAACGTTGGTGAAATTTTTAAGACCGTAGATTCCCTTCACTCAGTAAATGTACAAATCCTCTCAGTTATCCACCATAGACTGCAGTATTTCTACCCATACCCTTACCTATATCTATCCTCATTGGATAGAGAAGGTTTAAGTCCATGACAAAAGTGATACCAAGCATTGAAGGGTCTTTATATTATTTCTTTTTTTCCATCTCTTCAGCTGTAGCTCTTGAAATGTAAATGTGATGCCCTTCAGTGTTTTTCACAATCAATCATCTTGTTTCCAGATTATCTCTTCCACCACTTGCAATGCCAGTGCCGTGCTGCAGATCGACAATGCCAGACTGACAGCTGATGACTTCCGAATGAAGTAAATAGAGGGGGAAAATGTCCTTGCTACTAATGCACAACGAAAGGGTTCATTTATTTTCTGTCCCCCGCGTGAAATGTTTCTGTGATCGTTCCGACGGCCTTATTGAATCAAAGTTCAATCTTTACCAAGTTATGAGGCTGTTTCCCCAGATAATTCGTGCTGAAGAGAAACTACCACCTGAAAGCCCATCTGTTGTCCTTAGGACAACACATTTCAACAACTTGGAGCTTTCTCTATTGCAAAGTTCAGATAGCGCAGGATTTGGTTTTGTGGTCGACGCTTCCCGAACTGATCCGCCTGGCCCTGAACCGCCTTTGAAAACTCTCCTCAGGTTTGAAAACGAGCTGGCTCTTCACCAGACCGTGGAGGCCGACGTCAACGGCCTGCGGCGAGTCCTGGACGAGCTGACCCTGTGCAGGACGGACCTGGAGATCCAGTACGAGACCCTGAGCGAGGAGCTGACCTACCTCAAGAAGAACCACGAGGAGGTAGGAATATTTCTGAAGGGCAGATGTCTCTTTCGGGAAATGAGTAATCACAAAAGACAGATTTAAAGCCTTGGCAAGAAGGTAGTGTTGTCCTCTCATCCCATTCTGATACATTATTACTAATCAATCAGTGCTATTTATCGAGTGCCTGGTGTGTGCAAGGAACTGTATTGAGTGCATACAAAACAATCCTTCCCCACAAGGAGCTTACCGTCTAGAGGAGGAATGATAATAGTACGTATTAGAAAGAATAAGCCGGAACAGAGGTGAAAATTTGCCAGGCAAGTGCAATCTGTAGGGAAAACCCAATTACAGTGTAACGGAAATAGCGATGCCACTGTCACGTAGAGCTGTGAGGATAATTTTAAAGTGAGTGCCCTTGTTATTGCAAGTTGCTTATGGAATTGTATCAGTTCTCACTGTATCGAGGTTTCATCTGTATGTGTACGTGTCCAGCCCGATTTGCTTATATTCAACCCAGGGGTTAGTACAATGCCCGGTACGTAGTAAGTGCTTAACAAATACCGCGATTATTATAAAGTGGCTGATATTTTCCACAGAAGTTGTTCAGGGTGAAAAGATCAGCAGGTTCACGAGGGGTTGGGCAATATAAATGGACGAGAGGTCCGCAACAAGTCACGAGGGAGGAATTTAAGACCGTGGGGGGATAAGCTTGAGATGTTGAGAAGGCTCACAGAGGGAATTGGTAGGTTATTGGCCGACAGACCCATCAAGGACTTTTAGAAGGAGAGGTATGTTCACCATAAATCCAAACGTTTAGGATGGATGTGCATGAGGCAGTAATCGTGTGGTTCCTCTAAATATCCTATTGTCACTGTCACAGACAAAATACTGGGCTAGATGGATCAATGGTTTGACCCAGCGCAGAGATTTCTTACATCCTAGAGTTCATGATTATTTTTTTTTTTCCTGCACTGGACTTTTAGATGAAAAGATTCAGAAGTAGTCTCTGAATTATTCATGCTAATGTCTGTCTCCCCCTCCGGACCGTAAGCTCGTTATGGGCAGAAGGCACGCCTGCTAATTCAGTTGTGCTCTGCCAAGCACTTAGTACAGTGCTCTGCACATAATATGCGCTCAATAAATACGATCGATCGAGCAGGGATTCTGCATTTCTGGGGTAATTCATGTTTTCCTCCCTTCCAGGAAATGAAAGCTCTCCAGTGCGCCGCCGGTGGGAACGTGAATGTGGAAATGAACGCGGCCCCGGGCGTCGACCTGACCGTCCTCCTGAACAACATGAGGGCCGAGTACGAAGATTTGGCTGAGCAGAACCGCAGAGATGCCGAAGCCTGGTTCAACGAGAAGGTGAGTCAGTCTCGGGTAACAGACCCATCGGGCGTCTCAAAGGTACGCTCAAAACAGCGGTTGGACTGGCTTGTTTCTGCTGTTTCAGAGCGCGTCGCTGCAGCAGCAGATCTCCGAAGACGTTGGGGCCACCACCTCGGCCAGGAACGAGCTCACGGAGATGAAACGCACCCTCCAGACCCTGGAGATCGAGCTCCAGTCCCTTCTGGCCACGGTAGGCAGGAGACCACTTCCCTTTAGCTCTTCAATGGTTGCTATTACCGAATTTACTCATTAACACCGGAAAATGGAGGGTTTGCGGGCACTAGAGAAGGGGGTGGGAAGATGTGCTCCCTTTGAAGGGGGAAATGCCTTGATTCGTTGAGAGCCGAGGCGGGTGAGAGATGAAATGGAAGAGGTAAAAAAGCTATGCCTCCAAGTCCGCGTCCAGCCAACAATAGAATAATAATAATAATAATAATGACATCGGTTAATAATAGTGTCTGTTAAGCACTTACTCTGTGCCAGGCACTGTACTAAGCGCTGGGGTAGATACGAAGTAATTGGATTGGACACAGTCCCTTTCCCACACAGCGTTCACAGTCTTCATCCCCATTTTCTAGATGAGGTAACTGAGGCAGAGAGAAGTGAGGTGGCTTCCCCAAGGTGATTCAGCAGACAGGTGGCAGAGCCAGGATTAGAACCCAGGTCCTTCTGACTCCCACTAAGCCACGCTCCTTCTCTAAGCACTTACTATGAGGCCAAGCATTGTACTAAGGCTGGGGTGCGTACAAAATAATCAGGTTGGACACAGTCCTCGTTCTACACGCTCACGGTCTAAATGGGGGAAAGAATAGGCATTGAATCCCCATTTTACAGATGAGGAAACTGAGGCACAGAGAAGTTAAGCGACGGAAAGTGGAAGAGCCGGATTTAGAACGGAGGTCCTCCGGCTCCCAGGCCCGTGCTCTTTCCTCTAGGCCAGGCGGCTTTCCGAACTTCCCCTTTGAGATATCCACGATACGCATCCACGTTCTTCCCCCAGAAACATTCGCTGGAATGCTCCTTGACGGAAACGGAGGGCAATTACTGCGTCCAGCTCTCCCAAATCCAGGCTCAGATCGGGGCCCTGGAGGAACAGCTGCAACAGGTCAGAACGGAAACCGAGGGCCAGAAACTGGAGTACGAGCAGCTGCTGGACATCAAGGTCTACCTCGAGAAAGAGATCGAGACCTACTGCCGCCTGATCGACGGAGAGGATGGGTAGGTGGGACTATTCTGGAGGTGTGAATAACACAGCCTTGCCTGTGGAAGTAAAATGGACGTGAATGGAAGGGTGCTGGAAGCGGGGAGGGAGTCCAAATGGCTCACTCTCTGCCTGGAGAAGAAAACGATTCTGAAAATAGATTATTACAAGGTTTCCCTTAAGCAATCTCAGGTCGGGGAACCGGGACAACCGGCTTGAAGGGGAGGCCAGGACTCATGGTGGGTGAGGCGGCCAGACAGAGGGGGCCCAAGGGAATCTGGGCAAAGAGGGGCTGAGAGATTCCTCTGCATCCCACTTGATCTCTCTGCCACTCCTTGTCGGGGAGTGAAAGAATGAATGTCAGCTGGTCAGATTTCTCCTGAGAGATGTGCAGGGAGTTCCGATAGTCGATTGATGTTTTGATGAATTATTATGGTAGGTAAGCATCGTGCCACCATCTCAGGGGACCCGAAAGAAAGCATTAAAAATTTTACCTTCTGAATCTGCCATAGAATGTTGCCAACTTTCAGTAGGACAGAAGGACACTTTCTGACAATTCATTTTTGCCTCCCAACCCAGGCTGTATCCTCCAACCACTCCAACTTAGCACTCAGCCAATTACACACCCACGCACTCAATCCCACCCGTAGCGCTCCCGAGGAGTTCAGCACTTACTCGCTTCCATAGGCATTCTTCCTTTCCCTTAATCGAATTGGAAATTATTAGATTAGATTAGATTATTAGATAAATTAGATAAATCAGATTAAATTATTTTCTCTCCGTCTTCACTATTAAACTGTACGCTTCTTGCGGCCAGGGCACCTGCCTTTTAAATGCATTGTACCGTCCCAGATGCCTCGTACAGGACTGCAAACACTGTACACTGTCAATCAATTCTATTAATTGGAGAGGAGCATTAGAGTAGCGCATTTAAGGTCTGGAATAATCTCTCCCTCAAACATCGTCCGGGACAATGGGTTCAAGCCTGTATCAACCAACTCTCTTACACTGAACTCTCCCAAGCGCTCAATAATAATGTTGGTATTTGTTAAGCGCTTACTATGTGCACAGCACTGTTCTAAGCGCTGGGGGAGACCCAGGGGAAGCAGGTCGTCCCACGCGGGGCTCACAGTCTTAATCCCCATTTTACAGATGAGGTAACTGAGACGCAGAGAAGTTAAGTGACTCGCCCGCAGTCACACAGCTGACAAATGGCAGAGCTGGGATTCGAACTCATGCCCTCTGACTCCAAAGCCTGTGCTCTTTTCCACTGAGCCACGCTGCTCGATACCCCATAAGCGCTCAATAAATACGATAAATTGTTTGATCCTTTCACAGTGCCTGTAAGTCTGGAAGTTTCAAGTCTACAGGTTATGCATCTGGAGTTCTGGCAAGTCAACTCAAAGGTAATCAGAATGGAATTCTTTTTCTGGCAGCCCCCCCCCTCTCTCTCTCTCTCCATGTATTTATGTGCACACACACCCACAATCACTCTCACACACACACACACACACACACACATACACTGCCCTTCTGTTGATGCAGTGGTAAGAACCCGGCTTTAAAAATCAGGACACCCGGGTCCTAGGCCCAGTTCCGTTTGCTGGGGCTGTGCCGTCAGTGAGTAACAGCGATGACTGACGAACCACCCAGGGCATTCCACAGAGGGGACGGACTCCCCCGGGACCCCCTAAAATATGTGGGCACGAAGACCTGAGCAACTTCCAAGGCAACCAGCCGCGTGCCAGGCTAGAGCACTGCATCACAGAATTAGCTCTCTGCTGAGGTCATCGTGGCCATAAGTAGATCTTGCACATACAAAAGACTCTGCCTTTTGCACTGTGCTGTACCCTTGACCGTCAACCTGCTCACTGCATTTCATGCCCCACGAGAACGCGACTGACAAGTCCTCAGCGCTCGAATCAATTGAGATTCTCAACCCCGAAGTCTCAGGGTTCACTCATCATTCCTGAGGAAAGATTCCAATCCTTTCTCTCTATCCATCCCTACATATCACTAAATACATATACATGTGTGTGTGTACGAAGATACTGTGAACCACTCGTCCGTCAATTTATACAGCGGAAGGCGTAGGGAGTGGTTTGGATGAATTTGTGGATGAACAAGCTCCTTTGGGCAGGGATCTCATCTACCAAGTCGATTGTACTTTTCCAAGTGCTTAGGAAGTGCACAGTAAGCGCTCCATAAATACGTTGACTCTTCGATTTACTAAAGGGAAAGTTAGGGCCATAAAGGGGTAAGTTAAGTTTGCTAAATGGTTCATCTCTAAACATTAGGATAGATAGGGAGTCATCGCGCAGTTCCGTTAAGCACATATTGTCGCTACGGGAGATGGGATTCTGAACTGGATGGCCCAGGCTGAGCCAATAATGATATTTCTAATGGTCTTATGTGCTTGCACACACACTTTATTTTAAAAATAAGAATTTGGGTGCAACACTTCAACTGTGGAGACTGATTTAAATGAAAGTAACAAGTGGTCATACCTTCAACGGTCTGAGGAAGATGATGTGATAACAAGGATGACAGTCACCCTTGCTAGATGTTCCACCCTCCGACCCTGTTAAATACAGTAACTGAACACCCCCCTCTATTTAACTAAAACACAATTATTCTTGAGAGACTTTGCTACAGTCATCTCCCACTTTAACAAAACATCACAATAACAAATTCCCTTTGCAGCCCCATTTTGAGAAGTGCTTTTAAACAAACTAGTTTGGAAACTAAATAGAAACCATCTCCGTATGTTCGGCTTGTGAGAAACCCAAGCTCCTTGAAGTTTTGTTAAGAAGTGTACGGCGTATCTATTTCTGTGAGCTGATCGCTTTTAAAAATTTCACTTTCAGAACCTTCCAAAACTATCGTGGTTAAAAAAGTTCTCGAGGAGGTGGACCAGCGCAGTAAAGTACTTACAACCCGGCTCCACTCACTGGAGGAGAAGCCTCAGAGTAAATGAAGATGAGTCGAAAACCGGAGCTGTCAGCTCAGACATCCTCAAACAAGGGGAAGAATTCAGCACTCACCTGGATAACGTACCACTCTAAAGAAAACTTCTGCCGCTTCCTTTTCACTTACCGAGATCTTGCCTTCTTCGCTTTCAATCAAAAGGGGGAGATTGTCTGACTATTCTCGGGCATATCCGTGGATAGTGATGCATCTGGAAGCATCATCACTGTGCACGAAAGACAATCCTCGCTCCCACTACTAGCCTGTTTAGCATCCTGAAAATTTTATTCTGTTTCAATTTCTTAATGCTTTAATAAACCTTAACATCTGCAAATCAATTTTAGATCATGACTGTCCTTTACCCTGAAGCTACGCATTCAGCGGGCACGACATACGCAACTAATTTATGACAACTAACGGTTCGTTGGAAGGAAAGTCATCGTCGTCATCATCATTAGTATTTCTTTAACTTCTACTGTGAGCGGAACACTTTATAAGCACTGGGAAGAGGAGAATAGAAGCAAAAGGCCTGGATCCCGCCCTCAAAGAGCTTACACTCCAATGGGGAGAGAGAGCAAACCCAGTATTATTTATATACAGTGGAAGTAGAGAAAAGAAAGAAAGTTTGGAAAGAAGAGTGACTGAATAGATAATGAATAAAAAAGAATTCATGTATCCTAAAATACATGAGGACTAAAGCTGTCAGAATTTAATCATTGAAGGCTTCCTGGAGGAGGTGGGATTTCGGAAGGACTTTGAAGATGAGGAGAACTGTGGTCCACTGATCCGAAGGGGAAGGCAGTGTCGTGAGTCACGAACGAGAGGTTGCAGGCTATAATATTAAGGTAATTTGGGGAGGAGCAAAGAGCACGGGCTGGGAGTCAAGCTTAACGCGGGCAGGAGAGTGGAAGAGGGCAGTGACAGAGAGCCTTGAAAGCCTCCTAAGGCTCGTCCTCCTGATGAGCTGGGAAACTGGTAGCACTGGAGGTACTTGAGGAGAGCAGAGCCATCCGGCGAATGATGATTTAGAAAGACGGTCCAGGAAGCTAGGTACAGTGTAGATTGAACGGGGGGGAGAGGTTGGAAACGATGAGGATGCTGATAAAGTCAGGTATGATGAGAGCTTGACGGAAGATGGTGCCCATTAGGGTGAAAAGAAGGTGAAGCCATAAAATTTGGTGGAGGCCCCTCGAAGGGTGTAGGTCTGCCCAAGCCAGGAGAAGTTTCTGGAGAGAATTTTCCATTTGGGGCCCATCAGGTGAAGGCAACATGAATACTAAGCAACGACCCATTATTAGTGAAGTTTTTCTATGGTATTTGTTAAGTCCCTCATACGTGTCAAACACTGTTCTAAGCGCTGGAGTAGGTACAGGTTAATTACGTTGGACACAGTCCCCGTGGGCTCACAGTCTAAACAGGAGGGAGAACAGATATTGAATCCTCATTTTACAGTTGAGAAAACTGAGGCACAGAGAAGTTAAGGGACTTGCCTAAGGTCACACAGCAAGCAACTGGCAGAGCTGGGATTAGCACCCAGTTCCTCTGACTTCCAGGCCCGTATTCTTTCTACTCCGCCACGCTGCTTCTATGATACCGTGCCAACAGGACTGACACTTTTGAACCTAGATAAACTAATTCTGTCTGCTCAGATATCAGGCTACCCAATCAATTGACTGTCTGTTCTTGCTCCTTTCATACTCCTGTTCTCCGAGCAAGCAGATTTTAGCACGTCCTAGTGGATAGAGCAACGGGCCCGGGAGTCAGAAGGACCTGGGTCCTAATCCTGGCTCTGCCACTCATCTGCTGTTTGACCTTGGATAAGTCAAGACCTCCGTGCCTCGGTTACTTCATCTGTCAAGTGGGGATTAAGACTGTGAGCTCCATGTGGGATATGGACTGTGTCCAACCAGATGAACTTGTATCTACCCCAGTGCTTCGTACAGTGCCTGCAATAGAGTATGCGCTTAACAAATACGTTTAAAAAGATTGAAAACATTATCAACCGATCGTTGGTTTTACTCCACATCACTGTGCGGCCCCAGCAGATGATTAGTTTTAAAAAGAAATCTTACTTGGAGCTGGGTTTAAGTCCCAAATATGAGGAGGAAAAGGGGAAGGATGGATGTTATGGCTTTTAGAGAATGAGGGCTTCAACAACCACAAGAGAAATCAAATGGAAAAAAGAAATTTCCAAATGGGAAACTTTTTCCAGTTGAGAGAGTCGAATTATTATTATTATTATTCCGATTAGACTGTAAGCCCGTCGAAGGGCAGGGACTGATTCTATCTGTTACCGATTTGTACATTCCAAGCGCTTAGAACAGTGCTCTGCACATAGTGAGCGCTCAATAAATACTATGGAATTATTCCTAAAGATCCAGTGAGCAAATCGATGACCATTACGGTCGGCGAGTTCATTCCGCTCCTTAGTGAACCTCAGTGTAAACCTCAACGGGAGAACAGGCAAGTGTAATTTCTTCGTTCCCCGGCTAAGGAATCTCTCTCTCGTAATTACATGGTCAGTCTGTTCAGGAATTCTTCACTGACTTTGGTCCGATGATGTCTAATTTCACGAAAAATGCAAATAGCAAAGATCCCATCATCATGAATTTGACCTTGAGCCACAATCAAAACGAGATGGCCTCAATGATCAAATCTGGGCTTCGAAGCCTTAGTTCTTGGGATTTTAAAACGCGTTTTTTACCTTCTCTTCTCCTATTTAAAATCCCTCTCAACTTCAAAAAATCAATCCAATCAATAGTATTTATTTATATTTATTTATCCATATATATATTATATTTATTTATCAATAAATACTACTGAATGAAATTTATATTACTTCTTGAGCAATAAAAACAGTGTGCCTAGTGGATAGGGCACGGGCCCGGTAGTCAGAAGGACTTGGGTTCTGATCCCAGCTCCGACACTTGTCCACTGCTTGAACTTGGGCAAGTCACTTCAGTTCTCTGTGCCTCGGCTACCTCGTCCGTAAAATGGGGATTAAGACTAGGAGCCCCATGTGGGATGTGGACTATGTCCAACCTGATTAGCTTGTGTCTACCCCAGCACTTAAGACAGTGCCTGGCACCTAGTAAGCGCTTAACAAATACCCCAAAAAAAGTACTTACTGAGTAGGGCAGAGCACTTCTCTAAGGGGTTAGCAGAGCACAGCAGAATTAGTAGAAACGATCCCTGCCCTCAAAGAACTTGCAATCTTGTAGGGATAATCTGGAAAAGAGTTCAAGGAGTCAAGATATTTCCTAAGAAATCTGGTCAAACCCCCAAGCACTTATGCTTAATATATAAAAAGGCAACGGTTGCAAACGATCAATTAAATAAATGCCTGATTCAAGTACTTAAACTACACAAATAAAAAATGAACTGTAGTGAAAAATGCAAGCCACCCAACTATCCACACGCATAAATTGAAGCAACGGTCACCCAACAGTGGAAAGGGTGGAAAAATACAAAATGTAAATGGCAACTCATCCGCTAGAATAATCACGGGCAGCAAAGCAAACGTGCACGCCAGATCTGATCGGGTGGAAGAGGGGTGATTTCTGCAGACGTATCTAACGCACATCTAACTCTCTTCATCGTACTCTCCCAAGCACTGAGAACAAAGCTCTGCCCACAGTCAGCGCTCGATAACTACCACTGCCCGAGTACTGATTTGAAAATCTCTCCGGACAAATCATCAGCTGACTCGGTTCATGAAAATCGGTTTCGGTCACCACCATGACGAACGGGCAACTCACCCGTATTGGACACCTGGAGAATTATGGCCAACCGCCAACCTTGCTTTACTCTTCATGTGATCCGTTCATCTGATGGATAAAAATAAATAACGATAGTGATGGCATTCGTTAAGCGCTTACTATGCGCCAACCACTGTTCTGAGCGCTGGGGTAGAAACAAGGAAATCGGCTTGTCCCACGTGGGGCTCCCGGTCTAAATTCCCATTTTCCAGGTGAAGTAACCGAGGCACAAGGGAAGTGAAGTGACTTGCCCAAAGTCACACGGCTGACAAGTGGTGGAGGCGGGATTAGAACCCACGACCTTTGACTTCCTAGCCCGTGCTCTTTCCACGAAGCCACACTGCTTCCCCTGCTTCTCCTAACTTAGTGTAGTTCTTGTAACCTAAGTGTTTTTTGACTGACCCAGTTTGAGAATCTCAAGTAGTTTTAACCGTCGTCATGGAAATACTTCGGAAACCAAAATAAATCAAATGTGCAAATGAACCGAGAATTTTTAATCATCTTTTCTGAAGTTTCCATCCTTTTTAGGGATATATTTTGTATGATTTATGTTTCCGGGGTTTCTTGAGAAGCAGCGTGGCTCAGTGGAAAAGCCTGGGCTTGGGAGTCAGAAGTCATGGGTTCAAATCCCGCCTCTGCCCCTTGGCAGCTGTGTGACTGTGGGCAAGTCACCTCACTTCTCAGGGCCTCAGTGATCTCATCTGTAAAATGAGGATGAAGACTGTGAGCCTCACGTGGGACAACCCGATGACCCTGTGTCTCCCCCGGCGCTTAGAACAGTGCTCTGCACATAGTAAGCGCTTAACAAATACCAACATGATTATTATTATTATTATTACCTGGGTCTAGAAATCAATAATGTGAATTAATAAATGCAGAGATCCAGAATCTGAAGGATCAAAAACTCTTAGCGAGAGAATTTTAGCAAGATTCTGTTTCTATTCATCTCTGCATCTTCATATGTATAGAGATACAGGTCTTCAGATGAGACCTATCTGAAGAAGCAGCGTGGCTCGGTGGGAAGAGCACGGGTTTGGGAGTCAGAGGTCATGGGTTCGAATCCCGGCTCGGCCGTTTGTCAGCTGTGTGACTTTGGGCAAGTCACTTCACTTCTCGGTGCCTCAGTTACCTCATCTGTAAAATGGGGATGAAGACCGTGAGCCCCACGTGGGACAACCTGATTCCCCTGTGTCTACCCCAGCGCTTAGAACAGTGCTCGGCACACAGTAAGCGCTTAACGAATACCAACATTATCATTATTATTATTATTATTAAAAGGATATCCAGGAAATGAAGGATTAAATAATTTCTCTCCAGAAGATTCAGGGGTGAGAGAGTGGAGAAGAGGCATTCATTTTGCCTCAAAATCCTGCCAGTTCTTGCTCAATAATACCCAATGGGTTCACCTCTTCCTTGGGAGAAGCCCAACTCACATCTCAGTCTCCTTACAAGGGCTCCTGCCTCCAAACTCTTCCTTGTCTATTCTACAAGCAGCAACACGAATCATCTTTCCAAACCACCATCTGAACACGACACACCTTCTGTCCAAACTTCCAATAGCTAACTCCCCATGGGCTCTCGTGCTATAAATCCCAAAGTCCTGCTTATGGGTTTCACGGCTCTCCCAGAACCGGCCCCCGCCTATTTATCTGATTTATTTTCCTGTTACACCCCACTTGTAAGTATTCGGTAGCTGCCAAGTCAATCTCCTCATCACCACCTAATCCCAAGTCTCCTTCCTCTGACCCATTGCTCAGGGCATTTCCCTCCTCCCTCCCTCCCCCTAAAATGGATTTCCCCCCGTCCCACTAAAACCCCACTAAAATCCCACTAAAAACTCCCCTCTCCAAGAAGATGCCTCCGACTGCTTCCTCCACACTCTCCCCGTCGTGCCACTCTACATCACAGCAACTATGTGTCTGCATATTTATATCTCTTATTAATTTTCAAGCGCGCTTCTCCTTGTTCTGGATGAGAGAGCCATCAAGGTCCTGAAGAAGAAGTTTGTGTCTTACACATTTGAACAGAGCCTAGTTGTTCCCAGTGATAAATGTTTTGGGTGCCGATCTATCTTCTTGAATGGTGCCCAAATCTATGGGAGCTAAAGATTCCCCTCCAAGGAAATGTCCACATCGGGTAAATTACGCCCCATTTTGTTGCCCTAAGAAATGCCAAAGAGAAATACAAACAATTCCATTCCCAGGCTCGAGAAGAAAGCTTCCCAAGACAAAAAAGGCATTAATAGGGTTAGAATAATGAGGCTCACACCCTTCCAGGAAGGTACAGAGCCCACACCGACGGGTCTCTGTGGGAAATCTGGTTCTCGTCTCCCTCCAGGTTAAATCACGCTCTCTGCCAAACCCATCCCGGCTATGGCCGCCGCTGGATTTCTCTGCGGCAGATGGAATAGAATGAAAGGGAAAGGAGAGAAAATGCCTGCTCATCGGAATCCGAAGGATTAAAAAGCTAATGAAAAAAATGTGGCTTCACCCCTCCCTTCTGCATCATGACATTCCAAATCCCCTCAGGGAACTCGCTTTTCTAAAGAAATGAAGCCAACGAATATCACAAAGGGAAAATTATCCCGGGAGGAATTAGTGGGCAACTGCCCCGAAGAATCAGAATTTGGAAAGAAACCACCCTGGGAGCCTATATATACACATATACCGATAAGGGCCCCACGACGACCGGCTGAGTCTACTTTTTGTAGTTACTTCACCTCTAGACAAGCTGAATCTCTTCGAGGTTCTAGAATGTCATGCCTCTCTAGGGTTTCCTCCAAGGATGGGGGGAGTGGATCCTCGAAAGGGTCCGGTGGGGGGAGAGGCCTGAGTGGAGGAAGTACATGTGGCCCAGGAAGGGGCAGAGCTCTCAGCAGCAGTGGATTTGGAGGGGCGGGGGGATTTAGAGGGGCCGGGGCCTGTGGTTTCAGCGGAGCTGCAGGCGGATTCGGAGGGGCCTACGGAGGCGGATACAGAGGCACCGCCGTAGTGGGCGGTCACGGATTTGGGTCAGGGGCGAGCTTTTGTGGAGGAGGGCTTTCCGGTTACGCCCGCGGCGCCGGCGGTGGCGTGGGGGATGGCCTTCTCTCCGGAGGCGAAAAGCAAACCATGCGGAACCTCAACGACCGCCTGGCGAGCTACCTGGACAAGGTGCGGGCTCTGGAGGAGGCCAATACCGATCTGGAGATCAAAATCAAGCAGTGGTACGTGAATTTGGGCCCTGGCTCTAGGGATCCTGCTTCCGGCCGTGACTACGGCAAGTTTTACCTCATCATTGAAGATCTGAAGAATAAGGTGAGAAAATAGGCACGCCTGGGCAATTTTTCAAGGGGGGCAAGGAGCGTACAAAAATTCATCTTACCCCACTTTTCATCCTATAGATTTTGACCGCTACCGTTGACAACGCGAGCGTTATTTTGCCGATTGACAATGCCAGACTGGCTGCTGATGACTTCAGGATGAAGTGAGTAGAATAAAACCTACAGAACAACTACAGCTGAGGAGAAAAACTGTTCCTGTCATCTCTAATCTGTTTTTTGGATAAAAATTCATCTCGTTTGTCCAAAATTATTAGCATGTTGGATTTAAATATCCAAGACGCACAAAGAACGCGTAAAGTTACGACTAGATGCTATTACGTAACAAACAACAGAAGCTTCTTTTCGCCAAGCAATCCTCCTGAACAAATTAGAAAGTGGCAGACATTTCCATTTTTATCGTTTTTGAATTAGAATTGCGGTCCAGTTGTTTAATTCATTTTAACCTCATTAATCGAAATACTAAACGTTCCGGGGTATTGCTAACCTACCTAGTTCATCACCCTACTTATTTTGTTAATGAGATGCTCATCCGTTCTATTTATTTGCTATTGTTTTAATGAGATGTTCTTCCCCTCGACTCTATTTAATCGCCATCGTTCTCGTCTGTCCGTCTCCCCCGATTAGAGCGTGAGCCCGTCAAAGGGCAGGGACCGTCTCTGTCTGTTACCGATTCGTCCATTCCAAGCGCTTAGTACAGTGCTCTGCACATAGTAAGCGCCCAATAAATACTACTGACTGACTGAATGACTAGATGATGCACGTTCCACTTCGCATTTCAGGTATGAGAATGAACTGTACCTCCGCCAGAGTGTGGAGGCCGATATCAATGGCCTGCGTAAAGTCCTCGATGATCTGACCATGACCAGATCAGACCTGGAGATGCAGATCGAAAGCCTGACCGAAGAGCTGGCTTACCTCAAGAAGAATCACGAGGAGGTAGGAAAACACATTTTTGCCCCGTTGTGAGCAGGGGATTTTCCTCCTTGTCTGACTGAATGGAAAATAATCCATGTGAAGGAATAATCATAAAAACTGTGGCTTTTGATTAACTCTTGTTAGATTAGAAGCAGCGTGGCTCAGTGGAAAGAGCCCGGGCTTGGGAGTCAGCAGTCATGGGTTCGAATCCCGGCTCTGCCGCTTGGCAGCTGGGTGACTGTGGGCGAGTCACTTCACTTCCCTGTGCCTCAGTTCCCTCATCTGGAAAATGGGGATGAAGACTGCGAGCCTCACGTGGGACAACCCGATTACCCTGTATCTCCCCCAGCGCTTAGAACGGTGCACTGCACAGAGTAAGCGCTTAACAAATACCAACGTTATTATTGCTATTATCCAGGCACCGTACTAAGCGGTGGGATAGATACAAGGAAATCTGGTCGGATACAGTCCCCGTCCCACATGGGACTCACGGTCTTAGTCCCCATTTGACAGACGAGGTAACTGAGGCACAGAGAAGTTAAGTGACTTGCCCAAGGTCACGCAGCAGACAACTGGCAGAACCCGGATTAGAAACCCAGGTCCTTCTGACTCCCAAGCCCGTGTTCTAGCCACTAGGCCACCCCGCTTCCAACATCCTATGAGAGGCATTCTGATTCTCACTTCACCTCCAGGGACGAGGCTCGGGTGTCTACTCTTCCTCAGCCTGATTTCTACCGAAACGCTCTTCTCTTTCAAATGCCAGGAAACGAAGAGCATGAGGGCAAACTCCGGCGGGGACGTGACCGTGGAGATGAACGCCGCTCCGGGGACGGACCTGACCGAGCTGCTCAACGACACGCGTGCCCAGTACGAGGCTCTCGCTGAGCAGAACCGCAGAGAGGCCGAAGACCAGTTCAATAAGCGGGTAGGTCACCCTAATCGCCGATCATAAAACCCCACTGCATTCTGCCGTCGTGCTCCTGTTTCAACCCCGACGACATATCTGCGAACCATCACTCTGCAGAGCGCATCACTTCAAGCCCAGATCTTCACCGATGTCGGGGAGGCCAGCTCGGCCAAGGGTGAGATGACGGAACTGAAGCGCACCCTCCAAGCCCTGGAGATCGAGCTCCAGTCCCTCTTTGCCACGGTATGAGAGAGCGGCGACCGGCAAACCTTTGCGATGTCACAAATCGGAATCCAGAAGGATTCGCTTGTCGTAATTACTGAATCGCTTAAAACTAGCAAAAAGGCTCCATGAGGCTTCATTTCAGATGGATGTAGTCAGAGTAGTTTATTTTAAGTGCTCAGCTGGTGCAGAGCGCTGTACTAAACCACCGGGAGCAAATCCACAGGTGGGAATCAGTCATGGTCAATCGATCAATCAACGGTATTTATTGATCACTTACTGTGTGCAGAGCACTGCACTAAGCACTTGGGAGAGTACAATGCAGCACAGTCGGGGACTACTTTCCCCGCCCACAACAAGCTCGGAGTTCAGAGCGGGAGACGGACGTTAACACAGATGAACTGCGGACACGTGAATAAGAGCTATGGGGACGTAGGTGGGGTGAATACCAAATGTCCAAAGGATACAGCCCGGGGCAGACGTACAGACAACGCAGAAGGGAGAGGGTCCTCGACCCTCGGGAATCTGCGGTGTCAGAAGGTGATTAAGGAGCATAACTCTTGCCGCTTCCCCAAGCATCCCACTGCCCCCGTCGGGGTCAGGATCTTCAGAATCATAGTCTTCCGAAGAGGCACAGATCAAAATAAGGGCAATAAAGAAGCTGAAAAGCTCCTACGGCTATAGCTTAAGGTGCCAATTTTTCTGCTGTCTCCCAACAAAAGGCGGAATTAGTTCCGAAGCGCATTTTGAACCAAGTAGGCCGCCATTTAGAATTACTAAATCAGCGACTTTGGGGGTTGGGGAGGAGGGTTATCTGATTGAATTAATGTTACAGTGCTTAAAAGGAGCTTTTTTACAAGTCACTTCTTCAGGAATTTGTTCTTTCTGCAAACTGGTAGCAAAGCTCCCTGGAAGGCACTTTGGCAGACACGGAATCCGGCTACGTCCTGCAACTCTCCCAGATTCAACACCAGATCAGCAGCCTGGAGGAACAACTCTGCCAGATCCGGGGCGAGTCCGAATGCCAGAACGCTGAGTACGAACAGCTCCTGAACATCAAGACCCGCCTGGAGATGGAGATCGAGACCTACCGCAGCCTCCTCGATGGAGAGGGGGGGTGAGCGGGTGCCTTTTCCCTCAGAAAAATCTTCCCTTGGCTCAGATACGAAAACCGAATTGAGAAAGAAAAACTGGGACATTTCACGTCTCCATGTGTAACCTTTGGGAAGCCCGGAACGAATCAC
Organism: Ornithorhynchus anatinus; assembly: GCF_004115215.2. Lineage (NCBI taxonomy): Eukaryota > Metazoa > Chordata > Mammalia > Monotremata > Ornithorhynchidae > Ornithorhynchus > Ornithorhynchus anatinus. The sequence continues at coordinate 14,072,163 of NC_041738.1, read as the reverse complement.
GGGCTTTTTTTGCTTTCCTGTAATTGACAGTAATAATTCTGGTACTTGTTAAAGGCTTGTTACGCGCCAGACATTGTTCTAAGAGTTGGGGTAGATACGATATAATCCCATTGGACACGGTCCCCGTCCCACAGGGGGCTCACACTCTTATCCCCATTTTATAGATGAAGTAACTGAGGCCCAGAGAAGTTAAGTGACTTGCCCCAGGTCACGCAGCAGTCACGTTGGAGGAGCTTGGAACAAGGGAGTTGGCTGTGACACTCTGTTTGTTCTACCCTTTTTTTCCAGCGGTTCTCGGATATCAGGTCCTAAGAGTACGGGATCCAAGAGCTCAATTCCTCCTGAAGGGAAAAGCATCCAAGGCAGAGGTAATTCAAACTCTCTTGATAAATAATTACCAGGGTCTCTGTACAATTTAGCAGTGTCCTGTTGGAATCACCGCCCCGCAAACCTGGCCTCACTACTGAAGAATTTGCGCTTCTGGCCGTTGTCTTCCGACGGGCATTTGCTAAGGGTTCTCGGTGGTCTCATTTCCAACTGCAGATGTTCTCCTTTGCTTTTCAGACTCCAACAAAACCAGAATAACCAGGACGATAGTGGAAGACCTAGTAGATGGTAAAGTCGTTTCATCTCAAGTCAGCAATATCTCTGAAGTGCGCGTACAGTAAGCTCCTAGAGAGAAATGAGAACAAAACCGCCCTGCCCCATCTCCCTTCTGGAATGGTCTAACCCAAGCAAAGCGGTCAACTAAGCATTTCTAACTCTTCCTCCTTAATCCAACGAAGCTGTTCAGAACCGACTCCGCTAACCATTTCTTTCCGCAATTCAATAAACTTCCCCGCTGTTGCAAATTATATAATTCCATCTGGGTTATTTTTCTCCGGCGAGGGTTAGCGTTGCTGGGGCCGTCGGGATACTATCTTAGGCGGCGTATAGAAAACACCCTAGAAAATTTCACCATCACTGGACCATAGCAGCGAATACAAACGATGCCCGAACCATATGATACTCATTGAACTGCCCTCCGACCATTAAAATTTCAGATCGTGATGTGTCTGTCACCTGTTGTGAAGTCATCTTTACTGTGGTTCTATTTTCTTTGCTCAATTTAACCTGAGATAATGATAATGTTGGTAATTTTTAAGCACTTACTACGTGCACAGCACCGTTCTAAGTGCCGGGACAGACCCAGGGTAATCGGGTTGTCCCACACGGGGCTCACGGTTTTAATCCCCATTTTACAGATGAGGGAACTGAGGCCCAGAGAAGTGAAGTGACTTGCTCACAGTCACCCAGCTGACAAGTGGCAGAGCTGGGATCTGAACCCAAGACCTCTGACTCCCAAGCCCGTGCTCTTTCCCCTGAGCCACGCTGCTTCACTGATTCATTCATTCGATCGTATTTATTGAGCGCTTACTGTGTGCAGAGCACTGTACTAAGCGCTCGGAAAGTACAACGCAGCAATAAAGAGAGACGATCCCTGCCCACAAAGGGGTTACAGTCGGCCAATCAGAAGTGATTGGCTGATCCTGGGCTGGAGAGATTTGAGAGGGAAATAATAATAATGTGGGTATTTGTTAAGCGCTTACTACGTGCAGAGCACTGTTCTAAGCGCCGGGGCAGATACAGGGTAACCAGGTCGTCCCACGTGAGGCGCACGGTCTTAATGCCCATTTTACAGATGAGGTCACTGAGGCCCAGAGAAGCGAAGTGACTGGCCCACAGTCACCCAGCTGACGAGCGGCAGAGCCGGGATTCGCACCCATGACCTCGGACTCCCAAGCCCGGGCTCTTTCCACTGAGCCCCCCGGCTTGAGATTGTTTGTTTGTGGGATTTGTTAATGATAATAATAATAATAATAATGTTGGTATTCGTTGAGCGCTTACTCTGTGCCGAGCACCGCTCTAAGCGCTGGGGTAGACACAGGGGGATCGGGTCGTCCCACGTGGGGCTCCCAGTCTTCATCCCCATTTTGCAGATGAGGTGACCGAGGCACCGAGAAGTGAAGTGACTCGCCCAAAGTCACCCAGCTGACAAATGGCCGAGCCGGCATTCGAACCCATGACCCCCGACTCCAAAGCCCGTGCTCTTTCCGCTGAGCCACGCTAAGCGCTTACTATGTGCCAAGCGCCGTCCCAAGCACTGGGGCAGATGCAAGCTGATCGAGCTGTCCCCCCGTGGGGCTCACAGTCTCAATCCCCATTTTGAAGGCGAGGTAACCGGGGCACCGGAGAGTCAAGCGACTTACACAGCAGTCACGTGGCGGAGCCGAAATTAGAACCCAGATCCCTCCGACCCCCGGGTCGGTGCTCTTTCCATTAGGCCACGTGGCTTCCGTGGCTTCGTTCCTACGCTCCCAAATGTCTGCTTCGATCCCCTCGGCGTAGTGGGGGCTAACAGACGCTGTTATCGGCGATGATAATTCCTAAAGCTTAAGTCGCTGATACCGGGGACTTAGAACGACTCCTCGTCCTAAAAGTAAACCGGGTTCTGAGCCACAAGAAGATCGGCCTGGACTACCGTAGACAGAAGCACGGCAGTGCGTTTAATCGCTCGGACCCAACAAAAGAACCTAAATCCTTTCCACGAATCGCTTCCTACTCACCCTTAGTCACCTCACTGCAGGTGAAGTAAAGAAGAAGCAACAGGTTGGGTTAATCCCGGGAGACGAACCGCGTGCTGCATGCTCTTTTGCCTAGAATATAGCCTCAGCTCCCCGTGTCTTGAGAAGCAGCGTGGCTCAGTGGACAGGGCCCGGGCTTGGGAGTCAGAGGTCCTGGGTTCTAATCCCGGCTCCGCCACTTGTCAGCTGTGTGACTCTGGGCCGGTCACGGCACTTCTCCGGGCCTCAGTGACCTCCTCTGTAAAATGGGGCCTGAGCCTGGGAGAGCGGGAGAGGCTGGGAGCCCCACGTGGGGCAGGGACTGTGTCCGACCCCAGCGCTTAGTACAGTGCCTGCACAGTTAAGCGCTTAACAAATACCAAAATTGTTATCATCGTTAGGCTGTCGCGTCATCTGCGACCCACAGCGACGCCACGGGCCCATCTCTCCCGGAACGCCCCACCGCCAGCTGCAATCGTTCCGGCAGCGCGTCCGAAGGCTCTTCCTGGGAAAAATGCGGAAGCGAGTAACATCGCCTCTTTCCGAGCAGTGACGTCCGCCACCGCTGCCCAGCACGGGCGGGTTTTGACTTGTAACGGATGGCCTTCCGCTCGCCAGCCACTGCCCAAGCTTGGCTCCCCCTCCCGTAGCCGAGGCCGGCAGAGGACCGGAAACTCTCCGGACGTGATCCCGAGAGGGGGATCTCCGCTGGAGGGCCCGTGAATCCATTCTCCTCCGATACGGATAGCATTTGGTTTAGGAGAATGGACCCCAGGGAAGGGGGCCGTGACCTCCTTCCGACATGGAGGCGCCAGAAGGACGCATATCTGATGACATCGTAATGGTGATAATAATTTCATCTGGCACTCGGAAGACCCGACTGTGATTTTTTATGGTATTCATTAAGCGCTAAATGAACGCCGTAAAAAAACTTACTACGTGCCAAGCACCGTATTAAGCGCCGGAGTAAGAGCGACCATAATAATGGCATTTGATAAGTGTCGGTTCTGTGTCAAGCACCGTTCTAACCGCGGGGGAAGATACAAGCTAATCGGGTTGGACCCAGCCCGTCCCACCTGGGGGCTCATAGTCTTAATCCCCATTTTACGGATAAGTGAGTCACGGAGGAGTTAAGTGACTTGCCCAAGGTCACACAGCAAACAAGCGGCAGAGCCGGGGAAAGGACCCAGGTCCCTTTGACTCCCAGACCTGCACTCTACCCAGTAGGCCATGCCGTTTCCGCCAAAGCTAATCAGGTTGGGCACGGTCCATCTCCCACATGGGGCTCGCTTTCTTATTCCCCAGTGTCCAAACGAGGTAACCGAGGCTCAGAGAAGTTCAGCGACTTGCCCGGGGTCACACAGCAGGCCAGCGACGGAGCTGGGGCTAGAACCGGGTCCTTCCGACTCCCAGGCCCGTGCCGCGCTGCTTCGCCGGGGGACGTGATTCTGGGGATGTGCCTGGAATACTGAATCCTAGAGAAGCAGCATCGTGTAGCGAATAGAGCACGACCCTGGGAGTCAGAAGGTCACGAGTTCTAACCCCGGCTCTGCCCCTCGGCTGCCGTGTGGCCTCGGGCAAGTCCCTTCCCTTCCTTGTGCCTCAGCTACCCCATCGGTAAAACGGGGATTGAGACGGTGAGTCCCACTATGGGACAGGGATGGTGTCCAACCTGATCTGCTCACAGTCTTCATCCCCATCTTACAGATAGAGGTAGCTGAGGCCCAGAGAAGTGAAGTGACTTGCCCGAAGTCACACAGCTGACGAGTGGCGGAGCAGGGATTAGAACCCAAGGCCTCTGACTTCCGAGCCCAGGCTCTTTCCACGCTGCTTCTCGTAGCAAGCCCTTAACAAATACTATCAAGAGAAAGAAAAGAATCTTTTAAGCAGCGGGTGGGCAGCTTTGGTGGGTTTCGGCTGAGCCGCATCCCTTCTGAGTAGAGCTTAGAAGCAGCGTGGCTCAGTGGAAAGAGCGCGGGCTTTGGGGTCGGAGGTCATGGGTTCAAATCCCGGCTCGGCCACCCGTCAGCTGTGTGACCGTGGGCGAGTCACTTCTCTGTGCCTCAGTTCCCTCATCTGTCAAATGGGGATTAAGACGGTGAGCCCCACGTGGGACCGCCTGATTCCCCTGTGTCTCCCCCAGCGCTTAGAACGGTGCTCTGCACATAGTAAGCGCTTAACAGATACCAACGTCATCACTGTTATTAGCTTGAGGGGTTAAATCCTCGGCTTCCACAAGGAATAGTGGCCAACGAGTCCCTAAGTCCCCGAGACGACCGAGGAGCCAGGCACCGATCCCGGGAATCCAACCCAACACCCGACCGAGGCGGATCAGGCGATCCGCCCAGGCCTGCGGGATGATGAGACGGTAGCGTTGGCAAGTGGGATCGTACTCACAATAACGATGACGGTATTTAAGTGCTTACTGGGTACACTGTACTAAGCGCCGGGGGGAATACAAGCAAAGCAGTTGGACACGGTCCCTACCCCACGGAGGGCTCACGGTCTCGATCCCCATGTCACAGATGAGGTAGGCGAGGCTCAGAGGAATGACTTGCCCAAGATCACACGGCGGATGAGTGGCAGAGCCGGGACTCTATCCACTAGGCCACATCGCTTCCCATCCAATCCCATTCCCATATCCCCATATTCCCATATCCCATTCCCCACTGAGGACAGGTTCCCGGATTGGGGAAGCCTTCTAACCCAGCACGGGGTGTCGGGGAAAGGTCATTCCGTACCGTGAGTTTAATAAGAATAATGTCGGTATCTGTCAAGCGCTTACTAGGTGCAGAGCACCGTTCCAAGCGCTGGGGTAGACACCGGGGAATCGGGTCGCCCCACGTGGGGCTCACGGTCTTCATCCCCATCTTCCAGATGAGGTCACTGAGGCCCAGAGAAGTGAAGTGACTTGCCCACAGTCGCCCAGCCGACGAGCGGCGGAACCGGGACTCGAACCCGTGACCTCGGACTCCAAAGCCCGCGCTCTTTCCGCTGAGCCACGCCGCTTCCCCAGTTTAGCCGCGAATTTAGCCGTGACTCTCCAGGTGGGTCCAAGAGAACACGGCTGAGGGAAAGTGGCCGAGGGGGAATCCGCCACCCGGTGGAACTCCTCCCCGGGCCTTCCCGGTCGAGGCCGTTCACGACTGTAAACTCGTCGTGGGCAGGGGATGCGTCTGTTCCCTTGTACCCTCCCTAGCGCTTAGCACAGGGCTCTGCACGCCGTAAGAGGTCAATACATACAACTGACCGAATGACCGACTGAGGCCGCGGTGGGCAGGGAAGGCGTCTACCAAGTCTGTCGTGTTGTACCCTCCCAAGTAATTAGTTCAGTGCTCTGCACTCGGTAAACACTCGGTAAATGCGATCGACGGACCGATCGATCGGTCGATTGGATTGACTGAGACGGCAGGGCCAGAGAGGGACCCCGGAAATTCCAACAGGTGAAGAAAGGTGTCGAGCACATCCTATCCGCTAGAGGTGGAGGAGCAGCACGGCCCCGTGGCCGGTACGCGGGCTTGGGAGTCCGAGGACGTGGGTTCTAATCCCGGCTCTGCCCCTCGCCTGCTCGCCTTGATTCTATTTAGTTGCCATTGTTTTTACGAGATGGTCTTCCCCTCGACGCCGTTTATTGCCATCGTTCTCGTCTGTCCGTCTCCCCCGATTAGACCGTAAGCCCGTCAAACGGCAGGGACTGTCTCTATCTGTTGCCGACTTGTTCATCCCAAGCGCTTAGTACAGTGCTCTGCACATAGTAAGCGCTCAATAAATACTATTGAATGAATGACCCTGAGGAAGTCGCTCAACTCCTCTGCGCCTCAGGTATCTCTTCAGCAAAATGGGGATAAGGACGGTGAGCCCCACGTGGGACGGGGACTACGTCCAACCCGATTACCTCATAACCACCCCTGCGCTTAGAACAGAGCCTGGCGTATAACAGACGTTTAACAAATACCACAGTTATGGTTATTACATGTTCAAAGCCTGTTTCCGGATTCTACATCTCCGTCGTCACACCGGCCGTTGGAAGGCCGATGGGACAACCCAGAAATCATGCTACCGAAGTCCAGGGTCTGTGCCCGGACGGACCAATTGGTCTGTTGGAGAAAGATCTATTGGACGGTCTACTGAAGGTCTAAAGAACAGGTCTATCGGGAAAAGGACACGTCCGGAAGTCGGAGGACCCGGGTTTTAATCCTGGCTCCGCCTCTTGTCCGCTGCGTAATCGCGGGCAGGTCGGCGAACTTCTCTGTTACCTCCACCGCGATATGGGGCTGAAGAACGTGAGCTCTGTGTGGGAGAGGGACTGTGCCTAACCTGATTATCTCGTACGGCGCTTAGCACGTAGTATCATTATTATTATTACGATGTGCCACGGAGTCATTTCCGACGCGTAGCAACTCCACGGATAGGCTTTCTCCAGGACACCCTGTCCTCTGCCATAATCCGCATCCTTTCTAACGGTTCTTCCGTTATCTGTTACGGTCTCTAGCCATCTAGCTGCCGACCTGCCTCTTCCACGCTTTCCCTGAAGTTTTCCCAGCATGAGGGTCATCTCCAGAGAATTAGTCCTCCTGATTATGTGTCCTCGATCTGTTAAAGTCGAGTCACTTGGCCTTCCGAAGACCACTTTGGTTTAATTTGCTCTAGTAAGCACTTAACAAATACCATTTTTAAAAAAGTAAGGATTTAGCAGGGCATTTCCACTTAGCGATGGGACACCTGCACGAGGATGTCCCGCCACCTCCTTCGACTTCACCTGTCTAAAAGTGAACGACTCATCTCTTCTCCTAAACCCACTCCCCCTCCTGACTTCCCCATCTCTTTCGACAACACCATCGAGCTCCCTGTCCCCAGAGTCCACAGCATGGCTTCCTCGCTGCCTTTCAACTCTCACATTCGCTCTGGTGCTAATCTTGCTGATCCTCGATCTCCTTCCTCGGCTCTCCGTAAAATGGGGATGAAGACCGTGAGCCCCCACGTGGGACAACCTGATTCCCCTGCGTCCACCCCAGCGCTTAGAACAGTGCTCGGCACACAGCAAGCGCTTGACGAATACCGACGTTATTATTATCATCTCTCCCTTCCTTTCCCTCCCAAAAACCACCACTCTGCTGCAAACTCTTATGCGTCTCCTGATTAGATAGTTGACTCGGCCTCCTCACCGGCCTCCTTGCCTCCGACCTCCCCACTTTTTTGATCTACGTTCCATTCCGAAAATAAGACAGTTTTCCGAACCAGTCATTCCGTTCACCCCGCTCCCTTTAGAAACCTCCAAACGCATTCCCATCCCCTCTCGCATCAAACGGGACCTTCTTACCACTGGCTTCAAATCTCTCCAGCAGCATTTTTCACTCTCACTTCCCACTTCGTCGGCTATTCCCTAGCCCGTGGTTTTGGCTCCTTCCAAGAGAATCTTTTCACTGTCCCTGGCTTTCGTCGCTCCCACCTCTGGCCCTTTGTTCGTGCATTTCCTCGTGCCAGGAATTCCCACTTCCTTTCAAATTCACCAAGCCCCACCTCTCCTCATCTTCCTCTTCTCCCTCCCCATTAAACCGTGAGCCCCATTTGGGACAGAGACTGTGTCTGAACGGTCTCGTGTTTACCCTAGTGCTAAGCACAGTCCTTGGCACACAGTTCGCATTTAATAAATACCAGCATCAACATCGAAACCTTCCTCCGGGAGCCTACCTCCTCTAGGAGCCAATCCCCAATTAATTATCTTCTTTCTATAAATTCCTCGCACTTTCACGCCCGCAACTGACTCTAGCATCTACGTTTTTATTAACTTATGCGTTCTTCCCTTTAAGGATTTATCCATTTATTTATTCGATTAGACCGTAAGCCCGTCAGTGGGCAGGGACGGTCTCCATCTGTTACCGAACTGTGCGCTCCAAGCGCTTAGTACAGTGCTGTGCACGCAGTAAGCGCTCGATAGATACTACTGAATGAATGAATTTATCCAATGCTATAACGAGTTGCATCTTTTTTCCCCTTATGGTAAATAATCCCCCAGTCTAATGGGGCCAAAGAGTGTGTCTTTCATTCATTCATTCATTCATTGTCATATCTGCTGAGCGCCTACTGTGTGCAGAGCACTGTACTAAGCCCCTGGAAGGTACAATTCGGCAACAGGTAGAGACGATTCCTGCCCAACAACGGGTTCTAGAAGGGGGAAGACAGACAACGAAACAAGTAGACAGGCATCAACAGCATCAAAATAAATAAGTGGAATTATAGATATAAACACATCATGAATAAGATAAATAGAATAATAAATAGGTACATACATACCCAAGTGCTGTGGGGAAGGGGGTAGAGCGGAGGGAGGGAGTAGGGGCGACGGGAAGGGGAGGAGGAGCAGAGGAAAAGGGGGGGGGGGTTCAGTCTTTTAACGATTACGGTATTTGTTAAGTGCTTACTAAATGTCAGGCGCTGTTCTAAATCCTGCTGTAGAGGCGGATTCATCAGGTTGGGCAAAATCCCCGTCCCGCATGGGGCTCACAATCTAGGTATGCAGGAGAACGGGTATCGAATCCCCACTCCACAGCCGAGGAAACGGAAGCACAGGGAAGTTAATTGACTCGCCCAAGGTCACGCGGCAGGCAAGTGGCAAAGCAGGATTAGAAACCAGTCCCTCCGCTCCCCAGGCCTATGCTCTTTCCAGTAGGCCTTGGTTTTGCTTCTATTTTGCCGTCTCACGCACTTAATAGCGTAACGATAATGACGTTGGTATTCGTTAAGCGCCTCCCATGCGCAGAGCACTGTTCTAAGCGCTGGAGTAGGTACGGGGTAATCAGGTTGTCCCACGTGAGACGCACAGTTAATCCCCACCTCACAGATGAGGTAAGTGAGGCCCGGAGAAGCGAAGTGACTCGCCCACAGTCACACAGCCGACGAGGGGCGGATCGGGGATCCGAACCCATAATAATAATAATAATAACAATGTTGGTATTTGTTAAGCGCTTACTATGTGCCAAGCGCTGGGGTAGACACAGGGGAATCCGGTCGTCCCACGTGGGGCTCACCGTCTTAATCCCCATTTTACAGATGAGGGAACTGAGGCACCGAGAAGTGAGGCGGCTTGCCCGAAGTCCCGCAGCTGACAAGCGGCCGAGCTGGGATTCGAACCCAGGACCTCTGACACCGAAGCCCGGGCTCTTTCCACCGAGCCACGCCGATCACGTTCTACGGACGGTACGGGTCCAGCGGATGCAACCGACTGATGGATCGGCTGGGGTGGCTTATGAGGAGAAGGACTGACCGCCAGAGGTGGTGAAAGGAATCAGGCCGAAGCCGGCGTCACCACCTCATCCGACTCCTCTTTCCTCTCCCTAGCAGGAGTTGGCTACCGACGCCATCTCCTGGGCACCCAAAAAATCCAGACTGCCTTTTGCAGGCCGGTGATTACGAAGAATTATTAATTACGAAGATTATTAATAATAATAATGATAATGTTGGTATTTGTTAAGCGCTTGCTATGTGCCGAGCACTGTTCTAAGCGCCGGGGTGGACACAGGGGAATCGGGTTGTCCCACGTGGGGCTCACGGTCTTCATCCCCCTTTGACAGATGAGGGAGCCGAGGCCCAGAGAAGTGAAGTGACTCGCCCACGGTCACGCAGCCGACAAGTGGCAGAGCTGGGATTCGAACTCATGAGCCCTCGATGGCATCTGTTAAGCGGTTCCCATGTGCAGAGCACTGTTCTAAGCGCTGGGGGCATACGAGGTAATCAGGTTGTCCCACGCGGGGCTCACGGTCTTCATCCCCATTCGACAGATGAGGGAACCGAGGCCCAGAGAAGTGAAGGGACTCGCCCGAAGTCACACAGCGGGCGAGGGGCGGAGCCGGGATTAGAACCCACGACCTCTGACTCCCCAGCCCGGCCTCTTGCCACTGAGCCACGCTGCTTCTCTTCTACTCCTAATGTCATTACTATCGATCATTCGATCGTATTTATCGAGCACTTGCTGTGTGGGGAGCACTGTCCTGAACGCTCGGAGATCCCCGAGCGACCCAGCTTCAGGAAATAGTCGGGGTAGGGATACCTCCAGATCCAGGCCAGAATGATAATAATAATGATGTCGGTATTTGTTAGGCGCTGACTATGCGCAGAGCACTGCTCTCAGCGCCGGGGGAGATACAGGGTGATCCGGTCGTCCCACGTGAGGCTCACGGTCTTCATCCCCATTTTGCAGATGAGGGAACTGAGGCCCAGAGAAGTGAAGGGACTCGCCCGCGGCCACCCACCTGCCGAGCGGCCGAGCCGGGATTCGAACCCGTGACCTCTGACTCCCGAGCCCGGGCTCTTTCCGCCGAGCCGCGCTGCTTCTCTTAGATTATTAAGGTTGGCCCCCCAAAATCTCTCCGGCCATTATTATATTATTACGGTATTTCTTAAGCACTCAGTAGACGTCAAGCCCCGTATTAAGTACCGGGGTAGAATAATCAATGGGGCATATCTATTGAGCACCTACTGCGTGTAGAGCACTGTTCTAAGCGCTTGGAAGAGTACATCGGGTGCACACGTTTCCCGCCCGCAAAGAGGTTACAGCCTAGCGGGGGAGACATCCGTTAATATAAATAAATTATGGATACGTACATAAGCGTAGTGGGGCTGAGGGAGGGGTGAATAAAGGGTGCAAAATCTAAGTACCAGGGTGACGCACAGAGGCCGTCCATCCCCTGGCCCCCTCCTACCTCTCCTCCCTTCTCTCTTCCCACCGGCCACCCCGCGCGCTCCGCGCCTCCGCCGCCCGCCTCCTCGCCGTCCCCCCCGTCCTCGCCCGCCCCGCCGTCGACCCCCGGGCCGCGTCCTCCCGGGGTCCCGGAACGCCCTCCCCCCTCACCCCCGCCGAACTCGTTCTCTTCCCCTCTTCCAATCCCTACTTAGAGCTCGCCTCCTCCGAGAGGCCTTCCCAGACCGAGCTCCCCTTTTCCCTCTGCTCCCTCTACCCCCCCCCCTTCACCTCCCCGCAGCTTAAACCCTCTCCTCCCCCCTTTCCCCTCCGCTCCTCCCCCTCTCCCGTCCCATCCCCTCGGCACCGTACTCGTCCGCTCGACTGCATCTATCTTCATCACCCTGTTTCTTCTGTTAATGAGATGTACGTCACCCCGATTCTGTTTATTAGCCACTGCTCTGATGAGACGCTCTTCCCCTCGATTCTATTTATCGCCGTCGTCCTCGTCCGTCCGTCTCCCCCGATCAGGCCGTGAGCCCGTCACAGGGCAGGGACCGTCTCTATCCGTTACCGATTTGTCCATTCCAAGCGCTTAGTACGGTGCTCTGCACCCAGTAAGCGCTCAATCAATACTATCGGTTGAAGAGGAAATGAAGGCCTAGTCCGGGAAGGCCTTTCAGAGGAGATGTGCTTTCAGCGAGGCTCCGAAGGTGGGGAGAGCGACGGTCTGTCGGTTACGAAGGGGTAGGGTGTTCCAAGTGGGAGTCAGGAGGTGGGCGCGGGGTCACCGGCAAGCGAGAGGAGACGAGACTACGGTGAGGGGGTTGGCGTTAGAGGAGCCGAGCGTGTGGGCTGGGTTGTAGGAGGAGAGCGGCGAGGTAAGAGGGGGCGAGATGACGGAGTGCTTGAAAGCCAATGGTGAGGTGTTTCCGTCTGGCGCAGAGGCGGACGGGCGACCACCGGAGGTTTCCGAGGAGGGGGGAGACGTGGGCCGATCGGTTTCGTAGAAAAACGATGCGGGCGGCGGAAGGGAGAACGGACGGGAGCGGGTGGAGACGGGAAGCGGGGAGGTCGGCGAGGACGCCGAAGGCAGGATAGGTTAAGGGCCTGGACTGACACGCGAGCCAGTTAGACGGAGGGGAAGGGGTGGATTTTAACCGACGCCGGGACAGGTCGAATATGTGGACTGAACGAGAGAGACGAGTCAAGGATAAAGCCAAGGTCGCAGGCTTGTGAGACAGGGAGGACGGTCACGCGGTCCGCAGCGACGAGAACGTTGGCATCTGTTAAGCGCTCGCTCTGTGCCGACCGCTGTTCTAAGCGCTGGGGTGGACACGGGGGGATCGGGTCGTCCCACGTGAGGCTCGCGGTCTTAATCCCCATTTTACAGATGAGGTCACCGAGGCCCGGAGAAGTCAAGAGACTTGCCCACCGTCACACAGCTGACGGGTGGCAGAGCGGGATTCGAACCCCCGGCCTCTGACTCCCAAGCCCGGGCTCTTTCCACCGAGTCACCCTGCTTCTCTAGATACAAGGTAATCAGGATGTCCCACGGGGGGTGCACAGTCTGCGTCCCCGTTTTCCAGATGAGGTAACTGAGGCACAGAGGAGTTGAGCGACTTGCCCGAAGTCACGCGGCGGAGCGGCGGCAGGGCCGGGATTAGAACCCACGACCTCTGACTCCCAAGCCGGGGCTCCTTCCACGCCGCCACCCTCCTTCTCCGATGGAATGGTAGGAGGGAGACGGGGCCGTAGCTGGAGAGGGCCGTGGGGTCGAGGGGGGGGGGGGGGTCCAGGTAGTCAGGTCAGACAGAGTCCCCGCCCCAACCGGAGTTCACATCCTAAGTATGAGGGAGAACGGGTACAGGATCCGATTTTAGAGATGAGGAAACTGGAACGGGGACGTTAAGTGAGCTGCCCCCGGTCGGGCGGGAGACGAGTGGCGGGGTCGGGATCGGAACACGGGTCCTCCGTCTCCCAGACCCGAGCTCTTCCCATTAGGCGCCGCCGCTCCTCAGACGGCAAGGTCCGTTCGGGGATCCCAGCCTCCTCGGGAATACGAGGCGGGGTCAGGCTCGTCGGCAACTTACCCTAGGACCGCGCGAGGACGTAGAGGAAGATGAAGATTCCCACCCCCCCCCCCCCCCCGTAGGATTGCGGGAGATTTCGCCTCTACCAACCCCGCGATACTGAACCGAGTGGCTCATTCCGAGGTCCGACGCGGCGACCTCACTGACCTGAATTTACTCTCGCCCCTTGGAAGATCTCGTTCGGGATAACTAGAGGCCTACTTAGTCAGCATCTCCTATAGCTGGTCTCAACTGGTCTGCCCAAGCTTGCTGATCCTCAATTATACTACGTCAGGTATCCTCTCTGCCAGATAAAACTGTGGTGCTTCATTTTGGGGCCAGAAATTTAGGGAAGGGATGGGATGCTACTCATAATTATCTCTAGGTGGAAAGAAAAAAATTGGGAAGGATGAACCCGCCCAATAACTCACTCAGTTAACTCGCAGGAAAGCCAGGGAAATAAATTGGATTGTGACTAACCCTGACCCAGGGGCTAATAACGCTTTCAGAAATGAGCCCAGGACACAGGAAATTTAATCCCGCTTCAGCGACCTCAGGATACCTGCAGTCGGACTGCAACAGAGAGAGTTTTGGCAATTGGGAAGTTTAGAAATAACGGTGCATCACCAGCGGGAGGATTGGCGTATCTTAATAACGACTCGCATTCCTTCTTCTCCGCCCTTGTCCGATCTCTTCTAATAGAAACTGACCCCATAGGGAGGAGTTAATTAAGAGGCATTATCCCATTATGGATTAGGGAGGAGAAACCGTCACGACGAAGGCAAGGAAAGAACAGAAACACCCTAAAATTGGGGATAAAAGGCCCGAGAGCCGCCGGATCAAGCCACTCTTCATCTGCACTCTTTTCCACCGGGACAAATCCAACCGCGACTGAAGCACCATGTCCTGCCTCGCTAGAGCGGCCGCCCGGTCCGGGGGGAGCGGATCTGCCCGAGTGTCCGGCGGAGGAAGCAGCTTCAGCAGCGGGAGCCGGTGCGGCATGGGCGGAGGCTCGGCCTTCGGATCCGGAGGAGCCGGCAGCTGCAGGATGGGAGGGGGAGCCGGTGGCGGGTTTGGAGGGAGCTTCGGCGGCGGATGCGGGGGCTCGGTGGTAGGAGGAGGCTACGGAGGTGGCTTCGGGTCCGGCCTCGGCGGAGGCGCCGGGGCAGGATTCGGCGGAGGTCAGGGCGGCGGAGCCGGCGGAGGATTTTATACGTACGGCGGCGGGGTCGGTGGCGGTGCCGGTGGGGGCGCCGGTGGCGGTGCCGGATTCGGTGGCGGTGCTGGGGATGGCGGCCTCTTCTCTGGAGGCGAGAAGCAAACCATGCAGAACCTCAACGACCGCCTGGCCAACTACCTGGACAAGGTGCGCGCTCTGGAGGAGGCCAATACCGACCTGGAGCTCAAAATCAAAGAGTGGTACGAGAAATTCGGCCCCGGCTCTACGGCGCCGGGATCCGGCCCTGACTACAGCAGGTTTTACCCCATCATCGACGATCTGCGGACTAAGGTAAGAAATCGTGTGCTCCGATTCCGTCTTGGGAGGTTTTGTAATGGTTAACCCAAACCAAGTGTGGAAAATCATAAAAGTCTCGTGCCGGTAAACTGTTGTTTCAAACGCCCGAAACCCTAAGTGCGCTTTAACTGAAAGAAACAAACTGGCGATCTATCTGAACTCTACTTAAATCTACTTGGAAATGATCGCAGACGAAACCACGGTCTTCGAAGAGTCCTTCCTCTCCGAAATTAGTATTGCTCAAACGGAACTGACCGACGACAGGGTCTATAGACGCACTGATCCATTCTTTCTGAACCTCTGCATTTCCCAGATCATCGCGGCAACTATTGAGAACGCCAAGATCATCTCCCCGATCGACAACGCCAGGCTGGCCGCTGAGGACTTCAAGCTGAAGTAAGTTCTCCGGGATCCATTATTTCTAAGAATGTCTTGGTAAAAAGTTGCCTAACCCTTTATTCACTCGTTATTTAGCCTCTAAATGTATGAGGGGAGTCAATCTGGAGCCGGACCTCAAATACAATCTCAATATTCCAGTGACGCTTAGTACAGGGCTCTGAACACAGTAAGCCCTCAATAAATGCCACTGAGTGAACAGTCAGAGGTCCGTAACCCTGGTCAAGTCTGAAATGGGAATGAGAGTTAAGGTTTCCGATGCAGATTAAGAAAATATAGACTTGGGGCCTATATGGCATTATAAGGTGTACTTAGGGAGGGCTGAGTTCCGCTCTTTCAGGCCAGGGTTACGGGGGGATTTTGTCAACGCGTCTGCGGTGTCGAGCACGCTCCCGAGCTACTCCTGGAGGGTCTGGGGAGGAATGGGGCCCTGGGATGGCTCACAGAGGGCAGAAGGGAGAGCAACGTCCCAGATCCATAGTAGGCAAAGCCCGGGGAGTGGGATGGGACGCAAAGCACGATGAAACCCAAAGCTCGGTGACAGGGATCGGCCGTGGGCCTGGGTCGGCGGCTGGAGGTGAGCTCTGGAGTCGGGGCCTAGAACCGAGAGGGGGGAAAGACCCCAGAAGCGGAGGGTCGGCGCCGTTTTATCTCTGTGTCAAAAACCACATCCAAAGCTGAAAGCGGACAGGGGAAGAGCCCTGGCTTTCTACGACCGGGGTTCGCGAGTCAAGGAGGGTTTGCGATCCTTGCTTTTTAGCACGTGCGAAAGGACGCCGTTCTATTTGAACCCCTGCACCCTGCATGGTGGATGTAGAAGAAGTGTAAACGGGTCTTTCTTCGAGCAAATCCGGGGGCTGATTCTCCAGCCACCTACGTGTAACTCTTTCAGGTACGAGAACGAGATGTATCTTCGCCACTCGGTGGAGGCCGACATCAACGGCCTGCATAAGGTTCTTGATGATCTGAATATGGGCACAGCTGACCTGCAGATGCAGTTCGAAGGCCTGACCGAAGAGCTGGACTTCCTCAAGAAGAACCACGAAGAGGTAGGGGTGCTTAATAAGACTTTCCAACTAGTCCTCCCCCGAGATTTCCCATCTTCTATCCTCCTGCCCCTCTGACGCCAGCTGAGGAATTTTGCTGCAAACGTCCCTGTTGCTTCCCCTTCCCCCAGGAAATGACCGGCGTGCAGGGAAGCTCCGGCGGGGACGTGACCGTGGAGATGAACGCCGCTCCGGGAATCGACCTGACCAAGCTGCTCAACGACATGCGTGCCCAATACGAGGCTCTGGCTGAGCAGAATCGCAAAGAGGCCGAAGACCAGTTCAATAAGCAGGTTCATTTCCCCAAGATGAGTCACGGCGAAACGCTGCGAAACACTCTCTTGCCCCTCTCCTGCCTCGTGGCGTTTCATTCACGGTCCTCTGATCTTGTTGCAGAGCGCTTCGCTGCACGCCCAGATCTCCACGGACGTCGGGGCGACCAGCTCGGCCAAGAGCGAGATAACGGAACTGAAACGCACCGTCCAGGCCCTGCAGACCGAGCTCCAGTCCCTCATGTCCATGGTGGGTCAAGGCCCAAACTCAATATGCACCGCTAAAATTGCCACAACCCTTGTGTGGCAGGCGCCTTTTTACAAGGAATAGCATTTGAATTTAGGGGGGAGAGAAGATGCGTACGAGAAAATCGGTACACTAAAGGAAGTGGCCAAATAGAAACCCTAAATGCCGATAAAATAATTTTCGTCAGACTGTGTGGCGGGGTCGATAAAAGGTGAAAGTGACCCCACTGGGTTGGGAGAGAATCGTAGCGGTGTGAAGACTTCACAGAGTCCCACCACCCGTGTCCCTGACTCCTTTTCTTGCGCTACCCACAAGTGCTTGACGCGTCGTAAGCATTTGAGAAGAGACTAATAACGAGAACCGTACTTTCTTCACCTTCTTGTAGCAAAGCTCCCTGGAGAGCACCTTGGCGGAGACGGAATCCGGCTACGTCATGCAGCTCTCCCAGATTCAGCACCAGATCACCGGCCTGGAGGAGCAGATCTGCCAGATCCGGGGCGAGACCGAATGCCAGAACTCTGAGTACGAACAGCTCCTGAACATCAAGACCCGCCTGGAGATGGAGATCGAGACCTACCACCGCCTTCTCGACGGAGAGGCAGGGTAAGGGGGGGCGAATTGTACTCTTTCTCGCCTCTCTGACCAAAATTTGAACTGGAAATTTCACATGGGGCAGGGGAAGGGGGGGGGGGGGGGGCGAATTACACTCTTTCTCGCCTCTCTGACCAAAATTTGAACTGGAAATTTCACACCGCGGTACGGAATGCGAAAAACCTCCGGGGGTCCCGGGAATGATCGTACGTATTTTCCCTCTCCTGTGATTTCTGAATGGGCCTGAAACACAGATGGTCCCATTTATCCAACAATTTTCTTTCCAGGGGCGCCAGCTCCGGGGCAGCGGTTTCCAGCTCCGCGGGAGCGGCATCCAGCTCGGCGGGAGCAGCTTCTAGGAGCACCGCGTCCAGGGCTGCGGTATCTTTCGATGGAGCAAGCGGCGCCTCCCTTGCCCGAGGTGATTCGAGCATCTCTGAACAACGGAGTAACTGATTCAATCGTTGCGCTTGCTCTCGAAGCACTCTGATTTAGTGCCATTCTCTTGGACAGGCATTTGCTAAGCTCAAAAAATTCTCACCATTCTCCTTACCGCCAGTGTCCCCTTTCGCTTTCCAGATCCCAACAAAACCAGAGTGACCAGGACCATAGTGGAGGACCTGGTGGACGGTAAAGTCGTCTCATCCCAAGTCAGCAATGTCTCCGAAGTGCGTGTGAAATAAAACTCCGAGAAAGAGGAACGGAGATGACGCTTCCTCGGCCATCATACCTTCGAGGAAGTTCTTAGTCGAACTAGACGCTCCACTAAATGTGCCCCACTCTGCCTTTTCGCTTCGTAGAAGTAGCTCTGAAACGACTCTGCTGTCTGCTTTCTGTCACTCAATAAACCTTCAAGCTATCGCAAGTCACCCAAATCTCTCCTGGTCTTTTTATTCAATTATGTCAGCGGTGCTGACTTGTTTAAGTCAGCATTTGTCATAGACTAATTAACGAGTCCCGATCGACATCAGTCATGTTTTTCCTTTCCTATAAGGCGAGCTGGGTTCCGAGACATGAGGAGTTCACACAGCTTCGGCGGTGATAATCCGTCTGAACTCAGAAAAACTTCTTAACATCCACTTACTGCCGTGTCCTCTTCAGGTTCGGTGTAACCTGTGTCGATGAAGAGATCTTAACCGGTCCACCGATCGATCAGCATTCAGTGAGCACTCGCTACGTGCAGAGCACTGTGCTAAGCGCTTGAGAGAGTACGATACAGCAGAATTAGCAGACACGCTCCCTGCCCCAAACCATCTCCTTCCCTTCCCGCCCTCCCCGTCCCCGCTTCTTGCGACATCGAACTTCCTCCAAACATCTTTGCCAGTCCGGGACACGGTCACTTATTCATGTGGCTCCCGGGATGCTAACGGACAGAAAACAATAGTTACGTTCCCATTGTCGGCTGGGGAGGGCGTTGGCTCCGTGACTAGAGTTTTATAAAAAAAAAAAGGTAGTTTAATCCCCTCTTGGAACGACACGCATTGAAGTAATTGAAAATCTAAAAGAGCCTTTTCCAGTTCGGAGATGATTTTGTACGATCAAGTCAGAGGCGAGAGACTATTTAGAGTTTAGAAACAGGTCCGTAACGTTATTCTGTGTTCGCAGAGTTACTACTGAGTTTAAAGCCTAGTGGATAGAGCACGGGCCTGGGAGTCAGAAGGATCTGGGTTCTGATCCCATCTCCACCACGTGTCTGCTTGGGTGACCTTGGGCCAGTCACTTATTTCTCCGTGCCTCGGTTACCTCCTCTGCAAAGCGGGGATTAAGATGGTGAACCCAAGTGGGACACGGACGGTGTCCAACCGGCATCTATCCCAGCGCTTAGTACAGTGCCCGGCACATAGTAAGCGCTTTAACAAATGCCATAAACACCAACAAAAGAATATACAAAGATAACGAAGAAGGAAACAGAACTTAAATAGCACTCGGCCGTGCCTTGTCCTCGCGTTTTCACTTCCAATCTCTCGCTCGTGCTCTTTCCCCTTCCTGGAGCTCCCAGCAACCTTCAAATCCACCAGGCCACCACTCCCTAATTGTCAAAGAACTTCAGAAATCATTTCTCCTCCAGGATGTCCTCTCTGGTTAATTTCTGTGCTTCCCAGGTTATAATCCCCCAAATTCCCAATTTAGCATTTATGTCCCAACTACACACTGCCGTAGCTTTCACAAACACAGACACAGACCCCTGGCCACGGGACTTCGGAACATATCTTATATACCCTATTGAAGTACTGACTCAGATACACATATCCACTTCTTCTTCTCTTCACTCATTCATTCATTCGATCGTACTTATTGAGCGCTTACCGTGTGCAGAGTACCGTACAACGCGCTTGGAAAGTACAACTCGGGAATAAAGAGAGACGAGCCCTGCTCACGGTGGGCTTACAGTCTAGAAGGGGAAGGCAGACAACAAAAGTAAGCAGGCATCAATATAAATAACTAGAATTATAGATATATACATATATACTTGAGTGCTGCGGGGTGGGGGTCGGGGGAGAGCAAAGGGAGCGAAATAGGCGAGAGCGAGGCACGGTGAGAAAGTTAGCACCAGAGGAGCGGAATGTGCGAGCCGGGATATAGGAGAGAAGGAAGCTGAGGTGGGAGAGGGCAAGGTGATGGACAGCTCTGAAGCCAATAGTGAGGAGCTTTTGTTTGATTCGGAGGTCGATAGGCAACCACTGGAGATTTCTGAGGAGGGGGGGGTGACATGCCCGGAACGTTTCTGTAGAAAGATCGTCCGGGCAGAAGAGTGAACGAAATAAAAACTTCTCACTCTAGGCTTCAAGGCTCTCCATCCCCTCGCCCCCTCCTTCCTCTCCTCCCTTCTCTCTTTCCACCGCCCGGCCCGCACGCTCCGCTCCTCCGCCGCCCACCTCCTCGCCGGCCCCCGTCCTCTCCCGTCCCGCCGTCGACCCCCGGGCCGCGTCCTCCCGCCGTCCCGGAACGCCCTCCCTCCTCACCTCCGCCGAACTCATTCTCTCCCCCTCTTCAAAACCCTACTTCGAGCTCACCTCCCGCACCCGGCTCTAGCCATGCTGCCTGGGGGTCCCCTGAAGAGTCTATCGATCGATCGATCGATCAATCGGTGCTACTTATAGAATCCTCACTAAGAGCTTGGGAGAGTACAATCTAGCCGAGTGGACAGACGTGTTCTCCGCCCACGAGAGAAGCCGCGTGGCCTAGAAAGGGGCCTGGGAGACAGAAGGATCCGGGTTCTGATCCCGGCTCGACCACTCGCCCGTTGTGTGTTCTGAGGCAAGTCACTCAACTTCTCTGTGCCTTAATTTCCTCACGTGCAACACGGGGATTAAGACCGCGGGCCCCGGACGGAACAGGGATCGGGTCCAACCTGATCAGCCCGAATCTACGTCAGTGCTCAGAACAGAGATTGGCGCTTGACAGATACCACACACGAAGGAGTTTACAGTCTTAATTCCATCGGAGCGCTAACATTAAACTCGCCATAAATCCAAGTGAAATTTAGTGACAGGGTGATTCTCTCCATGGGAGGAGTGATGGGGTGTGGCCGACCACTGGTGGACGGTTTTGTGTATCCGTATTTTTGAGTTCATTACTCTCCCGTTTTCCTGCCTTTGTCTTTCTTTTTTCAACTGTAACGGTTATCACCGTTGATTACCACGCGCCAGGCACTCCGCTAAACCCTGGGGTAGATACGAGATAATCAGCATGCACACAGTCCCTGTCCCACGTGGGTGTCGCGATCTAAGTAGGAGGGAGTAGGATTTACTCCTCATTTTGCAGATAAGGCAACCGAGGCACAGAGAAGTGAAATGAATTGCCCCAAGTCATACAGAAGACAAGCGGTGGAGTCAGGATTAGAACCCATGTCCTCTGACTCCCGAGCCCATGCTCTAATAATAACTAATAATAATTATATTCGTTACGCGCTTACTATGTGCCAAGCACCATTCTAAGATCTGAGGCAGATAGAAGATAATCAGGTTGGACAAGGTCCCCGTCCCATATAATAACAATAATGTTGGTATTTGTTAAGCGCTTACTATGTGCAGAGCACTGTTTTAAGCGCCGGGGGAGATACAGGGTCATCAGGTCGTCCCACGTGAGCCTCACAGTTGATCCCCATTTTACAGATGAGGGAACTGAGGCACAGAGAAGTGAAGTGACTCGCCCACGGTCACACAGCTGACAAGCGGCAGAGCCGGCACGCGAACCCATGACCTCTGACTCCCAAGCCCGGACTCTTTCCACCGAGCCACGCTGCTTCTCCATATGCAGCTCTATATGCCTCTCTCTACGCAGCTCACAGTCTTAATCCCCATTTTACAGACGAGGTAACTGAAGTTAAGTGACTTGTCCAAGGTCACACAGCAGACACGTGGAGGAGCGGCATTAGAATCCACGACTTAGACGGCGATGTTTCCTTTCTTTCCGGGCTGCTTTGCTTCCCGGAAGACCGGTGCCTTCCCAGCCCTCTTCTCCGTGACTCCGCTTCTTAACTCCCGTCCCTTCCCCACCCTTCCAGGTAAAGACTGGGAAGTAAGTCTGTCCAGAACTATCTCATCCCATCCGGGAAACTATAATCCTGGCAACATTCCGAGAATATCCCAACAATATATCACAAAACCTGGAGACGGGGCTTGTGCGGGGAGATAGATCCCAACCTCTTTTAGGGAGCTGCAACCTCTACTGGATTCGCAGCCGAGACATTTTCCAGACTTCTGCCTAATCCCTGATTAGTTAGCGGAAAGAGGCCGGGTTTGGGAGTCAGAGGTCGCGGGTTCTAATCCCGGCTCCACCGCGCGTCGGCTGTGTGACTTCGGGCAAGTCACTTCACTCCTCCGGGCCTCGGTCACCTCATCTGTAAAATGAGGACTAAGACTGTGAGCCCCATGGGGGACCACCTGATAACCCTGGATCTCACCCGGCGCTACGAACGGGGCTCGGCACACAGTGAGCGCTTAACAAATGTCATCATCGGAAGCAGCGCGGCTCCGTGGAAAGAGCCCGGGCTTGGGAGTCAGAGGTCATGGGTTCGAATCCCAGCTAGGCCACTTAGCTGTGTGACTTCGGGCGAGTCACTTCACTTCTCGGTGCCTCAGTTACCTCATCTGGAAAACGGGGATTAAGACTGTGAGCCTCACGTGGGACGACCTGATTCCCCTCTGTCCACCCCAGCGCTTAGAACGGTGCTCGGCACATAGTGAGCACTTAACAAATACCAACATTATTAGTATTATTCTCTGGGCCTCAGTTCCCTCATCTGTAAAATGGGGATTAAGACTGTGAGCCTCACGTGGGACGACCTGATTCCCCTCTTTCCACCCCAGCGCTTAGAACGGTGCTCGGCACATAGTGAGCGCTTAACAAATACCAACATTATTAGTATTATTCTCTGGGCCTCAGTTCCCTCATCTGTAAAATGGGGATTAAGACTGTGAGCCTCACGTGGGACAAGCTGATTCCCCTGTGCCCACTCCAGCGCTTGTAACAGTGCTCGGCACATAGGAAGCGCTTAACAAATACCAACATTATTAGTATTATTCTCTGGGCCTCAGTTCCCTCATCTGTAAAATGGGGGTTAACTGTGAGCCTCACGTGGGACAACCTGATGACCCTGTATCCCCGCCCCAGCGCTTAGAACAGTGCTCTGCACATAGGAAGCGCTTAACAAATATCAATATCATTATCGTTATTATTATTATTACCCTGCGACAGCCCAGGTTGCTCTACAACCCTGCCATCTTGTGGCCAAAAGGCCTCAATGCAAGAACCAAATCCCCGCTTCCTCAATCTATTTTTGTCTCAGCCCCGAACTCACTATTCAAGGCCTTGGAAAACCCTTCTGAACGGTATTTATTCATTCGGTCGTATTTACTGAGCGCTTACTGGGTGCAGAGCACTGTCCTAAGCCCTTGGAATGCACAATTCGGCAACAGAGAGCGACCATCCCTGTCCGACCATTCGATAGTATTTATTGAGCGCTCACCATGTGCAGAGCACGGCACTAAGCGCTTGGAATGGACAATTCGGCAACAGATAATAGTAACAATGATGTTGGTATCTGTTAAGCGCTTACCCTGTGCAGAGCACTGTTCTAAGCGCTGGGGGAGATACAGGGTCATCGGGTTGTCCCACGCGAGGCTCACGGCCTTCATCCCCATTTTCCAGATGAGGTAACTGAGGCACGGAGAAGCGAAGTGACTCGCCCACAGTCACACAGCTGACGAGTGGCAGAGCCGGGCTTCGAACCCATGACCCGTGACTCCCAAGCCCGGCCTCTTTCCACCGAGCCACGCTGCTTCTCTAGAGACGATTCCCGCCCGGTGACGGGCTCACAGCTCTAATCGGGGGAGACAGACGGACAGAGACAAGACAACACAATCCCGATAAATGGAATCAAAGGGATGCATTCCTCATTAACAAAATAAAGACTGTCTCTATCTGTTGCCGATTTGTACCATCTCCCCCATCAACATTTTACCCCCTATCTCCGCCCTGACGGTCGCATCCCTACTGAGGGCAATCTCTTCCTCTGCCCTCCGCTCCGCCCACCCTGCTGGATTCTTCCACTGTGACCTGCTTCACCTTGGGAAAACACCGCTCATTCACCTTCATCTTGGATCCTTCCTGACAGGCTCGATCCACCAATTCGTCCATTACGAAGATCTGGCTGTCCCCTGACGACACCACCTTCCTTTGCATTCCCTCTCTTCCCTCAACTAACAGAGACTGTAGATTCGTCTACGATCCGCTTCCCGCCCTCATCGTCCGCTACCCGGGAAAGCCTCCGTCATTCACTTCCCACCTTTTGAAATCCGACGCATTTAACTCCACCACCCGCTGGAGTTTAGAGTTGCCACTGTCCACTGCTGTCCTGGATCTACCTCTACATTTGGGGATGACCTCAGTGCTTTGAAGAGACACATTTGTCCTCCACTAAGCTAGCAGACAAAATGGGTTTTGAAGGTTTTTAAGGAGTGGGGAGACATTCACGGAATGATTTTTCTTAGAAAAATGATCCAGGCAGCAGATGGCCCGGCCAGGGAAGCAGAGAGGTCGGTGAGGAGATTGATCGGTATTTGAGGTGGAATATGACAAATGCTTAGACCAGCAGGATGGCAGTTTGGAAGGAGGATAAGGGGTGGATTCTAAAGGTGTCGTGAGGGTAGAGCTGACGGGACTTTGGTGACTGAATATGTGGGGTGAATGAGAGAAATGAATTCGGGATAAAGACCAGATCACGGGTTTATGAGACAGCAAGGATGGTGGCGTTGTCTACAGTTGGGGGGAACATTTGGGAGAGGACAGGGTTTGCGGGGGAAGATGAGGAGTTCTGTTTCGGACATATTCAATTTGAGGAGTCAACGGGACACCCAAGTAGAAACGTCCCGAAGGCAGGAAGAAACGCAAGATTGCAGGGCAGAAAGCTTGGGGTTGGAGCCGACTCGTACGTTCCAAGCGCTTAGTACAGTGCTCTGCACATAGTAAGCGCTCAATAAATACTGCCGAATGAACGAATAGGTGGATTTCGGAATCATCTGCTTCAAGATGGTAGTTGAAGCTGTGGGGAAGAATGCATTCTCCAAGGGAGTGGGTATAAATGGAGAATAGTAGGGGGCTCGGAAGTGAGCCTTGAGGGACCCCCTCGGTGAAGGGGTGGGAGGCAGAGAGGCCAGGAAAAGAGACTGAGAAAGAGCAGCCAGAGAGGTAGGAGAAGAAACAGGAGAGGTCAGTGTCAGTGGAAACACGGCTGAATATTGTTTCCGGGAGAAGGGCAACAGTATCAAAGGCAACTGAGAGTCTAAGAGGATTCACACGGAGTAGAGTCTGTTGGATTTGGTAAGAAGGGGGTCGTTGGAGGGGGCGGTTCCCGGGGGGCTGAGGGGGAGGCAGAGGCCAGACCGCACGGATCGAGGAGAGAGCCGCTGGAGAAAAGGCAGTAGGAAGAAGGCCGTCAGTATTCATCCCGAAGGCAAGGTGTGCCCACGGCTCGGCGGCTTCGTCGATCAAGTTTATGGGCTGTAAAGGGAGTGCCTGAGTCAGACCCTGGAGAACGCTACGCTTCCAGGTTCCAAAACCATCCCGCTGTCATCCCAGCACTCGCCCAACAGGAGTAGGTTTGGTCTCAGGGACTTGTTCTGCATAACGCAAGTTTGGGTCCAGAATGGGAAAAATGATCTCAAACTTAAACACGTAAGCTGGACGTCTGAAGTCTCAGTACTTCAGTGAATTCGTTCATTCGTATTTACTGAGGGCTCTGCACTGAGCACTTGGGAGAGTACAATATAACAGTAAGCAGACACATTCCCCGCCCACGAGAAGCCAAAAGTCTAGAGCTACCTAAATACTTCGGGAGGTACGGATGTTAAAACACCGGGAGATTCAGTAATTTCCTTTCCTGTGACATAGCATGGCCCAGCAGAACCGGCACGGGCTTAGGAGCCAGGGGACCTGGGTTCTAATCCCGGCTCCACGATGAGTACTAAGCACTTGAGAGAGTACGATATGGCAGGGTTGGTAGACATGCTCCCTGCCCGCACCGAGCTTATAGTCTAGAGGCGGAGACAGACGTTAATCTACATAAATAATTAATAATTTAGAGCTACGGACACAAGTGCTGTGGGGTTGAGGGGGTGGGGTAAATATCAAACGCCCGAAGGTCACAGATCCAAGTTCACAGACGCCGCAGAAGGGAAAGGGAACGGGGGAAAAGAGGGCTTAACTGGATCCTTTCCCCGCAATTCACCAGAAGACAACCCTCCTCATCTTCAGAGCACTTCTAAAAATTCCACCTCCTCCAGAAAGTCTTCCCCAGTTAATTCACAACCTTCACATCAACCTAATGCCCACCGTTAACATTTAGATATTTTGTTCCCATCTTCAGCACTTGAGGACACGCATATTATGCACTTATTTGTTTGTTTAGCCATTTTTACATTCGAGTGTAGAAGCGACTAGTTCGTCCAGATACAGCGGTAACACTTCCTCCTACAATCTCCATCCCGCTCCCACTGTCCCACTGTTGGTAAATAACGCGTGGCTGAGTGGAAAGAGCCCGGGCTTGGGAGTCAGAGGTCATGGGTTCGAATCCCGGCCCCGCCGCTTGTCAGCTGTGTGACTTTGGGCAAGTCACTTAACTTCTCTGTGCCTCAGTTCCCTCATCCGTCAAATGGGGGATTAAAAACTGTGAGCCCCACGTGGGACAACCTGATCACCTTGTATTCCCCCCCCCCGCGCTTAGAACAGTGCTTTGCACATAGTAAGCGCTTAACAAATACCACCATTATTATTATAGGGAAGCAGCGTGGCTCAGTGGAAAGAGCCTGGGCTTCGGAGTCAGCGGTCATGAGTTCGACTCCCGGCTCTGCCACTTGTCAGCTGTGTGACTGTGGGCGAGTCGCTTCACTTCTCTGGGCCTCAGTTCCCTCATCTGGAAAATGGGGATGAAGACTGTGAGGCTCACGTGGGACAACCTGATTCCCCTGTATCTCCCCCAGCGCTTAGAACGGTGCTCTGCACATAGTAAGTGCTTAACAAATACCAACATTATCATTATTATTATTATATGGGCGTAACCTCCTTAAGGGCAAAGAGACAACAAGGCTTAGAGGGGGGTCAGGAGGTCTGTGTTCTTATTCTAGTTCTGCTCCAGCCTGCTGAGTGACCTTGGGCAAGTCCCTCGACCTCTCTGAGTCTCGGACTCCTCATCTGTTAAGTGAGGAAAAATCATCCGCTCTCCGTGTCCTTTAGAGCCCCTCGCGGGACAGGGACCGTCGATCTCATACTGCCCCAGTACCTAAAAGTACTTTGACACGGAGGAAGAACTTTCCGTGATCAACGGAAATGTCTTGCTTCTGTCGTGCCCTCAGTAAAGTGATTGAGGTTACAGACTAGGCCGTAAGCTCCTCGTGGGCAGGGAACGTGTCTCCCAACTCTGCTGTATTGTACGCTCCAAAGAGCTAGTTGAGTGCTCCGCACGCAGTAAGCGCTCAATAAACACCACCGATCGATGAACTGATTGACTGAAGGGAGTCAACTGAAGTTCCGGAGGCCAACCCGGGCAGCTGGAACCAAGACGGATTGAAGGAGGAGGTGGCTGAAGGTGAATAATTAGCCAAAAAGGACCGCAAGAGTCCGGGTGAAAGCGAAACGAGGCCGGAGGATGGATAGTAAAGGGAAGCAGATATCAGAGAATAAAAAGAAAGAATCGTCAGGATTTGGCAGTGAAGTGAATGTAGGAAAAACAGGGTGACCGTTCATCCGGTTTTATACCAGCTCGTTTCATTTTGGGGGGCCCTTTCTCCCCTCGATATCTATATCATCATCCCATCATCATCACCATCATCAATGGTATTTACTGAGGACTTATTACGTGCAGAATACTGAACTAAGCTCTTGGGAATCTACAGTACAACACAGTTCGAAGACATGTTACTCGCCCACAATGTTCCCACAGTCTGTAGGGCGGGGGACAGACATTAATATAAATAAATAACTTATAACATACAGTGTAGAGATACGTACCTAAGAGATGGGGGGTTGAGGGTGGAGCAAATGTCGAATACCCAAAGGTCACGGAACCCAGTGCCTAAACGATGCGGAAGGGAGAGGGGTCGGGAAAAGGAGGGCTTAATCAGGGAAGGCCTCTTGGAGGAGATGTGACCTTAATAATGCTTTGAAGGTGGGGAGGGTGGTGATCTGGCAGATATGGAAGGGGAGGGAGTTCCGGACGAGGGGGAGGACGGGCGAAAGGGATCGGCGGCGAGATGGACGAGATCGGGGCCCGGTGAGCAAGCTGGCGCCAGAGGAGCAAGGTGTGCGGGTTGGGTTGTAGTAGGAGAATAGGGCGTAGGAGTATAAAACCCCAGACTCCTTTACGCCCGGCAGTTTCACCTCCGGCTCCCGGCCTCCATTGGCCTCTGCCCCTCCTGCCGAATTCAGACGTGGCGCCTGCCTTCACGGGGACCCGCGAGAGGGGAGCGCCTTGGCTCTGGAGCAAGTAAAAGGGGTCCGGGATCCCCCCCCCGACCCCCTCGAGAGAGATTTAAGGTGAGGGTCGGCTCAGCGTTCTTCTGCAAAATGGCACGGATGACATCGTGGTGTTACCTGCTCCGTCCGCCGTAAGGCATGGGAGGTCTGGTGCATCTCAACGGCCGGAGTTCTTGAGCGTC
This sequence comes from Ornithorhynchus anatinus, assembly GCF_004115215.2. Taxonomy (NCBI): domain Eukaryota; kingdom Metazoa; phylum Chordata; class Mammalia; order Monotremata; family Ornithorhynchidae; genus Ornithorhynchus; species Ornithorhynchus anatinus. Next base: position 14,043,587 of record NC_041738.1, on the reverse strand, counting down.
ATCAGCGGTCACCCTCGGGAGAAGGAATATCAGGGAAAGAGTTAGGACCATCGATCGATGGTACCGACTGAGTGCTTGCTTGTATGCGGAGCACTGTACTAAGAGGCAGTGTGGCTTAGTGGATTGAGCACGGGCCTGGGAGTCAGAAGCCCTGGGTTCTAATCCCGGCTCCGCCACTGGTCTGCCGTGTGACCTTGGGAAAGTCACTTCCCTTCTCTGTGCCTCAGTTACCTCATCCGTAAAACGGGGATTAAGAGTCTGAGCCCCAGATGGGACGGCGACTGAGTCCGACCTGACGAACCCGTTCCTTCCCCAGAGTTTAGAACAGTGCTTGGCACGAAGCGAGTCCTTAGGTGTCATAATTATTAATTATTATTATGCATTTGGGAGAGTACTATTTCCCCTCTCGGTCATTTCTTTTAGTGTCTGTCTCCTCCTGTAGACTGTAACTCCCCTTCGGGTAGGGAACGCATACACCGACCCTATTGCGCTGCGCTTTCCCAAGTCCTTAGTATCGTGTTTTGCACACAGTAATAATAATGTCGGTATTTGTTAAGCGCTTACTACGTGCAGAGCACTGTTCTAAGCCTTCAGCAAATACCAGAGATTGATTGATGGACTCAGTACATTAGAGTTGACGGACATTATCCCCGCCCACAAGGAGCTGGCAGTCCGGAGGGAACCTACAGTCTACGGAATAGTCGACGCCACCTAATAAGGTAACACTCCTGTCTTTCTCCGGCGACAAGTGGCTAACGAATGTCCCCTTGACGGTATCTAATAATAATAATGTTGGTATTTGTTAAGCGCTCACTATGTGCCGAGCACCGTTCTAAGCGCTGGGGTAGACGCGGGGGAATCAGGTCGTCCCACGTGGGGCTCACGGTCTTAATCCCCTTTTTACAGACGAGGTCACTGAGGCACCGAGAAGTGAAGTGACTTGCCCAGAGTCACCCAGCTGACGAGTGGCAGAGCCGGGGTTCGAACCCATGACGGACTAAATCTAAATCTAAATCAACTATCCGGCAATACTCGGTCCCTACACTCCACTCAGCCGCAAAAAGACGGGGGGACACATACCACCAAAGCCAGAAAGAGAACCGGGATACTCTGAGATTAACTGGCTTCCCTTCAGCACAGTGCAGTGACAGGAACTCCAATAAGTTTACCTTGAGTTTACACAACAGGATGAAAAAGAAATCCCCGACACTACAAAAAAATTTCTTAAATCCTCCCTCCAGAAACCTGTAGCAAACATCTGATTCAGAGGGAGTTGGGGGAATATAGGCTCCCTGACCTTAATCTGCTCTCATTTCTGTACAAGCCATCTCTCAGAACATCCTAACGCCTACTTAGTCAGCATCTTCATCCTGAGCAGGTAGGCTGAGGCTTGCTGACTAAGACGTTCCACAGATGTGCAAAATCAGACTTCACCTTGGCTAGGGTGGCTGCAATACCCATTTGGAACCCAAAAACACGGGGAGGGAATGATGCTTGTAATTACCTCTGGATTAAAAAAAATAATAACAAGCATAAAACAGTCTGTCAGTTTACCCAAGCGTCTCTGAGGGAATCTGAAATGTGACTAACTCTGACCTGGGAGCAAATCATATTTTGGAAACTAGCCACGGGCAGAGGGGTTTAGATATCACTTCGGGGGTCTCGGCCCTCTGCGACTTCCCACCTCCGGCACACGGGAACACGTGTGTGATTTTCATGTACTTTTCTGTTACTTATCTATTTATCTGAACATTCCAGTATTTCTTGGGCTGGTCGGCCCCGATGTATATGAACTTCTTCCTGCTTCCTACGTGCCCTTTCTCTGGCTTTCATGGTCGGTACATATTTTTGTCAGTCTTCCCCATTAAACTGTACAGTCCTTAAGCAGGGAATGTTATCACATATGTACATATTTTTGTCAGTCTTCCCCATTAAACTGTACAGTCCTTAAGCAGGGAATGTTATCACCTCTCTCTCCCGAGCATTTAGTTTAGTGCCTGATTCTCAAAAACACACTCGGCAAATGCTGCTGGTCGACTGAATGCCGTCCTGTCGGGAGCGGAAGAGCAAACTAGAGACCGAGCTCCCCCCCAGAGCCAGGACCATGTCTAATTCCCAACTGGGTATTCTTTCCCAACGGCTAGTTCAGTGTTCTGCGCACAGTGAGCGCTTAATAAACACTACTGTTACTCCCAACAGTTCAGGGGTGACAAACCCAGATTAGAGCTCATTATTAAAAACTTCTGCCTTTTCAATTTATTAGAAATGTCGGGCCCCCTATCAGTTCGAAAAAGAACAAAGTGGGAATGAAATACAAAATGTCCAGGTGGATTTTAAATCGTCAGAAATCAAGCCCAAGAGGATCCCAGATGCATCTCTGGCCAGAGACCTCGGCAGATTTCCGGACACCTCGGATGTTGCCAAACTTCAACGGAGTGAGCCCTGTCACTAACTGAGCAGAACTAAGCAATTTAGAAATAACGGCTCATGCCCTACTAAAGGATTAGCATGAAGCAATCTTCACTCCACCCTACCCTTATCCGACCTTTTCCAATAGGAAAATTGGCCCAATAGGGAGGGGTTACTTAACAGGAATTAACCCATCATGGATTAGAGAAGAGAAACTATCATGATGAAGCCAAACGAATAGTAGGAACACCCTAAAAAGGGGTATAAAAAGACCGGAGAGCCTCCAGATCGAGACACTCTTCTTCCTCTCTCTTTTCCACCGAATCGAGATCAACCGCAGCTGAAACATCATGTCCTGCCTCGCTAGAGCGGCCGCCCGGTCCGGAGGGAGCGGATCTGTCCGAATGTCCGGCGGAGGAAGCAGCTTCAGCAGCGGGAGCCGGTGCGGCATGGGCGGAGGCTCGGCCTACGGATCCGGAGGAGCCGGCAGCTGCAGGATGGGAGGGGGAGCCGGTGGCGGATTTGGAGGGAGCTTCGGCGGCGGATGCGGGAGCTCGGTCGTAGGAGGAGGTTTCGGAGGTGGCTTCGGGTCTGGCTTTGGCGGAGGCGCCGGGGCAGGATTCGGCGGAGGTCACGGCGCCGGAGCCGGCGGAGGATTTTATACGTACGGCGGCGGGGTCGGTGGCGGTGCCGGTGGTGGTTTCGGTGGCGGTGCCGGATTCGGTGGCGGTGCTGGGGATGGCGGCCTCTTCTCTGGAGGCGAGAAGCAAACCATGCAGAACCTCAACGACCGCCTGGCGAGCTACCTGGATAAGGTGCGCGCTCTGGAGGAGGCCAATACCGACCTGGAGGTCAAAATCAAGCAGTGGTACGAGAAATTCGGCCCCGGCTCTACGGTGCCGGGATCCGGCCGTGACTACAGCAAGTTTTACCCCATCATCGACGATCTGCGGACTAAGGTAAGAAATCTTGTGTCCCGATTCCTTCTTTTGAGTTTTTCGTTCGGCTAATTCAAACAAAGCAGGGAAAAATCTGCTTCTCCATGAAAGCCTCGGGCCAGGAAACTGTTGTTTCAAATACTCAAACCTCTAATTGCCTTTTAATCGAAAGAAACCCTGATGATATAATATTCGCACTCTGTTGCTCGATCTATTTGGAAATTACCTCCAACAAAACATTGGTCTTCAAATACTTTTTCCTCTCTGCAAATGGAACTGATCAACGGCAGGGTCTATAGATGCATTGATCCTTTCTTTCTGAACCTCTGCATTTCCCAGATCATCGCGGCAACTATTGAGAACGCCAAGATCATCTCCCCGATCGACAACGCCAGGCTGGCCGCTGAGGACTTCAGGCTGAAGTAAGTTCTCCCGGAGCCATTTTTTTCCAGAAATGCCCCAGTGAGCTGTTATCCGACCCTTCGTCCGTTCATTTTCTCCTCCTCGAAGGGGACGAGAAGAGAGTCTATCCAGAGCCAGGGACCGAACGTCATATGTAGAATCAATGGGGGATTAGTTTCGTAAAGCCTGAATTGAGAATATGTGTTCAAATAATGTACACATCCAAAAAGAAAGTATAGATTTATGGTCTTCCTGGCAGTAAAAGGTGATCAGTGTGGAATAATGTTCACATCTCCACCGCGAGAGTGAACCATCCTGGAACCATCTCTCCCTTACCTCACCCTATCGGGCTCACGGTATAATTATGGTATTTATTAAGCGCTTACTATGTGTCAATCACTGCGATAATCACAGTGCCCGCGACTTCTGGAGGAGCACTGAGCTTCAACCCTGAAGAACAGCATTAGGGAGTACTGAGGGCCACTCTTTCAGCCCAGACTTGTCGGGGATTCTCCTACTCCCTACTGTGGTATTTCTGGAGTGCCTAGAAGGAATGGGGAACTAGGACCTCTCTATCACAGAAGGCAGAAGGGAGGTCCGTACGGATCCCAGATCCATACGAGCCAAACCCCGGGGAGCGGGACGGAACCCAAAGCCTGACGAAAGCCAAAGCCCAGTGGAGGTGAGCTTTGGAGCCGAGCCCTTGAACTGGGAGGAGGGGAACAATCCCAGAAGCAGAGGTTTTAAGCTACTTGATGCTGTTTCATCTCTGTGTCAAAACTGCATCCAAAGCTGAAAACAAAAAAGGGGAGGCAGAATTCTTTGCGAGTCAAGGAAGGCTTGCAATCTTCGCTTTTTAGCACGTGCACAAGGATGCCATTCAACTTGAACCCCTGCACACATAGTGGATATAGGAGAATTGTAAAGCGGTCCTTTTCGAGCAATCCCGAGTGCCGATTCTCAAGCCGCATGCGTGTAACTCTTTCAGGTACGAGAATGAGATGTATCTTCGCCACTCGGTGGAGGCCGACATCAACGGCCTGCATAAGGTTCTTGATGACCTGAATATGAGCACGTCTGACCTGAAGATGCAGTTCGAAAGCCTGACCGAAGAGCTGGCCTTCCTCAAGAAGAACCACGAAGAGGTAGGTAGTGCTTAATAAGACTTTCCAACTGGTCCTCCCCCGAGATTTCCCATTTTATATCCTCTTGCTCTTGTCCCTCTATTGCCAGCCGACGCAGCTGAGCAATTTTGCTACCAACGTTCCCCGTTGCTTTCTCTTCCCCCAGGAAATGAAGAGCATGCAGGGAACCACCACTGGGGACGTGACCGTGGAGATGAACGCCGCTCCGGGAACCGACCTGACCAAGCTGCTCAACGACATGCGTGCGCAATACGAGGCTCTGGCTGAGCAGAATCGCAAAGAGGCCGAAGACCAGTTCAATAAGCAGGTTAATTTCTCCGAGATGAGTCACTGCAGAACGTTGCAAAACCAAACTGACTTGCCCCTCTCCTGCCTCGTGGCGTTTCATTCACGGTCCTCTGATCTTGTTTCAGAGCGCTTCGCTGCACGCCCAGATCTCCACGAACGCCGGCGCGACCAGCTCGGCCAAGAGCGAGATAACGGAACTGAAACGCACCCTCCAGGCCCTACAGATTGAGCTCCAGTCCCTCATGTCCATGGTGGGTCAAGGCCCAAACTCAGCTGGCCCCTAAAACACTTTCATGCACATTCCTTTTGACTTAAGAAACTTCCAAAGGGTCACATTGAAATGCAGAGGAAAAATAGATTTGTGCAACAAAATATGAGCAATTAAAGGAAGCCTCCACGTAGAAGTCCTAAAGCCTGAAAAAAATAACTTTCAGCAAAATATGCGGCCAGGTCGATAAAAGCTGGGAGGGAAGACTTTGCCGCCACTAAAGAATGGCCCGGACTCCTGTCCTTGCGTTAACCCCTTCTTCACTTCCTTGTAGCAAAGCTCCCTGGAGAGCACCTTGGCGGACACAGAAGCCGGCTACGTCATGCAGCTCTCCCAGATTCAGCACCAGATCACCAGTCTGGAGGAGCAGATCTGCCAGATCCGGGGCGAGACCGAATGCCAGAACGCTGAGTACGAACAGCTCCTCAACATCAAGACCCGCCTGGAGATGGAGATCGAGACCTACCACCGCCTTCTCGAAGGAGAGGCAGGGTGAGCGAAAGAGTGAAATCTTTTCATCTGGAAAGCTCATAAATGGGTGAACCTCTGAAAACTTGAAACAAAAAGATGTAGACTGCGTTTATGAAACAAGAGTTGATTTTCTAATGAGTTACTAGGGCGTGCCCTGGCTTACGATTGTGAGCGTTATTCAAATGCCTCTCAGATCTTATTTTTGATGTTTTTGCCCTTCTATATCTGATTTTGAAGAAAGTAAATCCGATCCTGGCAGCAGAAGCCCCGTTTAAGCCTTCCCTTCTGCACCTGACAAGCTCGTATCCCTTCAGCGGTTTGATAGTCGCTCCGCCCCCCAGCCCCACAGCACTTCTGTACAAGTCCATCTGTAATTCAATTTCTCTCTCCCCCCTCTAGTGTGTTAAGCTCCTAGTGGGCAGGGATCATGTCTACTCACTCTACTGTATCGTACTCTCCCAAGCACCCAGTACGGTACTCTGCAAGTAGTGAGAATTCAATAAATACCATTTTTTGTGATATTTGTTAACCACTTACTTTATGCCAGGCACTATTCCAAGTGCTGGGGTAGTTATGAGTTAATCAGGCTCACAGTCTTACCCGGGGCTCACAGTCTAAGTAGGAGGGAGAACAGGTATTGAATCCCCTTGTTGCAGTTGAAGAAACTGAGGTACAGAAAAGCGATCTGCCTAAGGTTCCACAGGAAGCAAGCAGCAGAGGCGGAATTAGAACCCAGGTCCTCTGGCTTCTAAGCCTGTGCTTTATCCCCCAGGCCTTGCTGCTTCCCATTGATCGACTGATTGATTGAATAGATGTATTTACGCACTTCTACCAAATTCAGGCATCTTAATCGATCACTTCTTAGCATTTGAGCGCTTACTGTGAGCTGCACATTATGACTGAATGTTTGGGAGAGGTGAATAGCTAGAAGATACGACCTTTGCCTTCAAGAAAGGTACATTCCGGCAGGGGAGGCGGATACAAAATAATCTACAGATGAGGAAGAGGAGAATGGAAATTTGGATATACGGGTGAGAAAAGTGATTAAGTAGCAGGGTATGTAAACTGAGATGCAGATAAGTGATGCAGTGAGAGCCTAAATTCAGAGGTGGTGCAATGGTGCTGGAGGCGATCCCTGGGGTAAGCGCTTAGTACGGTGCTCTGCACGCAGTAAGCGCTCAATAAATGTGATTGAACGAATGAATGACCTGGGAAGAAGGATTAACCACCGAAGGGCTCCTGAAGGAGGTGGGATTTCAGAAAGGCTCCGGAAATGACTGAGCCGGGGTCTGGGGCATTGGATGATCCCTGGTCCAGGTGGTGGGGAGTGTCTGAAATCCCCGCGACCACCATTCCCTTCACCCCAGAGAAACACTGAAGTATCATCGCTTTCGCCTCTTTGCCTTTTTACAGCGGCTCTGGGGGCGTAGTTGCTGGCGGGAGCACCGGTATGGGAGTCGGTGCGGGCGTCGGCATGGGCACCGGCATGAGCACGACCACAGTCACAGGCTCGAGGACTTCCGGAGCTGTGGACGTACGACGGGGAAGCAGCACAACACAGTTAAGAGGTAGCCGAGATTTGGTTTCCCTTTTCAACCCTTGCTTGCCTTCTTCAGGGAATTCCATTTCTCCATATAAAATTAAATTGGGCGTCCTTCACTCCAGGCCTGCCAAAGTTTTCTGAGACCGGGGTTGAAAGAGATTTAGCCTCTTCAGAGCTTCTCCGTCTGAAATTCTGAAATTCTTGCTTTTTGTGTTGCTTTTTTACAGAGAAGTAAAACCAGCGTAACCAGGGCAAGAATGGGAGAATTAAAGGCTGGCAAGGTTGTCTCCTCATAAATCAGCAATATGAGGTTAAAGTTAAACACACGAGACCACGATAACCCAGCAGAGTGCTCAGCACAGAGATGTCAACCGAAGAATCCTCCGGGACGGAGGAGTGCGCCAATTCTCCATGCCTGAAAGAAACAGCTTTTTAGTGTCTGTTAGAGCTGCTCATTTTTTCCTTTCATTCTTTCTGTCTTCATACCTATCATTCAATAAACCTTTAGCTGTTGCAAGTGAACTACTTTTGTCATTTTGGTTTTGAAGCAAATGAAAGACTTGGAGACTGACTCATCCAACCCTACCACCTAATCCAATTACTTGTTACAGTCATTCGAGGACTCTCCCTAGGCCCTGCCTCCAACTTTCTGAACCCCTCTGATGCCTTTTCCACATTCTTTCTCTCCTTCCCCATCCCTACACCGCTTCTCGGGGATTTCAATATCCATGGAAATGTTCCTCACGACCCCTACGGCCACCAGCTTCCTCCTTCACCACCCCTCTCCCACTCGCTAATTTAGACATATACTCACTCGATCTCATGTCTAAATTCACCGACCCTGAAATCCCACTCTCCAGTGACAACCTCCTCACCTGCCTTCTCTCCCACACAACCCCTTCCCCACAAAACTGTTCCGCCTCCCACCCCCACCGAGACATCTCTCTCTTGACCCCCAACAATTATCCCAAATCATCAGACTCCCTTTGGTCTCCCCGCTCAACCTACCACCTTTTGACACACAAATCCACGCCCTCCACTCCGCCCTCTCCCTGAACTCAATTCCTTTCATCCTTCTCCCTCCACCATCTCATACCGCCAACCCTCAGCCCCGGTGAGTAAAGTTCATCCACTCTTCTGCTAACTACTCAGACTGTTGTTTGGGAGAATCCAAACATCAGGCCAACCTTGTCTATCTCAAACTCTTCCTCACCCGCTATAACTCTGCCCTCTCCTCTGCCCAGCAATAATACTTCTCCAACCTGATGTCCATGCCCATTGCCCACACCAACTGTTTCTCACTTTCAACTCCCTCCTTAGACCCCCCCCCCACCCACCCACCTCCTCCATCTCCTGCCCCAGTGACCTTACCATCAGCTTCATCGAGAAAATTGAAACCATCAGGAGTGAACTCCCTAAAATCTCCCTCATACCTTTCTAGTCTTTCTGCTCCCTCATCGACTCTTTCATCTGTCCATACGTGTCTCTAGAAGAGAACTCCGGCCCCTTTTCAAAATCTACCCCTTCCACCTCCAACCCCATCCCTTCCCATCTTATTCAAGCACTCAACCCCCTCTTTTTCCCTCATCGACCACCATCTTCAACCATCCCCTCTCCAGTGGCTCCTTTCCCACTGCTTTCAAACATGCCCATGTTACCCCTAGATTGTAAGCTTCTTGTAGGCAGGGAACATGTCTACCAACTCTGTTACTCTCCCAAGGGCTTATTAGAATACTCTGCCCACAGTAAGTGCTCAATAAATACCATTGATCGATTGATCCCCATCCTAAAAAAACTCCCCTGTCCTCACGGCACTCTCCAGTTATCACCCTATTTCCCTCCTTTCATTCCTTTCCAAACTCCTCAAAAAAGTTGTTTACACCCACTGCTTCCCCTTCCTCTCCTCCAACGCTCTCCTTGAGCCCCTAAGACCTAACAACCCCTCCATTCCACAGAAACTGCCCCCTTCGAGGTCACCAAATGACCCCTTCTTACCAAATCCAACGGACCTTAATCCATCCCAATCCTCTTCGACCTTTCAGCTGCTTTCAACACTATGGACCACCCCCTTCTGGAAACACTATCTAACTTGGTTTCACTAATACTGTCCTCTTCTGGTTCTCCCTATGTCTCTGGCAACTCCTTCTGAGTCTCTTTCGCTGGCTCCTCCTGCGTCGCCCACCCCCTCACTTTGGGGTCCCTCGGAGCTAAGTTCTGGGTCCCTTTCTATTCTCCATCTGCACCCACTTCCTTGGAGAACTCATGTGTTCCCAAGGTTTTTACTGCCTCCTCCACACGGCTGATTCCCAAATCTACCTCTCCAGCCCAGACCTCTCTCCTCTGCAGTGTCGCATCTCCTCCTGTCTTCGGGACATCTCTACTGGATGTCCTGCCAACACCCCAAATTTAACATGTCCAAAACAGAACTCCCCATCTTCCTACTCCAGCCCTCTCCTCCCAACAATTTTCCCATCACTGTAGACAATACCACCATAATTCCTACAAGTCCACGACTTAGGCATTATCCTCAATTCATTGTTCACATTCAACCTGTGTTTGCAGTCAAGCACCAGACTCTGTGGGTTCTACCTACTGACAGTAGTTCTGTACTAATATTCTTACCCGACGAAGTGCTCAATGTGTATGTAGCATTGTTCTAAGTGCCGGGAAAACAATGCACAGGAAGGGATTGGATATGGCCCCGACCCTTGTGGGGGGCTCATAATCCATGAATATAAGTGGAAGAAGGGACTGGAGACAAATACATCAGGAATGATGAAACATTAAAACACAACACAGACAAATAAAGAAAACAAAAATGAAAACAAAAGAGTATCGTGATTAGAGGAACAGAATTACAGGCTTTTCGGGGCTCAGAGTTCAGGGTACCCCCATATCCAGAGCAACCAATCCACCTCCTCCTCACCATCAAAAATGCTACCACACTGACCCAAGCGCTTACCATAACCCGACTGGCCTTCTACGTCAGCCTCCTCACTGGCCTCCCTGGCCTCTCCCACTCCAAACTTCCAATCTTCCTTGGCTGTCTGTTCCACCCCACCAGATGGTTAATCAATCAATCGATCTTATTTATTGAGCTCCGTACCAAGCGCTTGGAAGAGTGCGCTATAACAGACATGGTCCCTGCCCACAACAAGTTTACAGTCTCGAAGGCTCTGCCTTATGTCCAACAGGCACCTGCTTTACATTAGGTCCATCTCCTTCTGTCTGGTACTCAGTGAACATGGGGAACATCAATACTCTCCCCACAAGAACCAATTGGTAATCCAAATCGGGCATGATAATCTAACGAGGATCTGATCGACACAGTACAGAGAAGAATCACCGTGTTCAAGTTCTTATATAGCACAGTCCTACTAATAAATACAAAAAAAAAAAAAACCCCACGAGAAAGAAGGGCATATGTTAAGCATTTACTATGTTCCAAGCCCTGTACTAAACACGGGGGCAAATACAAGATAAACAGATGGGATACAGTCTCCGTCCCTCCTTGGCTTCGCAATCTACATAGGAATACAAAACCCTTGAATTTTAACAGGGCTCCTAGTGGACAAATGACTCTCACACCAATAATCTCATTTAATGTTGGGTTTTTCTATGTTCCCAAGCACCCAGTCCAGTGCTCTGTAAACAGTCTGATGATAATGATTCCGATGCCGATTATAATAATGACACCACACTGACTCATATTAGGTTTATAATTGACTACAACCCCCATGTACTCATGCTGGTGATGATGATAAAGACCTTGACAATGACAAAACTCTGAACTGGACCTTCCTAGTTTTCCTTCTGGTTTCTGAAACAATGAGTACATAAAGCTTAAGAGACATAAATCAAATATTCATCCTTTCATTCATCCAATCGTATTTACTGAGCATTTACTGTGTGCCGAGCACTTTACCAAGCACCTAGAAAGTACAATTCAGCAACAGATAGAGACCATCCCTTACCCAGAAAAGGACTCACAGTCTGAAAGGGGGGAGACAGACATCGAAACAAGTAAACGGGCATCGATAGCATCAATATAAATAAGTAGAATGAGAGATATATACACGTCATTAATACAATAAATAGAACAATAAATATGTACATATATACGCAAGTGCTGTGGGGTAGGGAGGGGGATAGAGCAGAGAGAGGGAGTCAGGGCAATGAGGAGGAGACGAGAAGCAGAAGAAAAGCGGGGGGTCAGTCTGGGAAGGCCTCCTGGAGGAGGTGAGCTTTCAGTAGGTCTCTGAAGGGAGGGAGTGAGCTAGTTTGGCGGATGTGAGGAGGGAGGGCATTCCAGGCCAGAGGTAGGACGCGGGCCAGGGGTCGACAGCGGGACGGGTGAGATCGAGGACCAGTGAGGAGGTTAGCGGCAGAGGAGCGGAGTGTGCGGGCCGGGTTGTAGAAGGAGAGAAGGGAGGTGAGGTAAGAAGGGGCAAGATGATGGAGACCTTTGAAGCCAACAGTGAGGAGTTTTTTCTTAATATGGAGATTGATAGGCAACCACTGGAGATTTTTGAGGAGGAGGGGTGACACGCCCAGAGCGTTTCTGTAGAAAGTTAATCTGGGCAGCGGAGTGAAGTCTAGACTGAAGTGGGGAGAGACGGGAGGTTGGGAGATCAGAAATACTCTGACCCCTTATATTCCTGAATTAAGGTTTCATTTTCAAAAGGCTTACAATCAGTGTACACTACGCTCATCTTGAGTCAAACCTCAAAAATGAAAGACAAAATCTGCAATCTTCCATGCAAGGAAGACTAAGTTTCAATTTTTATCGCCTTTTTCAAGACTCCTTGACCACTATCTGCAAGATACTAGACTCCTCAAAATAAGATTCTCATCTGAGGCTCTGCTAGTTCCTACTGGGATTAAAACCTATCATTTTCAGGAATTATGACTCCATAATTTACCTAACAAATACCATTCCTCGTTCACACGTTCAACCACAAACATATCGCTGTCCTCTGTACCAGAAGATGAAAAGAGTGGGTTGATTCACTAAGTGCATGTTAGAGTTAAGTTGGCCATACCAGTGTCTGATCCATTCTTTTTTTCCACCAGTTTTGTGCAAAAACTGCCTTGTTTTGCAGGAACTTCTTCAACTCCAAAACCCAGCCCTGTCTCCCAGACTGCCTCTTGGGCTCACGTTTTGACAGTTACATTTTCTAAAGTCACTCTAGTCTTAAGCGCCGTTCAGAAAGTCAGTCTGGACAACACTCCTACCTTCTAAGATCCCCCTATCCACTTATCTTCACTGCATCCCCCTGCTTGAGGTTATTTTCGCCCACCTTCTCATCAGTAGCTATTGAGCACCTTTAGGGGAGAGCCCCAATCTGTTTCCCAGTGGGAATTGTAAAGAAACATTCAGATTTGTCCCTCACATTCAAGAAACTTAAAATTTGAAAGGGAATAAACATTAACGCCTGAACCTTCAATTACCCAAAAAGTGCGAGTATCATCGGCATAAAACTCTGACTATTGAGAAACAGATAACTATCCACAAGATTTACAAAAACCCAGATTATACTGGGGCAGCTGGAGTTGGACTGGGGAGTCATTCTTCCGGGAAGGCTCATAGAGATGCGACTTCCGTAGAATTTAAAGGAGGAAATGGATCGGGATAGGATTGGGATTGGGGCTGAGATAGGATTGGGATAGTGAGGTGAGCATACCGGGAAAGAGAAAAGGCACAGGCAAACGCTTGGAGGCACGTAGAGAAGCAGCATGCCCTACTGAATGGGCCTGAGGTCATGGGTTCTAATCCTGCCTTTGCCACTTGCCTGACCCGAGACCCTGGGCGAGTCGCTTAACTTCTCTGTCTTCGGTTACCTCATCTGTAAAATGAAGATTCAGACTGTGAGCCCCGTGTGGGACAGGGACTGAGCCCAACCTGATCAGTGCTTAGTACAGTGCCCGGCACATAGTAAGCGCTTAACAAATACCACCAAAAAGGAGTTGTGTGGGGGAGCGGGAAGCAGATTTGGATAAAGAAGAAAGCACAGAATGGGGTGTGGTAGGCGACGAGGCCAATTAACTACGAGAATTTTTCATCTGATGTGAGTGGCCATGAGGAGTCACTGTAGGCTTTTAAAGAGGTGGAAGACACGACTAAGATTCTTGTGGTTAGGGAACGTACGACCGTCTCCGTCGAACTGTACCATCCCAAGCGCAAGTTAGAGTTCTCTGTACACGGCAAGTTCTCAAGAAATATGATCGATCGATTGATTCGCGGACTTCACTGAAGCTCATGACCATTCTTACTGCGGAGGGGAGGATTGGCTGGAGAGGCGAGATGGAAGGCAGGGAAATCAAAGTGATCAGGGCTGGGACTATGAACGTATCTCAACTTGACTACTGTTAATCAGCCTCCTCGCTGGTCTCCCTGCCGGCACTATCTCCCCTCGTCAGACTCTAATTCGTGCCGCTGCTCAGAATGCTTTTCTACACGCGCACCTCCGCACTTCCATAAGCTCCGATTGTTATTTATTCATCTCTGCATTATCAAAGAGAACCTTCTAACCATTGGATTTAAGGCATTCGATCAGCTCCCTCCTTCTTGTCTTTCATCCCTCCATATGTATCTGTCACCCGTCCCTTCTTCCCACTTACCTTCTTAGCTTGTGAGTTCCTTGAGGGCCGGGGACCGTGTCCAGTTCCCGCTTCTGTATTCTTCACCATGAGAAGCAGCAGGGCTCAGTGGGTAGAGCACGGGTCCGGGAGTCAGAAGGTCATGGGTTCTAATCCCGGCTCCGCCACCTGTCTGCGGCCTCGGGCAAGTCTCTGGGCCTCAGGTACCTCATCTATAAAATGGGGATTAAGACGGTGAGCCCCATGTGGGACGGGGACCGGGACCGTGTATCTACCCCGGTGCTGAGAACAGTGCCTGGCACATAGTAAGCGCTTAACAAATACCATCATTATCATTATCCAGTACAATGCTCTGCACACAGTAATCACTTAATAAGCACTGGATATTCACCCCACCCTCAGCCCCACAGCACTGAGGTACAAATCCTTTTACTCTGCCATTTCCCCTGTGTCATATCTTTTAATGTCTAAAATGTCTCCCTCTCTAGACTGTAAGTTTTCTGTGAGAAGGAATCATGACTACTCACTCTATTTTGTTTCTTAATGGTATCTGTTAAGCACTTACGTGTGCCAGGCACTGTTCTAACCGCTGGGGTGGAAACAAGATAATCAGGTTGGACCTAATCCCTTTCCCGGATGGGGCTCAAATCTTAATCCCCATTTCACAGATGAGGTAACTGAGGCACAGAGAAGTTCAGTGACTTGCCCACGATCACGCGGCAGAGAAGAAGTGTGGCTTAGTGGAAAGAGCCCGGGTCTGGGAGTCAGAGGACCTGGATTCTAAACTCGGATCTGTCAACTGCTTGTTGCGTGTCCCTCCTACTTAGACTATGAGCCCCAAGTGAGACAGAGACGGTGCCTAAGCCGGTGAACTTGCATCTGCCCCAGTGCTTGGCACATGGTAAGTGCTTAAAAAAATGCCATAGTAACAAATAAATAAATAATAAAGTGGTGGAGCCGGGGTTACAACCCAGACCTTCTGACTTCCAGGCCCACGCTCTATCCACTAGATACTGTACTCTCCCAAACAATAAGCTCTCAATAAACACCTCTCAATAGTGAATGAACGATCACTATTACTACTAATGATGGTATTGGTTAAGCGCTCACTATGTGCCAAGAGAAGCCCAGAGAGGTTAAGTGACTTGCCCGAAGTCACTCAGCTGACAAGTGGCCGAGTCGGGATTACTACTCCGCTGACCTTTCTACTCTCTTTGCCTACCGTACCCCAGATCGCACTCTCCCGTCCTACCGATCCGTCTTCTCACTCTCACTTCTTCATTCTCGACTCTCCCGTCTCCGACCGCCGGTGCATGCCCTTTCTTCCGCCCGAAACTAGGTCCCTCTTTCAATCTGCGAGACCGTAGGTTCTCCGTTCGCCGTTCTCGCCTATCCCGCCGTGGACCCCCGGGCCACGTCCTCCCGCGGTCCCGGAACGCCCTCCCTCCTCACCTCCGCCAAACTGATTCTCTTCCCCTCTTCAAAACCCTATTTAAAGCTCACCTCCTCCGAGAGGCCTTCCCAGACCGAGCTCCCCTTTTCCCTCTGCTCCCTCTACCCCCCCCTTCACCTCCCCTCAGCTAAGCCCTCTTTTCCCCCCTTTCCTACTGCTCCTCCCCCTCTCCCTTCCCATCCCCTCGGCGCTGTACTCGTCCGCTCGACTGTATATATTTTCATTACCCTATTTATTTTGTCAATGAGACGTTCATCGCCTTGATTCTATTTATTTGCTATTGTTTTAATGAGATGTTCATCCCCTTGAATCTATTTATTGCTATTGCTCTCGTCTGTCCGTCTCCCCCGATTAGACCGTGAGCCCGTCGAAGGGCGGGGACTGTCTCTGTTACCCATTTGTCCATTCCGAGCGCTTAGTACAGTACTCTGCACATAGCAAACGCTCAATAAATACTATTGAATGAATGAATAGGTTTTTCCAGCTCTCCCTTCTGAAATCCCACCTACCTCAGGAAGCTCGCGTCTCACTCCTGGAGCCAGGGCGTCCTTGACCCCGCGCATTAAAATCTCATCTCCTCCAAGAGGCCTTCCCCAACTAAACCCTCATTTCCTCTACTTCCTCTCACTTCTGCATTGTCCTTATACTTGGATTTGCCCCCTTTATTCACCCCCACCCGCCGCCCCACATCAGTTACGTACGTATCCGTAATTTATTTATCTACATTAATGTCTGCCTCCCTCTGGACCGTGAACTACTGTGTACAACTGCGAACGACTCTGAACTTGTTGTGGGCAGGAAACGTGTCAACCCAACTGCTATACGTCACTCTCCCAAGCGTTTAGTACAGAGCTCTGCACATAGTAATCACTCGTGACTCAGTGGAAAGAGCCCGGGCTTGGGAGTCAGAGGTCATGGGTTCTAATCGTGGCTCCGCCGCTTGTCAGCTGTGGGCAAGTCACTTAACTTCTCTGTGCCTCAGTTCCTTCATCTGTGAAATGGGGATTGAGACTGTGAGCCCCACATGGGACAGCCTGATCCCCCTGTATCCCCCCCAGCGCTTAGAACAGGGCTTTGCGCATAGTAAACGCTTAACAAATACCATCATTATTATCAATATAATTAATACAGCTAATTTTTCTTCTTCTTCTTCCCCAGTCATATCTTCTCCACTATCATCTCAGTATTCCGCACTTTTACTCACTACTTCTCATCACGTTTTCACACATATTCACAGACTCCGAACGCATCTTCGACTTCTTTGTATATTATTCGACGTTGGTCTTCCAAAACAGATCGTAAACTCCTTGTGTTCAGGGATTTTGTCTTTCACCTCTCTTGTACTCTCCCAAACACTCTGTACAGTGATCTGCATGTACTGGATGCTTAATAAATACTACAGATTTATGGATTCTAAAGCTGAAAATGTAGCGGTGGAGCGGGAGAGCCCAATCATAAAATACAGTTGAAGAATAGTCAAGACTACATGATGGATAGAATGCAAAACGTAAATGAGAGGAAAAAGTCAAAAGTAACTCCTAGGTTGCGGGCTTTTAGCCAGGGGGGCTGGTAGGGTCACTGATTGTGAGCTCCCTGAACGCAAACTCCCGAGCACATCATTCATCGCTCTGCATGCAGAAGGTTTTGAATAAATATGGACAGTGATGAAGGAAAACGACTTTGGTTTTTGACAAGCTGCGTTTGAGGCGGCGGCGGGACATCCGAGGACAGATACCCCAGAGATGGGAGAAAGTATGAGATCAGAGAGCCAGGGAAACCTATGAAACGTATGAGACCCAGAAGCAGCACGGCCTAGTGGTTAGAGCACAGACCTGGGCTAATCCGAAATCTGCCACCTGTCTGCTGGAGACCTTGGACAAGTCACTTACCCGCTCTATGCCTCAGTTACCTCATTTGTAAAATGGGGATTAAGACTGCGAGCCCATGTGGAACGTGGACCTTGTGCAACCTGATTAGCTTGTACTTTCCCCAGCACTTAAATCCAGTGCCTGGCGCAGAATAAGTGCTTAGCAAATACCATAAAATGACTTAATGCATTTCTTCGATGCTTCATCTGTGGCCCAACAGCTTAAAAAAACATCTAAGCATTAAGTTCCTTCTTTGCTTGTAAACGTGGCTCAGCGGAAAGAGCCCGGGCGTGGGAGTCAGAGGGCATGGGTTCGAATCCCCACTCTGCCACTTGTCAGCTGTGTGACTGTGGGCGAGTCACTTCACTTCTCTGGGCCTCAGTTACCTCATCTGTAAAATGGGGATTCAGACTGTGAGCCTCACGTGGGACAACCTGATGACCCGGTATCTCCCCCAGCGCTTAGAACAGTGCTCTGCACCTAGTAAGCGCTTAACAAATATCAACCTTATTACCTTCTGTTTGTCTCCCTTGTTAGAGTGTAAGCTACCTCTAGGCAGGGAACGTGTCTTGGGATTTCTGTTGTATCTTTCACCGTACTGTTTCATTGACTGGACTCAGTAACAACTCGATAAATATAATTAATACCACTATTACGTTGCTTGGGGATTTCGGCAGAAGCCAAGAGAACCCACGGTAAATTGAACTGCAAAGAAGAGTTCCTCAAAAGATCGCAATCCTCACCCTCACACAAGTTCTCAAACTAGCTATTCGATAAGTAACCTGGGTTTTCAACTACCATTTAACTGTTCCTTTCTCTGACTCTAATTTGTAAGAGAAAGCTTTTCACTCTTCATCTCTCAAGATGCAAATGAAAACTAATCTTAAAAACCTCTTCATTTTATTCCCCCGATATCAATTTTCCTTTTGTAACTACCAGAGATGGCTCTCAAGATTCTACCGCAGCTTAAGATAAATTTGGATATTAAGCTTGAAAAGCTAGAGTTCATCAGGCGGTGACAGTGGGGTGGGCCTTTTGACAGCATCCCAGGCAGTTTTTACGGGAGAACTGAGCCTAATATTTTTTTCCACTTTCTTCCTCATTTCGCCTTCGATGTATAACCTTTTCTTCCACTTCTTCTTCTCTCCCTTTTTTCATTCTTGGCCTCCTTGTTTACTCTCTTTTTTTTCCTTTGCTTTCTTCTAAGCATCTGTATCTTCTACTAGATTGAAAGGTCCTGGAGGGCAGCAGTTGGGCCTATCTACTCTAGTGCAGTTTCCCAAGTGCTTAGTTCAGCACACAGTAAGCGCTCAATGAATACAATCGAGAATGATGACGATAGGCCTCATAAATACCACTGATTACTGATTAAATGATTGAAACATCCCAAGTACTGGGAGATGGAAGCAGCACAAAAGGTCACCTAAGAAGCACAGACAGCGAGCAGACGAACTTAATGAGCCATCATCAGCCATGGAATACCTTGCAATGATTAGCACTGGAGATTCTTTTGATTTTACTGTAGCTCTGGGGAGGAGTAGAGTTGCATAATCAACAAATTATCATCTTTCATGCACTTTTTTTTAACCTACTTCATCAGGGAGTTGGGAGGATTACTCCCTGCTGAACATTTCGTTCATTCACTCGTTCATCCAATCGTATTTATGGAGCACAGTCTAGAGGGGGAGACAGACATTAATATAAATAAATAGATAAATAAATTTATAGCTTGCAAAACATCTTGCATTCCTTCTTTCACGGTATTTGTTGATCGGGATGAGAGTCAAGAGATCAGGGTCCTGGTCCAGCCCTGTCTGCTGCGTGATCTTGAGCAAGTCATTTATCCTCTCTGGTCTTTAATTTCCACATCTGAAAAAATCGGGGATCAGACACCCACTCCGCTTACTTCTTAAAATGTAAGCCCTGAGTGGGAAAAGAACCACGTCTGGTCTTTCCCAGCACTTAGCAAAGTGTTTTGGCAGGTAGTAAGCACTTAATAAATTACATAATTATCATTAGTAATAGCATTAGGGTTAGGTTAGAGAGAAGAGGACAGTCATGGCTTGGAGAAACCTTAACCGGTCCTGGCTGCCTTCTGACCTTAATAAAAATTTCCCCGAAAAACTCCAAGAAATCTGCCCTGTCCGTGACCACGCCAATATGGGACAAACCTAACTTTCCGTGCCGAGCTTTCATTAGCGAGGATTACTTCAGGCAGACGAGAATGTTTCCAGAGCTGTGGGCCATTATTTCCACCTTGGTGTTTACCCCAGAGGCTGACACCAGCCCATCCGCCTAAGTGACGAGTAGCATTTTAGACTTTTCCAGTCTCCACCCTGCCGCCGCACCAGGGGGCTTACGCCCACCCCCGGAGACCAGGGAGGCTGGCGGCGAAGTTCCCGGGGCCGAGCGGAGCCCCAGAAAGAAGCGGTCAACTGGACGTCCTCCAGGTCAATGAGAAATCTTTCACCAAGGGGCATTCTTACAGATCTAAACCCCTCCAAGCCCCACCTAATGCACTTTGTTCTCCCCAAGTTGATTTGGTTATAATCCCCCTGCCATCTGTCGCAAATCCCCCTAATGAAGTAGATTCCATTAGGTTGTAGAAACATGTAGATTCTCCAGGTTTTCCAAACTGAATCGTTCACTCAGCCAGTACCAAAAAATGCGCTAAAGATAGTATCGGGCCCGGTTTCTGAGGAGAACCGGCCAGTAGGCAAACAAGGAAGAGTCCAGGAGTGTGGACCCCGGCAGCTAGCTGATGAACTCTCAACATCTGGGGGCCCAGAGTGGATCCTCTCCCCGATTCTCATCTCTGCAAGGATCCTAAAACACAAAGGGCCGAAAACAATCTCTCTGAGGAGATGCACGTGGAGTGAACTATGACATTTGGGGACTTGCAGGTTTCTGCACTCTAATGAACTGCCCAGATTTAAACTGGCCTTGCCTCTTGGAAACTGGTCCGGAAATCTGCTTTCCCTTCGAAGGGTCAGTAAAGAACCAATCACTTCGCCAACAGGAAAACCGGGAACCTCCGCCCCAGTTTGAATCTACTGAAAGGTAAATACGATTTGAAACCACCGGGAGGTTAGAAGATTAATCGTCCTCTGGACGTAAGCTCACTGTGGGCAGAGAACTCTGTTGCATTGTGCCGGCTCAGTACAGTTTCTGCACGTATCAGAGCTCAATAAATAGCTCTGATTGATTGATCGATGGGACTAACATTCACAGGTGTCGACTTCACAGGGGCGATGGGGGCTGTCGCCTCCCACCCGTGAGGTCCCAACCGTTGGCTTTAAGGGACTCATTCACCTATCTTGCCGCTACTTATCCTCACTCCTTTCCCACTTCACCCGCATCCTCTCCAGCCAAACTATTCACTGTGCTTCCTTCTCATCTCTCTCATCACCGACTTCTCACTCGGGCCCTCCTTCCCGTCTGGAACTTCCTCCGCTCTCCCGTTCGGCCCGCCACTGCTCTCCCCAGTTTCAAAGCCTTGTTGAAATGGCGTTTCTTCCAGGAAGCCTTCCCCGAATGATTTCCACCTCCTTACGTTATTTCCTCCGCCACTATCACTTTGGGACTTGGGTATCACCTCGGCGCTTCTCTCCTCCCACGCCCCATCTAGTAGTACTTAGGAACCTACCTTCAAACTCCGTTGCCTGCCCCTACTTGTAATTTAGCGTCTCTCTCTCTCCCCTACTAGGTTGTAAGATCCTTGAAGCCGGGGATCGTGCCTACCGACTATAATGTACACTCCTAAGAGCTACGGGGTTCTGCGCCGAAGAAGTGCTCATTCAATACTATTAATTGATTGATTGATTTCCCAACACGGCGGTCTGGGCTCAGCTCCCAGCCCCTCTCGCCACAGATCTCCAACAAGATCTCAGAGCTCCCAAGCCAGGCTGAGAGCATCTAAAATAGGTTCTTTCAAACGCTCTAGTTCTTCCGAAGGCTTCCTGCAACTACCAAGCCCCATTCCACTTGCTAACCCCTTAAAAGTCCCTCCTCGTTTTGGTCCCCACTCTCAGAATGAAAAACTGGCATCTCTGCCAACATTAATCCTTGACCTAATCGTTCCTCAGGGAAACGTGGACCAGAAAGATGTGTCTGACGAGGGAATTCATCATCGCGTTTGAGACTGTTTCATGCGATTTCCTGCAGAGCTGGGACTACTTTCTTTTAAGTTGGAAGGCCATGAAGCAAATTTAATGAAATTCATTTAGGACTAGAAATGATTGATCATCAAAATATGTAGGATTAAATACATAATCTTGAAATTTTTTGCTTTGCTCCACCCTTCTTTCCCTTCCCGATACAGTAAACGCCCTCGAGCTCTGACCTAGCTTCAGAAATGGAGCCAGTAGAGTAGGTTTACCGAGAAGAAATTATCCAATTATGGATTAGCAAATAACAACGGGGATTAAGACGTGACATACTGAAAAGAAACACCCTAAAATGGTGTATAAAAAGACACGAAAGCTGTCAGATCGAAACACTCTTCATTCTCGCTCTTTTCCACCGGGACAAATCCAACCGCGACTGAAGCACCATGTCCTGCCTCGCTAGAGCGGCCGCCCGGTCCGGGGGGAGCGGATCTGTCCGAGTGTCCGGCGGAGGAAGCAGCTTCAGCAGCGGGAGCCGGTGCGGCATGGGGGGAGGCTCGGCCTACGGATCCGGAGGAGCCGGCAGCTGCAGGATGGGTGGGGGAGCCGGTGGCGGATTTGGAGGGAGCTTCGGCGGCGGATGCGGGAGCTCGGTCGTAGGAGGTTACGGAGGTGGCTTTGGCGGAGGTGCTGGGGGAGGATTTGGCGGAGGTGCCGGCGGAGGACACAGCGCTGGGGCTAGTGGAGGATTTTATACGTACGGCGGCGGGGTCGGTGGCGGTGCCGGTGGCGGCTTCGGTGGCGGCGCTGGGGATGGCGGCCTTTTCTCTGGAGGTGAGAAGCAAACCATGCAGAACCTCAACGACCGCCTGGCGAGCTACCTGGACAAGGTGCACGCTCTGGAGGAGGCCAATACCGACCTGGAGGTCAAAATCAAGCAGTGGTACGAGAAATTCGGCCCCGGCTCTACGGTGCCGGGATCCGGCCGTGACTACAGCAAGTTTTACCCCATCATCGACGATCTGCGGAATAAGGTGAGACATCCTGACCGGCTGCACCTCTGTGGGGGTTTTCTTGTGCTGAGCTCCAATTCGGGAGAAACAAAACCCAAGACACTTCGTCGGAGAGGTTTTACTCAGTGAATTGGCCTGCGCCTTATAAAATGCATTTCCCAGAGCAATTTTCACAGTGAACATCACTTGAAATTGCTTACGTGAAAATTATCCAGGCATTCTGATGGACCGGAATCCTTTCCCTGCTGAGCACAGAAGGAGCACGATATTTCCGCTAAATCTGGAGTTCATCTGTTAAATCTCATTTTTATAGACGGATGATAGTATTCTATCAACCTCTGCTGAATTAGTGAGGGTTTTAAGTCACAGCAGCAGCATTTCTGTGACGCACTAAAGCATCCTTCGACCCGATGGCTTTTATGGTCATCTGTCTCCATTCCAAAACTAGCAGAAGATTTACTTCACTCTGGGCAAGGCTGAAGGGGTCCCTGTGCTGTCTTTGCCAAGATTTATAATTCTATATTGCTTAGAGTCACTTCCGCTATTAAAACAGGCTAAAAGCACCTCACAATATTCGCTGAAAGTTCTGACCTGTATCCAGCCAGGTTAGGTAAGCTTATTCCTTTTTCTTCCCTGGACAAATGGAATGGCCTTGAAAAAGTCACAACTTATTTAGGTTCAATCTCTCTCTCTCTTTTCACATACGGTCACAATATACTAAATGGGAAAGCCACGTAATTCTTCAATGGCTACTCTGCACCAGTGTTCTTGTCAATGTAGTTTTCTCAGAGAAAACGTATGCCAGAGACACCGGTCACAATGAAAATAATGTTGGTATTTGTTAAGCGCTTACTATGTGCCAAGCACTGTTCTAAGCGCTGGGGTGGATACAGGGTAATGAAGTTGTCCCACGTGCGGCTCCCGGTGAATCCCCATTTTACGGATGAGGTAACTGAGGCACAGAGAAGTTAAGTGACTTGCCCACAGTCACACAGCTGACAAGTGGCAGAGCCGGCATTCGAACTCATGACCTCTGACTCCCAAGCCCGTGCTCTTTCCACTGAGCCACGCTGCAATCAGTCCTCCTATCTTTGAAGTAAATAGCGGTCAATCGGTCGATTGTTTTCACTGAGTGCTTACCGTGTGCAGGGTACTGAATCAAGCGCTTGGGAGAGGACAACACAACAATATAACAGACATATTTCCCGCCCACAGTGAGCTTACAGTCTAGAGGGATAGAATGATAATATATAACATAATACAAATGTAAATACACATTTAGAGTAACTACAGTACTAACATTCTTTACCCTATCTTCAATTTTGCAGATCATGGCTGCTACAATTGACAACGCCGGGATGGTTTTACAGATTGACAACGCCAGGTTGGCCGCTGATGACTTCAGACTGAAGTAAGCCATTAATGAACTTTGATGATTGTAAGAGGATAAAGTGTCACCGCTAAATAGACTTGAGGGACCATTCTAGAGTCCTCCCCTCCTTCCACCCACCCCCACGCCAAGTCAATATTGAAGAAACAAAATTGCCCAAAAATCACTACAAAAAAACGAAGGTAGAGGGGAGAGCCTTACCAGACATAAAATTTCAAGCGAATAGAAACTGTATTCAGTTCTTTGATTTTTCCTTAGAAAACTCACTTCTCAATCGTCCTGTTAAAGCGCCTGATGTTTTTCTGACCGAACGAACGTACGGGTGTTTTTGACCGGAACAGATGCTCTTCTTTATTTTCCCTCCACTGGAACTTATCCTGTAAGAGATGGCTTGTTCGGATAAGTGCTCATTCATTTACTACAACCCGTTTCAGGTACGAGAATGAACTGTACCTGCGCCAGAGCGTGGAGGCCGATATCAATGGTCTGCGTAAAGTCCTCGACGACCTGACCATGACCAGATCTGACCTGGAGATGGAGATCGAATCCCTGACCGAAGAGCTGGCTTACCTCAAGAAGAATCACGAGGAGGTAGGGACACCCCCATTTGGGCAGTTGAGACCATACGATTTTCCTCCTCGTTTAACTCGGTAGAAAATAACCCGTCCGAGTGAACCTCCGACGCCCTATGAGAAGCATTTCTGATTCTCATCTTACTTCGGGGGAGGTGACTCGGCTGTCCGATCATTTTCCATCTGATTTCTACCAAAACGCTCTTCCTCTCCAGGAACTGAAGGGTATGCAGGGAAGCTCCGGCGGGGACGTGACCGTGGAGATGAACGCCGCTCCGGGAACCGACCTGACCAAGCTGCTCAACGACATGCGTGCCCAATACGAGGCTCTGGCTGAGCAGAATCGCAAAGAGGCCGAAGACCAGTTCAATAAGCAGGTAAACCGTCAGCAATAAATTCTCAGAAAGCATAACCGTGTCACTGTCGATTAACTTTATGCATGACCAATGATTTGAATGTACTTCACTTTCATTTGCAGAGCGCTTCGCTGCACGCCCAGATCTCCACCGATGTCGGGGCTGCCAGTTCGGCCAAGAGCGAGATAACGGAACTGAAACGCACCCTCCAAGCTCTGCAGATTGAGCTCCAGTCCCTCATGACCATGGTATATGCCACCGGTTTTCAAGATTCTTAATTTCAAAACGCAAAAAAAGGAATTCATTTTGAATTCACAATCTTGTGGGTCGCTAGATGGTTCCATAGGGACACGGTTTTCAAACTGCCGCTACCAAATACCTATCACTTGCAATAGAAATGAGAACTTTAGAAGCATTCCAACCGAAAGAAGAAACACCACGGCGCATCGATAGTTTTCAAGAAATGAAAGACGGTCAGGGAACAAAATGGCACAACTGAGAGTTAAATCAGGCAGCTTCTATTGCTTCTTAGACTGGGAGCCCCATGTGGGACAAGGATTGTTTCTGACCTGCTTATTTTTGAACTGCCCCAGCACTTACTATGTAGCGTTTAGGACATAGTGTGTTCTTGATAAATACAGTTATAATTATTTATTCTTTTTATTGTTCCAAAGACTTTCGCCCTAATCTATTACTTCACAGACAATTCCAATTTGTTCTGTGCTTCCATTTACTCTTAGAAAAGCTCCCTGGAAGGCACCTTGGCAGAGACAGAATCCGGCTACGTTATGCAGCTCTCCCAGATTCAGCACCAGATCAGCAGTCTGGAGGAGCAGATCTGCCAGATCCGGGGCGAGACCGAATGCCAGAACGCTGAGTACGAACAGCTCCTGAACATCAAGACCCGCCTGGAGATGGAGATCGAGACCTACCGCCGCCTTCTCGACGGAGAGGCAGGGTGAGCGAAAACTGTCAAACGAAATTCCCTGAATCGTTAGGGTACGGAGTACCCTTTCCTTAAGGTACAGAGCAACTGAGGAAAGGAGGAGAGATGAATAGCCTTCACTTTCCAGAGAAGGAAGAGCTAAGTGTCTGGTGTGGTGTAGGAGAAAACGAGTTTTGCCTTGGAAGGAGCTATTTTCTGCAAATGTCTAGGGCATTTTTAATATAACGACCAAATCGTTTGTCTTTTTTCTCCAGTGGTTCTGGCTTGGCTTCCAGTTCCACTTCCAGTTCTCTGGGAGGAGGATCCAGGAGCTCCGTGGTGGTTGACTCAAGAGTAGGACAAGGAAGAGGTAATTAATATAATAAACTGCTCCCTCTTTTTGGTTCTCTTTATTCAGCTTGGCGGGATAAAGAATCAATACTTCGGTGGTCACACTGAAAAGTTCCAGCTGTATTTCAGCCATCTAACATATACTCTAGGAAATACAGTTCTTAAATAGAGCTGTAATTATTTGTGTGGGACTACATATATATATATATATATATATTTGTACATATGAACACGCACACAGTTGAAATTCGCCTTTTTGGCGACGTAATACTTGGTCTTATTTCCAACTTCTGATTGCTTCATTCTTTCTTTTTCAGATGCCAACAAGACTAGAGTGACCAAAACTATTGTAGAGGAGTTGGTCGATGGAAAAGTTGTCTCGTCTCAAGTCAGCAACGTTTCTGAGATGAAAGTTAAATAAGCAGTCGGATTCAACCGAAGTGTCTTTTTCAGAAGCAAAGAAAAAGACACGAAGGAAGATGCCGCCTGGCCAAGACATCGTTCCCTACAGACCAAGAAACTAATTGTGGTTCTGAAATATCTAGATGTCTATTCAAGTCTTCTCCCTTTTCTTCTTGCCTTAGAAAACTGTTTCACAATGCAAAAGTTACTGCCATCTTATTTCAAAGTATTTCAGTGCTTTAATAAACTTTATTACTGTTGCAAATCAACTAAACTAGTCTTGGTTATTTTAGAGTTCTCATATTTTAAAACTCCAGGTCAAAACCATTTAAGTTTTCCTTCCTGAGGGGCTAAAGTCACCGATACATCGGTAACACGATTATCATCAGGCATATAGAGAACCTCCACTTCATGTGTACTGATCAAATATGGGTCATTATTATTATATATTCGAATGGCCCTCTCGCAGTAAAAACACCAGACATTCCTTACAGTGATCTAGCTTTCCACTTTACAGATGGGGGCGGAAATCACATCTCCTCTGGGTCTTGGTCTCCTCAAGCTTATCAAGACAGCTGGACAATCACAACTAAGATGAGAATTCATAGGCTTGACTACCTAATCGTTTAGTCCTTTTTTTAAAGAAATTGGTATTCGTTCAGCACTTACTGTGTGCTGGGCACTGGACTAAGAGCTGGGGTAGATGCGAGATAATCAGGATAATCCATGTCCCACCTGGGGCTCCCGTTCTAAATCCCCATTTTCCAGATGAGGTAAATGAGGCACAGAGAAATTAGTACAGTCACTCATCATAATCCGACTGGATTACTGCCTCCTTTCTGATCTCCCAACCTCCCGTCTCTCCCCACTCCTGCCTATACTTCACTCTGCTGCCCGGATGATCTTTCTACAGAAACGCGCTGGGCACGTCACCCCCCCTCCTCAAAAATCTCCAGTGGCTGCCTATCAACCTTCGTGTGAAGCAAAAACCCCTCCCTTTTGGCTTCGAAACTCTCCATCCCCTCGCCCCCTCCTACTTCACCTCCCTCCTCTCTTTCTACGGCCCGGCCCGCACGCTCCGCTCCTCTGCCGCTAACCTCCTCACTGGGCCTCCCTCTCGCCCGGCCCGCCGTCGACCCCTGGCCCGCGTCCTACCTCTGGCCCGGGATGCCCTCTCTCTTCACATCCGCCCTCCCTCCCTTCAGAACCCTACTGAAAGCTCACCTCCTCCAGGAGGCCTTCCCAGACTGACCCCCCCCTTTCCCTCTGCTCCTCTTCCCCTCCCCATCGCCCCTACTCCCTCCTTCTGCTCTACCTCCCTCCCCGCCCCACAGCATTTGTGTATCTATGTACATATTTATGATTTTATTTTATTAACGGTGTATATACCTATAATTCTATTTGTTTATATCGACGTTATTGATGCCTGTCTATTCTGCTTCGTTGTCTGTCCCCCTCCTTCTAGACTGCGAGCCCGCTGTTGGGTAGGGGTTGTCTCTGTTGCCGAACTGTACTTTCCAAGCGCTCAGTACAGTGCTGTGCACCAATAATTAGGAACGAATGAATGAAGTGACTTGCCCAGGGTCACACAGCAGACCGGTGGTGGAGCTGGGCTCGGAACCTAGGTCCTCTCTGACTTTCAGGCTCCGCTCCTTCCCTTAGGCCACGCCGCTTCTCCAAGTGACAACCACCCCCCCTTCACGTTGTCAGAACATTACACAACTACAGGTGAAAGTTAGCACCTGGAATCAACCGGGGAGAAAATATGAATCATGGCTGGCAAGAAATTAGCCTTAACACGACCAGCAAACAGGCAGGATCGGGCTCTCGGAGGAGACAATTTCTTCAATTTTCCCAGTGTCAGACTTAACTCCTTAATCAGATTAAACACAGCAAACACTAAAAGGCCCAAGCGTGAAATATCATTATCCTAAAAGGTCAGATCTCCTGTTGGTCCTGCCATTGAGAAGCAGCATGGCCCAGTGGAAAGAGTGGAAGTCGGAGGACCTGGGTTCTAATCCCAGCACCACCACCTGTCCGCTGCGTGACCTCGGGTGAGACGGCGTGGCTCGGTGGAAAGAGCACGGGCTTTGGAGTCCCGGGTCATGGGTTCGAATCCCAGCTCTGCCACTTGTCAGCTGACTGTGGGCGAGTCGCTTCACTCCTCTGTGCCTCAGTTACCTCGTCTGTAAGATGGGGATTAAGACTGTGAGCCCCACGTGGGACAAGCTGATCCCCCCTGTGTCTACCCCGGCGCTCAGAGCAGCGCTCTGCACATAGTAAGCGCTTAACAAATACCAACATTATTATTATTAACTTCTCGGGGCCTCGGTTGCTTCATCTGTAAAATGGGGATTAAACGCTACCCCCTCCTTCTTCGACTGTGAGCCCCGTATGTGGGAAAGGGATTGCGGCCAACCCGATTAGCCTGTCTCTACCCCGGCACTCAGTACCGGATTTGGCACGTAGTAAACGGTTAATAAGCACTTCAAAAAAATCGTCTGTTTTACAAGAGGATCAAGCCGATTATAGCAACCGGAAAATATGGGTATGTTTCATCATCCCCTACTACAGCACGAAAATGAACCTCTAGGCACATTCGATTTCTAAACACAAAATAAATCCCCTGTCAGGTGGGTGGAGGAGAAATCGAGGCAACAGAGGTGAGTCTCAGGGGCCATCAGGAAGGCTACCAAGTGATCCTCAGGCCAGTGAACACCAAAGTCATTACTGGCAGGGACCCGTCTGAATGAAGCGGGAAGAATTATACTCCGCCATCAATTTCTTCTGTGCCCCTGAAAAATACCCTCACGTTTACTCATTGGCTCCTTTCCCTGAATTCCTCCCACGACACTGCATGGGAAGCAGCGTGGTTTAGTGAAAAGAGCCCGGGCTTGGGAGTCCGAGGACGTGGGTTCTAATTCCGGCTCCGCCGCCTGTCTGCCGTGTGACCTTGGGCAAGTCACTTAACTACCCTGTGCCTCAGGTACCTCATCTGGAAAATGGGGATTAAGACCGGAAGCCCCTCATGAGACAAGCTGATTACCTTCTATCTACCCCGGCGCTTAAAACAGTGCTTGGCACATAGTAAGCGCTCAACGAATACCATCACTATTATCATTATTATTATAATGGGACCTGACTCAAGCATTTTGCGGCAAAAGGCAATGATGAGAATCTGGGTCTCCGCTCCTGAGCTCTTTAATAATCATCATAATAATTTTGGTATTTGTTAAGCGCTTACTATGTGCCAAGTACTGTTTCGAGCGCTGGAAAGAACAAGGTAACTAAGTTGTCCCACGTAGGGCTAACAGTCTTAATCCCCATTTTCCAGATGAGGCGACTGAGGCACAGAGAAGTTAAGTGACTTGCCCAAAGTCACACAGCTGATAAGTGGCAGGGCCGGGATTAGAACCCACGACCTCCGACTCCCAAGCCCGTGCTCTTGCCACTGAGCCACACTGCTTCTCGAATTTAGGAATCTCAACATCACCCCAGCCCGATAGGATTACAAAGGTAATAATAATAATAATAATAATGTTGGTATTTGTTAAGCGCTTACTATGTGCCGAGCACTGTTCTAAGCGCTGGGGTAGACATAGGGGAATCAGGTTGTCCCACGTGGGGCTCACAGTCTTCATCCCCATTTTACAGATGAGGGAACTGAGGCCCAGAGAAGTGAAGTGACTTGCCCACAGTCACACAGCCGACAAGTGGCAGAGCTGGGATTCGAACTCATGAACCCTGACTCCAAAGCCCATGCTCTTTCCACTTCGCCACGCTGCTTCTCCAAAGGTACCCTTCACCCCACCACCTCACAGGATTTAAGAGCCTAGTTTCGATTCCCTGACAGAAACCCACCTACAAACCAAGCCAATATTAAACTTTTAAACTTTTCCCAGAGAACTAAGTCTCTGCCGTCGGGCCGGGGGTTCCACCGGGTTACTGTACTAACGCAAGTTCTTGACTCACTCAATGTTTGTCCAACTGAACAAAGATCGTGAATTTTCTCATTGTTTCTCTCACCCCGAGGGAGAAATTCCCCTGAAGCCACCAGCAAACAACAGGAAAACGCATTCATAGGATTGTTAAATCGCTGGACATAGCACTACTCACTGGCCCGACCACGACGTGGTGAAACAATCGGCGTAATTTCTCTGGTAGTAAAATAATTTATGCTTTAAGGCCAGATCCCTGCTTTTATCATCACCGGCAGCAACTACTTCTGAAAGAGATTACCACGGTCTGTCTCACGTACAGCTTTTCTTGGGCCCCCCTGGTTTCATAGCTTCTTTCAATAACAATAATAATGTTGGCATTTGTTAAGCACTTACTATGTGCAGAGCACTGTTCTAAGCGCTGGGGGAGATACAGGGTCATCAGGTTGTCCCACGTGAGGCTCACAGTCTTAATCCCCATTTTCCAAATGAGGGAACTGAGGCCCAGAGAAGTTAAGTGACTTGTCCAAAATCATACAGCTGACAAGTGGCAGGGCCGGGATTCGAACCCTTGACCTCTGACTCCCGAGCCTGGGTTCTTTCCACTGAGCCACGCTGCTTCTCTACCAGCGGATCCTGAGCCCGAATTTCAATTTACTTCACTTTCTGTGTAGGCTTTTGAGCATTCAATAGTTTCGATCTGCAAAATTCTGACTTGGAACAAGGCGTTTTTCCCCCCATTAGGTGTTCCATTCCTAAAACTTTCCATGCAGGTGTGGTGATTTAAGTGTTGGTGATTCTTATCAGACACCCAAAAAAAAAAAAAGTAAACACAGTCTGCATTGTTCTGAGGCCAAGGACTCTAGTCACTAGGCATTAACAGTAATCCCATCAGCGGTGCTTTTTCATTTACCCATCAGTAGTATTTATTGAGTGTCTACACTGTGCAGAACGCTGTACTAAGCTCTTGGGAGAGTTGTGTACACCAGAATTGGTAAAGACGTTCCCTGCTCACAAGAAGTTTACAGTCTAGAGGGGAAGAAAGAAATTATGCATATGTACATAAATGTCGTGGGGCTAAGGGTGGGCTGAGGTCCTTCATGGGCCCTCTGGACACGGCGACAGAGATTTTAATCATTTACTTACAATTTTGCTTCATTATGTACAAAGCACTGTTCACAGAGAATTTATTAAATGGCAAAATATTTTAATAGAGAGGATCAGACGGCTTCATTATGTACAAAGCACCGTTCACGGAGAATTTATTAAACGGCAAAATATTTTAATGTAAAGGATTAGGCGGACTCAAACGGAGTCTCGCCTAATTCTTTGAAGTGACTCGTCATCCTCGTAGAAGTTCCCAAGTTAGCTCCTAATAAACTCTCCTACCCAGAAAAAGTTGTCTATATGAAATTTCACAGCACAGTTATGTTAATCTTTAAGTTGCATCAACCTTCCCCTTCCACCTTTTATTAGTCTATTTATTTCTACCAACTTCGGTAGGTTTGGCAACCAACCAAGTCAGGCACGTCCAGGACCTCGGACGCTGAGCCTATGGCTTTTCCTAGAAAGGAAAGAATTTTTATCACTGCCCTGATTCAACCACAAATGAAGCAACTCCGGGGCCTTTGGAGAAGTTGGGGAATGAAAATAAAGGAACCAACGGCAGAAATCTTTGACCAACCCTTTCTCTCCATGATTTCCCCACCAAATTTACCGAAGTCTTCCCTCTCTGAACTTGCCTAACAGAATTCAAAACTTATTCACTGACAAAAATCATTACCCATTCGGGAATCTAATACACTCTCTGCTCATTTTACATTAGCAAAAGTTTCTAGGAATGGGCAAGGAAAAAGTTCTAATGTAGCCATTCCCTCTACCAGCGTCACCCCAAGCAGACACACTAAAAATAATTAGCTTTGTTAGTGAGTATTTCAGGGACCCTTATACAAAGCAGTATCTCTAAACCTCAGCGGGCTGATCAAGAGGTTTGCTAGGATTGCTGGTTGCCGAGGGACACCCTTGATTTCCGTCGATATTCGGAATCCAGACCGGATGAATTCACTTATCCTTCGCAAGTCGACGAGTCAGTTCGGAAGATAACTCTCTCCTGATTAAAACCATGGACTTGGGCACGGACTCGTCCCCTGTATCGGATGCTTTCTGCTACGTTAGGAAAACGAGCTAGTCTTTTTGTTTGCTTCTTTTTTCTTTGCTTGTTTTTTAATAGCGGATGTTAAGACACGGGCTGTACTAAGTGCTAGGTTTGATGATGATGGTATTTGTTGAGCGCTTACTATTCTGTGCACTGGAGTACATAGAAGGTTATCAGGTTGCCCCACGCGGGGTTCACAGTCTCAATCCCCATTTTACAGATGAGGTAACTGAGGCCCAGAGAAGTTAAGTGATTTGCCCAAAGTCACACAGCTGACAAGCGGCAGAGGCGGGATTAGAACCCGCAGCCCCTGACTCCCAAGCCCGGGCTCTTTCCACTAAGCCAGGCGGCTTCTCTACGAACTCATCGGGTTGGACACGGTCCAGGTCCCACATGGGGCTTTCAGTCTTAATCCCCATTTTACAGATGAGGGAACTAAGGCACAGAGAAGGTAGTTGACTCGCCCAAGGTCACCCACCAAACAAGCGGCAGAACTGGGATTAGAAACCAAGTCCTTCAACTCCCCGGGCCGTGCTCTTTCCGCTAGGCCACACTGCTTCTTCACGCCACGCTAGTTCAAAAAGTGAACAAAACCCGCAGAATTTGAATTTCTCTTACACGGTTTCAAAGACGCCCCAAAACTAATCCAAGGCAGCACATTCAATCAGGCTAAACACCTCCTTCTAGGTTTAATGAAGAAGGAATTATTTTTCAACCAGTGTGCAGGACCAGTCATTCCTAGAGTGTTACCTAAACTGAGATTTTAGCCCACGCTATTACTTCACCCGGTAAATCCCTGAGACAGACTGTGAGGTGTTTTCAAATCACCTCATCTGCAAAATTGCCTGCCTGACGACAAGTCGTTCTGGGGGAAAATGAATTGTGAATCAAGTCACAGAAACGGGAACAAAGCATGGGGGCAGAAATAGGAGGAATGAAAAAAAAAATGCCTAATGAGGCTGATATCATTTAAAGATGAATATTTCATTCCTCCCACAGTGAGATAGTGCACAGCTGGAAGCTTCTGTGTACTTTTAAACAAATACTGACGCTCAGCACAAAGTAACGAATAATAAATGATTATAAAACCACCTAGGATTACGGACGTCATAAAAAAAAATCTTCTGAGCGATTGGTATCAGGAGTGGAACACCCCATTTATTTTCTATAAAAGGACTTCAAACAGACTGAACTCAGCGCTCGCTGCCCCAGCTCGGCGCTTGCATTTGGCAACCCTAAGCTTCCCTCCGATACCATGTCCCACTCCCGGCAAAAATCAAGTCTCTGGCTATTCGACCTCGGTCGTGGAGGAGGAGGGTTTGCCGGGAAAAAATGCGGCCCCTTGGGAGGAGGCTTCCGTACCATCTTTGGGGACGGAGAGAGAGGCCTGCTCTCTGGCAATGAAAAGATAACCATGCAGAATCTGAATGACCGCTTGGCTACCTACCTGGACAAGGTCCGAGCTCTGGAGGAGGCCAACAAGGAGCTCGAGTT
Organism: Ornithorhynchus anatinus; assembly: GCF_004115215.2. NCBI lineage: Eukaryota > Metazoa > Chordata > Mammalia > Monotremata > Ornithorhynchidae > Ornithorhynchus > Ornithorhynchus anatinus. The sequence goes on along the minus strand of NC_041738.1, from coordinate 14,009,500 downwards.
CAAAATCGAAGAGCGGTATGAGAAATTTGGTCGGGAAGCCGGTGGTCGTGGAGCCAAACGAGACTACAGCAAATATTTCCAGACGATCGAAGAGCTTAAGAAACAGGTAAGGCATTTTTCCATACCGCCGATTTGACGACCAGCCCGCAATTTGGTGACAACCTTCGATTTCTTTAGCTCTTCACGTCTGAGTCCGCCCTCCCCTCTGCCCAGAATAAGTAAAGGGTCGACTTTGCGGATTCCCATTCAGATGTGTAATGATGAGGGTAGAGATCCCTCATCCCAAATGTGGAATAATTAAAAAGGTATTTCCAAGACCCTAAAATTCTCAGCACGACTTGAACCGGAGGTAGTATTTCATAAATTAAGTGTTCGGTTAGCCAATGGACAGAATCGCCTGAGGGTTAAATCGTCAATTATCTGAGGGAATATCACCGATGAGCCGGTATGCTATTCCTTCATAATCCTTCTGTTTCCAGATCTTGGACGCAACCACTAAGAGTGCCAGCTTCGTGCTCCAGAATGACAATGTGCGACTAGCGGCGGACGACTTCAAACTGAAGTAGGTTGTTTAATCCGCTCTCGTCCCCTAAAATCTCAACTTTATTATTTTAGTGCCTGCCTCCAAAGCTAAAGTGTCAACCCTTGAGGGCAAAGTTACGGTCTACAAAGGCGAACAAATTTTTCCAAGCACTTGGCACGGCGTTCTGCCCACAGTAAATGCGATTGACTGATCGCATCAGAAATGGTAACAGAAACTTCACAGTGGGAATTGCTTAGTATCTTAACACTTACAAAACATCTTGGCATGTCCCCTCTAAATAAGCCACTATTCGTTTTTGGAAATACTGAGCTTTGCGGCGTTGGAAGCCTGGCCATGTAGCAAAGCGGAGAAAGGAGTGAATTTTTCCACATAGGCACAGATTTCAGACCCGAAAGACAGCTTTTCCCTTGGCTCCCAATCTCCCCGTGCCTGGGCCATAAAGCCCTATTTACAACCCTTTCTACTAGGTTCTGTTTTCTGGGAAAACCAAAGTTGGTTAATCGACAGAGAAATCTGTTCTAAAAAACAAAAATAACTCCCTTCTTTTCCAAACCAACACATCTAACGGAACTGTAAGACCTTGTTAGACTAAGGCGGCCCAAGTAAAACCGCAAAACGTCCGTTGGGCAAACATAATTTGCTGTCTACAGGTTAGCAGTCCAGTGGCGTGGTTCTCGTTTAAACTGAAAGTGCTTACAATCTTTTTTTGAGGTACGAGACCGAGCTGGCTCTACGCCAGGGCGTGGAAGCCGACAGCAGTGGCTTGCGTAGGGTTCTGGATGACTTGACCTTGTCTAAGACTGATCTGGAGATGCAGGTGGAGACTCTGAGGGAAGAATTGGCCTACCTCAAGAAGAACCACGCGGAGGTGGGTATGGGGGCATACGAATAAGTCGCCTCTCGCGTATTCTAGAGCGACCGTAAGCTTGTTATACTCGTGTACTCTCCCAAGTACTTCCTGCAATAACCCACTTCAATGCAGTACGCTCTGCGTAAACCCCCACTCCCATGGAGAATTCACTTGCTCCCCTAGCTTCAACTGCTCTCTCTATGCGGAGGATTCCCAAATCTACACCGCCAGCCCCGATCTCTCTGCTCCTCTTCAGTCTCGCATTTCCTCCTGCTCTCGGGAGGAATATGAGAATTTTATTCATATTAATTTCTGTCTCCCCCTGTACTCTGTAAGCTCACTGTGGGCAGGGATTGTGTCAGCTAATTCTGTCCAACTGTAATAACGTTGGTATTTGTTAAGCGCTTACTATGTGCAGACCACTGTTCTAAGCGCTGGGGTAGACACAGGGGAATCGGGTCGTCCCACGTGGGGCTCACAGTCTTCATCCCCATTTTACAGATGAGGTCACTGAGGCACAGAGAAGTGAAGTGACTCGCCCACAACTGTACTCTCCCAAGCATTTAGAACAGTATTTTGCACGGATTTGAGTACTCAGTAGATACCACTGATTGATTACAGTGCTCTGCACACAGGAAGCACGCAAAAAATACCATTGATGATGATCATCATCGTGAAGATGAACTTCTGCCCCGTTCGGTGAACTCTCATGTGCTGAGTTCTTATCCATCATTGCTATTTATGGAGCACTTACTGTGTGCAGGACACTGTACTGAGCACTTGAAGGAGTACAACGCAACAGATTTGATACACATTCCCTTCCCACAAGGAGCTTACAATCTAAAGGGGGAAATTTAGTTCTACTAAACTTTCATCACAGATTATAGTGATAACAATAATTACGGTATTTATTAAGCACTTACTATGTGCCAGGCACTGTACTAAGTGTTGATGGAGAATATGAGCGAATGGGGCTGGACGCAATCCGTCCCGACAGAGACGAGAAATCCTTGGAGAATATTCCGCCATGGCTGCCCGTTCCGTTAGCATAATGACAATCTAGCAGAAATCCAGGGAGCATCGGGGTATTCGAAAGATACCCTCAAGTTACCACTAAAATAATAACGATGGTATTTGTTGAGCGCTTACTATGTGCAAAGCACCGTTCTAAGCGCTGAGGGGGTTACAAGGTGATCGGGTTGTCCCACGTGGGGCTCATAGCCTTAATCCCCATTTTACAGATGAGGGACCTGAGGCTCGGAGAAGTGAAGTGACTTGCCCAAAGTCACACAGCTGACAAGTGGCGGAGCTGGGATTAGAACCCATGACCTCTGACTCCCAAGCCCGGGCTCTTTCCACCGAGCCACGCTGCTATCGGTGCCCCAGTTTCCTTCCATCTGTCTCTGCCACTTCCATCTCACTACCTCTGCATTTCGGTGGGCTCTCTGTCTCGGTAGAGAAGGTGTGAACTCTAAACCTGTGAAAAGGAAATATACCGTCTCAAAAAGGAATAACCAGATGGACTCGCGCGTATTTACATTTGGGACGGATGTCATTTTAGAAATTCACTCTCACCAACATTAACCCACCCACCTCATCCATTTGATCATGTTCATGTACCCTGCTCTGCTCCCCTGCCCCAGTTTTTTGTTTATTCATTTGCGAAGGAAGGAGCAGTGAGGTCACCGGGCAAATGAAACCAAGAATAGAATCCGTTTTTACCTTTCTATCTCACGTATCTGTCTCTACCCAGGAAATGAAAGGCCTGCAGTCTGCTTCGGGCTCGGATGTGAGTGTGGAAATGAACGCTGCCCCGGGAACGGACCTGACCAAACTTCTGAACGATATGAGGGCTCAGTACGAAAAGCTGGCGGGACAGAACCGCAGAGAGGCCGAAGCCTGGTTTCACGACAAGGTGAGCCACCCCCCCCAGAGAGGTCTCTGTCGGAACCCCGTCTTGCCTCGCCTTAGGCTGTCGAGTCATTTCCGAACCCTAGCGACTCTCGGGACGCACCTCCCTCAAGACGACCCGCTCTCCATCTGCGATCGTCCGGGTAGTGTGTCCACAGAGCTCGCTTGGTAAAAATAAGGAAGTGGTCTTCCGTGCAGTAAACTCGGGTCTCCGCCCTCGCCTCTCTCCCGGGCCGCTGCCGCCCAGCACGGGTGAGTTCTGACTTGTAACGATCGGCCTTCCACTGGCTAGCCGCTGCCCGAGCTAGGGATGGAACGGGTAGGCCTCCGCTTGATTCTCCCTCCCGTAGTCCAGACCGGTAGAGGACTGGACACTCTCCAGGTGCGATCCCGAGACGGGGGCAGAATCCCAGAGCTGTGAAACTGGAACCTGTTCTGTTGACTCCTGACGACAACTGTGAAAATACATTTCAGAGTGAATCGTTACAACAGCAGATTTCCATGGTAACTGATGAATCCAACACAGCCAAGAGTGAGATGACGGAACTGAAACGCACCCTCCAAGCCCTTGAGATCGAGCTCCAATCTGCCGTGGCCCTGGTATGTACACCGAAATTGAAATTTGCTTTTTTTCCATCTATAAATTCTTCAGTTGCTGGTCCTAATTCCTGAATTTAACAACGGCGGCATACTATTACTGTATTTTTTTTTTTGGTATTTCGCTCTATTGAGCACCCGTTGTGCACAGTATACGGTGCTCTGGGAGAATACAATAAGAAGTCTATAAGAGCAATTCATTTATGAAAGAGTGCAAACCGGAGAAAGGACAAGGCTACATCTGGTAGAAGCAGCATGGCTCAGTGGAAAGAGCCCGGGCTTCGGAGTCAGAGGTCATGAGTTCGACTCCCGGCTCTGCCGCTTGTCAGCTGGGTGACTGTGGGCGAGTCGCTTCACTTCTCTGGGCCTCAGTTCCCTCAGCTGTAAAATGAGGATTAGCTGTGAGCCTCACGTGGGGCAACCTGATTACCCTGTATCTACCCCAGCGCTCAGAACAGTGCTCTGCACCTAGTAAGCGCTTAACAAATACCGACATTATTACTATTAGAAGCAGGGGTCCGATCAAACAGCGTTCCTCAAGTGGTTTGGAAAATGAACAATCCAGTATTTCACGTAGGCAGGTCACCATTAAATTTGGAGGGGAAGCAGGTCAGAAACAAAACTTTAAAGGCATCTCTTCAAGTCCCGACGTTATTGCGAAGATAGCGTTCATAATGAGGTCACGCCTATGGAAACACTGACAGAGTTCCGAATGAGATCACCTCTGCTTTTCGAGGTGGGTGGTAAGCGCTTGACAGGTGAAGGGAATTAATCTCCAGAGATGCTATCTCCATATGGATTTCAACAGGAGTTTTAATCGTATGAGTCCCTGCTCAGTTTTAAATATGGAAATGAGAGGAAGTTTAAATACACCCACTTTTTACTCACTTACGCATTAAACTGAGGGCATGGGATCTGAGGGTTTAAAAATAAGAGTGATAACTATTGGGATTTAAAAAATTCAAATACAGAGTTTTCTTTTTGCTTCTATTTTTGCTTCTATATTTGCATGGCAAATATTCGGTAATATTAATCAGTTGTATTAATTAAGTGCGTACTGCGTGCAGAGCGCTGTACCAAGTGTTTAATATTACTCATTTGAAAGATCTGGAGTAGACGCGAATGCTTGATATTCCTGCTACCGCAATAATGTTGAGGAAATTTTTCTTTCTCTGGGCCATTCAACTCTAAATCAACCCCAAGTTTAGCAATATCCAAGTCTTGAGCTTGGAGGTGAGGGCTCTAGCCTGGAGCAAGAGTAATGATAAAACAAAGGCAAAAAATTGGGTAAAATAGACGTCAATCACACTCAAAAACTCAGGACTCCTCAGTGTGGGAAGAAGGGGAAATCTCTCAGGAAAATATACCCCTGGTGAATTTTAAAATACTGAAGCTTTCCAAGTATCACGTTCCAAAATCTATTTTGACGACACTGTAAATATTGACAATTTATTTCATAAATGTGCTTAAATCGACTTCTATCAACCAGAGCCAAATTAGGGTGGATGGATAAATTGGCACGTCTGTTCTGGCAGTGAACACGGTAAGAAAAACCTAAACTTTAACAAAATAATTGTTTTCAGATACATTCAGATCAGGTTAATTATACACCAGCCCATAAATGTCTGAGCTCAAGTCAGAAATGTAAGTAAATGCATCCCTAGTCCCCTTCCTACATGTAACAAACTGTAGGGAACGCAAAATTTCACAATGCTTGAGTCAAGAATTATTATAATTATATTATAATTACTATAATTAGAGAAGCAGCAGCGTGGCTCAGTGGAAAGAGCTCGGGCTTGGGAGTCAGAGGTCGTGGGTTCTAATCCCAGCTCTGCCACTTATCAGTTGCGTGACTTTGGGCAAGTCACTTAACTTCTCTGTGCCTCAGTTACCTCATGCGGAAAATGGGGATGAAGACTGTGAGCCCCACTTGGGACGACCTGATTACCCTTGTATCTACCCCAGCGCTTAGAACAGTGCTTGGCACATAATAATAATAATAATAATAATAATAATGTTGGTATTTGTTAAGCGCTTACTAGGTGCAGAGCACTGTTCTAAGCGCTGGGGTGGACACAGGGGAATCAGGTTGTCCCACGTGAGGCTCACAGTCTTAATCCCCATTTTACAGATGAGGTAACTGAGGCGCAGAGAAGTTAAGTGACTCGCCCACAGTCACACGGCTGACAGGTCGCAGAGCCGGGATTCGAAACCCCGACCTCTGAGTCCGAAGCCAGAGCCACAGTAAGCCACAGTAAGCGCTTAACAAATACCAAAATTTATTTATTTTTTATAATAATAAAAATAGGGTTTTTTAGCGCTTAGGATGTGTCAAGCATCGTTCTAAGCACTGGGGTAGAAACGAGTCAGTCGGACACAGTCCTTGTCCCACGTGTAAGTAGGAGGGAGAACAGGTAACGAATCCCCATTTTGCAGATGAGGAAACTGAGGCACGGGGAAGTTAAGAGATTCGACCGAGTTCACAAAGCAGGTCAACGCTGGGCCAGGATTAGAACCCAGGTCCCGTGACCGGCCCAACAATCACCGTACTCCCTTTTCGGTATGAGAAGGGGTTGACAAGGAAGATGAGCTATAAATCTATATGTTCCTATGCTACAGGTATATTCTTATTCTTCTTGTACAGAGAATCGCCATAGGCCTAAATCTCCTGGCCCACCTACCTTCTAGTAAAATAGCGAGAAGCAGTGTGGCCGGGGAGACGGAAGGGCCCGGGTTCTAATCCCGGCTCCGCCACTTGCCTGCTGTGTGACCCTGGGCAAGTCACTTCACTTTTCTGTGCCTCAGTGACCTCAACTGTAAAATGGATGTTTAGACTGTGAGTCCCGCGGGACATGGACTGTGTCCAACCTGATCGGCCTGCATCTGCCCCTACGTTTAGTATTGTGCCTGGAACATCGTGAGTGGTAAACAGATACTATTAAAAGCAGTATTCCTTCATTTCTGAACTCATTCCTTGAATCACCGGCGGATCGTTTTCTCGCCAGAAAAACTCTCTGGAAGGAAGCTCGGGGGAAACGGAAACGAACTACCGAGCTCAGCTTTCACAAACCCAGGTCCAGATCAGTGCGCTGGAGGCTCGGCTCCTTCGGATCCGGACCGAAATGGAAAACCAGAGCACCGAACACAACCAGCTTCTGGATGTCAAGACCCGCCTGGAGAATGAGATCGAGACCTACCGTCGTCTGCTAGATGAAGAGGGAGGGTAAGCGATGGAGCAGGATGTGGGGAGCAGACGAACTGATCGGCCCTCGTCCATGGTTTTCCTTCCAATCTCCATCTATATCCCACCGGTAAAAACCGAGAGCCACGGGTCTAGTCAAATCGTACAAACTATATCACGCTTTACAAACCGCAGAATCCTAGTTAGGATTTACGGCTGTTATCAAAATGAGAGTGTCGTTTTTCTTTTCAGGCACGGCGGTGGATCCAGAACAGGAAACCCAGTCAAAGGTGAGTAGACTCTGCGGGAGTTTATCCAAAACTCCGTATCATTTTCAGAGTGAGAGAGAGAAAGAGAGAGAGAGCGCGCACAGAAGCGGTGTGGCCTAATGGAGGGAGCCTGGACCTGGGAGTTAGAGGACCTGGGTTCTCGGCCTGACTCTCTGCCACTTGCCTGCCATGTGACCTTGACAAGACACATAATTTCCTTCTGCTTCGGCTCACCCATCTGCAAAATGGGGAGGTAATTACAGGGTCATTAAATTCTAATTACAGGGTCATTACATTCTGTGAAAAACCCACTTCCATACAGTGGAAGGAGACTTTTAAAAATATTCAAACCACTGAAATCTGCCATTCAAATATAAAATACTGGACCCTCATGCCCAATCCGGATTCTGCGTCGTTGGTGGGCCGATATTCCGATGCTCACCGAAGAAAAGTATAACAAAAAGAACAGCAGTGATAGAGAAGCAGCGTGGCTCAGCGGAAAGACCCCGGGCTTGGGAGTCACCGGTCATGGGTTCTAATCCCGCCCCCGCCACTTGTCAGCTGTGTGACTTTGGGCAAGTCACTTCACCTCTCTGTGCCTCATCTGTAAAATGGGGATTAAGACTGTGAGCCCCACGTGGGACAAGCTGGTCACCTCGCGTCCCCCCCTCAGCGCTTAGAACGGTGCTTCGCACATAGTAAGCGCCTGCTTAACAGATACCATCATCAGTAATAGCAGCAGCGACAGTGGTTGTATTTGTCGAATGCCCACTGAATGCAAACAAATACGGTCGAGGTGTATGAAAGAGAAAAAGTTGAGCTAGGTGAGGATAAAATGTGATTCATGATGTGAATATGCTTTGAATACATAAAAAACACAAGACTCAAAAACAACTGTTGTTATTTATGTTGGCGGGGTTATTATCATTATTATTATTGTTCTCTCCCCACTAAAATCTTACACTCTCAATGGGGTAGAAAGATACCGGGCGATCCCTCGGCTTTTTGAGCTGGACATCCGGTTTCCTCACCCCGGGTCTCTGAAGAGATCTGAGCGTTTCTCATCAAGGCAAAGAGCCAAAATGGTGACTTTTTTGGTCTACCAGCTCTTTGAAGTTCGTACCTCCCAATCCTCTTCCCCATGAAAATTCCTGTCTCCTTGGCCTCTCCATCACTCCGAATGAAAAATTAGCACCTCTGGATAGGACATCCTCCCTATCGTTCTGCCCCCCTTTGTTTCCAGACTCACCCAGAAGAAATGGCTACCATTTGCTTTCTTGGACCATTTCAACTAAGTGACCGTTTGCCTCATGTTGACCCAGGCCAAATTGTACATTTTAATCGCATTTCCTTTACAGAACCAACAAAAACATTTCTGTACAAAACCATCGTTGAGGAGCTGGTTGATGGAATTGTCGTTTCATCTCAGATAAGGAATGTCCATCAAAGATCGGCTTAAAAGAGACCTCGCGGAAGAAAGCCCATGATTTGAGGGCCCTTTCATCTATTGCGTTTAGAGACGCAAAATTCCCTATCCTTTACCATTTGGTGAGTAGGATCGAGTCCTAAATATCCTGGGAAACAAGGGGTCTAGTCATATTTTCCGCTTGGGTTATAGAAGCAAAACCGTGGTATATTTTGGAAGTTCTTTGATCTTTTTCAATAATCGTCTTTTGGAGTTTTTGGAATTTTCATAATCTTCTTATTTGCTCTACCCCAAGATTAATATCATCCTTATTTCAGACAGCCTGTCCCGAATGGACCCTCTGTCAGAAGTCAGTTAGATCCATTTAAATCTGTGCTAAGACTTTCGCTCCTTGCTTAAAAATTAACAAGATATTAAGTAACTGAAACTATTTGCTTCAAACGATGATGTATGAGAATAAAGTTACATTTTACCATGGCCAGTTGGTGAATGCATGATTTCAAAGTCGGAATGATCAAATAAATGTTTCAAGTACTGTCGATGAGAGATCCAAATCTTTGTTTTGAATTATAAAATAAATTTAAGAAATGTAATTCAGGGAAGTCAATCGACAAATCCCCGCAAATTCCATCTACACATGTGGGCAAACAGTTAACTGTAAAGCTAATACTCTGCAGGAAGCCGAATACTGCTGGACACTGCTTAAACTTTAATTAATACGCACAAAGAATGGAAGCACACAAAGTGCAGGATTCAAGGCTTTGACTTCTCTTAAATTTTTAGTACGGTGTTGGCGATGATGTATCCCGATTATTTTTTGGTAACAAATGATCCCGTTGAAGGTAGACAATGGAAGGAAAGGAAAAATCACGTCTCCCAGGAAATGAAGGAGCTCACTCAAGACTTCCTAATCACGTTGGTATTTGTTAAGCGCTTACTCTGTGCCGAGCACTGTTCTAAGCGCTGGGGTAGACACAGGGGAATCGGGTCGTCCCACGTGGGGCTCACCGTCTTAATCCCCATTTTACAGATGAGGTCACTGAGGCACCGAGAAGTGAAGCGACTTGCCCAAAGTCACACAGCTGACAAGTGGCCGAGCCGGGATTCGAACCCGTGACCCCTGACTCCAAAGCCCGGGCTCTTTCCACGGAGCCACGCTGCTTCCTAGCACCATGGGGTGGCCTTGGGCTGAGTCGAGCCCCCGACTTCCTTTGACAGGGGGAAAGAAAGATCTAGATCCGTCTCTTGGGTCCCGAAATGCTGGTTACCGAGGAGCCTTCTCAACGTTGGCTCCACCTGGGTAAACCCATATCCACTAATGAAGCTAGCGGGGAGGTGTAGGCTGGAAAAGTGAAAGTTGATGAACAATTCTGTAATTTTTCTGGTATAAATCTTAGTTTGTGCTTTTAAATCTGTTGGAATTTACTTTCGTGCATTCTTTTCAACTGCATCCCTGAGTAAAACATTGCTTCCGAGCAGCTGCTTGTAATCAGAGTTTTATAGTTCAACGACGACTTATAAAATCAGAAGGCAGAATTCTCTTTGGGATTCTGGATGGATTCCTCATCTCTTTAATTCCTTTTGAATGCTGGTCAGTAGAAGGGCTTCTCACTCTCCGTATTTTAAGGGAGTGTCTCATGTAATATTCAGTTCTCTGTGGTCAGTAGACGCTCAGTATATCGCTTGATGAGCAACAGCCTATCAAGCATCATTTTATCGGACGGTAACTACAGTATCTTATGGATTGAACGTGGCTCTCCGAAGAGGCAGGCTTTATAATATGCCAGTAAGTCCATGATTATTCCAAATGGCCCTCCGATTTTCACTCCTTCCGTGGATGAGTGAAAGCTGAAAATCTTCAATAGAGATTGCCCAAGTAGCCACTTGGAACTCCTGATTTTCCACATTCCCTACAGAATTTGAACAGTCTGCCGTGACACAAGATGTTCAGCCATAATATATGAAAAAGGCAGAGGAGAGGGTGGTTCCCCTGGCTACACAGGAAGCAGCGTGGCTCAGTGGAAAAGAGCCTGGGCTTCGGAGTCAGAGGTCGTGAGTTCGACTCCCGGCTCTGCCACTTGTCAGCTGAGTGACCGCGGGCAAGTCCCTTCACTTCTCTGGGCCTCGGTTCCCTCATCTGGAAAATGGGGATTAACCGTGAGCCTCACGTGGGACAACCTGATGACCCTGTATCTACCCCAGCGCTTGGAACAGTGCTCTGCACATAGGAAGCGTTTAACAAATACCAACGGCATTATCATTATTATTATTATTACACAGGAGCACTCTGGGTCTATTACCCATCCACTCTCTCTAGCACCGCTCAGTCCCACCGTCGACTTCTCCGAGAAAAGCTGCACATCTGTTGCAAAAAGTAAAAGAATCTAAACCCTTTATTTGCCACTCTGCCAATGCAGGAATATACATACGGTATATTTTCACATTAAATGCTAACAACAAGCCACCGACTTTCAGATGAAGAATCTAAGCGGATCTCCTGTCAAAGAGGCCTACGTTCTAACCGGAGAGTCAATCAACATGCAAATTAACCAGTTTTAAAAAAATAAACATCTCGATGAGGCGGGGGTCTATCACCTCACCTTAAAAACTTCAAAATAGGCATTATGTTCTTAAAGTGAACCAACCCGAAAAATACGGCATACACCCTAGAAAACATGAGGAGGAGCGATAGTAATATTTTAGTAGTTTACTAAGTGCTTACTGTGTGCAAAGCACTGGGAAAGACTACACAGATGGGATTAGTCTCTGTCCCTGGCCCTTTGGAGCACACAGTCTACAAAGATAATAAAGATGATATTTGTTCATTCCTTCATTCAGTAGCATTTACTGAGCGCTTACTATGTGCAGAGCACTGTACTAAGCGCTTGGAACGGACAAATCGGTAACAGATAGAGACAGTCCCTGCCCTCTGACGGGCTGACGGTCTAATCGGGGGAGACGGACAGACGAGAACGACGGCAGTAAACAGAATCGAGATAAACAGAATCAAAGATAGAATTTGTTAAGAGCTAACTCTGTGCCAAGCACCAAGCGCTGGAATGGATAGAAGCAAATCGAGTTGGACAGAGTCCCTGTCCCATGTGGGGCTCACAGTCTCAACCCCCATTTTACAGATGAGGTAACTGAGGCATATAGAAGTGAAGCGACTTGCCCGAGGTCACAGAACAGACAGGTGGAGGAGCTGCGATTATATAAGTAGGGGAGCGGGGATTGGAGAAAGGCACAAGAAGAGATGAAACAAGACATTAAGACAACAGAAAGATATAGATGAATACGCAAACTTAAAAAAAGATTAGTGGGAATTGGGCTCCCGGGGCAGAATTTCAGGCTTCTCACTAGCTCAGTCGACGGTCCAAACCACAGCCCCAGCAGCCATCTAAGCTACCTCACAGAAGCATCTTTTCCTCTCTAGATGGTGAAAACCCCACGGCCAGGGACCGTGTCCCACTAATTCGGTCGGAAAGACCCGAGGACAGAGGGTCAGAAGACCCCGACTCTACTCCCAGCTCCGCCACTTGCCACCCGCAAGACCTCGGATAAGTCACTTAACGTCTCTGGGCTTCGGTTTCCTCTTCTGTAAATTCTGGGTAAAATACCCTCCCCTCCTCTCAGACTGTAAGTCCCAGGTAGGACAGGGACTGGGTTTGATGTGATTATCTTTTCATCCACCCCAGTTCTTAGCACAGTGCTTGGCCCAGCAAAAGCACTTTACGAGTACCCTAATTATTATTCAGTCGCGCACTCGGAAAGGAGCAATTCCAACTTCGCGAAATCTTTAGCTCTTATAGATTGTCAAAACGGGTGGAGTTTATACTCTTAGTGCTTGAAAGCGAGCATGCTTTTTTTTTTTCCCATACCTCCTTAATATATGAGTAATTGACCTCTGCAGCAGCATGTTGGAGCTCAGGACTAATGATTTTGTTTGTGGTAGATCTTTATCTGTGTGTCAACACTTCCCAGAGTCATATTTCGGGAACAAACATTCCAGGATGGCACAAAGCCACCGGTGTAGACAGGTCTGAGAAAAACAATTAAGAGGGAAAATAAGGATTGACGGATTAGTGACGTGAATCCTTCAAGGGGTAGGAGTGTGAAAATGGTTTTAGAAGGTGTCACAGTGGGTAAATGCACACGGTAAGTATTCCTGTCCATCTGCCTTTCCCATGTAGTTGTACTGACTCTCAGAAATGCGTCACTTTCATGAGGGAATTGATTTTTGCCCGTCAAAGGGCGGGGACCGTATCTGTTACCGATTTGTCCATTCCCAGCGCTCAGTACAGCGGTCTGCACATAGTAAGCGCTCAGTAAATACTACTGAATGAAGGAGTTTTTCATCTGGGGAGAAGCCAGCCTATCTCTAAAAAACGAGGCACTCATCAGTGATCAGGGTTTAATCAAAAAGATCCAGCCGCTGTGCGACCTGATATTTATCAGTTGCCACTCGGGTTATTCTGGTTTTCGGACCAGGCAACTTAACACAGACCAGTTTCTTACCATTTAAATAGGGAGAGAGAAGCTGGAGAAAACCAGAAAAGGGCCGCTGACGAGAAGGGGGATAGAAATGCTGCCATTTGAGGAGAATTCAACTCACTGAAGCCTTCAGCCTAGCAGGGCAAGGGGCCATGACTGAGACTTACCAATCCCCGAAGAGTGAAAACATCAAATTGTTGCTCGCATGCCCACACCACCAAGATGTTAATTTATGTTAATATCTATCTCCCACTCTAGACTGTGGGTGGGGGAAGTGGCTACCAACTCCCAAGACCTTAGTACAGTGCTCTGCCCCCACTAAGCCCTCAACAGGTACCATAAATCGATTGACCGATGAGACGGCATCCACCCAAGTTCGAAATGAATCGGTTCTTCACGTTCTCATTCGATCGTACTTATTGAGCCCCTACTGTGTGCCGGGCACTGTATTAAGAGCTTGGGAGAGTACGGTGCAGCAATAAACAGACACATTCCCTGCCCACAAGGAGCTTATAATTAACCTGGGAGGTCTTGATTCTATTTACTGCTACTGTCATCGTCCGTCTCCCCCGATTAGACCGTAAGCCCGTCAGAGGGCTGGGGCTGTCTCTGTTACCGATCTGTACAGTCCAAGTGCTTAGTACAGTGTTCTGCACACAGTAAGCGCTCAATAAATACTACTGAGTGAATGAAGGCAGCCAAAAACATCATCCAGTTCCCGAGGGGCTTGGCTAAATTCATGAGTAAGTGGTCCATTTGGGGTTACTAGAGAGAAAGCAAAGGATGTTCAATGGTATATCCCCAAACGCTCAAAGGACAGCCAAGGGGACAGCTACCTCTCTTGCCCTCCAGTCGCCTGCTTCTCGACCAAGCGATGGCATTGATCGCCGAGCGCCTGCCGTGCGCTGTGGGAGATTACAATGCAACTGAGTTGGTGAACCCGATCCCTGCCCCCAAGAAGTTTAAGGAATTTACAGACTAATTGGTGAGAGCGACAAACCTATAGGAGGTGATGATCGTGATGATAACAACAATCTATTTCTTTGTTAACCGCTACGTGTCAATCACTGCCATAAGCGCTGGAGTAGACACGGACTGATCAGGTCGGACACGGTCCCGGTCCCCCGTGGGGCTCACGGTCTTCGTCCCCAACTTACAGATGGCACAGAGGCATATGAGCCTGTGACGATGAGGCACGTGAGCATACGAGACTATGGCATAGAGGCATATGCCTCCAAATGAGGCACAGAGAAGTGAAGTGACTTGTCCAGGGTCGCACAGCAGACGCGCGGAGGAGCTGGGATTAGAACGCAGGTCCTTCTGGCCGCCGGGCCCGGGTCCTATCCACTAGGCCTTGTTGTTAAGTGCTTACTGTGCCCTGCATTAAGCACTGAGGTAAATACAGGACAATCAGGTCAGACAGTCCCCGACCCACTTGGGCTCCCAGCCTAAGAAGAAGGGAGAACAGGCATCGAACCCCCATTTTACGATGAGGAAACTGAGGCCGAGAGACATTTCGTGACGCGCGCAAGATCGGACACCAGGCAAGTGGCAGAGCCGGGGTCAGAACTCGGGGCCTCTGCCTCCCGGGCCCTTGACCTTTCCATTAAGCTGGGCCGCTTGCCTAACGTAAAACCTTAAATAAACACATAGTTACGCTATACTAGATGCTCTGTCCCAAGGAATTCGGAGATTATCACGGAGGAATTTGATATTTAGCAGGGATTTGGGAGAAACACCATTTGGCAAACTGGAACGGTATTTTAGGAAGGGGGTGGGCAGAGGTTTGGCGGCAGGAAAACTGCAGGCGAGGGACGGTTGAGGAGAAGCAGCGTGGCTCAGTGGAAAGAGCACGGGCTTGGGAGTCAGAGGTCATGAGTTCGAATCCCGGCCCTGCCGCTCGTCGGCTGTGCGACTGTGGGCGAGTCACTTCACTTCTCTGGGCCTCAGTTACCTCATCTGTAAGATGGGGATTAACTGTGAGCCTCCCGTGGGACAACCTGATTCCCCCGTATCTCCCCCAGCGCTCAGAACGGGGCTCGGCACCTAGTAGGCGCTTAACGAATGCCAACATTATTCAGTTAGCAGAGGCAGGGTGGTGGAAGGCATGGGTTGCCACCTAACATGAAAGAGACTTGAATCCAAAAGACAAAATCCAAGTCAGAGGTAAGTGGGGATTGGGGAGTCACTGTAAGGTGGCGAGAAAGGGAGCGGTGTCATCTGACCAGCATTTCAGAAGGCCAATTTATGTTGCTCTGTGTAGCCGGATGGGCTAAAGAGAGAAACGGCTTGAGGAGAAGAACTCAGCAAGGAGGGTGTCGAAATAGTTACAGAATGAGGTCGTCAGGGTGTGCATTAAGGGTGGTGACTGCGAGCCTGGAGAAGGATGGGCGGATCTACGAAATCTCACTGAGGAAATATCAGCAGGTCTTAGCGACAGGATGGACGGGAGGCAAACCAAAGGCATCAGTGAGGATTCCAAAGTTGCCACTCGGTAAAACGGGGAGCATTTCGTCAGCGGGGATGGGGACGGTCGGAAGACGAATGGGTTTGGGGAAGAAAAGTGAGTGGCTAATATCTAAAACCGAAGTTGAAACGGCGACAGGGCAACCCGGTCTTGGATCCAGGAGGAAATGCAAGTTTGAAGAGCAGGTAGAAGATCTCAGGGCTGGAGATCCGGATCCGGGAATCAACCAAACCGAGACGGTAGTGAAACCGTGTGTGCCGGTGGAATCGTGTGCACAGAAAGGTTCCCATAAAAGTAAGAACAAAAGGGAGAGGAACAAAGGGCCAGGAACTGAGCCCTGAAGGAACTGGAATGTAATTAATTTGAATAAACTGCCGAGTTGAATGAACCACGTACATGAACCAAAATTCATCCAACGCATAGCTCTTTTTCATTCTGAGTTATTCGGTCAGTGTTCCTCACGCAGAGGGAAATGAAATTCCATACCTAAGCTTTAGAACAATGAAAGACAAAGGAAAAAAGGAAGGAAAAAGCATCTTTCATTATTATCATCGGCGTTACTAGGTTTGTTAAGTGCTCACTATGTGTCAAGCACTGTTTTAAGCACTGGGGTAGACGCAAGTTGATCAGTTTGGAGGCAGGCCATGCCCGACAAGGACTCTAAGTCGGGGCTCCTTGTGGACAAGAAATGTGTCCTCCACCCCTGTTAGACTGCACTCTCCCAAGCGATGATGAGGATGGTATTTGTTAAGAACATACTATGTGCCAAGCACTGTTCTGAGGGCCGGGGTAGATACGAAGTAAGCAGGTTGCCCCACATAGGGCTCACGGTCATAATCCTCATTTTCCAGATGAGGTGACTGAGGCACAGAGAGGTTAAGTGCCTTGCCCGAGGTCACACAGCAGACGAGTGGCGGGCCCGGGATTAGAACCCACGTCCTCTGACTCCGAAGCCCGTGCTCTTTCCACTGAGCCCCGCTGCTTCCCGGGGGCTCGGCGCAGCGCTCTGCAAACCGTAAGCCCTGGACAAATCCGACTGATCATTTAATTGACGGACAGGAAGATCGAAACATCCGCTGCTTCCGCTGAGGGAAAATGGAGGGGGAGAGGGAAAGAGCGGGGAATAGCACGCAAAGGAAGGAAGCAGGTGCCCTTAGGAGCCGCAGCTCAGGTAGGTGAAGGGATCGGGATCACCTGGAGGCTCGGGGACCCTCCCAACCCCGGGTGTTTTCGGGGTTGAGACGGTCCAAACACGACGGCAAAAGGTTTGAGGTACCGTGTCGGGTACCGTGTCTGTTTACTGTTGTATTGTACTCTCCCAAGCGCTCAGTACAGTGCTCTGCACATAGTAAGTGCTCAGTAAATACGGCTGACTCTCTGACTAGGGGATCGCGCCCCGGCCTGCGAGTCTGAAGGACCGGATCCTAATCCCAGCTCCGCCACCTGTCTGCCGGGTGACCTTGGACAAGTCACCTCACTTCTCTGTTACCTCGTCTGGAAAGTGGGGATGAAGCTTGTGGGGCAGGGAGCGGATCCGATCTGACTCGCTTGTAGCTACCCCGGTTCGTGGTACAGCGTCCAGCACATAGTAGATGCTTAACAAGTATCGTTATGATTAAGAAGAAGAAGAAGAAGAAGAAACCTATCCCCGAATCAGCAAGGGGCCCAAACATGCCGAAATCTCGGGCCCACCTAAATCAAAGTCAGCGGGATTTCCAGGGTTATTGCATCTAGAACACTGTACTAGGTACTTGGGGCATGCGCTGAGAAAGTAGAAGGAGAGTCTTCATCATCGTCATCGTCAGGGTTATTTATTGAGCGCTTACTGCGATCCCTGCTCTCAAAGCATCCTTCAGCCTAATCGGGGAGCCGGTAGACAAAAATCTGAAGGAAAAGCTCTCCTCCTCCGTTTTCAAAAGACTGTGCTCTACCCACAGGAAATGAAAAGTCGGTGCGCAATATATGAATAGTCCCTGGGTGGATCCCAAAATAAAGACTGAGAAATGGACAGAGCGTGTATTGATCAGGATAATCCGGAGAGTCTTTTAATTATAGGTGCGGTGCAAGATGATTATTTAAAAATGCAAGTAGAATTCAGTCGACTACTATTCGGTCCATAGGTTCTCGCAAGAAAGGGTCGGCGCATAATTATGTACATACAGTTGACCTTCAATCTCGAACTGTGATGCTACTGAAGATGAAATTCACCTATGGGTGCGCGTGAGGAAAACTGAGCTGCGTGAACATGAATTTGATACATTAAGTTTCCTTATTCTGACATACCCACATCAGGAAAATAACCGGAGAAATCACATCCATAGAAACCAAAGTGATCAACAATCCCAGTTACGCAACTGTCCATTCAAAATACATCCACACGATATTTTTAAAATACGGGAGATTCGGAATGTACTTCTTCCAATGAATTTTCCCCACTTTGGTGACCCTTTTCCAACATTTTAAGGAGACCCACAGCTGAGTGTGAGAGAGAGGACACTCTTAGGTCGTAAATAACACCTAGGTTAGACCGTAAGCCCGTCAAAGGGCAGGGACTGTCTCTGTTACCGATTTGCATATTCCAAGCGCTTAGTACAGTGCTCTGCACATAGTAAGCGCTCAATAAACACTATTGAATGAATGAATGAATGAATGAATGAATGAATGAACCCAGAGGAGCGGAACCTGGTGATTGAGCGGCTGGCGTGAAGAAGGTAACTAGAAATGTAACAGATGACGTGGGAAGCAGCATGGCCTAGTGGAAAGGTAGAAGGGGCCTGGGAGAAGAGGACCCGGGTTCTAATCCCGGCCCTGTCAATCGCTAGCTCTGTGACCTTGGGTAAGTCACTTTTAACTTCTCTGTGCCTCCGTTTCCCCAACTGTATAATGGGGATTCGATACCTATTCTGAGATTCTGAGGTCCATGTGGGACAGGGACTGTGTCCAATCTGATTAACTTTGTATCTACCCCAGCACTTAAAACAGTGCTTGACTCAGAGTAAATCCATAATAAATAGCATAATAACAACAATAATAATAATAGTCAATCATATTTACTGAGCACTTATTATGCTAAGTGCTGGGGTAAGTACAATATAACAGACACATTCCCTGCCCCCCAGTGAGCTTGCAGCCCAGAGGGGGAATAACAATAATCACTTCTAACAATAATCATTATTAATAATATAATAACAGTGGATACCACAATTCAAAGAGTTGGGAAAATCGGTAATCTGATAGATCAGAGCTAATGCCTACCATTACAGTCAAGTCTCTCTAATTGGACCTCTCTAATCTGGAATTAACCATCGTTTCAAAAGGGGAATTTATCATTCCTTCCCTTTCCACTCCCTTGCGGTAGGTTCTGATCTAAAGAAAGAAGTCTTTGACCTATAGCCTCAGGTGAGCTGCAAGATAAATTTAAAGAGAAAGTCAGAGGATACGAGCAAAACTGAAAGCAGGTGGCCGGGTAAGTCTAACCAGGCATAAATAAGAATAAAAATAACAATAATAAGACTAGTATTCGTTAAGCACTTACTAGGTGCCAAGCACTATACTGAGCAGTAGGGAAGATACAAGATAATCAGCTCCCACGTGGGGCTCACAATCTAAATAGGAAGGGGAACAACGGATTGAACGCCATTTTGCACAGGAGGGAGCTGAGGCACAGAGAAGTTCAGAGACTCGCCCGAAGTCTCAGAGCCGGTTCAAGGCGGAGCTGGGATCAGAACCCAGGTTCCCCTGACTCCCAGGCCCGGGTTCTTTCCACTAGGCCGCACCGCTTCCCATGGAAAAGTCGCCCAGTGGCGCAGTAAAGTGACAAAATGTTTCCACAGTTGAACTCTAACTTCGCCGCTTTGATCCCATTTCGTTCATTCCGTCGGATTTGTTGAGCGCTGACTATGTGCAGGGCACTGTACTAAGCGCTTGCAATGTACAATTCGGCAACAGATAGAGGCGATCCCTGCCCGATGACGGACTTAATGAGGGAGGTTTCTCTGGAGGAGTGTAATTCCTCTAGTCCGTAAACTCACTGCGCTCCGAGAATGTGTCCGCCGATTCTGTTGCGTTGTACTCTCCCAATCATACAGTACCGTGTTCTGCACATAGTAAGCTCTCAATAAACACCACTGATGGATTGATCGCGTGTACCCCCTCAGCGCCGAGGAGCACACCAGTACGCCAGTGAGGTACAGAAAAATCTCCTCCTCACTTAAAAATCTGTGGCCCAAGGTTTTATTCCCGGTGTAGGGGGTGAGGGAAACAGCTATAGGTTGTCAAACGTCTCTTTAGAAGGTGACTTTAAAGCTTTAACATAAATTAATTATTCCTATTTTTAACTGGCTTTCGGGATCGGCATCTATCAAAATGTTCAGGGTGCGTGGACTTCCAAAAAGCAGTTCGAATGAGCCGTAAAACACCGGTGATCCCTGCGCCTTGAACGCAGAACTTCGGGAACGCCGTCGCGACCTGGTTTCCTGCACCGTTCCCCCCTAACTGGGAAAAACCGGCCGAGGGAGGAATTTCAGCCTTTCTCGGATCCTCATCTTGAATCGGTTCAGTCGGTCCCTTGGATTTACCCACTTTTCTGTCCTCCTCCCTCGGCCCCGCAGCCCTCATGTACGTAGCTGTAATTTATTCGTCTCTATTGACGTCTGCCTCCCCCTTTTGGACTGTAAGCTCCTCGTGGGCAGAGAACGCGTCTACCAAGTCAGTTATACCGTACTCTCCCAAGCACTCAGTTTAGCGTTCTGCACGCAGGGAGTGCTCAATGAATACAACTGTAAGATTGATTCAAGCCATTTCTTTCCCTCGGTGTTTCTGCTGCAGGACGGAAGAACTGGGTTCCTCCTTCTTCAAGCTTCCCTTCCTCCGTTGACAGAGACGGGCTGCGGTGTCAGTTTTGAAGTCCAGCAGACTATAATAATAATAATAATCACGGTATTCGTTAAGCGCTTACTACGCGCCAGGCATCGTCCTAAGCCCCGGGTGGGTACCGGCAAATCGGGTTGGACACGGTCCCTGCCCTATGTGGGGCTCACGGCCTCAACCCCCATTTTACAGATGAGGTCACTGAGGCCCGGAGAAGCCAAGCGACCTGCCCACGGTGACGCAGCCGACAAATGGCGGAGCCGGGATTAGAACCCTCGACCTTCTGACTCCCAGGCCTGTGCTCCATCCACTGTGCCAAGCTGCTATACTGACATCCGTGACTTAGTCTGCAGGAACTACGACTCCTCCTGTAGAGAAGCCGGGCATCAGCCAGAGTCGGATCCAGAAAATGGAATACTGAATGAACGGTCCGATTCTCCGGCTGGATTTTTGTCTGGTAGAGTGTCAAGGGGGAGTCCCGCAAATCAATTCCTCCCATAAATTTATTGAACTCATCCTCCCCAGTCGGACCCCCCCCCCCCCCCCCCCGCCGCCGATCTATCTAGCGCTTACAGCGCTCCGCTCACAGTAAGCGCTCGAAAATACGATCGGATGAATGAATGAATTCTACCCCACCTCTGCGCTTCACTCGCCGAGTACCATTCGACTGCCATTAACAGTCACGCCATTCGCGTGAATTGTGGACCCCTCAAAATACGCTCTGTCTTTCTTCTTCATCTCCTTATCTGCAGAGAACCTGCAACCTGGCAACCTGTTCGGATGCACGGAGCCAAGACACTGAATTCCCGTTTTCCCCGGCTCCGCTTCCAGATGGACCCTACTGTGACAGTTATCGAAATTGAGTTTGCGGACTAAATGTCCTGGAACTAATTCGGTCAGTTTCAAAACTGCCTTTCCGCTTCCCCCCACATCAGGGGATCACAAATCGCTTGGCCACCACTCCGAATGATAACGGCGACTGCGTCACAAAATACAAGTGCCCTGTAACCCCATCTCTTCTTTAGTTTCATGGGCTGTTTGAGACCGTGGTTCCCTTGGAAAGGAATCATCAATTCACCCACCGAGAGCCGTTCATCCAGGGGCATACGGTTGAAATTTCCCACCAGTAAATTAAGACACGGCCTTGTGCAATTTATCAGAACATATTCGCGTTACCGGTGAAATGCATCTTCATCTCTATCGGCTTCTTGATTGAGGCTCGTCGCCTCAGCAACCGCAGAGCCCCAGTCCCGGTTTTCCAGTACATACCCCGCCTCAACACCTCCTCGCCGACCTCCCCGCCTCCTGGCTCCCTCCTCTCCGGTCCACACTTCGCTCTCTTGCCCGGACCATTTATCTAGAACCTCGTTCGGGTCGCATCTCCCCATTCCCCTACCTCAACCCAACCCACTCACTTCGTTCTGTCAGTTTCCACCTACTCACTCCACCTGTCTCGTCTACCCCTCCGTGGTCCCAGGAGGGCAAATGGGAACTCATTCAGTCTCCCAACTCTGTCTTGTACTCTCCCGAGCACTTGATACATCGCTCTGCACACGGTAAAGGCTCCATAAATACAACTGATCGATTGGCCGTCCCTCTGCCTACATCTTCCTTCCCCTCGACCACTCTCCCTACCTTCAAAGCCCTACTAACCTCCAACAGGCCCTTCATCATCGTCGTCATCATCCTCAGTAGCATTAACTGAGCACTTACTACGTGCAGAGCACTGTACCAAGCGCCTGGGAGAGCACGACCGAGTTGGTAGACTGATCTCATTTCCCCCATTCACCCTCCCTTCTACGTCCCCCATGCGCTCGGTCTGTACCCCTTTAGGCGTTCATCCCAACCCCAGCCCCGTAACGCTTTTGTACAGCAGTCAATCGGTCATATTTATTGAGCACTCGCTATGTGCTAAGCACTTGGGAAAGTACAACAATACAACCGATCCATTCCCCACCCACGGCAGGCTTACAAGTCTAGAGCCATTATACTCCGCCATTTCCGTTGTCCGTAGTTCCTTTTAATGTCTGTCTCCCCATCTCGGCCGTAGGTTCCTTGTGGGAAGGGGTGATATCTACCCACCCCATCTCATCTATCTCGCCGCCGACCCCTCTTCCACGTCCTTCATTGATTAATCCGTTCATTCCGTCGTATCTGTTGAGCACTTACTGTGCACAGAGCACTGTACTGAGCACCCGGGAGAGTACAATACAACGATGAACAGTCAAACTGCCTGCCCACAGTGAGCTTACTACCTAGAGGGGGGGCGCGACGGGCATCAGCACAATAAATAAATAAATACTACTGATTGACGAATTGATCTATCGTACGGTACTCGCCCAAGAGCTCAGCGCGGTACTCCGCATACGGTGAGCGCTCAGTAAATCCCAGCTCCGCCACTTGTCAGCTGTGTGACTGTGGGCAAGTCACTTCACTTCTCTGGGCCTCAGTTCCCTCAGCTGGAAAATGGGGATGAAGACTGCGAGCCCCACGTGGGACAACCTGATTCCCCTGTGTCTACCCCAGCGCTCAGTGATCTGCTGCACATAGTAAGCGCTTAACAAATACCGACATTATTATCATTATTATTATTATTATTAATAAATACCACTGTTTGAGTGAATCGAAACCCCTGACCTGCTTTATCGTTTAAGTTGCCGAAAGACGGCAAAGTGTGTCCTTGCCATGATTTATGAAACGATACGTCTCTGCCTTGATTTACATTCTCCTGCCTCTATTCCAGGAGAAAATCTCCCTTGGCGGTTACTAGAAAAGGTCTGCTAAACTGCAGGGGAGAAAAAAGGAAGGATTACGGTATTTGTTAAGCACTCGCTGTGTGCCAAGCACTGTTCTAGGCGCTGGGGTAGATATAAGATAATTGGGTTGGACACAGTCCCTGTCCCACCCAGGGCTCACAGTCTTTATCTCCATTTCATAGGTGAGGAAACTGAGGCTCAGATCATTTAAGTGACTCGTCCAAGGTCACACAGCAGACAGGTGGCGGGATCAGAATCCACGACCTTCTGACTCCCAGGCCCGGGCTCTATCCACTAGGCCAGGTTGCTTCTCAAAAGCTCCGTTGAACTCTAGAGGGAATCGGAAAGCTGTGCTTCCTAGGGTTGTTTGACCAAGTTGTCCTAAAGGAAACAGTAAACTCTTGCCTGTCATTGCTGCTTACGGGAAGGGGGTGGGTCTGTTTCTTCTCGGATTGTACCCTCCCGAGTGTGTAGTGCAGTGCTCTGCGCACACTAAGTGCTCGATGAATACGACGGAATGAATGAACCGACAAGGCCTCCCCGCCCGGCCCCCTACGTCAGTCTCACGGAGATATCCCGTTCGGCAACCCGGCGGTTCCGCGGGCCGTCCGGCTCGGTGGCAAGAGCCCGGGCTTGGGGGTCGGAGATCGCGGGTTCTAATCCCGACTCCGCCACTTATCAGCTGCGTGACTCTGGGCGAGTCACGTCACTCCTCTGGGCCTCGGTTCCCTCATCTGGAAAATGGGGATTAAAACCGCGAGCCCCACGGGGGACAGCCCGATTACCTTCCACCTACCCCGCGCTTAGAACGGTGCTTGGCACAGAGGAAGCGCTTGACAAATACCCAATTATTATCCTCTCCCGGGGGCTATTGCTCTTGGCTGCTACGGACACTGGACGAGGGAGGGGAGATGGCCCAGTGCCAAGCCCGGGCACCGCTGTCAACCCCAACTACGGGGGGGGGGGGGGGGAGATGCTTTGCCCTTCCCTTCCCCCTCTAGGCTCCCTCAAGTCCGCAATCTGGTTGTGAGCAGGGACCGTGTCTGTTAACTGTCACATCGTACTCTCCAAAACACTCACTACGGAGCTCTGCCCCCAGTGAGCGCCCGATAAACGCACCCGACCGGCCGACCGGCCGACCCCCTCCATCCACCCCTCCGGCCCAAAGCTCAAGTCCCGCGTAAGCGGGTGGCCCGCTGGCCTCTCAGACGCTTTTAGGGTTTCTTTGCGGTATTCGTTAAGCACTTACTACGTGCCAGGCACCGCGCTAAGCACTGGAGTAGATACGAGCTGTCCCGCCCGGACACGGTCCCCGTCCCGCAAGGGACTCACGGTCTCGGACCCCCCCCCCCCCCGTTTTACGGATGAGGTAACCGAGGTACCGAGAAGTTAAGGGACTTGCCCCAGGTCCCACAGAGCAGACAGGCGGGGGAGCCGGGATTAGAATCCGGGTCCTTCCGACGCCCGGGCCCGTACTCTATCCACTGGGCCACGGCGCTTCTCGGCGTGCGCCGGAATGGCCGGCGGGGTCTTCTGGCAGCCCCCTCGGAGCCGGGGGCCGGAAGACGACTCCGCTCGTGCGACCCCCACGGAAGAGACCGCCTTCTCCTCCCCGGCCGTGTCCGTCCGTTGTCATCCCGTACTGTCCGGAGCCCTTAGCTGAGGAAGCGCTCGACGAATACGCCCGAATGAACGAAGGAACGAAGGAACGGACTCCGGGAGGCAACCTCCCGGTCCGCGGCGTCTTTCTCCCGAGTCGAGGGGCCGACGGGGCCCGCTCCGTCCCCTGTCCTCATCGGGCCGGCTGCGCCGCACCGGCGGCGGGGGACGCCTTTTCACAGCAAGAATCCCCGCCATTGGCCAGAGCCACGTGACTCGAGCTCTCCTCTGAAAAAGGAGCTCTGCATCTTTAATTCCGTTATGTCCCCCCCCCCCTCGCTCTGGGCTCCGGCCGCCGGCAGAGCAGACCCTGAAGCAGCCGGCTCATCCCGTCCATCTCAGGTCCGGTTAGCCAAGGTGGAGGGTGGGGAAGGGAATGGAGCTGTCCCAGCTCCTCAATGAGATCAGGGCAAACTATGCAAGGCTCCTCACCCGAAATCAGATAGAGACCGTGCTCTCAACGAGAATCCAGGTAATGATTTCATACAGACAGGCACCTTCCAGGATAAGGAGACAGTCCCCGTTTCCCCAATTCCCGTCTGGGCCTCCGCGAGGTACGGTATTTCCCTTTCGATGCAGCGCGTAAAGGGGAAGGGACGAAGAGAGTACCGCAGGGGGACTCGGTCCGGAGGGGAAGATGCCGCGCTCGGATCGTAGAATTAAACCGACGCCGGGGAACGCCCTCGGATGGTCTACGGACCGGTGACGTGCTCGGGAACGAAACGAGGCTCCGGGCAACTGCGCGGTGCCTCTTTCGGCCTCTCCATTATCCTCCGGAGAGGAGACGGAGAGACCTCTCGGTCGACGGCGTATTCGGGGGCCAGCCTAAAGATTATAATGTCAGGGGTTAGATGGAGGAGCTCTGCAGACTGTCTGAAGGGAAAACTATGCCAAATATGTCTCGGGGGGTACGGTTTGTTTTCAGAATGTTTGCCTTTCGATGAACCAATGAACATCGCACACAGATCAGCGGGACAATCTGGTGAGCTGTTGGGCTGAATTTTCTCCCGACCAAAAACTCCAAAATTCAGGTCAAATTCAGGCGGGGAGAAGCAGCGCGGCCTAACGGACGGAGCGCGGGCCTGGGGGTCAGGGGGACCTGGGTTCTGGGCCTGGCCGGGCCACTTGTCTGCTGGGTGACCTTGGGCGAGTCCCTTCGGTTTCCTGCGCCTCAGTTACCTCAGCTGTGAAATGGGGGTCGTGACCGGGAGCCCCACGGGGACCACGGACTCTGTCTGACCCGGTGAGCTCGTATCTTACCCCGGCGCTTAGTACGGTGCCCGGCACGTAGTGAGCACTTGACGGATACCATCACAAATAAGAGAATTTGTACTTGGCTTGTCCCGCGTATTGCAGGAAATCGAGAGCAGGAACGATTATTTCCATCCCATTCGGCGGAGTACGAAGGGGCAAGAAGGGAACAAGACTAAAGGGCTAAATCCTAATTTCCCGGGGCTTGTCGTTTTGGAGCTGACTAAAAGATTTAACAGCAAAATACAGCAGAACCAGGCGTACGCTTAGACACTCCGGAAAAAAACCGTGGCAAATATAGATCCGTCAGCCTTCCTGACAAAATCTCAGTCCAAACCTCTTCGAGGATCGGTGACGTCCCTAAGAACTGAAAACCGAAGGCAATGCCGAAGGATCACTAGATCGAACACCGCACTAAACGCCGGGGGAGGCCCAGGACGGCGGCGCTGACCGACACGACCCAGTCAGTCCATCGTATTTACTGAGCGCTCACTGTGTGCAGAGCACTGTACCCGGCACTTGGGAGAATATACCACAACAGTAAACAGACGTATTCCCCGCCCGCGAGGAGTTTACAGTCTACAGGGAGAGAGAGAGAGAGAGACGGTAAAATGAAGTACGGACTGGGGAAACGGTGGAAAATAAGGACGCTGCCGAAAAGGGAAATCTTGAGAGGAAATCACCGGACCGTACATTCGGGCCCTTATTGGCCCGCTGGGTTATTTATTAATCTCTGATAAGCATTTATCAAATCTGGGCCTCGGTTCCCTCATCTGTAAAATGGGGGCTAAGGCCGCGAGCCCCAGGTGGGACAACCTGACGACCCTGTATCTCCCCCAGGGCTTAGAGCAGTGCTTGGTACATAGTAAGCGCTTAACAAACACCATCGTTATTATTAAATACAAGTATTCATCATTACTATCTGCATGAAGGAAGCGACAGCAGCTTCATTATTTTAAAATCACCACGAGGCATGTAAAAGTAAGAATTGAAACGCTTTATTTACTTTCTACATCCAGTGTGGGAAACGTTGGGGCTGGACTGTACAACGCCACTGGAAAATTCTGCGATTAGACTTCTTAAAAGAAGACTTCGAATCAAAATGGCAGCCCCCAAGGGAGAAAGGGCCTATTTTAGACTCCTCCTCCGACAGACCCCGGGGAACTATATCGCTTCTCTCACTGGAATAATTTATAATAATAATAATAATTGCGGTATTTGCTAAGCGCTTAATATTGTGCCGGGCAGTCAGGTTGGACACAGTCCCCGTTCCGCGTGGGGCTCACCATCTTAATCCCCGTTTTACAGATGAGGGAACCGAGGCACGGAGAAGCGAAGGGACCCGGGCGGCAGATGAGTGCCAGAGTCGGGTTTAGAACCCAGATCCTCCCGACTCCCAGGCCCGCACCCTACCCACCAGCCCACGTGGCTTCTCTAAATCTCTTTAGGAGCCACTTGTCTTCTGGGTCGTTAGAAAGGAAAAGGGAAGCAGCGTGACCTAAGGGAAAGAGCGCGGGCCTGCGAGTCAGAGGACCTGAGTTCCAATCCCGGCTCCACCACTTGTGTGGGGGGCGACTTGGGGCAAGTCACTTTCATTCAGTTGTATTTATTAAGCACTCGCTGTGCGCAGGGCATTGTACCAGGCGCTTGGGAGAGGACAATACGATAATAAACCGCGACGTTCCCCGCCCGCGAGAAGCTCAGGGTCTAGAGGCGGGGAGACAGACATCAATACAAATAAATAAAATGGCAGGTGTATATATATATATATATATATATGTGTGTGTTGTGGGGGCCGGGAAGGGGGGGAAGAGAAAGGGAGCAGGTCAGGGCGGCGCGGAAGGGAGCGGGAGATGAGGAAAACTGGGGTTTGGCCTGGGAAGGCCTCTCGGAGGAGGTGGGCCTTCGGTAAGGCTTTGAAAGGGGAGGGGAGTCACTGTCGGATCTGAGGGGGGAGGGCGTTCCAGGCCAGAGGCAGGATGTGGGCCGGGAGTCGGCGGCGAGACGGGCGAGGTGGAGGCACGGTGAGAAGGTTAGCGCTAGAAGGGGAAAGTAGGAGGGCTGGGGAGTAGAGGAGAGAAGCGGAGTGAAGTAGGAGGGGGCGGGGTGACGGGCTGCTTTAAAGCTAAGGTGAGGGATTTTTGTTCGATACGGAGGTAGACGGGAGGGGGTTGGCACATCCTGAACGCTTCTGCAGATCCTCATCTAGAAAACGGGGATTAGGACCGCGAGCCCTACGTGGGACAGGTCCATCCTGATTATCCCGTATCTACCCCAGCGCCCGGTTCGGTGCTTGGCACGTAATAGGCACTTAACATCAACACAGCCGGCGGGGGGGGGGGGGGGACGACACCGCAAAGTACTGAAGTGAGAACGGCAGGAAGGCGCCAGGGCATTATCCGTTAGCATTTCGGTGGCACTGAATATTTCCGAAGTGCTTCTCGTTCCACCTCTGAGTTCGCCAACCACACACGTGGGTGTCACAATTCACCCGCCGTGGAGACAGAGACGAGAAGACGCAAAACCGGAAACGAGAGTGACCCACTTGCGAGCTCCCCGTTCTACGCTCTGACACAGGATGCGCCTACTTCAAAGGCTTTCTTTAATCAAAAACGTCTCGGCACGGACGTTCCCGTGGGTACGGCCGACTCGACCCAATTCTACGGCACCCCGCACAGTGGACGTGAGGTTCTTCGCCGGAGCCTCCCACTTGAACTCCCAAAGAAGGCTAAGAATTCAGTCCTCGGATTCCCCCGCTTAACCCCTAAAGAAATCAGGGGAGGTTAAAATGT
Source organism: Ornithorhynchus anatinus (assembly GCF_004115215.2). Classification (NCBI taxonomy): domain Eukaryota; kingdom Metazoa; phylum Chordata; class Mammalia; order Monotremata; family Ornithorhynchidae; genus Ornithorhynchus; species Ornithorhynchus anatinus. The sequence goes on along the minus strand of NC_041738.1, from coordinate 13,980,437 downwards.
GCTGCGCGCTACTCATTCGGTCTTTCGGCGACCGGACCTTTGGACCACGGAGAGCATTTGGGATTCTGGATCCTGGAAATCGGCGTTTTCGGTGAACGGCGGGGGGACATGAGATCGCCCCGCGTATCGATTCTGGCTTCCCCACGTTCTGATATCTCTTTGAGAGTCTCTAAATCCTGAGACTCCTTTATACTCGGGACCAGTTAGGAAATATGGGAGTATGCCAGGAGTGCCCCATTAACCGGTCAATCGGGAATAAGTATCTATTTTATGTGCTCCTCTGGGAAATTTCAGAAAAAGACACCGTACTGGGAAAGGATCCCAAAGTCCTTTCCAGAGGTGCGACGAAAACCTGGTTTCTGAGTGTGCCAGAAACATAAACCGAGGCCAGGCGTCAATCTGATCGATCAATCAACGAGGGGTACGTCGCTGGGTGCCTACTGTGTGCAGAGCACTGTGCTAAGCACTTGGAGGCTAGAAGGTTGGCAGGTATGATCGCTGCCTGCGGGGAGCTTACAGTAACACACATTACTTCCGCTATTTTCCCCGCAGCGGGTCTGAACGGGTCCGCACCCCCAAAGGAAACAGGTAAATGGACTGGGGAACGCAGACCGAAGTGGTTTTTTCACCCAAATAATCGCAGCTCTAAAGTAAGGACCAGACCGGAGGTCCCACGCAAAAATCACTAAGCTTTCCCCTCTCCCTAATGAGAATGAAAACGTGCACCTTTGCGTCCCGGAACCGAGTCACATTACGGGTGACGACTCAACGGTGGGGAGGGTAAAATCCAGAAAAGAACGCCGGTCGTGGATTGCAAGTTCTGGCAGTGTTACTCCCTGCTCAGTCATTCGTTCGGTCGTATTTATTGAGCGCTTACTGGGTGCGGAGCACTGTACTAAGCGCCCGGCAAGTCCCGAAGGAGACGATCCCTGCCCAACATCGGGCTCGCAGTCTAATAATGATAATGTCGGTGTTCCTTAAGCGCCTCCTCGGTGCCAAGCCCCGTTCTAAGCGCTGGGGGAGACACGGGGGGATCAGGTCGTCCCACGCGGGGCTCACGGTCTTAATCCCCATTTTACAGATGAGGGAACTGAGGCACCGAGGAGTGAAGCGACTCGCCCGAGGTCACACAGCTGACCGGTGGCCGAGCCGGGATTCGAACCCATGACCTCTGACTCCCAAGCCCGGGCTCTTTCCACCGAGCCACGCTGCCGTCTAGAAGGCGGGAGGCAGACAACAGAACAAAACAAGTAGACAGGCCTCAAGAGCATCAGTATAAATAAATAGAATTATAGATACATACACATCATTAATAAATAGAATGATATCTACATATACATATATATATATATATATATAGACACACACACAAGTGCTGCGGGGCAGGAAGGGGGGTAGAGCAGAGGGAGGGAGTAGCGGCGCTGGGCGGGGAGGAGGAGCAGAGTTCGATCCCAGCTCCGCTACTTGTCGGCTGTGTGACCTTGGGCGAGTCCCATGACTTCTCTGGGCCTCCGTCACCTCCTCTGTGAAACGGGGATTAAGACTGTGAGCCCCATGCGGGACGGGGCCTGCGTCCGCCCCGATTTGCCCGGATTCGCCCTAGTGCTTAGTACGGCGCCTGGCGCATAGTAATCCCTTAACAAATGCCACAATCGTCATCGTCATCGTTCTTATCATTATGAAATTTTGGCCCCTCGATACCACGCTTTGCTCTGTCTTTCTCGTAGCTAGAAGAAGACGTGAACCAAAAGATGGACAGAGATGTAGAGGCTTTGAAGGCAGCCAGAGCGGAGCTCAAGCAAGCCCGGCGCGAATGGCATCATCTGCAAGTGGAAATTGAGTCTCTCCACGCCGTGGTAAGAACCGTCCGGAAATGGATCCGAGAGTTGATTTCTCCAAGGAGGGTTCATTTATCGTGGCTCAGCGGAAGGAGCCCGGGCTGGGGAGTCGGAGTTCATGGGTTCGACTCCCGGCCCCGCCGCTCGGCAGCTGTGTGACTGTGGGCGGGTCGCTTCACTTCTCTGGGCCTCAGTTCCCTCCTCTGTCCAACGGGGATTAACTGCGAGCCTCACGTGGGACGACCTCGTTCCCCTGTATCTCCCCCAGCGCTTGGAACAGCGCTCCGCACGTAGTAAGCGCTCAACAAATACCAACATTATTGTTATCTTCCTGCTGTCACCAGGTGCTGAGAAAGGCACGGTTGGTTTTTTTTTTTGTTATAAATGCTAAGGCTTTCTAAAATTCTAAACCCCTCAAACTTAACGTGCCCAAAATCTGCCCACCCAAACCCCGCCCTCCCCCTGATCTTCCCATCACCGCACCACCATCCTCCCTGTCTCGCAAGCCCGAAACCTTGGCGTTATCCTCGAATCATCTCCCCCATTCAACCGACGTGTTGGATCTGTCACTAGATCCTGTCCCAACATCCCCAGAATCTCACCTAGAGAAATCAAGGTAGGCAAATAGGCTTCGGGGCTATTTATTCATCGCCGATGAGCATTTATCAGAGCCGTGCCTCGGCTACCTCGTCCGTAAAATGGGGATTTAAGACCGTGGATCCCACTTGGGACAACCCGATGACCCCGTATTCATCGACAGCTCCCACATCAATCCAGGCGCTTCTCCTGCCCCTCCCCGATTCCTGCGTCGGCCTCCCTGCTGACCTCCCGCCTCTCCCCTCTCTAGTCCTCGCTTCGCTCTCCCACCCGGATCATTTCTCCACCCCAAAGTTCTGCCCGCCCCCAAGAACCTCCGGGGCCTGCCCCCCCCACCCCCCCACCCCCCCCCCGCCGACCGTCGATTCTTCCAGGAAGAAGAGCAGCGCAGAAAGGAAAGAAGGGAGACGGCGTGGCCCAAGTCGCGGGTTCTAATGCCGCTCCTCCCACTCGTCTGCCGTGTGACTCTGGGCAGGCCACTTAACCACCCGGCGCCTCGGCTGCCTCATCTGGAAAACGGGGATGAAGACTGTGGGCCCCACGTGGGACCACCTGGTTACGGTGTGTCTCCCCCAGCGCTCAGAACGGTGCTCGGCACGTGGTGAGCGCTTTAACAGATACCGGTGCCATTTTTCAATCGCCCTGTCGCTTCCCACCCGACCTCGCCGCTCTCCTACTACAACCCAGACCACACACGTAACTCCTCTAATGCCAACCCGCTCACTCGCTATACCTCAATCTCGCCCATCTCACCACCGACCTATCGCCCACATCCTGCCTCTGGCCTGCGACGCCCTCCCTCTCCGTATCTGCCAGACAATCAACTCTCCCTACCTTCGAAGCTTGATTTGAAGGCCCGTCTCCTCCAAGAAGCCTTCCCCGGTCAAGCCCTCATTTCCTCCTCTCCCGCTCCCTTCGGCACCGCCCCGGCTCCCGGATTTGCTCCTTTCAGTCACCCCTCCCTCGGCCCCGCGGCATTTACGTACGTATCCGTAATTTATTGATTTGCATTAATGTCTGTCTCCCCCTCTGGTCTAGCTGTGGGCGGTAATACCAACAATAACGATGATGTTGGTGTCTGTTGATGATCACGGCGGCATCTGTTAAGCGCTTACTATGTGCGAAGCACCGTTCTAAGCGCTGGGGGGGATACGAGGCGATCGGGTCGTCCCGCGCGGGGCTGACGGTTTTAACCCCCCATTTTACAGATGAGGTCACTGAGGCCCAGAGAAGTGAAGCGACCTGCCCAAAGTCCCACAGCTGGCAAGCGGCGGAGCCGGGATCAGAACCCACGACCTGTGACTCCCAAGCGCGGGCTCCTTCCACTGAGCCACGCTGCTTCACGTTTCTTAAGCGCTTACTATGTGCGGAGCGCTGTCCTAAGCCCTGGGGTAGACACGGGATCGTCAGGTCGTCCCACGTGGGGCTCGCGGTTAATCCCCATTTTACAGATGAGGGAACCGAGGCCCAGAGAAGTGAAGAGACTTGCCCGCAGTCACACAGCTGACGGGCGGCGGAGCGGGGATTCGAACCCCTGACCTCTGACTTCCAAGCCCGGGCTCTTTCCACTGAGGCCGCTTCCCTAGCCGCGCTGAAAGCGGCTACCAATTCTGCTACGTCGGACTCTCCCGGAAGCTCGGTACGGTGCTCGGCACGCAATAGGTGCTCAGTAAATGCGACCGGTGGCCACGGAGACCGCTGACCCTCCCTGCTTCTGACCACCTCTGTGGCAGCGAGCACGTCGCGTCACCGAACATGGGAAAGCAGTGGGGCCCAGCGGGCAGAGCACAGGCCTGGAGGTCAGAAGGACCCGGCTTCTAATCCCGGCTCCACAACTTGCCTGCCGGGCGACCTCGGACAGGTCACTTCGTCTCTCCGTGCTTCGCCGAAAAGGGGATGAGGGACGTGAGCCCCACGTGGGACACGGTCCCGACTGATTGACTTGTATCTGCCCCGGCGCTGAGTTCAGCGCCTGGCACAGACCGAGCGCTTCACAAAGACCATTCAAAATACATCAATAAAACCTCTGCGCTGGTTTATCCACCTCCAAAATGGAAATAATATCGATGAGCTTTATTGAGGTCCAAAATAATAATTGGTGGACAAACGCTGATTTGGTCACTTCTACCGCTTGTCTACCGTGTGACCTCGAGTAAGTCACTTCACTTCTTGGAGCCTCCGTTACCTCCTCTGTAAAATAGGGATTAGGAGTGTGAGCTTCGGGTGGGACAGGGACTGTGTCCGGCCCGATTTTTTTTTGGGGGGGGGGGTATTTGTTAAGCACTTACTACGTGCAGAGCACCGTTCTAAGCGCTGGGGGAGATACAGGGTAATCAGGTCGTCCCACGTGAGGCTCACAGTTAATCCCCATTTTACAGATGAGGTCACTGAGGCCCAGAGAAGTGAAGCGACTCGCCCACGGTCACACAGCTGACAGGTGGCGGAGCCGGGAGTCGAACCCATGACCTCTGACTCCGAAGCCCGGGCTCCTTCCACTGAGCCACGCTACTTGATTTGCAGGTATTCGCTCCAGCGCTTAGTATAGTGGATTAACGGACACTTAACGAATACCACCATTATCATTATTACTGTGTTCCATCGAACCCTCAGGTTTCATGGTAAATTGACAGGAACAACTAAAAGACTTAGGCGATGACTTATTTTGTTTTTTTAATGGCATTCGTTAGGTGCTTACTATGTGTCAGACGCTCTACTAAAATAATAATGTTGGTATTTGTTAAGCGCTTACTCTGTGCAGAGCACTGTTCTAAGCGCTGAAGCTAGGGTATAGTCAAGATAAGCCGGTCGGACGCAGCTCCTGTCCTGCTCGGAGCCCAAAATTTTGATCCCCATTTTACAGTCGGGCAACTGACGCGCGGGCAAGTTAAGTGACTTCCCCAAGGTCACATAGCAGACAAGTGGCAGAGCCGGGATTAGAACCCAGGTCCTCTGACACCCAGGCTCCTGCTCTTTCCACGAGGCCATGCTGCTTCCCTTGTCCGATGGCTAAGATGACATTTTTCCTTTATGAATCCCGTTGGAAAAAATACATGCCTATCCTTGCACAGTGAGGTATTTCGCCTTAGGCAGAAGCCTTTCCTCTACCAATTTTTTTTATTCTCAATGGGCGGCTTAGAAAACGAAAGACAAAAACCTTTAACCTTTATTTTGCTTTAATGCAACCGAGTAGAAAGAACGTCGCGCAAACTCCCCAGAAACACTCGGGACCATTAACGCGGATCTGATTCCAACAGGAAAGGGGCCTGGAAAATTCTCTGCATGCCAGTGAACAGAACCACCAGCTGCAACTCCAGGATCTGGAAGCCGTGATTGAAGGCTTAGAGAAAGAACTCCAGGAAGTCAGGCACGGCATCGAGAAACAGCTTCAAGAACACGAAGTTCTACTGAACGCTAAGATGAGGTTGGAACAAGAGATTGCAACATACCGGCGGCTTTTGGAAAAGGAAGAGATCAGGTACTGGATTTGGCTTACGGGGCAGGGAACGCCTAACGAGTCCACGGCGCCGTTCTCTCCCAAGCGTCCCGTACCAGTGAGTACTTGGTAAATACCACTAATTGATCGACTGATTGAGCGCCTCATATAAAGGGAAGAAAAGGGCCCAAACAAAAATGAAATAAAAGCAGCACAGAAAGAGCCTGGGCCCGGGGAGGGTCAGAGGATGGTTTGGGTTCTAATCTCAGGTCCGCCACATGTCTGCTGCGTGACCTTGGGCAAGTCACTTCCGTTCTCTGTGCCTGGGGAGCAAGACTGTGAGCCCACGTGGAACAGGGACCGTCCCCATCCTGATTTCCTTGAACCCACCCCAGTGCCTGGCGCATACGAAGCACTTAACACATTCCTTCGTTGGTTCAGTCGTATTTACCGAGCGTTTACTGTGTGCAGAGCACTGTTCTAAGCGCTTGGAAAGTACAGTTCGGCAACAAATAGAGACAATCCCTACCCAACAACGGGCTCCAAGTCTAGAAGGCACACGCCACTATTATCATCTCCCTCGAGTCCCGCCATCTTTTCTGGGCCCAAGGGTACGCTTAGGAACCACCATCACAATGTCACTGGAGGGGAGTCGCGCGTTCGCGACGAAAGAGATCTCAAAAGGGAATCCTTCCCCCTTCATCAGCTCCACCGCTGAACACCGGATTTTAAAATGAAACCTCATTGTAACAGATTCCTTTGTTACAAAGTGCTGCGATTTATACAGAATGATTGAAGCCCACTGGGTAATGTACCTAAAGTAGATAAGTGAGGGTGGTTCTTGGATTTTTATTTTTTTAATGGTACTTGCTAAGCATTTACTCTTTTCCAGGCACTGTACTAAGCACCGGGGCAAATACAAGCTAATCAGGTCGGACGCAGTCCGGGTTCCACGTGGAGCTCACAGTCTAAATCCCTTACAGATGAGGAAGCTGAGGCACAGCGAAGTTAAGGGACTTGCCCAGCATCACGCAGCAGGCAAGTGACGGAGCCAGGATTAGAACCAGGTCCTTCTGACTCCCGGGCCCGTGCTCTGTCCAACTAGGCCACGCTGCTTCTCACTGACGCTGTTTGGGGTCGTAAAACTTCATCAGGGAATGTTTCCTGAAGGACATATTTCGGGAATATTCTCAAAATAAAGTGCGGTTTCCCGGATTTCCATGGGGAGGGAATCCCAGGCAGGGAGAAAGCCAAGGAACACGGGCGGGAGAGTCGAGAACAAGGTCCAGGTAGAAGGTGAGCTAAGACGGAGCGGCGGGTAGAGAACTAAAATATAAAGGTAAGGGAGCACCCTCCCTCCTCAAATCCGACAATGTCGGATGTCCCCCCCTTCAAAGCCTTATTGAAGGCACATCTCCTCCAAGAGGCCTTCCCAGATTAAGCCTCACTTTTCCTCATCTCCCTTTCCCTTCTGAGTTGCCCTGATTTGCTCCTTTTGCTCTTTTCCCCTCCCAGCCCAAATTATACATATATATATATATATATATCTGTCATTTTATTTGTTTGAATTGATGTCTGTCTCCCTGCCTCTAGACTGTAAGCTCTTTTGGGGCAGGGAATGTCACTGTTCAATGTTGCGTTGTACTTTCCCAAGCGTTTAGTACAGTGTTCTGCACGCGGTAAGAACTCAATAAATACGACTGAATGAATGAGAAGAGAGAGAGCGGTGGAGAGCCTTTAATCAAGTGTTCAGGAGTTTCTCCTTGATGTGGAGGGAAAGGGTTGGTCGCTGCGTGTAAATAATGGTGGTATTGGTTAAGCGCTTACTATGTGCCGAGCACCGTTCTAAGCGCTGGGGGGGATACGGGGTCATCAGGTCGTCCCACGTGAGGCTCGCAGTTAATCCCCATTTTACAGATGAGGGAACTGAGGCACAGAGAAGTGAAGTGACTCGCCCGCAGTCACACAGCTGACAAGTGGCGGAGCCGGGATTCGAACTCATGACCTCTGACTCCCAAGCCCGGGCTCTTTCCACTGAGCCGCGAACCAAACGACATCTGAGAAAAATCATCCTGACAGCAGTGTGTATTACTGACTGGATGGGAGGGGCCGGAGGCCGGGGGAGCAGTGAGGAGGCTGATAGAGGCGGTCGTGATTTTTGTTCATTTTTTTCCTAACGTCTTTATTTTCATTCTTTCCATTTCTCAGATACTATGGTTCTATCCAGGCCGGAAAAGAAGACGTAAAACCTTCCACAAGTAGAGTAGGCTTTATCTTACCCTCAGGTAAGTCCTCTGATGCGAGTGAACCGAAGTAAACTACAAATGATGATTTATGTGGCCCAACAGCCCTGAAAAGACCCTATAGTTATAGACATATAATTAGATGAGACACGGTACAGATAAAAAGCTTTCGTCCTTGGTCATTACAGTATTTCAAAGTAGCCGAGCCTCAGATGACGAGAAGCAGCACTGCATAGTGGATAGAGGCTGGGCCTGGGAGACAGACGGCCCTGGGTTCTAATCCCGGCTCTGTCCCGTGTCCGCTGTGTGACCTAGGGTAGGTCGCTTCATTTCTCTGGGCCTCAGTTACCTCATAGGTAAAACGGGGATTAAGAGTGGGAGCCTGGCGCGGGCCAGGGACTGGGTCCAACCTGATTAACTTGTACCTACTCCGGTGCCTAGGACAGTTCTCGGTACACTAATTGGCGCTTGACGAGGGCCATAATTATTATTATTACCGTGATTATTATTTCTCAAACAGATGTCACGCACAAGCCGGGGAACGAAAAGGTGGAAACGGTGACCACGCAGGCAGTTCTAAACGGAAGTATTGTGAAGGAGAGTGCCGAAGCACGCGGTACTATACAGTAAGAGAAATCATTTCACTTTAGAAATCCAAATGAGCCCCCTCTGACAAGTTGGGGGGGGGGGGGAACCCCACTGGTCCCGCACGCGAGTTCTCCAAGACAAGGAGAATAGTTCTCCCACTCTCCCTCTGCTCTCCCGCTAGAGGACTCAGGGACGACCGCATAAGCCTAGGTCACATATATCCAGAGGGGCAGGGGTCAGAGCGGTAACTCCATGATGACGAACTTCGCTACGGGCTTGGGAGAAGCCCTCCGCTTCCTCTAGGATAGCTTGGCGGAGTTTCCAGGAGTTGGTGGGGCTGCCAGGGTAGCAGCATCGCTCTTTGGCCTCTAGGAGAGGAGTGGGGGAAACGGTGCTAGCAGAAGTTGCAGGGGATGGATGCCTGCTTCCAGGCAGCAATTCTCAGCTCAAACCAAAAGCTGAAAAAGAGATTTAACCGCCCTCCCCGACTGTATGCTTCTTATTACCCTAAATAATGTAAACGAGTTTTCAAATCAAAATCAATTTCTCTTTCCCTTCTGTCATCCTCTCACCTAAATAAAAGTCATGCCGCCATTCAAGCTGACGAGCGTCCAGGGATCCGTATTCCCGCCAGAATTTTCCAATTTATCGGCTGGCGTGAACTCAGGTTTAATGCGGCTTCATCTTCCCTCACTCTTTTTCCCGAAGGTTCGAAATTCTAAAATCTGAGTCTCTCTATACATAGTCCCTCCATCTCATCGTTGTACTTTTCCTAAATCTTTCCTTATTCCCGGTACCCCCGTTGAAGATCTCCTTGACCCCACAAGGTCTGATTTCTGTCTTTCAGGACCGAAAAGGTGGATGAAGTTATCAAAGAATGGGAAGGTTCCTTCTTTAAAGATAACCCTCACTTGAGGAAAAAATCCGTTTCTCTGCGATTCGATCTACATTTAGCAGCCACAGACGAAGGGTGTTTGCAGACTAAACAGGATAACCTACCAGATATTGAAGTTAGGCTCATTATGCGACGATCTTGTAGCATCCCTTCTATCAAACCTGCCTCGTCAGCTAATTAACCCAAAAGATTTGGTTTGATGGCTTTGGAAATAAGGATGGAATCAGGTGGGTGACATGATCTCCTTCCACCCCAAACTATTACTAGGAAATGTCGTCAAATCTTGTCGTTATTTAAAGATGAGTAAAGTGGAATTGATTCTCTTTGGAAGACGGGTTGTAAGGGATTAAAAGTTTCCTCCAATTTAATGCCTACCCATTTTTTATTTTTATTTTTTTTGGTCTTGGCTTTTTCCCGTCTACTCTCCAAATATTGGTTTCCTAAAACCTCGCCATGTAAACTTTACGCAGACTCGGTTTGACCTTTACCTGCGACCACCTGGAAACGTTTGCGATCCTGGTTTAAACTGTCAAACAAAACATTTGAACAGTTTATTTTTGCAGTCCATGCCTCAAAACTAGAGTCATAATATATTTATCAATTACGACACCTCTTAAAAGTGGAAGATCATCTTAGTACACGCCTAAAATCGTTTTCATATTGTCAAAAAGGAATACGAATGACTGTGTAAAGGCGATTCCCTATCACTGTAGCCGGAATTTTTCCCTTTGGAGATGGCTTTTTGTACAGTGGGGAAATCAACCCAGCCAGGGGTATTTTTTTCCATGAGCAGAACTACTTATAATCATAACAATTATTATATGTATTAAGTATCTTGCCCTATCTATCCCAGTGCAAGCACCCAACATGACAGAAATTATGGAAACAAGGACAGAATAACCACAGTGGTATTTGCTAAGCGCTTTGTAGGTGCCACGAACAAGGCTTAAGACTGGGGTAGGTATAAATTAATCAAATTGGACACATTCCTCGTCCCAAACAGGGCTCACCATCTAAGAAGGAGAAGAGGTGCATCGTATTTACTCACATAATTGCCCCACCATTCGCTGTAATTTTTGCAATGCAAAAGCAGGGAGGGAGCTGTTACGTGGGGAATTAGCAAGCGATAAGAGGGGCAGTAGCAAAAAGGGAGGAAAGAAGGGGGTAAGGGAGAGAAAGGCAAAAGGGCTCTCGAAACTCTTTTTCTCCTATTGCACTCTCCCACGTGTTGAATACAACAGACGCTCTATGAATTATGATAACCCATCCCCCGGTCTTCTTTCTCCGGAATCTGCCCGGCCGGTGTGCCCGTCTCTGCAGGGCTAACACATTCTGTCCCTTCTCTTTCTACCCCGGACTCCAGCTCATGAGCCTCTATCGGTGGCCTTCAGACCTTCTTTCTCTTCTTACTATGGCACAGATCTTTGTTTCCAAGAAATTCCAGTGGCACACGCCTGCAAAAGCCAGCATTTTGATCCTACTCCTCTTCCAATCCTGGTTGCTATGCACGCATTTCAAAGAAGCCATGTGACCTACTAGAAGGCCTAGTGGACAGAGCACGGGTCTGGGAGTCAAAACGACCTGGCCTCTAATCCCGGCTCCGCTACTCGTCTGCTACGGGATCTTGGGCAAGTCGCTTAACTTCTCTGTTCCTCAGTTACCACATCTGTAAATGGGGGTTAAGAGAGCGAACCCTATCTGGGACAGGTATTCGATTAGCTTGTACCTAGCCTCGTTCTTAGTAGAGTGCGTGGTTCGTAGTAAATGCTTTACAAATACCGATTTTTTAAAAATTGAAAGAGTATGGGCCTGGCAGTCAGGAGATCTGGGTTGTAATCCCAGCTCCACCTCTTCTCTGATGTGCGGCCCTGGGCAAGACACTGAATTTCTCGGTGCCTCAGTTTACTCATCTAGAAAATGGGGATTCAATACCTAGTCTCCCTCCTGCTTAGACTGTGAACATCACGTGGGACAGGGTCTATGTCCAGCCTAATTTTCTTGCATCTACTCCAGGGCTTAGTCCAAGGTAGGTGCTTCACAAGTGTCATTATCGGTATTATTATTATTATCATTAAGGAAACTCCCATGGCCTAAACCTGTATGCACAGGCATTCTGACCCAACTCCTCTTTTCCACATGAGGAAATACCACTCATCATTGTTTAAGAGGATAACATTTTATTTCCTCCTGAAAAATCAGGCAGAGGGACATTATGCAACGAAGGCGATTTTCCAAGTGAATATAGCATTTTATCCTCATTTTACGGAGGAGGAAACTGCGACTCAGAGAAGTTAAGTGACTTGCTCAAGGTCACGCATGAGCCAAGTAACTAATCGATCGATCGCATGCTTATCGTGTGCAGGACGCTGTACTGAGCACTCGGGAGAGTACAATAGAACAGCGTTGATAGCTACGTTCCCTGACCACAACGAGCTTACAGTCTAGTGGGGAAGACGGACATTAATATAAATAATAAATTACGGATATGTGCATAAGTGCCGTGGGGCTGAGGGAGGGGTGAACCATCCAAGTATAATGGCAATAGAAAAGGGAGTGAGAGAAGAATAAATGAGGACCTAGTCAGGGAAGACCTCTTGGAGGAGATGCGCCTTTAATAACGCTGTTAAGGCAGGGAGAGTGATAGCCTGTCGGTTATGAAGAAGGGTGGTGTTCCAGGAGGGAGGCAGGACAAGGTGAGAGGTAGACAGAAAGACAGATGAGATCGAGGTACAGTGAATATGTTGATTTTTGAGTTTTGAGTAGTTGAGTGCGCGAGCCAGGTTGCGGTAGGAAATCACAGAGGGAAGGCAGGATGGGGCGAGGTGATCGAGGGCTTTCAGGTGTACGGTGAGAAGTCTCTGTTTGATCTGGAAGCGGTTGGGAGACCACCGGAGGTTAATGAGGAGCGGGGAAACACGACCGAACATTTCTGTAGAGAAACGATCCGGGCGGCAGGGCGACCTAAGGACTGGAGTAGGAAGAGGCAGGAGGCAGGCAGGTCGGCAAAGAAGGTGACCCTGTAGTCGAGGCAGGAGGAGAAGCAGCGTGGCTCAGTGGGAAAGAGCCCGGGCTCGGGAGTCAGAGGTCATGGGTTCTAATCCCAGCTCTGCCACTTGTCAGCTGTGTGACTGTGGGCGAGTCGCTTCACTTCTCTGTGCCTCGGTGACCTCATCTGTAAAATGGGGATTAACGGTGAGCCTCACGTGGGTCAACCTGATTACCCTGTATCTACCCCAGCGCTTAAAACGGTGCTCTGCACATAGTAAGCGCTTAACCAATACCCACATTATCATAAGGGCTTTGGATTAACGCGGTAGGAGTTCGGACGGAGAGGAAAGGACGGATCTTAACAGTGGCGTGAAGGCTGAACCAACAGGATTTGGCGACAGATTGAATATACGGGTCGAATGAGACAGGTGAGTCGAGGATAACGCCAAGGTTACAGGCGTGTGAGACGGGGGAGATCGGGGTGATTCTACAGTGACGGGAAAGTCACGGGAAGGGCAGGGTGTGGGTGGGAAGACGGGAGTTCCGTTTATGGGCACGGGAAGCGTTCCGAAGGTAGGAGGCAATGTGAGACTGCAGAGAAGGAGAGCGATCAGGGCTGGAGATGTAGGTTTGGGAATCATCCACAGAGAGATGGTAGTTGAAGCCATGGGAGAGAATGAGTTCTCCAAGGGAATGGGTGTCGATGGAGAATAGAAGGGGACGCGGAACCGAATCTTGAAGGACTCCCAGAGTAAGGGGATGGAAGGCAGAGGAGGGGCCCACGAAGGACAGAATGAGCAGCCAGAGAGACAGGAGGATAACCGGGAGAGGACAGTGGCAGTGCAACCAAGGTTGGAGGACGTTTCCGGGAGAAGGGGGTGGTCAACAGTTTCGAAGGCAACCGAGAGATCTAGGAGGATCAGGATGGGGTGGAGGCCGTTGGATTTGGCTAGGACGATTGGGTGACCGTTGGGAGGGAAATGTCTATGGAGTGACGGGGATGGAAGCCTGATTCATTCATTCATTCATTCATTCATTCACTCAATAGTATTTATTGAGCGCTTACTACGTGCAGAGCACTGTACTAAGCGCTCGGAATGTACAAGTCGGCAACAGATAGAGACGGTCCCTGCCGTCTGACGGGCTTACGGTCTAATCGGGGGAGACGGGCAGACGAGGACGATGGCGATAAATAGAGTCGAGGGGAAGAACATCCCGTAAAAACAGTGGCAACTAAATAGAATCGGGGTGTTGTACATCTCATTAAACAAAATGAACAGGGTGATAAAGATGTATACAGTCGAGCGGACGAGTACAGTGCTGAGGGGGTGGGAGGGGAGGGAAAGGGGGGAGAAGAGGGTTTAGCTGCGGAGAGGTGAAGGGGGGGGGGTAAGAGGGAGCAGAGGGAAAAAGGGGGGAGCGCAGTCTGGGAAGGCCTCTTGGAGGAGGTGGAGTTTGGAGAGAAACGGTAGGAGGGAGGTGGGGGTGATAACCGGAGGGAGCTGTGGGGTCAAGGGAGGGAGACATAAGCGTGTTTGAAAACCCAGGGGAAAGAGCCACTGGAGAGTGAACCGTTGAAGATGGCGGGTAAGGAAGGAAGAAGGCAGGGACGAGTGCTTTGAGAAGGTGTGAAGGGATGGGGTGAGAGGCAGAGGTGGAGGGGGTGGATTTTTGAGATAAGGCAGGAGATCTCCTCTTGAGATACTGCCGGCAAAGATGAGAGAATTGAAGAAGGGGCAGGAGCGAAGGGCTGGAGAGGGGCAGGGGAGATTTTAGAGAGCTCACATCTGATGGTTTCAATTTCCTCCATAAAGAACGCGGCCACGTCATTACTCATTCACGTGTAGCAGGAGGAAGAAGGAAAAGCGGATTACAGGTGAATGGGTGGCAAAGTACAGAAGCAGCACGATGTGGCCAGAGCACGGGACTGGGAAGGTCATGGGTTCTAATCCCAGCTCCGCCGCTTGCCTGCCGGTGACCTTGGGAGGTCATTTTACTTCTCGGAGCCTTAGTTGCCTCCTCCGTCGAGACTGAGAGCCCCGAGTGGGACAGGGACTGTGTCCAACCGAATTTGCTTGTATCCACCCCAGTGCCTGGTACATAGTAAGCGTCTAACAAATACCACGATTATCACGATTATTATCGTTATTAGAATAATAGGAACGTAAGTCGATACGCACAGGAGCTTGTGGGTATACGGTCGTAAAGCTGATACAGGAGTGCTGATGTTGTAGTCGGGTGGGGGAACTTAACCTGGGGAGGAGAGAAGACTTCTTGGGGTAGATGGGATTTCGGAAGGCTTGAAGCTGGGGAAAGCTGTGGTCTGGCAGATTTGAAGCACAGAGTGCTTGAGAAGCAGCTTTTTAATCGTCTGTGACACCTTTTAAAAAGGGTGACCTCCTGGCTTTCGAATATCCCTCCTCTTACCCACTCTCTTCCCACGCTAAATCCCAGCTCGCTCTCTTCTTTCCTCTCAAGCCGACCTACTCACCATGCCTTTGTTCTCATTTCACCTGCCTCCCATCTCTTTTCCCTCCCGCCCGGAACTACTCTTTTTTTATGGTATTGAAGTGCTTACTGTATGCCAGGCGCCGTACTGGGGCAGATACAAGTTAATCAGGTTGGACAAAGTCTTAATCCCCATTGTGCCGACGAGGTAACTGAGGCCCGGAGGAGTTAAATGACTTGCCCGAGGTCACACAGCAGACCAGTGGCGGAGCTGGGATTAGAACCCGGGTCCTCTGACCCCCAGGCCCGGGCTCCTTCCACTAGGCCATGTTGCTTTCATACAGCCTCCAATACCTTAAACTTTCGTTTAGGTTTTAAGGTACGGAGAATCTCGGTACGCTTGATTTGACTCGACCGTTTTCCGGCCGTAGAAATGGTGAGGGAACAACTCACTGGTCCTGTTCCAGATGATGGATCAGATAAGGGCTACCAATTTGTCAGAGTAATTTCCCATTTCTAAATCAAACCAGACCGAGCAATCTATTGCTGTAGTGTCTTTCACTCGATAATGCGGGGATTAAAATAAACACTTTCTTTCAGCGATTTCAGATTTCCTTAAGGCTAGTTATTGCCAGGAGGCTAATAAGGGTGCTTTATTTTACCAGGGAAACAGCAACGCGTATCAGCAACCGGACTAAAATTCGGTAATCCATTCTTGTGGCTTTCTTCAGTATTAATTTGATTAATGTCATTTTACACTTAGTGCAGCCGCTCAAGAAATGCAGGTTGCGGTTCTATATTTACTGCACTACACTGGCTAATCGGAAATAATATGACTATAAGCTCCGTATCTAAAATGCACTCATTTATGTTCAGTGTTAATACTTGAGCGCTTGGCACCATGGACGTGATCCACTGTGCGGCTTCTCGTGCTCGTATCGTGTATCTTTTAAAACTACTGACTGGAATACTTCGCATAATTTGCCCTGAGGCACTTTAAGACGGGAAATGACTTTACCAAAGGAAACGAGACCACCGCAATAAAGATGAAACGTGAAGCTCACATCGTGTCATGTTTTAGTTCGAGCAAATGGGCGCGCATTAACATAAAAGTTAAGGATTCATTCTTTCGGGATCCTGAGGAGAAGAAAATTCTGCAACCCTCGAAGCCTAAAATTGTCCCTTCGTGCCGCTGGAGCCAGATTCAGCAACGGGCTAGCGGGAGAGGCGAGGCGAGAACAGAGACGGTCCGGGTGGTCACTGAGTTTTGAAAAACAAAATGGGGTCTTGCTGACAGCGGGTTACCCTCTATCCTAAGTCTTTTCAGTCACTCCTAATAACGACGATAAGAACGACGGCATCGGTTAAGCGCTTGCTATGTGCCGGGCACCGTACTAAGCGCCGGGGTGGATTCAAGCAAATCGAGTTGGACACAGTCCCATGCGGGGCTCGCCGTCTCGATCCCCATTTTACAGAGGAGGGAACTGAAGCACGGAGAAGCCAAGCCACTTGCCCAATTCTACAGAGCAGACAAGTAGCGGAGCTGGGGTTGAAAGGCTATCCTTCTTTTGTGAAAGAGAATGCCGCGACATCTCACTGACGGTATCGTCCCCCCTCCGCGGTCAGAGTCAGATCACCGGAAAGTAGCTAGAAGAATCTATTTTATGCACCGATCCCTCTGAAACTCTTCTACCGGGCACACCTATAACAAAATATACAATCAAGATGTTTAACTCTGACAACTCTTGTATTAGAAGAAGTTACACCCAGATGCCATAAAAACTAATTACAGCTGGCAACCAGAAACTTCAAAGCCAAGCTTTCAACTGCCGCCAGGAAAATTCAGAATTTCCCAGAAAACCAGGAGTTACCCAACTTAATCTATACTCTAGGCACTAAGAAAAAGCTGGGTTTATATAGCGAACCCCGTAGGCAATGACTCTCCCTCTATCAGAAGAACACAGAATAAATCTGGCTGAGATTTCATTTTGGACTACCTCGCTAGCTGTGGGCTAAAATCTGTCCTTACGCACGTCACTGTCGACGCCGATTACACGGTAGCTGCAAACGTGAATTTAGAAGGGCAGAATTCGGCTCCAGGCGGCCAACGTGGACTTTTATGTGTCGCTTGTGGAAATAAGTTGAACGATGAATGAACCTGGTGAGGTAATGATATCATTCCCCACTAGATTGAAAGGTCCACGAGGGAGGGATGGCGGCTACCGGCTCCCCTTCTAGACCGTGAGCCCGGTGTGGGCGGGGATCGTCTCTACGGGTGGCTGAATTCTACTCTCCGAGTGCTTGGTGCGGCGTCCCACGCACGGGAAGCGCTCGATAAAGCCGACTGAATGGCTCTATCGTAGGGTTCTCTCCCAAGCGTTAGGCACAGCGCGCGCACCCGCACTGGATAAAGATGGTTTGGCTTCTCTCCCAAAAGCACGTCTCTCCCTCAGCAGCTCTAACAAGCGACGGCATTTATTCGGCGCCTACGTGAGACACGAACTGGTCTGCAAATAAACACGCGGTCCCCGGCCTCAAGAAGCTAGAAGCGACGTGGCTTAGTGGACGGAGCAAAGACCTGGGAGTCAGAAGGGCCTGGATTCTAATCCTGGTCCCGCCATTTGTCGGCTGTGGGTCTCCTATGCCTCACTTCTCTCATCTGTAAAACGGGGGTTAAGACTGCGAGCCCCATGCGGGTCACAGACTGTGTCCCGCCTAATAATGATCATTATGGTATCTGTAAGTGCTATGTGCAAGGCACTGGACTAAGCACTGGGGTGAGTAGAAACACATCGGGTTGGACACAGTCCCTGTCCCACATGGGGCTCACAGTTTTAATCCCCGTCTTACAGATGAGGTAACTGAGGCCCGGAGAAGCAAAGTGACTTTTCCAAGGTCGCACAGCAGACAAGGGTGGAGCCTGAATTAGAACCCAGGACCTTCTGACTCCCAGGCTGGTGCCCTATCCATTAGCCCACACTGCCTAGCTTAATAATAATAATGGCATCGGTAAAGCGCTTACTATGTGCCAGGTACTGTACTAAGCGCTGGGGTGGATATACAAGCAAATTGGGTTGGACACGGTCCCTGCCCCATGCGGGGTTCACGGTTTTAATCCCCGTTTTCCAGATGAGGTAACTGAGGCCCAGAGAAGGAAAGCGACTTGCCCAGGTCACACAGCAGACAAGTGGCAGAGCCTGAATTAGAACCCAGGACCTTCTGACTCCCAGGCCGGTGCTCTATCCATTAGGCCACACTGCCTAGCTTGCACCTACTTGAGACTTAGCACGTGCTTAACAAGTATCATCCAAAAAAAGACGCTTATAATTTAATGGGGGCAGAATTTGACGCCAATTGATAAACTTAGATAAGAGGCTAGATGATAATAAGCAGAGAAGCAGCGTGGCTTAGTGGAAAGAGCCTGGGCTTGGGAGTCAGAGGTCGTGAGTTCGAATCCCAGCTCTGCCACTTGTCAGCTGTGTGACTGTGGGCGAGTCACTTAACTTCTCTGTGCCTCAGTTACTTCATCTGTAAAATGGGGATTAACTGTGAGCCTCACGTGGGACAACCTGACGACCCTGTATCTCCCCCGGCGCTTAGAACAGTGCTCTGCACATAGTGAGCGCTTAACAAATACCAACATTATTATTATTATTATTATTATTATTATTAATAGTTACGGTATTTGTTAAGCGCTTACTAGGTGCCAAGCCCTGTTCTAAACACTGGGGTAGATACAAACTCATCAGGTTGGATACGGTCCCCGACCCACATGGGGTTCACAGACTTAATCCCCATTTTACAGATGTGATAACTGAGGCACAGAGCAGTGGAGTGCCTTGCCCAAGATCGCACAGCAAACACGTGCGCCCGTTGTGGGCAGGGGTCGTCTCTATTTGTTGCCGAACTGGACCACCCAAGCGTCTAGTGCAGTGCTCTGCCCACAGTAGGCGCTCAAGAAATGCGACTGAATGACTGCATGTGGCAGAGGCAGGATTAGAACCCGCATCCTCTGACTTCCAGGCCCCTGCTCTTTCCACTAGGCCACACTAAAAGTGAGCATATGAACTGAATGCTTTTGAGGGATGACCTGAGAGGCAAAGGATGCCTGGAAATGACTCTTGGAGGAGGTGGTTTTTAGGGAAGATTTGGAGAGGAGAGACTAGTTTTGCAATCACTGGTGGGGAGGCCTACAATCAGTTAAGCGATCACTCAGTCAGTCAAGCAGTGGCATGCACTGAAGTCACCGCACGCAGAACACTGTATTAGATGCTCAGGGCCGCCTCTGGACTGTAAAATAATTAAGGGCGGAGACCACGTCCGCTAATTCTGTTGTACTGAACTCTCCCAAGCGCTCAGTACGGTTCGCCGCACACAGTAAACGCTCAACAAGTACGCTTGAAAGGATGACTCGCACGGCTCAAAAAATGCCCCTGAATGATTGGAAAAGTAAAATCCCAAAATAAATGGTGGTATTTGTTAAGCGCTTACTATGTGCAAAGCACACAGTACAAGTACGGTACGAGAGGGTGGACAGACATGAACCGTGCCCAGAAGGAGCTTGCAATCTAGAGAGGGAGAACGACGTTAAATAGATTACAGATACAGAGTGCGTGGAGACGTACATAAGTGCTGCGGGGCCGAGGGTGGGGGTGAAGGTCAAGTGCTTAAGAGGCGCGGATCTGAGGGCAGAGGTGACACGGGGGGAGGGCGGAAAATGAGGGCTTAGTCAGGGAAGACTTAAAAATAATCATCATCATCATCATCATGGTATTTGCTGAGCACTTACAATGTGCCAGACGCTGGGGTGGATACAAGCAAGTCCCCCGTGGGGCTCACGGTCTCAATCCCCATTTTACAGAGGAGGTAACTGAGGCACAGAGGTCACACATAGGTGGGGAGAGTGGTGGTCATGTTCTTTCTTAAGTCTCTGTATTTAAATGATCTGAATCATTATTTTAATTACAGTGCCTCATTATTACATAGGTCTTTACAATGAGTATACACTGACTTTTAATTAAAGCGTGAGTAACCGGGTAATTCTCTGCCCAGTGTTCTTTTCGAAAGGCGTCTTGTCACGTTCTCCGGGAGCCTGCCCCCGCTCTCCTGTGCCAAATAGTTCAGGGACAAAAGGTTAGAAGAGTAAATCCTTACATATAGATATAAAATTGTTCTCATTTTTTTCAGATAACCAACGTTTTTTCCTCAGTCGAATCTACATTGAGGAAGGGGGTGGTGGGAGAAAGGCTTAAAATAATCAATCTCCTACCAGTCTAATAATCCCGAGGTGGAGGAGGAGGTGGAGGATGATAATTAATAACTTACGATGAATTAGAATTATCATCGGATTTATCGATCGTATCACCGCTCTAAGCGCTGGGGTAGATAGAAGGCAGTAAAGTCAGACACAGACCCTGTCCGACATGAGGCTCAAGCTCCAGGAGTCCCTTTTTCATTTTGTTTTTTGCTGCCGATGTCTTTTTTTAATGATACGTGTTAAGCAGGGGAAGACACAAGGTAATCAAGTTGGACACAGTCCCTGTCCCACAGGGGCCTCACAATCTTCACCCCCATTTTGCAGATAAGTGCGGCACAGCGAAGACGTCACCAACGTCACCCAGCAGACGAGTAGCAGGGCGGGAATTAGAACCCAGGTCCTTCCGACTCCCAGGCCCGCGCTCTATCCACTGGGCCTCACGGCTTCTTCGTTGGAAAGGACCGTGTCTGCGGGATTGCGCTCTCCCGAGATCTTAATACCGTGCTCTGTACGCAGACTCAACAAATATGATCGATTGATCGATTGACGGATTGAAAGGAGGAGGAAAATATCCACTGCTTCTGCTGAGGGAATAAGGAATGGGGAGAGGGAAAGAGCAAGGAATAACCTGCAAGGGAACAAAGGGGGTGGCTGAATTTTACTTCTACCCCAGGACCTGCCACCTCCCAGCCCCACTTCTCAATCACGTGGGCCCAAACGTTCCCAAATCTCAGATTTTCCTACATGAGAATGGGCAGAATTTCCAGAGTCCTGAGGATCTACTGACCCTAGAGCACTTTACTAAGTACTTGGGGCAGGCACCAAGAAAGTAAGAAGAGATTCACCATCATTACCATCAGTGGTATTTATTGAGCGCTTACTGTCATTCCTGCTACGACAACAGCTTTCAGTCACAGGGACGAGCCCGGTAGGCAAAGGTCAACCAATGTACTATTGTTCAGAGAAAATAGCGTGTGTGCGTAGATAGATGTAAAAAATAAGAATTAAACATATAAACACACGAACGCTGAGATGACTGATAGAAACGACATGATTGGGAAGATGAAGTTGCTCCCAATTCTTCTGGATAAACCATGTATTTGGTTTGGATTTGGCACTGCTTCTAAAGACCTTGAAATCCAATTTTAAATATTTGGAAACAGGGGGAACGATGGGGTGATATAATTTTGATCCAGCTGACTTCCGATATGTAACTGAGGTTACTTTCGAAGAGGGGGCGGGGGGTTTCTTAGAGCAGGCACCGCTTTCCCCAAGCGCTCGGCGGAGCGCTCGGCATAGGGTAAGCGCTTACTAAATACGTTTGAATGAATGGGTGAATGAATGGATTCTGCATTTTTAGTTATGAAAAATTAGAGTGAAAATATAAATCGTTCCTTCTGATCTTGTTCTTACATGCATATGAAATACATTTAGGAAAAACATCTGGTTCGATCGGAATCACGGAGCAGGTTAGAGAATTTGTGCCGCAAAGGGAGGATTTTTTTTTTTTTAAATTGTATCTGTTTAGCGCTTACTATGTGTCAAAGCACTGTACTGAATGGTGGGCTAGACACGAGCTAATCAGGTTGGACAGACCATGTCCCACGTAGGGCTCACAGTCAATCCCCATTTTACAGAGGAGGGAACTTTAGTACAGTCAAGCGACTTGCCCAAGAGCACCCAAGAGAAGCGTGGCAGAGCTGGGATTAGAATCCAGTTCTTTTGACGTCCAGGCCTATGAAACAAAAACATAATCTGAAACAGTCCCACAGCTGCTACAGTACATTTTATAAAATAATAAAACCCCATTTGTCACGTAATACACACGCACATGGATCTAGTTTTTTAGGAGGAAACTAGAGTTCTCATTTAAAAAACCCTTGTAACTCGCAAGAGTCGCAATACTCTCTCTGTCAGAGTAATAATAAATACGATTATGCAGAGAAAAAATCATTCACCTCAGGGTATACTCCTGGTAATATTTATTTAGCATTTTATGCAATACACTGTACCAGGTACAACACCAACGACTCACCGTGATTTTTTTCTTTCAAATTCCCACACCCCAAAATGACCCCAAAATGAATCAGTCTAAAGTAATAAAGACAACACCTGACCTCATCAAACGAGTTGGCATGAGGGATAGAAGTGGGTCTTTTAAATTCCGCAACCTTGTATCTAACGCTACGTTAGAACGGAACATCGCCTGGGGCTTCCTGATATGTTTGAAAATATGAACGGTAATAGTAGTAATAATAATAATTGTGGTATTTATCGAGTGCTCACTAGGCGCCACAGTGATTTTACTATGTGAAATCTGACAGCGTGATAGCCGGAAGTTCGGCCGAGGGGCAGTTTAAGGAGTTCGCTTTCCGTGATTGGCCTTTCTTCCCCCCGGGATGCACGGCATAGCGGAGAGAGCACAGGCCTGGGAGTCAGAAGGTCGTGGGTTCTAATCTCCGCTCCGCCATTTGTCTGCTGGGACCCCTTGGGCAAGTCACTTCACTTCTCTGTGCCTCAGTTCTCTCCTCTGTCAAATGGGGATTAAGACTGTGAGCCCTATGTGGGACAGGGGCTGTGTCCAACCCGATTATCTCGTATCGACCCCAGTGCTTAGCACAGTGCCCGGCACCTAATAAGCACTTAAATAACAAAATTATTATTATTATCCTCCAGCTACCACTTTGACATTTCCAACCAGCCCTACTGAGAACTCACCTCCTCCAAGAGGCCTTCCCAGACTGAGCTTCCCCTTTTCCCTCTGCTCCCTCTGCTCCCCTTTCCCCCCTTTCCCCCGGCTCCTCCCCCTCTCCCTTCCCCTCCCCTCGGCACCGTGCTCATTTGTATATATTTTTATTACCCGATTTATTTTGTTACTGAGGTGTACATCCCCTTCATTCTATTTGTCGTGATTAAGTTGTCTTGTTTTTGTCCGTCTGTCTCCCCCCAGTTAGACCGTGAGCCCGTCAATGGGCAGGGATGGTCTCTATCTGTTGCCGAATTATCCATTCCAAGCGCTTAGTACAGTGCTCTCACATAGTAAGCGCTCAATAAATACTATTGAATGAATGAATGAATGAATGACAATTTCCACGCTCCACGATTTCAACCTTTACTCATCCACATAACCATCTTCATTCATTCATTCATTCATTCAATAGTATTTACTGAGCGCTTACTATGTGCAGAGCACTGTACTAAGCGCTTGGACTGTACAGATCGGTAACAGACAGAGACAGTCCCTGCCCTTTGACGGGCTTACGGTCTAATCGGGGGAGATGGTGAGCCAAGAACGATGGCGATAAATAGAATCGAGGGGAAGAACATCTCATTAAAACAATAGCAAATAAATAGAATTTTAAGGTGATGTACATCTCATTCTCTTCCTATTTGTAATGAGTTTGGGATTTCTCCTCCCTCACTGAAGGTAGGGTCATAGCTTCTCACTCCTAACATAGTAAAAATAGCAATAATACTAATAATCACTGTGGCATTTATTAAGTGCTTACTCTGTGTCAGGCACTCTTCTAAGTGGGTTGATACAAGATGGTCGGTTTGGACGCGTTCCCTGATTCACAGGGCTCACGGTCTTAATCCCATTTGACAGATGAGGTAACTGAGGCACAGAGAAGTGACTTGCTCAAGGTCACAGGGCAGACATGCGGTGGAGCTGGAATTAGGACCCATATAACCTTCAGACTCCCAGGCCTAGGCTCTATCAATATATTATGTCACGCTGCTTCTCTCTTACCCTCCCTGAACCCAAGGGTCTAAGAAGACGCACCTCCCTGTCTCCGGCTGCACTGTGAGGCAGCTTGGCCTACTCGGCTCTCTCCATCCCCTCCGTCTCATCTTATGCCGTCGAGTCGTCCGCAACCCGTACCGACGCCATGGACGCGTCTCTCCCAGGACGCCCCGCCTCCATCTGCAATCGTTCCGGTAGTGGATCCAGAGAGTTTTCTCGGTCAAAATCCGGAAGCGGTTTACCACGGCCTCCTTCCACGCGGGAAACTCGAGCCTCCGCCCTCGACTCTCTCCCATGCCGCTGCTGCCCGGCCCCGGGGAGTTTTGACGTGTAGCAGATTGCCTTCCACTCGCTAGCTGTGCGACTCTGGGCAAGTCACTTCACTTCTCTGTGCCTCAGTTCCCTCATCTGGAAAACGGGGATGAAGACCGTGAGCCTCACGTGGGACAACCCGATTACCCTGTATCCACCTCAGCGCTTAGAACGGCGCTCCGAACGTAGTGAGCGCTTAACAAATACCGACATTATTATTATTAGCCGCTGCCCAAGCTGGGAATGGAACGGATAGGCCTCTGCTTGACTCTCCCTACAGGTAGAAGACTGAAAACACCCTGAGAGCGGACTAAGCGCTTAAGAGACTACAGTGAAACACAGAACGGGTACATTCCCTCCCTACAACGAGCTTACAGTCTAGAAGGTATTAATATAAATAAATAAAACGACAGATACGTATTTCAGTGCTGTGGGGCTGGGAGGGGGGATGAATAAAAGGAGCAAGTCGGGGTGACGCGGAAGGGAGCGGAGGAAAAGGAAAAGAGGGCTCAGTCAGGGAAGGCCTCTTGGAGGAGAGGGGCCTTCAATAAGGCTTCGAATGGCGGGGAGAGTCATCGTCTGTCAGATCTGAGGAGGGAGGGCGTTGCAGACCAGAGCACGGGTGCGAAGTCAGCAGCGAGACCGACGAGATCGAGGTACGGTGAGAAGGTTGGCATTAGAGGAGCCAAGTGTGCAGGCTGGGTTGTAGCAGGAGAGCAGCGAGGTGAGGTAAGAGGGGGCAGGGTGCCGGACTGCTTGAAAGCCAATGGTGAGGAGTTTTTTCGTCTGATAGGGAGGTGGATGAGCAACAACTGGAGGTTCTTGAGGAGAAGGGAAACAGGGCCTGAACGGTTTTACGGAAAAATGACCCGGGCAGCAGAGTGAAGAACGGATTGGAGCGGGAGGAGACGGAAAGCGGGGAGGTCGGCGAGGAGGCTGATACGGTCATCAAGGGCGGATAGGAGAAGGGACTGGATTAACACGGTAGTAGCTTAGATGGAGGGGAAAGGGCGGCTTTTAGCGACGCTGTGGAGGTGGAACCGACCGATTCAGCGACGGATCGGACGGGAGAGAAGAGTCGAGGTTAATTCCAAGGCTATGGGCTTGTGAGCCAGGAAGGATGGCGGTGACGTCTACAGCGATGGGGAAAGTGAGGGGAATGGCAGGATTTGGGAGGGAAGATAAGGAGTTCTGTGTTAGAGGCGTAAAGTTGGAGGTGACGGGGGGACATCCAAGTAGAGATCTCTTGAGGGCAGGAGGAAACGCAAGACTGCAAAGAGAGAGAGAGAGAGAGATCGGGGCTGGAGAAGTAGATCTGGGAATCATCTGCACAGAAGTAGGAGTTGAAGCTTTGTGAGATCAGACACTGTCCCTGTCGCACACGTGGCTCAATCTACAGAGGAGGGATCCCCATGTTTATAAATGAGGCAAGTGAGGCACAGAGGAGTTAAGTAATTTGCCCAGGGACACACAGCAGGCAAGTGGTGGCGCCGGGACTAGAACCCGGGTCTCCCGACTCCCCGTCCGGTACGGCATTCAGTTGACCACCTGCTTTCTAAAATCAACTAATCTTATTTAGCGAGCCCTTACTAAGTGCTCGGGAGAGCACAGTAGAAACAGGGTTGGCAGACACACGACCCGCCCACGACAAGCTTACAGTCTAGAGGGGGAGGCAGACAGAAATAGAAATAAACTGCGGACATGCACGTAAATGCCGTGGGGCTGAGGGAGGTGTGAAGAAAGGGCTCGAATCCAAGAGCAAGGGTGACACAGAAGGGAGCGGGAGAAGAGGAAATGAGGGCCTACTGGGGGAAGACCTCTTGGAGCCGTGCCTTTTAATGAGGTTTTGAAGGTGGGGGGAGCGATCATCCGTCAGATACGAAGAGGAGGGTGTTCCAGGCCAGGGGCAGGATGTGGGCGAGAGGCTGGTGGCGAGATAGACGAGATCAAGATACAGCGAGTAGGTTGGCACCAGAGGAGCCAAGTCTGTGGATCGGGTTGCGGCAGTAAGGTGAGGTAGGAGAGGGCCAGGGGACGGAGTGCTTCGGAGCCAACGCCACGGAGTTTTCGTCTGACGCGGAGGTGGACGGGAAACCACTGGAGGGAGGTTCTTGAGGTCACGAGGGAAACGGGGACCGAATATTTCTGCAGAGAAACGATCCCGGCAGCAGGATGGAGTACGGACTGGAGTAGGGAGAGACAGGAGGGAGATCAGCAAGGAAGCTGATGCAGTAATCGAGGTGGGATAGGATCAGTGATTGGATTAAAGCAGCACGGCCGATTGACAGAGCTCGGGCCTGGGAGTCAGAAGGACCTGGGTTCTAATAATAGTAACGACTATTATGGTATTTAAGGGAACAAGTGAGTCTGGGAGAGTGGGTGAAGATGAGACAGTGTCACTGGGGAGAGCGAGGTTTCGGGGACGGTGAGGAGAAACGAGCGGGTCGGGAACAGGTCAAGGACGAAGGGAAGTTCTCCCACGGCGGAATGGGGTTCCACGTGCCGCACCCGGCCGAGGCTGGAGGGGGAGGCGCGGAGGGAGGGGATGGCGCGAGGGATAGGGAGGGTTTGGACGGGAGTGAGCCGCTGGGGCCCGAGGTGGGGGGAAGTGATCGGATGGAGAGGGTCGGTGGGAAACGGAGAAGCAGCGAGGGCGAGTGCACAGAGCACGGGCCGGGGAGTCAGAGGTCATGGGTTCCAATTTCGGGCTCCGCCACTCGTCTGCCGTGTGACCTGGGGCTAATCACTTAACCTCTCGGCGCCCGTAAAATGCGCATCCTTCACTCTGCGGCCCAGATTACCTTTCTACGGGAACGTTCGGGGGAGGTCACCCCCCTCCTCAAAAATCTCCAGTGGTTGCCCATCCACCTCCGTATCAAGCAGAAACGCCTCACTACTGGCTTCAGAGCTCTCCGTCACCTTGTCCCCCCTCCTACCTCACCTTCCTTCTCTCCTTCTGCATCCCAGCCCGCACACCCGCCCCTCCGGAGAAGCACCGTGGCTCAGTGGGAAGAGCACGGGCTTGGGAGTCGGGTCACGGGTTTCAATCCTGGCTCCGCCGCTTGTCAGCTGTGTGACTTTGGGCAAGTCCCTTCACTTCTCTGTGCCTCAGTTACCTCTTCTGTAAAATGGGGATTAAGACTGTGAGCCCCAAGCGGGACAACCTGATCACCTCGCATCTGCCTCCCCAGCACTTAGAACAGCGCTTCACACATAGTAAGCGCTTAATACCGTCGTCATTATTATCATTTTTAACCTTCTCACTGTGCCTCCATCTCGCCTGTCCCGCCGTCAACCCCTGGCCCACGTCCTACCTCTGGCCTGCCACGCTCTCCCTCCTTAAATCCACCAAACCATCGCTCTTCCCCCCTTCAAAGCCCTACTGAAGGCACCTCTCCTCCAAGAGGCCTTCCCAGACGATGATAATAATTATCATTTTTCCTTTTCCTCAGCTCCTCCTCCCTTCCACGTCACCTCGACTCGCTCCCTTTGCCCTCCTCTCCCCACCCACAGCACTTATGCATATATCTGTAATTCTATTTATTTCTATTGATACCTGTTTATTGGTTTAATGTCTGTCTCCCCCCCACCCTAAGCCCGGTGTAGTCGGGGATCGTCTCCTTTTTTTTGCCGAATTTTACTTTCCGAGCACTTGGGACAGCGCTCTGCACACAGTAAGCGCTCGATAAATGCCACTGAATCGAACGAATGATTGAAAGAAAATGGGGATTGAGTCTGCAAGCCCCCTGTGGGACAGGGACTGGATCCAACCCAATTATCTTGTATTTAGATCATTTTAATTTAGATTTAGATATCTAAATCTAATATAATTTAAATACAAATATCTCATATTTAGATCATTTTAATTTAGATATTTAGCCCCCAGTGCCTGGCACATAATAAGTACTTAACAAAAACCACAACTATTAAGTGGGGACAGCGATGTGCTTAGTAGAGAAGCAGCGTGGCTCAGGGGAAAGAGCCCAGACTCGGGAATCCGAGGTCATGGGTTCGAGTCCCGGCTCTGCCACTTGTAGGCGAGTCACTTAACTTCTCTGTGCCTCAGTTACCTCATCTGTAAAATGGGGATTAACTGTGAGCCTCACGCGGGACAATCTGATTACCCTGTATCTACCCCAGCGCTTAGAACAGTGCTGTGCACATAGTAAGCACTTAAATACCAACATTATTATTATTATTATTATTATTATTGCAGGGAGAGGATTGAGGGGGACATCCTGAGGTCAGAGAGGTTGTAGGTGAGGTTATCAACAGCAAATTTAAAACTGCTTCACCCGGTAGCTCCAAGATTAAATTGCGGAATTGTACGCAGGGCTTTGGGAGTAAAGAGGTGAGTGTTCAGGAGTGAACGAGGGCTGGGCCGACGTAAAAGCAGGCGTTGATATGTACAAATCCGGGTCGTTGTCACCACGGTGTCTAAGCAGCGTGGCTCAGTGGAAAGAGCCCAAGCTTGGGAGTCAGAGGTCATGGGTTCGAATCCCGGCTCCGCCACTTGTCAGCTGGGTGACTGAGGGCAAGTCACTTAACTTCCCCGGGGCCAAGTTCCCTCATCTGTAAAATGGGGATAAACTATGAGCCTCACATGGGACAACTTGATTACCCTGTATCTACCTCAGCGCTTAGAACAGTGCTCCGCACATAGTAAGCGCTTAACAAATACCAGCATTATTATTATCATTATTATTATTAGTCAGCCACACCTATTCTCCAAGAGACCTTCCCTAACTAGGCCTTCCTCTTCTCCCACTCCCTTCTATCTCTGACTTACTCCCTTCCATTCATCCTCCCTCCCATCCTCACAGCACAGTGGAAAGAGCCCAGGCTTGGGAGTCGGAGGGCATGGGTTCGAATCCCAACTCCGCCACTTGTCAGCTGGGTGACTGTGGGCAAGTCACTTAACTTCTCTGGGCCTCAGTGACCTCATCTGTAAAATGGGGATGAAGACCGTGAGCCCCATGTGGGACAACCTGATGACCCTGTATCTACCCCAGCGCTTAGAACAGTGCTCTGCCCATAGTAAGTGCTTAATAAATACCTACATTACTATTATATGCCTGGAATTTATATATTTATGTATACTATTATCTGTGTATAATATACATATCTGTATACTACATTTTTGTACTTTTCAAGATTAACTTCTGCCTTAGGTCAGGGAACCAACCACAGGGAGAGGAGCAGCTTAGCGAAACATTCGTTCATTCAAGCGGATTTAGTGAATGCTTACTGTGTACAGAGCAATATACTAAGCGCTTGGAAAGTACAATTTAATATTTCCAATAGTATATATCTCTATATTATAAACATATCTGTACAGTTATATTTATATTAATGTCTGCCTCTCCCTCCAGACTGTGAGTTCGCTGTGGGCAGGGAATGTGTCTGTTTGTTATATTGTACTCTCCCAAGGGCTTGGCACACACTACGTGTTCGATAAATACAACTGAATAAATTATTATTCATAATAATAATGGTATGTTAAGCACCTACTATGTGCCAAGCACCGTTCTAAGCCCTGGGGTCGATCCAAGATAATCAGGTTGCCCCACGTGGGCCTCACAGACTTAATCTGAGGGAACTGAGGCCCAGAGAAGTCAAGTGGCTTGCCCCAAATCACACAACTGATAGGCCTGTCTCCCCCTTTTAGACTGTGAGCCTGCTGTTGGGGAAGGGTTGTCCCTACCTGTTGCCGAATTGCCCATTCCCAGCGCTTAGTCCATTGCTCGGCACACAGTAAGCGCTCAATAAATACGACTGAATGAATAAATGAATGAAAATGAGGATTACGTCTGCAAGCCCCATATTTTTATTACCCTATTTATTTCGTTAATGAGGTGTACATCCCCTTATTGCGATTAAGTTGTCTTGTTTTTGTCCGTCCGTCTCTCCCGATTAGACCCTGAGCCCGTCGATGGGCAGGGACGGTCTCTATCTGTTGCCCAACTGTCCATTCCAAGCGCTCAGTCCAGTGCTCTGCACATAGTAAGCGCTCAAGAAATACGATTGAATGAATGAATGGAATGAATGATTGAATGAATAGAGAAGCATTCTGGCTCAGTGGAAAGGGCCCGGGCTTGGGAGTCAGAGGAAATGGGTTCGAATCCCCACTCTGCCCCTTGTCAGCTGTGTGGCCGTGGGCAAGTCACTTCACTGTGCCTCAGTCCCCTCATCTGTAAAATGGGGATGAAGCCCGTGAGCCCCACGTGGGCCAACCTGATTCCCCTGTGTCTACCCCAGCGCTTAGAACAGTGCTCTGCACATAGTAAGCGCTCAAGAAATACGATTGAATGAATGAATGGAATGAATGATTGAATGAATAGAGAAGCATTGTGGCTCAGTGGAAAGAGCCCGGGCTTGGGAGTCAGAGGAAATGGGTTCGAATCCCGACTCTGCCCCTTGTCAGCTGTGTGGCCGTGGGCAAGTCACTTCACTGTGCCTCAGTCCCCTCATCTGTAAAATGGGGATGAAGCCCGTGAGCCCCACGTGGGCCAACCTGATTCCCCTGTGTCTACCCCAGCGCTTAGAACAGTGTTCTGCACATAGTAAGCGCTTAACGAACACCAACACGATTATTAATGACAGGAGAGGCCTGAGGGGAAGGCCCACACCTTCCCAGACGCCTTCGCGCGAAAAGTGGCAAGGGGGAAGAAAGGGGCGCCAACGTACTGCGCATGCGCGCTCCGCCAGGCAGGCCGGCCGCCCCCGCCCGGGGCGCTTAACCCTCTGCGGGACGCTGCCGCCGACCTGCTCCTCTTCCATTACCTCCACCGTTGCGGGCCGATTCGCCGAGCGCCCCCCGCCCCGCCTTCGGAGGCCTGTGCTTCGTGACGAATCTGCGCTTTCGAGAGGCCGGGCCCCGCCCGCCGTGTCGAAAGTGCGGACGCGAAAGCGCCGCGCGGGCGGAAGGGGGCGGGGCCGGCGCGGACAAAGCGAAGAGGAGTCCGACCCGCCGCCGTCGCCGCCGCCGGTGAGTCCGGGGGGGGGAGGCGGCCGGGCCTCGCGGGGCGAGGAGCGAACCCCGGCTCGAGCGACCGGGCCCGG
The DNA here is from genome assembly GCF_004115215.2 of Ornithorhynchus anatinus. Classification (NCBI taxonomy): domain Eukaryota; kingdom Metazoa; phylum Chordata; class Mammalia; order Monotremata; family Ornithorhynchidae; genus Ornithorhynchus; species Ornithorhynchus anatinus. The sequence continues at coordinate 13,949,031 of NC_041738.1, read as the reverse complement.
AGCGGGGTCTCCAGGGACCGGCCGGCCCTGCGCTCCGGACACGAGTCCGGGCCGGGAGGGGGGGGGGGGAACCTCGGCCGCCACGTTTTCCCCCAAATTAGCCATCGGGAAAGGGAGGAGGGCAACGGCTCGCCCGGGGGAGACCGATCGAGGGGGGCGCCCCGAAGTCGGGGATCGGCTCCGCCCGGAAGGAGGCGGCGGGGGCGGCTGCCCCCCCCAAAATGGCGTCGCTGGCCGCGGGGCATCCTGGGAGTTGTAGTTCCCGCCACGTGCCCGGCTCGTGTGACGTCACGGCCCGGCCGCCTCCCCCCCCCCCGCCCTTGCTGGGCTCATTCATTCATTCATTCGATCGTATAATAATAATGATAATGTTGGTATTTGCCGCGCGCTTACTCTGTGCCGAGCACTGTTCTAAGCGCCGGGGGAGACCCAGGGGAATCAGGTCGTCCCCCGTGGGGCTCACGGTCTTCATCCCCATTTTACAGAGGAGGTCACTGAGGCCCAGGGAAGTGACTCGCCCCCAGTCACCCAGCTGACGAGTGGCGGAGCCGGGATTCGAACCCGTGACCTCCGACTCCAAAGCCCGCACTCTTGCGAGGCTCACGGTGAATCCCCATCTTCCAGACGAGGTCACGGAGGCCCGGAGAGGCGAAGTGACTCGCCGCCAGTCACACGAGGGACAGAGCCGGGATCAGAACCCGCCATCCCTGATTCCCAAGCCCGGGCCCTCTCCGCTGAGCCACGCCGATCGTATGGATCGAGCGCTTCCTGGGTGCGGAGCACTGGACTAAGCGCTGGGGATGGGCGGTTTAATGGAGCTCCGTGGCCCCCGCTCAGGTCTCCTGTTTGAGCCCCTTAAAGGCCAGTCGTGCATTCGTTCCCGCAGTCGTATTTATAATAATAATAACGTCGGTATTCGTTCAGCGCTCACTGTGTGCAGAGCACTGTTCTGAGCGCTGGGGGAGATACAGGGTCGTCAGGTGGTCCCACGTGAGGCTCCCGGTGAATCCCCATTTTACAGATGAGGTCACTGAGGCCCGGAGAAGCGAAGCGACTGGCCTACAGTCACGCGGCTGCCGAGTGGCAGGGCCGGGATCCGAACCCGTGACCCCCTGACTCCCAAGCCCGGGCCCTCTCCGCTGAGCCACGCCGATCGTATGGATCGAGCGCTTCCTGGGTGCGGAGCACTGGACTAAGCGCTGGGGATGGGCGGCTTAATGGAGCTCTGTGGCCCCGGAGCAGAGATTCGATCCCGCTTAGGTCTCCCGTTCGAGCCCCTTAAAGGCCAGTCGTCCATCCAGTCATTCATCCGTTTACTCAGTCGTATTTATTGAGCGCTTACTGCGTTCAGAGCACTGGACTAAACGCTGGGGATGGACAGGTTAATGGAGCTCCGTGGGCCCGGAGCAGAGATTCGATCCTGCTTAGGTCTCCCGTTTGACCCCCTCAAAGGCCAGTCATTCATCCAGTCATTTATTCATTCACGCGGTGGTATTTATTGAGCGCTTACCGGGTGCAGAGCACTGGACTAAGCGCTTGGGATGGACAGTTTAATGGAGCTCTGTGGCCCCGGAGCAGAGATTCGATCCCGCTCAGGTCTCCTGTTTGAGCCCCTTAAAGGCCAGTCCGCAGTCGTATTTATAATAATCGTAATGTTGGTATTCGTTAAGCGCTTGCTATGTGCAGAGCACTGTTCTAAGCGCTGGGGCAGACACAGGGTCATCATGGAGTCCTACGTGAGGCTCACGGTGAATCCCCATTTTGCAGATGAGGTCACTGAGGCCCAGAGAAGCGAAGCGACTCGCCTACACAGCTGCCAAGTGGCAGAGCCGGGATTCGAACCCATGACCCCCGACTCCCAAGCCCGGGCTCCTTCCACTGAGCCACGCCGATCGTATGCATTGAGCGCTTCCTGGGTGCGGAGCACTGGACTAAGCGCTGGGGTTGGGTGGTTTAATGTAGCTCTGTGGCCCCGGAGCAGAGATTCGATCCTGCTTAGGTCTCCTGTTTGAGCCCCTTAAAAGCCAGTCGTTCACCCATTTACGCAATCGTATTTACTGAGCGCCTACTGTGTGCAGAGCACTGGACTTAGCGCTTGAGAGAGTACGATATTATCAATCGTATTTATCGACTGCTTACCGTGCGCCAAGCACTTTACTGCGCGCTTGGGAGCGTACGCTATTAATCGTATTTATTGAGTGCTTACTGTGTGCAAAGCACTGTACCGATTGCTTGGGAGAGTGTGATATTATTAATCGTATTTACCGAGCGCTTACCGTGTGCAAAGTAATAATAATAATAACGGTATTTAAGTGCCCGCCGTGTTCCCGAGCGCCGTTCTGAGCGCTGGAGTGGTTATGAGGTAATCAGGTTATCCCAACGCGGGGGGCTCACGGTCCTCATCCCCATTTACCAGATGAGGTAAGCGAGGCGCTGAAGAGCAGAGCGGCTTGCCCGAGGTGACGCAGCAGACAGGTGACAGAGCCGGGATCAGAACCCACATCCTCTGACTCCCAGGCGCGGGCTCTTTCACTAAGCCACGCTGCTTCTTACTGCCAAGCGGCTGGGAGAGTAAAACAGAACGTCAGGCACCTTCCCTGCCCACAACGAGCTCGCAGTCGAGAGGGCGAGTCGAGCATTAATATTAATTAATAGATAGGGTTAATAGTGTGCGAGTGAACTGAGCTTCCCCTCGAGGTGCATTTCAATCCTGGGGCTTGGAGTCAGCCTGGGGTCACCCGTCCTGAGGAGGGTGGGAGCCCTGGCTCGGCTCCCTAAATCTCATCCGATTACATGATCCTGACGATTTAGGATCCCAGATCCTCCCTGCGCGGCAGGTGACAAATAAATGGTCGTATTTGTAAAGGACTGATCATACTGATACACGCCAAGCACTTTCCTAATCGCCGAGGTTGACGCAAAATAATTAGGTTGGCTGGTCCCCGGACGGCGCGAGACTCACAGTCTAAGTAGGAGGGAGAACGAGTAGCAAATCCCCATTTTACAGATTAAACCGAGGCACCGGGAAGTTGCGCGACGCGCCCCGGGTCACACGGCAGGCGACCGGCAGAGACCGGTCCCTCCACGGGCCCGGGGTCTCTCCACGAAGGCCGCGCCGCTCTGAGATCCGAGGTCGGACGTACCCCCCCCCCAGAGTTCCCGTAGTCTTGCGCGTGGTAGCTCGGATGAGCCTTCTGGATGTGAATCTGTGATCTTGCGTCAGGAATAGTCATAGCGATCCCGAAAGGCGGCGTCAACCGCTCCCGACCCAGCTGTGGTCGACCACCTCCCTCTCTCCCGTGGAAAGCCCCGACCGGCAACCAGGAAACCCGTTCGTCGGTCTGACTTTTTGCTTTAACTCGGTGATATTGGAAAACAAAAAACCCCAAAACCCGCCCGGCATCGACGGCCGGTTTCCGTCGAGGCCCTTGCGGTGCCAGGCGTATCTGGGATCCAGAGAAAAGGGAAGTTGGTCAACGGCGTCTGGTCACGGTCGAGCCCGATTCACCTGGCAGATACGGGATGGGTTACGAGAGCCGGGCTCTCTGCAAGCTCTCTTGAATGTGCCACTTAGGCGGCCTAGGATGCTGCAAGACTGCCAGTTCACGGCCACCGGGCGCTTGCCGGGAAGACCCCGGGCCGGTCCGACCCGGGGGAGTCCCTCAGGATGATAGAGGAGTTAGAAGGTGGAACCACAAGGGAAGAGAATCCAGTCAGTCGTATTTATTGTGTGCAGAGCGCTGTACCGAGAGCTTGGGAGAGTACAACATAGCGAGACGCACACAACGTGGGCGAGATCGAGGTCCGGCGAGAAGGTTTAGCATTGGAGGGGCGAGCCGGATTGTGGAGGAAGAGTAGCGAGGTGAGGTAGGAGGGTGCGCCCGGGGAATCCGGCTGGTTCTCCAGGGCGCGGACTAGCCTGGGGTGCAAAAAGAGCGAAGGGACGGTGCTCTGCGAACACTGAGCACTCAGTCGGTGCTCAATAAATACGACGGATCGATCCGGCGCTTCCCGTGGGCGGAGGACCGTGCTGACTGCCTGGCAGAGTGAAAAACAACAGAGTCGGTAAACACCTACCCCCGCCCACGAGAAACCTGCAGTCTAGAGGAGCCAGATACCGTCGATTGATTCTGTAGGAAGATTCAGGGGGAATAACTTATAACCTATAAATGCAGTCGCGGGAGAACGAAATTTCCTATCCGCTAATTTACGAGAGTGGCAACTGACTGGAGAAGCAGCGTGGCCCGATGGAAAGAGCAGGGGCCTGGAAAACCGGAGACCCGAGTCCTAATTCCAACTTGTTCACTTCCTCCCCCCCCCCCCCCCCGTGTGACCTTGGAGTGTGCCTCGGTTTCCCCTTATGTAAGAATGGGGATAAGCTAAGTGTTCTCCCTTCCCCTTGGACTGAGCCTCCTGTGGGACGGGGGTTATGTCCCACCTGTTCGTTTAGTTCAGCGATTCGCCCATAGTAAGCGCTCAATAAATACCACTGTTATCACCATTCATGTTAAATTCAGTAAAGAATATGTTCAAATGAGTTCGTGTTTAGGTGCGGGAGGTGACCAGCCGCGGTATCTCGGGCGGCCCGGACACCTGCTCTGAGTCTTTAATGACGGATTTGACTGCATTATTCGTAAGATACAGGACCCCGAATTTCCAGAGGGCATTTTATTTTTCCAACGGGTCGGCGCATGACCTCTTTTAGCCCCACCAGCTCCCCAGAGGGTGGGGAGAAGGGGGGCATTTTTTCCTCCACTTTTCAGTTCGGGTTAATTTTCAAAGAGATTAGACAGTCACCCGAGGTCACCGGGCGGGCAAGTGGCAGAGCTGGGGACCCGAACTCCTAGACTCCACTAGAGCCCTCCGCCTCTCCAAAAAGGCACTGTGGAAGAGGCCGTTCCAAGTGGCCCAGAAGCAGATGGATTTGACTTTTCGGGATGATCTCAACAGTCGAGGTCTCGTGAATTCACCGGATAACGGTCTCGCCGATGACAAGACGCCCGGGGGGGGCTCGTTCTTAAGAAACGGATCGCCGGTCTGTTACCGTTAACACCACTGTGGCCGTACACATTTCAAGTTCTTCATTCTCCGTCTTCCAAAAAGCTAACTTTCTTATGTGTGCTGAGGTTTGGTTCTCTTTATTTTCTAGTTCTTCAGGTTCACTGTTAGGGAGCCGAAAACTTCCCTGCAGAAATGTCAAGTAAGTTTCCCTTTCTGTTTCCCGTGCTGTTTATGAGGAACGAATTTCCCAGCAAATGGAAATTCCATAGCCCCATCCCCAACGGGCTCTTCAGACAGGACAGTTGGTTGTTTGTTGGGGAGTGTTCGCTCGCCGTGGTCTAGAACAAGTTATTTATTTTCTTTCTTTTGAACAGAAAGACCATCTTATGCCCCACCTCCCACCCCAGCTCCCGCAACAGTAAGTATTGATTTTCTTGTTCGCGGAAATCTGCTAGCCAGGCCTTGCTTCTTACACCCACGCCCCTCTCTGCGACAGTCAGGCAGCGATCCCGCCGACGGGACGAAACACAGTCCACGTCGAAAGCAGCCGCTCGATTCCGCCTTTCCCTCGAAGGGGCGAACTCTGCGGCGATGCGGTTCTTTTTCGGTCCCTCCTACCTCCCGGATGGTCTCGGCAGGAACCGCGGCCGACGGAAAATGGCACCGGGTGGGAGCCGACGCTCGGTTTCCCTCGCTGGCCCGGCCAGAGCCTGCGGCGTATTTCAAAAGGGCCCGTGGCGTGAAACTGGATTCCCCCCACGTGAACCCCCAGAAATGAGAACGGATGCCGAGCCCTCCTCCGTCCCCCGGCTCGGCCGGAACCGGGCCGTCCCCGTCCGCCCCTTACCCGCCGCGGCCCGCCCCGACAGACGGCCCGGCCCGGCGGGATGCTCGGGCCACGGTCGCCTTCCGGAGAGCCGGCCGGACCCCCGGGACCGGTCGCCCCGCTGCAGGACCCGGTGCGGCCGACGGGAGTCTGATCTGGGGTTGAGGCGGGAGAGTGGTTTTTGCCCTCTGCTTGGAGTTCCTCTTAGCCGGGGCGGCCCCGCCCGCCCCGGGCCTCCGGGCCCGTCTCCACCGGCCGTGGGGGACGGCACCGACGACAGCCCCGGGGCCCTCCCGAGGCGGCATTCGGCGACGTCACCGTCGGTTGAACCGGCACGGTGGTGGGGGTTCAGCTTTAGGCGTTTTATTTTCAGATCCCTTTGTGGCTCATCTCTGGCCCCTCTCTCTCACCCCACATAGGAAAGGGGGACCGGGGTGAGTTCAGATGGGCAGGACTGCCGGCGGCCCGTCTCTTCCGACTGCTTTTTCCCAGGTCCCCCCCCCCCCCCCCCTTCACCTGCCCCTTTCAGGAGCTTCCACGTCCACCAGCGTTGCCGGGACGGACGGACCCGTCCGTGGCCGGGCCGCGTTCGGGCTTCGGATCTCCCAGTCGGGCTGAGCCTCCCTAATGTCCTGGTTGAGACGCGGGCCCGAAAAACCAGTCAGTCTGGGGAATCGATTGAGCGCTCGCTGTGTGCCGAGTACTGTACGAAGCGCGTGGGGGGTACGCAGCAAGAGGGCAGGTAGACGTAACCCCCGCCCACGAAGAGCCCCGCCCGTCCACGTGACGTGCCGTCTGAACGGGCAGGCGTCTTGGCGTTCGTAAAGCACTTCCTGTGGACTGAGCGCTGGGGTAGAACCGAGACGCCGGCGTCGGCCCCCGCCCCTGCCTCGCACGGGGCTCGTCCGTCGCCCTAGCGGCTTAGAGACCCTTCACGTGGATTCTCCCGGGTGTCACGTTGGCCTCAGGATAGTTGGAACGATCGCTCCGACCTCCGGGTTCGGGCTCCAGGGCCGTAGCTCTGTAATCCCACAAGGTAAAGCGTCAGAGCGGATCCCACACCCGCTCTCCGACCTGAGCGTCCTCGCTCTGCCGGGGCGACGATTCGCTCGGGCTGTGAAGGGTGGGTGTCTGAGAGGCGAGGCCGTCGTCCACTCGACCTGTAGGGAATTTATGGTTTAATGTCTCAGGGAACGCATACGTGTTGCTCTTTCTGATGCTTAGGGGCTTTTCCCCGATGTTTGCTTTCACACAGCTGTATCAGGCAACCACCACGGTGGCCGGAGCTCTTCGAAAAGCATCACGTCGGCTGGCGGCCGACCGCACGGGCCGTTGGGATCTTTTGAAATCAGTCTGATACACCCGGAAGGACGTGGGGACGCCCGGCCTGAGGGGCCGGCCGCAGGTTAATGGGGATTGAGCCACACGCCGTCGCCTTCCTTTCCGGGCGTTCCTTAAAAACTGTGGCGTTAGGTGCCGACCGTGTGCCGAGCACCGTACTGAGCGCTGGGCCAGAGGCAAGATAATCACGTCGGGCACGGTCCCTGGCCCACGGGGGGCTCGCGGTCTAGAGGGCAGGGAGGACAGGTATGGAATTCCCCTTTTGCGGATGAGGAAACGGAGGCACAGAGAAGTGATAACGCCCTGCCCGGCAGACACGTGGCAGAATCAGGATTAGAACCCAGGTCCTCCGACTTGCGGGCTCTTTGCATTAGACCGTGCCGCTTCTCTGGGGAACCTCGACGTTAGAGGGTCCCCCTGATTTTTAAAAAGCATTTCAGGTTTTCCAGCCAGAGATCCTTCGTGGGAGCAGAAAGAGTCCATCTCCGTTGCCCTCTGCCCAATTAGAGGGGGCCCGCAGACCTTCCAGGAGCGAGCGAAGGGAGCTTGCATCCATCCGGCCGTATTTACGGAGCGCTTAACTGTGTGCACGGCGCTTTGGAGAGCACGGGAGAACAGTAATAACAGTAATAATAATAACGTTGGCTAAGCGCTCACTGTGTGCAGAGCACTGTTCTGAGCGCTGGGGTAGACACGGGGGAATCAGGTCGTCCCACGTGGGGCTCACAGTCTTAATCCCCATTTTCCAGATGAGGTCACTGAGGCACAGAGAAGTGAAGCGACCCGCCCACGGTCACACAGCTGCCAAGTGGCCGAGCCGGGACTCGAACCCCCGATCTCTGACTCCAGAGCCCGTGCTCTCTCCACTGAGCCACGCTGCTTCAGTAACATTCCCTTCTCACGGTCTAGAGCTTTAATCTAGAGCGACCGAAGGCACGAACAGAGATGTGATCTCACAATTTAATAATAATAATAATGTCGGTATTTGTCAAGCGCTTACTACGTGCAGAGCACTGTTCTACGCGCTGGGGCGGACACGGGGGTCATCAGGTCGTCCCACGCGGGGCTCACGGTCTTCATCCCCATTTTCCAGATGAGGTCACTGAGGCCCAGAGAAGTGACGTGACTCGCCCACGGTCACCCAGCTGACAAGTGGCGGAGCGGGGATTCGAACTCATGACCCCTGACTCCAAAGCCCGGGCTCTTTCCACTGAGCCGCGCCGCTCCCGAAAGGGTGACCCCGTAGAACGGAGACTGTAATTGCAAACGCACCTCCCTTTTAGCGGGCTGACAGATCGGATGGGAGGAGCAAAGAAGCCGTTGAACGGGTGCCCCAAAACCCCTTCACCTTGCCGGCGGATGCGCGCCTTCCGGGCGGAAGATCGGAGTTAGGCCGAAACCTCGATTTCCCCGGCAGAATGGAGTCCCGTGAGGGTGTGTTGGCTTCGAGAGTTTCGTGCGGGCGAGTCCGTTTCTCGGGAGTCCCCCGTTTGGTACATTCCCGCGTGGTTCCGCTGTTCTGGGTTCTCCCAAAAACCGGGGGCCGCGGTCCACCCGCCACGCTCCAGGAAAGGCGCCCTGCTCCGTGACCCGTTCTCCCCGGCGGCTCGGTGGCGCCGAAGGAAAAGGGGAGCCGAGGACGGGCGTCGGCTCGGGATCCCAGCGGGGGCCGGACGTTGTCGGGCGTCCCGGGCCCGACGGCGCCCGGTCCACCCGACCCGGAATTCCCGGTCTGAGTCCCCGCCGAGGGTGGCTGCGTAGCTCGGCGCCGTGTGGTTGTGCGGTCGTGGTCGGCGGCCTCGGGGGATGTCACCCGACTGCCGGTCCGGCGTCCGCCACGTCTCCGGGTGCCCGGGCCCTGCCGCCCCCGAGGAGTCTCCCCCGAGGCCGCGCGCCGTCTCCCCGACGGCCTCGGCCCTCGTTCGCCGCTCCCCGCGGGAGCTCCGCGGGCGTCCCCGGTGGCGGGGTCCCCCCCCCCCCCCGGGGGGCCGCGGCGGCCGGGCCGCGCCCACCGTCGCCCGTCATCTCCTGTTGAAACTCCGGTTGCTTTTGCATGCCATATGCCGACCATTTTTCATTTTCGTGTTCTCCTCGTTTGAGCTCATTTCTCATTCGTGTTTTTGTCTCATTTGTTTCCATCAGCAAATGCCCAGCACACCGGGGTTTGTGGGATACAATCCATACAGCCATCTGGCCTACAACAACTACAGGCTGGGAGGGAACCCGGGCACCAACAGCCGGGTCACGGTAGGAGAATCGACTATTTCAGCAACCGGCAAGCGCCCGGACCCGGCCAGAGATGGTTTCAGAGTCAGGCCCCTCCGATCCCCTCCGCCCCTCCCGTCCCGAGTAGGCCGCCCCTCCCGCCGCTCCGCTCCGTCTCCGCAGGCCGCTCGGGCGATCGGGGCGATGAGTGGGAAGGGCCCGAGGAAATCCCCCTCCCCGACCCCCCCCCCCACCTCCGACCCGGTCAGGAGAAGGGAGATCTTGGCTTCTCCCCCCCGCCCCCGGCCTCGGCGTACCCCGCCTCCACCTCACGTCGGAGGTGAGAGGATGAAGCGCCCCGGTGTAGTCATCGCCAGAGGGGCACGGCGCAGGCGGGGCTGCGGCTTCCGAGGTTGGAAGGAGACTCCAGTCGGGTTCTCCTCTGACCCGGTCTGAGCCGTGACCTCCCCGGCGGTCAGAGCTGGCCCGGGGGTCGAGCTCAGCGGCGCCCGGTCAAGCGGGGATGAACCGACGGAGTCCCCGGCCCGGCCCGGAGGGCCCGGGGGAGGGGGGGGGCGGCCGGGGGGCGGCTTAAGGACAGATCCTCCAGGGGAAGGTTGGACGTTGAACTGCTTCGTTCCCGGGATCCAACTGACCGTTTCGGCCGGCGGCTCTAAGAGCCGTATTACCGTTGGTGAGGAAGCCCCCTCTCCCAGCCCCAGTCCGCACACCCCTCGGTGCCGTCCACGGGGACGGGACGTAGTCGTCCGGCCGAGCCCGGTGGGGTCCTCTCCCGCCTCCTTGCGGGATGCGGGGTTTCGGGGCGCCGCCGTCTTCGAGTGACCCCGGAGAACCCCCTCGGCCGGGAGCGAAGCCGCGTCTCCTTTCGCCGAGCCCGTTATTTAGCCGGTCAGGATTCGTCTGTCTGAGGCTTTTCATTGTTTCCGCCCCGTGTTTACCTCATACGCATGTCCGCAGTGTAACGTGCCGTGTGTATCTTGCGGTCTCGCGGTAGGAAACCTGCCAGGGAAAATGTGGGGGCGTGTATGGGGAGATGGGTGTTTTTTATGGATTTCCTCATGTCCGGATCCACCGGGTCCAACATTTGAAGTACGTGCGTTCACACGGAAGTCAGCAGCTGTCCAAGCAGCAGCAGTCAGGTTCGGCCCCTCGCTCCTGCCCTTCTTCGTTAGAGCCTCGTCAGGGACCCAGCCCGAGGAATGCGGGGTGACGCTAGCTTAACGCGCTCCCGGGCGCCACTCGTCCCCCGGCTGCCGTAGCCCGACCCGGAAGGGGACTTCAACCCCCGGAGGCCCCGAGCCCCCGCTCCTCCGAACCCCAGCGGGGACGTGGAGGAGCCGGGAGCCGGAACTCCCTTCCCTGCTCGGGAGCCTCGGACCGAAAGCAAGTGACGGGCGGGGCGGCCGCCAGAAGCCCGGAAACGGTCGGGACGCGGACGTCCTTCGTATTCGAAGGCGACGCCGCCGAGGGCGGCCCCGGGCCCCGCCGTCGCCCCGCACGTTAGCGGGTTGGCCCCAGCGGGGCTGACTTCTCTACCGTGGCCGGGCTCGGGCCCGTTTCCCCTCCGGCCTCCGTCTCCCGGCGTCCCCTCGGAGGTTGCGCTCGGAAAGAGCCGCCCCTCCCGGGGTTCCGGAAAGAACAGCGGAACGGGAGGCGCCTCCGTCCCGGTGGGGCGCGAGCGCGTTCCGTCCGGGCCACGTGGGGTCCCGTCACCCGCGCGGACCCACGTGTCCCCGGGGCGGGAGGGGGCCCCGGGCCTCGCGGGAGGCCTACGGAAGGTGGGAGATGTTTCCGGCGTCAGCCAGGGGCCGCCCGGCTCACTCCACGCCTCTTCACGCTGACTCCTTGCCCCCGACCCCCGGAGTTGGAGAGTCGGCAGCCGGGCGCTCCGCCGGGAGGAAAGGATCGTGGCGCGGTAGCCGAGCGCCGCGCTCCCGAGCACGGTTTCCGTCGTTCGGACGCCTCCGTGACGATCTCGGCCACCCGCCGCTCGTTCGAGGCGTGCTAGGGACCCGCTAGCGATAGCTGCACCGGCGCGATTGGTGGCCGGCTAGGAGAAGGATAGGCAGGTCGCCGGGCCGGATGCGTTGCTCTACTTGCTTTGCTCTTGGTCTCCCGGACCCGGCTGCCTCGAATGGACTAACGGCTCTCTTCGACTCTTTTCCAGGCTTCCTCTGGCATCACCATTCCCAAACCCCCGAAGCCTCCGGATAAGCCCCTGATGCCCTATATGAGATACAGCCGGAAGGTGAGTCCTACGCGCCCCTCCGTCGCGCCGGAGTGGCTTCGGGGTCCGACGGGGTTGGCGGGGAGAATTTCCAGCCGTTCCGCTGAGTGGATGCTTTGGGAAGCTGTCTCGGATTGGAACGACCGGTGCCAGCGGAGCCCGTGTTTTAGGCTGCGTCTGGGAAGGGGGGGGGCGGTCTGCGCTCACGAGTGGGCTTGAGCGTGTCGGAGGGTGGGGCGTGGGTGCGTCGGGTGCGTGAGGGCAACGCGTCCCGACGGCGAGGTCGGTTTCCTGCCCCGAGTCGACAAGAAAACGCTGAAGCCGAATGAGGGAGCCGAGCCCCCTCGGTTCGCCGACGGCGGGCGGGCTTCCTAGAGGGCAGAGAGGATGTTCCGGTTACGTGAAGCCGAGGGGTCGGTTGCATCCGTGGGTCGTGCCCTTTCCCCCCGAGGGCTCGTGGTCCGCGACCGTTCAGACCTCGCTCGGGGAACCGACTTTCTCCGGCTCTTGTCTTTTGGAGGTCTGGGACCAAGTAAAGGCCTCCAACCCCGACTTGAAGTTATGGGAGATCGGCAAGATCATCGGGGGGATGTGGCGAGACCTCACTGATGAAGAGAAACAAGAATACCTGAACGAATATGAAGCGGAGAAGGTAGCGTGGGGCCCGGCCTCTGTCAGCGTGGTTCCGTGGCCGTCGTGAACGATCGGCCGGTCGATCGCTCGTGCTTACTGTGTGCCGGAGCGCTGTACTGAACGCTCGGGAGGGTACGACAGAGCGATGGAGAGACGCATTCCCTGCCTACAGCGAGACTGGGGGGACTAAATTGGTATTTCTTGAGCGTCCTCTGGGTGTGGAACGTGGCGCCGAGCGCTCGCCCCCCCCCCCCCCCCCCCCCCCAATTCCGAGATTTCCCTCGTCCACGTGCCCTGGAAAGGGGTCACGAGCAACTGCTCTGGCTTCATTTCCAGATCGAGTACAACGAGTCGATGAAGGCCTATCACAATTCCCCGGCTTACCTCGCTTACATCAACGCCAAGAGCCGCGCCGAGGCGGCGCTGGAGGAGGAGAGTCGACAGAGGCAGTCGCGCATGGAGAAAGGAGAACCCTACATGAGCATCCAGCCGGCGGAAGATCCCGACGGTGAGAGGAAAGCCGAGCCGCTTGCTTCTCCGGCCGAAAGGGAGCCCCCCCCCCAGCTCCCCCGGACGCCGGAGTTGCCGTGAGGCGGTAACCGTTCAGGTGGAAATCCCAGGGACCCTATTCCTGTGTCTTCCCAGGGCAATTCACGGGGGCGTCACCCACCGTGCTGGGAAGAAGGGCCACTGAACATTGAGCTGCTAGTCCTGCTTCGTTCATTTCTCCTCACCAACACACACCCCCCCCCCCCCTCCCCATTATCCCCGCTTCGCTCTCCCTCCCCGCGAAGCGGGGTGGCCTCGTGGTAAGAGCACAGGCCTGGAAGTCGGAGGACACGGGTTCTTGTGTCGGCTCTGTCGTCCGTCTGACGCGTGACCTCGGGCAGGTCGCTTTTTTAAAAAAAAAAAAAAAAATTGATAAGCACTTCCTGCATGCTGTACTAAATAATATGATAATAACAACGTTGGTATTTGTTAAGCGCTTACTGTGTGCAGAGCGCCGTTCTAAGCGCTGGGGGAGATACAGGGGGATCGGGTCGTCCCACGTGAGGCTCACGGTTAATCCCCATTTTCCAGATGAGGTCACTGAGGCCCAGAGAAGCGAAGCGACTCGCCCGCGGTCACCCGGCTGACCGGGGGCAGAGCCGGGAGTCGAACTCATGACCTCTGACTCCGGAGCCCAGGCTCCTTCCACCGAGCCACGCCGCTTGGCTGGACACAGTGTCTGTTCCAAAGAGAGGTCAGAGTCTTAATCCCCATTTTACAGATGAGGCACAGAAAAGTTAAGCGACTTGCCCGAGGTCCCGCAGCAAACACGGCGGGGGCGGGAGGATCACAGCCCAGGTCCTCCTGACTCTCTGGCCCGTGCTCGATATCCACTGGGCCACGCCGCTTCTCTCTGCCTCCGTTCCCTCTCTGCACAATCAGGATTCAGCACTCGATGGCCTCCCTACTTAGATCGCGAGCCCCGCGTGGGACCCGATTAGGTTGTTGCTACCCCAGCGTTCACCGGAATCGTACATTCCAAGCGCTTAGAACGGTGCTCTGCACACAGTAAGCGCTCAGTAAATACTACTGCCTGAATGAATGGCACGTAAAAAGCACTCAGCAGAGACCACGGGCGTCGTCATTCCTTCGCCGGCATCGCCATTACCGACATTATCGTGTACGGAATCCGAACGGCTCGGGCGCGTGGCGACCGGGACATCTGGCGCGGATGCGAGACCTCCATTCTGGTCGCAGCAGAGCGGTTTAGCTGCCGTCGAACCCTCGGGTCCCGCTACGAGGGCGTCGTGTTTCCACCTGCCGCCTCGGGTCTCTTCCTGAAGAGACTCGACTGGCGTCTTCGTTGTCCGTCGGTAAACCCCGCCTGGTTGCGGTTGTCCCTAGAAGGATTTAGGAAAGACTGCCCCGTCTTTGGTAACTCTGCCCGGGCCCCGAGTCGTGCGTGGGAGACTCGGGGGGGTCCCCGGTCCCCGTCCCGCATCCCCGGAAGCGTCTAGGGCTCCGCCCTCCTCCGGGCCGCGGGGCGTCCGTTTGTGAGCGGCGGCGGCCGGAACCCAAGTCTCCGTTTCAGATTACGACGACGGCTTCTCGATGAAGCACACGGCCACGGCCCGTTTCCAGAGAAACCACCGCCTCATCAGTGAAATCCTGAGCGAGAGCGTGGTGCCGGACGTGCGGTCGGTGGTCACGACAGCCAGGATGCAGGTCCTCAAACGCCAGGTCCAGTCCTTGATGGTCCACCAGGTACGGACGTCCCCTTCCGCAGCTCCTCGTCGGAGCCCGGGGGCCCGAACGGCTCAACCCCGGGTGGCCGGGGCTTGTTCCGTCACGTCGGGGCTCTGCCGTTGAGCTTGATTGCCCGATTCTGGGGAGAGGTTACGGGCGAGGCCTTTACGGTTGAAGTCCGTTTCGAGTTCTCCACGGCCTCCTCGGGAGGTTTCTCTACCGTCGTCGTCATTGTGTCGGGGACGAGACGGATCGGCTTCCTTGATGTTGCGCAGCGACTCCCAGAAAAGGCCGGGGTTCCTGCCCCGTGTTCGCTTACCGCCCCCTTTTGGTTTTTGGTAACGGTATCTGTTAAGCACCTCATTCAAGTCATTCGTTCGGTCGTATTTGCTGAGCGCCTGCTCTGCGCGGAGCACCGTATCAGGCGCTTGAAAAGTGCGGTTCGGCCGCAGATGGGGACGATTCCCTACCCAACAACGGGCGCCGTCCTAAGCGCTGGGGCAGCTCGAAGAAAATCGGGGCGGCCGCAATCCCTGCCCCACGCGGGACTCTCGATCTAAGGGGGGGGGGGGGTCCCCACTTTACAGATGGGGAAGCCGAGGCACCGAGAAGTCAGGTGACTTGCCCGAGGCGCCGCAGAGCAGACAAGACGGCGGAACGGGGAACGGATTCCTCTCGATTCCCAGGCCCGTGCTCTTTCCACTAGATCACGCTGTTTCTCCAAGGACACCCTGGTGCCCTTTCCTGGGTCAGAGTCGGGTGGCTGCGCACCCGACCCTCCGGGGAAGAATCCAAAGGCCTCACTGTCCTAGAAACCTCAGGCCCGCGAGCGAGAGAGAGCGGAGCGGTACCGCCAGGCACGGCTGAGGAAGGCGGAGGCGGGAGTGAGACCTCAAGGAGCTCGCGTTTTTGTTTTCTAGAGAAAGCTGGAGGCTGAACTACTGCAGATAGAAGAGCGTCACCAGGAGAAGAAGCGCAAGTTCTTGGAAAGCACCGATTCGTTCAACAACGAACTGAAGAGGGTACGGATCGGGTGGGTCCGGTCGGCTTCCGTGGCGCCCGCGGTGCCGTGCGGCGGGCGGGCTAAATGCCGAGCGCCGGTCTCGGCGCCGGGGCCGAATCAAGAGAATCGGGCCAGGTGTAGCCCCGGCCACGGGGCTTACGGTTTAAGGGGGAGGGAGAACGGGCGTTTGACCCCCGATTTTACGGACGAGAAAATAGCGAGCGACTTACTCGGGGTCACGCAGCAGGTCGGCGACATTCACAGTCGAGAAAACGAGTGAGTGATTCGCCCGAGGTGACACGGCAGGTTACCGGCGGGGCCGGGATTGACGATCCGGGTCTCCTGGCTCCCGGGCCCGGGCTGTTTCCGATAAGGCCCGCCGCCTCTGCGCTTCCGTCGCCCCGACCCCCGGGTCCCTGTCGGTACAGTCCTTCCTTGCCGGCCCCCCGTGGCAGGGTGACGGTTCGGGTTCTACTGCACTCGGCGGCGCGGGTCCTGCGACGCAGAGTCAAGAGTGATAATCATAATCGCGGTATTTCAGCGCCCGCTATGTGCCGGGCACCCCGCTGAGCGCCGGGGAGGATACAAGCGATTGGTAGTGGGACGCAGCCCCGTCCCAGGTGGGGCTCCCCGGCTGGATCCCCGTTTTACAGCGGAGATAACCGAGGGCCGGAGAAGTGAAACGACTTGCCCGGGGTCGCCCGGCAGACCGGTGGCGGAGCCGGGTGCCGCGTCGGATCGGCCGCGCGAGCGCGGACGACTTCGGCCAGCTGCTCCGGGCTCGCTCGCTTTGCACGAAGAGTCCAGGAACTGATTCCCGGCAGATGGAGTCGTAGAACGGAGACCCCCTCGTCACTCCGGGGTTTTCGTTATTGCCTGGCCCTTCACTGCCGGCGCCCCGGCTCTCACCACGGCTTCCCGTGTGAGCACAGGCGCCCGCCGTCCAAGCCGGCGAGAGCCTCCGGCCGAGCGAGAGCCGGGGGTCCCGTGAACCCCGATGGCGGGCGGCCGGCCCCCAGAACTCGGGACGCCCACCCCGGGCCTCCCACCGCCTCCCGGTCCCCGACCGTTGTCTTTCCCTTCCGGCGGCCAGCTGTGCGGTCTGAAGGTGGAGGTGGACATGGAGAAGATCGCGGCCGAGATCGCCCAGGCGGAGGAGCAGGCCCGCAAGCGGCAGGAGGAGAGGGAGAAGGAAGCGACGGAGCAGGCCGAGCGCGGCCAGGGCGGGACGGCGGCGGCGGCGGCCGCGGAGGAGGAGCGGCCCGCCGACAGAGCCGACGACAAGAAGGAGGAAGACGGCGCTCCCGTGGAGACAGGTAACCGCCGGTCGCCCCGCCTCCGGACCTTCCCCCAACGGACCGGTCGGCGGGAGCTCGGGGAGGCGTTAGAGGGCCCGGGACCAAGCGTCAGTAGCCACGAGCGAAACGCACCCCCGCCTCGAGCACCCGGGGACGCCGAGGGTCCGGGGTCGGGGCTCTGCTTCGTTTCCCCTCTTCGGCGAGAGGCCCGGGGCCCGGGAGGTCCAGCCCGCCAGGCGGTGGGTGCTCTAGGGCCTGGTGGTTCTCGGTTGAGCGCCTACTGCACGTTGAGCGCCGTTCCGAGCGCCAGGGTGGGGACCGGTTAGTCACGTCGGACACCTCCCCTCCCCCGCGTGGGGCTCACGGTCTGAGCAGGAGGGAGAACGGGTGTCGAATCCCCGTTCGACAGCGGAGGAGGCCGAGGCCCAGCGAACGGGAACGACCGTTGGGCGCTTACTGTGTGCCAAGCACTGTTCGAAGCACCGGGGTAGATACCGGGGAAGCGGGATGGCACGCTGGATAGAGGGCGGGCCCGGGAGTTAGAGAGTCACGCGTTCTAATTCCGGCTCCGCCACCCGTCCGCCGGGTGGCCTTCGGCGAGCCGCTTCGCCTCTCCGTGCCTCGGTCACCCCGTCTGTATAATGGGGGACCGAGACCGTGAGCCCCACGCGGGACAGGGAACCGTGGCCGGATCCCATCTGCCTGCATCTACCCCGGCGCCCGGCACGTACCGAGCGCTTAAATACCACAGTCATCATTAGAGGAGTCGATCGGGCGGGGGACAGTCCCCGTCGCGGATGGGGCTCACCCCCTCGGCCCTATTTTGCAGGTGAGGTAACCGAGATACGGAGGAGGGACGTGACCTGCCCGGGGTCACGCACCCGACAGGTGGCGGAACCGGGATCAGAACCCGGGTCCTTCGGACTCCCGGGCCCGGGGCCCGATCCGCCGAGCCGCGCCGCGGGCCGGCGGCGGAGTCCGGATCAGAACCCGGACCCCCCGGCTCCCAGCCCCGTGCTCTTTCCCGAGAAACTCCGCTCTCTCCCGCTTCTCTCCCGGCTCCCCCCCCGGCTCTCTCCCAGCTTCCCGACGCTTCCTCCTCCGGGAGCTCGCCTAGGCCGTTCAACCGGAGACAGCCCCGGGGGTAGCCACCTCAGTCAGGTGGAGCTTCGAATCATTCCCAAGGGATCCCGGTAGCCTCCGGCGGAGGCGCGCCGGTTCGCCCGGCGTCTCCGCGAGGGTCGCCGACGAGCGAATCCCTACGGCTCTCGCGCCCCGATCCGAGCAAACCTCCCCCCGCACCGGCCATCCGCCGATCGTCCCCACCCCCGGGATCGTCTGTCGGAAATCGGGGCGCGGCGCCGACTGTCGCGGTGGTATCCGTTAAGCGCCTGCCGCGGGCCGGGCCCCGCCCTTCAGCCGTCCCCCAGCGAGGCGGTTCGAAGAAGCAGAGCGGACTTGGGCGGGGCGTCGTTCTGTCGCCCTGCCCCGTAGGGCGGGTCCGTGCAACGGGCCCGGAAAGATGCAAAGCCCTTTTTCTTTCAGTCGGTCGTGCTTACTGACTGCTGTGGGCAAAGCACGGTAATAAGAACGATAATGCTGGCATTCGTTAAGCGCTTACTACGTGCAGAGCACCGTTCTGAGCGCCGGGGGAGATACGGGGTCATCGGGTCGTCCCAGGTGAGGCTCCCAGCTGATCCCCGTTTTACAGATGAGGTAACTGAGGCCCAGAGAAGTGACTCGCCCGCGGTCGCACGGCTGACGGGTGGCAGAGCCGGGAGTCGAACCCGTGACCCCCGGCTCCCGAGCCCGGGCTCTTTCCACCGAGCCGCGCTGCCTCTCCGTTGGGTACCAAGCGCTCGGGAGAGCGCGCCGCGACGCCAGACCGGCACAGTTCCCCGCCCGCAGCAAGCCGACGGGCTCGAGGGGAGACAGACGTCGAAACGAATGGACAGATAAACTGCCGATAAATTGCAGAGCGGCGCGTAAGCGCTGCGGGGCCGCGAGGGGGGACGAATCGAGGGAGCGAGTCAGGGCGACGCAGGCGGGAGAGGAAGAAGAGGAAGGGAGGGCTTAGGGAAGGCCTCGTGAAGGAGATGGGCCTTCAGTGAGGCTCTGAAGAGGGGGAGAGTCACCGTCGGGTCTGAGGAGGACAGGGGCGGGACGTGGGCGAGAGGTTGGCGGCGAGATAAACGAGATGGAGGTAGTGTGAGAAGGTAAGCGTTAAAGGAGCGAGAGGCGCGGGCTGGGTCGCAGCGGGAGAGTAGCGAGGGGAGACGGGGGACGGGACCCCGTCCCGTAACCCCCGCCGCGCCGCCTTCGGCCCCGGCCCGGCCCCCGAGGGCGCTCTCTCCCATTTAACGGAGAGGAGCGTCCGAAGGCCGCCGTCTCCCGGGGTCACAATCTTCCCCTGGCCCCCCCCCCCCCCCCCGCCGGGATTCGTTCCTCAAAAGCATGGCCCGAGCGGGGGCCGTCGCCCTCGAGGAGCCGACGTGGGGGAGAAGAAGGGTTTCAGGGAGAACCGGTCGGCGTCCGAGCCGGTCCTCTCCGCCCGGCCCGCGTCGGCCCCGGCGGAACAGGTCAGACAGGCGGGGTTTCGGGTTTCGCCGCTGGGGCCTCCCGCTGCCGAGCGAGGTCGGGCTCCACCAGCCGGGTTCCCCCGTTAGCGGGCGAGGCCGAGGCGGAGGAACGGCCCCGGGGTGGGCGGCGGTGTCGAGCCACCGGGTCGGGGACCCCGGACCCGGGGTCGGAGCCGGAGGTCCGGGCGCGTCGTCCCGCCCCGCCGCCGGACTGACGGCTCGGCCCGCCGCGCCCGCCTGGCTCGGCTTCCCGGGCCTCAGCGGGCCCCCGCCCTCTCCCCGCCCCCCCCCCCCCGGACTCGGGAGGGCGGGTTCGGGTCTCGGCCCCGCGCTGACGGTGCCCCCGTCCTTTCGCAGAGGAACCGCCCCCCGAGGAGGCGGCGGAAAGCCAGCAGAACGGCGAGGAGGGCTCGTGCAGCCCCGAGGAGAAGGAGAGCGGGCAGGAGGGGGTGGACAGCGCCGCCGAGGAGGGCACCAGCGACAGCAACACCGGCTCCGAGAGCGCCAGCGCCACGGCGGAGGAGCCCCCCGCGGACCCGACCCCCGACGACGGCGAGAAGAAAGAATAGATGGCGCCCCCCTCCCCTCCCTCCCCGCCCCTGGGCCCGAATCCTCTTTAACGATGTCCCGACAGCGAGTCGCGAAGGGTCCGCGTCATCCGGGAGTCGGCGTTCGTCTTGCCCGGGAGAAGGGAGAAGGTTGAACCACCGCTCCTTCGGAGCCCATTTCGGCCTCCCCGGCCCCGCCGGGCCCCCGGCCAACGGGGGGGGCGGGGGGGGGATCGAGTCGGGTGCCACGGGGGGCTGCCCCTGGCCGGGCCCCTGCGCTCGGGAGCCGGCATAGGACCCGGCCCCGGCCCGGCGCCCGGTGGGGGAAGGGGGACCGGCGCTCCCTGCGGAGGGCCGGGAGGGCCCCGGAGACGCATCTGGGTCTTTTCAGCACCGCCCGGAGGATGAGCGAGACTAAGCCCCCGGGGGGCGGCGGCCGCCCCTGTCGTCTCCTACTCTCCCGAGCGCTCGGTGGAGCGCCGGGCACGCGGCACGGGGAACGCGTCTGCTGACCGGGTCGTACTCTCCTAAGCTCTCTGCACACAGTAAGAACTCAATAAATACCGATGATCGCTAAATATCCTTGACTGGTCGCTTGAACGGGATTTCAGCCCAAAGAGCCCCGAAGCAGGAAAGAGTGGAGATGCATCGCGGGGCGGGGGGGACGATAGCCTCCCGTCGTCCTCGTGGAGTTCTGAACTTGGGTTCCCGGGTCCTTCGGGTGGATATTCAACCTTCCTCTAATTTCTCTGTGGAAAACCTGAGAATTTCTACCACAGAAAGGCCCGGGGCTACCGAAGGGATCAGAGTCCAGCCGCCCCCTTTTTGTGAACATGCCGTCTCTTCCTGCTCATCCCGGTTCCCTCCTGTCTTCCTCGCTCCTCCCCTCCCTTCCTCCTCCTCTTCCCGTCTGTTATATCTGAGGCGTTGTGTCGGGGGGGCGGGGGGGGGGGGGGGGATAGTCACACGAACAGAAGGCATTCCCGTCCTCAGACCGACCCACTGCACGGGAATGTCGTTCGGGTTCCCTGCACCAGCCCCCGCACGAGGAAGCAGCTAATAAGAATAATCGTGGTGGTGTTTAAGCGCTACTATTTCCAGGCGCTCAGCACTGGGGTGGAGGCGAGCAAATCCGGTTTGACACAGCCCCTTGTCCCACGTGGGGCTCCCGGTCTCGATCCCCATTTTACGGCCGAGGTGACTGAGGCCCAGAGAAGTCGGGCCACTTGCCCGAGGTCAGGAGACGAACGGCGGAGCCGGGATCGCAACCCGTGACCTTCTGAATCCCAGGCCCGTGCTCTACTGTGCCGTGCAGGTTCTCTAAAGCTCTTGGGTGCAGAGCTCTGTACTGAGCACTGAGGAGAGACCAGGTAGACTCACTGTCTGAGAGGGAGGGAGAGGAGGTCTTGAACGGGACACGGAGAGATGAAGCGACTTGTCCAGTTCACACGCGGCAGGCAAGTGGTGGAACCAAGGCTTTAGGACGTAAAACTTCCTCAGATGCTTTCGGCTCCAAAGCAAGAAAATCAAGGACACGACCCTTCCGCTTCGGGGAAACCCCCACGGGTTTTTGCCGAGGACCCTGGTTAGGTGTGATTACCGATTCGCACATTCCGAGCGCTTAGTACGGCGCTCCGCACGTAGTAAGCGTTCCGTAAATACTACTGGATGAGTGAAGGAATGAATGATCAGCAGGGAACTCGGGTTTGCAGACGGGATTTTTCAAGTCTGGCAATCCAACCGAATAATCACATTGGTGGCATCTCGAGCAGTCGGCGGTGTTCCTTGAGCCCTCACTGTGTGCTCGGCGCTTGGGAAAGTATGCTACGGAGAGTTGTCGAGCGCTTCTTCTAATAATTTTAGTGTAATAATGGTGGAATTCGCCAAGTGGTTACTATATGCCAACCACTGAACCGAGCACTAGGGTAGAGAGTGATCCGGTTGGACCCACTCCACGTCCCACGCGGGGCTCGCCGTCTAAAGGGAAGGGCAAGGAGGTGCGTCAGCCCCGTTCCACAGACGGGGATGCCGAGGTACCGAGAAGTCAGGCGACTCGCCCGAGGTCCACAGCCCTTAGTCCCGTCGTGGGCAGGCCGTGCGGCGAGACCGAAAACCCGTGCGTCCCCGGAATGAGCAAGTGGGAAGCCCGACGGGCCGCCCTCTGCCATTTTCTGTCCGTGCTCAGGGAGCGGGGAAAGGGAGCACCGGGCCGAAAACCCGGCAGACGCGGCAGGTGGCATCGGAGGGTCGGGGGCCGGGACCGGGGCTGCCTT
Organism: Ornithorhynchus anatinus; assembly: GCF_004115215.2. Classification (NCBI taxonomy): domain Eukaryota; kingdom Metazoa; phylum Chordata; class Mammalia; order Monotremata; family Ornithorhynchidae; genus Ornithorhynchus; species Ornithorhynchus anatinus. The sequence goes on along the minus strand of NC_041738.1, from coordinate 13,926,841 downwards.
CTGGACTACGGGGCGAGACAGGTTGTGGCGGAGAAGCCGGGCGGTTCTTCTCCTTTGGCCCCTGGCTCCGAAATGCGGCTGGACTCCTGGAAAGAACGGGCCGGGTGGAGGGGGAAGGCTCCCGTGGTGAGGGAAATGAGGGGTCAGTTCCGTGGGATGGTCCTGGGCTCCCAACCTAACCGACCCAACCTGCCTTCTCGGTAACGGAAGCGGGTTCGGTAGTTCCTGTATTTTCTCCACTCGGTTGGGCTAGGACGCGACTATTCCTAGCTGGCGTAACGCCTACCCGCAGGGCCTAGCCGGAGGGAGAAGGAGATCCGTCCTGGAAGGTGAGGCGAGCTGGCGGGCTCGTTCTGATCCTCGCGGCCGGTCACCAGACCAAGACGGCACCTCTGTCGGGGGCTGCACTCGGTCACCTGGCGGAGGAGTCCCCCGAGCCCCTCGGGATTCCGGCCAGTTCCCGGCCCCCCCCCCCCCCCCCCCCCCCCCCCGAACGCCACCGGGATCTGCCCTCTAACAGCGGGTGCTGACACCGAGGATCCTCATCCCCTGCAGTCATTTTCAAGCTTCGGGTTCTCGTGTGAAACGACGGAACTGCTTCGGTTTGGCTCGGCTCAAATCCCCGTCGGAGAACGGTGCCCGCAGCCCAGCCCGGACCCACCCCATCCACGCACACGCACACAACACACATACGCTCCACCTAGTTTCAGGCAGGGCACGCGTTTGATCTTGTTCTTGTCACCGCCGGGCAGACCCCGTTGGGAGAACAACAGGGGTGAGGTTTTGGTTTTTTTTTGAACCATCACGCCTTTAAAAGCTTACCATCTTTGCAAATGAATAATCCGAACCAACAGTTTAGATACACAGGACACGGGAAGATTAAGACGTACCCACGGTAACCCCGCAAACAACCGCGTAGTCTGTCGGCGTGAGTTCTCGGTTTCTTTATAAGGCGAGGAAGGGAGCTTAGATAGAGAAAGCTCTTCGGGCGCCGTTACTGAGTCTCACGGTCGTTACCGCTGTGGGAAAGTACTGATGTTGTAGTTAACATTCAAAATCGCAAGCCCTTCTCGACGTAGCTAACGTACGCGGCGAGAGGCAGAACGCCCCAAGTCTCCCGGCTCCCGGCTAGCACTGATTTGGCTTACTTGAGGGAAGAGGTGGAGAAAATGAGAAAGGTCGGAAGGGATCCGTGGGATGATAGGGTTCGTGATTCCAATTAAGAGGGAGGTGGGTGTGTTAGAGGGAAAACGGAGAGACATTAGGAAGCTCAGGAAGAATGAAAACGGATTCACCCAAAAGAGGTTCACACGGGACTTTGGGGAAAAACTACGGATGGGAGCGGTCCTATAACCACGAGGGTAGAGGTTGCCGGGGTGGGGGGGCCACCATCACCAAGTTCCTCCAGGCATCCTCCGGGGTCGCTGACGGATCCAGTCTTGGCTCGCACGGACCATCGGCCTGGCCTGGGGAGCACTGCCCAAATATCCCTCCGACCCTTCCAGGCACTCCGCTCCAGTCCGACGGTTTGCCGACATCCCCAGGGCAAGACTGCAGTTCACCACACATCTGGCCCGGGAGTCCGATCCCCAACCCCAACGGCCCTACGAAACAAAGAAAGCAAGCGGTTAGCCTTGGCAGGGCCCCCCCCCCCCCCCCCCCCGGGTCCGGGTGTGCTTTCCCCTCCACCTCCAAAAGCGAAAAGTTTCTCTCGACGCTATTTTTGGCACGGTTCAGGAGAACGGCGTAACGTAATCTGGGGAAGCCCAGAATGACGCACGGCTTCACCTAGGGCAGGTGGGTGGTCACTGCAGAGGTGGGGGCTGCCCTCGCGGGTGGAAAAGGAGCCGGGAAGGAAGCATTCCGTTATCGTCCGGAGGCGACCCCAATTCCCGGGCAAGCCCGAGCCACGGGGCCCAATCCCGCAGTCGAAGCTCCGGCGCGATGCCGTCCAGGGCGTCCGAAGACCGGCCAGGTCGGATGACCGTGGATCGAGTTTTTGGGCAGCCCCGACCTCCATCCGTAAATAACCGCTCCGGACGGTTCGATCTCATTCACTGAGCGCTTACTGGGTGCAAAGCTCTGTACTAAGCGCTTGGGAGTGTCCGATATAACAACGAACAGACACACCTCTGCCCACAGCGAGCTCACAGACTAGAGGGTCTTCTCAAGTGTGGCCCGGTGAAAGGGGCGCGGGCCCGGGAGTCAGGAGGACCCGGGTTCCGATCCCAGCTCTGCCACCTGTCCGCCGTGTGACCCCGGGCAAGTCGATTCACCTCTCCGTACCTCGGTCACCTCATCCGTAAAATGGAAATTGAGAGCCAGCACCCCACGCGGGACAGGGGCCTGCGGGGACCCGATCTGCTCGTGTCCACCCCGGGGCTGGCGCACAGTAAGCGGTTGACGAATATCACCACGATCATTCCCTACAACAGGCCGGTCCGCTCCTGGAGACCGGGGGCGTCGCGGGAAGGATCCGACGGAGCGGGAGAAAGGACGGAGAAGGGCCCCCTTCGAGGACCGTGGTGGGGATGGGGCAGCTTCCGGATAGAGTCGGCCCGAAAGGATTAGGACTCGGGGAGACGCAGGCTGGGAGGGGACAGCGGAGCCGAGGTTCACGGCACCGTGAAGGGTGTGGACAGGATGAGGGGCACCTGGTGAAGCTTGAAGGTGATAGGTTCGAAACAAAGGAAACACCCCTCGCAGAAGGGGGAAAGCGTATGAAGTGTATTGCCACAGGAAGCCGTGCGGGCCAAAAATACCGGGTTCAAAGGGGGTTTAGAAAAACTAATGAATGAGCGGTCAGTAAGAGTCTCGAGGGGAAAACGGGGATGACGTTAGAAGGCCCCTCCCGAGCCACGCGGATGACGCCAGGGAGAAAAACATCACTCGCGTTAAAAAAGAATGAAGCGATATCGGTTAGGCACTTAATACGTCCCAAGCATCGTACCGAGCACTGGAGTTTATATGAGGTGATCCGGTTGGACACAGTCCCCATCCCACAAGGGGCTCACAGTCTACGCAGAAGGGAGAAGAGGTATTTCACCCATTCTTACAGACGAGGGGACGTAGGCACGGAGAAGTTGAGTGTCTTGCCCAAAGTCACGCGGCGAGCAAGGGTTCGAACCCGGGTCCTCTGAGTCTTTCCACTAGGCCAGGGTGCTTCTCCGCGCTCCCTCCCTCCACCATGGGAGATCTGTCTTCGGGCGGGATGAGACGTTGGTCTGAGGTAGGAAGCGTCTTGCTCGGGATCCACCGTTCTACACCTTGATTCTATTATTCTGTTAATGAGATGTACGTCGCCTCGATTCTATTTATTTGCTATTGCTTTAATGAGATGTTCATCCCCTCGATTCCGTTCATTGCTATCGTTCTCGTCTGTCCGGCTCCCCCGATTAGACCGTGAGCCCGTCAGACGGCAGGGACCGTCTCTGTCTGTTACCGATTTGTCCATTCCAAGCGCTTAGCACAGTGCTCTGCACATAGTAAGCGCTCAATAAATACTATTGAATGAATCAATCAACCCCAAGACCCTCTAAGCAATGTCCTGTAGGCCAGCAAGCCGGTGCTAAGCCACCGCTTAGCAGAATTCCAGCCCTGAAGCGTAACTGCTGTAGGGACCAGCTTTTACTCTACAGGCGGGGTGGGGGGACACACGGCCCTGCATCGATACGAAACTCTTATTAATTAAATCGGTGATAGTTAAAGCGTTCACCCTGTGCCGAGCACTGGGGTAGGTGACCAGCTAGAAGTCAGGCCCTGTCCCACACGGGGCTCGCGGCCTAAGGGAGCGGGGAGGACTTTTCCCTCCGCTCCCTCTCTCCTCCCCCTTCACCTCCCCTCGGCTAAGCCCCCTTTCCCCCCTCTCCCTTCCCCTCCCCTCAGCACCGTGCTCATCTGTATATATTTTTATTACCCTATTTATTTTGTTAATGAGGTGTACCTCCCCTTGATTCTATTTATCGTGATTAGGTTGTCTTGTTTTTGCCCGTCCGTCCCCCCCGATTAGACCGTAAGCCCGTCAGTGGGCGGGGATCGTCTCTGTCTGTCGCCGATTTGTCCATCCCCAGCACTTCGTACAGCGCTCTGCCCCTAGGAAGCGCTCAGTAAATACTATCGAATGAACGAATGCTATTGAACCCCCATCTGACAGATGAGGAAAGGGGCGCGGAGAAGTCAAGTGGCCGGCCCAGGGTCAAACAGCCGGCTAGTGCCGAGCTGGGTTTGGAACTCAGGTCTTCTGATTCACGGGCCTGTGATTTTTCCATCAGGCCGTGCTGCTCGCTGTTGATGTAGCGTGCCCACCGCCGGGATCTTGCCCAGACAAGCCCCTTTCGGGGGGACCAGAAACCCTCACCACTCCCCGCCCCGGCCCTCGCGAGGTGTGGGTAAAACCCCTTCTCCCTCCCGACGCTGCCCAAAACAACCCCGAGCCCTTTCCAGAAATAAATCGCTCAGAAGTGAGTTGTCACCGCGTGCGTTTTGTACACAGAAACTTCAGTGTCTGACTTGGGTAATTTTTCACCCGATTGTGGTTTCCTGCCAATCTGTGAGCGGTTGGAACATTTAGCAGGCCACCCTAGGCGCTTCCCGACAAGTGCAAACATCAAAATGGATGCTGCTCACTGAAGCCGGCCCTCCAAACACGATAGAGCTCTTCCCGTGTGTTCTCGCTGATTTCTTTCCCACAACGGGTTCGCCGGTGGGAATAGACTGCCCCCACCACCCTCGGCATCGAGCCGCTGCCCTGGAGAGGAGAGAGGCTGCTGCTTTGAGCCTCCAAAATGGCTCCGGGGTACGGCGGGCTCGTCCCGGGGAGACCTGCCCCTTGGTTTGGGTCGGGTACCTCTCCCGTTTCCACCCGAGCCCAGATCGTGGGTTTCCTGTCACGGCCGCCGGCCTCCGAGCCGGTCTCGGGGGTCCGACGTGGGCCGTGCTCATCCGGCCAAGGGTCCGGGCCTGCCCCGCTGGTCCCCCAGAAGGACCTCCCTCCCAAGATGGGACGCCCCCCCCCCCCATCCCACGTCCACCAAGAGAATTCCTCGGACCCCACGGGCGGCCAGTCACGTCCGTCGCGTCAGCGTCCGGTCACGTGTGACCATCTCCCCGGCCCCGGATGGATTTCGGGATATTTGTTATTTGTTGGGTTTGGCTAAGACGTGAAACCTTCCAGCATCCATGAAATCCCAGCACGTCCAGCTCCACCCCAGACGCCCCCCCGCCCAGCTAGATCTCGATCGTCTAGATCGGGCCCAGAGGCAGGAGGAATGAGAGCTCAATCGATCCCTCCAGCGAGGGTACGGCGCGTTCTCTGCGTCGGCTTGCGGTCGACCCCCTGAATCAGGAAGACTGTCATCTGTAGAACCGAAGGCAGGGGTGTTTTCGGTCTGAGTCCCTGCAGGACCCCGTGGGTCTCGGGAGTTGTGATTCATACCGGGAAGGTTCGGGGCCCCTCCCAACAGCCTCTCCTTCTCAGTCAGGACAGCCGAGCTTCGCTCATCTCCACCTGAAGGTTCGCGGTCCGGACCGGGGCCCGCCGGGTCGGACGAGGGCACGGCCGACGGGGAAGTTCACCTCGGGACGCGAGGAGGGCTGGAAAGTAGGGCGCACGGTGCGCCCACCCAACGGCCCAGGCCGGGTTTGCGGGGGACCATCCTGAGCGGGTCTTGCTCCGCGTGGTTCTGCTGCAAGTCAGACCGGCCGAGTTTTGCGGCTTCGACAACCTGTTCCCTTAGAGGATGTAGCTCTAAAGACTCGCGAGCGCAAACATCGAAATGGATTTTGCTCGTTGAAGCCCGCTCACTGTTCTTCTCCGCTTGGGCCCGGGCCTCTACCCTCCGCCTCCGGTTTCGGGACTTCCCATTTCCCCGGCACCGAAATAATCCCACCCATGGGTACGCCCCCACAGTCCCTGGGGTCCTCGGGCCTTCTCTTGCTCTCCCCCCGACCCCCACGCGTTTTTCGGGGTCGGGAAAGGTTAACTCCAGATATAAAAGAAGAGCCAATCGGCGCCCTCAGGATCTTTCACGCCAACGCCTACGGACTGTTCACTCTCCCTCAAGCCGGGATGTGGGAAGCCTCGGGGCTCCCGGGGCCACCCTCCCCCACCCCCTACCTTTTTTTTTTTTGGTGTGCGTTTAATGATTTAGTTGTGTTACCAGCAAATCCTCTTAGCGAATGACTCCGGCGAATGACTCCCTGGCCGGGCAGAACCGGTTCTCAGAGCAACGCTTAATTCTCAGTGGTTTCTGCCAGGGAGACTGAGGTGCCCCAGCTGCAAGTATAAACATGCCAAGTGGGGAATTCGGCCAGCGATGAGCGTGTCTGCCGTGAGCGCGTCTGCTGGAAGGCCCCACACCCGGTGACTGCGTACCCGGGAAAGTCCCCAGAAAAGATCCACGGCGTTAGAGGGGCAAATGACCTCAGAAATCTCAAACGTGGGGAACCGGGCAGCCCGGAGGGTGCTTGCGGGAGGGAGGGAGGGAGAGAGAGCATTTCTGTCAGGTGTCTGTGACCACAGTGAACCACTCACGGGGTCATTCTGGAAAAAAAAAAAATCCGCCTGACTCTAAGGAACAGCCTCTCTGAGGTTCCGAGGAGGAAGGGGCCCCGGTTCACAGATGGGTGGCCTCCAAGAGTCTAGTGCAGCCGTAGGAGATGGAGTCCCGGAACCGGATATCGCCCCCGTAAAGGCGCCGTGGAAATGGATTCATTTTGACCCTCAAAGAACGGACTCCAGCCTCCCTCCTGCCCCCCTCCACCTTCCCCACGCCCTCCACTGCCGCCAACGCAGACGTGGGGGCGGATCTCCCCTTTGGGCACTTGCCGCCTGGGGGAGGACACGGGGGCACCCAGGTGGCTCCAGACTGGCTTCTTCCTGCCCTGGGAATAGAAGGAATGCCAACTGGGTGCTCCTGCGATGGTTATCTTGTCCTCTTTCCCAGGAGAGAGAAGGGGAGGGAGCCGGTCCCACAGGAGGGGGGCAGCCGGGCGGGAGGCCGGGCGGCTCCCCGCCCTTGGCATTCCCTACCTGGGACCCACCGCCGCCTCAAGGACGGGTATAGTCAGAGCACTCGGCTCCCCGTCGGCCATCTGCCAGCCTGGCGGGTCCCAAAGACAGAACCCCGAAGATAATAATGAGGGAAGAAGAAGAAGAAGGAGAAGAAGAAGAAGAAGAAGAAGAAGAAGAAGAAGTGAAAATCATAATAATGATGATAATATTCGTTGAACGCTCACTATGTACCAGATACCGTACCGAGTGCCCGGGCGAGTACAAGCAAATCGTTTCGGACGCGGTCCCTGTCCCAGGTGCGGCTCACAGTTTCAACCCCCATTTTACAGACGAGGTAAACCGAGGCTCAGAGAAGTAAAGCGCCTTGCCCGAGGTCACGCAGCAGACAAGTGGCGGGGCAGGGGTTAGAATCCATGACCTCCTGACTCCCAGGGCCGTGCTCTAACGGGGCAGCGGGGCGGGGGCAGAAGATGCCGAGCCCCTCTCCTGGAGGCCAGGTCAACCACCCCCCAGGCCGGAACTCAACCTCGAACTAGAGTGTCCCCTACCAGGTGGACCAGGGGGGACCCTCACCTAAGGTCCCATTGGGTCGCTCAACAAAACAGAAGCATTCCTTGAACCCGCAGAGTACGTTCACTCTGCCCTAGCGCCGTCACATCCTTGATCTCATTTTCTCTCCCCCACCTTCCCTCTAGGGTAGGAGGGAGGACCTCTCGGCACTTCCCACTCGGCCATACGGCTTCCTTCCACCTGCCCCTCCCATCCCCGAGGAGGGGAGGCGGAGGTTTAGGGAAACTTCTTAGAAGCCTCAGCCGAGGGGCCCCGGATTCATTCAATTAGCATTTATTGAGCGCTTACTATGTGCAGAGCGCTGTACTAAGCGCTTGGAATGGACAAATCGGTAACAGATAGACACGGTCCCTGCCCTTCGACCCCCAGAAGCCCTCCCTCCAGTCAGTCAGTCGTATTCATTGAGCTCTCAGCTCTAAGAAGCAGCGTGGCGTAGTGGACAGAGCCCCGGGCTTGGGAGTCAGAGGTCACGGGTTCCGATGCCGGCTCCGCCACCTGTCATCGGTGCGACTTTGGGCAAGTCACGTAACTTCTCTGTGCCTCCGTTCCCTCATCCGTAAAATGGGGATTAAGACTGTGAGTCCCCTGATTACCTTGCATCTACCCCAGTCTTAGAACAGCGCTTGGCTCGTAGTAAGCGCTTAACGAGTACCGTTATCATTATTATTACAATATAGCAGTAAATAGACACAATCCCTTCCCACAGCGACCTTAGAGTCTAGAGGGGGAGACAGACATTAATGCTAAGGAATGAATTACAGATACGTACGTAAGTGCCGGGGGCCTGGATCGGGGGGATGAATAAAGGGAACGAGTCGAGGCGACGCAGAAGAGAGTGGAAGAAGAGGGAAGGAGGACTTAGTCAGGGAAGGCCTCTTGGAGGAGGAGATGTGCCTTCAGTAAGGCTTCGAAGAGGGGGAGAGTAATTGTCTGGCGGATATAAGGAGGGAGGGCGTTCCAGGCCAGAGGCGGGATGTGGGCGAGAGGTCGGCGACGAGATAGATGAGATCGAGACATAACGAGGAGGTTGGCATTAGAGGAGCCGAGTGTGTGGGCTGGGTTGTAGTAGAAGGGTAGTGAGGTGAGGTAGGAGGGGGCAAGGTGATTGACCGCTTTAAAACCAGTAGTGAGGAGTTTGTGTTGGATGTGGAGGTGAATGGGCAACCACTGGAGTTTCTTGAGGAGTGGGGAAACGCGGCCTGCACGTCTTTCCTAGAAAAATGATCCGGGCAGCAGAGTGAAGTATGGACTGGAGTGGGGAAAGACGGGAGGCGGGGAGGTCAGCGAGGAAGCCGATACGGTAATCGAGGTGGGATAGGATGACAGATTACCATAGTAAGGACGGATTTTAGCGCCTTCGCCAAGGTGGAACCGACTCCATTTAGTGCTGGATTGCTATGCGGGTTGAACGAGAGAGAGGAGTCGGGGACGATGCCGAGGTTAGGGGCGCGTGACACGGGAGAGACGGTGGCGCCGTCTACGGTGATGGGAAGGTCACGGGGAGGACGGGGTTTGGGCGGGGAAGATGAGAAGTTCTGTTTTAGACATGTTAAGTGTGAGGTGACGGGAGGACAGCTGGTTAGAGCTGTCTTTGAGGCAGGAGGAGATGCAAGACCGCAGAGAGGGAGAGAGATGTGGGGCGGAGATGTAGATTGGGTATCGTCAACACCAAGAGGCGGCAGCCGAAGCCACGGGAGCGAAAGAGTTCTCCGAGGGAGCGGGTGGAGGTGAACAAGAGCAGGGGACCCCGACCTGAACCTGGAGGGATCCCCACAGTTAGGGGGTGGGAGGCAGAGGAGGAGCCCGTGAAAGAGACCGAGAACGAGCGGCCAGAGAGGCAGGAGGAGAACCAGGAGAGGACGGCGTCATGAGGCCGACCCGAGATAACGTTTCCGGGAGAAGGGGGTGGTCCGACGGTGGCGGAGACAGCTGAGAGGTCAGGGGGGATCAGAAGCAGCGCGACTCAGTGGAAAGAGCCCGGGCTTGGGAGTCAGAGGTCAGAGGTTCGAATCCCGGCTCTGCCACCTGTCAGCTGCGTGACCGCGGGCGAGTCACTTCACTTCTCTGGGCCTCGGTTCCCTCATCTGTAAAACGGGGATGAAGACCGTGAGCCTCACCTGATGACCCTGTGTCTCCCCCCAGCGCTTGGAACAGTGCTCGGCACGTAGTAAGCGCTTAACAAATACCAACATTACTATTATTAGGAGGGAGAAGAGGCCATTTGGTTTGGCAAGGAAAACAGTGATGGCCTTTGAGAGGGTGGTTCCTCTGGAGTGAAGGAGATAAAAACTAGATTGGAGGGGGTCAAAGAGAGAATTGGAGGAGAGGAACCTGGGACGGTTGGACGCTCGAGGAGTTTGGGGAGGACTGATAGGAGGGAGATGGGGTTCTAACTGAAGAGAGACGTGGGGTCCAGAGAGAGTTTTTTTCAGGTCAGGGGAGATATCGGCACGTTTGAAAGCAATGGGGAAGGAGGCACTGTAGAGCAAACGGTTGAAGATAATAATAATCATTATTATTATTATTATTACGGTATTTGCTAGGTGCTCACCGTGTGCCGGGCACCGTACTAAGCGCTGGGATGGATACAAGGTAATCAGGTTGGACGCAGTCCCTGTCCCACACGAGGCTCACGTTCTCAATTCCCCATTTACAGGTGAGATAACTGAGGCACGGAGAAGTTAAACGACCTGCCCCAGGTCACTCAGCGGACTGGTGGCGGAGCCGGGATTGGAACCCATTGACCTCTGACTGCCAAGCCCGTGCCCTCTCCACTAAGCCACGCTGCTTCTCAGGTGGAGGGGGTGGAGTTTGAGAGAAGGCAGGAGATTTCCTCTAGAGATACTGCTGGGAAAGATGGGAGACCTGAAGAAGGGGCAGGGGAGAATTTTAGGGCGATCGTGCCCGGTAGACTCAGTTTTCTCAATAAAGTAGGTGACCGCGGTCATTAGGGGCAAGGGGTCGGGGGGGAGGCGGGGGCGTCAGGGGGTTCGAGGAGGGAGTTGAAAGTCCGGAACAACTGGCGAGGGCGACGGGCACGGGTGTCAGTAAGGATGAGAAATAATTTCGCCGGGCAGAGGAGAGGGCAGAGTTAAAAGCGCCGGGCTGCGGCTTTGAAAGCGAAAGCGGCTTCTGGGTTAACAGTCCTTGAGTCCCAGAGATGATTGATTTCCCTTTCACGGATGTAATAATAATAATTATCGTTTCTGTCAGGTGCTTGCTGTGTGCTACGGGACTGTGGGAAAGTCACAACTTCTCTGTGCCTCAGTTACCTCATCCGTTCTGCCCTCCTCCTCTCCTACCGGTCCTCCCCACGGAGGCTCTGCTCCCAAACCTGCCGGGAGCCCCGCTCGGTGGGGAGGACCGCCCGGCGAAAGAAGGGGACGAGAAAGGGCCCGTGGCTGAGGTCGTATCCGTGTCCCTGTGTGGTTTAGCGGAGAGATGACGGGCCTGGGAGGCAGCGGACCTGGGTTCGGATCCCCGCTCCGCCCCTCGTCTGCTGTGTGACCTCGGGCAAGCCGCTTAACTTCTCTGGGCCTCGGTTACCTCATCTATAGAATGGGGATGAAGACCGTGAGGCCCCACGTGGGGCAACCTCCCCAGCGCTTAGAACGGTGCTTGGCACATAGTAAGCACTCAACGAACGCCATAATCGTCATTATTCTCAGCACTGATATCTCTACCCACATCAGCCGGGTCTCCTAACTGCAGCAGAGAGCACAGGAAGGGAGGGAACGAGGCGAGGGGAACAGACCAGAGGAGAGGAAGGTGAGGCCTCCACTCTAGCAGGCTACAGGACTAGGGGTTCTGTCTTTCCCGGGATTGAACCCCTCCCTCCCCAGCCTCCCCTTCCCACGATTTCTTGTTCTCCAACCCTCCTAGACCGCGAGCCCGGGTGGGGCAGGGGCCCCATCCGATCTGATCATCTCGTGTCTGTCCCGGGGCTTAGCGCGGGGCTTGGCCCGCAGTGAGACGCCCAATGAATCCCATCGTTATTTCCCTCCCTTGAACCTGGAGAAGAGGGGGCCAGGGGACCCCACCCGTACGCACCCCCCAGGATCCGTTCCTGAAACTCAAGAGGCAGAGAACCCAAGCCCCCTTGTCTCCCCGAGAGAGGAGGGGGTCTGGGGAGCCGTCTAAAGGGTCCCTTTGGGAGCTCTAGAAGCATCCCGGGGTCTGGGGAGGGAAGAGACCCCTGGACCCGAGCTGGACCTGGCCCGATCGGGGCCTGGGGGGGGCTGAGTAAATGACCCAGGTTCCTGGAGGGCAGGGGACCTTAGGCCTGTTCTCAGACCCCAGACCCCGACACGAGGCCCCTGGAGACTGTAAGCTCACCGTGGACGGGGAACGTGGCTGTTTAGTGTTACACTGTACCTTCCCAGATGCTTAGCACAGTGGCCCGCACGCAGTAAGCGCTCAATAATTACGACCGAACGAAAGGACACGAAACCCAGCCACCGGGGCTGCCTCGGCCTGGCCCAACCCCTGGCCCGTGAGCTCCCCGGGGGCAGGGATCGTGTCGCTCAACTCTGTCGACCGTCCTCTCCCACGAGCTCAGTCCAGGGCTCTGCACGCCCAAGGTGCTCAGTAAATACCACTGATGGATTTGTGGCTCAGGCCACTTGATCTGTTCAGTGGAGGGACCCTCCCAGCTCTGCTCGGGGATGGAATCTATTAGGGGATGGAAGCGTGGCCGGCTGGGGAGGGGAGAAGAGAGAGAGGTCATTGCGAGGAGTCCTTTTTTTTTTTTTGATGGTATTCGTTAAGCACTTACCGTGTAAGCACACAATCACCATACCCCCTCCTATCTCACTTCTCTACTCTCCTACTACGACCCAGCCCGCACACTTCGCTCCTCTATCGCTAATCTTCTCACCGGACCTCGATCTCATCTGCCTCACCGCCGACCTCTCGCCCACGTCCTGCCTCTTGCCTGGAACGTCCTCTTCGTACTCGAAAGACACCGACTCTCCCCGCCTTCAGAGCCTTCTTTTAGGCCCGTCTCCTCCAAGGGGCCTTCCCCGACTGAGCCCTCTTGTCCTTTCCTTCCACTCCCTTCTACATCGCCCCGACTCGCTCCCTTAATTCATCCCCCCTCCCGGACCCACAGCATCCATACGTAACTGTACTTGCTCGTATTAATATCCGTCTCCCCCTCTATACCGTACGCTCACCGTGGGCGGGGAACGTGACCGACACGGCTACGCCGTACTCTCCCGAGCGCTCGGTACAGTGATCTGCGCGTAGTAAGCGCCGGATGCATTCGATTCACTACGTGCCCGTCACCGCGTTAAGCGCTGGGGTAGATGCGGACTAATCGGTTTGGCCCCAGTCCGCGTCCCGCATGGGGCTCACGGTCTCGATCCCCATTTTACAGATGAGCTGACCGAGGCCCAGGGAGGTGCAGCGACTTCTCCAAAGTCACACGGCAGACCGGTGTCAGAATCGGAACCCAGGTCCTTCCGCCTCCCAGTCCCCTGCTCTACCAAGCCGCTTCTCCGAGGTGGGTGAAGAAGGGAGTCGACTGGAGGGCGGCGGGATCGGGAAGAGGATCGGCCGGGAAGGGGTCCACCCCGGGCCTTCTTTACTGATGGGAGTGATGACCTGACTCCCACCTCTCCTCCTGTCGGGGACCACCAACCTCCCGGCTCCCCCCACCCTCCCAAACCCCCTGTCACCACCACCGGGACTCTGTCCCCAAGGCAGGATTGCAGAAGACAGGGACAAGAAGACCCCCCCCACAGCCCGCCCCATCCGGCCGCAAGTTCCCGATGCTCACCCGGAAGGGAAAGGGCTTGGGCCGGGCGGCGGAGGGGGTGGAGATGGAGTCGGGGGAAGGCGGGGGAGGGGGCACCAGGCCCTCAGCCTGGCTCAGGCAGAGGGTGAATGGTGGAGGAGGGGAGGGGAGAGGAGGGGAGGGCAGGGGAGAGGATGCGAGAGGAGGGGAGAGGAGGGGAGGGCAGGGGAGAGGAGGGGAGGGGAGAGGAGGGCAGGGGAGAGGAGGGGAGAGGAGGGGAGGGGAGAGGAGGGGAGGGCAGGGGAGGGGAGGGGAGGGCAGGGGAGAGGAGGGCAGGGGAGAGGATGCGAGAGGAGGGGAGAGGAGGGGAGGGCAGGGGAGAGGAGGGGAGGGGAGAGGAGGGGAGGGCAGGGGAGAGGAGGGCAGGGGAGAGGATGTGAGAGGAGGGGAGAGGAAGGGAGAGGAGGGGAGGGCAGGGGAGAGGAGGGGAGGGCAGGGGAGGGGAGGGGAGGGCAGGGGAGGGGAGAGGAGGGGAGGGCAGGGGAGGGGAGGGGAGGGCAGGGGAGAGGAGGGGAGGGGAGGGCAGGGGAGAGGAGGGGAGAGGAGGGGGGGTAGGGGAGAGGAGGGGAGGGCAGGGGAGAGGAGGGCAGGGGAGAGGAGGGGAGAGGAGGGGGGGTAGGGGAGAGGAGGGGAGGGCAGGGGAGAGGAGGGCAGGGGAGAGGATGCGAGAGGAGGGGAGAGGAGGGGAGGGCAGGGGAGGGGAGGGGAGGGGAGAGGAGGGGAGGGCAGGGGAGAGGAGGGCAGGGGAGAGGATGCGAGAGGAGGGGAGAGGAGGGGAGAGGAGGGGAGGGCAGGGGAGAGGAGGGGAGGGCAGGGGAGAGGAGGGGAGGGCAGGGGAAGGGGGGTATCTACAGGTAGTTTCTCCTGTTGTGTGGCCACTTAGCTCCACCACCTGGGCAGTGTTCGGCATAGCAGCCGTGGCGTCTCCCCAGCCCCTAACTCATCGGGCTACTCATTGGACTCTGTGGCCGGACCCGCGCTAAGCGCTGGGGACCATACCAGCCGGCTAAATGAGACCCGGTCCCTGTCGCCGCAGGGCTCAGAATGGAAAGACCCGGTTTCCACGAGAGTAGCCCGCCTCGGCCCCTGCCTCTCCCTCGGCCTAGAGACCACTGGGGCGGGGGGGCGGGGGGCGATGGAGGTAGCCCCAAGCCGGCTGGGCTTGCTGCCAAGCGGTCGAGCGAGCCGTGAGGCCGCGGGGAGCCGGCGCACGGCAAGCACTCAGTAAGCATCGTCGACTGACTGATGAAAGGGCAGGGACCGTCTCTCTCCGTTACCGATTCGTCCCTTCCGAGCGCTTGGTACAGTGCTCCGCACATAGTGAGCGCTCAAAAAAGACTACTGAATGAATGAAGACGATCGGCTGGGGAATCTGCCCCTTCTTTTCGATCGTGCATCCGGTCAGGCGTATTTATTGAGCGCTTGCTGGGTGCGGGGCACTGTACTGAGCGCTTGGGAATGTACAATTGGGCAACGGGTAGAGGCAATCCCTACCCGGCGACGGGCTCACAGTCTAAAAGGGGCAGGCAGAGAGTAGGAAGAAACAGGTAGACAGGCGTCGGTGCCATTCTCTCCTTCCCCGCACCACGGGCCGGGCGCGGAGCCCCAGGACTGCTGTCGGGGCCTCCGGGGCTGGGTGTGGAGCTCCAGGTGACCAGCGGGGCCCCCGGGACTGGACGCGGACCCCCGGTCCGCCAGCAGGGCCCGGTGCGGACCCCCGGGGCTGGACGCGGACCCCTGGCCCGCCATCAGGCCTGGGCGTGGAGCTCCGGGGCCCCCAGAGATGGGTGCAGAGTCTGACCTAGATCTCGAGGTCCCCGGGGCTGAGCGACGGAGGCCTGACTAGCAGCGCTTCTCCCTGGGGTCGGCATCACCTAGCAGAAGGTGTTGCACAGAGCTGCGCGAGCGGAAAGCCGCAGCAGATGAGAGCGAAGGGGGTGAAGAGCGCCCAGGAGGCCCACGTGTGGAGAGCAGAAAGTCCCCCGGGGCGTGGGAGCGGAGCGGTGACGAACTCCTGGCTGAGGCTGGAGACTCTCTGCAGCTGAGCGCCAGGCCCCTCCACATCCCCCCCCACCACCCCGGCCTGCTCCAAATCCCAAAACCCCTCGGGGAAGGCCGGATCTGCTCCTCTCCTTCCTGTAGGCTCTTGGCATTCCGTGGAGTTTCACGAAAACCTGAACGGGAAGTAAACAACATCCCTAAGAGATCTCCACCGACAGGGTTGCCTACGTGCCCTCATCGCGCAGAGCTCTGTACCGGGCCCCTGCCGCGGGCGGGGCTCCGTGCTGGGTGTCTACTGTATCCCGAGCGTGACACCACACCCCTAACCGAATGCAGAGCACTCTACCAGGCCCCTGCTGGGTGCAGAGCTCTGCCCGGGGCATCTACCTCGTGCGGAATGCTGTACCGGGCCCCCGCTGCGTACAGAGTTCTGTACGGAGCGTCCGCTATATCCCGAGCGCGATACTAGGCCCCGAACGGCGTGCCGAGCGTCGTACGGGGTCCCCGCCGTGTGCAGGGCTCGGTCCCGGGCATCTGCCTCGTGCAGAGTGCTGCGCCGGGCCCCCGCTGGGTGTGCGGAGTTCCGTTTGGGGTGTCTACTCTACCCCGGGCATGATCCTAGGCCCCGTCTGCGTGCAGACACCGTATGATGCTCCCGCCGTGTGCAGGGCTCTGTCCCACGAATCTACCTTATGCAGAGCGCTGTACTGGCTCCCTGCTGGGTGTGTAGATTGCTGTACGAGACCCTTACCGTGTGCAGGGTCCCGTACGGGGGGGTCTGCTGCATCCTGAGCCTGATCCTGGGCCCCTACCTCTGTGCGGAGCACTGCGCCGGGCCCCCGCTGTGGGCGAAACTCTATCCCAGGCAGCTACCTTTTGCAGAGCGTCGTACCGGGCCCTTACCGCGTGCGGAGTTCTGTGAGGGGTGTCTGCTGTACCCTGAGAATGATGCCAGGCCCCAAACTGCGTGCAGAGCACCGTACGGGGCTCCTACCGGGAGCAGAGCACCGTACCGGGCCCCTGCTTGTGTGCAGGGCTCTGAACGGGGGGGTCTCCTAAATCCTAAGAATGATACCAGGTCTCTACTGGGTGCAAAAACACAGTTCCGGGCTCCCGCCTCGAGGGCAGAGCCCTGTACGCGGCCTCTGTTGTGTGCAAAGCGCCGTGTTGGGCATCTGTCGTGTGCAGAGCACAATAGCGGGCCCCTGCCGGGTGCAGAGCACGGTACCAGGCACCCGTTGTGGGCAGGGAATGGCGGTGGGTACCCACTGTGGGCAGAGCGGAGTACCAGGCACTCGCTTCGTGCAGAGGGCTGTCCTGGGAGCCCACCGTGTGCAGAGCGCCGTACGGGACGCCCACCGTGTACAGAGCGCCCGCAGCGCTCCGGAAGGGGTGTTTGTTGCGTGGAGAGCACTGTGCCGGCCACTTGGTGAGCAAACGCCGCAGACAGCCTGATAGGGAAGCCAAGCAGCGAGCAGCCGCCAATTCGGAAGTCGGTCCCGACTTAGAGGCGAAGTAAAAACACTGCAAGCCCACGAGAGAAAGAAACCCATCCAGGAGACGCCAAGTCCTCGTGAGTCGGGGCTCCAGGTGCCGAGCCTGTTGGCCCCTCCGGACGGGAGGGTGAGGGCCCTCCGGCGACACGAAATCTCGTCCACTTTTAGAGCGATGGGAAGACGGGGACCGTGGCCGCAGCTGTGACTGCCTCTGAACCACAAGGAACCCGAAACTGCCCCTTTACCCACGCTGCCTTGCCGCCCTTGTTGGATTCATCTTGGTCCTCGTCCCCTAGATTTTTTTTTTTTGGTTTTTGATGTTTCGACTCTCCTTAGGCGGAGCCAGAGACGGTGTTGTTTCCCAGCGCTTGGATCGGCCCTTCTGAATCCTCCTACTCTTACTCCCCTTCTAGACTGTGAGCTCACTGTGGGCAGGGAGCGTGTCTACCAACTCTGGCTGGTTGTTCTCCTCCCCGCGCGGTCCTCTGCGAACGGCTAGTGCTCGATTAATACGATCGATTGATTACTCTGCTACAAGCAGACTGGCGTAAGGAGGGAGGGCAGGTGAGTCAGGGATGGATGGATGGATGGATGGATGGATGGATGGATGGATGGATGGATGGATGGGGGCCAGGGGTGTGTGGGGATCTGAGGGGGTGATTTGGAGGGGGTGGAGAGCACGCGGATGGGGTGGCCATGTGGACCGAGTGGAGCGTACGGGCGGGGTGGACCGTGTGACCGGGGGAGAGTGGACGGGGTGGTCGGTGTGGACGCTGCGGAGGCCGCGTGGGGTTTCCCGGCGGATCGCTACGGTTTGGGAGCTTCGAGACCCTTCTCAGCGGTCCCGGCTGCCTGGCGGCTCCGGGACCTGGGCAGACACCGAGGGGGCGGGGTCGAAGACCGGCCCGGGCGACCACGGGGAGACGGCGAGGGCGTCTCCCCTGGCCGTCGGCCCAGCCGGGGACACCCGCGCTCCGGCCCCGTGACTCCGTCGATCGTATTTCATCCGATCGGTGGTATTTTTGGAGCTCTTACTGTGCGGCCGAGCGCTACACTAAGCGTTTGGGAGAGGAAAACAGACTTGGTAGCTGCATTCCCTGCCTACAAGGAGCTTACAGGCTAGAGGGAAGGCAAACCTTAAAAATCAGTGAAGGATATGTAAATCAGTGCTGCGGGGCTGAAGTTGGGGGCGAATAAAGGGTACCAAGCCAAGTGCGAAGGTGAAGCGGAAGGGAGAGGGAGTAGGGAAAATGAGGGATTAGTCGGGGAAGGCTTCTTGGGGGAGACGGGATTTTAATAAAGCCTTGAAGGTGGGGAGGGGTGGTGGTCTGCTGGATATGATGGATCCCCCACTGCCCTGGATGGGGCCTGGGAGAGTCCCATCCGCTTTCCCGTGCCCGTGAGACAGTTCAGCGGAATCCCAGGAATCAACTGTCGGCCACTGCTCCCAGCACCGAGATCTCAGGTGCCCCGGCTCCGGGCCCAGAAATCATCATTTATTCATTTATTCATTCGATCGTACTTACTGAATGTTTACTACGTGCAGAGCACTGTATTAAAACACTTAGGAGAGTGCAGTCTAATAAGGAGCAGACCCATTCCCTGTCCACAACGAGCTTACGGTCTAGAGAGGGGAGACGGACGTTAATAGGTGGGGCTGGGAGGGGGGACGAACAACGGGGGCAAGTCAGAGCGACGCAGAAGGGAGTGGGAGAAGAGAAAATGAGGGCTTAGTCAGGGAAGGCCTCTGGGAGGAGATGTGCTCTCGGTAAGGCTTCGAAGTCAGGGAGAGTAAGTGTCGGTCAGATTTGTGGAGGGAAGGCACTGCGGACCAGAGGGAGGACGTGGGCGAGGGGTCGGGGTGAGACAGATGAGATCGAGGCGCGGTGAGAATGTTAGCGTGTGGAGGAGTGAAGTGTGAGGGCTGAGTTGTAGTAGGAGCGTAGCGAGGTGAGGTAGGAGGGGACGAGGCGATGGGAGTGCTCTACGGCTAACGGCGAGGAGTCACGGCCAACAGCCTCCCCTCCCCCAGCTCCCGGCCCCCGTCTTCCCGGTCCAACGTTCGCCACGCCGCCCCCGGAAGGGTCAGACAGGAGAGGAAGTGAGCGCGGAGCCCCCAGCAGAGCCGAAGCCCCGACGATAGGCCCTCTCGTGTCCCGCCTCCAGAGTCGGAACTCTTCCGCTTCCGGGAAGCTTCCAAGATTGAGGGTTCCCACCCCACCCCTACGGGCCCTGCCTCGAGTTCAAGTGTCTCCAGCAAGCCCCCTTCGGCCCGGGGCTCCCGTTGGCCTGGACAGTTGAAACCGCTCTGCCCTTTCTGTCCTTTGAGTTTGCCCAAATCCACGCCCTGTCCTCTGTCTTCCATTGACACAGTGTACGTGCGTTTGTGTGGGTCCGTCCGTCCGTTCCCCCCCCACCCCGATCTGTAGAGTTCGTGTGTGAGAGGTCGTTCATTCACTGAATCGTATTTATGGCGCGCTGACGGTGCGCGGGGCCCCGTGCTGGGGGCTTGGGAGAGTACGGTGTGACGACAGACACGTTCCTGCCCACGACGAGCCGACGGTCTAGAGGATGTGTCCTACCTCCCCCGTCGGCACTCTGCTTGTGTGTGATCTACGGTACGTGCTGGGCAAACAGGGCTCGACTGCTGCTGCTACTGTTACTGTCACTGCTTCTAAGAATAATAATAATACCGTTGGCATCTGATAAGCGCTTACTCTGTGCCAGGCACTGTTCGAAGCGCTGGGGTAGTTACAAGATAATCAGGTTATGCCACATAGGGCTCACGGTCTCCATCCCCATTTTCCAGATGAGGTAACGGAGGCACCGAGACGCCCGGGGTCACGCAGCCGACAAGCGGCAGAGCCGGGATTGGAAGAAGAAGAAGAAGAAGAAGAAGAATGTTGGTATCTGTTAAGCGCTCACTACGTGCAGAGCACTGTTCTGAGCGCTGGGGTAGATACAGGGGAATGAGGTCGTCCCACGTGAGGCTCACAGTCTTCATCCCCATTTTACAGGTGAGGGAACAGAGGCCCAGAGAAGCCAAGTGACTCGCCCGCAGTCACACAGCTGACAAGGGGCAGAGTCTGGATTCGAACCCATGACCTCTGACCCTCGAGCCCGGGCTCTCTCCGCTGCTTCTCTACCGATGGCTACCGCTGACGGCCGGCGTGAGCCGGGAGGGGAGGCAGGTCGGGAGAGGGCTTCCCCGGCCCCGGGCTGCCCTTCCAGGGGCCGGGGGGCCGGCTCGGCTCGCTCTGCCCGGCCCGGCTCTCCACCCTCTGGGGGAGCTGGTGAATGCATGTACGAGTGAGTGTTTGACCTCAGATAAGCAACCCCCCGGTGGCCTCTCCCTCTCTCCTTCCTTCTTAGCCTGTGAGCTCCACGTGAGACGGGCGCTGTGTCCGACCCGTATCTCCCCCGGCGCTTAGAACAGTGCTCGCCACGGAGTGACGAAACCTCCTCCCCACTGGCTTTAAAGCAGTCCGCCACCTGGCCCCCGCCCACCTCAGCTCGCTACCCTCTTTCTACGACTCAGCCCGCACGCTTGGCTCCTCTCCCGCCAGCCTGCTCGCAGTGCCTCCATCTCGCCGCCGACCCCCGGCCCACGTCCCGCCTCTGGCCCGGAACGCCCTCCCTCCTCAAATCCACCAGACTCTGCCCCCCTTCAAAGCCTTCCTGAAGGCCCACCTCCTCCAAGAGGCCTTCCCAGCCCCTCCTTTCCTCTCCTCTCCCCCCCCGTTCTGTGCCGCCCTGACTTGCTCCTTCCCTTCGTCCCCTCTCCCGGCCCCACGGCGCTTCTCTACACATCTGCAGTTTTTTCATTTGTACTGAAGTCTGTCTCCCCCTTCCCCGTAGACCGTAAGCTCGCCGTGTCCGTTTAGTGTCGTACTGTACTCTCCCAAGTGCTTAGTACACTGCTCTGCACGCGGTAAGCGCCCGCTAGCTACTAGTGAATGAAATACCGTAAAACGAAACACCCGCCCTGCCCTCCCCGGCTTGACCCAACCGGTCCCGGGATGGACAAGACGGGCAGATCTTCGACACGACAGAAGCCCCGAATGAGGCCCGGGAGGCGGGCGGACGGGGAGAGGGACAGTCAGAAAGACACTCCCGGGGGGGGGGGGGCACAGCGGCTCTCCCTCCCCACTTGTTTTGCTTTCTCGATGGAGGGATTTTTGTTTTCTCATTTTCTACTTCTTTGTCTTTCTTAACCCCAACGCCCCGCGACAGTCCCTGGTGTGTTTTTGAAGTGGCTTTTTGTTATTCTGTTACACCTTCTCTCGTCTCCGTTGCTGGGGAAAATACTCTGTTAGTTTGAAGTAGGGGAAATAACCTGAGGTGCAGCCCTCCCTCTCTCCCGTCTCCTCACGTAGAGGCGGGGCTAGGGAGAGGGAACTTTCTAGGCACGGGGTCTGGGGCGGAGAAGGGACGGGAGACGTCGGCCGCGCCCCGGCCCACCTTGGAAAGAGACCAGGCCGTGGGCTGAAGCTGGCCGAGACGTTTCCTCCCTCCGGGACGGCGGCAAGATTTATCGGGCCCTTTCTGTCAGTCGGTCGTATATGTTTGAGCGCTTACTGTGTGCAGAGCACCGTGCTAGGCGGTTGGGAGACTACTACGTAACAGACCCGGTCCCTTCCCACGGGGAGCTTGCGGTCAAGAGGGGGAGGCATAAATATAAATATAAACGCGGACGGAACACTGGAATGGCCCCCTGGTCAGTGCAGAGCACTGCCTGGACGTCTACCGTGCCGGCTGCTTGTGGTTTGCGGAGCACGGAACGGAGCGTCTACTTTGAGTGGAACGCTGTACTGGGCACCACATGACACATAAGGCAGTACAGCTGATATGTTTTCATCCCTTTTCTGGACGCCTACTGGGTGCAGGGCCCTATACTGACTGCTTAACCGTGCAGAGCACTCTACTAGGCACCTAGCCTGTGCGGAGCACTTTACCGATCGCCTCTGCTGTAAGCAGAGCGCTGTACTGAGTGCTTGTGGGGTGAAGGGCGCTGCGCTGGCCGTCCACCACGAGCACTACGCTGGGCTCCTACTGAAGGAACAGCCGCTAGACTTTAAGCTCCTCGTGGGTTGGGTCCTCTCGATAGAGCTCCACACATCGAAGGCCTAGTGGATAAAGCCCGGGCCTGAGAGTCAGCAGGTCCTGGGTTCTAATCCCGGCTCCACCACTTGCCTGCCGTGTGGCCTTGGGCGAGTCGTTTCGCTTCCCTGTGCCTCAGTTACCTCGTCTGTAAAATGAGGATTCAGACTGTGAGCCCCATGTGGGACAGGGGCGGTGTCCAACCTAATAATAATAATAAAAGAATATTGAAGCACTTACTATGTGCCAAGCGCTGTACTAAGCGCTGGGGTGGATAGAAGCAAATCGGGTTGTCCCCTGGGGGGCTCGCAGTCTCAGTCTCCATTTTACAGGTGAGGGAACCGAGGCCCAAAGGAGCGACTTGTCCAACGTCCCAGGGCAGACAGGCGGTGGAGCCGGGATTAGAACCCGTGACCTCCTGACTCCTAGGCCCGAGCTCTATCCACTACGTCATGCTGCTTCTCAATAATAATTGCATTTGTTAAGCCCTTACTATGTACCAGGCACTGTACTAAGCGCCGGGGTGGATACGAGCAAATCGGTTTGGACGCAGGCCCTGACCCACAGGGGGCTCACAGTTTCAAACCCCATTTTACTGATGAGGCAACTGAGGTAAAGAGAAGTGACTCACCCAAGATCACACAGAAGACAAGTGGCGGATCGGGATTAGAACCCATGAACTTCTATCCACCCCAGCCCTTAGCACAGCGCCTGGTGCATAGTAAGCACTTTACAAATATCATCATCAATCATCATAATGAATACTATTAATTGACTGATGGAAAGTCAGTTGCCGGCAGAGCAATAGACCGGGCGCTTGGGAACATCCTTCCGAAGAGAAAGGTGAGGCCAGAGGTTAAAGGGGGAGACGGGCAGATACCTGGGAGCCCATGCGGTCTGTTCAGTAAACATTTAACGGATACTAGTATTATTAACGATAACAATAATAAGGAAAATACTTGGGCGGCTACCGGTCAGAGTCAGCCCGAAATGACAGGGTGGATCGGCGGGGTTCAGTGGAACGAGCCCGGGCTTGGGAGTCGGAGGTCACGGGTTCGACTCCCGGCTCTGCCGCCTGTCGGCTGGGTGCCTGTGGGCGAGTCACTTCACTTCTCTGTGCCTCAGTGACCTCATCTGGAAAATGGGGATTTACTGCGAACCTCACGTGGGACGACCCGATTGCCCTGTACTTCCCCCAGCGCTTAGAACAGTGCCCTGCACCTAGTGAGCGCTTAACAGATACCAACATTATCATTATTATTATTATCCGGGCAGGGCAGAGCTGACTGATGGGATCGGCCAGGGAAGACTTCCCAAAGGTGACCTGTCCGTCCGCAGGGAGGGACGGTCCGGTCTGTCCTCGATTTCCCTCTCAGTCGGAGTCGCGCGGGGCGGGGTCCCGCGGGCACCCGCGTCGGCCGACCGCGGGATCCGAGGGGTGGGGGAGGGATGGCGGAGGAGGCAGCAGAAGCAGAGAAGCAGCGTGGCTCAGTGGAGAGAGCCCGGGCTTTGGAGTCAGAGGTCGTGGGTTCGAATGCCGGCGCGGCCGCTTGTCAGCTGTGACTCTGGCCGAGTCGCTTCACTTCTCGGTGCCTCAGTGACCTCATCTGTAAAATGGGGATTAAGACCGTGAGCCCCACGTGGGGCGACCCGATTCCCCTGTGTCTACCCCAGTGCTTAGAACAGTGCTCGGCACACAGTGGGCGCCTAACAAATACCGACGTTATCATTAAAATGGGCGACGTCCCGGGGTCAAGCCTCAGTACAGTGCTCTGCACGCAGTGAGTACTTAATAAATACGGTTGGATGAACGAATGACCCAGGGAAACCTGAGGAAAATTCCAGTCTTCCCTCCTCCCCGTGCCCACCCTCCGAGGCTCCCTCCCTCACTCCTCCCCTTCTCTTCCCAACTTTCCCTTCCTTCACAGCCTGCCCTCTCCCTCCCTTTCTCCTGCCAGTTGGGCCCTTTCCTTCCTCTTCCCAGAAAACAGTGAGGGAGGCTTAGCTGACAGGGCAGGGGGTGAGAGGCGGGAAGCTCAGGGGGAGACCCCAGCCTCCTTCCACCGCTGCAAGATTTTCCTCATGTCCACCCGCCCGGCCTCAACCTCCCCTCGTGCTTTCCTCGAGGCTCCTCCCCACCCTGAAGGGTCAGAGACCGGGAATGGGGAGAAGGAGGAGGAGGGAAGGGGAGGAACGGAGTGGGGATTGGGGAGGACAAACTAAACCCTCTAGGCCCACACCGCACACCCCAGTCATAATAATAACAATAACTGTGGTATTTGTTAAGCATTTACTGCACCGAGCACTGGGGTGGATACAACGATGATAATAATGTTGGTATCTGTTAAGCGCCTACTAGGTGCAGAGCACCGTTCTGAGCGCTGGGGGAGATACGGGGTAATCGGGTCGTCCCTCGTGAGGCGCACGGTTAATTCCCATTTTCCAGATGAGGTCACTGAGGCCCAGAGAAGTGAAGTGACTTGCCCGCAGTCGCACGGCTGACAGGTGGGATCAGGTCGGACACGGTCCCTATCCCACGGGGGGCTCACAGTCTCGATCCCCATTTTACAGATGAGGGAGCTGAGGCCCAGAGAAGTGAAGTGACCCGCCCAAGGTCACACAGCAGACAAGTGGCAGAGCTGGCATTAGAATCCTTGACCTTCTCCCAGGCCCCTGCTCTATCCAGTGCACCGTGCTGTCACTCCTCCCCCGGCCCACGTGTCTTCCCGGTTGCCCTCCCATCCCTTTCTCCCCTCCCCAACCAGTGAAGCGGGCGTGTTGAGAGGAGCGACGGGATACAGGTGCCGGGTTCGAGTTCTGCCTGACCGGGCCCCCCCAGAACCCACACTCTCTGACTCTGTGCTGTGGTTCCCCCATCCCTGGTGGCTGTGGGAGGGCTACCGGACCTGACCCGAGTCCTGGAGGATCCTGGCAGATGAGCAGTCTGCGCAAATCTGGAAATTTCAGTCCTCAACGAGGCCGGATGAACCTGCCCCCATCAACCCCGGTCCGAAAGCCAGAACGCCGGACTAGCCTTCCCCGGTCAAACCCCCCCCCCTCCCGCCTCCCAGGCTCCTGGCCATCCAGTGGGCCGGGGCGACTTGGGAGTCAGAAGGTCCTCGGTGCTAGTCTCGGCTCTGCCACTTGTCTGCTGGGTGACCTCGGGCCAGTCACTCAACGCCTCCGTGCCTCGGTTACCTCATCTGTTGAACGGGGATTACGGCTGTGAGACCCATGGGGGACGTGGACTGTGTCCGGCCTGATTACCTTGTGTCTGCCCCGGCGCTTAGTACGGTGCCCCGCACATAGTAAGAATTAAACACCGTAGTTGTTATTATTTATTAGGACCCCACCGAGCCTTTTACTTCCTCTCCCAAATCGCGCCTTCCTACTGGGCACGGCATGGGACAGGGCTAAGGTCTCCCGGTACAAACTGACGTCCAGCCGGGTCCGCCGCCGTGGGCCCCGAGGAGACCGTTGGCACCGCTGCCCGGGCACATCGAGGCCGGAGCGGGGACTGGGCGGGACAACCGGCGGGATCAGGCCGGAGGAGCGGCGTCCTGGGTCTGAGAGGAAGTTCATTCACTCACTCGATGGTATTTATTGAGTGCTTACTGTGTGCGGAGCGCTGTACTGAGCGCTCGAGAGAGTACAACGCAACAATAATACTAATCATGTTGGTATTTGTTAAGCGCTTACTATGTGCCGAGCACTGTTCTAAGCGCTGGGGTAGACACAGGGGAATCAGGTCGTCCCACGTGGGGCTCACAGTCTTCATCCCCATTTTAATGTTGGTATTTGTTAAGCGCTTACTATGTGCCGAGCACTGTTCTAAGCGCTGGGGTAGACATAGGGGAATCAGGTCGTCCCACGTGGGGCTCACAGTCTTAATCCCCATTTTACAGATGAGGGAACTGAGGCACGGAGAAGTGAAGTGACTCGCCCACGGTCACACAGCCGACAAGTGGCAGAGCTGGGATTCGAACTCATGAGCCCTGACTCCAAAGCCCGTGCTCTTTCCACTGAGCCACGCTGCTTCTCCAAACAGACACGTTCCCTGCCCGCAGCGCCCTTCCAGTCTAGAGGTCAGGGCTGCGGCAGGCCGGCGGAACGGGAACGCGAGTGAGGATTTCAGAGTCCCAGGGGGTCGGGAGGATGAATTCGGATTCGCCATTCCCCAACACCACCCCGGAATCAGGGGACAGTTCAGGGTGTTCGTCGGTCCATCCTGAGTCACTGGGGAGAATTGGAGGCGGAGAGGGGCGGGTTAGGGGTGTTGTATGGTCCGTGCCGGATCACTTGGGAGGGTCGGGAATGGAGAGGGGAGAGTCGGCGCTGCTGGATGATCCGTGCCGAGTCAGAAATGGAGAGGGAAGAGTTGAGTGGGTAGAATTGGAACTCGCACCCCCAGACCTATGTCTCTAGCATCCCTACTAGGCTTAAGCTAGTAATAATAATAATAAGGTTGGTATTCGTTAAGCGCTTACTATGTGCCGAGCACTGTTATTTAGCGCTGGGGTAGATACAGGGGAATCAGGTCATCCCACGTGAGTTAACCCCCATTTTAATAATAATAATAATGTTGGTATTTGTTAAGCGCTTACTATGGGCCGAGCCCTCTTCTAAGCGCTGGGGTGGACAGAGGGGAATCAGGTTGTCCCACGTGGGGCTCACAGTCTTAATCCCCGTTTTACGGATGAGGTCACCGAGGCACCGAGAAGTGAAGCGACTCGCCCACAGTCACAGAGCTGCCAAGCGGCCGGGCCGGGAGTCGAACCCCCGACCTCGGACTCCAAAGCCCGTGCTCTTTCCGCTGAGCCACGCGGCTTCTCATTTTACAGATGAGGTAACTGAGGCCCAGAGAAGTGAAGCGACTCGCCCACAGTCACCCAGCTGCCAAGCGGCAGAGCCGGGAGTCGAACCCATGACCTCTGACTGCCAGGCCCGGGCTCTTTCCGCTGAGCCAGGTTGCTAGTAGAGGGTGGGGAATCGTGTTTACCGACTCTCCCTAGTGCTTAGTACAGCGCTCTGCACACAGTAATTGCTCAGTTAATACCACTGATAGATTGATCGATCGATTGATTGCTCCAGTTGCCTTCCTCGCCCACCCGGTGGCCCTCCCGGGCCCGTCCTCCGGGATACGGAGACACATCCCATTTTATCCGCCTCTCCGTTCCGGGCCCAGCCCGGCCGCCCCCACCGGCCATCCATCCCCACCCCCTGCCCCTCGCAGTGTAAGAAGACAGAAACTGCAATCCGATGCTGGCCATGAAGACGCGTAGGAGGACAGACCATGTCCGGACACTCTGGTGCCCGCAGAGAATCGATGGGCGGCGTGGGAGGGAGATGGAGCGAAGAATGTTGGCAGAGTCGGTTTTGGAGGAAGGGAATAGGGCAAGGGGGTGAGATTATTGCCGTCCAAACCTGGAAGCCATCCTGGAGGAGGGGAGGTTTGAATTGTGAATGGAAGGAGTTCGGGGGTGAGGCCGATGGAGCGTCCAGCAAGGGACAGCCCTCAGCCCTAAACTTTCCTCTCCTTTACGAGGGGCCAGACTCCGCGGCCCCCGTCCCCCCCGCCCCAGGACTTAAAGGGTCGAGGCCCAGTTTCAGCTCAAAGCAAGATTCGATAGTATTTTTTGAGCGCCTACTATGTGCAGAGCACTGTTCTAAAGGCATTGACCCGACTGAGGCTTAGGTGGTCAGAGGCGGGGAAGGAGGTGGGGGGAAAGGGGCGGGGGGGGGGGGGGTCACAGGCAAGGCTGGACCTAGAAGCAGCTGTCCCTACTATGCCTAACCTCATCCTCACTTCATCAACATCATCATTCGTTCATTCAGTCGTATTTATTGAACTCTCAACTGTGTGCAGAGCCCTGTACTAAGGGCTCAGGAGAGTACAGTACAATCATCAGAGTTGTGATATCTGTTAAGCCCTTACTATAATAATGTTGCCATTTGTTAAGCGCTTACTATGTGCAGAGCACCGTTCTCAGCGCCGGGGGAGATACAGGGTCATCAGGTTGCCCCACGTGAGGCTCACAGTCTTAATCCCCATTTTACAGATGAGGTTGCTGAGGCCCAGAGAAGCGAAGTGACTCGCCCACAGTCACACAGCTGACAAGCGGCGGAGGGGGGATTCGAACCCATGACCTCTGACTCCCAAGCCCGGGCTCTTTCCACTGAGCCACGCTGCGTCTCTATGTTCCAAGCACTTCACTCACCACTGGGGTAAACGAAAGATAACCAGTCTGGACCCGATCCCTGTCCCGCGCGGGGCTCACAGTGCGAAGCAGCGGGGCTTAGTGGAAAGAGGCCGGGCTTGGGAGTCAGAGGTCGTGGGTTCTGATCCCGGCTCCGCCCCTTGTCAGCTGTGTGGCTTCGGGCAAGTCACTTCACTCCTCTGTGCCTCAGTTCCCCCATCTGTCAAATGGAGATTAAGACCGTGAGCCCCACGTGGGACAACGGATTACCGTGCATCTACCCCGGCGCTTAGGACAGAGCTCGGCACGTAGGTGCTTAACAAGTACCATCATTATTAGTAGGAGGAAGAGGAAGGAGAACGTGTATTGCATCTCCATTTTACAGGTGAGGAAAGTGAGGCACAGGGAAGTTAAGCGATTTGCCCACGGTCCCACAGCGGGCAAGTTGCAGAGGGCTGGTATTAGAACGCAGAGTCCTAGGCCTGGGTTCGTCCCACTAGGCCGTGCTGCTTCTCAGCTCTGTCTCCTCCCCCCAGCTCTGTCCTTCTCCACAGCTGTCCCCTCCCCTCTCCCCCCAGCCCCCCAGCTCCGCCCCACCCCACAGCTGCCCCTTTCCCCACAGGCCTGGGTAGTCTCCAGCCACACTGGAAATGGAAACCGTCCCCTCCTTTCCCTTTTCACCTTCTCTCCTGGTACCTAGCCAGAAAACAAACACCGAGACCACCCCGCCCCCACCCCGCCCCACCCGCACCGTCGACCTGGCAGTATCACCCATCGATTCAAAAACAAGAAGCTTCCCGGAACCCAAAACCCATGATTTTTTTCTTTCTCTTGCTCTCCCTCTCCTCCGCCCGGCCCCCAGGAAACACAAGCTCCCCCCCGCCGTAGCCGCCGCGGACGCTGCCAAGGATCTCTCCTCTGCTAGCAGGTGCCCACCTTTCCCTCCTCCCTCTCCCCTCCCCACAACTCCACCGTCGCTCCGCTCCTGGGGATGGCGAACCCAGGGCAGGGAGAGGAGCTCGGTCGGGGAGGCCCGGTGGAGGTTGTCCGGTTGGGGGGGCAGGAGGGGAGCCTGCCGGGGGGTTGAGGCTGCCGACCCTTTCTCCTCTGGGCACACGAGGGGCGGACCTGGCTAGTCCCAGCCTCGGCCCCCGTGGGGCCGGGCAAGCAGTGGACACCAGCCCGTCGCCCCGGGGTCGGGTGAGGAGAGGCCACGGAGGAAGCTGCGTGTTCAGTCATTCCTTGTCAGTCAGTCATAGTTATCGAGCGCTTACTGTGGGCAAAGCACTGTGCCAAGACCTTGGGAGAGTACGATAAAATAATAACCAGATAAGTTCCCTGCCCACAACCAGCTTACAGTCTAGAGAGGACAGACGGTAATATAAATAAATAAATTGCAGACACGTACATAAATGCCGTATGAGGAGGAGGGATGAACAAAGTGAGCAACTGAGAAGGGAGCGGAAGAAGAGGAAAGGGAGGCTTAGTCAGGGAAAACTTCTTGGAGGAGATGTCCCTTCAATTCAATCGTATTTACTGAGCGCTTACTGTGTGCAGGGCACAGTACTAAGCGCTTGGGCGAGTGAGTACAGCATAATAATAAACAGACACATTCCCTGCCCACAACAAGCTTACGGTCCGGAGGCGAAACCTAGGTCCCGCAGAGATTTGAACTCGGATCCCTGGGTTCAGAGTACTACCCGTTACACCATGGGGCCGCGTGTTTTGCCCCTCTGCCTCTGACCCACCCCTGACTCCACCCGATGATGCCGTCTCCCGTTCCCTTCTGCACTGCCCTGGTACTTGGATTTGTACGTTTTATTCACCCCTCCTTCAGCCCCACAGCACTCTATGTACGCATCTGTAATTTAACCTATTTACTGATGTCTGTCTCCCCCTTTAGACTGTAAATTCACTGTGGGCAGGGAATGCGTCCACCAACTTCTGATATATTGTTCTCTCCCAGTCCTTAGGACATGCGCTGCACACAGTAAGCGCAGCCCGATAAATACGATTGATTGATTGACTGATTGAGGTCACCGGGGGATGTCACCAATCCCTAGGAGTCCCGCCCTCCGCCCTCCCCCCCCCCCCCCCGAGGCTCCACCCAAGGGGAACGGGTCAGTCTGAGAGGTAGGTCGCCTGACCCTGCACCCCTGACCCTCCCAGAGGAGGATCTGAAATCAGTTGGTCTTTCCCAGATTTTGAACCAGGGATCTCTCCTTCCTTCCTCCACCAACCTCCTTTACCACTGTCGCTCCCGAGACCCCTGCAGCCTCGGTTTCACCCGCCGGAAAAAGGGGAACATGAAAACTGATGACCTGCCACGAAGCCATGAGAAGCGGTGGGGCCTAGTGGAAAGAGCACAATCCTGGGAGTCCTCCGACTCCGCTGTGCCGCTTGTCCGCCGTGTACCTTGGGCGAGTCACTTCTCTGTGCCTCAGTTCCCTCCTCTGTAAAATGGGGAATTAAGGACTGTGTCCAACCAGCTATATCGTATCTACCCCCAGCACTTAGTAAGTGCTTAACAAATACCATAAAAAAAGCCCCCCAGGTTGACCCTCCCTCCCAACTCCGGGAGCCAAACAGTCAAGACAGGCCCCCGCCCCAAAAACAGACCTGCGGGGTGAGGGGCCTGCTCCGTGCCCTTGTTGCTCAACAGTGGAGACAAGGACCCAGGAATTCACCCTGCTGCTCATTAGAGCCAGGAGGCAAGTTCTTCATTCCCCACAAAAATGAAAAACAGAAGGGAGA
This sequence comes from Ornithorhynchus anatinus, assembly GCF_004115215.2. NCBI lineage: Eukaryota > Metazoa > Chordata > Mammalia > Monotremata > Ornithorhynchidae > Ornithorhynchus > Ornithorhynchus anatinus. Next base: position 13,895,914 of record NC_041738.1, on the reverse strand, counting down.
AAGGTCAGAACTGAGCAGGGGATTGCCTGGGAAGGGCAAAGGGGAAGTCGCAGGGAAGGCGGCGGGGGGGAGGGGCTGTAGGTGCCGCTGAGGCCGAGCCCTGGTCAAGGAGGAACCGTGGCCATGGGGAGTCGGGAACCACTAGATTTCTCCAGTGACGCTCTCAGAGAAAGGAAAATGCGAGGCCCACGCCCTCGGCGGGAGGGTTCAAATACGACAGTTCCAGGAGATGTGTCCTCCCACATCTGGGGCCGAAAGCACGGAACACCCCCTCCCCTCAGTCCATCTGTAGGAAACTGAGGCAGGGATGATCAGGGCCTCATTCACGCATTCATTCATTCAATCGCATTTAGTGAGGGCTTACTGTGTGCAGAGCACTGTACTGGGCACTTGGGAGAGCAATCAGCAGACACATTTCCTGCCCACGATGAGTTTACAGTCTAGCGGGGCGTGACAGACAGTAATATAAATAGATAAATTATAGATATGTACGTAAGTGCTGTGGGGCTGGGAGGGAGGAAGAATAAAGTCAGGGTGACACAGAAGGGAGTGGGAGAAGAGGAAAGGTAGGGCTTAGAGAAGACCGGCTGCTGTGGGGGTCTTTGTGGTCTGGGCCCCTCGGTGGGGACGCGGGGAGTTCCCTGAGGTTCAGATTCCTCTGTGAGGGATTTCCGAGGTCTTGGGTCCTCTGTCGCATAGTCCTCTTTTGAGGAGGGGTCTTTAGCCGATCCTTTCCCCGCCCTCTCCTCACTCTGGCTCCCGGGGCAGCGGCTACTGCTGATTAAAGACTAGGTTGCTGGTGAAGTAGTTGGTGCCAATGTTGATGATGATGATGATGATGGTATTTGTTAAGCACTCACTACGTTTCCAGCACCGTTCTGAGCACTGGGGTGGATACATGGTTGGACACAGTCCCTGTCCCACATGGGGCTCGCAGCATCAATCCTCATTTTACGGATGAGGTGACTGAGGCGTAGAGAAGTCGAGTGACTTGCCCAAAGTCACACAGCTATCAAGTGGCAGAGCCGGGATTAGAACCCATGCCCTTCTGACTCCCAGGCCTGTGCTCTATCCATTGGGCCATGGGTGATCGTGCTAGTGTTGGTGATGGTAGAAGTGGTGAAGAGGTGATGGTGGGGCTGATGATGCTGGTGGGGCTGGTGGTTACGGTGGTAGGGCTTGTGGTAATAGTAATAATAATAATACTATTCGTTAAGTGCTTACTATGTGCCAAGCACCGTTCTAAAATCTGGGATAGCTGTAGGCGATTAGGTTGTCCGACGTGAGGCTCACCGTCTTGATCCCCATTTCGCTGATGAGGTAACTGAGGCCCGGAGAAGTTAAGTGACTCGACCCAAGTCACACAGCTGACAAGTTAGCGGAGCCGGGATTAGAACCCACGGCCTCTGACTCCCAAACCCGTGCTCTTTCCACTAAGCCACGCTGCTTCTCTACGGTGGTGATACGACTGGCGGCATTGATGGATATGGTGGTGGCGGGACGGTGGGTGATCATGGGTCCGGAGAGGGTGATGGGGCTTCCGGTAGGACGGGTGGTGATGGTGGGTCTGGTGAGGAACTGGGGTTTATTTCTGCTGACGCTATGATGCCTGTCTACTTGTTTGTTTTGTTGTGTCTCCCCCCTTCTAGATTTTTTGAGCCCATCGTTGGGTAGACATTGTCTCTATCTGTTGCAGGCGCTTAGTACAGTGCTCTGCACACAGTAAGCGCTCGGAAAACGACTGAATGCATGAACGCGTAGCGCTGCTAGGTAATGACGTGGGTTACTAATGGTGATGGTGGACTGGTGGAGGTGATGGGTCTGGTGATGGTGGTGGTGGTAGGCCGGCGATGGTGTGGGGTTGGTGGGGGTGGTGACGGTGAAAGCCGGTGATTGGTGGAGGGGTTGGGGACTGTGAAACTGGTGATGGGGGTGGGGTTGATGACGGTGGTGTTGCCGGTGGCGCTGGTGACGATGATGATGATGGCGGGGAGGGCTGGTGGCCGTGGTGGTTCTCGATCACGATGGGGTCAGGGCCGGTGACGGAAATCCTGGAGGTGGTGGGATTGGTGTAAACTCCTTGTGGGCAGGGAATAATAAAAATAATAACGTTGGTATTTGTTAAGCGCTTCCTATGTGCGGAGCACTGTTCTAAGCGCTGGGGTAGATACAGGGTAATCAGGTCGTCCCACGGGAGGCTCACAGTTAATCCCCGTTTTACAGGTGAGGTAACTGAGGCCCAGAGAAGTGAAGTGACTCGCCCACGGTCACACAGCTGTCAAGCGGCAGAGCCGGGAGTCGAACCCATGATCTCTGACTCCCAAGCCCGGGCTCTTTCCACTGAGCCACGCTGCTTCTCTAATGTGTCTACCAACTCTGTTATACTGCACTTTCCCACGCACTTGGTACAGTGTTCTGCACACAGTAAGTGCTCAATAAGTACGATCGACTGATTGGCCGGTAATGCTGGTGACAGGAGCGGGAGGGCCGGTGACGATGGCAAGTCTGGTGGTGGTGGCGGTGATGGTGAGGTGAATCGATGATAGTGGTGGAATAGATGACGGGTGGTGGGGGTCGGTGGGGTGGAGGTGATGGTGTGGTGATGGTGATGGTGGGGCTGGTCGAGGTGGGACTGATAAGATTCTATTTATTTCTATTGTTTCTGCCTGTCCCTCTCCCCCGATTAGACTGTAAGCCCGTCAAAGGGCAGGGACTGTACCTGTTACCCATTTATACATTCCAAGCGCTTAGTACAGTGCTCTGCACATAATAAGCGCTCAATAAATACTATTGAATGAATGAATGGTGGTGGTGGTGATGATGATGGCTTTCGTTAAGTGCTTACTATGTGCCAAGCACTGTTCTGAGCACTGGGGTAGATACGAGGTTTTCAGGTTGCCCACGTGGGGCTCACAGTCTTAATCCCCATTTTACAGATGAGGTCACTGAGGCGCAGAGAAGTTAAGTGACTTCCCCAAAGTCACCCTGCTGACAAATGGTGGAGCGGGGCTTAGAATCCACGACCTCTGACTCCCAAGCCTGTGCTCTTTCCACTGACCCGTGCCGCTTCTCAGTATAATGACGGTTTCTGTCAAGCGCTTACCGTGTGCCAAGCGCCGAAATAGATATCATCGTGTCCCACGTGGGGCTCACAGTCTCAACCCCCATTTTACAGACGAGGTGACTGAGCCGCAGAGAAGTGAAGTGACTTGCCCGGAGTCACACGGCTAAGTGGCGGAGCCGGGATTAGAACTCATGACCTCTGACTCCCAAGCCCGAGCTCTTTCCACCGAGCCACGCCGCTTCCCTGGGGCGAGCGATAGGCCGGCGGGGTGGTGGGACCTGCGACGACGGCCGGGCTGGTGACGGTGAGGTGGTGACCATGGGGTCATTCCAAGCGCTTAGCACAGAGCTCCGCACACAGGAAGAGCTCAATAAATACGACCGAACGAACGGGGTCCGGCTGGTGATGGTAGCGGGGGCTGGAGGGCAGGGGGAGAGAGATTTCCCTGGGGAGTAGGATCCCAGCTGTGTCCCCGTCAGCAGTGTTCTGCCACACTTGTCAGCTGTGTGACTGTGGGCAAGTCACTTCACTTCTCTGGGCCTCAGTGACCTCATCTGTAAAATGGGGATGAAGACTGTGAGCCCCAAGGGGGACGACCCGATTCCCCCGTGTCTCCGCCGGCGCTTAGAACAGTGCTCTGCACATAGTAAGCGCTTAACGAATACCAACATTATTATTATTATTATCATCATCAGAGCAGGGGGTCTGGCAGTACGAAGGCCAAGGGTCCCACTCCGGGCTCCGCCACTTGTCTGCCGTGTGACCTCGAACGAGTCACCTCGCTGCTCTGTGCCTCCGTCACCTCATCTGCAAAATGGGGATCGAGACCGTGAGCTCCGCTTGGGACAGGACCGGGGTCCAGTCCCATCTGCCCGAATCCACCCGAAGGGTTCAGTACGGTGCCGGGCGCATCATAAACGCTTCACGAATCCCCCCCGGTTATGATTATTATCTGCTGCCCAGTGACTTCCCTCCTCCCACCCAGGCTTCCCAGAGAAGGGGTGGATGCGGGAGGCCGAGAGGGTGGGTGCGGTCTGCCAGGAAGCGGGGGGATGGACGGGGTGACCTCTTCAGGTCCCTCCCGGCTGATAAAACTGCCCCTTTTTCTCCCGGCCCCTCTTCTCCACGCCCTCCCCCCACCCCCGCCACCCAATCTCGCTGCTCCACCCGCCCCCCAACACCCACCCTCCCCTCTCCCCGCATGCCACCCTGCACCCAGCCTTCCTCCCACCCCGACCACCCCACCCACTTCCCCCCACACCTCCCTTCTCTCCCCTCCTCGTCCAGCTCCATCCCCCTCCCCCGACCCCCCCCCCCCACCCCATCTCGAAGCCTCAGTTTCCCCGACGATGGAGAAGCATCAGGACACGAACGTCACCGGCGAATCAGGGGCAGGCGGGCACCTTGGCATCGCCCTAGGAGGGGGAGTCCGTCTCCAGCCGAGGCCCAGCTCCGGGTGTGGGGGGGGGGGGTCTTCTCCTGGGGGGGGGGGGTCCCGTCGGGGGCAGAGGCTGAAGCCCGGGGTGGGTGGGATGGGGAGGGGCGGCCGGAGAGAAGAGGTTGGAGGGGAGAAGGGGATGGAGGGGGGGCGGTGGGAGAAGAGAGGTTGGCAGGGGTCGGGGGAGGCGGGGGCGGGGGCGGGGTTGGCCGTGCCAACCTCCTTATAAAGGACCGGTCCTGGGGCGGCGCCAAGCCACTTCCTCAGCCGGCGGGGGGTCCGGGCCTCCGCTCCCGCTGCTGGCCGCTGCTCGGGGACCATGGATCGCGGTGAGTGTCCCACCCACCCACCCCCAGGCGGGGGTCCCCCCGACGCCGCCGAGGCACAGGTGGATCGCGGGGCAGAGCCGGGCTGCCCTCCGAGGGGTCCCTCGCCCCCCGCCGCCCACCGTCACCACCCACCCGCCCCCGCCACTGCGCCATTCCCATCCAACTCAACTGGTCCCTTCCCCAGCCTCCGCCCAGGGCATCCCCGAAAGGGCATCTCCAGCTCCCGGGCTGGATATCCCGCTCTGCCCGCCTTGGGGTCGCCCCCCCCCCCCCCGATCCCTCATCCCCCTGCCCCCCGGCAGAGCCGCTTCTGGCCCCGCGAGCCTCGGTAGCCCCGGAGTGGGGCTTCAGAGCCACAAGAAGGGCTTGGAAAGAGAAGGGATGTTGTACACGTGCACCGCCCCCGGCCCAGCGGAGACCGCAAGGCCGGGACACCGGGGAGCCAGGGGCCGCAAGGCGCCGGGAGGGAGTCCCGTGATAAAAATTACGATGATGATGATGGTATTTGTTAAGCGCTTACTACGTGCCGAGAACCGTTCAGAGCGCTGGGCGGGGGGGGGGAGATACAGGGTTATCAGGTGGGGGAGTCGCAGTTTGAATCCCCATTTTCCAGATGAGGTAAGTGAGGCGCAGAGAAGTGACTCGCCCTAGGTCACACGACAGACGGGTGGCGGAGGCGGGAATAGAACCCACGTCCCCTGACTCCCAAGCCCGGGCTCTTGCCACTAAGCCTCGTTGCAGAGAGGAAGAGAGGGAGCCTGGAAGAGGTGAGGGAGGCGGGAAAGGAGAGGCAGCGTGGCCTAATGGATAGAACGCGGGCCTGGGGGCCGGAAGGACCTGGGTTCTAATCCTGGCTCCGCCACTTGTCTGCAGCGTGACCTTAAGCGAGTCACTTCACTTCCCTGTGCCTCAGTTCCCTCGTCTGTGAAAGGAGGAATGAGCCCCTGAGCCCCATGTGGGGCAGGGATTGGGTCCAACCTGATTAGCCTGTACCTACCCAGAGCTCGGTACAGTGCCTGGCACAGGGTGAGCCTTCAACAGATATCCTTTTAAAAAGAGAGAGTGGCAGGGAACCAGGAGGCGGGGAAGGAGAAAAGCAACCTGGAAGAGGTGAGGAAGACAGGGAGGCGGGAGAAAGGGAGACAAGATGCTGGGAGGGAAAGAGGGAGACGGGGGAGGGAGCTCTCCATACTTCCCTCGCCAGGTAGAGACTGCTGAAATTCTCTTCCCCAGAGCAAGTGAGCTGAGTACAGATATGTGATGAGCAGATAACTTCGGTCTAACCACTTTCGACTGTCTTTTAAGAATGAGTTTCTGTTGCACTTTGAATTTTACAAGATCCTCGAGTAGGCGAAGGAGGGGCAGCTTTCTAGTCGCTCACTCCAATCCGGTCTCACCAGGGCCTTTTCACTACTTGAATGAGAGTACGAGTATTACTGGGGGGCCTCGGGTGGCGGATGGAGGGGAGGAGGAGGTGCGCTGATAAGATCGAGAGGCAGTTAGTTAACGGTCAAAACTGCCCGTGGCCCATAGAGAGCCCCTTCCAAGAAGTGTTTCTCGGGTTCAGTCAGAGAGAGAGAGAGACTCGGGGTGGTTTGAGGAGGTGTGAAAGAGAGGCAGGGGAATGGCCACTCTGGCCGGGAGATCCCCGTTTTCTCCCCCTCTTCCCCAGGGAGCCCAGGCACTCACCTGACTGGTGACGAACCCCTCTCTAATGTTCCGTCAATCGATTGTATTTATTGAGTGCTCATCATGTTCAGAGCACTGTACTACGTGGTCGGGAGAGTACGGAACAACAGAGCTGGGGCACGCATTCCCTCTCCACGGCAAGCTGTTCCTCAACGTCTTTGTTTATCCCCATTTAGGGGTTCCGGCACACGGGGGCAGGCCTGGGGGAGCTGACTGTCCTCTAAGGTCTGGATAAAGGTTTGATGAGCTAGGAGATAACCCGTTTGGATAATCCATGGAACCCCCTTCTCTATGCCCTCCTCGCCCTACTCGCCACCATGTTCACAACTAGCCATTTGGGAGGCTGTAACCAGTTGAGTTGGCAGGAGGACCCTGTCTTCCCAGAGGCTTACAAAACACTATTATTATTATTATTATTACCATTAATATTGTTGCGAAGCGCTTACTGTGTGCTAAGTGCTGGGGTCGATACAAGATAATTAGGTTGGACACAGTCCCTGTCCCACATGGGACTCTCAATCTAAGTAGGAGGATGAACAGACGTTGAGTCCCAATTTTACAGGTGAGAAAACTAAGGCATACAAAAATTAAGTGACTTGCCCCAAGTCACACGACGGGCAAGTGGCAGAGCCAGAATCAGAACTCAGGTCCTCTGACTCCCGAGCCCGGGCTCTATCCAGGAGGTCACGCTGCGCTTCAATGTTAGCATTCTGGGTTCCCGGCCCTCCATCCGCGCTTCTTCTCCCGGACAAGTAGCTGTCTGCAAGGTTGGGTTATTTTCCTGGGTGATTTAGAAGACCAAAGAAACTGGGATAGTAAAAGACCCTCCTCCCTCAAGGGACCCTTTAGGTTAGTGTTGCCTCCAGGGGGTTGAAACCTTCCCCCACCCCCCATTTTTTTATATTTATTTTTTTTTTTTGGTGTTCGGTTGTCTAAGGCAGGGGACTGTATCCGGTGACCTGCCAAGATCCCTTCCCGATCTCGGATTCCAGGAGGTTTGTGAGCCTCCCCAGGTCCCCTACTTGTGCAGTGGGGGAAGGGAGATGAATGGGTGTGGGGGGTGGAAGTGGGGAGGCAGTGGGGGGGGGTGGAAGGTGGGAGAACTCAGCGGGGACATGGGGACAGAGCTTTGAGGGACTCATGAGGAGGGAATGGGAGGTAGGGTCAGACCACCCGAAATCAGTCAGGGGGAGAGGGAACGGACATGGGAGGGCTATTCGGGGCCAAGCCAGGCTAGTCAGATGCAGGATGAATTTAGGGGGAATTCTCCCCGGGTTATTTAACACTGCCGGAAACTCCAAGGCAGAAAACTCCCAACCTCAGCAGGGCCCAGGAACTCCCCGGCCAATTCCCAAGTTCCTGAGTCGGGGGACCAGGGGCCCGGGTGACAGACGGAATCCTCAGGCCGTTTCATGCATTGCAGCAATCGGACACACTTCCTCTGACCCCCAACAGAGAGGGATTTCCCCTGGACTCCTGCCCAGCTCCTGGGAGAAATCCCGGCCCAGCCCCTGCCCCCTAAACGAGCCCAGCCTTAGCCGTGGCCCCCAAGAATCATCTGCTCTGAGCCACGGGACCAAGGCAGTGGCTGGGGGTGGGGGGCGAGGGGGAAGGGAGGGCCTGCCTGGGGAATGAGAAACCAGGACTTGTGGTTGTGCTCATCATCCTAAATCTATCGATACCTCGGGGACTTTCACGACCCCTTCCTGGCAGAGCCAAATTCTCCCTCCTTCAGCAGGGACATTTCAAACCTCAGGGCGGGGGGAGGGAGAGTGACGAGGGTTGGGGAAGAAGATCTGACTCCAAACGCCAGGGAGAGATGAATCATGCTGGTGATGGGTGGCTTCAGTTCCCACAAACTTGGGCCGGTGCCTCAGCAACAACCTCATAGAGAAGGGGGCCGGCTGGAGCAGGGCCGGGGCTGGGCGGGGTCTGGGCCTGGGGCTGCGCTGGGACCGAGGCCGGGTGGCAGGGTAGGGCTGAGCTGGTCCCCCTCCCACTCCCCAAAATCCACCGTCTCTCACCCTTCCCGTGTGTCTCTCAAGAGGAAAACGTCTGCCCATTTTCAAAACCTACTCTCTTCACTCGCGCATCCAACCCCATCCCCACACGGCTTGTAACAACACTTGCACCCACTCTTATTTCCTCCCCGGCTTGCCATTTTCAACCGCCCACTCTCTGATGGCTCCTTCCCTTCTACCTTCAAAGCCACCCACGTCTCCCCTACCTGAAAAACAAAGCCTTCTGCGGACCCCCAATCCAATGCCCTGGGCAGGTATTGTCCCATCCTACCCCTTCCCTCCCCAACCAAACTCCTCAAACACGTTGAATTCACTCGCTGCCTCCACCTCCTCTCCTCCAGCTTCCTTCTTGACCCCCCACAATCCAATCCACGTTCCCTTGGCTCCTCTTGAGACTGGTCTGCTTTCTCCAATATCACTCCCACCTCCTACCTGCCAAATCTAACAGACCCTACTCCATCCTAATCTCCTCTGAAATCTCAAGTGCCTTCGAAACTGTGGACCAGCCGCTTCTCCTGAAAACATCGCCTTTGTTTTTAATAATGGTAACGGTAATTACGGTATTTGTTAAGCGCTTACTATGTGCCAGGTACCGTACTAAGCACCGGGATGGATACATGCATATCAGGTTGGGCACAGTCCCTGCCCCACTTAATAATAATGTTAATAATGTTGGTATTTGTTAAGCGCTTACTATGTGCCGAGCACTGTTCTAAGCGCTGGGGTAGACATAGGGGAATCAGGTTGTCCCACGTGGGGCTCACAGTCTTCATCCCCATTTTACAGATGAGGGAACTGAGGCACAGAGAAGTGAAGTGACTTGCCCACAGTCACACAGCCGACAAGTGGCAGAGCTGGGATTCGAACTCATGAGCCCTGACTCCAAAGCCCATGCTCTTTCCACTGAGCCACGCTGCTTCTCCAAGTGGGCTCCACTTGGGGCCCACGGTCTCAATCCCCATCTTACAGATGAGGTAACTGAGGACCGGAGAAGTGAAGTGACTTACCCGAGGTCACGCAACGGACACGAGACGGAATTAGAACCCATGACCTTCTGCCTCCCAGGGCAAATCTCTATCCGCCACACCATGCAGCTTCTTCTTTTTTCTGACCGAGATTTCTTCTGGATCTCCTTCTTACCACTCTGGTCGAGTCTTCTCAGTCTCCTTCACCAGCTCTTCCTCTGACTCCCACCCCTTAACTGTGGGTGTCCCGCAAGACTCAGTTCTGCACCCCTTTCTCATCTCAGTTTACATTCATTCCCTCGGGGAGCTCATCCGCTCCAGTAACTTCAACCTGTCCCCACTTACGTGGATGACTCCCCAGTTGGCCTCATTAGTGGAAAAAGCACGGGCCTGGGAGGCAGGGGACCTGGGTTCTCATCCTGCCTCTGCTTCTTGCCTGCTCTGTGACCTTAGGCAAGTCCCTTCACTTCTCCATGTCTCAGTCACTTCATCTGCACCTCTTTCCTTCTACTCAGACTGTGAGCCCCGGGTGGAACAGGGACTGTATCTGACCAAATTATCTTGTATCTGACCCAGCATTTAATACAGTGCTTGGTACACAGTAAGCACTTAACAAGTACCATTAGGCACATCTCCTCTAAGAGGTCTTCCCTGAGTCCTCATTTCCTCTTCTCCCACTCCCTCCTGCGTGGCCCTGACTTGCTCCCTTTATTCAACCCCTCGCCCAGCCCCACAGCACTTATGTACAGATCTGTACTTTTATTTATTTATATTAATGTCTGTCTTCCCTTCTAGACTCATCGTGGGCAGGGAATGTGTCGGTTACACTGTTACACTGTACTCTCCCAAGCGCTTAGTACAGTGGTCTGCACACAGTAAGCGCTCAGTAAATACGATCGACTGACCGACTGACTCCTCCCTGATCTCTCCAACACCTCTCCTCTCCAGTCCATACAGCTGTCTGTTAACTGGATCATTTTTCTAAAAGGGTCGGCCCAAATGTCCCCACTCCTCAGAAACCTCCAACGGTTGTCTAATCCCCTCCACTTCAAGCAGAATCAACCAGCGGTACTTAACTGAGCGCTTCCTCTGTGCGGGCCACTCTACTGCGAGCTTGGGAGAGAATAATACAGCAGAATTAGCAGAAATGTCCCCCCGCCCACGATGAGTTTACAGTCTAGAGAAACTGCTGACCTCTGGCTTTAAACGCCTCCATCAGCTCTCTCCCTACTACATATCCATTCTCTTCTCCTTCTACACCCCAGCTCGGACCCTTGGTTCTTCTCGTTCTCACTGTCCCTCGTTTTTTTCTCCCTCCGGCCTCTGACCTCCTACTCACACCCTTCCTCCTGCCTGGACCTCCCCCTTCAAATTCAGTAGCCCGCAGCCCTTCTGAAATCGCTTCTCCTCCGGGAAGGCTTCCCCGATTGATTTCTAATCTACCTCCCCCCCCCCCCCCCACCAATCCCTCAACTGCCGTTTCAGCACTTCCGCACCACCTAGGCACTTCATGACTCTCAACCCCCGCAGCACTTGCAAGCATCTCTTTACACTCTAGTGCTTCCTCCTGACTATAATTTGTCTGTCTCCTTTGCTGGATTCTAAGCTCTCAGAGGGCCGGGCTGGTGTCTGCTAGTTCTACTGAACTCTCCCAAGTGCTGAAAACAGTGTTCTGCATAGAGTAGGTGCTCAGTGAATACTATTAACTGACCGATAGGACTGTAGACCCCCCCAGGGCTGCATTCAGGGTGGGGTTTCTGGTTGCTCCGTTTGGAACCCCGGTGGGCTAGGCTGAGTGAGGTGGGGGGGGCCCGTGGGGAGCAGAGCTTCCGCCAATGTGACCCTGTGACCCCGGGACCGTGGGAACCTCAAGTCGCCCTCCTGGTGGGTGGGCCTGGGGGGTAAGGGAAACCGTGGGTCCAAGGATACCCACCCCACTGGGCCGGAACGGCAGGGTAGCCACTGGACAGGAGAGGGCAACGCGACTACGAGGCCAGATGCCGGAAGGAGGTCCAGAGGCTAACTCAAAAGTGGGGAGGCAGAGAGGGACGCCCCATCCTTTTGAAAAGCAGCATGGCTTTAGTGGATAAAGCACGGGCCTGGGAGTCAAAAGGACCTGGGATCTAATCCCAGCTTGCCACGTGTCTGCTGTGTGACCTTAGGCAAGTCACTTGACTTCTCTGGGCCTCAGCTGCCTCATCTGTGAAATGGAGATTAAGAGTCTGAGCCCCCAAGTGGACGGTGTCCAACCTGATTCACTTGTATCTACTCCAAGTGCTTAGAAAAGTGTTTGGCATACAGTAAGTGCTTAAGTACCATGATTTTTAACAGGAGTGATGATGGTGGTATTTATTAAGTGCTTACTGGGTGCCGAGCACTGTATTAGGCACTGGGGAAGAATTCGCAAGTGGGAATTAGACAGTCACTTCCTTCCGGGGCTCCCATTCTGTTTATCTCTGGGCTCAGCCCAGCAGCCCTAGCCTGGTGCCCAGGGTCCTCTCTGCCCGTCGTGCCATCCCTGCCCCTGGCCACGGAGAGGAATGTGGGCAGAGGATGAGGGGACAGGGAAGGGGGCCCCCAAAATAATGTGGAGCAGACTGATCTAGTGGAAGGAGCACAGGCCTGGAAGCCAGGGGACCTGGGTTCTAATCCCGATTCTGCCACTTGCCTGCTGTGTGACCTTGGGCAGGTCACTTCTTTGTCCCTCAGTCTCCTCATCGGTAAAACGGGGATTCAATACCTGCTCTCCCTTCTACTTAGGCTGTGAGCCCCGTGTGGGACAGGGATTGGATCCGACCTGATTATCTTGTGTCTACCCCGGTGCTTGGCACATAATAAGCGCTTAACAGATACCACTATTATAACGGCTACAGTTACTGCAAATATACCCTCTTGTCTCCCCCAGGAGCACCCATGAAGTCTGTGAAAGCTGTGTCCTTTCTCTGGATCATCTTCCAGGTAAGACTGACACCCTCCCCCCGACACAGCCCCACCCCTCATCTATCTGGGGTGGTGGGGTAGGAGAATCCAGCAGGCAGGAGGTCAAGAGGCCGAGCCCCGCTCCCCTCCGCTGCCTGTCACTCATCCGCTCTGGGCTCTTTTCCCACTGGACAGCCCAGTCCCGGAGGCGGGGATGGAATGAGGGGTGAAGTGGACAACCCCTCTGGTCTTCGGGGAGAAAGGCGTGGGAGAAAATCAAATCTCACCCATGATGTGTGTGCACACATACATGGGCACGTGAAGGCCAAGCATGTAAAAACGCAGGCGCTCATGTGGCAACACACAGGTAAGCAGCATTCAAGCAGCCATTTCATTGTGGCCCCGTGGCAAGGAAGGCAGGGAACGTGATGAACCCAAGGAATGCAAATAGCTCAGGTAATGTAGGAAACGCTGGGCCCCGGTCCCGTAATTCCTGGCGGCCCCTCCCACTGACCAAAGGCCACTGCTTGCCACGTGTTGAGGCCAAGGACCCTCACTGTCCCTCCTTGAACTTCCCCGGTCCCACTCACCACGAGATACCCCCTCCCCGACCCGGCTCCTGCTCCCCTTCTCTGGTACACAGAGCTCGGGTTAAAACAGGAAGCCGCAGTCAAGGTGTGATGAGGCCGGAAGAGGGGTCAGCTTTCCAGGAAAGCAGGGGGGGACGGGGGTGGGGGGGCACTGCCAGCCGGGGCGAGGGGAGGGGAGGATCTGGGCCCCCGCCCCCGCCCCAGCTCAGAAGCCAAGAGCAGCCACAGCCCCCAACATCCTGCCCAGATGAGCCCCATAGTGAAAGTGCAGATCGGGTTGTGGCCCCGCCCCACCCTTAGCCATCTTCACGACTCCCTGCAGAAGCGAGAGCCTAGTTCGGGCCCAGGGGGATTCTCTGGAGGAAGATGGCGCAGTGGATAGAACACGGGCCCGGAAGTCAGAAGGTCATGGGTTCTAATCCCAGCTCTGCCACTTGTCTGCTGGATGACCTTGGGCAAGTCACTTCATTTCTCTATACCTCATTTAACTCATCCGTAAAATGGGGATTGAGATTGTGAGCCCCACCTGGGACAGGGACTGTGTCCAACCCGATTAGCTAGTATCCACTCCGGTGCTTAGTACAGTGTCTGGCACATGTAGTAAGAGCTTGATAAATACCAAAATTAGTAGTTGTAGTAGTAGTAATAGTAGTATCCAGCAAAGGCACACTTCTCCTGGCCGGGACATCTCGGACATGCCCCTGCCTCTGAGCCGGGTTCCCCTCAGCCTTCCCCAGGTGGAGCGGGAGAGACGGGCAGAGGTGTCGAGGCAGAGGAAGAGGGGGTCGGCACAAGAGGATCAGAGGGCGAGGCGGTGACTTCACCCTCTGACCGGGATTTCTGGGTCCAGACTCTGCCCTCTGACGGTGTGGCAGTCACTTCCCCAGCACTGCATACCTCAGGTCAAAATGGGAAAAAGAAAGGTGACCGAGAAAGCCTTCAGTGGAAGCTCCCTGAAGGAGTTGGGGGAGCAGCCGAGGAGGGAATCCAGGACCCCTCCAGCCCCCCACGATCCATCCTCGCATGGAGGATTGGGGGGTGGAGGGACGGAAGAACGGGAAGCGGGAGAAGGTGTTGGTTGATAGAATTCTCTTCCTCATCCTCAGCCCTCCAGCCACACACACACCCCACCTCACCGTACCCCACCACAACCCAGAACTGGGAGCCAGCCAGTCAACCAATCAATGAACGGTATTTATTGAACACCTACAGTGTGCAGAACACTCTGCTGAAGCTCGAGAGTGTACAACAGAACCAAAAGAGAAGGTTCCTTCCCTCAAGGAGCTCACGGTCAAATGCGGGAGGCAAACAGACACTAAGTCTACCTCGTTTTCCCCAACCTCTCTCCTTTCCTGCGCTCTCATATTTCAGTTTCTTCACAGATCTATCCACCACTGGTATTGATTGAGCACTTACCCTGTGCAGAGCACTGGACTAAGCGTTTGGGAAAGGACAGTACCCAGAGTTGGGAGAAACGTTCCCTCCCCACAAGGAGCTTCCGGATGTCCCCCTGATGCCTCAAGCACAATAAGTTAAAAACTGAACTCCTCATCTTCCTTCCCAAATCTACTCCTCCTAACTTTGCCATCACAGTGGAGGCCGCCACCCTCGTCCCCGTCTCTGAAGTTTGCACGATTGCTATTACCTTGACTCCTCGTTCTTTCAACTCTAACGTTCATTCTGTCCCTAAACCCTGACAGCTTTTCCTCCACAGCATTTCCTAGATCTGCCCCTTCCCCGTAATAATAATAATAGTACTTGTTAAACACTTACAATATTCCAAGAGCTGTTCTAAGAGCTGGGGTAGATACAAGTTAATCAAGATGGATGCAGTCCCTTGTTCGACATCCTTGACGCACACTTTTATCCCCCTTTTACAGATGCGGTTAGAGGAACAGAGAAGTGAAGTGATTTGCCCAAGGTCACACAGCAGACGTATGGCCGAGTCGGGATTCAAAAGAAGCCCCAGCCTGACCCCCAGGTCCCGGCCTAGTGGAAAGAGCCCGGACCTAGGAGACAGAGGACCTGGATTCTAATCTCAGCTCTGCCCCTCCGTCTGCTGTGTGATCTTGGGCAAGTCACTACACTTCTCTGTGACTCAGTTCCCTCGTCTGCAAAATGGGGATTCAAAACCTGTCCTCCCTCCTACTAAGACTGTGAGCCCTACCTGTGTCGTACCTTACATCTTGTATCTACTCCATCGCTTAATACAGTTCTTGATGCATAGTAAGTGCTTAACAAATACCATAATTAGTATCGTCGTAAGGGTTAGGTCACCGGCTCCCTGTTCCGGGGGCTCCGACTTCTGTGTCAGCCTCTTCACTGTTCTCCCTGCTTCAGGTCTGTCCTCTTTCCAGACCATACTTTGCTCTGTTGAATCTTTCTAAAACAACTTTCTACACATGACTCCTCATTCCTCAAAAACCTTCAATGTTTTGGGGTATTTTTATGCCATTCGTTCAGCACTTACTATGTGCCAAGTTCTGTACTGAGAGCAGGGATAGATACAAGATAATCAGGTCAGACATAATCCCTGAGGCACAATCCCTCAGTCCCTGAGGTGACTGAGGCACAGAGGAAGAGAAATGACTCACCCAAGGTCACACAACAGGCAAGTGGCGGAGCCGAGATTAGAACTCCAGCTCCCCTGACGCCCGGACCCATGCTCTTTCCGAAGGCCACGCTGCTTTGACAGTGAAGTTACTCATTCTTTTCAGATACTGGCTTTCCCCTTCTAACTCACTACTCTCTTCTCCCACTACGCTCCAGCTCGCTCTCTTTTTTCCTCCCAAATAACCCTCCTGGTTGTCCCTCACTGTCAACTCTTCTGCTTACAGCACCTTGCTCATCCAATCAGTCAATCGATCACTCAATAGTGAAAAGTATTTGTAGAATACCTATAATAGGCAGAGCATCGATCCAAGTCCTTAGAAGAGAACCGTAGATATAATCGACCTGATTAGTGCACCTAATCAGTTAAAATCTAGTGGAGGAGGCAGACACTGAAAATAGATTCCAGATATGAAAAGGAAATAGGTACAGAAGTCAGTGCTAAAGTAGTTGTTTGGTTGTTGTAGTAGGGTAGGAGGGCTTGGAGAGAGGGTGGGTACTGTAGTAAGCGACGTGGCCTAGTGGGTAGAGCACAGGCCTGGGAATCAGAGGACTTGAGTTCTAATCCTGACTCTGCCACGTGTCTGCTGTGTGACTTGGCCAAGTCATTTAACTTCCCTGGGCCTCAGTCACCTCATCTGTAAAATGGGGATTAAGACTGTAAACCCCGGGTGGGACATGGGATGCAACCGATCTGATTAACTTGTATCTACCCCAGCACTTAACACAGTGCCTGACACACAGTAAGCACTTAGCAAATAGTTTTAAAAGTGCTTAGGTGGCCCAGAAGTGTTGAACAACAGAATGGGAAATGTAAAATGGAGATATTAGAAATTAATCAGGAGAGACTTCCTGGAAGAGTTGTGACTTTAGAGAAACAACACTGCCTCTTGGAAAGAGCATGGTCCTGGACCTAAGGGAACCTGCGTGTTAATCGCTGCTCTGCCCCTTGGGTGCTATATGACCTTAGACAAGTCACTTAACTGCTCTGTGCCTCAGTTTCTTCACCTGTAAAATGGGGATCCAATTCCTTTTCTCCCTCTCCCTTCGATTTTGAGCCCTCCGTGAGACAAGGACTGCATCCAACCTGATTAATTTCTATCTACCCCCGTGATTAGAACAGTGCTTGACACATAGTAAGCACTTCAGAAATATTATTATTATTGCTATAACTGTTACTATTACTTTGAAAATGGGGAAAGCTGCGAGTGAGCGAAATTGAAAGAGGAGCAAGTTGCAGACAGGGATGGAGAGGGTGTGAGCAAGAAGTTGGGAATGGAAGAGAGGAGAACGAGGCACAGTGAGTAGATTAACTTGAGAGGATTGAAGAGTGTAAACCGGGGTGTAGAGGGAAAGGAGAGTGGATAAATAGGAGGGAGAGAGTTGATGGAGTGACTTAAAGTCGATGGGCAGGAGTTTCTGCTTGATGTGAAGAGGTGTGGATAACCACATGAAGTTTGTGAGGCATTGAGAGATGGGGTGCAGAATGACATTCGGAAAATCATCTCGGCAGCAGAGTAAAGTTTGGACTGGAGAGGGGAGAGAGTGGAAGCAGGGAGATCAGCGAGAAGGTGGATGAGTCAAGCCACAATATGCCAGGCCGGCGTAGTGTGAAGAAGCATAAGATGGAGAAGAAGGAATGGAGCTTGGAAATAATGGTGGATGAAGAAACAGCAGGATCCAGTAACGGACTGAATAAGTGTTGAAAAAGAAGGAGGAGTTAAGAATTATGCAAAGGACATGGATTTGACAGTCGGGGAGGATCGTGGCCTTGTCAACTGGTTAGATAGAGGAGAGGATTTGGAAGGGAAAATGAGGCGTTTTGTTGGGGACATATTGAGCTTGAGGTGCTGGCAGGATATCTATCTAGACATGCCCTGGCAGCAGGAGGAAATGCAAGAAAGACTGAGGTCAAGGCTAGGCAGGTCAATTAGGGAGTCAGAGGGGTAGAGGGGATTATTGAAGCCGTTGGAGCGGATGAGCTCCCGGAGGGAGGTAGTGTCCAATGAGAGGAGAAAAGGACACAGATCAGAGCCTTGAGGGACGCCAATAGTTAAGGGGTGGGAGGCTGAGGACTGGGAGAAGGAGACTAAGAGGATTGGCCAGGGAATGGTAAGAGGAGAACCAGGAGAGAAGAGTTTCCAGGTCCACATGGTCAAAAGCATCCAAGAAGTGGAGAAGAATTAGGATAAAGTAGTGGCCGTCACACTTGGAGGTCATCGTTGACCTTGGAGATAAAGCCCTGGGCGGAATGAAGGGGGTAGAAAGTGGATTGCAGACGGTCAAGAAGGAGGTAAACAAGGGTAAACAACCCACTTGTGGAGTTTAGACAGTAAAGGGAGAAGGGGGAGAGGATAGTAGTGGCATGGTGCACGCAGTGGCTTCTAGAGCAGGTTTCTTAGGTGAGGGGAGTCATGGTTTGGTTTGAAGACAGAGAGGAAGGAGCCACCAGAGAGAAGAAGAGTGGGAGCTAGGGTTTTGGGAAGCTGAGATAGGGATGGAGGCAGAAGCAGGAACGGAGGGGGTTGACTTTGAAACCCGGCCAGAGTTTGCCTGTTGGGAGACGGCTGGGAAAGATGAGACTCAACTCTCTCAATCAACACCCTGTACACTGTAAGCTCGTTATGGGCAGGGAACCTGTACGCTAATTCTGATGTAGCATACTCTCCCAAGAGCTTAGTACAGGGTGGTGCACATAATAGGCGCCGATTGATTGACGGACTGGATGTGGGGGTGGGCAGAAGTTGGGGAGGGAGAGGCTTCAGGGAGCTCACACATGCTGGTTTCTGTTTTGTCAGTCAAGTAATCAGGGGAAAAGGTGAGGGAGGGAGGGACACTGGGAGGCTCATGGATGGGAGTTGAAGGTCTGGAATAATTAGTTACGATGAGTACCGTATTGGTTAGGCGCTTACTGTGTCGAGCATCGTTCTAAGCACATGGCAGATAGAAGGCAATTTGGTCGAGTGCAGTGTCTGCCCCACATGAGACTCACAGTCTAAGCGGGAGGGACAACAGATGAGGAAACTGAGGCACAGACAAGTGAAGTGACAGGTGAAGTGACGGAGCTGGGCTTAGAACCCAGCGGGCAAGGGGCGGAGTCAGACTAGGAACCCAGGTCCTCTGAATTCCAGGCCTGTGCTCTTTTCTCTGGGCCACGCTGCGTATTTACCACGTCAAGATGCTGTTATATTAAGGAAGGATGAATCGGAAGTGGTCAAAGTTGGCCTGGTGTCTGGAATCCTGCCAGCAGCGCTTGACGGCCCGAGGGTAGGAGAGGAAGAAGCAGGAGAGTGGATGGAGGGACAGGGAAGGGAGGGCGTTGGGTTGAGAACAGCAGAACGGGCAGTGTTGAAGGTGTGCATTTGTGACTCCAGAGAGGGGAGGTTGAGTAGGGCGTTCAGGTAGGTTACAGTGACCTTGGATAATTAGAGGGGACGAGATCTAGAGATTGGGCTAGAGATTGTGTGGGGAGAGAAGAGTTTCGCAGAAAAAAAAAGAGAGAAGGCAGGGAATGAGGTTATAGTCAGAGTATGACTGCAGAATGGGTGAGAATAGAAATAGAAGAATGACTAGGGGTGATGAATCATAGTGTGTCTCAGTTGGGGGATGGATAAGATAACATTCACCCAGGAGCTGGGCAGAATCGAGGGGTAAGGAAAAAGTGATGGCTGTCGGGGGTGGGGAGCGTCACCAGCAAGGTCCACATGGATGTGAAGCAGCATGGCCTAGTGGATAGAGCACGGGCCTTGGAGTCAGGTCCTGGGTTCTGATCCCAGCTCAACCGCTTGTCTGGTGTATGACCTTGGGCAAGTTGCTTAACTTCCCTAGGCCTCAGTTACCTCATCTGTAAATTGAGGATTGAGACTGTGAGCCCCACGTGGGA
Source organism: Ornithorhynchus anatinus (assembly GCF_004115215.2). NCBI lineage: Eukaryota > Metazoa > Chordata > Mammalia > Monotremata > Ornithorhynchidae > Ornithorhynchus > Ornithorhynchus anatinus. The sequence goes on along the minus strand of NC_041738.1, from coordinate 13,876,406 downwards.
CAGGGACTGTGTCCAACCCCATTTGCTTGTAACCACCCCGGTGCCCGGCACACAGTGAGCGCTTAACAAATTCCGTAGTTCTTAATTATTATCGTTAATTAGATCGGCGTCCCCGATGAACAGCACGGGGGAGAAGGAGAGAAAGGTTTGCACGTCACTCGGAAAAGTGAAGGTGGAGCCAAGGAGCCAGTAGATGAGAGCAGGCTCACTGACTAGGTAGTAGAAGCAGATAGATGACTTGGGCTTCAAAGGATGAGGTGAGGGTGGAATTGGAAAAGAGCGGCATAAACAGGCCAACTTATCCTGCTTTCCCCAAGAGTGGGGGGACGGGGAGAAGATGAGGGGCCCCCCTGGGAGACAGCAGCCAGGAGACAATGTGGCCTGGAGTCAGCCAGATCTCAGTTACTGGAAGGAGGAGGAGGAGATGCAACTGAGTTAGAACGAGGTGAAGAATAAAGGGGTTTGCCCACACTAGAGTGGGATTTCCCCAGGCTACAGCTTCATGAGGAAATGGGTTGGGGGATTTGGGGGGGGGTGATGTCAGGGGTCGGGGAGGGTGGGTTGGGTGGGATTGTGCTTGGGAGGGGTGCTCTGCTGGGGTTTGGGGTGTGGGGCAAGAGGACAGGCTCGTGGTGGACATTTGGAAGGGGTGGGAGTCATGGTGAAGTCCCAGGTCTTTGAGAAGCAGCGTGGCTTAGTGGAAAGAGCACGGGCTTGGGAGTCAGAGGTGGTGAGTTCTAATCCCAGCTCCGCCACTTGTCAGCTGTGTGACTTAGGGCAAGTCACTTAACTTCTCTGCGCCTCCATTACCTCATCTGTAAAATGGGGTTGAAGACTGTGAGTTCCACGAGGGACAAACTGATAACCTTGTCTCTCCCCCAGCGTTTAGAAAAGTGCTCAGCACACAGTACCATCATTATTCTGAGTATGATTATTCAAGGACTGACACCTCCAGGATCTATTCTCATCCCCCAGATGGAACTCCCTCTCACGTTAAATCCACCGGGCTACAGCTCTCCCTATCTTCCAACTCTCCTGAAATTCCACCTCGAGGGACTTTCCCTGGTTCATTTTCCTCTCCTCAGCTCATATCCTCCCATCTACCACCTCAATACTTTGTACTCCCAGCCCCTCTTAGCACAGTTGTACGGGCCAACGTCCAAACTGTACAACTTAATCACGTATTCGTTCACCTCCCCAACTTTTCATCCTTCTTTTTTCTCCTTCCTGTAAATCATCCCGTGTCTGCCTTCCCCATTCCTGATGACAGGGAGAGTGTCCCTTACTCTACTGCCCTGCCCGAAGGGCTTGGTTCAGTATTCTAAATTAACCCGGGAGGTGCTCAATAAATACCGGTACAGTTGATTGACTGATGGATGATGATGGACTGATTTACATGTAGCGGGAGTAGGAGGAAGAGCAGAAATAGCCAGGGCCCACCTCAGCTTGGTCACTGCCTCACCTTGAGATCCTTGGCCAGATCTAACGATAATAATAATTATGGTACTTGCTAAGTACTTACTTTGTGTGAAGCACTGTTCTAAGCACTAGGATAGATACAAGTTAATCAGTTTGGACGCAGTTCCTGCCACACATGCAGCTCACACTCTTAGTCCCCATTTTACAGATGAGGTAACTGAGGCACAGAGAAGTGAAGTGACTTGCCTGAAGTCAAACAGCAGAGATTGGTGGAGCGGGGATTAGAATCCAGATCCTCCTGACTTCCAGGCCTACGTTCTGCACACACCCAGTCCCCAGGGGCCCTGGGCCAGGAGCTCCAGAGGGGCAAGGTGGGTGGCTCCACTGGGGGTCTGGGTGCCAGCTGGCTGGACCGGACATTCAAGGGTCCCAGGCGGGAGGGGAGATGCGGGACCGGTCCAACCCATTCCCACGTTCCGGTTAGAGGTCACCCAGCCCGGGACCCCGCCTCCGGGACGGGGCCGGAACCGTCCAAGCTGGGTGGGCCCTCCCCCACGCCCCCTTCTCTGTTTCCTCCCCGCCTCAGGTGTGCCTGTGTGACGACGGGGTCACCGGGGTCACCGGGGTCACCGACGACTACAGCAACGAAGACAACAGCACGGTGGACTACTCCCAGTTCGAGGTCCTGTGCACCAAAGGAGACGTCCGCAGTTTCAAGGCCGTGTTCCTGCCGGCCGTGTACTCGGCCATCTGCGTCGTGGGGCTGCTGGGGAACGGGCTGGTGGTGCTGACCTACCTGTACTTCAGGCGGCTCAAGACCATGACGGACGTGTACCTGCTGAACCTGGCCCTGGCCGACGTGTTCTTCCTCCTGACCCTGCCCTTCTGGGCGGTGAGCGCGGCCCGGGCCTGGATCTTCGGGGCCTTCCTGTGCAAGGCCGTCTACTGCATCTACCGCATGAGCTTCTTCAGCGGCATGCTCCTGCTGCTGTGCATCAGCATCGACCGCTACTTCGCCATCGTGCAGGCCGTGCAGGCCCACCGGCACCGGCACCGCGTGGTCCGCGCCAGCAAGCTCTCCTGTGCCCTGGTCTGGGCCCTGGCCTTCGCGCTGTCCACCCCGGAGCTGGTCTACAGCCACACCCGGGAGAGCGACGGGGCCGTCCGCTGTTTCCTCGTCACCGACAACGTCCAGCGGTTCAACACGGGCGTCCAGGTGTCCCAGATGGTGGTGGGCTTCCTCGTGCCCTTCCTGGTCATGTTCTCCTGCTACCTGGTCATCATCCGCACCCTTTTGCAGGCGCGCAACTTCGAGCGCAACCGGGCCATCAAGGTCATCATCGCCGTGGTGGTGGTCTTCGTGGTCTTCCAGTTGCCGTACAACGGGGTGGTCCTGGCCCGGACCATCTCGGCCTTCAACACCACGGCCAGCCAGTGCGAGAAGAGCAAGCGTCTGGACGTCGCCACCGACGTCACCTACAGCTTGGCCTGCCTGCGCTGCTGCCTCAACCCCTTCCTCTACGCCTTCATCGGCGTCAAGTTCCGCAGCGACCTGGTCCGGCTCCTCAAGGACTTCGGCTGCCTCAGCCAGGACAGACTCCTGCAGTGGTCCACCTGCCGGCTGGGCCAGCGATCCTCGGTGGGAGTAGAGACCGAGACCACCACCACGTTCTCCCCCTAGGGCCAGGCCGGGGTTCCCCGTGGGCGTGGACATTGAGACCGCCATCACGTTCTCCCCGAGGAGCCGGGCTGGGGTTCTCCGTGACCCTGGAGATCTCCGCAGGTGTGAACGCCGAGACCGCCGCCGCCATGTTCTCCCCCTGGGGCCAGGTCGGGGTTCTACCTAAGCGTGGGAACCGAGACCACCACATTCTCCCACTTTGGGAGCCGGGCCAGGATTTTCCTGGGTGTGTGGATACCGGGACTCCCGCCGCGTTCTCCTCAAGGGTCCGGGACAGGGTTTTCCGTGGGCACGGACCCCGGCACCGCATTCTCCCCCTGGAGCCAGGGCGAGAGTGGACGTAGATTCCGAGACTACCCCCTTAGTGAACCAGAGCCACAGAACTTGGGGCAGGGATGGGGACTTTCTTCCTGATTAACTACGGGAGGAGAGAACCCCACAGAGAAACCAGTTGGAGAAAACGGCCCTCCTCGGAAACCTGGATGAGAGAGGACTTTCCAGAGAAACCAGGTGAGAGAGAGGATTCCCACCGTGTGACCTAGAGAGAAGGACTCCACAGAGGAGATCCAGGGGAGAAAGAAGGATATTGCAGAGTGAGTGGGGGGGAGAGAAAGAGCCTACAGTGGCAACCCGGGGAGAGGAGGGCCACCAGGAAGGGTCGGGGGAGAGAGAAGGACCCTGGTATCGGGGTATCGGAAGGTATCAGGGAGAGGTGGGTGACTGCTCTTCCTGCTGACAAGTATTGGGGCAGAAGACCTGGAAGAGTAGGTTGGAACCACGGATTCAGACTCAAGCTTCCTCCTCCCCGTCCAGCCGACCCGCCCGTGATTCCCGGTGCCTTCCCGCGGTCCCTTGTCCCAGCCCCGAGGAGTGGGCGGTGCGCTGGCCAGCTGCCTGTTGGGACCGCCGATTTGGGGCTGCCAGACCCCTTGCCCTGGAAATGTAGATTTTCTGATGATGATCTGTTTTCTGCTGCTGCGTCCACACTGCAATAAAATCAACAACACTTCATAATACCGAGGAGATGGTTACGTCTCTGGCTCCCCTAGCCAGGGTGGAGAAGGGAGTCGGGGTGGGGGGGGATTCCTTGGACCCTGTGAGAGATGGAGGGGTTCAGAGGACCTTTTCCACACATTTTCTGAAGAGAAAGCAGGCCCCTTCCTCCTCCGACCACAGGCAGCTCACCTACCAGTCAAGAATAGAGAGAAAGGGGACACCTGGAGGGGGTCAGAAGCACGAGTGAGTCAGTGAGGGGCCTGGTCTGGAGAGTCAGAGCGAAACCACAAAGATTCAGCCTGGGGTGTGTATGTGTGTCTGAGAGAGAGAGAGAGAGAAGGAGCCTGTATGCAGTTGGGGGCCAACCCAGGATCACTGGAGGTGAAGAGGTGTAGCTTCAGGACACACAGCACAAAACACTTCTGTCTCATCATGGGGTGGGGGGTGTTGGAGATATGATATGATACGGGCCGACGGATACAGAGGGTTTGGCCAGATCCGTGGCCAAGAACCATGGAATCGTGGATCTCTTGGGCAAAGTTGGGGGTGGAGAAGGGAGAGTTAGGGGTGTCGGATGGTCCGTGCTGGGCCACCGGAGGAGAGGGAGGGAAGGAGAGGGGAACATTAGGGTTGTCGGATGGTCCTTGCTGGGTTGTTTTAGGGAGAGTCGGGGATGAAGGAGGCTGGTTAGGGGTGTTTGATGGTCCATGCTGGGTCAATGAAGGAGAGACAGGGATGGAGAGGGGACAATTAGGGGTGTCGGATGGTAGGAACTGGATCATTGGCAAGTCAGGTTTGGGAGCCCAGGGGGCAGACAGTCCTCGCTCTGTCCCTCGTGCCATGGTAGCCTTATCAGACCCTGGGCTTAACCCAATGTGTCCTTATGCCCTTCTTTTTCCTTGGGCCCTGGCTTCCCCTCATTCCTCCCCTGGCTTCCCGGCTCTCCCTTCAGCTACGTACTCCCTGTGAAGCACCAGCTCCTCAATCCTGAATGAAGTTTCCTACCGTCTCCTCCAGCCGAGGCCCCCGCGATCCGGACCCTGTTTGTCTTCTAAAGCATGAGTCTCCAGCCCCACGGAGGCCCTGGACTCCCACCCATCCCTCTGCCCAGCTGGGGGACATGAGGGCAGCCGACTCCGTGTCCCGACCCCCATCCCCAAGACAGTCACCCGCTTCCCACGTTTCCTAGGACCCATTCCGGTTGCTGAAGGGCATGTCTTATAATAATGATGATAATAATAATAATAATAGCATTTGTTAAGCACTTTCAATGGGCTAAACACTGTACTAATCACTGGATAGATGTGAGGTTAATCAGGTGCAACAGAGCCTCTGTCCCACATGGGGCTCAGAGTCTAAGGGGAGGGAGAATGAGTATTGATTCCTCATTTTACAGGGGTGGAAACTGAGACACAGGGAAGTGAAGTGACTTGCCCGAGGTCATCCAGCAGGCAAGTGGCAGAGTTAGGATTAAAACCCAGATTTTCGGACTCCCTGGACCATGCTCTTTCCACAGAGCCCCACTACTTCTTGCAGGGTGGTGCCCCCCTAGCCTGTGACCCAGGGCCCTGCCCCACCATTATCCCCACAGACCCCACAGCTCCCACTCCGTGGTGATTATTAAGCTCTTACTATGTGCTAAGCACTGGGACAGATACAAGAGAAGCAAACCAAACCCAGACCCTGTCCCACACAGGACTGATAATCTAAGAGCTAGGGAAAGGAAGAATTTTATCCTCATTTTACTGAAGGGGAAGCCGAGGCCCGGAGAGATTAAGCAGGACCCTGGCTGAGCAAGAACTAGAGTCCAAGGCTATTGATTCCTGGTGGCGGGCACTTCCCACCAGACCATACTGCCTTACAAGAGCATAAATTTAACAGAAGCTGACAAAACCTTTGTTCGAGAGTTGAATTTAAAGCTTTATGGGAAACCTGCTAAAATAAAGATCTCATCCTCTAAGGATATATTTGTGTGGGTCTGTGTGTAAACTGAAAAAGTCTATGCAGAACCCACAGTCTAGGCCACACTGAGCACACAAATACATTCTTTTGTTGATTAGAATCTCCTATCCTTAGTCAATCCACCGCTCCCCTCCCAGCCAATTACATCAAAAACATCATTAGCGTCATCAGCCACATTTGGTTAGGTGCTTAGTTTTGTGCAGACTACTACTGAAGCCCTAAAGAGGCATCAAGAGTCCAGCCGGGGGGCAACCCAAGTCCGACTGTTCCTCCCAAAGAGCTCAATTAATATTATCATTACCAGTAATAACAATAATAATATTTGTGAAGCACTTACCACGTGCCAAGCATTCTACCTTAAGCACTGGGGCAGGGACGAGTTGGGTCGAACAAAGTCACTGTCCCACAGTCCAAGAGTGAGGGAGGAGAGGTGTTAGATCTCCATTTTACAGAGGAGGAAACTGAGGCACAGAGATGGCAAGTGACCTGCCCAAGGTCACACAGCAGGCAAGCGGTGGAGCCGGGATTAGAAACCATTTGTGAGCCAGGCTCAGAACCACCCCTGCATCCAGGATCTCTCATTTAGAGCCAGATTCAGGCAAGGAGCGGTGGTGCAAGTGCACATCCATAGCCGCCCCAGTGGTATTTATTGAGCGCTCACTGAGTACAAAACACTGTACTAAGCGTTTGGGAGAGTACGATACAACCAAGTTGATAGACCTGTTCCCCACCCATAATAAGCGTACAGTCCCATCTTTCCTGACCGTATAGAGGTCAATCAATCGGCGCTATTTACCGAGGATCTATTGAACAAGTGGATCGATGTCTATGTGATACCAATACAAATAAATAAAATTACAGATATGTGTCAAAGTGCTGTGAGTCTCAGAAGACGGGAGAGCAAAGGGAGGAAGTCAGGTTGATTTAGAAGGGAGTGGGAGATGAGGAAAAGTGGGGCTTAGTCTGGAAAGGCCTCTTGGAGAAGATGTGTCTTCAATAAGGCTTTGATGAAGGGGAGAGTGATGGAACACTTACAGTATGCAGAGCACTGTACTGAGCAGTTGGGAGAGTACGATACAACAGAGTTGGTAAAGTTGTTCCCTGCCCACAAGGAGCTCACAGTCTACAGTCTGTCGATGATTTTTCTGCTGCTCCCCCGACTAAATTTTAAATCTTAAGAGCTGGGATCAAGTCTACTGACTCTATTGATTCTCCCAAGTGCTCAGTACGGTGCTCTGTGCTAACAGGTGTTCAGTAAATACAATTGAGTGATTAATTGATTGTGGAAAGGGATGTATAGAACTTTAAAGACATCCTCATAAACCTTGCACAGAATCCACAGTAAATCACATTCTTTGACTTTCTCTCTAAGCAGTCTGTAACTTTCCCACCGTGACTTCTTGGGGCTGTGCCGCGATCAGTCGCTCAATCGCATTATAATAATAAATGTGGTACTTGTTAAGCGCTTACTATGTACCAGGCACTGTACTAAGCGCTAGGGTAGATACAAGGTAATCGGGTTGGGCACAGCCCCTCTCCCACACGGGGCTCACGGGCTTAATCCTCATTTTCCGCATTAACAGAGGCCCAGAGAAGTTAGGTGACTTGCCCAAGGTCACACAGTAGACCAGAGGCGGAGCAGGATTAGAACCCAGGTCTTTCTGTCTCCCAGGCCTTAGCTCTATCCACTAGGTCAAACTGCAACTCAGTGAGTACCTACTGTATGCAGAGCACAAAAGCTAAAGAGCGTAAAATAGCCCAGGGTTCAGTACACTGCATTCGGTAGTTGCTCAGAAAATCCATACTAATAGAACGTAGGCCCTGCCTTCAAGCTCGCTGTGGGCAGGGAATGTGTCTACCGACCCTGTTTTATTGTACCCTCCCCAGGGCTTAGTTTGAAGCAGCATGGCTTAGAGGATAGACCCAGGGGCCTGGAAGTCAGAAGGTCGCGGCTCCACCACCCATCTGCTGGGTGACCTTGTTCAAGTCTCTTTACTTCTCTGGGCCTCAGTTACCTTATCTGTAAAATGGGGAGTGAGACCGAGCCCCAAGTGGGATCGAATCTTCGTCCGACCTGATTTACTTGTAACCACCTCCAAGCTGAGTACGGCGCCTGGCACACAGTAAACGCTAAACAAATACGATCATTACTGTTATTATTATTGCAGCGCACTGCACACAGCAAGTGCACTGATCGGTTGATTGATTAAGGAGCCACCGGTCTGATGGGGGAGGCGGGACACACAAACACACATCGTGCTGGGTGTTTGGGAAGAATAGAGGGAGAAGGGGATGCAGTCCCTGTCCTTGAGGGGTTGCCGATCTGGTACGCAAATACACACCCAAACGCACACCCACACCGTACTATAAACTGGGAGAAGGATGGAGGGAAGAGCACACACAGTGGCTTGTTACCCTCAGGTCAGACAGGACAAGCACACAAACTCACACACCCACCTAAAGCCCCAGTGACAGAGGCAGGCAAAACACACCATAATAATGTTGGTATTTGTTAAGCGCTTACTATGTGCAGAGCACTGTTCTAAGCGCTGGGGGAGATACAGGGTCATCAGGTTGTCCCACTTGAGGCTCACAGTCTTCATCCCCATTTTACAGATGAGGGAACTGAGGCGCAGAGGAAGTGAAGTGACTCGCCCACAGTCACACAGCTGCCGAGTGGCAGAGTCTGGATTCGAACTCATGACCTCTGACTCCCAAGCCCGGGCTCTTTCCACTGAGCCACGCTGCTTCTCCCATGAGCAAACCAGAGGGCCCACTCAGTCCCGGAAACGTGGATGACGGGGAGAGTCAGAATCTAGGCCGATGGGGGGTTAATCTGGGAAGACCCCCTGGAGGAGGTGCATTCTTGGTAGTGTCCGGAGAGAGAGGGAAGTGGTTTTCAGGGAGGCGAAGGGCAGGCCTGGGCCCGGGGAGGAAGGGAGGCCCTGCCGTAAATCTCCTACCACGGGGTCACACAGCTGCTGACGGCCTCCATCTGGAGAGAGGCAAGCCCGCCGAGACTGGCAGAGGTGCAGGTGCCAGGGGCGGGGGCAGCGAGGAAGCCACAACCGAGACCAACCGAGACTTCAGAAAGCTTAGGCTCGAAAGCTGCCCCTCCGCCACATGTCCTGTAGTTCCTTCCGGGCTCAGCCCCGGGACTTTAGCCAGGAGGAAGTAGATTTAGGGCACAATGTGAGAGACTTGGGTTAGACCCCCAGGAGAACTTACTGAGCCCCACTCAGTCACCACTTCCATCCCCCCTCAGTTTATTCCCTCCCCCGGTCTCCCACCCCGAGGGTCGGGGCTCCCAGTGCGTGCCCGGCTGCCGTGCGCGGGCCGAGAATTTTAGAGTGTGCCGGGTGTCTCCGCTGCACAGCTTCAGATGGGGGGGGGGGAGATAGTGATAAGTGCACCAGGGCGGAGGGCGGCGCCGCGTGTACCCCACCGCTGAGGGCGTTTGCGTGTGCCCCAGGAGTGAGGGCGGCGGTGTGTACCCCAGCGCTGAGGGAGGCTGTGTTTATCCCGGCGCTGAAGGTTGCCGTGTGTGCACCGGATCTGAGGGAGGCTGTGTGTGTCCCGGTGCTGAAGGCGACTGGGTGTCCACCGATTCTGAGCGTGGCTCTGTGTGTACCCTATTGCTGAAGGAGGCTGGGCGTGCACTGATTCTGAGAATGGCTGGAGATACTCTGGTGGTGAGGGTGGAACCGTGTGCCCCAGGGCTGAGGGAGGATGTTGAAGTAAGGTAACCAGGGGTTGTTTTTGTCTTATGCTGTCAAGTCGTGTCCGACCCATAGCGACGCCGTAGACGCATCTCTCCCAGGACGCCCCACTTTCATCTGCAGTCGTTCCGGTAGTGGATCCAAAGACTTTTCTTGGTAAAAATCCGGAAGTGGTTTACCATTGCCGTCTTCCACCCAGTAAACGAGTCTCTGCCCCCCACTCTCCCCCGGGGTGCTGCTGCCCAGCACAGGTGAGTTTTGACTTGTAGCAGATGGCCTTCCGCTCGCTAACCACTGCCCAAGCTAGGAATGGAAAGGGTGTGCCTCTGCTTAACTTTCCCTCCTGCAGTCGTGACTGGTAGCGGACTGGAAACTCTCCAGGTGCGACCCAGAGAGGAGGAACCAGGGGCGGAGGACATTAATCAGGGAGGGCTTTCTGGAGGAAGTAGAGTGGCTTAGTGGAAAGAGCACGGCTTTGGGAGTCAGAGGTCGTGTGTTCTAATCCTGGCTCCGTCACTTTGCTATGTGACCTAGGGCGAGCCACTTAACTCCTCTCGGCCTCAGTTACCTCATCTGTAAAATGGGGATCAAGACTGTGAGCCCCACGTGGGACAACCTGATTACCTTGTATCTACCCCGGAGCTTAGAACAGTGCCCGGCACATAGTAAGGGCTTAACGAATACCATCGTTATTATTATTATTACAAGAAGGACCTTGGTCTGGCCAGTAGCGTGGCTCACTGGAAAGAGCACGGGCTTTGGAGTCGGAGGTCATGGGTTCGAACCCCGGCTCTGCCACTTGTCAGCTGTGTGACTTTGGACAAGTCACTTAACTTCTCGGTGCCTCAGTTACCTCATCTGTAAAATGGGGATTAAGACTGTGAGCCCCACGTGGGATAACCTGATTCCCCTGTGTCTACCCCAGCGCTTCGAACAGTGCTCGGCACATAGTAAGCGCTTAACAAATACCAACATTATTATTATTATTATTATTATTATTAACACTGATGCTGAGACGACGGTGGGGAAAATGCAGAGGATGGATAATGACGATGGCGACGGGGAGGACGTCGAAAATGACGATGATTTCGGTTCTCCGGAACTGAGACTGTTCTCCTGAGGTTTGGTTCCCTGGGATGGGGCGGTGAAAGGGGAGGGAGCTGTAGACTCTCTTTAGTAATAATAATGATCATACTTGCTAAGTGCTTATTATGTGCCAAGCACTGTTGTAAGCACTGAAGTAGATACAAGTTAACCAGGTTGGACACGGTCCCTGGCCCAGTTTGGGCTCACACTCTTAATTCCCATTTTTTACAGATGAGGTAAATGAGGCTCAGAGAAGTGAAGTGCCTTGACCAGGGTCACACAGCAGACAAGTGATGGAGCTGGTATTTGAACCCACGACCTTCAGGCTCCCAGGCTCGTGCTTTATCTACTGTACCATGCTGCTTCACTGCTACTGTCACCGCATGGGGGAGAGGGAAAGTGACAGTCCGCCAGCAGGCAGAGGGATGGCCAGAATGACCTCTCCAGGCCCATTTGGACTAAAGTGTCGGTAAGTATAAGGCTCCTGGTTGGACACACTATTGCAGTAGGTTGGGAAAGGAGAGGAAGGGAAGGAGAGGGGTTAGAGGAGAAGGAAAGGGGCTATCGCTTAATACAGTGCTAAGCATATAGTAAGCGCTCAATAAATATGATTAATTGATTGGTTAGAGGAAAGTTCATTCATTCAATAGTATTCATTGAGCGCTTACTATGTGCAGAGCACTGTACTAAGCGCTTGGAACGTACAAATCGGCAACAGATACAGTCCCTGCCCATTGAGGGGCTTACAGTCTAATCAGGGGAGACGGACAGACAAGAACAATAGCAATAAATAGAATCAAGGTGATGTACATCTCATTAACAAAATAAATAGGGTAATAAAAATATATATAAATGAGCGGACGAGAACGGTGCTGAGGAGAGGGGAAGGGAGAGGGGGAGGAGCAGGAGGAAAGAGGGGGGAAAGGGGGCTTAGCTGAGGGGAGGTGAAGTGGGGGGTAGAGAGGCAGCAGAGGGAGCAGAGGGAAAAGGGGAAGCTCAGTCTGGGAAGGTCTCTTGGTGGAGGAGAGCTCTCAGTAGGGCTTTGAAGAGGGGAAGAGAATGAGTTTGGCGGAGGTGAGGAGGGAGGGCATTCCGGGACAGCGGGAGGAGGTGGCCCGGGGATCGACGGCTGGTTAGGCGAGAACGGGGGACGGTGAGGAGGTGGGCGGCGGAGGAGCGGAGCGTGCGGGGTGGGCGGTGGAAAGAGAGAAGGGAGGAGAGGTAGGAAGGGGCAAGGTGATGGAGAGCCCTGTAGCCTAGAGTGAGAAGTTTTTGTTGCGTGCGGAGTTCGATAGGCAACCACTGGAGGTTTTTAAGGAGGGGAGTGACGTGCCCTGAGCTTTTCTGCTGGAAGATGAGCCGGGCAGCAGAATGAAGAATAGACTGGAGCGGGGAGAGTCAGGAGGAAGGGAGAACAGAGAGAAGGTTGACACAGTAGTCTAGCCGGGATATTACGAGAGCCCGTAGCAGTAAGGTAGCCGTTTGGATGGAGAGGAAAGGGCAGATCTTGGTGATATTATAAAGGTGAGACTGGCGGGTCTTGGTGACGGATCGGATGTGTGGGGTGAACTAGAGAGCCGAGTCAAAGATGACACCGAGGTTGCGGTCTTGAGAGACGGGAAGGATGGTCGTACCATCCACAGTGATAGGGAAGTCAGGAAGAGGACAGGGCTTGGGAGGGAAGATAAGGAGCTCAGTTCTAATCTCAACTCCACCACTTGTCATCTTGGGCAAGTCATTTAACTTCTCTGTGCCTCAGTAACCTCGTCTGTAAAACGAGGTTTTACAGACTCGTTTACAGACTCGTCTGTAAGATTGTGAGCCCCATGTGGGGCAGGTACTGTGTCCAACCTGATCAGCTTGTAACTGCCCCAGTGCTTAAAACAGTGCTTGGCACAGAGTAAGTGTTTAACAAATACCATGACTACTATTATTGTTGTTGTTATTATGAGGAGAAGGAAGAGGAGGATTGTGAATCATTGTGGTCAGTGATTGTCTTTATTACTGTATTACACTTTCCCAAGCGCTTAGTACAGTGCTCTGCACACAGTAATTACTCAACAAATACGAATGAATGAATGAATAAGGAGGAGGAGGAGCAGAAGGGTGACTGTGGTGAGAGGAAGCTCTCTGGTTCAGGGCTGAGGTAGAGAGGGGTGCAGAGTGGGAGGGAAGTAATCTATTTTTTTTTTCCCTTTCAAACCCTCCTCGGGAGCAGCCTCCAGCCACCAATCAATCAGTGGTATCTACTGGGCGCATACTATGTGCAGAGAACTGTACTAAGCACTTGAGAGAGTACAAAAGACTTAGCAGACACGTTTCCTGCCTATTACGAGTTTACAGTAAACAGCTCAGTACAGTACCTGACACCTAGCGAGCGCCTAACAAATACCATGATGATGATGATGATGACGATTCGGGGGGGACAGACATTAATATGAATAAATAATTTATAATATATAACTTAAAGATATGAACATAAGTATTGAGGGGTTGGGGGTGAGGCGAATATTACATGTCTAAAGGTCACAGATCAAAATGCATAGTCGACGTAGAAGAGAGGGCGAGACAGGGAAAAGAGGACTTAATCGGTGAAGGATTTTTGGAGAAGATGCGACCTTAATAATACTTTGAAGGTGGAGGGCATATATGGAGGGGGAGAGAGTTCCAGGCTAGGGGGAGGACGTGGAAAGGGGGTCAACGGCAAGATAGACGAGATCGGGGAGGAGTGAGTAAGCTGGCATTAGAGGAGCAGAGTGTGCGAGCTGGACTGTAGGAGATTAGTGGGGTGAGGTCTCTGTGCCTCAGCTACCTCATCTGTAAAATGGGGATTAAGACTGTGAGCCTCACGTGGGACAACCTGATGACCCTGTATCTACCCCAGCGCTTAGAACAGTGCTCGGCACATAGTAAGCGCTTAACAAATACCAACATTATTATTATTATGGCACAAGCTTATTGAGGGATTTAACGCCACTGGTAAGGAGCCCAGTCACTGGCTCATGGGCTTCAATAGGTGGGATTTATGGAGCGTTTACTCTTTGCAAGACACCACGCTAAGCACTAGAGAAACCAGGAGCTGAAAGTTAGAGGTGAATGCCAGAGTGGGTGGAAATCCCCCAAAAACTGTGGTTCTGCGAGTAACTGTGTTTAAACATGACTGACAGAGAGAAAGAGAGAGAGAGAGAGAACGTGGGGGTGTGGGGGTGTGCGTACACGTAAACCAGTGGTAACGGTGCTCAAGCTCAACCCGAGGGGTTGAGGAACAGTGTGGTGTAGTGGGTAGAGCCTGGGCCTGGGAGCCAGAAGGACCTGAGCTCCAGTCCCAGCTTCTCCACTTGTCTGCTGAGTGACCTTGGGATAGTCGCTTCGCTTCTCTGTGCCTCAGTGACCTCGTCTGCAACATGGGGATGAAGGCAGCGAACTCCACGTGGGATATGGTCCTTGTCCAACCTGATTCTATCTACCCCAGCACTTAGAACAGAGCCTGGCACACAGAAAGTGCTTAACAAATACCATAAAAAGAAAGAGGTCTGTCCTTGAGGGATGGCAGGAGCTGGCTGGGCTGGGCGGAGTAGTCGGGACCCTAGAAGTCTCAGATCCTAGCTCCCTCGGAGAGGGAGAATGGTCCAGTAGGAAGGGATTCTGGGCTGGTGGTGAGGTGGGGCCAGAAGGTCTCCCAAACTACTCCACCTCCACCCCCCTTCTGTGAGCTGAAGCACTGAGTGCGGGATTACAGTCTGGAGACGTAAGCTTGCTGTGGGCAGGGCATGTGCCTACCAATTCTGTTGTATTGTCCTCTCCTAAGTGCAGGATAAAAACTATTGATTGATTGATTAATTGGAGCAGGTTGGAACAGCCTGGTGTGCGGACTGGGGGGAGACATCCCCCGCCCTCGGACTTTAACTCCACCAAAAACATCCAGAGATTCAGAGCAACTGGACCTGTCTCGGAAAGGGAGAGGAGAGGAAGGGTAAGGAGAGGGTGAGGGGGAAGCATATCGTTCCAGTCACTTCTCACCTCTCAGCCCAAGGCTGGGGAGGTTCGGAGTCCCCGGACCTCCGGCCTCCGGCCTGGCTACTTGCACCCCACCCTACTGAGGGGCAGACAGACACCCCACCCCCCGGAAAGGGTCTGGGCGGCACTGCTGACGGTTCTCAGTTCACATGCAAATGTGCTGCTTCTGTGGGAACCGAAACTCGCTTTGTTTTTACTTCAAAAGCCGCCCCCCTCCAACCTCCCCCATCCTCGGACCGTGTCTACACGATCCCAGCCCACCAGAAGGGGAAACGGTTCGGGGAAGAACTAGAGACTAGAACTAGAACTAGAGAGAGGTTGGCTAGAAACTCTAGCCACCTCTGTAGGTCATCTGGTCCATCCCTCTGCCTCCAGGCAGGCCTGAATATAATCCTCAAGTTGAGTGGGGGCCAGAGGGGTAACCCTGAAAGGTTGGGGAGAGGGGGGCTCCGCCTCCACTGGAAAAGATAAAGACAAGCCCCCTCAGCCTCGGGATTGAACGAGCCAAAATACCGTCTGGAGCATTTCTGGGAGGAGGGTCTGGGCATTCTTTCCCGGACCCACCTCCGATCTGTCAGGCCCAGTCCTGTGGCCGGCCAAGCTGGGACTGGGGGTGGGACGGATGGAGTAGGGAGATGGATATCTCGAGACCCCGGGCTGTGCCTTCTGTCTCAGTTTCCCTCTCCACCCCCACCACAACCTAGAGAAAGATGGGGTGGGGAGAGAAAGAGAAAGAGAGAGAGAGAGACATGGCTGGATTACCCAAATTCTCCTAATGGGTGTTCCATCCCACGCATTTTCCACCCATGATGAGACGTTATATGGGGGCAAACGTAATCTGCAAGCAAGCATGTGATTGACTGCGAGGCTTTCAGACCCACAGGAGGGGCAATGGAGGTGGAGAGAGAGGGGGTACAGAAAGGGCAAGTTTCAGCATCTGGACCTGCCAGGCTGGGCCCGGGGCTCCCCCCACCCACCAACACATGGGAAGGGACGAAGACAGAGAGCGTAGATGCTACTAGGATGGAATATCAGGCATGGGGAGGGGAGAGTAGGTCCACTAAGAAAGTCAAAAACACAACCTGATTAAAAAAAAGAAACATCAGGGAGCCCTGGGGGAAACAGGATGCAGGTTTGTAACCACTGCCGACGTGCTTGCTGGGGACACCCCCCACACCGCACAAGCAGCGAGGATGTTTGAGGGTAGAGCCTCTCCAGCCCCCAGCCCCACCGCCAAGCCAACGGCCTAGGGGCCATCAGCAGAGCAGACATCCAGCCGGTGCTGGTCAGCCGGTCCAGGGCAGTGCGGTTAAGCCTCCCCAGGCTCTTGAGACCTGGTTTCCCGGCAAGGACACAGTGACCTCAAACTGGGATGGAAACTTTCATTTTAGCTGTGGAGAGAAGCCGCTGAGAGTGAAAGGGAGAGGCCGGCTGAGTCGTCTGGCCCGGGCGGAGTGGTACAGGGCCCAGGAGGCGGGGTGACCGTCTCCAGGCCATCATCATCTCCCTTTACCGAGGACACAAATTTCGGGGAAGGGGAAGATGGGGTGGGGATGGAGTGACCCGACTGCAGGTGGCGGGGTTGGGGGGAGACCAGGGGTCCCTGCCCTCCCCCGCCCCAGGCTTGCCATAAATAAATTGCCCAAAATGGCTCCCTTGGGACTCAGCCTTCTAGAATGGGGACTTGGAGTATGCCCGTTGGAGAATTAGGCAGCCCCCAGTGCGCATACTCAGCCTGCAGTTCTATAATAATAGCAATAATAATTATAGTATTTGTTAAGCACTTACTATATGTCAGGCACTGTACTAAGCACTGGACCCAACCCCCGGGACCCCTGGCCAGTAGGTGAGGTCATTTCTGGGCAGAGCCTCTACTCCCTTTGGATCCGACCTCAGAGGAGTCGGGATGTGCCCCATCTTCGCCGCCACTGAAACTTTTTTCCGAACCTGACCCGCCCCCATACCGGGAGGGACCGCTGAGGCTGGACGTGGGTGGGCAGGCAACGAGCTGTTTTCAGGAAACTCGCCTCTTCGTCTTTTTCCCAAGAAAGTCACTTGACTTCTCTGTGCCTCAGTTTCCTCATGTGTAAAATGGGGATTCAATTTTCCCCTTTAGACTGTGAACCCCATGGGGGACAGGGACTGTAGCCCATCTGATGGTGCCGGATCTAGTCCAGTGCTTCACGCAATGCTTGGCACATAATAATAATAATAATAATGGCACTTATTAAGTACTTACTCTGTGCTAAGCACTATTAATAATTCCAGTATTTGTTAAGTCCTTACTGTGTGCCACAGTACTGGGGCGGATACAAGCAAATCAGTTTGGAAACAGTCCCTGTCCCACATAGGACTCACGGTCTTAATCCCCATTTTACAGATGAGGAAACTGAGGCGCAGAGAAGTGAAGTGGCTTGCCCAAGGTCACGCAGCAGACAAGTGGCAGAGCTGGGATTAGAAGCCACATCCTTCTGACTCCGGGCCCGTGCTCTAACTGGTAGGCCATGCTGCTTCTCCAACCACTCCAAATTTGCCAGGAATCAGTGGCACAGCAGGTTCTCATGGTTGCTCACTCCAAATGGGAAGTGCCCCCATCCCCCGAAACCTAAAATGCTGAATTTCCACCTCGCTTAACCCAGGTCTCTGACCCAACCCAAGAGCTACCAGTTGGAGCTCAAAAATCCTATAAGGGTGGTTTTCTGGCCTATTCATTCTTTAATAAAAATTGAAAATTATGGTGTTCAGAGCTTACTCTGTGCCAAGCACTGTAGATAAGTCGAGAAGCAGCATGGCCTAGTGGAAAGACCATGGACCGGGAGTCAGAGGCCCTGGGTTCTAATCCAGACTCCACCACTCATCAGCTGGGTAAATGGGCAAGTTACTTAACTTCTCTGTGCCTCAGTTACTTCATCTGTAAAATGAGTATTAAGACCATGAGTCCTATTTGGGACATGGAGTGTGTCCAACCTGACTAACTTGTATCTACCCCAGAGGTTAGTACAGGGCCCAGAACATAGTAAGCACTTAACAAATATCATTAAAAATAAAAATAGAGAACAGTCCCCATCCCACATGGGACTCACATTCTAAGAGGGAGAGAAATCAGGTATTTAATCCCCATTTTACAGATGAGGAAATTGAGGCCCAGAGAAGCCAAGTGACTTGCTCCAGGCCACATGGCAGCCAAGTCTCAGGTCCCCTGACTTTCCAAGAGGCCTTGCTGCCCTTTGAAGTCTGACCCCTCCCACTCACCTTTCCCCATAAGATCCCTTCCCCCCTTTCCGCCCCAACACCCCAAAATCAAAATCTGCCACCTACGCAAAGCCTAATCCCCGGCCTGGCTTTGCTGTACTGTGTGACCCTAGACAAGGGCCTCTGCCTCTCTGGGCCCGCAGGATCTGGAACTCAGCATCCCCCAGGGACAGAGACGTGCGTCAAGCGTCTGAAAAGAGCTGCAGAAGCCCATTCTGTAGCAGCAAATCCCCCGTTCCCCACCACCTGCCATCCACCCTCCTCCACAGCCTCCTCCCCCTCCCCCCCGCCCCCCCGACCCCAGCATCTGTTTCCCAATTGCACCTCCGTTTCCGGGCAGTGGGGCAGGGCAGAGAGCAGGTGCACCCCTCCCCACCCAGCCCTTCCCGGGGGGAAGTTAAAAAGGAGCAAGTGGAGGGGAAGTTTGCAAAGGGAGAGGCCTCTGGGCAAGCAGCCAGCTTTCAAAGCCTGGGGATGTCACTCCAATCTGCAGGGGGGAGGGGTTTCAGAGTCACCACATGGCATGGCATCTAAATTGCGGGGGATGGGTGAGTCCCCCTTGCCTGCTTTCAATGGGAAAGGAAGAGGGGGAAGGGGAACGATCCCTCAGACATCCCCCGGTGGTCCTGAAATTCACTGAGGATCCAGCAGTTGGTGTCCTGAGAACCCTAAAGGCAAAAAATTAAAAAAAGATGGGGGAGTTCTGAAGGAAAGTGGATGCAGCCCCCTCCCCTCCACCACCACCAGGCCATCTCCCTCCCAATGCCAAGGCAGGGACTTGGAGGGGAGAGGGAGGGGAGAGGCCGGAGAGACACAGTCTAGGATGGGTCACTTCACTGACCCGCCTTGACCGGCCCTGGTTCCTGCCTCCACCGGGTGGAAGGGTGGAGGAAGTAAGTGAAAACTGCCCTCTCTCCCTCCCTCTCCTGCCCCCTTCCTCCTCTGTCCCTTGTCCCTCTACCCCTCTTAGCCCCTCAACCCTCTGCCTCTTTCCCTCATCTTTCTCTCCCTCCTCTATCCTGTCCTTCCTTTTGATCTCTCCCATCCGCCCAGTGTGGCCAGATTTCTGAATGCCTGCAGAGTGGGTAAATGGAACCCATGACAGCCAGACCCCCTCGGGCAGAGGCAGGGAGCCCTACAACCCATTCGAGGCAACCCCCAGCTCCCAGACCTTTAAACCCCCAGTGGGGAAGAAGGAGTTTTTCCTCCCCACCCCCAAAGCACAGAGGCGGAAAAGGAGACTGCCTGGGGTCTTGCCTGGAGGCAGGAAGATGGATCGGATGACCTCTCTGGGTCCCTTGGGGTTCAAGCATGGTGTGGCCCTAGGTAATCTGTTCGTGTATATGTGGATCAATGAATGTACACCCTGACCCTCCCAGGAACACACACCTACACAAAACACACAAACCCAGCCTCCCACCGATGAACACAAAGACAGGCACACATATACGGAAACAAGTGCGGTTTAGTGGTCATCCACGTCCTCTCCCACCATCCCCACCTCCAATTTTCAGAGAGATTCTGATGCATTTTTCACTTACCTTCCCTCCTTTACCTCAAACACAAACTCCCCAAAATCTCCTTCTTGTCTCTCCGCCTCCCTTCCACCCCAACATCCACTCTCTCATCCTCATTAACTGTTTCTCAAGAAGAAGAAGTTCCAAATCTATCCCCTCCACCTGAACCTTCGACCCCATTCTTTCAAATCTTCTACACACTTCTTCCTTGACCACCATCTCTAACTGTTCAACTTCTGATAGTCTTTCCCCTCTGCCTAAAAACACATCAAATATCTAAAAACGAGAAACCTCTCTGGACCGTTCGGCAGCAATCATCTCCCCCATCTCCCTCTTCCCATTCCTGTCTGAACCCCCAGAATGGGTTAGATAGGCCTACTGCCTCCATTCCCTTGCCTCCAACTCCCTTCTTGCTTCTCTACAATCCAGTTTCCGCCTCCTTCACTCCACTGAGACCACTCTTTCCAAAGTCTCCAACAACTTTCTTCTTCCCAAATTCAGCAAACTCTACTCCAACCTAATCCTTCTGTACCTCTCTGGTACGTTCAAAATGGAGGCTCGTTCCCTTTTCCTGGAAACGCTACCTGCCCTATCTATTTGTACGAAACACTGTACGGAAAGCAGCGTGGCTTAGTGGAAAGAGCACGGGCTTGGGAGTCGGAGAACTTGGGTTCTAATCCCGGCTCTGCCATTTGTCTGCTGTGTGAGCTTGGGGAAACCACTTAACTTCTCTGGGCCTCAGTTACCTCATCTGTAAAATGGGGATTAAGACTCTGAGCCCCACATGGGACAGACTGATTACCTTCTATCTACTTAGAACAGTGTTTAACAAATACCATAATTACTATTATTATTCCAGTTATTGCCCCATCTCCCTCCTTCCATTTCTCCCCAAACTCCTTGAGCGAGTTTGTCTAAACCCACTGTCCTGGGTTCTTCCATTCCAATTCTCTCCTTGACCCTCTCCAATCTGGCTTCCGTCCCCTCAATCCACAGAAACCACCCTCTCAAATGTCACCAATGCTCTCCTTCTTGCCCGATCCAACAGCCTCTACTCCATCCTATCCACCTCAACCTCTCAGCTGCCTCCGACACTGTGGGCCACCCCCTTCTCCTGGAAACATTATCCAACCTCGGTTTCACTGACACTGTCCTCTCCTGCTTCTCCTCCTATCTCTCTGGCCGCTCATTCTCGGTCTCTTTCACGGGCTCCTCCTCTGCCTCCCACCCCCTAACTGTGGGGGTCCCTCAAAGTTCAGTTCTGGGTCTTCTGCTATTCTTCATCTACACCCACTCCCTTGGAGAATTCTTTCACTCCCATGGCTTCAACTACCACCTCTATGCAGTTGACCCCCAAATCTACATCTCCAGCCCTAAGAGAAGCAGCGTGGCTCAGTGGAAAGAGTCCGGGCTTGGGAGCCAGAGGTCATGGGTTCGAATCCCGGATCTGCCACTTGGCAGCTGTGTGACTGTGGGCAAGTCACTTTACTTCTCTGTGCCTCAGTTCCCTCATCTGTAAAATGGGGATGAAGACTGTGAGCCTCATGTGGGACAACCTGATGACCCTGTATCTACCCAGCGCTTAGAACAGTGCTCTGCACATAGTAAGCGCTTAACAAATACCAACATTATTATCTCTCTCCCTCTCTCCCTCGCTGCAGTCTAGCATTTCCTCCTTCCTTCAAGACATTTCTCCTTAGATGTCTGGCTATCACCTCAAATTTAACGTGTCTAAAACAGAACTTCTTATCTCCCCACCCAAGCCCTATCCTCCCCATGACTTTCCCATCACCGTAAACAGCACCATCAACCCTCCTGTCTCACAAGCCTCTAACCTTGATGTTATCCTTGCCTTCTCTCTTATTCAACCCACATAATCAATTCCTCACTAAATCCTGTCAGTTCGACCTTCACGACCTCATTAAAATCGCCCTTTCTTCTCCAGCAAAGTGCTACCCGTTAATCCAGTCGGCTCAGTGTTTAATACAGTGCCCGGCACATAGCAATGGCTTAACAAATAACATCATCATCACTTATCCTATCCTGCCTTGATCACTATATCAGCCTCCTTGCTGACTTCCCAGCCTCCTGTCGTCTCTCCCTACTCCAATCCATACTTCACTCTGCTACCTGGACCATTTTTCTATGAAAACTTTCAGGCCATGTTTCTCCATTCCTCTAGAATCTCCTGCGGTTGCCCATCCACCTCTGCATCAACAGAAACTTCTCACCATTGGCCTTAAAGCACTCAATCACCTTGTCCCCTCCTACTTCACCTCACTGTCCTCCTACTTCAACCCAACTCACACACTCAGCTCCTCTAATGCTAACCTTCTCACTGTACCTCAATCTCATCTATCTCACCGCCAACCTCTTGCCCACATCCTGCCACTGTCCTGGCACGCCCTCCCTCCCTCCTCATATCTGACAGACAATTACTCTCCCCACCTTCAAAGTCTTATTGAAGGCACATCTCCTCCAAGAGGCCTTCCCTAACTAAGCCCTCTTTTCCTTTTCTTCAATTCGCTTCTGCATCGCCCTGACTTGCTCCCTTTACAGCCCCACAGCACTTAGGTACACAGCTGTAATTTTATTTATTTGTATTAATGTCTGCCTCTGCCTCTAGACTGTAAGCTCACTTTGGAAGGGAATGTGTCTGTTATATTGTTATATTGTACTCTCCCAAGCGTTTAGTACAGCGCTCTGCATACAGTAAGCATTCAATAAATATGATTGATTGACTCTATTGCCTAGATCATTCTCCTAAAACATCATTCTGCATACACCTTCTCACTCTTCAAAAACCTTCACTGAAGTTTACCCAGTCCTCTTCACATTAAGAAGATACTCCTGGGTTTAAGATGCTTAATCAACTCTCCCCCTTTCTTATCCACTCTTCCTTCTCACTCCCCCCAGGCTCACGCTCTTCATTCTCAAGCTAACACCCTTCCTCCTGCCTGGAACTCCCTCTTCTTTCATAACCAACAGACTTCCACTCTATCTTCAAAGCCCTTCTGAAATAATTTCACCTCCAGGAAGCCTTTCCTGATTGATTTCTAATCTCCCACCTTATATCTTCTAACGACCACATCAGCACTTTCACATCACTGAGCACTTAAGGACTCACAACCCCCTTAGCACTTCCATACTATCATTACACTTTATTACTTCCTCCTATCTACAATTCACTTTGGAGTCTGGTTCCCCTGCTGGGTCATAAACTCCACTGAAAGCAGGGATCGTGTCTACTAATTCTATTTGAATTCTTCCAGGCAGTGAGTATAGTGCCGTACACAGAGTCGGCGTCAATAAATATGATCGATTGATTCAGTGATTAGTGGAAAGAGCACAGAGCTGTGAGTCCAGATCTGCCTCCGGCCCGGTGGGACCTTGGGCAAATCACTTCACCTCGGTTTCTTCGTTTCTTCACCCCACAGCACAGGGATATCCTGAGGATAACATGAAATAATCGACGTGAAAGAGCTTTGTAAAAAATAAAAAATCATCACGCAAAAAGCCAGGGGCTTATTATACATTCCCTCCCATAAATGGTGTTTGTTAAGTGCTTACTATGTGCCAAGCACTGTATAAAGCACTGGGGTAGTTACAAGATAATCAGCTTGGACAAAGTCTCTGCCTAACATAGGGCTCACAGACTAGGTAGGAGGGAGTAGGATTTTTAATTCACATTTGAATAGTAATCATTACTATTATTATTACTTAATTATTATTATTATTGTGGGGGGGGGTTTAAGTGCTTAATATGTGGCAAGCATGTACTAAGTGGAAAGAGCCCACGCTTGGGAGTCAGAGATCATGGGTTCGAATCCCGACTCCTCCACTTGTCAGCTGTGTGGCTGTGGGCAAGTCACTTAGCTTCTCTGGGCCTCAGTGACCTCATCTGTAAAATGGGGATTAAGACTGTGAGCCTCAGGTGGGACAACCTGATGACCCTGTATCTCCCCCAGCGCTTAGAACAGTGCTCTGCACATAGTGAGCTCTTAACAAATAACATTATCATCTACAAGATAATCAGGTTCCACCTGGTGCTCACATTCTAAGGAGGAGGGAGAACAGGTTTGGAATCCCCATTTTGAAGCTGAGGGAACTGAGGCCCAGAGAAGTTAAGTGACTTGCCCCGGGTTACACAGCAGACTAGCGGCAGCGTTGGGATTAGAACCCGGGTCCTCGGACTCCCAGGTCTCTCTCCGCTAGGCCTCGCTGCTTCCTGGGCACCCCTAAACACTCACGGGCACTCATAAACCCTGACGTGTCCACGAGCACACACATGTAAGCCTACCCTTGAGCCCCCTTGCTTTGCCCCCTAGGCAAACCCTCGTTCTTTCCTATTCATTCATTCATTCAATAGAATTTATTAAGCGCTTACTATGTGCAGAGCACTGTACTAAGCGCTTGGAATGTACAATTCGGCAACAGATAGTGACAATCCCTGCCCAATGACGGGCTCACCGTCTAATCGGGGGAGACAGACGGACAAAAACAACATAATCACGATAAATAGAATCAAGGGGATGTGGTGTGGGCTCAGTGGAAAGAGCATGGGCTTGGGAGTCAGAGGTCATGGGTTCGAATCCCAGCTCTGCCGCTTGTCAGCTGTGTGACTGTGGGCAAGTCACTTAACTTCTCTGTGCCTCAGTGACCTCGTCTGTACAATGGGGTTGAAGATTGTGAGCCTCGTGTGGGACAACCTGATTAGCTTGTATACCCCAGCGCTTAGAACAGTGCTCGGCACCTAGTAAGCGCTAAATAAATGCCAACATTATTATTACACCTCATTAAAAAAAATAAATAGGGTAATAAAAAATATACAAATGAGCACAGTGCTGAGAGGAGGGGAAGAGGGAGGGGGAGGAGCAGAGGGAAAGGGGGCTTAGCTGAGGGAAGGTGAAGCGGTGAGGCTTTGGGGCAGGAGGGATCAACCGAGGCAGACACTCGAGCCTGCCCAGGTAGGCATAAGTGCTGGGAGCCCCAGTGCCCAGAAGAGGGCACCAGGAGACTGTAGGATCCAAGAACTGCTAACAGCATCTAGAGAAAACCAACAGGATGGTATTAATAATAATAATTATTATTATTATTACCATTATGGTATTTGTTAAGCGCTTACTATGTGCCAGGCCCCGTACTAAGCCCTGAGGTAGATACGAACAAACCGGGTTGGACACAGTCCCTGTCCCACGTGGGACTCGCTGTCTCAATCCCCGTTTTACAGATGTGGAAACTGAGGCACCTAGAATAATAATGTTGGTATTTGTTAAGCGCTTACTATGGGCAGAGCACTGTTCTAAGCGCTGGGGGAGCTACAGGGTCATCAGGTCGTCCCACTTGAGGCTCACAGAAGTGAAGGGATTTAATAATAATAATAATGTCGGTATTTGTTAAGCGCTTACTATGGGCAGAGCACTGTTCTAAGCGCTGGGGGGAGATACAGGGTCATCAGGTCGTCCCACGTGAGGCTCACAATTAATCCCCATTTTACAGGTGAGGTCACTGAGGCACAGAGAAGTTAAGTGACTTGCCCACAGTCACACAGCTGACAAGTGGCAGAGCCGGGAGTCGAACCCAGGACCTCTGACTCCGAAGCCCAGGCTCTTTCCACTGAGCCACGTTGCTTATTTGCCCATGGTCACACTGTAGGCGGGTGGCAGAGCCAGGATTAGAACCCATGACCTTCTGACTCCCAGGCCTGTGCTGAGGACTGGGGATGCCCAGGGGAAAAGAAGCCCTGTCCCCTTCGTGTCTCTCTCCCCGGAAGGGGAAGAAGTCATCACCGGGGCTGGAGAACAATGGTTGGAGATTATTATTGTGATAGTTATCAAAGTACTTATTTATTTATTCATGTATTTATTGATTTTATATAAATAATTCAGGTTTATTAAGTGGAGAAGCAGCTTGGTCTAATGGAAAGAATACCACCCTGGTAGTCAGGGGACCTGGGTTCTAATCTCCCTTCTACCATCTGTCTCCTTTGTGACCTTGGGCAATTTGCTAAACTTCTCTGTGCCTCGGTTACCTCACCTGTAAAATGGGGACTAAGACTGTGAGCGCTTCATGTTTACAGGGACTGTATCCAAACCGACTATCTTGCATCTATCCCAGCACTTAGTTCAGTGACTGGAACATAGCAAGTGCTTAACAAAAACCATTTTTTTAAAAAAAAGAAGCACTTGCTATATGCCGAGCATTGTACCAAGCGCTGGGGTAGGTACAAGGTAATCAAGTCAGTCACCGTCCCTATTGCACGTGGGGCTCACAGACCGAGGAAGAAGGAGAATGGGCATTTAATCTCCATTTTACAGATTAGGAAACTGAGGCATAGAAAAGTTAAGCGTCTTGCCCAAGGTCGCACAACAGGCAAGTGGCAAAGCTAGAATTAGAACTCGGGTTCTCTGACTCCCAGGCCCAGGCTCTTTCCACCGGGCCACACTGTTTCTCGTCCCTTCTCCCACAGTGGAGAGCAGCTGGGAGCCCTCTAGGATCTGGATGGTGCGGTGGGGGGCTGAGATGGTGGTAGGAAAGAGAGAGGAGGAAGGAAAGATAATCCCGAAGACTGGAAGTACCTGACGGGCAGGGATCGGATCTACCAACAATATCGCATCGTACTTTCCCGAATATCCAGTGCTCTACCCACAGCAAGCGCTAAATAAATATCATCGATTGGTTGGTTGACAGTCTAGGAAGGCTCTCTGGAGGAGGAGGCAGTCTGGAATACAGTGGAAGAGTGCAGCGTTCCAATCCTGGGCCCCACCCGGGCCCCAGCCAGCCAGCCAGAAGAGGCCCGGAAGATGGATTGGGCTCTCTGGAGAGGGATCCAACCGTGAGTCTGTGTAGGGCAGTCCCCGGGCCTCATTTTATCTTCTTTTTGGCTCAACCCCGCAGGGTTAAAGATTGTGTAGACTCCCTTTTGCCCAACTCGGGAGGCCGTGGGAAAAGGGGAAGGCCGGGGAGGCCGTGGGGGTTCCCCGGGTTGGAAGTTCAGCGGCCTAGCCCGCCCGGCCGTGTGAACGGACCAGTGAGTCGGGGACGGGCCTCAATCCCCAGTGATGGGAAGACGGCAGCTTCTTCACCCCACACCGTCCAACAGGGGCTGGCCCCACACGCCAAACTCAAACGTGTTTTCCAAACTGAAGACCCACTGCCCAACCCTCTCCTTCCTCCAGCACACACGCAATCACACCCCCATTAACCACTCCCCACAAACAGCGGGCACGCTCCGAGGGGGAGGTGGGCTGGAAGGGAGTTTTCCTCCGTCCCCCGGGAGCGGCGGAGAGTTTCCCCGGGGCCACCAGGGCGTAGTGCCAAGCGTCCCCGTGACCCCCAGGGGATAGTGTCAAGTATCCCCGTGGCCCCCAGGGGATAGTGTCAAGTGTCCCCGTGGCCCCCAGGGGGCAGTGCCGAATAAGTAGAATAACGACTGGTATTTAATAAGAACGGTTTTCCTTAAGCGCTCACTATGTGCCAAGCACTGTTCTAAGCGCTGGGATAGCTATAAGATCATCAGGTCGTCCCACGTCTTAATCCCCATTTTACTGATGAGGTAAGTGAGGCACAGAGAAGCGAAGTGACTTGCCCAAAGTCGCACAGCTGACGAGTGCCGGAGGCGGGATTAGAACCCAAGCCCGTGCTCTTTCCAGGAAGCCACGCTGCTTACTGGCTGCTTGGCTGTTTATGAAGTTAATAATAATCTATTAATAAGCTATATATTAAGTGCTTACTATGTACCAGTCACTGTACTAAGCGCTGGGGCGGGTACAAGGAAATCGGGTTGGACACGGTCCCCGTCCTGCATAGGGCTCACAGTCTTAACCCTCATTTTCAAGATGTGGGAACTGAGGTCCAGGGAAGCAAAGTGACTTGCTTAAGGCCACGTCCCCGAGACCCCCGGGGGCAATACTGACTGGCCCCGGGGGCGATGCTGACTGGCCCCGTGGTCCCCAGGGGTGGTCCCCATGACCTCCGCAGGGAAAATCCCCAACAAATGAAATTGGCCCAAAGTCAAGGCACCTGGCCACTCCTCCTGTCAACCACTGAGGCAGGGTGGTCTGCCAGGGCCCCTACTTGCCCCTGTGCCCGGGAAGGTCGAGTCCTCCAGCAGGCCCGAAGACCTTGGCGGCAGGACAGCGGGGACAGGAGAGGGAAGGTGTTGGCTCAGCAGCGCTGGCCAAAGCCGGAGGGGAGCCGATGGCCCGGGCTAGCTCTCCGGGGTCAGATGACAAAATGGGGAGACCTTCTGTTCAGTGTGCTAGACACGAGTGGAGGCCGTGGCCTCGGGGAAAGTCCCCGAGCAGCAAGTGGGGTTCAGTTAGACGGTGGCTGGGTTAGGGTCCGGCCCTGCCTGAGCCCCAGCAGATCCAGAGCTCACTTGGCATCAAGAACTGTTCTCAACTCAGCTCAGACACAGTCCTTGTCCCACAAAGTGGTAAGTAAGAGGGATTAGCAGAGAAGCAGCATGGCTTAGTTAAAGAGCGCGGTCCTAGGAGTCAGAAGGACCTGGGTCCTAATCCCAGCTCCACCTCTTTTCGGCTGTGTGATCTCGGACAAGTCATTTCACTTCTCAGTGCTTCAGTTCCCTCACCTGTAAAATGGGGACGAAGATTGTGAGCCCCATGTGGGACAGGGACTGTGTCCAACACAATTATCTTTTATCTATCCCAGCCCTTAGTAGAGGGTGTGGGACCTTGGGCAAGTCACTTCACTTCTCTGTTCCTCAGTTACCTCATCTGTAAAATGGGGACTAAGACTGTGAACCATATTTGGGAAAAGGACTATGTCCAACCTGATTATCTTGTATCTAGTCCAGCACTCACTACAGTGTCTGGCACAAAGTAAGGCCTTAATAATAATAATAATCAACACCAACACCAAAAGAAAGCTGGGCTGGGCTGGGCTGCGGGAGCTCCAGGATGTCTCACCTCACTACTCTCCTACAACAACCCAGCCCGCACACTCCCCTCCTCTCATGCCAACTTTCTCGCTGTACCTCGATCTCATCGATCTCGCCGCCGACCTCTCGCCCACATCCTGCCTTTGGCCTGGAATGCCCTCCCTCCTCAAATCCGACAGACAATGACTCTCCCCGTCTTGGTAGCCTTATGAAGGCACGTCTCCGCCAAGAGGCCTTCTCTGACTAAGCCCTCCTTTCCCCTTCTCCCTCTCCCTTCCGCCTCGCCCTGACTTTCTCCCTTCATTTATCTCCCCTCCCAGCCCCACAGCATTTATGTCCATGTCTGTAATTGATTCATTTATGTAAATATCTGTCTCCCCTTCTAGACTGTAAGCTCTCTGTGGGCAGGGAAAGTGTCTGTTGTTATAGTGTAGAGAAGCAGCGTGGCTCAGTGGAATGAGCACGGGCTTGGGAGTCAGAGGTCATGGGTTTGAATCCCGGCTCTGCCACTTGTCAGCTGTGTGACTGTGGGCGAGTCACTTCACTTCTCTGTGCCTCAGTTCCCTCATCTGTAAAATGGGAATTAAGACTGCGAGCCTCGCGTGGGACAACCTGATTACCCTGTATCTACCCCAGCGCTTAGAACAGTGCTCTGCACATAGTAAGCGCTTAACAAATACCAACATTATTATTATTACTCTTCCAAGCGCTTAGGATGGTGTTCCGCACACAGTAAGCGCTCAATAAATATGATTGAATGAATGTCTGAACGAAGCCGGTTCGGGAATTCTGGGTGACCAGGCTCCTCCGGCCCTAGAACTTGCCCCCAACTTCCTGCCTAGGCCTCAGGGAGGTGGGCGGAGAGACCGACGGGCATACAGGAAACCAGTCAGCGACAGCCACCCACCCACCCCCGTTGCTTCAGGCATGGGTTCCCAGGGTCACGGACACTCGTAGCATGGCCCGTTGGGGGGCCCAGCCCTTTCCCCCCGCCCCTCCACCGGTACCATGGGCACCAAAACCCAGTCACCCAGGAGGGACAATTCTGCCTCCCGGCTGGATCTCTTGGAGTCAGCGCTGAAGGACTCTGTGTGTGTGTGTGTGTGTGGAACGATTGTGATTGTGAGTGACTGCGGGGGAATGACTCTAGGAGTCTGTCACTGGGAGGTGTTGGCATAGTCTCTGGGGAACTGGATCTCGGTGAATGTGTGGGTGTGTCCTCACAGACTCATGACTGTAAGGGTGTGATGACCTGACTGTACGTTTATTTATAACTGTCTGGTGGATCTGTGTGTGGGGTTTGTGTTGAGTATGTCTGGGATAATAATGATAATTGCAGTATTTGTGAAGCGCTAATTACCCGTGAGGCACCATACTGAGCACTGGAGTAGATAAAAGGTAATCAGGTGGCATTCATTCATTCATCCATTCAATCGTAATTATTGAGCGCTTACTTTGTACTTAGTACAAAGTGCTTGGGAAAGTTCAATATAACAGTAAACAGTGACATTCCCTGCCCACAACAAGTTTACCATCTAGAGGGTCAGGAGACAGACATCAATACAAAGAAATAAAATGACAGATATGTACATAAGTGCTGTGGGGCCGGGAGAGGGAAGAGCAAAGGGAGCGAATCATTCATCCTATCCTGTCTGGATGACTGCATCAGCCTCCTTGCTGACCACCCAGTCTCCTGTCTCTCCCCACTCCAGTCCATACTTCACTCTCCTGCCCGGATCATTTTTCTCCAAAAATGTTCAGGACATGTGACCCCCACTCCTCAAAATACTCCATTCGTTGCCCAGCCACCTCCGCATCAAACAAAAACTCCTCACCACTGGTTTTAAAGCAGTCTATCACATTGCCCCCTCCTACCTCACCTCACTTCTCTTCTTCTACAACCCAGACGACACACTTCGCTCACCTAGTGCTGACCTTCTCACTATGCCTCCATCTCACCTGTCTTGCTGCCGACCCCTAGCCCACGTTCTGCCTCTGTCCTGGAACGCACCCAGGTCCATGTCCCACGTGGGGCTGACAGTCCCTGTTTTCCAGATGAGGGAACTGAGACCCATAGAAGTGAAGTGACTTGCCCAAGGTCACATAACAGACATGCAGCGGAGCTGGGATTAGAACTTGGGTCTTTCTGACTCCCAGGCCCGGGCTCTATCCACAAGGTCAAGCTGCTTCTCGAGCATCATTTGATGTGTGCAGGTGAGGAATGCTGTGCCTTTATACCTTGAGTGGGTGTAAAAAGACTCTGGGCCCCACGTGGGACAAAAGCTGAGTGCAGCCTCTTTTTTTTTTTTGGTATTTTAAGGTATTTGCTGAGTATTTACTATGTGCCAGGCACTGCATTAAACACTGGGAAAAATACAAGCTAAACAGGTTGGACACAGTCCATGTCCTTATGTGGGGTTCAGAGTCTTCAACCCCCTTTTACAGATGAAGTAACTGAGGCACAGAGATGTCAAGTGACCTGCCCAAGGTCATGCAGCAGACAAGTGGTGGAGCTAGGATTAGAACCCTCATCCTCCTCCTAGGCCCGTGCTCTATCCGCTAGGCCAAGTTGTAACCTAGTAGTATCTACCCCCAATCTTATAACAGTGCTTGACCCATGGTAAGTGCTTAACAAATGCCATAGTAATAATAATAATTCAGTGGTGTTTACTGAGAACTTACTGGGTAAAGCCCTGTAAAAATCACATATACTGTATCTTTCATGGATGCATGTCTGGTGTATGCCATATACTACATACGTGATATAAATGTTGTTGGTATGATGGCTGAGAATGTTGTTCCTCTCCTCCAGTTCTCTGCCAGACCCGTTGCAGTTTGACTTCTTTCCCTTTCCCTCCACAGAAACTGCCCTCTCTAAGGTCACCAAAGACCTCCTTCTTGCCAAATCCAACGGCCTCTACTCCATCCTAATCCTCCTCGACCCCTCAGCTGCCTTGGACACTGTGGACCACCCCCTTCTGCTGGAAATGCTACACAACTTTGTCTTCATTGACACCGTCATCTCCTGGTTCTCCTATCTCTCTAACCGCTCATTCTCAATCTCTTTCACAAGCTTCTCTTCTGCCTCCCATCTTCTAACTGTGGAAGCCTTGAGGCTCAGTTCTGGGTCCCCTTCTATTCTCCATCTACACCCGCTTCCTTGGAGAACTCATTTGCTCCAAAGCTTCAAACTAGCTCTGTGCAAATCTCTCTCCCCAGTCCTGACCTCTCTGCTCTACCATCCAGCATTTCCTCCTATTTTCAGGACATCTTTACCTGAATATCCCTCCGACACCTCAAACGTAACACGTCCAAAACGGAACTCCTCATCTTCCCACCCGAACCCTGTCCTCCCCGTGTCTTTCCCATCGCTGTAGGCAGTATCACCATTCTCCCTGTCTCACAAGCCCATAACCTTGGCATGATCTTCAAATCTTCTTTCTCATTTAATCCACATACTCGATGTGTCACCAAATCCTGTCGGTTCTACCTTCACAATATTGCTAAAATCCCCCCCTTCCTCTGCCTCCTGTCTCTCCCCACTCCAGGCCATGTTTCCCTCTGCTCCCCAGATCATTTTTCTTAAAAAAGGAAAAGAAAAAGAAATCTCCAGTTGTTGCCCATCCACCCCTGTATCAAGCAAAACCCCCTTACCATAGGCTTTAAGGCATTCAATCAACTCTCCCTCCTACCGTATCTTGCTGATTTCCTACTGTGCTGATTTCTACCACCTACCTGTTGTGTGATCTTGGGCAAGTAACTTAACCTCTCTCTGCCTCAGTTCCCCCATCTGCCAAAATTCAATACCATTTCTCCCTCCTTCTTTGACAGAGAGCCCCCGTGGGACTTGATTATCTTGTATATACCCCCTTGGCTTAGTACAGTGCCTGGCCCATAATTAGCCCATTAAAAAATAACATTAAAATAAGAAAGGAGGCCATCTCCAATTAATTCCTCATTTCCTCTTCTACCTTTTCTTTGTATGTTGTCTATGTCTTTGGATCTGAACCTTTTAAGCACTTGATATTCACCCCACCCTCAACCCCACAGCACTTAGGTACATATCTGTCATTTATTTTAATATCTGCCTCCCCTCTAGACTGTGAATTCCTTGAGGAGAGGGATTACATCTACCAACTCTTGTATTGCATTCTCCCAAGTGCTTAGTACAGTGCTCTGCACACAGTAAGCACTCAACAGTTTTTATGGTATTTGTTGAGTGCTTATTATGTGCCGGGCACTCTACTATGCACTGTCGGGAGATATGAGATCATCAGATTGGACACAGTCCCTGTACCACATGGGGTTTACTATCTTAATCCCCAATTTACAGATGAGGTAACTGAGTAACAGAGAAATTAATTGCCCTACCCAAGGTCACACAAAATTA
Organism: Ornithorhynchus anatinus; assembly: GCF_004115215.2. Lineage (NCBI taxonomy): Eukaryota > Metazoa > Chordata > Mammalia > Monotremata > Ornithorhynchidae > Ornithorhynchus > Ornithorhynchus anatinus. The sequence continues at coordinate 13,843,465 of NC_041738.1, read as the reverse complement.
GGTCCTGTGATTTCCAGGCCTGTGTTCTTTCAATCAATAAGTTATATTTATTGAGCACTTACTTTGTGCAGAGAACTGTACTAAGCCCTTGGGAGAATACAATATGTCAGAATCGATAGACACATTGGCAGGGAAGCAACATGGTCTAATGGATAGAGAGGCCTGGGAAACAGAGGACCTGGGTTCTAATTCTGACTCTACCACTTGTCTGCCACATGATGTTGGACAAGTCACTTCATTTCTTTGTGCCGTGGCTACCTGATCTGTAAAATAGGGATTGAGACTGTGAGCTGCACATGGGACAGGGACTGTGTCCAACCTAATTAGCTGGTAACTACCCCAGCACGTGCTTAACAAATACCATTTAAAAAAAAACAACAAAATGGGCTCAATATTGCCCGAGACCATAAGCTTGCTGTGGACAGGAACTGTGTCTGTTTATTGTTATACTGTACTCTCCCAACTGCTTAGTACAGTGCTCTGGACCCAGTAGCACTTAGTAAATCCCCTGTCTTCAGCCCAGATCAGGTTCTGGCCCAGACCTGGGGGCAAACAGACTGTGGGGGGCTCCGATCTCAAGGAGGAGGTGTCGGGGCGAGGAACACAGGGCACCTGAGTCAGGAGGCTTAATGAGAGCCGGCACTTCCCAGGAAAGGTGAGTCACAGGGCCAGGAAGGCTTTGAAGAGGCAAGTCGGGCTATAGGCCCTGGGCTGGGCTCCGCCCCACACTCCAGATGGCAGCCCCCTACTCCCCCCCAGCAACCCACCCCTCCTGGACCCAGGCCAGGGTGGAGGGTAACTGCTTGCCGCCCAGGCCAGGTGGGGAAGGGGTGGAGAAAGCAGAAGAGGAGGCCCAGGGGGGAAAACTGGAGTTCTTCCAGGCCCAGCTCCTCTTCCTGATGATGATGATGATGATGTTGGTATTTGTTAAGCGCTTACTATGTGCCGAGCACTGTTCTAAGCGCTGGGGTAGACACAGGGGAATCAGGTTGTCCCACGTGGGGCTCACTGTCTTAATCCCCATTTTACAGATGAGGGAACTGAGGCACGGAGAAGTGAAGTGACTCGCCCACAGTCACACAGCTGACAAGTGGCAGAGCTGGGATTCGAACCCATGACCTCTGACTCCAAAGCCCGTGCTCTTTGAGAAGCAGCATGGCCTAGTGGATAGAGCATGGGCCTAGGAGTCAGAAGGAACTGGGTTCCAATCCCATCTCTGCCACTTGTCTCCGGGTGACCTTGGACGAGTCACTTCACTTCTCTGTGCCTCAGTTAGCGCCTCTGTAAAATTAGGATAAAGACTGTAAGCCATCTGGGAGACAGGGACTGCATCCTGATTAGCTTTGATCTACCCCAGTGCTTAGAACAGTGCCTGGCACATAGTAGGTGCTTCACAAATACCATCATCATTCCTGCAGTTGGCCTGGGTGCCCCTCGTCCACTTGCCCGAACAAACCCACTAGTCCTCCTGATCAGACTCCTACTGATCAAGGGATTGGGGAAATAGCAGCCTTCCCATCCCTGGAAGCCACCTAATGTGCTTCTTTAGGGATCCTGGGAGACACAAGAAGATTTGGGAAAAGGTGGAGTCTGAAGCCCAGAGAAAGGAAGAGCAGGCCCTCGGCCACACAGCATGGTGGGGTTGGGTATTGAGTACAGAATCGGGTTCTTCATTCACTCATTCGTTCACTCATATTTACTGAGCACTTACTAAGCACTGTACTAAGTGCTTGGAAGAGTACAATATAACAATAAACGGACACATTCTCTGTCCACAGTGAGTTTACAGTCTAGAGAGGGAGACAGACATTAATATAAACAAATAAATGAGAGATACAAGATCCATTACAGATACAAGACACACTCATTACCAGATGCAACTAACTCACCTCCAGGCCTCAGGGGACAACTAAAACATAATAATAATAATGGTACTTAAGTGCTTACTCTGTGCCAAGCACTGTTCTAAACACTGGGGTTGTTGTTGTCTAACGCTGTCGAGTCATGTCCGACCCATGGCGTCACCAAAGACGTCTCCCTCAGAACGCCCCACTTCCATCTGCATTCGTTTTGGTAGTGTATCCGTAGAGTTTTTTTGGTAAAAATACGGAAGCGGTTTACCGTTGCCTCCTTCCGCTCAGTAAACGAGTCTCTGCCCTCGACTCTCTCCCGTGCCGCTGCTGCCCAGCACAGGTGAGTTTTTGACTTGTAGCAGGTTGCCTTCCACTCGATAGCCACTGCCCAAGCTAGGAACAGAATGGACAGGCCCCTGCTTGACACTCCCTCCTGTAGTCATGGCTGGTACTGACCCTGAGAAGGGAAAAACTAGGGTAATAACAATAATAATAATGTTGGTATTTGTTAAGCGCTTACTATGTGCAGAGCACTTTTCTAAGCAGTGGGGTAGATACAGGGTCATCAGGTTGTCCCACATGAGGCTCACAGTCTTAATCCCCATTTTACAGATGAGGTAGACACAAGTTAATCAGGTTGGACACAGTCCCTGTCCCATATGGGGCTCACACTCTTAATATGGCTCGTATCAACCAACAGTCTGATTTCTATTGCAATCCCAGCCCACAGCCTGATTTCTACTGCAGTTCCAAGGGTGAATCTGAGCCCACAAGCCTGCTTTCTAATACAATCCCAGCGATAGGTCTTGGCCCTCAGCCTGCTTCCTATTGCAAACCCAAGGTGGGGTCCAGGATCAAAACATGGATTCCATTTCAATCCCATGTTGTCCAGTTAATCTGCCCCTCAGCAGTCAGTCCTCTGTATGTCTACTTTTTTTTCATGGAATCTGCAAGCGCTTAGTGTGCCGGGGGGATAGGGTAGGTACAAGATAGTCGGGTTGAACCCAGTCCCTGTTCCACTTGGGGCTTGCAGTTTTAATCCCCACTTTACAGATGAGGTAACTAAGGCACAGAGAAGTGAAGTTACTTGCCCAAGGTCACAGAGTAGACAAGTGGTGGTGGATCCAGGATTGGAAATCAACCCCTCTGACTCCCAGGTCCGTGTTCTTCCCACTAGACCACACTGCTTCTCTAATTTCTTGTACATTTATTTTTCCACCTGGGTCTCTCAATTCTATCTGACAAACTCTCCCAGGGCAAGGATTGTACCTCTCTTCTGTCTGGCTCCAGGCATCCCAACCAGTCCCTGCACAGAAAAAAGGGCAAATCCCTGGGGGTTCCTGATCCTGACCCTCTGCTCCCTGTTCTGGACAAGACTTGGGTCATTAGATTTGGGATCAGGGCAACTGGGTGGTCAATCAGTCAGCGGTACTTATGAGCTCTCACTGTACTAAGGGCTTGAGAGAGTATGTTTCAACCGAGTTGGTAGTCATGTTTCCTACCCACAAGGAGCTTACAGGAGGAAAAATCAGGAAGTCTCTGCCTTGTGCGGGAGAGAAGGGTCAGGATGGCAGGTGCAGACTGAGCTCACGGCATGCAGACACTGGATTGGCAGTGGGGAAAAATGTTTCAATAGGAAATACACACACTCACAGGGGCATTTCACCACCCGTGAGAAGCGGCAAGGCCTAGTGAAAAGAGTGCTGGCCTGGACGTCACGGGACTCACCCTCTAGCTCACCGTGGACGGGGAATGCATCTGCCGACTCTGTTGATTTGTGCTGTCCCAGTAATAATAATAATGGCATCTGTTAAGGACTTACAATGTGCCAGGCACCGTACTAAGCACTAGGGTGGGTACAAGCAAATAGGGTTGGACACAAGTGCTTAGTCCAGGGCTCTACACACAGTAAGCGCTCAGTAAATACTGTTGACTGATTGATAGATTGAGCTGGGTTCTAATTCCAGCTCCATCACTTGTCTGCCGTGTCCTCTTCTGTAAAACAGGGATCTAAGATACTAGTTCTCCCTTCCCCTAAGACTATGAGTCCCCTGTCAGATAGGGATTGTGCCCAGTCTGTTTGTTTAGTATCTGTCCCAGCACTTAGCAGGGTGCTTGGCAAACAGTGCTTCACAAATACCAGAAGCGCTACTATCAGTTGAGTCACCTTCAAATAAGTATAACTATATATGGTATAGATTGGAGGTGGAATAGGCTGGAGGCAGGGAGATCAATGAAGAGGCTAGTACGTTAGACTAGCCACAAAATGAAACAGCATGGCCAAGTCATCTAATGATTAAAGAACAGACCTGGAAATCAGAGAACCTGGATTCTAACCCTGGCCCCACCACTTGTCTGCTGTGTGACTTTGGACAAGTCACTTCACTTCTCTGTGCCTCAAATTACCTCATCTGCAAAATGGGGGTTAAGACTGTGAGCCCCACATGGGAGAGGATTGTGTCCAATGTGATTATGTTGTATCTACCCCAGCGCTTAGGCACTACCCCCTGCCCTTTCTGTAGTATTTTTAAGTGCTTACTATGTGGCAGCTACTGTACTAAGTGCTGGAGTAGATACAAGATAATCAAGTTGGATACAGTCCATGTCCCAACATGGGGCACACAGTATTAATCCCTAATTTAGAGTTGAGGTAAGTGAGGCATGTAGTAAACACTTTACAAATACCATTTGAGAGAGAGAATAGAGGTTGTGGATTTCTAGAATGGGGACAATGGTGATGTTTTGACAAAGACGGGAGATGGGAACACTGGGATTGTGGGGAAAGTGAGTAGCTCTTCTTTAGATCTATAAACTCCTAGTTGGCAGGTTTGACACCTCCAATTCTATTGTGTTGTACGTTCCCAGTGCTAAATACAGTGCTCTGCACACAGTAGATACTACTGATGGATTGATCTAATATTGACTTTGAACAGATACCACTGATGGATTGATCTATTATTAACTTTGAAGTGCTTATGGGACACACACGTGGAGTTGTCCTTGAGGCGAGAAGAGATGTATTGCAGGTAAAATGAGAGGTCAGGGTTTGAGAGATAGATTTGGGAATCTACCTAACTAAAGGTGAGAGCAGGTGAGCCTTTTGAGAGTGATTTCAAGGTGAGGTTTAGCTCCTTGAGGGACACACACAAGAACAGGCTGAAATGGCACTCTCCCAGAGGCTTAGTACAGTGCTCTGCACACAGTAAGCACTCAATAAATAATAAATAAATAAATAAATAAATAAATAAATAAATAAATAAATAAATAAATGAGGAGGAGGAGGCAGAACAGGAGCCAGTGGATGATGTGGAACAGGAGCGATCAGAGAAAAATCAGGTTAAGACTGTCAGCAAAATCCAGGCCTGTTTGAGGAGGGGGTTCTAATTACATCTGGGTTCTAATCCCAACTCTGCCTTTTGTCTGCTGTGTGACCTTGAGCAAGTCACTTAACTTCTCTGTGCCTCAGCTACCCCAACTATAAAATACTGTGGGCCCCCTGTGAGAAATGGACTGTGTCCAACCTGATTATCTTGTTATCTACTCCAGTGCTTATTTCAGTGGTTGAAATATCAAAAAATACCATAAAAAGGGTGTGGTGGGGGGAGGGGGAGATGGTCACACAGTATCCAAAGCAACTGAGCGGTCAAGGAGGATCAGGACAGAGTCCTGGCTTGGCTAGATGGAGGTCATTGGTGACTTTGGAGAACTCAGTCGTGGCTCAGTGAAAGGCTCAAGACAAAAACTGGTGGGGAAGAAATGAAGTCAGTGGTGTATATGACCTAAAATCTGGTCAGTGGACTGTACTGGGTGCTCTGGAATACAAAGATTCTCAGTGCTGCTCCTATCTGGAATATAGGGAGCCCCAAAATGGGACATCTTAAGGATGTCTGGAGGGCAAGTTTGGGTTCCAGCCTATGCATTTGGGTCAGGGGGACCTTTACTCCCTGGGTCTTTCAACCTGGGGGAGCGGCAGGGAAGGGCTCAGGGAAATCCTTCCTTCGATCCTCCCACTTTCTTCCTGCCTCAACTGGACCAGTCCATCTGGACTCTCCCCATCAGCCTGGCAGTTCCCCATGGACAGGGGATCCGACTGCTATCTCCCAGGCATCCCCAGCCCCTAACTCCCGAATGTCTTGGAAGAACTCTCCTTCTGGTAAGTAAAGTATAGACCTGCTCCCCAGAGGGCAGGAATGATAACGATAACAGTAATGATGGCATTCGCTCAATCATTCATTCAGTTGTATTTATTAAGCACTTCCTGCATACAAACCACTGTACTAAGTGTTTATCAGTAACTCTGCGCTTACTATGTGTCAGGCACTTTACTAAGCGCCAGGGTGGATACAAGCAAATCAAGTTGGGCACAGTCCCTGTCCCATGTGGAGCTCACAGTCTCAATCCCCATTTGACAGATGAGATAACCGAGGCACAAAGAAGTGAAGTAACTTGCCTAAGGCCACACAGCGGACAAGTAGCGGAGCTGGAATTAGAACCCATGACCTTCTGACTCCCAGACCCATGCCCTATCCACTAAGCCATGCTGTTTCTCAACTGCCTCGCTCATTTTATGAACCCCCTCCCAAACCCTCCAGGGGAGGGTTCCCTGAAATCCAGCTCCGGAAGCCTTTCTGACTCCTCCTCCTAGCCTAGTCATCTCCACTCCAGGGTCGGGCATATCTCAGGGGCTGATGCTCCCAGGATCTGAGGCCCAGAGAGGGGAGGACAACCAGCCAGAGTCACACAGCGGGGAAAGGATTTCATCTGGGGGAACGGAAGGGGACTCCCTGACCCTGATCCCTTTCTTTCTTCTTTACCCTCACTCCCTCCCAAAGAAAAATCCTGGGGAAATCATTTCGTCCATCCCCCTGCCCCCAGATACCCCCGCTAACCGAGTTAGTAAACGGTGTTGTGGGGAGGAAAGCACCCCAGGGGGAAACTCGGCATGGGACCCGCCTCCTGGGCTGTCTGGACCTCCCCCTAGCCTCCCACTCAGTGTGGCTTAGTGGCAAGAGCTTGGGTTTGGGAATCAGAGGATGTGGGCTCTAATTCCGATCCCCCCCCCCACTTGTCTGCTGTGTGACCTTGGGCCAGCCGCTCAGCATCCCTGTGCCTCAGTTACCTCGTCTTTAAAATGGGGATGAAGACAGTGAGCCCCACGTGGGACAACCCGATTACCTTCTATCTACCCCAGCGCTTAGAACGGTGCTTGGCACATAGGAAGCACTTAACAGATAGCATTATTATTATTATCAATGCCCCTTTGTTCTAACCGCGATGGGAAGCAGCTGTCAGGGAAGCCTCTGGTCTGGGCTCGGCTACTCCTGGGGCTCCCGATCCCCCTGAAGCCCCCGTCCTGCCCTTCTCGGGGAGGGCACGGCGGGCAAGGGTGGCACAGGACCCCCCTCCCTTCAATCCTGCCCGCACCGCCGCTGGCTCATTTCCTCCCGCGGCCTGGGCCAAGCCCTGTGCGGTCACACCTGCGCCCCGCCTAGGGCTGCCAGGAAGCGGGGGAGGGGCTGGGGGTGGGCCCGGGGGAGGGGCTGGGAGAGGGTGGGTCAGGGGGCGAGGCCTGGAAGGGGCCGGGCTTTGTTAAAGGTGGCTTGGGACGGGCCACCTCCTCCGCCCAGTCCTGCCAGGCACGAGGCCTTCCACCCCCGCTGCCGCAGCATCTCTACTGCCCTCCGACTCTCAGGTACCCAAGGACGGGGAGGGAAGGGGGGTGTTGGCATAGGGGTGCAGCCCCCCAGGAAACGCCTCTCCCTGGTCAGCGGGGAGGGGGCAGGGAAGAGGGGTCCTCCTGCTGGGGGGATTTGCAGTGCTCTGCACATAGTAAGCGCTCAATAAATACTAGTGAGTGAATTTGCAAGAAACGCAGACCCACCCCACCCCCAAATCAGGGGACAGGGGGTCTCAGTCTCGCACTTCTGTTTTGGAGGAAGATGTGGGGGTCCCAAGGGCCGGTAGTGCCCCCCATCCCTCGCCATGAAGCTCCGATTAAGCGGATCCGTCGTTGATCGTAGTAACTGCGGTTTGGGGAGCTTGCGGGAGGGAAGGGACGTTGGAAGTTTTCTTTAATAATAATAATAATAATGGTATTTGTTAAGCGCTTATTATACGCCCAGCACCTTTCTAAGCGCTGGGGTAGATACCAGGTTATCACATTGTCCCACGTGGGGCTCACCGTCTTAATCCCCATTTTACAGAGGAGGTAACTGAGGCTCAGAGAAGTGAAGTGACTTGCCCGAAGTCGTACAGCTGACAAGTGGTGGAGCTGGGATTAGAAGTCACGACCTCTGACTCCCAAGCCCGGGCTCTTTCCACGAAGCCAAGCTGTTTCTCTGGCTTCGGGGAACAGCTGCTCGCCCGAGACCAGTACAACAGGATAGAAAGATGGGATCTGGGCGAGGGTGGGAACCAGGATACCTGGGTTTTGTCCCCAGTCCAGCAGCGTGGCTCAGTGGAAAGAGCACGGGCTTGGGAGTCAGAGGTCATGGGTTCGAATCTCGGCTCTGCCACTTGGCAGCTGTGTGACCGTGGGAGAGTCACTTCACTTCCCTGTGCCTCAGTTCCCTCATCTGTAAAATGAGGATTAAGACTGTGAGCCTCACGAGGGACAACCTGATTCCCCTGTGTCTACCCCAGCGCTTAGAACAGTGCTCTGCACATAGTAAGCGCCCAACAAATACCAACAGTATTACTATTACTGCCAGGGACACCTCCTGGAAGGGAGAATGGGCAAGGGCTTTAAGATCCTCCCAGGTGTCAACCAGGAGCTGACTTGGGGTGATGGGGGAAACCATGACTTCAGGATTCCAAATTCTCTTCTTCTTCTTGTTCCCAGGATCTACCTGGAAGGGGTGGGAAATGGGACTCACCTTTCGGGAACTCAAATTTGGGTATTCCGGTGGGGGCTTGGGAGAAATCAGGGATCTGTACTAAGGGAAAGTAGGCAGCGGATATAGAAGAAACGGTTCTCTTCCTCTTCCCCTCTCCCTCTTCTCTGTCCCTTTCCTGGTTTATGTCTCCTGGGGACCCTGCGTCAGGGTCCCCAGAAAGAAGAGGAGGGACTGCGTCGAGGGTAATAATAATAATGATGGTATTTGTTAAGCGCTTACTATATGGTGGTCCCTGTACTAAGCGCCGGGGCGGATACAAGCAAATCAAGTTGGACACAGTCCCTGTCCCATGTGGGGCTCACAGTCTCAATCCCCAGTTTACAGATGATGTAACTGAGGCACGAAGAAGTGAACTGACTTGCCTAGTGACTGAGCTAGGATTAGAACCCTTGACCTGGGGGCACTGCCACCTGGGAAGGGGGAGGCGGGGGATTCTCTGGTGGGAAAGATCCCTCCTGAATCTCCCCTAGGAGCAGTGACTGCCCCTCCTCCTCCTGCCAGGGTGTGCACCCGTGGCTGGCACCATCCTGACCAAACCCCGAGCATGCCCATGCCCGCGGGGGTGGGAGAGGTTACGTAATTGGGATGGGCTGCGGGTTTCTGGGCCAGGACAGCCTGGCACCTCCTCCCTGGAGCCTAGTTTGTCTCTCCCCTTTCCGCTTAGGGTCCCCGCTGATCCCTCCCTCCCCCCTGCCCTTCGCAAACTGCCCCTGCCCTCTGTCTTGGAGAGGCAGCACTCGGGCCCCCCAGCCTAAGCCTGGGTGCTGGAAACTTCCAGTCTCCTGCGATCCAGACTGGCATCGTGTGAGCTGGAGCCATGGGGCGGGGGGGCTGGGTTCCTGGGAAGCTCCCTCCCTCAGGGGTCCGGCCGACAGGCTGATGGATGTCGATTCGCCTCTGCCAGATTATATCTCTGACCCGCGCGGGACCCGGAGGGTGGCTGGGTCCAGCTGGGCTGTGCCCACCAGGTGCCACCCTATCACTCCTGGCTGAGAGGCTCCCACCCCATCCCAACCTTAGCCTGCCTTGAATAATCGTCGTGGCAATTGTTAACTGTTTAATCTGTGTCACACATTGTACCAAGCGCTGGGATAGATACAAGATGATCAGGTTAGAGAAGCAGCGTGGCTTAATGGATAGATCACGGGCCTGGGAGTCAGAAGGACCTGGGTTCTAATCCCAGCTCTGCCACTTGTCTGCTGCGTGACCTTGGGCAAGTCAGTTAACTTCTCTGGGCCTTAGTTACCTCATCTGTAAAATGGGGATTGATTGCGATCCCCATGTGGGACAGGGACCGTGTCCAACCTAATTAACTTGTGTCAAAACGCAGCACTTAGTACAGTGCCTGGGACAGGGTAAACGCTTAACAAATACTATTACGAAAAGGGTCAGATACATTCTCTTTATCAGAGAGGGCTCACCGTTTAAGAGGGCTTGGGGGCTACTCTGGGAGTAGAGATGACTGGGTCCCTAGTGCCTCTGGCCACCCCACGAGTCGGCCGAGTCAACCCAGCCTGCAGGGAGTGAGGGCAGCCAGCCAACCTCACCCCGGGGGAGGGGAGATCCCAGCCCAGCCCCGAAAGGGCTGGTGAAACATGAAGAAACAGTCCAGAGATGTTGAGCACACTTCCCCTTCTTCCCCTAAGACACTGAGGAGAGGGATGGGTGGGGCCCCAATGAGACTGGCTTTCTTTAGGATCCCAGGGTCCTGGAGAGGTCATCTCATCTATGACCCTGCCTCTGAACACTCTTGGCCCACACTTGGCCAAAATCCCAGAAGGAAGTCAACTGGGGGGGGTGGGGGGTGTCAGCTCCCCTCAGCCCCCAGGACTGCGACCCCACATTTCTCTGACCTCATTCTCTGCCCCCACCTCCATTCCAGGTCCCAAGGCGTGTCAGTGCTTCAGATCCCACAGGAAAGCCAGTGGGCCCGGACCAGCGGCCCGCCAGAGAGCTCACACCCACGGCCCAGGATATGGCCAGCCACGTGCTCCGGGTGGGCCAGAGTGTCTGCATCTCGGCCCCGGAGGAAGCCAGGAGCTGCCCCCGCCAAGGCCCCGGATGCTCCTATTACACCCCGGACGGGTGGGGGGTCCCTGCCCTCCCCTCCGTGGGAGGGTACGGGCAAGGGGTGGCCACCCCGGGGGGCGGAACCCTTGGCCAGGGTAAGGCATGGGGGGTGGCGGGTGGGGCCGTGAGGCCCCTCCAGCCCCCAACTGGGCAAGAGCCACCCGCCAGGGGCCCACCGTCCATGCTGTCGCCTCTCATCGACGTACCCCTGGAGGCCCTGAACCAGATGATCCTGGAGCTGGATCCTACCTTCCAGCTGCGCCCACCGGAACCCGGGAGCACCTCGGCGGGCCAGGCCCCGAGGCAGCCCAGGACACCCCAGGAAACTGAGGCAGGCGGTAAGGAGAGGCTCTATGTGGCCTGGGCCCCTGGGGTGGGGGAGAGGGCTATCTGGGACCCCGGACCCAGTGGGCTGGGGGTGGCCACCGCAGACCCGCCCCAATTTCAATCTCCAGGACATTAGGCCTGAGCCCCGGGCCGATCCTCCTTAATAGTAACAGCGGTATTTGTTTAGCATTTACTTAACAGTGCCAAGCACTTTACTACACGCTGGGATAGATGGAAGGTAATCACGTCAGACACAATACCTGAACCTCATGGAGCTCACAGTCTTAGGGAGAACAGGTATTTACGGATGATGGAACAAAGGCACAGAGAAAAGTTGAAGTGACTTGCCCAAGATCACACCGCTGGCACGTGGCGGAGACGAGGTTATTCATTCATTCAGTAGTATTTATTGAGCGCTTACTATGTGCAGTGCACTGTACTAAGCGCTTGGAACGGACAAATCGGTAACAGATAGAGACAGTCCCTGTCCTTTGACGGGTTTACAGTCTAATCGGGGGGAGACGGACAGACGAGAACAATAGCAATAAAGGGTCCTAGACACCCAGGCCTGTGCCCTTTCCACTGGGCCACACTCCTTGTTTGCCTTCAGCCCCCTCCCCCAGCAGCCCCCCAACCCCTCTGGTCCCCGTCTTCCCCTCAAACAGCCTTCAGGCAGGACGGCCGGGGCAGAATGGCCCTTCTATGCGGGCAAAGAATCAGGAGCAGAAGGAAGGATGGGCCCTGCCCTCCTCGGGGCTCTACCCTATCCACTCATCTCCTCGCCCCCTCCCCTGGCTATGAAAACACTCATTAGCCCACAAGTGGTCATTACAGTTCGTTAGGGGCCGTTCGACAGATGCACAGCCCGAGGGCCTGCATCTCGGGGCTAATTACCATTTCTAGAAGCAAAATCCCTTAATGAGGGTTATTAATGGCGGTGGGCGGGGGTGGGAGCTGTTCAGCGGAGCGGGACCCCCGGGGCAGGCCTGCTCCGCCTCTGACTCCCAGCCCTGGGAGGGGGACCCGGAGCCCGACGGATCGATCCCTGCAGGGAGGGAATCCTGTCTGTCTTGGGAGGGGAAACTGGCGGGTCCCTCCCCTTTGCGATCCTAACCGGGGGTCGCGAACAGAAGGGGAGAGCCACTGGTGACCTGCCGTTAACTTTATTTACTAAAATGGAGCGGGGGGAGGTGATCTGGAACTTTTAACGGGGGGGGTGGCCCGTGGATAGAGCACAGACCCCTGAGTCAGAAGGACTTGGGTTCTAATCCCAGCAAATCACTTGTCTAGAGTGTGACCTCGGCCAAGGCATTTCACTTCTCTGAGCCTCAGGTACCTCATCTGTAAAATGGGGATGGAGACCGTGAGCCCCACGTGGCGCAGGGACTGATCTGCTTGTATCCACCCCAGCGCTTAGTACAGTGCCTGGCACATAGTAAGCGCTTAACAAATACCCTTTGAACAAAAGGGAAAAGCCCAAGGCGGGAACTGAGTGCCGGGAGGGAGGGCTCGCTGGCCCCAGCTGCCCCAGCCCGGCGCCACCCTCGCGGTCGCATAAAGCGCCCCCTCGCGGTCCCATACAACTCCCCCCGTTCCCTCCACAAACACGCGTCTCCAGGGCAGGCGAAGGCGCTGCCAAGCCGCCCCCGCCCCGGGCTGGCAGCCGCCGCCTCCGTCTGCCCAGACTTGCCCCCTTGCTAATGGGGAAAGCGGGTGTCCCGCGGGCAGGGCGGGCTGCTCCCCGCTGCAGACAGTGACTGGTCGGCCGGGGAATCCGCCCCTTGCCCCGTGCCCCGTGCCCCGCCACCGCAGGGCGGGGGCTCCCGCTCCCCCGGAGCCTCAAATCGGGCTTTGACTCACTTGGGGCTGTAGATTTGCACAGACCAGACCCCGGGGTGGGGGAGGGAGGAGCTTCCCGAAGATCTCCATGAGAAGCGGCGTGCTGTAGAGGGTAGAGCACGGGCCTCGGAGTTAATAATAATAATGTTGGTATTTCCTAAGCGCTTACTATGTGCAGAGCACTGTTCTGAGCGCTGGGTAGATACAGGGTAATCAGGTACCGATGAGGTAACCGAGGCACGGTCACACAGCTAAGTGGCAGAGCCGGGATTCGAACCCATGACCTCTGACGGCCAAGCCCGGGCTCTTCCCACTGAGCCACGCTGCGTGGGTTCTAATGTCGCTCTGCCACCGGTCTGCTGGGTGTCCTTGATCAAGTCACCTCACTTCTTTGCGCTTCATCTGTAAAGTGGGGATTGAGACTGTGAGCCCCACGGGGGACAGGGACTGTGTTCAATCCGATTTGCTTCCGTCGACCTCAGCGCTTAGTACAGTGCCAGGCACATGGTAAGCGCTTAACAAATGCCATTATTATTACTATCATTATTCATCAGTAAAATGGACATTAAGACTGTGAGCCCCACATGGGACAACCTGATTACCTTGTATCTACCCCGGCGCTTAGAACTGTGCATGGCACATAGTAAGCACTTAACAAATGCCATCATCATTATTATTATTATTTCCAATCAGGCTGCGACCCTTCAGATCGGCCCCATCCCAGCAGAGAGGCGATCTGGGGTGGGTTTTGCGGGGGTGGCCCAGGCACTTCCCTCCCAACTGCCCCTGGAGACCTCGGGACCCACCAGGCCCACCCTTGGAGCTGGGTGGTGTGGGGCCCCCCCACCCACACACAAACATACACCCCACCTCACCCCCTCGGCCGGGTGCAGGCAGGCTGGGGCAGGCAGGGAGGGAGCCTGTGGAGGGGGCGGGGGGCCCGCCTTTTGGCAGGCAGGGACAAGCCCTGGGCTAGGAAACATGGAGTGGCTCAACCCTCTGTAATATCAGGGGAAAGAAAGCGCGGGAAAGGTCAGAACCCCACCCTGCCAGCAAAGAACCCCCAGCCCTGTGGCTTGGGCCTTTGAGACACCCAGCCCCTTCCTCCCTGGGGGGAAAGGCTTCTGGGACCACTGGGTTTGGGATAAAGCAGCCTTGCACATTAGTCCCGGCCCGAGGAGACTGCCTGGCCCCAAGCCAGCAGCTGAAAATAAGGACTTCCAGGTATGAGAATTGGAGAACCGTCCTGTCTCCGCCCCGGCATCCCAAGCCAATATGGGGGAGCGGGACTTGGGAGGTCATCTAGGCCATTTCCCAGCCTACTGGCTTCACGATCATCCTGGACAGAGGATGATATTGCCCGGGTCCCTAGCTCTTGGGAGTTGGAGATGCATGGCGATAATAATAATTATGGTACTAGTTAAGGGCTTACTACATGCTAAACACTGCTCTAAGCACTGAGGTAGATAAAAGCTAATGAGGTTGGGCACAGTCCCTGTCCTACATGGGGCTCACACTCTTAATCCCCATTTTACAGATGAGAGAACTGAGGCCCGGAGAGGCAAAGCGACTTGCCCAAGGTCACACTGCAGACATGTGGTAGATTCGGGATTAGAACCCAGGTCCTTCTGATCCTAAACCCATGCTCTAAGTGCTCAGTACAGTGCTTCGCACTCAGGAAGCGCTCAATAAATACAATTGAATCGAATGAATCCACTAAGCTGGCGAACCCTGACGCTTCTCCTCCTGCCCCCAGGCATCAAGTGCATAGAGGTGACATCATTCCGACCCCGGTGCCAGGAGGCCACCCAATGCTCTGACCCCTCGGTCACCCCGCTCTGCCACTCACCGCACTGGACGGGCCTCCTCCTCTCCCGGGAGAATCTCACCACCAACGGCAGCGTCATCTTCTCCGGGAGTCAGACCGGCCCCACCTCCTGCGATCCCCCTCCTCGTCCCCCGCCCACTGGGATGGTGCCCCCCATCCGGCACCCCACCTCTCCGGGCATCTCCATCCCCGGCCCCAGGAGGCGGGACGTCAGTTCTCGCGGGTCCGGTTCCCTCCTGCCCGCGTCTCCGGGCTTCGAGCATGTGCTGAGGGCCCAGCAGAGAGCCAGCAGGGCCTCCGTCCTGTCCAGCAGCCCCGGGTCGGACACCAGCTACAGCCTCGGCAGGTAAGTCAACACACGGGGGAGTGGCCAGTGGCCCGAGGATCCAAGTTAAGGCAGACGCGGGGCCTACCCTGGCCAGAAATTCAGTCATTCAATCGTATTTATTGGGTGCTTACTGTGTGCAAAGCTCTGAACTAAGCACTTAGAAAGGGTAGTTCGAGGAACTCACATGAGTCCTCATGGCCAGGAGGTGGGAAACCACAGGAGGTGGCCAGGACAGCTGGGAAACCACAGGAGGTGGCAAGAGAAATGGCAGCCATCGCTGGCCACTCCAGATACTCCTGGACTGTTAACTCACTGTGGGCAGGGAATGTGTATAGCGTACTCTGCCCACAGCCCCTCTGCCAGTTTTGTTCATACCCAATAATCCCGCCAAGTAAATTTTGCCCACACAAGCACTAAGCACCTAGTAGCAGAAGGAGAAGTAACGTGGCCCAGGGGCAAAAGCACAGGCTTGGGAGACCGAGAAGGTGGGTTCTAATGCCAACTCCGCCACTTGCCTGCTGTGTGGCCTTGGGCAAGTCGCTTCACTTCTCTGTACCTCACCCGTAAAATGAGGATTAAGACTGTGGGACGGGGACCGTGTCCAACCTGATTACCTTGTGTCTACCCCAGTACTTAGAACAGTGCTTGGCACATAGTAAGTGCTTAACAAATACCGTAATTATTATTATTACAATATAACAATAAACAGATATATTTCTTGCCCACAGCAAGCTTACAGCTTAGAGGGGGTCAGGGGAGACAGACATTAATAGCCATCAGGCTGTGACCCGGAACCCCCTGAAGAGACCTGGGGTCCTCGAGAGCTGAGAGCGGGCTTGTACTTAGGGCTAGGGACATGAGGAGATGGGGTGAGGGGGCCGGGGGCCCGGCTGCAACCCCGCCGCTGTTTCCCGCACCGTGCACAGAGCCTCAGGGCAAAGCAGGCCCTAACCAGCAGTGTTTTGTACTGTCCCAAGCACTCAGTACAGTGCCCTGCACAGTAAGCGCTCAATAAATACAATTGAACGAACGAATGAATGCCCAGTCTGAGCCAGCTTAACCCCCGCTCAGCTCCGGAGCGGGGAAGGAGTGACCGTGAGCATTTCTAGTGGGGGTGAACCAACGAGCTCCAGTTGTGGGTGGGCCGTGGGCGGCCTTCCCTGACTAAGCGCCCCCACCTTCCTCTTCAACCACTCCCTTCTGCATTGCCCTGACTCACTCCCTTTCTTCATTCCCCCCCCCCAGCCCCACAGCACTTACGTCCAAATCTGTCATTTATTTATTTTTATTAATGTCTGCCTCTCCTCTAGCCCATAAGCCTGTTGTGGGCAGGGAATGGGTCTGTTTATTGTTATAGAGTACTCTCCCAAGCGCTTAGTACAGTGCCCTGCATCCAGTAAGCTCTCTGTAAATACGACTGAGTGAATGAATGAAAGTTTTATCGGCTGTCCCCTCTTCCTTCAGCCCCCAGACTCTCCTGCCCAGTGGCTCCCCCGGCCTCCAGGCCCTCTGCTGCTCCCTCTCCAGCCTGCCCAGCCTCCGCGTCCGTCCGGACTCCTTCGGCGTCCCGACCCCCGGGCCCCTGACCCCCAGCCCGGCCCCAGTGAGCGAGCCCTCTCCACTCCTGAAGGCCCACGCCAGCAGCTGCCCCCCATCCATCGCCAACTCCATGATGGACATCCCCGTGGTTTTGGTCAATGGCTGCCTGGAGCCAGGGGCCGCATCCCCACAGCCAATCCAACGGCAACTCAGCCCTTCCGGGACCCCCGCCCACCTCCCCGGGATGTCCCACGGCTCCAGCAAGACCTCTTCGGACACCTCGTTATCCGGGGGCACAGACGGTAAGTGTCCTGCTCTATCTGCCTCTGCCCCCTCATCCTGCTCCTCACCCCCTACCTGCTGCGTGACCGAAGGCCAGTCACTCTCCCTCTCTGGACCACAGCACTGGAGGGTAGAAGGACGCTGGAGATGAGCTACAGATCAGCTATTGTGAGGATGCCTTAGGTGGAGAGAAGTCTGGTGGGGTGAAGTGGTATGGCCTTATGGAAAGAACTCGTGCCTGGGAGATCAAGGACCTGGATTCTAATTCCAGCTCCTCCACCTGCCTGTTGTGTGACCTTGGGCAAGTCATTTCACCGCTCTGGGCCTCATTTCCCTCATCTGAAAAAATAGGGAAGCAGCATGACATAGTGGATAGAGCACAGGCCTTGGAGTCAGAAGGTTGTGGGTTGTAATTCTGGTTCTGCCACCTGACTGCTGAGCGTCCTTGGGAAAGTTACTTCACTTCTCTGTACCTCAGTTTCCTCATCTTTAAAATGGGGATTGAGATTGTGAGCCCAAAATGGGATATGGGATAGAGACTGTATCTAACCCACTTTCCATGTATCCACCCCAGTCCTTAGTATGGTGCTTGGCACACAGTAAGCACTTAACAAATACCACAATTATTATCATTATTATTATTATTATTATTATTATTAATTCCTGTTCTCCCTCCCTCTCAGCCTATGAGGCTTGTGTGTGCAGGACAGGAACTTTGATCTGCTTATTTTGAATCCACCTAAGTGCTTGACATATAGAGGGTGCTTAACAAACACATACCACAGTTCTTATTAGGGTGATAGTCTGGGTCATTCTAGGGGTCAGTCAGGCTCTCTGGAAGGGAAGGTGAGGGGTGACGGAATCCCTCGGCTAGGAGCGGAGCATATCAGCTTTCCCTACATTCAGGATCCCCACCTTCTGCCCTGCAGGTCCCAGCAGGGAAGCCCAGCCCACCATGAAGTTTGTGATGGACACCTCCAAATACTGGTTCAAGCCCAGCATCAGTCGTGACCAAGGTGTGTGGGGGGGTGTTTGGGTGTGCATGTGCATAGCTAACATGTATACCTGGGAGCTGGGGTCAGGAGTCCAAGAGGGGCGGAATGCTGTCAAAGACAGAAAAAGAGCCAATGGGCTGAACCCGAAACAGGAGGGATCCCACTCAGACAGCAGGAAGAACTTCCCAACCGTCAGCAGGATGGAAAGGGGGAGCCAGCGAGGGAGGAAGGGAGGTGAGACAATGTAGCCCAAGAGATAAACCCCTCCACCTCCACTTCTCACCAGTCTACCCTGGGCAGGGGCACAGGGGCGGGGGGCTGGCCTGGCTGACTCTGGGGTCTCGTTCCAGCGATTGAACTGCTGAGAAGCGAAGAGCCGGGGACCTTCGTCATCCGGGACAGCACCTCGTACAGGGGCTCGTTCGGGCTCGCCATGAAGGTGCCGGAACCAGCCCCTCCGCCGGGCTCCCAGAGCCAGACAGGTCTGTTCCCAAGATGATGCTATGGTGGGGGGGGGGTGGTAGGAGCGATCGGGCAAGATGGGGGGTGAGGAGTAGGGAGGGGGTGATCCACCCCCTGATCCACCCACCTGGCTCTTTCCAGAGGAGGAGAGTGGCAACCAGATCCGACACTTTCTCATCGAATCTTCCGCCAGAGGGGTGCATCTGAAGGGGGCTGGAGAGGAGCCCTATTTCGGTAAGGGGTTGTGCTGCTCCCGGCCCTGTCGGCCTCCGGGGTGGGCTCTCCTTCTTATGAGGCGTGAGGGCAGTGCTGATGCTCCAGCCCCCTCGATGACCTCCTTGCATTCCTTCCTTCCAGGGAGCTTGTCTGCTTTTGTGTACCAGCATGCCATCATGTCCCTCGCATTGCCCTGCAAGCTGGCCATCCCTAGGAAAGGTGAGTTCTGACCCCAGGAGGGGCAGCTGCTCTAACTTGCTTTGGGCCCGGTTCGGGGATGCCCTAAAATATAATTCGGAATCAAAGCCAACCCCAGTGATAAGCTTCCCCTCGTCTTCTAGGTTCTCTGTCAGTGGCGTGAAGGGTTGTTTCCGCCTAGATTCAGCAGAGATTTCCACGTCTTGGGGTTGTTTCCGTGTTGTTCACCATTCCCTTCCCAGGATGGAAATTGCTCCCAGAGTCCTGGGAGAAAGAGAGCGGAGGGACCCAGGGCTAGGACTGTGGTCTTGGGAAGGTGGGCTGGGAGCATGAACTGCTTAGAGGCAGGAGACAGGAGCCTATTCATATTAATGTCTATCTCCCCTTCTAGACTGTAAGCTCATTGTGGGCAGGGAAGGAATCTATCAACTCTGTTGTACTCTCCCAAGCGTTCCACACAGCTTACAATAAATGTCTTTGAGGATGATGATAAGGGCAGCTCAAAACACCAGAACAGGGAGGTGGGGGAGGAAGGGGGGCAGGGTAGGGCGAGGTAGGCGGCTCAGTCTGTGGCACTATGCCAGCACGGAATGCCCATCCATTAGCCGGGGGTACCCACGCTGACCCTGCAGCTTTGTGTCTGCTCAGATTTTGGCAGTGGAGAAGGGAACGTCACCCCGCCTGTGGACAGGGGGACCGCTCAGCTGAACAGATCTGCTGGTGAGTGGACACCCCCGCCCCCCATTCCTCCCCAGGCACACACGTGTTTCCAGTCAGTGTGGAATTTCTGTGCGTTTAACAAGGTGCCACATTCTTCTCCCTCACTAACCTCATAGCCTCGGGGAGGAGGGGCTGGAGTTGATGAGAAAGTGGGAGTGGGGGGTGTGAGGGGAAAGGTAAGCACTCTCCCCTGACATTCACACACATATACGTGTGTCCATCGACACTGCACACGCCTTTGCACTCTCCCTCCACGTACACAAGCATGTATACGTGTGTCCAGCCACACTGCACACATCTATACACTCATGCAGAGACATATCCCCAGATAGGTGTACACATGCCTTCACCTACAGATGCAAACAGGCACACGGACACACCTATACACACGTGTGCCAGGCAGGACCAGAGGCCAAGACCAAACTGCACACGGCCTTGGGTTCTTGGCTGGCCAAAGGCAAGAGAGACGGGGATCTGCCCCTGTGGGGCCAGAGAGTCGGAGGTGATGGGTGTCGGGTGCATCCACAGCCTGCAACGTCCTGTACCTGAACTCGATTGGCGTGGAGACCCTCTCCGGGGCCCTGGCCGTGCGGAAAGCCGTCTCCGCCACCCTCGAGCTGGAGACCCTCCCCGTTCCCGCTGCCGTCCACTTCAAGGTCACCCATCAAGGCATCACCCTCACGGACATCCAGAGGAAGTGAGGCGCTGTCCCAGAGCTGGGGTTTGGAGCAGGGGGTGGGGAGGGGCAGCCGCAGAACCAACCGGGGCCAGGCAGAGGGGTAGAGTGGTCCAGAGGGAAGAGCCCAGAGCCATGGGAAGCAGAATGGCCTAGTGGCTTGGGAGAGGACGTGGGTTCTAATCCCCGCTCCACCACTTATCTGCTGTGTGAGACCTTGGGGAAGTCTCAACTTCCCTGTGCCTCAGCGACCTCATCTGTAAAACGGAGATTAAGACTGTGAGCCCCATGTGGGACAGGGACTGTCCCCAACCTGATTTACCTTATATCTACCCCGGATCTTAGAACAGTGCTTTGCACAAAGTAAGCGCTTAACAAATACCATAATTATTATCACTATAATTATTACTAACTCTGGCTCCATCCTTCTGGTGCTGTATGACCCTGGGCTGCTCACATTACCTTTGGGCCTAGTTTTCTCATCATCGAGCCCTGCCCCTCACCTGAGGCATCTCTCCCTTTCCCTTCACAGGGTGTTCTTCCGGCGCCACTACCCGCTCGCCACTCTCCGCTTCTGTTGTCTGGACCCGGAGTACCGGAAGTAAGTGGGGTGGGAGAGAAGATTTCACATCTGAGCCTTGGGAAAACATAGGGAGAATCAGGGAGGGAGAAGGGAGCCAGCCCAACCTGCTTGAAGACTGGGGGGAGGGAAAAAGGTGGTCCCTAAGGAACCATCCCTCACCCCCATTTGATACTTCTCTCCCTCCCCGAGCCCCCGAGTGCTCCATTGTTCTTAGGTTCTGATTCCATTCTCTCTCCAGGTGGCAGAAATACTGTAAAGCAGCCAGGTAAGCCCACTCTTCTCCCCACCAGTCCTTGTCCCTCTCCGATCGGAGCCCCATTCCTTAGGGACCACCCTCACAGTCACTGGAAAACCTAAGCCTCTGCCACTGGTCTGCTGTGTGACCTTGGGCAAGTCACTTAACTTCTCTGTGCCTCAGATCCCTCATCTGTAAAATGGTGATTCAATCCCTGTTCTCCCTCCTTCTTAGACTGTGAGCCCCATGTGGGACCCGATTTTTCTTATATCTACCCCGGGGATGAGTACAGTGCTTGGCACAAAACACTTAACAAAAAAAATTATTATTGATGTTATTATTGTAATATACAGATTATATGGTAATAATAATCCAAAGAGGGGTTGGCCTGTTCCCTAGTTTCCTTTCAATCAGCTGCCTGATATCTTCCCAAATCTTGAAACAGGGCGGGGGACCTCTGGGCTATTAATAATAATTATAATTGTGGTAGTTAGACTGTGAGGTCCAGGTAGGACACTGACCGTGTCCAACCTAATTAACATGTATTTACCCCACAGCTTAGAACAGTGTTTGACACAGAATAAGCCCTTAACGAATTCCATAATAATAGTTGTTAAGTGCTCACTCTGGGCCAAGCACTGCACTGGGGTAGATTACAAGACAGATCAGTCACTATCCCTGCCCTATATGGGCCTCACAGTCTAAAGAGGAGAGACAAAACTGGTATTTAGGTCCCCACTTTACAGATGAGGAAACTGAGACCCAGAGAAGAGAAACTACTTGCCCGAGGTCACACAGCAAGCAAGCAGCAGAGCTAGGATCAGAACTCTGATTTCCAGGGTTGTGCTCTGTTATGTTGTTATATTGTAGTCTTCCAAATGCTTAGTACAGTGCTCTGCCCGCAGTAAGTTCTCAATAAATATAATGAATTGGTTGATGCTCTTTCCGCTAGGTCACGCTATCGGTGCAGAAATAGCAGTGATCACAAATGGCATGCAACACGCTGTACTAAGCAATTGGGAAGTACAGCCGTAACCTAAAACATTCACTCCCCAGAAGGAGCTTCGCCCTGTTGAGGGAGACAGATAGAAATATCCACAAGCAAGGGGATCGTAGTAACATTGAATGTTCGATCGAATAAAAAGACACAAATGTGGAAGATTGTAAGCTCGTTGTGGGCAGGGAATGCATCTGTTTATTGTTGTATCATGCTTTCCCAAGCACTTCGTGCAATTCGCTTCGTACAGATACTCAATAAATATGAATGGATATAAGTAGATACATACAAGCAAGCCATAGCTGGAGGGGTCATAAGATTCAGTTAGAGAAGCAGCTTGGCCTAGTGGATAGAGCTCGGACCTGGGAGTCAGAAGGACCTGGTTTTTAATTCTGACTCCGCCCTTTGTCTGCTGTTTGGCCTTGGGCAAGTCACTTCACTTCTCCCATGCCTCAGTTCCCTCATCTGCAAAATAAGGACTAAGATTGTGAGTCCCATGAGAGACAGGGACGCTGTCCAACCCAATTTGCTTATATCCATCCCAGTGCTTACTACATTGTCTGACATACAGTAAGCGCTTAACAAATACCACAATTATGCAATTATCTGCATTTCTGAGAGACCAGAAGTCTCTGGGGACAGGCGGGGGCCGGCACCCCTGACCTGCCCTAATTCCTGTGGTCCCTCCCTGCCCTCCCCAATGCCAGGATCTTCGGTTTCGTCGCCAAGAGTCAGACGGACGCGGCCGAGAACGTCTGCCACCTGTTTGCCGAGCACGACCCGGTGCAGCCGGCCTCCCTGGTCATCGACTGCGTGAACTCCCTGCTGCCGGACCTGGAGAAGATGTAGGGGGGCGGGGGAGCCGTGCCCACATCCTCCGGCCCTCCCCCCAGCAGCCCCTTTGACCATGGGTCCCAGAAGGAGGGCGTCGATACGAGGTGAGCCCCTCAGGGACTGTGGCCATCTGCCAGGGGTGAAGCGGGAGCCGGCTCCCGGGGGCGGCCCAGGACACTGAACTTTGAACCGGAGCCTGGTGGGGGCTCTGAGGGTGGGCAGCCCAGGCACCCTTCACCCACTACTGCCAACAGGAACAAGGTCAGAAACCGGATGAGGTCAAAAAAACTGGATGAGGTCAGAAACCGGGCCTGGGCCCACCTGGCCGCGGACACTGCCCCTCTGCCAGCCCAGGAAGAAGCGAAGGGGGTTAACGCGTAGGGCTCCCCTCTGCTGCTGGGTCTTGAGTCTGTATCCTTGCCCTCTTTTCCGCTTTTGCTCTTCATGCTGCCCTGTGCCCCCTTTCCCAAGCCGACCCCCCTCCAGCGGCCCGACCAGGCCCTTCTTGGGGCGGGGGTCTCTCTCATCACCGATGGGGGCGTCCCGGAGGGCAAGGCCTGGGAAGGTCTGGCCGAAGAGGCCACGCAGGGGCAGGGCTGATGAAGAAGAGGTGACCGGCCACGTTCCCCCATCCCCCTACCCAGGGGAGGTGGCCCTGGGCCGGGGAGTGCAGAGGATGCCAGCCCATGGCGGGGCGGGGATAGAGGCCCAGGCCTTCCAGGTGCGTGACCCTGGCTTGGCATCAGACCATCAAGGGGACAGGGGGACGGGCAGGGGGAAACCCGAACCCAGCCCTTTCCCTCCCTGCTGTTGCAAATCGACAGGCCGCATTCTTCCCCCATGGGGGGAAATCCAGAGGGAGAAACCAAGCCCCAGAAAGGAGGAGGGTCTCCAGAGTTCACTCCAGCCCCTCCGATCTGATCTGGGGGGGGAAACGTGTAAATAAAGAAAAGTCCATTGTATTCGACGCACGCAAAGTAGACCCCGGCCCGGACGAGGAAGGGGTCTTCGGGCCCGGGACACGTGTCAGCCACAGAGTGGTCCCCAGCTTGGTGGGGGGGTTGGGGGGTCTGCCAGGGTCCTGAGAATCCCTCAACACCACCCCCCCACACACACACACCCCACCCCACCCCCAACGTCGGGAATTTGTCCCCCACAGGCAGTTGCAACCGGGCGCGCCAGGCAGGCGGGCCGAAGCGGGGAGGGGGCGGGAGAAACCGCAAGGAACAAAAGCAAAATCGTCAAACAAAGGATCCTTTGGCGGGGGTGGGGGCGGGTCCGGCCCCAATTTGGGTTTCTTTCCTCCCGCAGACCCAGAGCCATAGCTGGGGTGACCCCCAGGGCCTCCCCCCTTGCTGCCCGGCCTAGCGGGGAGGGGTCTCCGGACCCTCGCCCGAGCCCATGGAGGGGAGGGAAGAGGTTCCCCTCGTCCTGCTGCCTTCAGGCCCGGCCGGGATTCCGGGGACTCAGCCCCGGTGGCGCCCCCAGACCCGAACTAGACACTTCCCCGCGCCACAGAGCATGTGGAGTTCAGACACACGCACACAAAACACACACTGCCGCGCAGCACGGAGCCTGTCAGCTCCAGACACACAAACTCAGGCATGCACAACACCCTTCCCAGCAACACGGAGGCTGTCAGCTCCAGACAACAGACACACCACACCCTTCCCCGCAACACGGAGGCTGCCAGCTGCAGACACACATGCACACACAACACACTTCCCCTCAGCAGAGAGGCTGCCAGCTCCAGACACACACACATACCCCTCACACTTCCCCGCAGCACAGAGCCCGTCAGCTCCGGACACATACACACATGCTGACTCATACACACTAATTATCACACAATAACTGACACACTCACCCCACACAAACTGACTCACACGGATTGACACATACACCAGGGATTGGCACACTATGACTGATTCACAGCCCGACACACTCATACACACCAGGCAGTAGCCTCCCCTTCCTGCTGGGCTTCCACTGTTGTCTCCCCCACCACACACACACACTCTCCATTCATTCATTTATTCTTTCAATCATATTTACTGAGCTCTTACTGCATGGAGAGCACTGTACTAAGCACTTTGGAGAGTACATGCTCTCTTCTCCAGCCTGACACTCCCTTTTCCCCTCCGTCCCTCATCATGGCCTAGTGGATAGAGCACAAGCCTGGAAGTCAGACGGCCTTGGGTTCTAATCCTGACTCTTCCACCTGTCTGCTGTGTGACCTTGGGGAAGTCACCTCACTTCTCTGGGCCTCAGTTTCCTCATCTGTAAAATGGGGATTGAGACTGTGAGCCCCAGTGGGACAGGGACTATGTCCAACTCGAACTGCTTGCATCCACCCCCGTGCTTAGCACAATGCTTGGCACTCAGTAAGTACTTAACAAATACCAGAATTATTGTTATCATTATTGTTATTCATTCAATAGTATTTATTGAGTGCTTACTATGTGCACAGCACTGTACTAAGCACTTAACACTACTCCCCTGCTCCAGGGTCAAACCCAAGGTCTTTCCTCCAGAAACTAGAAGTTTGGGACCTGAACTGGGATAATAATAATAATAATGATACTGCAAAATGCTTACTATGTACCAAAACTTTACGAAGTGCTGCATCCACTATACCACGATCCTCCAAAGCCTCAGTGCCCATCCCCAGAACTGTCCCTCTGCTCCCTCAAAACCTTCCCCAGCCCTACTTCACAGCTCTCCCTGACCCCTCAGATGGACTCCATCCTAAACTCTGCCCCTCAGCTTCTCCCCAGCCCCTAACTCTGTCCTACTCCCCCAGTCCTGTCCCTCTGCTCCCCTGGGCTCTCCTAGCCCTCCCCCTCAGCTCATCTCAAGCCCCCTAACTCTACCCAACATCCAAATTCCTGCCCCTCTTACTCTCCTGGATCCCTCTAGCCTTCCTTTCTGCTTCCCATGAGACTTCACCAGCCTTGGCCTCTACTCCCGCCAAAGCTCCCCACCACATCCCCCCCCACACACATAACAAACACACAGTCCAGGCCCACTCCCCAGGCGACCCTCGAGACAACCAGAAGAAGCTGTTCTCCCTGCCCTTTCCCTCACTGGGGGAGGAGGAGAAGACGTGGCCAGATCTGGGGCCTAAGCTGTTTTGCCTTTTCCTCGCCCCAAATTACTGCCAGTTCCCGCCAGCCCTGAGCAGTGGACGCTCTGTGACGGAGGCCGGGGGAGCGGCCGCACGGGGAGTTGTTCTGACAGCAGCGGGCAGGGGCCTTGGTGGCTCTGAGCCCACGGAAGTGGGACGGGGAGGACTGGAAGGCCAGGAGGGCCAGCCGGCCCAGGCGGAGCCGGGAACCGGTATGGATGGGCCGCGGGCCCAGCGATTCTAGCTTTCAGATTCCCAGGCAGCTGCTGAGGCCACCCTTAAGAGCCACCCACTTGGAGTGGGGGCTGGGGGGATGGAGGAGTAGCTTTCTGCCTCTCCCCTCTGAGGGCCTGACAGGAACTGAGCCCCAAGCAGGATCTTCTGGTCCCCCTGAGCTGTGACAACGACAACCACTAGCTACTGCCCCAGTTGAAATTGCTTCCTTCTTCCGGGGGTGGTGAGCCCTGCCCTGCCCAGAGTCCCTTGGGGCAAGGCTGGCAGAGCCTCACTGGAGCCCCAGCCAGGGGCCTGGCAGTTTCTAACTCCCTTCCTACCTCTCCTCATGCCCCCTGGAGCGTGTCTAGTTGGGGTGAGGGTGGGGGTGAGGGGGTGCTTCCCTGGCCTGGACTCTGGCTCTCTCCCTCCCACTCCATGTCCTGGTCTGAACTCTCCCGCCCACCCACTTGGCTTGCCCCGCCCCGCAGCCGCCCAGCCCAACTCCCAAAATCCCTGCCCACCCACCGAGAGTGTGGAAGGTTGGGGGGACGTCCATCAGGAGCTGCAAATTCAGCACCCCAAAGATGAGGGGGTGGGGGGGAACCAAGGGCCATAGCAAGGAAACACAAAGAAGAGAAGGGGAGGAGGAGAAAGACAAGAAGAAGGAAAGAAGAAAAGGAGCGGGGAGGAAGGTTAGCAGGAAAAGGATGACAGTAAGGGAAAGAAGGGGAGAAGGGAGAGTGAAGGATGAATCCTCTCACTTATTGAGCATCTTCCCTGGGAGTTGGAAATGAAACTGATGCCCCAAAATGTCGGGTTTGAACCCTTCCCTAGGAGGCAGCATGGCTGCCCCTGGCCAGAAGCACTGCTTATCACCCCTACAGCCTCTCTCCTTTCAGCCAGTTTCACAGTTGTTGTCTTAAGACCTCTTCCTTACCACCAAGGCCTCCTCAAAGACCTCAACTCTGGTCCTGCTGGAATCCAAATAGAGACGAGGCTCAGTAAATGAAAACGAAATCTGGCTGGGGGCAGGGATGATTAGGAGACCAAATGGAGTCCCCTGATTCAGAGGGCGGGGATCACAGAAAGCCAGAGGAAGGGACTCCAGGAAGTCATTCTGTCCATCTCCTCTTCTAGACTGCAAGCTCAGTGTGGGTAGGGAATGTGATGATGATGATGGTATTTGTTAAGCGCTTACTATGTGCCAAGCACTGGTCTAAGCACTGGATGTGCCAACTCTGTTGTATTGTACTCTCCCAAGCTCTGCACACAATAAGTGCCCAATGAATACCTTTCATTGATTCCTGTGTGAGGCAGAGCTCAAATTCAAGCTGATAGGCATCTTGACTAGTGATAGACGGAAGTCTCCGGGATCCAGATCCCCTATTTAGTATCTGAGAGCTTCCTCCTATCCAGATCTCCCTTTCTAGTCCACCCGGACCACGACAGTGGTTGTCTAGCAGGGCAATCAGCACTCGCTTCTTCCAAGCAACCTGGTGGTGCCGTGGGAGACCGATCCTGGGCCGAGCCAGGTTGGTGTTGCCGATTAATCAGTCAATCAGTCAATCAATGGTATGTATTGATCGCTTACTGTGTACAGAGCACTCAGTGAAACACGTGGGAGACTAATAATAATAATTATGGTATTTGTTAAGGCCTTACTATGTGTCAGCTACTGTACTAAGTGCTGGGGTGGATACAAGCAAATCGGTTGGACATAGCCCCTGTTCCACATAGGGCTCATTTTATAAATGAGGTAACTGAGGCAAAGAGAAGTGAAGTGACCTGCCAAAGGTCACACAGCAGACAAGTAGCGGAGCCGGGATTAGAACCCATGACCTTCTGACTCCCAGACGCATGCAAGAGAGTTAGTAGACATGACCCCTGCCCTCGAGGAACCTATAGTCCTAGTGCCCAGGGACTCTGCCTCTATTTCTTTCTGTTTCTGTCACTGAATAGCTGTTTTTCCTGAATCTCTCTCTTTCTCTCTCCTTCCCTGTCTTTCGGTATCTTTCCCAACCCCCGCAGGCCTGTTGGGCTGACTCACACTGTCCTTGGGGATGGCCCGGTGGTCCACTGCGGCTGCCATTTGTTATGTCTAAAGCAAACACTCTCCTCCCCTCCCTGGCGGCCCCAGACGCTGGGGGAGGTTTCACAAGTGGGGCCATTTGTGAGGTGGGTTCTCTAGCCTGAGAAATAAGAGAATGGGGGGGGGGGGGCAAGAAGGGGGGCACCATTGGGACACTGCCCTTGCAGCATCAGGAAGGGAAGCCCACCCAGAGGGGACCTGATCCTAGACCCCGTTCCCCATGGGCACTCGGTTAGTGTACACCAACCTAGGTTATGGAAGCTCACTGGGCCTTCAGCTAGCTCTAGACTGTAATATGGGAATATATCTGTTTATTGTTGCACTGTACTCTCCCAAGTGCTCAGTACAGTGCTTTGCACACATTAAGCACTCAATAAATACAATTGACTGACTGACTTGCTGCTTTCAGAGAAAACGCATGGTATAGTGGCCAGAGCATGGGCCTGGGAGTCAGAAGGTCATGGTTCTAATCCCGACTCCCCACTCGTCTGCTGTGTGACCCTGGGCAAGCCACTTCTCTGTGCCTCAGTTACCTCATCTGTAAAATGGGGATCGAGACTGCGAGCCCCACGTGGGACAGGGACTATGTCCAACACGATTTGCTTCTATCCACCCCAGTGCTGAGTTCAGTCCCTGGCACATGGTTCGTGCTTAACAATTAATAATAATTATAGTATTTGTTAAGCGCTTACTTTGTGCCAGACACTGTACTAATACCATAATTATTATTATTGCTATCTGTAGGGTCAGCTTATGGGGCAGTCTCCCCCAAGGCCCTCTTCCCTCTCCTGGGGAAATCCCAAAGCGACCCGGGGAGGTGGTTGGCTGGACAGCCATACGTTTCAGAAAACCCACGGCCAAGGGGGACGGAGGGAGAGTCCTCGGCGGAGAGCCGCTTGTCAGCCTTGAAGCGGTGTCCCCACCCAGGGCTAATCTCGGGGAACAGCCCGGCAGGGTGGACGGGTAATTAAATGCCGATGGAATGGCGAAAAGATGTTGTTTGCACTTTAGCGGCTCCGTAATGGGCTCGGTGCCGGTCCCTTCGGAGGCCGCCGCGCAGCCTCGCCCGCTGCCTGGTTTTAATCAGCGGCCTGAGTTCCGCTCGCAGGCAGCTCAGTCTAGGCCTGGCCAGCTCTCCTGGGCCGGGGGAGGGGAACGCGGCCTCTTCCGCTCCGGCCTGCCTGTTTCTCATCAACGGAGGAAATCTGTTTAATACGCAGCCCCCTCCCCCCCACCCCGGCTGGCTCAAACACAGGTCCAGATTGCGCCGCTGGCTCATTCTCCACCGACTCCATACGAACACCCCTCCGCACACACACACCCCGCCCCCGGAACCTGTCTATTACTGACCCCAGAGGAGAGCTAGAGCTTGGACCAGCGGTTCAGTGGCTCTCCCTTGCCCCCTTGCAAAGAGCCACCCGCCTACTAGCCCACGGCCAGCCCGTGGAGGAGAATTGCAGGGCTCAAGGAGTCCACTTCCCCACCCTCCCGGTGGGAGAGGGGACTCTGACCAGTGCGGATGCCCATTAAGGAGGCCGAGGCCTCCCTTCCCCAACCTGGAACTAGGTTTGGGGGTGAGGTGAACAGAAGACCCCCAGGTTTAGGCCTTGGTGGATGTTGTTCTGCCTGTCTACCTTTTTCCACCCGGATCCTCCTCCCTCTCAAGCTCTTCCCCCTCTCCCTTCCTCTCCCCCTCCTAGTTAATGAGCTGGAAAATCGAAACCAAACGCCCGGGGTAAAGATCCACCCAGAATGAACAGGAGGAGGGGGCAGGCCCTGCGTTGGGGCGCGTTCAGCCCTAGAGAATAGAGTGGGTTTCTAGGGGGGGCAGGGTCCCCTAAGCCTCCCTCTCCTTCCCCCCAACCCAGGAATGGAGCAGCTGCATAGATGAGAGGAAGAGCCCACCTCCCCCAGGCCCCTTAACGAATTATCCTGTCTACATAAGAGTCAGCACAGCCTAGTGGATAGAGCACAAGTCTGGGAGTACTTAGGACCTGGTTTCTAATCCCAGCTCCGCCACTTGTCTGCTGTGTGACCTTGGGCAAGTCACCTCACTTCTCTGTGCCTCAGTTCCATCAATCTATAAAATGGAGATTAAGACTGGAAGCCCATTTGGGGCAGGAACTGTGTCCAACCTGATTAGCTTGTATCTACCTCAGTGCATAGAACAGTGCTTGACACAGTCAGCACTTAATAAATACCATTATTATTATTATTACATGGCCAGATCGAATGTTATTAGGCTGAAAGAGAAAAGCCCTAGTAACACCAAAGGAGAGGATACTGGCTCCCTTTACCCTGAGCCAGCAGGATGGTTTCCAGTGTAGATGGGAGACAGTGGCTTGACCTTAGTGGGGATTGGGAGAACTAGGCATTCTAGACATTCTCAGAGCCACCCCCTAACTGAACAAGCCTTCACCGGAGTCGCTTGATCACACTGGCATTCATTAAGTTGGGGACCCCCAGTCTTCCCTCAGCAGTTCCAATCTAAATTGGGAGGAGGGGACAGGATTGCCAACTGCTGAGAATGATTTTTACAAACAGTATAAAAAAAAAATAAATCTTAGTGACTTCAAACTTTTTTAGTGACACAATTTTACAAACTGTAAAATGGTTCCAGGCATCAGTGTGGTTTCTATTTGAGTGTCCAGAAAATCAGGACATGCACCCCCAGTGAAGGGGAGGGAGGGGACACTGCGGGGAACTAGAAATTGTCTAGAAACCATAGCTTCCCCCTCTTGCCACCCTCCTCTTGTTCTCAACAGCAGTCCCCTGGCCCTCTCTCTTAAGCCAAATGACCCATGGGCAGGAGGAAAAAGTACTAAAGAGGCAGCGGGGCTGGGGGGGTGGAGTTGGGGGGAGAAGAAAAGAGGGCATAGGGAGAGGGGAAGGGAAAGAGGAGAAGAAAATCCATTGATGGTATTTACCGAGGGCTTACTTTGTGCAGAGCACTGTACTAAGCTCTTGGGAGAGGAAAATACAACAGAGTTGGTAGACACGTTCCCTGACTACAATGAGCCTACAGTCTAGAGGCCAGAGAAAAGAAAGACATAAGGAAAGTGAAGAAAAAGTAAAGAGAAGAGAGGAGAAGGGAGGCGAGGGAGAGGGAAGGGAAGAGGAAGGAAAAAAGGAAAAAGGGCAAAGAAAAACAAGAAGGGGACAGAGGAGCAGGAGGGAGAGGAGGGTGAAGAGGATCTCCCCTTTTTTTAATGGCATTTGTTAAGCATTTACTATACGTCAAGCACTGTATTTAGAGCTAAGATGGATACAAGATAATCAGGTTGGACACAGTCTCCTTCCCAGCAGGGGCTCATAGTAGTTCCCCTCTTCCCTCCCCGCAGCCAGACAGGTGCATCATTTGAAAAGTGGGGTTGTAGGGAGCCAGGAGCCTGCATGGTGAAGAGGAGAATATATTGAACTCTCCCAAGTGCTTACTACAGCGCTCTGCATACTATAAACATTCAATAAATATGATTGATTGATTGAGAAGTGGCATCCATCCAAAAGGGGGACCTGATAGCCTGAAGGAGCTTGCAGCTGAGACCCGAAAGCCAGGAAGGAGGACACAGTGGACAGCTTCCCCCAGACCCCATCGCTGCACCAGGGTAATTCCTCCCTCCTTGGCCAGGAAGGGGGCACCAGAAATCAAAATCTAGGACAGAAACTGCCGCAACCCCTGATTGGCCAGGGAGAGTAGGAGTCCCTTCCCCGCTCTGCTGACAGTGGAGTTGTTCGTCTTCTGCTGTTGCCCCCGGCGCCTTAAGGAACAGGGCTGTCTGCTCAGGGAAGCCAGTCTCTTGCCCCAAAAGTGACAGCTGCCAGCCCTTGGGGCAGAACAAGTGGGATTCCTCCTGTTCTTTTGCCTGGGTGGCGGCCACCCGCATTCACGAACCCTGAAATATTTTTGCAAAATTAATAGACACTGACAATTTGGGGCTGTTTTTATGGACCCTCCGTGAATTTAAGGCCAGTGGGCAATCCTAAGGGGGTGGGGGTAGGGAGAGGAGAGGATGGGATGGTAACCTTAACCAGAAGATTAACAAGATGCTATACAAATAATATGAAAATGAGCCGGCGGCACCTATGATGGGTTGGGAAGAGGAGGTTTTAAGCTAGTTGTGGGCAGAGAATGTGTCTACCAACTCCATTGTAGTGCACTTTCCCAAGCGTTTAATACAGTGCTCTGCACACAGTATGCACTCAGTGAATACCATTGATTGATTTGATTCATGGAGGCAAGAGGAGGCTAGTTGTGGTGGGAAACTGGGGGAAGGAAAGGGCCATGACACCACAGAGAAAATACTGTTCGGATTATCCGTCGAGCCAGCTCTGCTCAGTCTCCGGAGTCACCAAGCGCACCCAACTGCCAGGTCCTTTCAGAGCCAAGCACCCCTGGCCCAGGAGGCCAGGATCTAGGCAACCATTCTGCTAGCCACCGGCCCACAGCCCAAGCTGGGGTGAGTTACTGGCAGAAGGACCCGAAAGGAATAGGTAGGTGGGAGGGGTGGCTGTTTATGTCTTACTGCAGCCTGTGAGTTGGAGGGATGATGGGTGTGGGCTAGGCCGGAGAGGGGAAGAGTCCCCAGGACAGGCCAGTGAAGCCCATGATATCTTCAGGCATGCAGGCGTGAGACAGAAAGGGTTGAAGACTCTGGTTTCTTTTCGTTTCTTCTCTCTGTGCTGGCTCTTGTGGTGTAATCCTCCTTCCCCTCCGGCCTGTTCCGAGCCCTGCACCCCAGAGCCAGGATTGCAAATGAGACACAGACGCAACCCAGTGTCTGCCTCCTCTCAGCCCTTGGCTCTTGAGATGCCCCTCTAATGGCTCCCAGCACTCTGCCTCCCTCCCTATCGCCTCCCTTCCCCAAACCCTCACCTCAGGCTCGGCCTCTCTGGCAGCGGAAGCGAGATGGGATGGATGAGAGGGAAGCAGCGTGGCCTAGTGGAAAGAGCACGGGCCTGGGAATCAGAAGTCCTCGATTCTAAACTCACCTCCCCCTCTTGCCTGCTATGTGACTTTGGGCAAGTCACTCACTCCTCTTTGCCTTTTTTTTTAATGGTATTTGTTAAACGCTTACAATGTGCCAGGCACATTGTCTTAGGTGCAAGATAATCAGGTTGGACACAGTCCACAACCCAGGTAGGGCTCACTGCCTTCACCCCCATTTTACAGGTGACATAACTGAGGCACAGAGAAGTTAAGTGTCTTGCCCAAGGTCACACAGCAGACAAGTAGCAGAGCTGGGACTAGAACCCAAGTCGTTCTGACTCCCAGGCCCATGCTCTACCCAATAGGCCATGTGACTTCTCAGTTTCCTCAACTGTAAAACGGGGAATTAATAACTATTCTTCCTACTTAGACTGGGTGGCCCATGTGAAACAGGGATTGTGTCCAACCTGATGATCTTACATTCACCCCGGTGCTTTAGAACAGTGCTTGATACATAGAAACCATTAACAAATACCATAATCATACCCATAATCATCATGCAAGCTCTCCCCTGGCACTGGGGGCTGGGAGTCTGGTTTCGGGACTTCCCACTTGGGTGCAGTCCTAGGGAGCAGGCTGCTTGGTTTCTCTGATTCCTACCTGCAGAGCTAGCTGACAGGGTAGGCCCAGAGGTAGGGTCATCAGGGCGAGCTCCTTGATGTTCTTTTCTCCCAATCTGCCCCCAGAAGATATCCAGCTATAGCACCCCACTCCCCTACACCTCCTAACCCCTCTGCACCGCCTGCCGTATCCCATTCGGGCCCCACTCCCTCCCCAGTTTTCTCTCCTTATGGGTCACTCACACTCCTCTCCCGCATCTGTCCCTGCTGCGTATGGGACAGCTGTGGTGTTTAAAATCAGACCATCACTTGCTCTCAGGAAAATGTTTCTTTTTTGTTAAAAAAAAAAACAAACCAAAACTCAATAAGTGCTGTTTTGGTAGAGCCTACCCAAAACAGTGCTTGGGGGTCTGGCGATTGGTCTGTAAACAGCAGCCTGGACAACAGTCCCATCTTACACCGAGTGAATGCTGTCAGGGGAGAGAGAGCACAGCGAGAGGTCGGGGGTGGCAGCAGGGAGAGGGATAGGGTCATCCATAAGTGCCAAAATACATGGGTGTGACCCCACCTCAGCCCTGCCTCCTTCATCTCTGTTCCTCCGGGACCCCGGCAGGTGTTCCCTCCCCCCTCCACACCCTGGTACTCCAGTGAGGTGGCCAGAGGTCCAGAACACCCAGTCCTGAGGGCCGGACTGAGAATTGGGCTGGGGCTGGGCTGGATCTTAGCTTGGGCAAGAACTACATAGGGCCTCAGGGGAGGGCTGGGAAACAGTGAGGGACAGGGCTGGACCCGGCTGGCCTGGGCCTGGAATTGATCTAAAGATCGGGGGCAGGGGGATGGCTCTCTAGGTTCATCAGCCTCCACCCCCACCTAGGCCCACTCATGCACACACAGTCACCCGTGATCACGGGTATATGTACGGACCACGTGCACACACCTGTGCTTCCACAATTACCCACCCCTGCCTGTGTCCACCCCAACCTGTAAGGAAGAAATGAGTGTCTGAGCCAGAGCTAGGATGGGGAGCAGGGAGAAGAGGGAAAAGGGTTGCAGGGGGAACACTCTGGGCTCCTTCCTGCTGCCTTCACTCCCCCAACACTGAAGAGGCTCAAGGGCTGGGGCACCGGGGTCTCGCCCCTACCCCCCGCCCCCTGTCCATCACCCCTCCCCCGAGCCCCATGGAGGGGTTCATTCCCGGAACCCGTCAGCCGCCTGGTGACAATCCAGCTCCCCCTTTGGCTCCAGGCTCCCGGACAGCTTGACCCCGGTCTTCCGGTCCACACACCAGCACTTGCCCCGCTGCCCGTCCAGAGCTGGGTGGCACTGCCAATGACAGGGATGAGGCTGGTCACTCTCACACCACTGGCCCATCCACATGCCAGCAGAGAAGGTGAGGCACTGGTGTCGGGGAGGGCACAGAGGGGTGAGAACAGTGAGGGGAAGGGCGAGGCAGTGAGGGAAATAAATCGTATCTCCCAGAGTGGATCGGATTTCAGAGTTCATGAGTGGATTGGGCATGGTTGCCTTCTTTCTCTCCTGGAGGGGATCCAGTAAGCACCTCGAGGCTAATGGATCTTCCTCGTGCCATGGACCCCTGCCCCACTTTACTAAGTCCCTGAAACAGGGGAGAGGAATGGTGGAACCATGACTCAGTGGAAGGCAGGAAGCAGCAGCAGAAGGAGCTATTGATCTTGCATATTGACCCCAGGTCTTAGCACAGTGCTTGGCACCCAGTAAGCGCTTAATCAATATCGCCATTATCATCAGACACCCTGAAAGGCCGTGAACCTCAAGAGTTTCCCAGAATGCCCGAGGATGGCTCTCTGCCCTTGCTGCCGTGGGGCTTGGCGGGGGTAGGGGCAGTGGCAGGGCCCCTATACCTGTTTGGGGTGAAAGTTGCCATTCCGGTCACAGTTGGGGATGGGGATACTGTACAGATCCTCGTGGGTGCGGGTCTGGGCGACCGCCAGTCGTTCCAGGGCCCGGTGCAGCTCATTCTGGCAGGATCCCTGGATCTGGCACCGGGCACAGGAGAGGAGAGGCAGGGTCAGCGAGGCAGCAGCAGGGTGGGGGGCTTTGTTGGGAGATGGGCAGAGCCGGGACAGAGGGATAAGACTGGAGGAGTACCAGAGAGGGGCAGCAAGAGGAGAGGGGCAGAGCTGGGGAGGGGGCTACCAGGGAGAGAGGGAGGGTTGGAGGTGCTGGGGAAGAGGGATGGAGCCGTCCTGGAGAGAGGGGGCAGGGTTGGAGATCCTGGGGAGGGGGATGGAGTTGGGGTGTACAAGGAAGAGAAGGGTGGGTATGGAGGTACTGGGAAGAAGGGGTGGAACTGGAGGTAGTGAGGGGGGGATGGAGGTGCTGGAGAGGGGGATGGACTGTTGGGGTGTGCCAGGAAGAGAGGGGTGAGGTGGAGATATTGGGGGAGAGGGGCTGGGGATGGAGATACTAGGTGAGAGGGGCAGAGCCTGGGGCATCAGGGGCAGGGGCAGAACCTGGGGCAGCAAGGCAGAGGAAGGGAGGGGAGGGACGAGGCCAGGCAGCAAGGAGACTGAGGCAGGGCCAGGGTTTCCTCTCCCTTCGGAGCCATCAGGAGCACAGCCAATGGGCTGTCCTGGACGCCTCCTCACCAGAGGCCGAGTCTCCTCCCGGTGGGGCCCCCCCAGGCCACTCCTCATCCTGATGCTGCTGCTGCTCCCGGCGCGCAGTTTGGCGAAGTGTTTCTGGAGGCACTTGCGGTCCTGGGGGCCACAGGGGCTGAAGCTGTTGTTGGGGTGTTCGCTCTCCTCCTTGTCTGGGGAGTGAAGGGGGCGGGGGGGAGACTGTCAGATGAGGCCCGAGGCAGGGGGATAGATGAAACGAACTCTGGGTGTCCCTTCCACCTCAGGATCCATTCGATGGGAAGTTATTATCCTGGAACCCCAAGATTCTCCATCTTCCGAGTCAGTGGATCCCGCTCCGAGCCCTCCCAACCCACTCCAGGCTGAGTAGTGTCTCCCTCATCTCTCCCATCTCCCTCCAGCGTCCTCATCTACTCCCGTCATCCGGATCATCCCCTATCTCCCTCGTCTCTCCTAAACTCCCCCATCTCTTTCCATCTCTCCCGTCTCCCTCATCTTTTCCCACCTCCCCCATCTCTCTGCTCATCTCCATCTCCCTCATTTCTTTCTATCTCCCCCATCTCCCTTGTCTCCCCCAGCTCATCTCCATCTCCCTTTGTTTCTTCCCACCTTCCTCATCTCCCCATCTCCCTCTTCTTTCCCCTTCTCCCCCATCTTCCTTACCTCCCTCATCTCCACCTCCCTCTTCTTCCTCCATCTCCATCTCCCTCATCTCCATCTCCCCCTTCTCCCTCATCTTCTCCCACCTACCTGTATCTTCCCCATCTCCTCCCATCTCCCCCCGGCCACCCCGTCTCCCCTCATGTCCCCCCGTCCCCTTCCTCCTCCCACCACTGTCCATCCCCCCTCCCCCAGCTCTGGCTCCCGGCCTGCTCAGTTCGGCTCCTTCTCTCCTCCCCCGGCCACTGCCCAGCTCAGATGGCCGGACTCCAGCGCCTCTGGCTCTCTGCTCCCCTCTCCCTGCTCTCTGACTCACAGTTTCCAGGCCCCTTGGCGCCTACCCAGAGCCTGCAGGGGGGCTTTGGGGGTGCAGGCCGGCCAGTGGGTGTGCAAGTATACAGAGAACCTTGTATAGGGAGGGAGGACATGTGTGAGTGTGTGTATGTGTGTGTGTGTGTCTGTGAAAGAGAGAGAGTCTGATTAGTGGAGCTGGGAGTGTCTAACCATGAGTATGTGTGTTGTGTATGGGTGTGCATGACTAGGAGTGTGACTATCTACTTCTATGTGGAGGTAAATGTGAGTGGGTGTGCATAACTGGGGGTGTGCGTGATTCTGCATGTGCATCCGCGCCACCGCGTGTGCGATGACGCGTGGGTGACTGCGTGTGAGCAGCAGGAGTCTGTGACCTCGGGACTAGGATATGGTCTTTTCCCCGTCCCATCCCCCGCCACCGCGGCAGGGGCAGGGGGAGAGGGCAGCCCCGGGCTGGGGGAGGGGGCGGCAGGCGCCAGGAACCCTTCCATCAGGGCCACTCTGGTTTGGCAGCGGGCAGAGGGCAGCGCAGCGCAGCGGGGAGCCTCAGCCGGCATTCCAGCTGCTGGCAGCTGCTCGGATTTCCACATCTGGTTCCCGTCATTGTTTCCCCCCACCCGCCACTTCGAGAGGTTGCAGGTTGCTCCTGGCACAGCAAGGCCTGCCTGCCCAAGGTTCGGCAGCGTTGCCGGGGCCAGGAGGGCGTGCGTGAGCAGGGGTGCAGTGCTGGGGTGAGGGGGGCCCTCCCACCGCCCCCCCCAGAAGGACCTGGGTTCTAATCCTGGCCCTGTCACATGCCTGCTGTGTGGGCTTGGGCAAGTCACCTAACTTCTCTGTACCCCAATTACCTCATCTGTAAAATGGGGATTAAGAGTGTGAGCCCCATGTGGAGCGGGGGACTGTGTCCAACATGATTACCTTGTGTCTGCACCAGTGCTTAGAACACTGCTTGGCACATAGTACACACTTGAAAAGCAGCGTAATTATTGTACCAGGGACCAAGCAGTAAGCACTCAATAAATACGATTGACTGATTGACCTAGCACAGTCTCCAGCCTAGATATCAGGGGCCTGTGCCCGGCCGGGTGGATGCCCCAGTGACGTTAGTGCCCCCTCCCCCACCCAGAGCATAGTAAACTGAGTATCTCCGGGAAGGCGGGACCGTTCCCCTCAGGGGACCCCGAGGCCTGGCCAGTTCCAGCTGCAGGGAGGCCCAGGGGCCCAAGGGTGGCTTGGCTCTGTGCCTCCCCCTCCGCAGGTGTCAGGTCTGCTCCTGCCCCTGTCAGGCCGGCGGCCTCTGGCCCTCCCCTGGCACACCCACCCCTTCCCGTCTCTGACCAGCCACTGATAGCCCTGGACATGGTAGGACAGGACAGGGAGCAGAGGGGCAGGGAGGGTGGTGTCGAGGGCTCCTGAGGGCAGAGAACCTTCCTACCGACAGGCCCAGCTGCCCTCTTGGCAAAGCCTGTCGGGCCCAGGGGCTGAGAGGAACCCAAGCCTCCCCACCCCACCCCCCAAGGGTGCTGGGAGAAGAGGTGAATGGGGTGGGGAGAGGGAAGACCAGCTGATCAGTAATGCATGACTTTGCCAGTCTCTGGACTGCCCCCCTTTCCTCTTTAATGTCTCTACAGGGTCCTGGGAAGGAGAAAGGGCATGGGGAGTTGGGGGGCTTCACCTCCCAGACCTGAGACCCCTCCCCACTACAACCATCCTAAACAAACACTGAAGGTGGCACTGCAGACGGTGCCACCCCTAATCCCACGCTAGGCCAGGCTGGGCTGGGGGAAGGAGAGTTGGGAGACTGAGATTGGAGGCCCCAGGGTGGCACGGTGAGGAAACTGGGATCAGAGGGTGGGGTCGCTAGTCTATGAGGGCAGGAGGAACTGGATGGGGTAGGGGGAAAGGGAATGGGAGCAGGGGCTGAGGAAGGAACACTGTGGAGGGGAAAAAAGGGTTAGAGAGGGTTAATGGGTGAAGGGTCACCCTGAATGGCCTTTCAGGCTTAGCTGGGCAGTGGGTGCTTTCTCAGTCATTTCCAGACACCCCCTCCCCTCCCCGTTAAGCGGCTCCCACTCCGAGATGGGGGGCAAGGGCCCACAATGTCCTGGTCCCCCCAAGTCCCCCCGTCCCCCTACCCCTCCTCACTATTGACTCTAGTTTAATTTGTAACTTCCCAGCCTAAGGGGCAGGGAGACAGTAGGAGATGAGGTCTGCAGAGACCCCTGGGCCACTGGGCCCCCTGGGATCTCACCATTCAGAAGGCAGCTGAAAGCACAGGACCCCCGGCCAGAGGGTTGGAGAAGTCATGGACATCTTCCCTGCCCCAGACCCCGGATCCCATGGCAAAACTGGCAGTTATTAGGAGTCACAAATCCAGCCTCAGCCCAGGTCCTGCCCTGCGGTACAAATACCTCTGTTATAAAGGATACCTCTGGCCCAGCACCTGCCACCTCATTTCTCCCTCTCTCCACCACCATCACCTCCGTCCAGAACTTTCCCAGGGTAGGCGATGGGGCTGGTGGTAGTTGCAGAATCAGGGGCTCCCCTTTCCTTCTCCCATTCCCAACCCAGGGGCCCCCCAACTCAGGGGCCTTGAAGGCCTGGTCCACCACCTTGCCCTTAGCCTTTACCTCCCGCCTTCCTGTACCAAAAGATGCCTGAGCCCCAGAGAATTGACGTAAATCTCAGGGACTGACTTGCAAGTGTCTGGAATTAAGTTGTCAGCTAAAATCAGGATAACTCCCAACCTGCTCCTGCCCTGCCCCATCCACATCCTGCCCCTGCCCTGCTCTGTCCTTGTCCTCCCCTATTCTGCTCTACCCTATTCTGCCCTGTTTTGCCCTGTCCCCAACCTGCTGTCCCCGATCTACCCCTGTTCTTGCCCCTGTCCTGCCCTGTCCTTGCCCCTGCCCTGCCCTGTCCTAGTCTGACCTATCCTGCCCCTGTCCTTGTCCCTTTCCAGTTCTGTCCTGCCCTTGCCTTGCCCTGTCCCACCTCATCCTGCCTCTCTTTTACCCCTGAGAAACATGGCTTAGGAGAAAGAACCCGAGTCTGGGATTCAGAGGACCTGGGTTCTAATCCCGACTCCACCACTTGCTTGCTGTATGACTTTGGGCAGATCACTTTACTTCTCTGGGCCTTAGTTCCTTCAATCGCAAAATGGGGATTCAGTCCCTGTTCTCTCTTCTACTTAGACTGTAAGCCCTATGTGGGATCTGATTATCCTGTATCTACCCCAATGATTAGTATAGTGCTTAGCAATAATAATAATAATAATGTTGGTATTTGTTAAGCTCTTACTATGTGCAGAGCACTGTTCTAAGCGCTGGGATAGACACAGGGGAATCAGGTTGTCCCACGTGGGCCTCACAGTCTTAATCCCCATTTTACAGATGAGGTAACTGAGGCACAGAGAAGTTAAGTGACTTGCCCACAGTCACACAGCTGACAAGTAGCAGAGCCAGGATTCAAACCCATGGCCTCTGACTCCAAAGCCCGTGCTCTTTCCACTGAGCCACACTGCTTCTCAGATGGTAAGCATTTAACAAATATTATCCCTACCCTACCCCAGGCCTGCACCTGCCCTGCTCTACCCTCCCCTGCCTGTCTTACCCATCTTACTTCTACCCTGCCCCTGTCTCCATCCAGTCCCTGTCCTGTACTGGCCCTGCCCTGTCTTAACCCAGCCCTGCCCTTATCCTGTCCCTATCCTGCCCCTGACTTACCTCATCCTTCCCCTGCCCTGCCTCTGATTTGTCCATACCTCTGCCTTATCCTGTCCCTGTTTTCCCCTGCCCCACCCCTATCTTGTCCTGTCCTGCCCATGCCTTCCTCCAGTCTGTCCCTTTCCCAGCCCTGCCCCTGGCTTGTCCCTGTTCCTGTCCTGACTCTGCTGTTTTAGAAATTATAAATCCAGAGACCAAAACCCGACTTCCAGGTCAGCACATACACAAATACCCCTCTTTCTTCTCTTTCCCATCACTCATCCCTGGGTCTGCAGTTCCCAGAAAATACCCCTCTGGTAGCCAGGACAAGAGTACCCACTCCAGGTGGCATCTGCACCAGGAAGGACAGTGGGGGCAGACCAGGCTCTTGTCCCAAATTCTCCTACCAGAACCTACCAGAGGTCATCCTGTCCAGAACCCAGTTCCTCAGACTGAAGCTCTCTGAAGGTGAAGGCACCCAAAACCACCCCTCGCATGCCCGTGGAGTTGATAACCAGGAGGCCAGGAGGGTGGGGGAGGGAGGATGCCAGTTGTCTTTCATCCTCTCCCCCCTCTCTTCCCAGAACTCCAGCCCCACCAGCTACTGATCGGCCTGTAAATTCCTTTTAACCAGAGGAACTAGCAGCTGGCAAACCCCCAGCCCAGACACAAAGGACTGGGCAGGGCTGGGGCAGAGGAGAGTGGGCAGCACAGGCCAGGAGTAGGAAGCCCCAATCCTG
The DNA here is from genome assembly GCF_004115215.2 of Ornithorhynchus anatinus. NCBI lineage: Eukaryota > Metazoa > Chordata > Mammalia > Monotremata > Ornithorhynchidae > Ornithorhynchus > Ornithorhynchus anatinus. The sequence goes on along the minus strand of NC_041738.1, from coordinate 13,801,574 downwards.
AGGACCCTGGAAAGATATCGGGTCTCGGCTGAGGGGCCGTTTCCTTCCAAGCCCACATCGGTCATACCAGTCGGACACAGGGCCCAGGAGGGTGATCCAGACTCCTGGGTCCCATTGCTCCGGCTCAAGCCCCTAGATAGGGTTGCAGGGAGATTGGGCGGGGAGAGGCTGGGGAAGGCAGGGAAGGCTACCAGCTCTGAAGACACAGCTTCAGAAGGGTTTAGATAGTCACCTGAGGAGGATAGTTGGAACTCACTTCTGAGCCCATGGAAACTGCTGGTTGTGTTTCCCGCAGTGTAGCCGGGGATGCTGAATCCCCCAGAGGGGAGTTGGCTCCTTCACATAGGTGGCCCCTGCCAGTAGGCCTTACATAAATAAATACAGTGACGCCCAGGCTGGAGAGGGGATGGGGGATGGGGGGCCATGCAGATCCTGCCCACTTGAGCGGAGAGGGGGACTCAGCCTGGGTCCTCAGGAGCCCTGGACCCCTCCCCCCATGCTTGCCCCCGTGACATCCAGTTCTTGGTACAGAAGCAGGGAGAAGAAATGTTTGCTGTCCTGGCTAAAAATTAACTGTCTCTCTCCGGCCATGCCGCCCCTCAGGCCGGACACACACCCACTGCTTCCAGGATGGTTGTTGACCTGCTCTTCCCACTCCCCTCCACTCCCTCCCAGGCCTCAGCCAGCCACCCTCCACACACCAGCTTGATTCACAATACTCTGATAGCCCCCCTCTGCCCACTCCCTGGGGTTGAGCTGAGGGTGGGAGGCTGGCCGGACCTATCTCCCGCTCCTCCACGCGCCCTGGAGAAAGGGGAAGGGGTCCTTGCTGGAGAAAGACAGGTAGGACCAGAGCCCAGAGCCCAAAGGGACTACCTGGGAGAGACTGCTTCACCCATCACTGGGGAACTCGGCCCTTCCACCCAGCCCCAGAGCTCAGCCTGAGGTTGGCCCAGAAGTTGACCTGGGGCTCAGCCTGGGCTTCAGCATGAGACTCAACCCCAAGAGGACTCAGCCTGGGGGTCGACTTGGGGCTCAACGGGGGGTCGGCTTGGGGTTCAGCCTGAGAGTCGGCTTGCAGCTTAGCCTCCGGATCGGTTTGCATCTTAGCCTCCGGGGTTGACTTGGGGCTCAGGCTGGGGGTCCGCTACCCCCCCCCCCAAGAAGGTTACCACCTCTCTGTCACTTGCATTCAGTGCCAGCAGGTGTTCGGACCCATCTTTTTTTTTTTTAATGGAACTATACACCGGGCACTGTACTGAGCCCTGGGGTGGATGCAAGCTAATCAGGTTGGACACCATCCATGTCCCACATGGGGCTCAGGCTTAATCTTCGTTTTCCAGATGAGGTAACTAAGGCAGAGAGAACTTAAGTGACTCGGCCAAGGTCACACAGCAAAACAAGTGGCGGAGCCCCCTCTGCGCCCCCTCTCACTGCCCGCCCCACGCCCCGGCCGCCATTCCTGGGACTCCCGCTTATATAGGTCCACCCTGGAGGAGTGGGAGTAGGAGGGAGCCGGGAGCCTTGAGGGTAGCCTGGCACCTGCGGAGGGAGCGAGCTAATCGGTAAGACGGGGATTCCAGCTGGTGTCCGCAGGCCCCGCTGTCAGCGGGCACGGAATCTAGGGGCACCGACCCTGTGTCTGCCACCCTGCAAGCCTCACCGGCTCCTCGGACCCCTGCCTCCCTGCGCCACCCTCCGAGGGCATAAGCAGATGCCCCCACAGCCGGCACTGTCCCCTGCCTGATTCCTGTTGTCCCCAGCCACAGGCCACGGGGAGCTGGGCTGGGGCAGGTCCACCAGCTGGCAGGCCAGGAGCCCAGCGGTCAGTTCAGGGGCGGGTCGGGGGTGGGAAGGGGAGGGATCCGAAGGCGTTTCCCCGACTGTGGGGGCAAGGGGAGCGGAATCCAGACGCTGCCCCATCCTATCCGGCCTGGTCCGGTCTCCGGCCCTCCCTGCCCGGAGGCCGGTGAGGAAGGGAAGAGGCCCCTGAGCCGCCGGGGCAGGAAGTGCCGGTCCGAGCGATGCGTCCGGAGCCGCTGAGCGAACAATGGAAAGCTCCGGGGCTGAGGACAGCGAGGGAGAGAGGGACCCCCCGCCCCCAGCCCCGGCCCCAACCCCCTCCCGGCTCCCCTCCCGACCTCCAGGCCCCCCTCCCCGGTCCCCACAGCCGGAGACCCCCGGGGTTGTCCCAGTGATTAACCCTCTCATCCCCAGGCACCACCCCGCCCCCCGCCCAGGCCTCCAACCAGGAGAGGGGAGTGGGGGAACCCCAAACATCGAGGGATGGGGAGAATCCTGAGGCCTGGCTCCCTCCTGCCCTCCCCTGCCCCGGGGGATCAGAGGGCCCGGGACTTTGGAGAGAGGGCAGAAGGCAGGGGCCTTCCTCTTGCTCCCCCCTTCCCCACCAGCAGCTTATCCCCCTCCCACCCCATTACACCCCCACCCCCAAATAGCTTTCCTTTCCTCGGGAGCGGGGCAAAGGCGGGTGGCGGGGCGGAGAGGGGGGTCCTCCCAGCTCCTAAATCTCAGCTCCCGCCTCTCCCACCCCCCGGCCCCGGGGGCCAGGCCGGTAGTGTTGGGGAGGGGGGGTGGTCCGGGGACGCCTTACCCGCGGGCTGCGGCCCCTCCTGCATCGCCTCGATCTCGGCCAACTCCGTGCAGACCCCCTGGCCGTGCATCAGCGTGTGCAGCGGCCTGTCCACCCCGCGGGGCGGATAGCAGCGCAGCCCGGAGCCGCAGCGGGCGGTGTAGACGCCGCAGGGCATGCCCCGGCCCAGGGCGCAAGTGGCACAGCAGCCGCAGCCCGGTTCCCGGACCAGCTCCTCGCAGCCCACGGGGGCCCGGCAGCGGGCCAGCTTCTCCTCCGAGCAGGGCGGGCAGTGGATGGCCTCGTCGCCCCGGGCAGGCCCGGCCAGCGTCCACAGCAGCAGCAGCAGCAGCGGCGGCCAGCAGCATGCCCTCCTGGTGGGCATGGCTGGTCCTGGTGCCCGGGACGGGGTGAGAGGCGAGGGATGGGGGGGGCTCAGGAGGCGGGGAGAGGGGGCACCGAGGAGCGCCGCATTCTTCACCTGCGCCCCGGGCCCAGTGTCCAGCCCAAGGGGACTCGGCTGCTGCTGGCGACTGCTGCTGGCCGGCCCCAGCGCGCTGGACTTTATACCGGGGGCCTGAGCTGGCCACACCCCCGACTCCGGCACGGCGGCCAGGACCGGCGCCTGGGGGGGAAGGGGAGGAGGGGAAAGAGGAGAAGAGGGAGGAGGAGCCGGGGGTCCCCCCCGCAGCTGGCCCAGAGTCGGAACCCCTTTTGCTCCCGCTGGGATAGGGAAAAAGGGGAGGGGGTTGGGCGGAGGGATGAAGAAGAAGAATGATTGTGGTACCCGTTAAGGGCCTAAATTGTCCATTCCAAGCGCTTAGTACAGTGCTCTGCACATACTAAGCGCTCAATAAATACTATTGAATGAATGCACAGCGTTCTGCGCACTGTAAGCGCTCAGTAAGTACGATTGAAGGCTTACTGTGTGCCGGGAGCTGTACTAAGCGCTGGGGTGGATACGAGCAAATCGGGACCTGTGGGGGCTCGCAGTCTCAGTCCCCGTTTTCCAGATGAGGAAAGCGAGGCCCGGAGAAGTGAAGGGACTTGTCACACGGCAGACCAGTGGGATGGAGACCGGGAGGAGGGAGAAAGGAGGGGTTGGAGGGACGGGCTGCCGATGATGACGATGATGGGATTTCCAGTCCTCCCGCCGCTAAACCCTCCGCTCCCCTCATCCAGGCCTGGCCCGGGGCCGGCCCTGAGTGGCAGGGGGGACCAGGAGAGGGTATGGGCGGAGAAGGCTGTGTCGATGGGCTGGGCCGTACGGATCGGGTAGGCGGTCGATCAATAAATGATATTGAATTAGAGCTTCCTGGGTGCAAAGCACTGATCTAAGCGCTTGGGAGAGTACACTACACTAGAGTTGTTAGGCACGATTTCTGCCCTCGATGAGCTTAGAGCCCAGTGGGGGAGGCAGACATTAAAGCAGAGAATAATAATAATGGTGTTATTTGTTAAGCGCTTCCTATGTGCCAAGCACTGTTCTAAGCGCTGGGGTAGATTCACGGTAATCAGGTCGGACGTAGTCCCTGTCCCCCCTGGGGCTCACAGTCTTAATCCCCATTTTACAGATGAGGTAACTGAGGCGCGGAGGAGTGAAGCGACTTGCCCAAGGTCACCCAGCAGACAAGTGGCAGAGACGGGATTAGAACCTCTCAGGCCTGTGCTCTGTCCACTAGGCCACGCTGCCTCTCCTAGGTAGGGACAGAGAACCGATCCACCCCGGAGGATAGGGGATGGGGCAGGAGCGGAGTGGGGAGGTTCGGATGCTCCGATTTTATCCCCTCCCAACCCCAGGAGGGGTCGGGGTAGCTGCGGAAAGGAAAGGAACCTCGGCTGGAGCGAGGGAGGAAACAAAAGTTAAAAACTGTCGACACCTCCTGGTAGCTGCATGAACATCACACCCGCTGTAAACCCCGGGAAAGCGAGAAGTTTTTTGCTTGTTTTACAGTATTATATTAAGCGCTTACTAGATACCCGGCACCGTACTAAGCGCTGGGTTAGATACTGGCTAATCAGCCTGGGCAAAGTTGATGCCCCTGTGCTGGGCAGCAGAGGCATGGGAAAGAGTCAAAGGTGGACGTTCAAGCGATCAAAATGTTAACCAAAGACAATGGCAGAGACGTAAGTGTTTGCCTCGCCGAAGAAGGCAGTGGTAAACCACTTCTGTATTTTTACCGAGAAAACTCTATGGATTAATTCCAGAAAGTCGCTATGAATCGGAAACGACTCGACCGCGATTAAAGAAGAGAGACTCATGTTGGACTCGGTCCCTGTCCCACATGGGGCTCACAATCTTAATCCCCATTTTACCGATGAGGTAACTGAGGCGCACAGAAGTTGTCAGTCAGTCAATTTCATTTTATTTCCAGTTACTCTGTGTAGAGCACTGTATTAAGCGCTTGGGAGAGTACAGTATAATAATATAAAAAGACATTCCCTGTCCACAGCGAGCTAAGTGACTTGCCCAAGGTCACACAGCAGACAAGTGGTGGAGCTGGGATGAGAAGCCAGGTCCTTCTGGCTGCCAGGTCCATGCTCTATCCATTAGACTATGACAGGGAAGTTGATAACCTCAGGCTGGAGGCTGGGAAGGGGGTTAGGCACAATCCACACTGCGTGGACCGAAGAGGTTGTAATGGAATTGTTGAGAAGCAGCAGAGCCTAGCAGAAAGAGCACGGTCCTAGGAGTTGGAAGACCTGAGTTCTAATCCCAGATCTGCCAGCTGCTTCAGTCAGTTAATCATATTTATTAAGTACTTACTGTGCAGAGCATTATACTAAGCGCTTGGGAGAGTACAATATAACAACGTTGGTAGAAACGTTCCCTGCCCATAATGAACTTACATCTAGAGGGGGATACCTTCTGAGGATACCTTCTACTTTTGGTGAGATCTCAGGATGACTCCCTCTCCCATTTAAGCCACAGAGGCAGGTAAGTCATCTCAGATAGGGGGAGGGTTACCTGGCCCTTCGAAGGTAGGACAGGCTACTTTTATTTCTAAAGTATGTTCCAAGCACCTAGTAGAGTGTTCATTCTAGTGCTCTGCACATGGAAGGCATCCATTCAAGTGCTCTGCACACAGGAGGAGCCCATTCTAGTGCTCTGAACACTGGAGGTGCTCAGTACAGCTCCCTCCACACAGTTCTGCACCAAATCACACTCATCTAATGATGGTGTAGATGTTGACCCAGGATTAGAACCTAGAGGAGGACAACTGGACCCTCGCAGAGGGGAGGGGCGTAGCAGGAGGGAGCTAGGAGAACTCTCTTTATTGGGGGCCCCACAGGGGATGGAGGGAACCTGGGTCTAGCACTCATTCAGTAGCCACTGGCTCCGCATCCAGGAATCGCTTCTTCATCCTAGAACGCCGGGGAGGGAGGCCGGTCCACAGGCCTGACCTATCAAGGGGGAGTCTGAGAGAGGGGAGATGGAGAGGGGGCGGAGACTTTGGGGGTTGCGGTATCTACTTCATTCTGGGTGTTCCTAAAGCCCTCAGCCCACCTTTTCCAAGGTTCAGCTTGGGGTGCAGGAAGATGAGATGTTCTTCCCCTTGATTCTATTTATTGACATTGTTCTTGTCTGTCTCCCCCGAATAGACTGTAAGCCCGTCAAAGGGCAGGAACTGTCTCTGTTACCGATTTGTCCATTCCAAGCGCTTAGTACAGTGCTCTGCACATAGTAAGCGCTCAATAAATACTATTGAATGAAGGAGTGAATGAATGAATGAATGAAGGGGCGCTCTGGTCCCCTCAGGGCCACCCCAGTTCCTCCAAAGCCTGGGATCCACTGTCCCTCAAAGGGGCAGGGGGGCGGGGATGTGAGGAAATGGGACGGAGAAATGAGGCGATTTCGAGAGGCCGAGTGGCTGCCCCGACATAGGCCAGAGCCGAGAATGTTCATTCATTCATTCATTCATTCATTCAATCAGTCATATTTATTGAGCGCTTACTGTATTCAAAACACTGTACTAAGCCCTTGGGAGAGTACAGTGTAACTATACCAGATACATTCCCTGCCCACAACCAGCTAGTGGAAAGCAGCATGGTGTAGTAGATAGAGCATGTGCCTGGGAGTTAGAAGGTTGTGGGTTCTAATCACTACTCCTCCACTTGTCGGCTATGTGCTCTTGGGCAAGTCGCTTAACTTTTCCTTGCCTCACTTACCTCATCTGGAGAATGGGAATTAAGACTGTGAATCCCATGTGAGTCGTGGGCTCCGTTCAACCTGATAGAGAAGCAGCGTGGCTTAGTGGGAAGAACACTCGCTTGGGAGTCAGAGGATGTGGGTTCTAGTCCCAGCTCCACCACTTGTCTGCTGTATGACCTTGGGCAAGCCACTTCATTTCTCTGGGCCTCAGTTACCTCATCTGTAAAATGGGGATTAAGACTTTTATTCCCACATGGGACAACCTGATTACCTCGTATCTACCCCGGTGCTTAGAACAGTGCTTGGCACAAAGTAAGTGCTTAACACATACCATAATTATTATTATTTGCTTGTGTCCACCCCAGCGCTTAGAATAGCCCCTGGCCCACTATATGTGCTTAATAAATACCAGAATTATTATTAGTAGTAGTATGCTGCCAGTGGTGGGGGAGGGGATGCCCAGGGCCAACCTATTTCCAACTGTGCCTATCTGGCCACCAAGTATACTGGCTACCCAGCCCCCCACCAGGCTCTGAGCCGAGTCTGGAGGTTGGGAGGAAGGAGCCAAACAAAGGGGAGGGAGAAGGGGTCTCGAGCAGAGAGGGACAGTCTGGAGCACCTGGAGAGGGGCAGACACTAACATTCACATGGGCCACTGGAACTGCGGGTGTGGGGGGGTGCAACAGAGAGTGGTCCCCTGCCCAGGGACCCCGAGCTAGCCCAAGCAGAAAGAGAGAGAGAACTTTGGGCTCTGACATGGGGGGTGGGGAGGCAATGAGCTCTGGCTTCGAATTCCCCCTAAACTTCGCCCTAGTTCCAGCCCCCTCCCAGAGCTCAACCTTGATGAGTTTCCCCAAACCCAAATAATTCTTCTGCTTGGGCCATGGGAGCGGCCCCTTCGGGGACTGGTGGGGGGAGCTTGTTGTGTCTCCCACCAGGGTTCTGCGGGCGGGGGCCAGGGGTAGACCTCCCCTCTGTTCCAGAGAGAAGGGCCTTCAGCGGCGGGAGGTGGGGGGGCTACAAAGTTCCCTTCCCCTACCTCCCGGGCCCTGCAGGGACTTTCTAAGGGGGCTTTGCCCAGTAGAAAGATGCCCGGGGGGCACGGAAGAAGGAGATGCAGCATGGCCTAGTGGATAGAGCATGGGCCTGGGAGTCAGAAGGTCATGGGTTCTAATGACGGCTCCTCCACTTGTCCGCTATGTGACCTGAGGCATGTTTCTTCGCTTCTCTTACCTCCACAGTACTTAGGGACATAACTGCATGCTCTATTACTTTCTTCTATCCATAATTTACTTTATTTAATGGCCCCCCTCATTGTGTGTGGGTGGCGGGGAGAAGTGGGGAGATGATTTTTCATTTTTATATTCAACGAACATGTGACGAGTTGCAAATCGACGAGTTGACAGAGCTGCCCGCGGCTTGGCCCGGCCCCTCCCCGGGGATTCCCCTGCCGCAGAGCACGAGAAGTTGCTTTGGCTGATGGTGGGGGGAAGGGCTTGGGGGGGAGGGGGAGGTCACCCGGCCCCCCCATTCCTGATAGGCCCAAGGCCACAGTGGGGGGGTCATTCATTCGTTCAATCGTATTTATTGAGCGCTGTGTGCAGAGCACTGTACTAAGCGCTTGGAAAGTACAATTCAGCAACAAATAAGAGACAATCCCTGCCCTCAGCTGGATCACAGTCTAGAGATGGGGGAGGCAGACATCAAAACAAGCAAATGTGTGGGCAGAGTTGTAGTACAACAGTAGGGATGTGGAGGAGGGGGAACGAAGGTGTTTGAATGCTTTGAAGATGTGCCAGAAAACTGTATTAAACACTGGGTTGAATACAAACAAATCGGGTTAGACTGTCCCTGTCCCAGATGGGGCTCACAGTCTCAATCCTTATTTTACACATAAGGTAAGGGGCCCAGAGAAGTAAAGTGACTTACTCAAGCTCACACAACAGAGCAGTAGCAGAGCTGGGTCGGAGGGGAGGGTCAGCAGAGGGACCCTCACCCTGGGGGAGAGCCGATAAGCTTCAAGGTTGAACGGCGAGTGCAGAAGGGACGCGCCTGGTGCCAAGAGACTGGGAAGACCCAGCCCTACCAGAGCCCTCCGGGACCCCCTCTGGTGCCCCCTCGCCCACCCGGCCTGGGGAAATTTGGGGCTCAGACCGGGGTGTAGGTGTGTGTGTATGGGGGGAGGGGGAAAGAGAGAAAGAAACTGGGGGGGGGTGTCTGTCCTTCAGGTCAGCGAGGTCCAGGACAGGCCGGAGCCCCCCCATCCCAGACACAGCCTGATTGGCCGGGGCCGTGAAATGGGCGGGGAAAAGAGGCTAATCCTCCTCCCCGCTCGCCAAATTTGGGTCGCCTAGGGGGCAGAGCTGTGGGCAGAGCTGGGTGGGGGGGGGCTGCGGGCACGGCTGTGGGCACAGCTGGGTGGGGTGAGCCGGGCAGTGGAGCCGGGGCAATGGGCATCTCGGGGAGGGGGCCGATCGCCTTCTCTTTCCTTCTCTTACTCCTGCTTCCCCTCCCGCCGCAGGGAGTCAGCTGGATCTGGGGCGGTAAGTGCCCGAGGGTACCCTCAAAAAAACGGAGGTTGGTGGGAGGGGCAGGCCTTTGGGAAACCCAGAACCCTCTTCCTGCAGGCACAACCTGACTACATGCAGGACACACAAAGAGCTCTCTATTTTTCTCTCCTCTCTCTGTCTCTGCCTCTTTCTCTCTCTGCTACTCCCGGTGGGCTGGTGGCCCGGGGTCACAAGGCCCAACGACTTCGGCCTCCGGTGACCCGGGCTCCTGCAGGGGCGGCGGGGCAGTCTTCCTTGGGCCGTCCGGGGCAGCAGGGCTTGCCAGCCCCGGCTCGGGTCCTGGTTCCCGTTACAGAGGGTGATGCCAGGAAGAAGCCCCTGAGCCATAACCAGCCCTCGACCCCTCGCCCGCTGGGCGCCCTACCTAACCCCTTTGTGGGTAGTGGCCTGGAGGAGGAGGAGGAGGAGGAAGAGGAGGAGAAGGGCCAGGTGGGTCCCTGATTGGGGGCGGAGGGGAGCCTGGAGAGGACCGTCGTGGGTATGTTTGCGGGGGAGGCAGCAGCTGTCTGAACTGCTAGGCAAAAGTCCAGAAAACGCAAGGACCCTTTCCCATCCCCTAGCCCGACCCTCTCCAGGCTTCTGTTTTCATTCATTCATTCAATCGTATTTATTGAGCGCTTACTGTGTGCAGAGCACTGTACTAAGCGCTTGGAAAGTGCAATTTAGCAATAGAGTCAATCCCTGCCCACAACGGGTTTACAGTCTAGAGAGGGGGAGACAGACATCAAAACAAGTAAACAGATATCATTTTAAATAAATAGAATTATAGATAGATATAGATAGATAGATAGATAGATAGATAGATAGATAGATAGATAGATAATGTGCTGTGGGGCGGGGAGAGATGGGGAAGAGCAAAGGGAGGGAGTCAAGGTGATGCAGAAGGGAGGGGGAGCTGAGGAAAAGGGGGCTTAGTCTGGTTAGACCTCTTGGAGGAAGTACGCTTTCAGTAGAGTTTTGTAGGGGGGAAGAGTGATTGTTTGGTGGATTTGAGGAGAGAGGGCATTCCAGGCCAGAGGTAGGATGTGGGCCAGGGGTCAGCGGTGAGACAGGCAAGATGGAGGACTGTGCGGGCTGGGATGTAGAAGGAGAGAAGGGAGGTGAGGTAAGAAGGGGCAAGATGATGGAGCGCTCCTCCAGCATTGTCTTCCTGGGTTTACCCTTTCAGACCACTCTAGGACCCTCTCCAGACCCCTCTTCTCCCTCCAGCACGCAGGTAGGCTGGGCTAAGGCCCGGGTTGGGTGCAGGGGGCGAAGGATGGATCACCCACCCAGGTCCCTGCCCTGGTTCAGCCTCCCTCCACTGCGGTGGCACTCCCTCCTCTTAACGGGTTGCCATTCTCCCTACCTGAAGTTGGTCCGGCGCCTCCTACCCCAACCCCACCCCTCAACAGCTCTCTCCTGCCCCCCCCTTGCCCCTTCCAACTCAGTGACCCTTCAGAGTGTGCCTGTCCTGCCGGAAGGCCAGAAAGCACCAGTCAAGAGTGGGCACAGGGCACGAGGCACAGGGAGGGGGCAGAGTTGAGGAGGGGAGGATCTTAAAGCTGGCCCGGGAAGGGAGAGTGAACTGATTGGGAAGTGGGGGGATCCCGGACCCCCTTTGCTTTCCTGCCTTGCGTTTCTGCCTCCCTCCCCGCAGGGAGAGAGAGGACCGCACGGACCCCGCGGGGTGGCCGGCTTCCCTGCGGAGGCGGGCCCTGTGGGGGGTCTGCGTCCCCCCGACCTCCAGGGCCCCCCCGGCCCGTCCCGTCCCTGTCCGGCTCCAACACCGCAGAGAGCAGCCGCGCCTGAAAACCAGGTGGGACAGAGAGGGGGCCTGGAGTGCGGGACGGGTTGGGAGGAGGGGAAGGGGTGCTGCTGACCGCTGGGAGAGATGAAGAGAAGGGGTGCTGCTGAGCGCTAAGAAGGGAAAGGAGGAGAAGAAGGGGTGCTTCTGCATGCCGGGAAGGGGAGAGGTGGAGAGGAGCAGAAGGGGGGCTTCTGAGTGGTGGGAGGGAAAAGAGAGGGAGGAAGGAGCGGGTCTGGAAGTGCGGAGACTCCAAATCCAACTGCCCTTGCCCCTGCTTTACCTTGCCCCTGTCCCTCCTCTGCCCTGCCCCTGCCCTGCTCCTGACCTACCTCTACCCGTATCCTGCTCCTGCCCCTACCTTTCCTCTGCCCGGTCCCTCCCCTGAGCCTCCAGCCCTTACCCCTCGTGTTGGCGGGTGCCAGGGAGAAGCCGACCACATACCCCTCTCTTCCCTCGCCCCTTTCCAGTGCTGGCGGGGCCTGGCGGGGCTGCCGGGCCCCCCCCGGCCCACAGGGTTTTCCAGGCTTCCCCGGCCCCCCAGGCCCCCAGGGCTACCCCGGCCACGAAGGAGTCTCAGGGCCTCAGGGGCCCCCTGGCCACACCGGGCACCCGGGGGCGGATGGACTCCCCGGTGCCCCCGGGATGCCAGGCTCTCCAGGGCCCCAGGGCCTTCCAGGGCACTTCGGGTACAGAGAGGGACCGCCCGGACCTCCGGTGAGAAGGGGCTGGGGGGCGCTGGGGGGGGGATGAGGACTGGCCTCACCCACCCGGACCGTCCCCTACTCAACGCCGGGTTTCTCCCCTAACCAGGGACCGAAGGGAGAGTGTGGGGAGCCGGGGTCCCCGGGGGTCCCGGGGCGGATAGGAGAGCGGGGGTCGGACGGCCTGCCCGGGCCCGCGGGTCCGCCCGGACAGATGGTCAGTGACTGGGTGAGTCTCCCGGGGTCCTCCCTCCACCCCTTGCTTCCCACCTGTCCTCCCCTTCGGCTTTGAGGGGCCCCCCTCAAAGGGAAAAAGGGGGAAACTGAGGCGGGGGTGACCCTCGCCCTGTTGGAGAGATGCCGGTCCTTCTCACCACCACCCAACCTCAGCCCGGTGGGTACCGGACCCCCAGACCAGCGGTGTTCCGGAGAGGGGAGAAGCCCCTCACTCCCACCCCCTTACCCCCCACGCTCTCCGAGGTCGACAAGGCGGTCACTGAACTCCAGGGGGGGAAATCTCGCACACAGATCCCGGGGCAGAGGCTAGCAAATCTGGGCAACCACCCCAGGAGTTGGATTGCCCCGGGGACCTGGGGAGATGCTAGTGGGGAGGGAGATTTTAGGGGGGCCTCGGAGGCTCCACGGAAATCTCCCCCCGGGGGTCGACCTTGTCCCCACCCTGCCCCACTGGTCGCCCCGGCCTCAAGGTCCACGGCCGAGCCGGGCTTGGCTGAAAAGGGCGAGTTGGAGGAGGCAGATGGTCCTTTGGGGGTGGGGGGAGAGAGGGACGCCTCCCCCCAAACACCTCAAAGAAGGAGCTTGCCTAGTGACAACCTCACTAGGAGTCAGAGGACGTGGGTTCTAATTCCGGCTCCGCCACTTGTCAGCTGTGTGACCTTGGGCAAGTCACTTCACTTCTCTGGGCCTCAGTTACCTCATCCGCAAAATGGGGATTAAGACTTTGAGCCCCACGTGGGACAACCTGATTACCTTGTATCTATCCCAGAGTTCAGAACAGTGCTTGGCACAAAGTAAGCGCTTAACAAGTACCATTATTATTATTATTATTACCTCCGTCTCCAGGGGACCTCAGTCCAGACTCAGCTCTTTCCACGCCTGTCCACCGGGACCCCGGGTGGGAGGAGGTGGAGGGAAGACGGGGGTGGGTTTGGGACTCCCGGGTGGAAGCCCCTTCCCCCTGACACGGCCTGTTGGCAGACTCTCAACTCCCCTGGACCCTCTCCCCTCGGCACGTCCGAATCCGGAGCGGTGAGGTGGTCGCAGGTAATGATATTAATAATAATTATGGCATTTGTTAAGTCTTTACTGTGTGGTGGACACTGTAGTAAGCGCTGGGGTGGATACAAGCATAGCGGGTTGGTCACAGTCCCTGTCCTTCGTGGGGCTCACAGTCTCAGTCCCTATTTTACAGATGAGGGTAATGAGGCCCAGAGAAGTAAAGTGACTTGTCCAAGGTCACACAGCAGACAAGTGGCGGAGCCGGGATTAGAACCCATAACCGATCCGGCTGCCGACGGGGCCCAAACCAGGGTGGCCTCGGGGCCAAGACTCGCAGAGGGGACACAGAGCCTCTGGACTCCTGGGTCCTGAAGTGGATCCTCCAGAGCCAAGTTGAGAAGCAGCGTGGCTTAGTGGAAAGAGCCCGGGCTTGGGAGTCAGAAGACGTGGGTTCTAATCCCGCCGCCGCCACTTGTCTGCTGTGTGACCTTGGTCAAGTCACTTCACTTCTCCGTGCCTCAGTTAACTCATCTGTAAAATGGGAATTAACACTGTGAGCCCCATGTGGGACAACCTGATTACCTTACATATACCCCAGAGCTTTGAACAGTGCTTGGCACATAGTAAATGCTTAACAAATATCATATAATTATTATTATTAAGTGCTTTCCTATCCCTTTCCTATTGCTGCCGGGCGGGTGGGGATGAGGGGGCTGAGGAAGGGGGTGCGGGATCTTAGGGAGTAGGGAATGGGGGTGGGAGGCAATCGGGTTGAGGGGGAAGTGGGAGCTGAAGGAGAGTGGGCTCAGAAGGACCCTCCCCCCACAATCCCTGCTAGCATTGATGCGCTGCGTGGTTCCCTGCACCCCCTCACCCACTGAGCCTCCTCTTCCCAGCCCAACACCCCCCGACCCCCGACCCCTTCCCCGCAGCTGCAGAGCTGGGTCTTTCCGTCCCGGGAAGAGATGGGCCGAGCCGGGCACATGGTGGGCGAGGGCAGCCTGGCCTACGTGAGAGACGGCAGCGGCGGAGCCTTCATCCGCACCCGCGCTGGGTGGCGCAGCCTTCGGGTACCATCCCCCTTCCCCACCCCCAAATGACCGACCCTCCCCCCACCCCCCTTCAATATGATTCGCCCTCCCCTCACCTCTCATTCCTTCATTCAGTCATTCAGTTGTAGTAATTGAGCCCCTACTGTGTGCAGAGCACTGTACTAAGCCCTTGGGATAGTCCACTACAACAATAAACAGACACATTCCCTGCCCACACGAGTTTATAGACCCCTCACCCCCTCCCTCTGAATGATTGACACCCCATCCCCCGCTTCTCTCCCCTCAGCGTGGCTCAGTGGAAAGAGCACAGGCTTGCAAGTCATAAGTGGTGGGTTCTAATCCCGGCACCGCCACTTGTCAGCTGTGTGACTTTGGGCAAGTCACTTAACTATTCTGTGCCTCAGTTGCCTCATCTGTTAAATGGGGATTAAGACTGTGAGCCCCACGAGGGACAACCTGATCACCTTGTATCTCCCCCAGCGCTTAGGACCGTGCTTGGCACATAGAACGCACTTAACAAATAAATTGATAAATAATGTTATCAGTATTAACATTATTATTATTGTTCCCTCCCCCACTCCTTCCCTCGCCTTTGGTGTGACTGATGTCCCACCTCCCGAAAGCCCCCTTGGTGAGGCTAACACTGCATCTCTTAGTGATATCCTTCCTCCCATCATTCCCTCAGCCTCCTCCCAACCTCGGGTCAGGCCCTCGGTCCATCCAGGCCAGGATTCGATCCAGGATTAACCCTCCCGGAAACCCACCCTGTCCAACACCTCTGACCCTCCCTCAGTGTCTCCGCCCGGACCATCCAACACCCCTAACTCTCCCCTCTCCATCTCTGACTCCCTCCAACACCCCTAACCTCTCCCCTCTCCATCCCTGACTCCCCTCCAGTGACCCAGCACGGACCATCCAACAGTCAGTCAATGAATTTATTGAACACTTACTGTGTGCAGAGAACTGTAATGAGCGTTTGGGAGAGTACAATGTAACAATATAACAGACACATTCCCTGCCCACAGTGAGTTCACAGTTTCCCTTCTCCATCCTGATTCCGCTTCAGTGATCCAGCAAGGCAGTCCAACACCTCTAACTCTCCTCTCTCCATCCCTGACTCTCCCCCAGTGACCCAGCACAGACCGTCCAACACCCCTAACTCTCCTCCTAGAATGGTGTTTTCCTGCTCCATTATCAGAGTTGAGTTTTAGGCTGGACAGACGGAGGCCTGAGCCAGGATGGTGTTGCTCGGGGCCTGATGACTGTGTGTGGTGGGGAGTGAGGGGTTAGGCTGCAACTGGACTGTGATCCCCAATTTCCCTTCCTTCTCTGTCCAGATGGAGGACCCTGACCCTGCGCTGGCCAGTGATGACCCATCGGAGGCTCAGCGCAGCAAGGTAAAGCTTCTACCAGCAACAGGTCTTGGGATGGGAGAGTGGGGTCTGCGCTGGATGCCCAGGACTCCCAATGCAATCAGGCCGTAGGTCTAAAAGAAACAAAATCAGTTCATCCCTGTCGTTGGGTTATGGGGGCGGGTTGGGAGGTCTCTGGGTTGAGAACTGGGGTTTTGGGACCCCCAACCCCTTCTGCCCACCAGGATTCGATCTGAACTCCCTGCTCTGGTTGTGCCTTTCTAGGGATTGCCAACCCCCTGGCCCACACCCAAGGGAAGACCCCAGAGATTTCCCTCGGTGAGAATCCCCATTCCCCACTTTCCCCATCGGCCCTCTCCGGAGACGTGCCCTCTGTGCCCACTGGAACGGCTGTGTCCAGGAATCAGCGGGTTGGGGGCATGAGGGGCATCACCCTGAAGCGCCCCCCGGGAGCTCTAGGGTGGCCCGACTCCCTCTCCCCTCAGCTCCGGTTGGTGGCTCTCAATGCCCCTCTTCCCGGGCACCTGGGCGGGCTACGAGGGGCCGATCTACAGTGCCACCAGCAGGCACGGGAGGCTGGACTGTACGGGACATTTCGCGCCCTCCTGGCTGCCTCGGGCCAGCGCCTGGCATCTCTGGTGCACAGGGCAGACCGGGTCCTGCCCATAGTCAACCTGCAGGTGAGTGCCCTCCTCCCAGGCGGCAGCACCTCCCCATCCTTGGCACTGCCCCACCCCCCAGCCCAAGCCCCGCCCCAGCTTTCCCCGGGGTTGGCAGGGTCGGGGGTGGAGAGATGGGGGTCCGTGCTGGCCTGGCACGCTCAGGCTCCCCACCCCTTGCCCTCTCCCCTGCATCTCCGAGCTCCGTCAGCCCAACCTCACCCTCACCCCCAGGGCCAGCGGCTGGCCAGGACCTGGGAGTCGCTGTTGGAGAGCAAAACCCGCCGTGCCCACGGCCTCCGGGCACCCATCTACACCTTCGACGATCGTGCGGTCCTGGAGGACCCCCTCTGGTGAGGGAGGGGCCGGGATATCCGTGACCCACAGACCTTTCTCTTGTGTGGGAGTTATGGGGAAAGGGGCATAACGGTAATTATTATTATCACGTTTGTTAAGCACTTACTATGTGCCAAGCACCCTTCTAAGCGTTGGGGTAGATACAAGGTAATTGGGTTGTCCCCCATGGGGCTCACAGTCTTAATCCCCATTTTACAGATGAGGTGATTGAGGCACAGAGAAGTTAAACAGAGAAGTCACACAGTAGACGGATGGCAGAGCCGGGATTAGAACCCACGACCTCTGACTCCCAAGGCTGTTTCTATTAAGCCACGCTGTTTCTCCATAAATTATGGATCTATGCAGAAAGTGCTGTGGCTGAGAGGGGTGAATGAAGGGTGCAAATTAATTCATTCAATCATTTATTGAGCATTTACCATGTGCAAAGCAAAACTAGGCACTTGGGAGAGTACAATACAACAACAGACACATTCCCTTCCCTCGGTGAGCTCACCGTCTAGAGAGGGAGACAGACATTAATGTACATAAATAAATGAATAAATAATGGATATACACATATGTGCAAATAATATGAGCAGGAATTTTAGATATTTATTGTTATTTATACTCTCCCAAGAGCTTAGTGCTTTGCACAAAGTAAGTGTTGAATAAATACAATTGAAGAATAATCATGGTATTCGCTAAGCGCTTACTATGTGCCAGGTACTCTACTAAGCTCTGGGGTGGTTACAAGCAAATCCAAGTGCGACCCAGATTCCAGTCCCTCCCCGGGCTGCTGGGGAGCGCCCCTTCCTGATCCGCCCCTCACCGCACATAACCCTGTGTTTTCCAGGACCCAGAAAGCAGCCTGGATTGGACCCAGCCAGAAGGACAGCCCAGGTCCCCAGGGCACCTGCCAAGACTGGAGGATGGGCAGCGGGGTCCAGGGTCTGGCAGCCCGCCTGGATGAGAGAGAGTTCCCGCGCGTGGCATCCTTGGACTGTGCTGAGTCCCTGGCCGTCCTGTGCATCGAGATCGCCTTCCCTTACCGGGACACGTGATGACGGACAGATGGGCCTAGGGGAAGCCAGGAGTCCCGCCCTTGTTGAAAATCCAGGGCTTGGTCGTGCTCCACCCAAGGCAAACTGGGCGGGAGGAGGCTAGGACAGTACACTCCCAAGCACTTAGTACAGAGCTCTGTACATAATAAGCATTCAATAAATACCATCGACTGATTGACTGTCCTGCCACTTTCCCCCAACACTCCAGTGCCCCGGGACCTGATTATCTTAAATTTATCCCAGTGCTTGGCACCTATCAAGACTGCTTAATAAATACCCTAATTATTATTATGGTCCATGCCCAGCCGGGCTCAGAGAAATATACAATAATTGCTGCTTGCTGCACAGTGGGTGGAAGGGCATGGTTTGGGGGAGAAACAAGCTCAGCTCAGCAGTGTGGCCTAGTGGATAGAACATCGGCTTGGGATTCAGAGGACCTGGGTTCTAATACTGACTCAGCCATTTGCCTCAGGCGGGTTATTCTCCCCTCCTTCAAAGACTTATTGAAGACCCATCTCCTCCAAGAGATCTTTCCAGACTAAGCCCCACTTTTTCTCATCTCCCACTCCCTCTGCATCACCCTGACTTCCTCCCTCTGCTCTTCCCCCTTCCCAGCCCCACAGCACTTATGTACATATCTGTCATTTTATTTATTTATATTGCTGTCTGTCTCCCCCACTCAAGGCTATAATCTCCTTGTGGGCGGGGAATGTGACTGTTAATGGTTGCACTGTACTCTCCTAAGCACTTAGTACAGAGCTCTGCACACAGTAAGCACTCAGTAAATACCACTGAATGAATGAATGAATTGCTCGGCCCTCTCTCTCAGAGAACAAACCCAGTGACGACTGGGCTTGAGACTATTTCCCTTTCAGCAACCGTCCTTCCAAGTTCTTTCACTTTAAATTTTAAATTTGAGCTGACGAGAAGATATCCAAGTAAAGCTGTCTGGAAGGCAGGAGGAGATGCACGACTGGAGAGAGGGAGAGAAATTAGGGCTGGAGATGGAGATTTGGGTATCAACCAAATAGAGGTGGTAGGTGAAGCCATGAGAGTGAATGAGTTCTCCAAGGGAGAGGGTGTAGATGGAGAACAGAAGGGGATCCAGAATTGAACCTTTAGGGACCCCCACAGATGGGGGTGGGAGGCAGAGGACGAGCCCAAAAAGCAGACTGAGAATGAGTGGCAAGACCTCCTCCAAGAGGCCTTCCCAGACTGAGCTCCCCCCTTTTTCCCTCTGCTCCCTCTACCCCCCTCTTCACCTCTCCACAGCTAAACCCTCTTCTCCCCCCTTTCCCTCTCCTCCTCCCCCTCTCCCATCCCACCCCCTCAGCACTGTACTCGTCCGCTCAACTGTATATATCTTCATCACCCTATTTATTTTGTTTATTTTGTTTAATGAGATGTACATCACCCCGATTCTATTTATTTGCCATTGTTTTTATGAGATGTTCTTCCCCTCGACTCTATTTATTGCCATTGTTCTTGTCTGCCCGTCTCCCCCGATTAGACCGTAAGCCCGTCGAAGGGCAGGGACTCTGTCTGTTGCCGACTTGTACATTCCAAGCGCTTGGTACAGTGCTCTGCACATAGTAAGCGCTCAATAAATACTACTGAATGAATAAGAGGAGAACCAGGAGAGGACAGAGGTAGTGAAGCTAAGATTGGTTAACATTGCTAGGAGAAGGGGGTGGTTGACAGTGTTGAAGGCAGCTGAGAGGTAGAGGAGGATTAATTCAACTCAATTCTACCGAAGCACAATCTTGACTAAAACGTTGGTAGGAAATGACCCTGTTTGGATAGAGGACTGAACAGAGAGGAAAGAAGGGCCTGTGCACACATCGGAAACTGTGACCACAACAGGAAGATTTGTTCCTAAGCTTTATGAAAAGGAGACCTCCCCTTTTTAGGAGAACGCTGCCCCTTCCGCCCCAACTGTCGCCCTCATCTTGGATAGAGCACGGGCCTGGAAGTTAGAAAGTCATGAGCTCTAATCCCTGCTCTGCCACTTGTCTGCCGTGTGACCTTGGGCAAGTTACTTCACTTCTCTAGGCCTCAGTACGTTCATCCGTAAAATGGGGATTGAGACTGGGAGCCCCGCATGGGACAAGGACTGTGTCCAACCTGATCTGCTTGCTGCATCCACCCCAGGGCGTAGTACAGTGTCTGGCACAGAGTAAGAACTTAAATACCGCAATGGCAATTATCGTTGTTATTACTAGAACGTTCTTATTATCGGACCACTAGATGGAGTTGGCGTTTTGACAAACAAGTAGCAACCGAGGGTGTCCTCCTCCTGTCTTTCTCTAACACGTGGTTCATTCATTCATATTTATTGAGCGCTTACTGTATGCAGAGCACTGTACTAAGCGCTTGGGAGAGTACAACAATAAACCAACACATTCCCTGCCCAAAACGGGCTTACGGTCTAGAGGGATAATTATGGTATTTGTTAAGCGCTTACTATGTGTCAGGCACTGTACTAAGCGCTGGGGTGGTTACAAGCAAATCGGGCTGGACACCATCCCTGTCCCACGTGGGGCTCACAGACTCGATCCTCATTTTACAGATGAGGTAACTGAGGCCCAGAGAAGTGAAGTAATTTGTCGAGGTCACACAGCAGACAAGCGGTGGAGCCGGCGTTAGAACCCATGACCTTCTGACTCCCAGGCCCATGCTCTCTCCACTGTACTAAGCGCTTGGAAGAATACAACATAACAATAAACAGACACATTCCCTGCTCACAACGAGCTAGCCCTGCATCTCCTGTGGGTCTCTCAGCCTCAGTTTAACTTTCTGCAAAATAGTTATAAAAACTTCATCCACCCCCAGCATTTCCCCTCTCCATCAGCCCCGCTGGGTGACGAGAAGAGATCTTCATGTTAAGGGCTTTGAGATCTTTCAGGAGGCCTTCCCAGACTAAGCCGCCCTTTTCCTCTGCTTCCTCTCCCCTCCTCATTGCCCAACCTGCTCCCTTTGCTTGAAGCCATGAGAGTGGTCCCTCTCAGCACTTGTGTATATATGTACATATTTATAATTATAGTTCTGTTAACTTTTATTAATAATGTGCATATACCTGTAATTCTATTTATTTATATTGATGCTACTGATGCCTGTTTACTTGTTTTGATGTCTGTCTCCCCCTTCTATAGTGTGAGCCCATTGTGGGCAGGGATTGTCTCTATTTGTCTCTGAATAGCAATAATAATTATATTATAATTAATATTATAATATATACTATAATATATAATCTAATATGTTGCATCTAATATCATATATAATATTATAGTATAATAATGATGTTATTTGTTAAGCACTTACTATGTGCCAAGCACTGTTCTAAGCACTGGAAGAGATACCAGGTAATCAGGTTGTCCCATGTGGGGCTCACAGTCTTTAATCCCCATTTTACAGATGAGGTAACTGAGGCACAGAGAAGTAACTTGCCCAGTGGAAAGAGCCCAGGCTTGGGAGTCAGAGGTTCAAATCCTGGCTCAGCCCTTTGTCAGCTGTTTGACTTTGGGCAAGTTTTCTCTGGGCCTCAGTTACCCCATCTGTAAAATGGGGATTCAGGCTGTGAGCTCCACATGGAACAACCTGATGACCTTGTATCCTCCCCATGCTTAGACCGTGCTTTGCGCATAGTAAGCACTTAAGAAATGCCATTATTATTATTATTATGGATGGATGAATCCAACCCCCCTTCCCCTTCCCCCTTCACCTCCCCTCAGCTAAGCCCCCTTTCCCTCTGCTCCTCCCCGTCTCCCTTCCCCTCCCTTCTGCAATGTGCTCATCTGTATGTATTTTTATTAGCCTATTTATTTTGTTAATGAGGTGTACCTCCCCTTGATTCTATTTATCGTGATTATGTTGTCTTGTTTTTGTCCATCTGTCTCCCCCAGTGAGACTGCAAGCCCGTCACTGGGCAGGGATGGTCTCTATCTGTTGCCGAATTGGACATTTCAAGCGCTTAGTGCAGCGCTCTGCACATAGTAAGCGCTCAATAAATACTATTGAATGAATGGATGGATGAATGGATGGATGGATGAATAAATGTTAAGGGCTTTGAGATCTTTTAAAGGTAAAGCCTCCTCTCCCGCCTCCTCTCAATAAATACTATTGAATGAATTAATGCTTGGCTGGCTGGCTGGATGGATGGATGGATGGATGGATGGATGGATGGATGGATGGATGGATGGACGGGTGGATGGGTGGATGGATGCTAAGTGCTTTGAGATCTTTTAAAGGTAAAGCCTCCTCTCCCGCTTCCTCTGTCCCGCCTTCTCCTTGCTCGTCTCCCATTGGCTGTCCTCAGCGGCGGCCCTCCAATCCCGCGAGGGCTCCTCCGAGCGCCGCTGGGCGGCCCCGCCCCCTCCCCCGGCCCCCTCCCTCCGACGACGGCCATTGGTCCATTCGAACGGGCCTCCCCGGGCGCTCATTGGCTCTCCTCCGCGGCTCCGCCCCGCGACCGTCCGGCCGCGCGATTGGCCGGGCCGACGCGGCGCGCGGCGCGGAGACGGACGGCGATTGGCCGGGCCGGCGGGGGCGGGGGGGGGAGGGGGGGAGTTTTGAAACGGCTCGCGAGGGGAGCCTAACGGCCGGTCCTGCCCGCGCGCCCGTCTCAGCCGTCAGGTCGTCCTTGTGTCCTCCGCCTCGGCCCCCGCCGCCTTCGCTCGCCGCCATGGAGCTAGAGGAAAACATGTCGCCCCTCAAGGTGAGGCCTTCTCCTCTCCCCGAGGAGACTCTGCTGGGGCCTGGCAGCCCACTCGTCGTCCCCCCCCCACCCCCCGCGGGCCTTCCTTCCCTGAGGAGATCGAATGGCGCAGTCCCTCCCTCACGAGAAACTTTTTGGGCCTGGCCTTCCTTCCCTGAGGAGATGGATCCCGAATTTCGCAGTTTCTTCCTAAGGAGATTGATTCCCTAGGCCTTTCTTCCCTGAGGAGATTCATGCCGGGCTTGGCCTTTCTTCCCTGAGGAGAATGATCCCGAATTTCGCAGTTCCACCCTGAGGAGATTGATTCCCTGGCCTGGCCTTTCTTCCCTGAGGAGATCCATCCCGAATTTCGCAGTTTCTTCCTAAGGAGATTGATCCCTAGGCCTTTCTTCCCTGAGGAGATTCAGCCCGAATTTCGCTAGTTCCTTCCTGAGGAGATTCACCCCCTGGCCTGGCCTTTCTTCCCTGAGGAGATGGATCCCGAATTTCGCAGTTTCTTCCTAAGGAGAGTGATCCCTAGACCTTTCTTCCCTGAGGAGATTCATCCCGGGCTTGGCCTGTTTTCCCTGAGGAGATTCAGCCCCAATTTCGCAGTTCTTCCCTGAGGAGATTCATCCTTGGCCTGGCGTTTCTTCCCTGAGGAGATGGATCCCGAATTTCGCAGTTTCTTCCTAAGGAGATTGATCCCTAGGCCTTTCTTCCCTGAGGAGATTCATGCCGGGCTTGGCCTTTCTTCCCTGAGGAGATTCAGCCCGAATTTCGCAGTTCCTCCCTGAGGAGATTCACCCCCTGGTCTGGCCTTTCTTCCCTGAGGAGCATGATCCCGAATTTCGCAGTTTCTTCCTAAGGAGATTCATCCCTAGGCTTTTCTTCCCTGAGGAGACTCATCCCGAATTTCGCAGTTCCTTCCTGAGGAGATTCATCCCTGGCCTGCCCTTTCTTCCCTGAGGAGATGGATCCCGAATTTCGCAGTTTCTTCCTAAGGAGATTGATCCCTAGGCCTTTCTTCCCTGAGGAGATTCATGCCGGGCTTGGCCTTTCTTCCCTGAGGAGATTCAGCCCGAATTTCGCAGTTCCTCCCTGAGGAGATTCACCCCCTGGTCTGGCCTTTCTTCCCTGAGGAGCATGATCCCGAATTTCGCAGTTTCTTCCTAAGGAGATTCATCCCTAGGCTTTTCTTCCCTGAGGAGACTCATCCCGAATTTCGCAGTTCCTTCCTGAGGAGATTCATCCCTGGCCTGCCCTTTCTTCCCTGAGGAGATGGATCCCGAATTTCGCAGTTTCTTCCTAAGGAGAGTGATCCCTAGGCCTTTCTTCCCTGAGGAGATTCATGCCAGGCTTGGCCTTTCTTCCCTGAGGAGATTCAGCCCGAATTTCGCAGTTCCTTCCTGAGGAGATTCACCCCCTGGTCTAGCCTTTCTTCCCTGAGGAGCATGATCCCGAATTCCACAGTTTTTTCCTAAGAAGATTCATCCCTAGGCCTTTCTTCCCTGAGGAGATTCATCGAGAAGCAGCGTGGCTCAGTGGAAAGAGCCCGGGCTTGGGAGTCAGAGGTCATGAGTTCGAATCCCTGCTCTGCCACTTGTCAGCTGGGTGACTGTGGGCAAGTCACTTCTCTGGGCCTCAGTTCCCTCATCTGGAAAATGGGGATTAACTGTGAGCCTCATGGGGGACCACCTGATGACCCTGTATCTCCCCCAGCGCTTAGAACAGTGCTCTGCACATAGTAAGCGCTTAACAAATACCAACATTATTATTGTTATCCCGGGCTTGGCCTTTCTTCCCCGAGGAGATTCATCCCGAATTTTGCAGTTCCTCCCTGAGGAGATTCATCCCTGGCCTGCCCTTTCTTCCCTGAGGAGAATGATCCCAAATTTCGCAGTTTCTTCCTAAGGAAATTCATCCCTAGGCATTTCTTCCCCGAGGTGATTCATCCCAGCATGACTCAGTGGAAAGAACCCAGGCTTGGGAGTCAGCTGTCATGAGTTCGAATCCCGGCTCTGCCACTTGTCAGCTGGGTGGCTGTGGGCAAGCCACGTCACTGCTCTAGGCCTCAGTTCCCTCCTCTGTAAAATGGGGATTAAAACTGTGAGCCCCACGTGGGACAACCTGGTGACCCTGTATCTCCCGCAGCGCTTAGAACAGTGCTCTGCACAGAGTAAGCGCTTAACAAATACCAACATTATTATCCCAGGCTTGGCCTTTCTTCCCTGAGGAGATTCATCCCTGGCCTGGCCTTTCTTCCCTGAAGAGACTGATCCCAAATCTCGCAGTTCCTCCCTGAGCAGATTGATCCCGGGCCCGCTATTTTCTTCCCTGAGGAGAAAGACCCCAAATTTCACAGGTCCTCCCTCAGGAGATTGGTTAATAATAATAATAATGTTGGTATTTGTTAAGCACTTACTATGTGCCGAGTACTGTTCTAAGCGCTGGGGGAGATACAGGGTAATCAGGTTGTCCCACGTGAGGCTCACAGTTAATCCCCATTTTACAGATGAGGGAACTGAGGCACAGAGAAGTTAAGTGACTTGCCCACAGTCACACAGCTGACAAGTGGCAGAGCCGGAAGTCGAACTCATGACCTCTGACTCTGAAGCCCAGGCTCTTTTCCACTGAGCCAGGCTGGTTCCGACCCTGGCATTTCTTCCCTTAAGGAGATTTGACCTGAGCCTGACATTTCTTCCCTGAGGAGATGGATCCCTGGCCTGACATTTCTCCCCTGAGGAGATTGATCCCGGGCTTGGCATTTCTTTCCTGAGGAGATTCATCCCGAATTTCGCATTTCTTCCCAGAGGAGATTGATCCCGACCCTGACATTTCTTCCCTGAGGAGATTGATCCCGACCCTGGCATTTCTTCCCAGAGATTGATCCCGAACCTGATATTTCTTCCCAGAGGAGATTGATCCCAGGCCTGGCTTTTCTTCCCTGAGGAAATTCATCCTGGAACTGGCATTTCTTTCCTGAGGAAATTCATCCCGGGCCTGGCATTTCTTCCCTGAGAAAATTCATCCCAACCCTGGCATTTCTTCCCTGAGAAAATTCATCCCAATCCTGGCATTTCTTCCCTGAGGAAATTTATCCTGACCCGGGCATTTCTTCCCTGAGAAAATTCATCCCAACCCTGGCATTTCTTCCCTGAGAAAATTCATCCCAATCCTGGCATTTCTTCCCTGAGGAAATTCATCCTGACCCGGGCATTTCTTCCCTGAGAAAATTCATCCCAACCCTGGCATTTCTTCCCAGAGGAGATTGATTCCCGGGCCTGGCATTCCTTCCCAGAGAAGATTGGCCCTGAGCCTGTCAGTTCCCTCCCTGAGGAGCTTGGTCCCGACCCTGGAAGTTCCTCCCCTGAGGGGACTCGTTCTGGCCTGGTCTTTAACAGCACAACCTTGTGGCAAGAGCCCTGGCTTGGGAGTCAGAGGTCTTGGGTTCTAATCCCACCTCTGCCCCTTGTCTGCTGGATGACTTTGGGAAAGTCACTTCACTTCTCTGTGCCTCAGCTACCTCCATCTGCAAAATGGGGATTAAGACTGTGAACCCCACGTGGGACAATCTGATTACCTTGTATTCCCCCAGCGCTTAGAACAGTGCTTGGCACAGAGGAAGCGCTCAACAAGTGCCATTATTATTATTATCTGCCCCTTGTCTGCTGGGTGACCTTGGACAAGTCACTTAACTTTTCTGGGCCTCAGTGACCTCATCTGTAAAATGGGGATTGAGACTGTGAGCCCCATGTGGGACAATCTGATTACCTTGTATTCCCCCCCCCCCCCCGCTTAGAAGAGTGCTTGGCACATAGAAAGCGCTTTCTAGACTGTGAGCCCAATGTGGGCAGGGATTGTCTCTATTTGTTGCTGAATTGTATTTTCCAAGCTCATAGTGCAGTGTTCTGCACACAGTAAGCACACAATAAATACAAATGAATGAATAAATAAATACAATAATTATTATTTCCAGCACTTAGTTCAGTGCCTGGTAGTAAGCACTTAAGTACCACAATTACTATTATTATCCCTGAGGAGATTCCTCTCGAGCCTGGCATTTCTTCCCTGAGGTGATTCCTCCTGGGCCTGGCAATTTTTCCCTGAGGAGATTTATCCCAAGTTTGGCAATTCCTCCCTGAGGAGATTGGTCCCAGGCCCGGTAATTCCTCTGTGAGGAGATCCGTTCCTGGCCCATCAGTGACCTGGGTGAGATTCCTGGACCAGGGTCTCCCTCCCGCGAGGGACCTTGCGGGGAAGCAGCGTGGCTTAGTGGAAAGAGCACGGGCTTGGGAATCAGAGGACGTGGGTTCTAATGCGGCTTGTCTGCTGCGTGACCTTGGGCAAGATGCTTAACTTCCCTGTGCATCGGTTGCCTCATCCGTAAAATGGGGATTAAAACTTTGAGCCCCCCCATGGGACAACCTGGTTACCTTGCATCTACCCCAGCTCTAAAACAGTGTTCAGCACATAAGAAGCACTTAACAAATACCATAATTATTATTATTACCTGCAGCCAGAATGCCAGGCTCACTCCCGATTAACCGCGGCCGGGGTTGACTTCCCGCGGGCTCGCCTCATCTTTGCGAGCTGCCAGGGTACTTTAGTTGCTCAAGGGGTTCCCCTGTGCCCTCCCTCCAAAAGACCTGCCGTTCAGACCCTCCGCATTATCATCTTCAACCCTATTGATCCAGCGCCTGCTGCATGCGGAGCTTTGTGCTGAGCACTCTGGAAAGCACAATAGAAACACAAGTCCGGTCCCTGCCTTTAAGGAGTTTACAGTCTAATGGGAGAGTCACACAAACGCAAATTATTTGGCAATAGTGGAAGGAAGAGACCGAAGCTACAACTGGAAATTGACAGGAGTACGGAAAGATCAATCATTGGTATTTGAGGGCCACATATGAATCCATAAGCAACTTATTGCTTTATTATGACTATATATGGGAGAGAAAGGGAGTCCCAGGCCCCAGGGAGGGCATGCATAAGGAGTCGGCGTTGGGATAAATGAGATTAAGGTACAGAGAGTAGATTCGTGTTAGAGAAGTGAAGTGTGTGGAATTGGGTTGTAGGAGGAGATCAGTGAAGTAAGGTAGGAGGGAGAAAACTGATTGAGTGCCTGAAAGCGCTCGAGAAGGTGAAAGGACAGCCACTGGAAGGTTTTGGGTAGTGGGGAAGATACAACCGAATGGATTTTCAGAAAAATGATGAGTGAAGTTTGGACTGGTGAAGGGCGAGATAGAAAGCAGGTAGGTCAGTGAGGAGGCTGATGCAGTAGTTAAGGTGGGAAATAAGTACTTCGATCAGTGTGATAGCAGTTTGGATGGAGACGATAGGGTAGGTTTTAGAGATGCTATGAAGATGAAGATGTGTCCTAGAGGATAGAGCGGAGGACTTGGGTCAGGAGACCTGGTTCTAGTAGCTCTGCCACTTACTTGCTGTATGGTCTTACGCAAGTCACTTAACTTCTCTGGGCCTCAATTTCCTCATCTGTAAAATGAGGGTTAAATAGCTATTCTACCTCCTCCTCAGGCCATGCGCTCCATGTGGGACAGGGATTGTGTCCCATCTGATTATCTTGTATCTATTCCAGCACAGAGCACAGTGCTTGGCACCTAGTAAATGTTGAAAAGCAATGTGGCCTAGTGGATGACTGGGAGTCAGGAGGACCCGTGTTCTAATCTGACTCCACCACTTGCCTGCTATATGATCTTGGGCAAGTTACTTAACTTCACAGTGTCTGTGACCTCATCTGTAAAATGGGGATTAAGACTAAGGAAGGATTGTCTACCTCAGCGCTTAGCACAGTGCCTGGCATATAGTAAGCATATCACAAATTCTATAAAAAAAGTAAATGCTTAACAAATGCCACAATTAATAATAATAATGTTGGTATTTGTTAAGCGCTTACTATGTGCAGAGCACTGTTCTAAGCGCTGGGGTAAACACAGGGGAATCGGGTTGTCCCACGTGAGGCTCACAGTCTTAATCCCCATTTTACAGATGAGGGAACTGAGGCACAGAGAAGTGAAGTGACTCGCCCACAGTCACAATTATTAATTGGGGGTGGAGGGGTTAAGTAAAATGATCTCTCCATATATGCTAAGAATTCATTTTTTTTCTCCCCATCCAGCCTGTGAGCATGAACACCCAGCTCGGCAAAATCAAGAAGGATGAAGCAGCAAAGAAAAGGCTGTCAGTGGAGAGGATTTACCAGAAGAAAACCCAGTTGGAGCACATCCTGCTCCGCCCAGATACATACATCGGCTCCGTGGAGCTGCTGACCCAGGTGAAGCCGGGAGACGAAGTCATTTTGAGGTTACCACAACAGACAACCCGAAGGGACAGCGCTCCACGGGGCTAAGCGAGGGGAGCAGTGGACCCCCCAGCTTCAGCTGGATTTCCAGCCTCACTCATTTCGGGGCTCTGACCAACTGGCTGAGAGAGACCCAGAAGGGCAACCCTCTGGCCTGTTAGCTCTTTGAAGCCTTTTCCCTCCCAGTCCCACCCCTTTGAAAATCCCCCCTCCCGACTTTTGTTCCCTTGCTGCCTCTCCCTGTGGGCCACACTCTGATCCCACCTCCTAACGCTTCGTGTTCAGAGCATTTTCAGCTTCTTTTCCCCAATCCCGGAAAGAGCGGTTCGAAAGGTTTCTTCTGCCTGCTGCAAGACTTCTAGAATCCTCATCGGAGCGGTAACTCATTAGTTCTCAAACTTTAGCGTCGCCGGAGAGAAGGGTTTCCGTGAGAAGGAGAAAGCAGTAACGATATCCCTTCCTTGCTTTTCCCATTTCAGAAATAATCAGGCTTCCCTGTAGTACGATCTGTCAAGCAGTCCGGGTTCTCAGTTTTGGAACCCTATTTGGAGCAAACAATTTCAACAGAAGACTAGTTGTGGAATAGAATCAGCCTCCTAACATCTCATTTGTTTCTCTTATTTCTAGCAAATGTGGGTCTTTGACGAAGATGCTGGACTCAACTGTAGGGATGTGACTTTTGTTCCTGGATTGTATAAAATCTTTGATGAAATTCTGGGTAAGTAAATTCAGTTATCTCATGGGTACCCTTGAGTGATTTTGCTGCTGCATAGGTTTCTTCAGATAAGTTGGCCGACCCCGGAATAGTAGTACACTCTTCTTTATTATAAATTTGACGTCAGAGTCCAGGGGGTATATTCATTTGTTCATTCGGTTGTATTTATTGTGGAGTATAACTATGGCAGAACCCCAGGGAGCTAGGCTGCTCGACAGACATCCCATAAAATCAGGGACAAAACCATCACTGGTCCAGCCCAGGACAGCAACGTTAAGACACCTGGAGAACCCGTGGAAGGGAAATCCTAACCATAACCTTGATTCACTCCTCTCCACCCTCACTCTACCCCAGTGACCCAGTATGAACCGTCCATCATCTAACTGCCCCCATCATCCCTGATTCCCACTGCTTAAGTCTAGAGCTCGGCGTGGTAGAGCCAACCGGAGGGAATCCAGAAATAAGGCCCTAAGAGCCCCTCGGACCTGGCCCCAAATGTTCCACGTCCTTAGGCCGTCCCAGCAGAAAGTCTGATAATTTTATTTATTGAGTGCTTACTATGCGCAGGGCACTTTATTAAGCGCTTGGGAGAGTACAATATACCAGAATTAGCAGAAGACGATAGAAGCAATTCATCAGCCCATAGTTCCTACCTCCACCAGAGAGATGGTCCTGCTAAGGGAGATGCTGGAAGGGAAGCTAGAGGCCTCTGGTATCACCCCGAGTTCATTGGGCTAGATGAAAAATGCCACCATTTTGCCAACTCCGCAGGTGTTGTGGCCAGGTTTGCTTTGCTGAATTTTATCCCCATGTTTCCCTCGGGA
Organism: Ornithorhynchus anatinus; assembly: GCF_004115215.2. Taxonomy (NCBI): domain Eukaryota; kingdom Metazoa; phylum Chordata; class Mammalia; order Monotremata; family Ornithorhynchidae; genus Ornithorhynchus; species Ornithorhynchus anatinus. Next base: position 13,771,500 of record NC_041738.1, on the reverse strand, counting down.
ACAACTTGGACAGGTGACGGAAGTGTATGAGAGAAAAATATTCCCCGAAGCCTGACAAATCTGTGTGATTCTTTTGCTCTCTTCTAGTCAACGCAGCAGATAACAAGCAAAGGGACAATAAAATGTCTTGCATCAAGGTCACCATTGATCCGTAAGTCCCTTTCACTCCGGTCCAGGGAATGTTAGCCTGGAGAAACGTTAGCCTGGAGAAATTCTGGCATTTCAGAATGGTATTCTGGAATCCAGAATGGGATCCCAAACTGGAGGTCAGCAGGGGGCATTAGAGAACCAACCATCTCTCTTCTCCCGGCTCCTCCTATCCTTCCTCCCTCCAGAGATCATCTCCCTAGCCAAGCGTTATCTTTGCAGGATGTGAGCCATTTCCGTCCTGTATTCAATCCCAGAATAGAGCGGGAGTCGGGGCCCCATTCCCACGCGCGTGGGGCTGACCTCCAAGCGCGGTGTTTTGACTCTTCGCGGCCAGTCACGTGTGGGCCAGCCCCCAGCCTGATCAAAGGACTTGTAGCGCAGTCAGCAGCCACGTAGAAGACCCTGACCCTGGAGCAAAGGAGGGCAGATTGAGGCCAGAGCTGAAAACAGTTTCCCCATGTGACCGATCTGGTGGGGTGGGGGAATCAGGGAGGGGCCACCCAGTCTGCCCCCGTATCCTATTTGTTTCTCTTCTTGATGGATGCACTTCGGTGGGTGGGTGAGGGGGTGTTTTTCCAGCTTCCTCTTTTCCATTTAGCGTAGCTGCTTTTCCCAAGTTTCCCCACAGAGTGCCCAACGTGTGTTTGCACAGCACTATCCGTGTCCGCCCAAGCTGTGGAAAAGGGTGTAGAGCTTGTGTGCCCTGGGCGGCCACCCCAGGGCTTGGCTTTTCCCCTGAGAGGCACCCCCGCCGTTGAGGGAGGGTTTGCATTTTACAGCAGGAAAATTTCCAGGAAATCCAGCGTGGCGTTGAATCCAATTGTCTATTGCACCTCTTCATCTGAAATTTTGCACAGTAAATGTGCTGCGATATTTTGAAACGAGCCCCCCATCCACCACCCCTCTTTGGTACGGGGTAAAATTGAAACGGTCCACAAAAAGCAATTTTGCAACAAACTTCCAATTTCCTTTTCTCAGGGAGAACAATACAATCAGCGTGTGGAACAATGGGAAAGGCATCCCTGTAGTAGAACACAAAGTGGAGAAAGTCTATGTCCCTGCTCTCATCTTTGGACAGCTCCTGACTTCCAGTAACTATGACGATGATGAAAAGAAAGTTACAGGTAGGCTCTTTCGAAAGAGAGAAGTGTTTCTGCAGGGAACAGATTCCCTCGTTCCAGGCGCTAGTCGTTAACCTCAGTTGGAGCATTTGGGGCCAGAAGGACTAGAAACCATCTGCTGGGATGTAACTTGATTGCTCAGGAGGGCAGGACTTGTTCGATCCCGCTGGCCAGTCGGTTGTAATAGGTATCTGGGTCCGCTCGCAGCCCTGGTCCCTGCGGCCACACAAACAGGGCAAGGGGAAGCAGCCGTGGAGCGGGGCCGGAGCCAAAACCAGCTTAGAAGCAGTGTGGCCTAGTGGAAAGAGCCCAGGCCTGAGAGTCAGAGGATCTGTGTTCTAATCCCAGCTCCGCCACTTGCCTGCTGTATGACCTTCATTCAACTTCTCTGTGCGCCTCAGTTGCCTCATCTTTAAATTGGGGGTTAAGACTGAGCCCTTTGTGGGCCAGGGACTGTCTCCAACCCAATTATCTTATATCTACCCCGGTGCTTGGTTTAGTGCCTGGCACATAGTTAGCCCTTAACAGATAGCATTTAAAAGACCCAAAAAATGTGGTTTCTCATTTTCCAGGGGGTCGGAATGGTTACGGAGCCAAGCTGTGCAACATATTTAGTACCAAGTTCACGGTGGAAACCGCTTCTAGGGAATACAGGAAACTGTTCAAGCAGGTATGGTAACCCATAGTTGATTATAGAGCAGCCCTCAGGTATCGAGGGCTTTGGATGGCTAAGAAAAGGCGTGAAAGTACGGTATTTTCAGTGGCCCTGAGGAAGGGGTGGATTCCACTGGGTGAAAATAAGGTCTTGGATGGATAAGGAGGCAGGCAGAGTTCCTGGTTGTCGATGATTTTCTTCCCCTGCACCCTCCCACTCTCTCAGACCTGGACAGACAACATGGGAAAAGCAGGCGAGATGAAGCTCAAGCCCTTTGATGGGGAAGATTATACCTGCATCACCTTCCAGCCGGACCTGGCGAAGTTTAAAATGACAAGCCTGGACAAGGATATCGTGGCTCTCATGTCGCGGAGGGCCTATGATATCGCCGGATCCACCAAAGATGTCAAAGTCTTTCTTAACGGGAAGAGGCTGCCCGTGAGTTTTCCACTCGGATGGTTCCCAAGGTGGGGTGGGCTGCAGCGGGCATCACCCCCGACGGGAAGAATTCGGCGGTGTTGGGCAACAAAGTAGTTCTTCAGTTCCCTTCAGTCTTTTCAAAAGGGTTTTACATTGGGTGTCGGGAGTTCCCAGAAGCATCCGCGTGCCCGGCCCTCACCAGCAGACGTATCACCAGATTCATTGATTCAGTCATATTTATTGAGCACTTCCCCTGAACCTTCCCCCCGGGGGGCAGGGACAGTTTCTAATTCTCATCTGTGTAATCTTTCCCAATGTTTAGTGCAGTGCTCTGCATATCGTAAGCACTTAATAAGTATAATTACTACTCCCAAGTATTGTATTACTCTATAGAATAGCCTTTATTGATTACTTAGGGTACTAAGCTTTGGGGGAAAAAAATGCCCAGATGGGAATTTGACATGGTTCTTGGCTCTCACAGGACCCACAAACAGAAAATAAGGAGTAGGGGGGTGGGGGTTACCTCCGGCGCTTCAGGTAAGAGGAAACAATAAAAACAGAAAAATGATCTCAAAGGACATTCTTGCAAGAGCTGCAGAACCTCGCAGCTAAAGAAGCAGCTGTCTGGTTCTCGCTGCCCAGGCGGGGCTGTTCAAAGCCCGACGGCCACGGCCACCCCAACCCCACGGTCTAAAAGTTGGGAAGCTGCCTCTTTGACATCACACTGCCGTGGTGAAGAGAGCGGGATGGGACCCAATGACAGATAGAAACTCATGGCTGCAGGATGGTTTCTTGGATGGTGGGTCTTTCTGCTTACTGGGGGTGGGGGCAACTTCTCGCTGCCAAGCTTCCAATAAGCCGTGTGTCTGTTTCTGTGCAGGTGAAAGGATTTCGAGGCTACGTTGACCTGTACGTAAAGGACAAGGTGGACGAGACCGGCAACCCCTTGAAAGTCATCCACGAAGAAGTGAACAGTCGCTGGGAGGTGTGCTTGACCATGAGCGAGAAAGGGTTTCAGCAAGTCAGCTTTGTCAACAGCATTGCCACCTCCAAGGTAACTGGCCCAGACACCGAACTGGTCACCCACGTCTCTCGTCCTCGACGTGGCCGATTGTCTTGCAAGTCCACCGCCTCCACAAAGAGACGGACAGAAGGGACCTCAGCAGGCTGACGGGGGGCGGTGGGGGGGACCCGGGTGGATGATCTGATCGGACTGATGCTTCTTGGTCCTGATGTATGTGTGGGCCTTGGTTCCCTCAGGGAGGCAGACACGTCGATTACGTGGCCGACCAGATTATAAGCAAACTTATTGAAGTTGTCAAAAAAAAGAACAAAGGCGGCGTGGCTGTGAAACCCCATCAGGTAAAGGCACTGGGCGTTATCTTGACGGCGGGCAGCGGCGGGGTAGAGGCCGAAACTCTTTGCTCCGTAGGGGACAGGGCACTGGGATGCTTAGCGGCTGCCATTTCTCCGCAGGTGAAAAATCATATGTGGATTTTTGTGAATTCCTTGATTGAAAACCCCACCTTTGACTCCCAGACCAAGGAGAACATGACTCTTCAGGCTAAGAGCTTTGGCTCCAAGTGCCAGTTGAGTGAAAAATTCATCAAAGCGGTAAGCACCCAAAGAGCCAGGATTCCCCTACTCTGTGGCCCGGATGGGCTCGTGTGGGCGGCTCTTTTAGATCCTAGCGGGAAGGGCTCTAGTTCACTGGGGAGGAAGTGGAACCCGGATGGATGATAAGGAAGTAACGGAAAAGCACACCGTTGGCTAAGAACGGAGCGTTGGTTTTCAGGCCGCCAGCTGTGGCGTGGTGGAGAGCATCCTAAACTGGGTGAAGTTCAAAGCCCAAATCCAGCTGAACAAGAAGTGTTCGGCCGTGAAGCACAACAGGATCAAGGGTATCCCCAAACTAGACGACGCTAACGATGCAGGTACCGTTTCGTCCCGCCTCCGGGCTCCCGTGGGATGGGGAACGGGTGCACCGCCGTGAAAATTCCAGGAAGAGGGCCTGGCGAGTGACGCTTTTATTCGGCAGCAGCGGGAGGGGCCAGATGTCAAAAAGGAAAGGGAGTTAGATACCAAAACTGGCGATTTCAAAAGGGCCGAGACCAAAGGGTCCTTAAGACCTCTGGCTCTGGCCCCCTCCCCCTTTGTTTAGAAAGACTGAAAGGTCAGAAGCAGAGCTATAAAAAACTATTCGGCAGATGCGCGAGACTACCAGCTGCCCTCCTGCCTCATCTAGATCAGGATGATACCATTCACTGAGTCGGGTGGGATCCCGTTCTATGAGGAGAAGCACTTCTTCCTCTGCCCACCTCCCATTCTGCCTGTCTGTGCCTCCTGGGTGACTCGGAGGGAGGGCTGGTGGGAGTCGGGGGTGTCTGTGACCTGGCAGCCTGGGGCACGTGGCGGCGGCGGGCTCCGAGGCAGAGCAAAGGGCCCATCACTTGCCCTGCCCCCGACCCTGCCCGAGCCACTCTGTGAGGCTGCCAGGAGGCGAACCCCTGGGCCCACTTAAATTCTGCAGAAAGAGGCCGTGATCGTTTGTGACTTGGCTTGCAGGCAGCAAGAACTCGACCGACTGCACGCTCATCCTGACGGAGGGAGACTCGGCCAAAACGCTGGCTGTCTCTGGCCTCGGCGTGGTCGGGAGAGACAAGTACGGAGTTTTCCCGTTACGTGGGAAAATGCTCAACGTTCGAGAAGCGTCGCACAAGCAGGTCAGCGGACATATCTTCCAGCTTGGGTTTACCAAAGGGATTGTGGCGGGCGGCGTAGAGAGCTCAGTCTCCCTCCGGTCGGGCACTCTTCGGAAAGCACCCGAAGCTGTGATGGCTGGAAATAGGAGCTGCCAACCCGTTAGACTGGTACTTTCCCAGCCAGCCCCGTCCTGGCACCGTCAGGATCGACGAGCTCCAGAGAGGGTCCCGCTAGAGGCACCGTCCCAAGGGGGCGGGGAAATAGTGGGAAATGGTTTGGGATGATGCCAGACAAGTCCTTGGATTTCTCGGGTCAGGGAAGGGAAAGGATACATTTTAGCCAAATAAACGCTGCTTGGCCTGACGTCAGTTTTGGGAATTTCTGAGATTCTCAGAGCTGATACTGAAAGTGTGGTTTTTTATTTGGGCTTTCAGATCATGGAAAATGCAGAAATTAACAATATCATTAAGATTGTGGGTCTTCAGTACAAGAAGAATTATGACGATCAGGATTCACTGAAGACTCTCCGCTACGGAAAGATTATGATCATGACAGATCAGGTTAGAGCCGGTTTGAAAGCTCTGAGATCCTTAACTAAAAGCCATTTACACCTCACTTCTGCCCGATTTCCTGGAAAGGAAGCAGATGGGTCACGTAAGGGCGGACGCCCCCAGCCCTCCTCCGAGGCGAGGGTTGTGTTCTCGAGAAACCCCGCGGCCTCCCGAGCCCAGACAGGTTGGCACGGTCAGATAAACGTTCCCCCACCCTCAAACAGAGTTCTGGCCAACATGGGTTGCAAAGCCACGTCCCGGCCAGAACCGAGGGTACCTCGTGGTCATCGTCATTGGTCGGTGTTTCCTGAGCGTCCTGAGGATGGGCGGTGCTTTTTCCATTCCGCCGAAGCACACCTGCCCCGACCGGGGCTGAAAAACAGGAAGGGCTGGCAGGCCCATCCCAGTCCCCCCAGGGCACTGTCCTAGCAGTGGACCTGGGCGTCCTCGCTTCTTTCTCCTCCCCCGACCCCATCACCACCAGGGAGTTTGGGAGGATCAATGGCGGACGGCTGTTTTCAATCATTCTCTTCCCTTCCGGCTATTTTGTTGAGCACCGCACTGAGAAACTCTCCCGTGCTAGCACCGGTACCAGAAGCTCCCTTAAGAGTGGTTTTTGCTATTTCAAACATGTTTTAGGATCAGGATGGCTCCCATATCAAAGGCTTGTTGATCAATTTCATCCATCACAACTGGCCCTCTCTTTTGCGACATCGCTTTCTGGAGGAGTTCATCACTCCCATCGTAAAGGTAAAGCCAACTTTGGGAACGAATTGGAAGAGGGTCCCTTAGTGCCCTGAAATGCACCTTAAGAAACCAGGGTAGGGTTTAACAGGCTCGTTGTAGACACATTTGTTGGGTACCACAGGTTTCCAGAAACAAGCAGGAGATGTCATTCTACAGTCTTCCTGAATTTGAAGAGTGGAAGAACTCCACTGGCGATCACAAAAAATGGAAAGTCAAGTACTACAAAGGTTTGTCCCCAGCCCTGGCCCAGCGCGGAGGGTGGTGCTCAGGGACGAAGGGGCCATTGAGTGCCCGTCCGAGAGGGCCGGGATTGAGGCCGTCGGGGGAAATGCGAGGGCCCTGCTTTAGTTCACCCTTGTGTACGGGAGCCTGCTGGGCTCAACGTCCGTAATTCGGTCCTAGCGTCGTCGAAGTCCTCCTGTGTCCTGCTGGACGAGTAATAGAATTAGTAGTGATAGCAATAGTATTTATCCAGCACTTACTATGTTTTACTTTGCTAAGCACTGGGGTAAATACAAGGTAAACAGACAGGATCCCTGAACCATGTGGTTCTGACCATCTAAATGGAGGCAAAAACAGGCACAGCAGTGAGATAACAAGCAACACTCAGGAAAACCACAGTCCAGGCTAGCACTGGGAATCGAGAAGCAGTTTGGCCTAATAGATAGAAGACAGTTCTGGGAGTCAGAACGAGCTGGTTCTAATTCCGCGCCCCCCTCCCCCCCGCATTTGTCTGCTGTGTGACCTTGGGCTAGTCACTTATCTTCTCTGCCTCAGTGACCTCATCTGTAAAGTGAGGATGAAGACCATGAGCCCCTTGTGAGACATGGGCTATTTCCAACCTGATAAGCTGTATCTACCCTAGCTTAGTACAGTGCCCGGTGCCTGGTAAATGCTTAAATGCCATGAAAACAAGTAAAGAAACTAAAACCCGTAGGTAGACCCAGTTATTGGAGGGAGAAGTCCTCACCACCGCATCCTTCCCAGTGTCCAGTCAGTCTGGAGGCTTCGACGGGGTGATGGCAGTTTGTGTATCAGGGAGTTATGGCCGGGGGCAGCAAGGCAGAATCGTCACAGGGCTGCTGCAGGGACGCCAGGGTTCCTAAGGGGTCCGGACCACTCTGGATCACCGCTAGTTAGCACCCACCCCTGTTCCTGCAGGGGTCCGTCGGGAGGCTACAAGACCCCAGGGCGCGGACCAGTCAGCTCTCCCTCGTTTCTGTAGGTCTGGGAACCAGCACGTCCAAAGAGGCTAAGGAATACTTTTCCGATATGACAAGGCATCGCATCCAGTTCAAATATTCCGGGCCCGAAGATGATGCTGCGATCTCCCTGGTAAGTGCGTCGGCCCGGGAAAAACTCCCAGCGAGTCTTCGGAATCACCTACATTTCCGATGGTCCCCTCGGCCTCGAGTTGGGTCGGGACGGGATGCCCCGGAGATGCGGGATCTGGGCGTTTGAGGAAGGGGTGGGGGGCCTGGAGGCAAGGCATCGATGGTCTGAGGGAGCCTTTCAGAGTCGGAGGGCGGTGAATGGCAGCCAGCAGTGCAAAAGCGACGTTTTCCATCTTAAAATCCACAGGCCTTTAGCAAGAAGCAGATCGATGATCGGAAGGAATGGCTGACTCATTTCATGGAGGACAGAAGGCAGCGAAAGTTGCACGGCCTGCCCGAGGTAATTCCTTTACACGGTCCTGTCGGTTCCGGGGCCCCATGATCAGCTCGATCTATTCCGGCAAATCGGAGCCTGGGGCCAAGGATGCAGAATGAAGTAAATGGCGGTGAGAAAGAAAATGTGCGGGATCTATTAGCTTCTGAACAGCCTCATACGCGGGCAAGCTCTGAGAGGATTTGCTGCTGGTAATAATAATTATGACATTTGCTATGCGCTTGCTCTGTGCCAGGCACCATACTAAGCACTGTGGTGGATACAAGCAAATCAGGTTGGACTCAGTCCCCTGTCCCACGTCTCGATCCCCGTTTTACAGATGAGGTAACTGAGGCACAGAGAAGTGAAGTGGCCTGCCCAGAGTCACGCAGCAGACGGATGGCAGAGCCGGGTTTAGAACCCATGAGCTTCTTACTCCCAGGCCTGTACTTCGTCACAGCTTAGGCCCAAAGGACCAAAATCCTCAAGGATAAGGTCACGTTGGCAAGTCTTTTCTCTGCCCCCTTTCCGATTTGCCCAGGAGGCTGCAGACTGACAGCTGCTGCCCGGGGATGCCGGAGCCTCAGCCAGTCTGGGCAGCCTGAGCCTCCCCGGGCGGAGTAGGGAAAGGCAGATCGCTTGTTGGCAGCGGGCATCCTGTGACGAGAGATGGGGCGGGGCCGGGGGCATGTGACCTGGCGAGCACAGACCAATCCCGCCAGCCAGGGGCGGCTTGACCTTTCACGTGAGACTTGCCCCGTGCAGGCCCAGATCCAAAGAGACTTTCCATCGGAAAATTCCCCTCATAGTCCACGACCCACCCAGGGCCGCCCATTGTGTCCGTGTTTTCGTGCACCGCTCAGTGGGGAAGCGGGCTGCCAAATCCCAACACACCTCGGTCTACAGGTGGGGTTGAGAGAAACGGCAACCCACCTAGCCCCTCAAGCACGTTGGCCAATGAGTCAGCTATGTTATCTCGGAGACCTCTGTCGGTGCTTCGGGGGGGACCAGTAGGGATTGACCTTACCTTTGGTCTTGACCGAAAGTAAATCACATTTCTGGGTTCCCTTTGGAAAAGCCAGCTCTTTTTGACCCATCCCAACATGCTCATTGCTAGGTCCACAGCTCTTCTGTTGCGGCGGTTACCAACTGACATGCGTAACCCCTCTCTGTCTTCCCTCAGGATTATTTGTATGGCAAAGCCACTAATTACCTGACCTACAATGACTTCATCAACAAGGAACTGATCCTGTTCTCCAACTCCGACAACGAGCGGTCCATCCCGTCCATGGTAGACGGTGAGCGTCTCCCCGCCTGCAGCCCCAGTTCGTCAAGCTCCGGATCAGCCCTGAAGACGGCAATCCGTGGGCGGTTCTAGCTTCACGGCCTCTCTGCGGGGCTGGAGCCGCCGACCCTCACGCTCGCCCCTCTCTTCACTTGGCAGGTCTGAAACCAGGCCAGAGGAAAGTTCTGTTCACGTGTTTCAGAAGGAATGACAAGCGGGAGGTGAAGGTTGCCCAGCTGGCCGGGTCAGTGGCTGAAATGTCGTCTTACCACCACGGCGAGGTATGCCCTTGGCCAGCCGGGAGGGAATTGGGCAGGCACTGACAGGTGGCTCCGTTGAAATAACCAAGTTGTAGGAATGGTGGGACTCTTAGTGGTTCGGGGCGAACCAGCAGTGCCCCCAAAGGGAGATGGGAAGGGGCAGAAGGCGGGCAAGAAAACCCAGATGGGAGCCGGCGAGTGAGACAAAACTTCTCTTTCTTCTTCTTTAGATGTCGCTAATGATGACCATTATTAATTTGGCACAAAACTTTGTGGGCAGCAACAACGTCAACCTCTTACAGCCCATCGGTCAGTTTGGCACCCGGCTCCACGGGGGCAAAGATTCTGCCAGCCCCCGTTACATCTTCACCATGCTCAGGTCAGTGTCTGCGGGGAGCGGGACCCCCGTCACGCAAGGGGTGAAACGTGAGAGGACACAGCAGTCTTGGTGATGCTGGGGGCGGTCCCCTCCCTGCCCATCTTTTCCCTGGTCTTCAACCACAATCTGGGAATAATGCCCAGTTGGTTTTATCTGTTCGCCGTCAACCAAGATGCCGCAAAGGTCAACACGGAACCACCGTCCCAACCATCCCCCGCATGTGAACATACACAAACACACATTGCACGTGCACACACATACAGAGACCGTTGCACTATCGTGCTTGCTCTTTCCGGTGCCCGGTACAGCAGGAGCCGCTAACGGCCGCCTCCCGCCCGTTCCTTCCCCCCCAGCCCCTTGGCCCGGCTGCTGTTCCCCGTGAAGGATGACAACACGCTCAAGTTCCTCTACGACGACAACCAGCGTGTGGAGCCGGAGTGGTACATCCCCATCGTGCCCATGGTCCTGGTCAACGGGGCGGAGGGCATCGGCACCGGCTGGTCCTGTAAGCTCCCCAACTACGACGTGCGCGAGGTCGTGAACAACATCAGGCGCATGATGGATGGAGAGGAGCCTCTGCCAATGGTAAACACGGTCCCCGGGGGTGGCGGGAGCCCCGTACTGCGTCACGGGCGCTAGGTGTGCGAGGGACGGGAAGGGAGGGCGGGAAAGGAGGCCCCGGGCTGAGGACCGACCCCCCCCCAGCCTGGGCTCACCAGGGTCCCTTCTCTGCCCCCGTCAGCTGCCGAGCTACAAGAACTTCAAGGGGACCATCGACGAGCTGGCCCCCAACCAGTACGTGATCAACGGGGAGGTGTCCATCCTGGACTCCACCACCATCGAGATCTCCGAGCTCCCGGTCAGGACCTGGACACAGGTAATGGATAGCAGTGGAGTCAGCGGGTTCCCCCGCCCCGGCTACGGCTCGGCGGCCGCCCGGCCCCCCCACCGCTGACCCGAGGGGCTCTTTTTCCGGACGGGCGTTCTCCATAGGTGTACAAGGAGCAGGTGCTGGAGCCCATGCTGAACGGCACGGAGAAGACCCCGGCGCTCATCGTGGACTACAGGGAGTACCACACCGACACCACCGTCAAGTTCATCGTCAAGATGACGGAGCAGAAGCTGGCAGAGGCCGAGGCCGCCGGGCTGCACAAGGTGTTCAAGCTTCAGACGAACCTCACGTGCAACTCTATGGTGTGTCTGCAGAGGATTTTCTCTTTGATTTTTCTTTTCATCGTTGTTGTTTTAAAGTGGTGTTTGTTAAGCGCTGACGATGTGTTAAGCGCTGGGATAGGTACAAGTTAATTAGGTCAGACCCAGTCCCTGTCCCACCTGGGGCTCATAGTGTAAGTAGGAGGAAGAACAGGAATCCCCATCTTTCAGTTTGAGGAAACTGCAGCCCCAAAAAGTGAAGCGTACAGCAAACAATTGGCAGAGCCGGGGTGAAAATCCAGGGCCTTCTGACTCTCCGGGCCCACGCACTCTCCACTAGGCCACACCACTGAAGAGGGCCCAGGGCAAGTGACCCTAGAAACAGGAGCCGCTGCTTGAAGTGGGGTGCCTGTGGCACACTCCCCCGGCTCCTGATCCCGGCTAGAGGAGGGGAAAGCCGACTTTAAGTAGGAGGGAGAACTCTTTGGTTCAGACTCTCCCTGGGCAGGCCACTTAGAGAAGCCACCATGGCAAACCGCCGCCTGGGACCAGTCACAGTGATGCGAGCAGAATTCTGTGGCTCCTGATTTCATGAGCTGACTACAGATGCGAGGAAATTCTGCTGAAGTCCTTTGTCCAAACCTAACTCGAGTCTCACCCTGTTCTGCTCCCAGGTGCTTTTCGACCACGTCGGGTGCCTGAAGAAATACGACACGGCCCTGGACATCCTGAGAGACTTTTTCGAGCTGCGGCTTAAATACTACGGGCTAAGGAAAGAATGGCTCGTCGGAATGCTGGGGGCCGAATCTGCCAGGCTGAATAACCAGGCTCGCTTCATCCTGGAGAAGATCGAGGGCAAAATCGTCATCGGTACGTTCCCGGGACCTCTGCCGCCAAGGTCCGGAGTGATCCCGTTTGGGGAATAGTATTCAAGTCAGGTTCCGCTCATCCTTTAGGGAGGGGCCGGGTTTCCCATGGAAGCCAAAAGCATCGCTGGCGTGGGTGGTCAGAACCAAACTGAGTTTCTCTAGCGGCCAATATCCACCAGTTTGGATCACGGATATTCTTTTCATTGAGACGGCTGATGATACATCTAGTTCCGTCTCCTCTGGGCTCCGGCGCCGGGAGCATTTCCAGAGGTGAAGTAGTTTACTCACTCCCAGTGGTAACTGCGCTCAGGGCAAGCCCAGGCCTCAGAGCCCTCTCGGTGCTCGTTTTCACCTGGAAGGGCAGTGGTCCAAAGGGCAGGTGGCGTTTAAAGCATCCCGAGGCGGTGGGGGGAAACTCACTCGGTTCCTTCCTGCTTCCAGAAAACAAACCGAAGAAGGAGCTAATAAAGGTCCTGATCCAGCGGGGCTACGACTCCGATCCCGTCAAGGCCTGGAAGGAAGCGCAGCAGAAGGTAACGTCTCACGGGGAGTGGGAGCGGAGATCCCTGGGCCCATCCACGGACGGGGTGGGAGGACCCCGGCTCCCATCGAACACAAGTCAGGTTGCACCCCACCCACCCAGCATATCCACATTAAGGGAAATGTAGGCTGTAGAACACCGGCCTCGAAGCACTGTCCGCATCGCGGTCTCCCCAGATAAATATTGCCAGAAGGACATTCCCTAAAATCACTTTTCCAATCAATGGTATTTGTTGAGCGCTTACTATGTGCAAAGCACCGTACTGAGTGTTTGGGAGCGGAGCGAAGATTTACCGGGCCCTGGCGGGACTGAGTGCATTGAAAACGGCCCCTAGGGATCAGGTGAGGAGGAGAACGAAGATAGCGAGAATGAGAAAGAAACTGAGAAGAGCGAATCCACATCAGCCACTGGGCCAGACTTCAACTACCTGCTCGAGATGCCGCTCTGGTACCTGACCAAGGAGAAGAAAGATGAGCTGTGTCGGCAAAGAGATAACAAGGTAGGGTGTTGGCTTCCCCAGGGCTAACCTTTCCGGTCTCACGCCACCGGCGGGCAGCCGGGGTTTGGCTGAGCCTGTTGTCCATTTGGTTTTTAGACCCAAGAACTGGAAACCCTCAAGAGGAAGAGCCCCGCGGACCTGTGGAAGGAAGACCTGGCAGCTTTCGTCGAAGAGCTGGAGGTGCGTAGATGTTCCTTAGAGGCCGCTTTCTAATGGGAAGTTTGGATTTTGGAGGGAGATTGCCCGGCGCAGGTGGGAGCCTCCCTGACCATGTGGGAACTGGGCAAGGGGGCAGTTTGGAGGTGGGGAAACGCGGCGGGCTCCGCACATGGTAAGCGCTCGACAAATACGAGCGATCGATCGGTTGATTTCCCCCACCCTGCTCCCAGGCGGTCGAGACCAGAGAGAAGCAGGATGAGCAAGCCGGGCTCTCGGGCAAGGCCACCAAGGGAGGGAAGCTGAAGGTGAAGAAAACTCAGCTGGCAGAAATCCTGCCGTCTCCCCACGGCAGGAGAGTCATTCCTCGAGTGACTATTGAGATGAAAGCGGAGGCCGAAAAGAAAATCAAAAAGAAGGTTAAGGTAACCCCCTTTGAAACTGTTTGGTCATCGTTATTGTTGGTCACTTTCAAGGGATACTTTCCACCTGAAAATCAGCTGGTGAATTTCTTGCATTTTTCTGAATTGGGTGCCTAGCACTCAGTAGATTCTCGATGCCACTTGTTATTATTTTGATTTTTTAAATGCTGAATGTTTTGCATACACCCACTGGTGCCCTCACTGAAAGCCTTTGTGGCTGCTGCTAACACCTGAGTCGTCAATGCTCTCTGTCTAGCTTTCCCGCTGGTTACTTCCTCCAAAAACACACCCAGTCCTCCTCAGAGGCAAGGGTCGTCTTCTCACAAAACCCCATGCGGAAGAAAACTCGTGCTGGTGCCCTCGCCCCTTCCGGCGATTGCCCCCGAGCACCCAGGCAGCATCTTCCAGTGGGCTCACGGGGCTGGAAGAATGTCCCCCAACTCCCGATCAGCATTCTAGCTCGGCGCGCTGTGTGAATCGGGCCTGGCAGAACTGAGGGGAGCAGAAATCAAGGCACAGAGGAACACTTAGTTGTCATGGGTGGTGCGGTGATAGTAGTAATAATAATCGTGACATTTGTTACGCACTTTCGACGTGCCAAGCACCGCTCTAAGCGCTGGGCTGAGATACAAGGTAATCCCCGTCCCACATGGGGCTCCCAGTCTTGATCCCCATTTTACAGATGAGGTAACTGAAGCACAGAGAAGTGAAGTGACTTGCCCATGGCCACATAGCAGACGCATGGCAGAGCCCGGATTAGAACCCACATCCTCTGACTCCCAGGCCCGGGCTCTTTCCACTAGGCCGTGCCTCTTCTCCTAATCTCGTAGTCTGGTGGTCTGGACCAAGAATGATTCTGTCCCAGGCCTTTGCCTCACCACCTCCCGTTCTAGGCTTGCTTCAAATCACAACTTCGCCGCACCAGAAATTCCCACGTGAGCCGGGCCTCCTCCCACCCCCCACAGCCACATATCGGATTCCCGTCATTCTCCCAGCTCCCAGAGCGGCACTTAGCACGTTACAAGCCCTCAGTAGAAACCACCGTTGTGGTTATTAGTTATACCCGCAACCCCACTCAAACCGATGCTGGGGGAGGGAGCAGAACCGAGTCCGTCTCCAACCCCACACCAGGCCAGTCACTGGCTGGAAGGGGGTTGAGTCGAGCTCTGTGTTTCCTCAGTCCGAGACCAGCGCTGGGAGCTCCCCTGAAGACAAGGAACCCTTGAGCCTCAAGCAGAGATTGGAGAAGAAATTTAAATCGGACACAGGTACCGGGGACGTCCCAGGGAAATCGTACCGGGTCTCAACGGCGGGAGGGCGGGCCCAGGTGATAGAGAGCGGAGAAGTGCCTGGGGCGTGTACCTGGAGGGCCCGCGGGTTGGGGGTGCGATGTGGGAAGTAGAGTGGACGTAGGAACGAACCTCCCCCGTCTGCCCGTCAGGCACCAAAGGAAAGAAGCAGAACACGCTGCTGTCCAAACGGGTCAAAAAGGAGAAGAAAAGGAACCCTTGGTCGGACTCGGAGTCCGACCTGAGCTGTGACGACAGTGACATCGACGTGGCCCCGCGGGAAACCAAGCCGCGCAGAGCCGCAGGTGAGAGGATGGCGGCGGCGAGTATTAATAACAGTATTAAGTTCTTCTCTCCTGCTTAGACCGAGCCTCCTGGGAGACAGGGACTGTGGACTGTAAGCGCTCCCTCTGGACTGTCAGTTTGTTATATTGTACTCTCCCTAGAGCTGAGTACAGGGCTTTGCACACAGTAAGCGCTCAGTACATACGATTGATTGAATGTCCGACCTGATTGTCTGATCAGTATAATGCCTGACACGTAGTAAACGCTATCATTGTGCAGAGCATAAGGAAAGAATACACAGTGGGAATTAGACATGGTCCTTGGCCCCCAGGGGCTCACAATCAGAGAATATAAAGGGAGAGAGGGGACTGGACAGACATATAAGAAAAGTTAGAGTAAAACACCAAGACAACATAAAAGACGTGGGCAAATAGCCACGGACTGAGAGGCATCCGGTCAGATGCGTTCTTGCCGCAGGGGTGGTAAGAGACTCTTCCGAGCTGGGCTACAGGCCGCATCATCTCAGGGCTGGGGGCATTGCCAGGAGGTTACTCTGAGTTGCTTGGGGAAAGGCTTTTTTAAAAAAAAACATGGTATTTGTTAAGCGCTTACTATGTGCCAGTCGCTGTACTGAGCGCTGGGATAGATATGCGATAATCAGGTAGGACACACCATGTCCCACATGGGGCTCACAGTCTTCATCCCCATTTTTAAAGACGAGGCACAGAGAAGTGGAGTGACTTACCCAAGATCATCCAGCGGGCAAGTGGCGGAGGCAGGATTAGAACCTAGGTCCTGCCTCTCAGACCCACTGCTTCATTTCAGAACCCACCCTGGGGTCTTTGAGGAACTGGAGCTACGAGGGGCGGCGTTTCTGACTGACCAGGGGCGGACGGGGGCGGATCACTCGAGCTAAATTGCCGTCGCCCTCTGTGTCTCTGTGTTCCTTCAGCAAAATCCAAATACACAGTCGATTTAAGTTCAGACTCCGACAGCTCGGATTCCGATGGAAAAGACTCCACGGTAGAGGAAGAGGACTTCATCCCCACCAAAGTCACGGCCTCGAGAGGAGCCATTTCTAGGACGAAGGCTGACCCAGGGTAAGTGGAGTGGTTTCAGAGGCCTCTGCCAGGTGGGGCGAAGGGGACGTGCCGGGACCCCGGAGGAGAGCTCAGGCCCAGCGTGGCCCCCCCGAAGCCGGCTTAGTCTCCCCTCCAATCAATCATTCCCAACCAGTGGTATTTATTGAGCGCTCACGATGCACCGAGTACCGTACTGTGTGTTTGGGAGAGTACGGTACAACAGAATTAGGACGAGAAGCCACCTGGCTTAGTGGAGAGAGCGCAGGCCTGGGAGTCGGAAGCACCTGGGTTCTCATCCTCGCTCCGCCACTTGTCTGCTGTGTGACCTTGGGCAAGTCGCTTCACTTCTCTGTGCCTGTTGCCTCATCTGTAAAATGCGAATTAAGACTTTGAGCCCCACGTGGGGCATGGACCGTGTCCAACCTGATTACTCCGTGCTTAGTACAGTGCCGGGAAGCTCTCCGACAGCGCCCCAAGCCAAGAGTGGTGGCGGCCCAGGCTGTACCCAGCGGCCTCGGGGACGGCAAGCTGGGATGGTGGGGCAACCTGACCCTCCAGGACCTGGGCCTGGCAAGCAGCCCCTCCCCCAGGCTTTGTCTTTGGGCCGGTGGCTGGGGATTTACCAGCCCCTGCCGTCCACCTCCGCCCTGGCACCTGGCCCAAGACGTTTCCTTCCTCTGGGCCTCGGTTTCTCCATCTGGGAAATGGGGAGGGGCTGTCCTGACCCTCTCGGACTTGCAGGGGCGTCTTGGGGGGGAAAGCGATGTCAGGGAGTAAACATCAGGTGGGCTAGGAGCTCCTACGGGTCTTTGTGTTTCAGGGAACCCCAAGGGAAGGTGGCTAAGGAGGAACTTGAGCACCAGCAAACTGCCAAAGCAAGTACGTATTTTGGGGGGAGGGGAGGGGTGTCAACACGCCTGCATATTTCTATTTCGGGGGTCCTCGGGTTACAGTAACACTGTGTCAGCATCAACAGGTTCAACAAAATAGAAACTGTCTTCCAGCACCTCCCAGAATTGTCTCCAGTGATCTACCCAAGTACCCAAGTTGGCACGGGTTGGGCTTTCCTAACATTAATAATTACTGTTATTAGCTATTATTGTTGTTGTTGTTGTATTAAGCGTTTTCTATGTGAGAACGTTGTTCCAGGGGCTTGGAGTAGACACAAGTTAAGCAGTAACAGATGCTGATGCGTAGTAAAAATGACTGGGCTTTCCCAACTGACCAGGATTTAGGTGGGCAAGCAGTTCATCAACTGGAAGGATTTAGGGCATCCCCCAACCCCTGGGGTGGGAGGACAGGATGTCTTCTTATAGACGTGTTCTGTCTCCTCAAGTGGAAATCCAGAGCTCAGACACCTCTGATGAAGAAGGCCCGGTCTCGGCGGCTCGGGACCCTCCCACCCGCGACCCGTCTCCCGTCCCCGTGACCCTGAGCCCGCTGCCTAAGAAGTCCGCTCCCGCCCGGGGGAAGAAAACCACCACTGCCACCAGAGCCAAGGACAAGGGTAAGTATCAGTCACGGAGTCGAACGCCTTGGGGCCGAGCTTCTCCGGGGATTTCCGGCTCCGGGCCAGAATCCTCCCCGGGCTGGCTGAAGGGAGGGGAAGAAGAGGGGGATGGAGCCAGCTGGAAACATCTGGAGAGCAGGTCGGGGGGCCTGGGCCCAGAAAGCCACCCTGCTCTCGGGTCACCACCCTCCCTTCCCATCCAGTCTTACCCATCCTCTTCCGAAAGTTTAGACCCAGAAAAGGCCCGGAGCGAGCTCTGGCCCAGCCCGCTCGTCCACATCTATTTCCCCTGGGGCCATCGGGGGGTCCGGTCCAGCCCTGACCCAGAGGCTGTTATTGCAGGCGCCGCCGCCCCCGCCGCCACGAAGAAGGCAGCGGCCCCCAAGACCACCAAGGCCGCGGCCAAGAAGGCGAGCGCGGACAACGGCGCGGTTGCCGGCCCCAAGAAGGCCGCCCCCGCTAAAGAGAAGCAGCAGCGCAAGAGGAAGCCCATCTCCGAAGATTCAGACGACTCGGACTTTGGAAAGAAAGTTTTCAAATCTGTGGCCACCAAGGTGGGTTCTGTCACCAAGACCGAGGGGGCCCTCTGGGAGATTGGCGGGGCTGAAAGTCGAACAGACCGTCTAACCGGGACTACCCCCGGGGGGTGACCCCCGGCCCCAGCCCACCCTCCGCCGGCCCCGCGTGCGGGCTGGCGCCGGTTCCCTTCCACCACGGAAGGTACCCGCCACTGGCACCATTTGCAGCAGACAGGGTGGGCCGTTTGGAGGGCGCGAGAGCTCAGGGCTTCCTCCCCTCACTCCCAAACCCCCAGGCAGGTCAAGGGAGTCCCGGCAGCCAGTACCAGTGAGAGCATGGCACCCCTGCGAGCCATCAGAGGAGCAGACCCCGCCAAAATTCTAACCCCTCCTACCTTTCTCTTCCAGAAAGCCAAAGTAGTGGACGACGACGATTTCCAGATCATTACTACCCCCATTGCCCCCCGGGCCCGGCCCGGGCGCACCAAGAAGCCTATCCAGTACCTCGAGGAGTCCGACGACGACATATTTTAGGTAGTGGGCTTATTTTTAAAAGTCTCGGAGCCCAAGACTGGTTTTGGATTAAAATGGTTCTCCCAGAGTTCTTAATTCCCCCCCCAACCCTAACCCCCCATAAAGTTACAGTGTAGGTTTTATTCTAGATGTATTTTACCAGGTTAAGAATAGAGTTCATTTTAGCCGCCGGGAAGTACAGATTGAGTGCTCTGCCCTGCCCCCGCAAAGGAATCAACACGGCACATCCAGAGGGGCCGGCAATCCCTACCGAACTAGCAGAGCGACGCTTTGAGTCTCGGTTCCTTTGCACTTAAATGCGATTTTACCCCTTAGCATCGTTGACTTGCATTGAGCCTCCAGGTAGGGAGGCGAGGAGAGTTTCAGCTTGATGGTCCCAGCGGCTGGACCCACCCCTCCCTCCCCACCGCCCCCCAGGGGAGGGGTCCAAAAGCATGGACCCTGGAAGCCCCTGTGTAGGAGGTTTGGTTTTAAGTACTCAAGACCTTAATCTTAAACTACCTAAGTTTTAAGTAAGTCCAGGTTCCGCTAATTGGCAGACAGACCCTTTCAGGCTTTCCAAACCCTAGCCGTGGGGCCTTCTAAACCTCCCTTCCCCTATCCATCCTCCTCCCGCCGCTCTGGACTCTTGCTAGCCGCCCCCCCGCGCAGTTTCCGTTTCCAGAGAGCCGCGGCTTGTCCCCGCCCCGCTGCCAGAAGGCAACCGAGGGTGCCCGGGGGACGGGCAGAGTAGGAGCTGGCGGGCGGCTGGCAGCTAGAGCCAAACCGTATTCCCTGGTTTGGAATTCAAGTCCCCTGGCTCACTATGTATAAAGTGTCTGTGTAGTCGTGGCGTCTTGTGAGTGTCTGTAAATATTTGCTGTGTTTCCCAGTTGTCCGTTCAATTCATTAGGAAAAAAAAAAGAATTGTTTTTTTACCTCGAATAAAGAAGTGTGTAAAAATGGATTTGCATCCCTGATCCACTCACCAACCCCCGTCCTGGGGGCGGGGGTGAACGTAGAACCGAGGAACCCCCGTTCAGCACGAGGTCGGGGAATCTTGGGGAGGCGCGTCTCTCCCAGAGAACGTGGGCAGAAATTATAATCATGGTATTTAAGCACTCACTATGTGCCAGGCACTGTGCTAAGTACTGAAGTAAATACATGATAATCAGGTTGGACATGGTCTCTGTCCCACATGGGGCTCACAGTTTTAATCCCCGTCTTACAGATGAGGAAAATGAAGCCCAGAGAAGCGAAGTGACTTGGCCAAGGTCACACAGCAGACAAGTGGTGGAAGCAGGGATTAGAACCCAGGTCCTTCTGACTTCCAGGCCCCTACTCTATCCACTAGTCCACGCTGCCCCAAGAGACTCGTGGCAGGACCCCCCTGCCTCCCAGCTCTACCACCAGCCCTGGGGGTGACACCAAATGGCTGCTTTAAGCCCAAGCGTGGCCTCGTTTGGACCCAGTTGCCCTCTGGCCCCAGCCACCTCCCGCCTGGCTGCACAGATCCGGGCCCGCAGTTCATAATAAAAGTTATTATTATTATTATGGTTCTTATTAAGCACTCACTATTTGCCGAGCACTATTCTAAGTGCCGGGGTAGATACAAGTTAGGTTGGACACAGTCCCCGTCCCACAAAGGATTCCCACTCGGTCCCATTTTGCAGATGAGGTCACTGAGGCCCAGAAAAGCGAAGCGACTTGCCCGAGGTCACACAGCAGATGTGGCAGAGCTGGGAATAGAACCCGTGACCCGACTCCCAGGCCCGTGCTCTACCCACTAAGCCACGCTGCAGTTGCAAGGGAAAAGAGCTGCCCCCCGACCCCCCCAGGAGCAGCGAGGGTATTCACCGAGCCCCCGGCCGGGTGCAAATGCCCCATACTAAGAGTTTGGGAAAGTTCAGGAGAAGCCTGAGACTTGTTCTCTCCCCACCAGCAGCTTCCACTCCAGTGTGGAAGAGACGTAAAATATTTACAAGTAATCAAAATAACGGAGTGTAGTTTTGTTTATATTCACAAGTGCAGAGAATGAGAGTAAAATAAATACTGCTCCTACCACTTAAGCTAGAGGTGGATGTTGAAATGATAAAACTTGGGAGTTGTGCTCATTTAAGGGGGAAAGCTGGGAGGAGGTGACGGTTGTGACCGTTAGTATGGAATTTTCAACACACTTGCTATGTGTAAAACACTCTTCTAAGCACTGGGGTAGATACAAGTTAATCAGGTTGGACGCGATCCCATTGGGCTCCCAGTCTAAGTCGGAGCAGCGTGGCTCAGTGGAAAGAGCCCGGCTTGGGAGTCAGAGGTCATGGGTTCAAATGCCGGCTCAGCCGCTTGTCAGCTGTGTGCCTTTGGGCAAGTCACTTCTCTGTGCCTCAGTTACCTCATTTGGAAAATGGGGATTAAGACTGTGAGCCCCTGTGGGACAACGCCATCACCTTGTATCCTCGCCAGCGCTTAGAACAGTGCTTTGCACATCGTAAGCGCTTAACATATGCCATCATTATTATTATTATTAGCTATTGAGTCCTCATTTTTCAGTTGAGGAAACGAGCACAGGGGAGTTAAGTAACTTGCCCCCGGTCGCACCGCAAGCTATTGGCAAAGCCGGTATTAGGACCGAGGTCCTCTGACTCCCAGGCTAATGCTTTTTCTAGTAGTAATATTTATTAAGCGTTTGCTGGGGGCAAAACACCGCACTAAGCACGAGGAAAATATACAAGTGGAATTAAGACCTATACCTGTCTCGATGATGATGATAGTGGTATTTGTTAAGCGCTTATTATGTGTCAAGGACTGTTCTGAGTCCTGGGGTCGATCCAAGCTGATCGGGTTGTACACAGTCCATGTCCCACAGGGGTTCACAGTCTTAACCCCCATTTTACAGAGGAGGCCACCGAGGCACAGAGAAGTGAAGGTCGCACGGCAGGCAAGTGGCGGAGTCGGGATTAGAACCCAAGTCCTTCTGACTCCCGGGGCTTTGAAGAGAGCTGTAGTCTGGCAGCTCTTCTCAGGGGACAAGCGTTCCAGGCTGGGAGCCTGGGGGTGGGTAGAGGGGCCCAATAGATAGGATGGGGACAGTTGGCGGAGAACCTCGAAACCGACTCTGAGGTGGGTTTTTTCGATGAGGAAGTGGGTCCCAGGCTTGTGGGGGAGGGGGACGGGGGCCCTGCAAGCCTCCCATGCACTAAACTGAGGGGATAGTAATGACTGTGGTTGTCGACAAGCGCTAACTATGTGCCAAGCATTGGGGTAGATGCGATAGATCTGACAAAATCCTTGCCCCACACAGGGCTCACAGCCTCAGGAGGGATGACGAGGAGCCCCATTTTATGGATGAGGAAACTGAAACACAAAAGCGACCTGTGCACAAGGTCACAAAACAGAAAAGTGGCAGAGCTGGGATTAGAACCCAGGTCTCCTGAACCCCAGTCCCGTGCTCCTTCCACTAATAATAGTGGTGTTCGTTAAGCACTTTCTATGCACCAGGCACTGTACTAAGTGCTGGGGTAGATATAGATCTGTCAGGTCGGACACAGTCCCTGTCCCGCATGGGGCGCACGGCCTTAAGCCCCATTTACAGTTGAGGAAACTGAGGCACAGAGAACAAGTGACTTGCCCAAGGTCACACAGCAGAAAGAACAGGGGCCTGGGAATCACAGGACCTGGGTTCTAATCCTGACTCTGCCACTTACCTGAAGTGTGACCATGGGCAAGTCACTTAACTTCTCTGGTCCTCAGTTCCCTCATCTGCAAAATGGGAGTTCAGTACCTGTCCTTCTTCCTACTTAGATTGAGAGCCTCATGCACGACTGGTTTTCTCACATCCGCCCCAGCACTTCCTAAAATGCTTGGCACGTAGTCAGCACTTAGCAACTGTCACAATTACTCGTGTGGGCTAGTGGTATTAATAATTACGATATTTGTCAAAGTGCTTACTCTGTGCCAAGCACTGTTCTAAGCACCGGGGTAGATACAAGGTAATCAGTTCGGCCCATGCGGAGCTCACAGTCTTCATCCCCATTTTACAGAGGAGGTAACTGTGGCACAGAGAAGTGTAGTGACTGGCCTAAAGTCACACAGCTGACAAGTGGGATTAGAACCCATGACCTGTGACTCCCAAGTCCTGGCTCTCTCCACTAAGCCACGCTGCTTTCTGCCCCCCGCTCCGAGTGCAAGCTGGATTCCACGTTTGGTCACCGTCACTGTCCCGGGAGGAAAGGAGCCAGCCCGGAACCACGTTCCCCGCCGTGCTCTGTGCCCCATCATCAGAGAAGCAGCGTGGCCTAGCGGATAGAGCACGGGCCTCCGAGTCAGACGGTCCCGCGTTCTACACCCAGCTCCACCACTTACCCCCCGGGTGACCTTGGTCAAGCCACTCAACTTCTCCTTGCCTCAGTTATCGCATGTGTAAAATGGGAATTAAGACTGTGAGCCCCACGTGGGACAGGGACTGTGTCCAATCCGATTTGCTCGTATCTACCGCAGGGCTTAGAACAGTGCGCGGCGCGTAGTAAGTGCTTAACAGATGCCACCGTTATTTTATTACTCACCTTGAGCGCTCTGCCCTGGGCCTCGGAGGTGGGTTTGCTGCTGGAGGGGCGGGGAGGCAGCTGGGGAGGAGCCCCCGATTCCCTCCCCCCAGCCCTGCCGGAGGCCACGGGTACCCCCAGCTTGGCAGAGCCCACGAGGGGATGGAGGCGGGGGTGGCGCCGAGCCCCGGGGGCCCCCGGGGGACTCCGGAGGAGCCCAAGTGCTGGCTGGCAGGCGGTCAGACTGCGAGAGAGGCTACTCGGACTCCGGCTCTGGGCCTGCTGTGTGTCAGCGGCACCTCCCGTCCCCCGGCCCCCGCTCCCCAAGCTATTCCTGGACCCGGTGGGGGCGGCGGGAGCTGGGGGCTCGGCTCTAGAGGGTCCGGGCTCGGAGTTCCGGGGGTGAGGTCGGGCACCCCCTCCATAAGTCCCGCCCGGCCCCCGAGTGACCCCTGAGAAATAGCTCGTCAGGGAGAGGGGAGGCCGAGGGGCCCGGCCGTCCGGCCCTCCCATCGTCCCCAGTCGCCCCACGGCCGGTGATACCGGTCCACAGAGCGGGGGTCGGGGCGGCGGGGAGGGGGCGCGGGGGTCAGCGGGGTCCGGCTGCAGCCCGGCAGGGGGTTCTGGTGGGGTCGGGGCCGTAGCCGAAGTGGAGGCCCAGCCCACGAGTTCCTGTTTACAGGAGGGCGGCCGGACGTTCCCCGGCCGACCAGTCGCTTCCCTTGTTTGGCTCTGGCAGGGTCGGCGGCCAGCCTGGCTTGGCCCGGCCCTCCCCTGCCCTCGGCTCCTCTCGTCCCGGAAGCCCTGTCCAGGTCCCCGACCTCTCCGAGCCCGACCAGGGGGCACGGGGGAGCAGCAGGGGGTGCAGGGGGGCACGCTGAGACGTGGGGAGGGGAACAGGGAACAAGCAGAAAGAGCCAACCGGCCTGGGTGGGTCTGGGGCTTCGATCTGGCCCTGGAGGGAGGGGTGTGAGGGGGAGTGGGCAGAGCTGGGGGCCGGCTGCTTGCTCCCGCTCGGTTTACCCAGGGTGAGGACCCTGCCCTCACCTCCCTCAGCACAGTGCTCCGCACAGGGCAGATGCTCAGTAAGATCGTGATCGATCTGAGGACGGGGCGGGGAGGAGAAGGCCGAACTTGGAGTGGAGTCCGTAGCCCCCACGGACCCAAGGCCAAGCTCCGGGAGGGACCCCCCGCCCAGGGGAAGGAAAACATAGCCCCACCTGGGGGGGGTGGAGTGGTGGCAGGAGTCCCCCTGCCTCTGAACTGTCTGGCCACTTCTCCCCCGGAGAGATCTAGTCTCGCTGCCATCCTTCCTGCTGCAGGGCCAGCAGGCAGCGACGACTGTGGGGCGGCCGGGGCCTGACACCCCTGGAGGCTACCTCTCTCCTACAGAAACGTTCAGGACGTATTTCCCCCCTCTTCAAG
Organism: Ornithorhynchus anatinus; assembly: GCF_004115215.2. NCBI lineage: Eukaryota > Metazoa > Chordata > Mammalia > Monotremata > Ornithorhynchidae > Ornithorhynchus > Ornithorhynchus anatinus. The sequence continues at coordinate 13,746,783 of NC_041738.1, read as the reverse complement.
AAACTCCAGTGGTTGCCCATCCACCTCCCCATCAAATAAAAACTCCACACCGTAGACTTGAAAGCGGCCCACCACCTTGCCCCCTCCTTCCTCACCTGGCCACTCTCCTTCTACAACCCAACCGGCACACTTGGCTCTTCCGATGCCAACCTTCTCGCTCTACCTCGTCTATCTCGCTGCCAACCCCTTGCCCGCGTCCTCCTTCCGGCCCGGAGGCCCCTCTCTCCTCAAATCCGACGGACAACGACTCTCCCCGGCTTCAAAGCCTTAGTGAAGACCCACCTCCTCCAAGAGGTCTTCCCTGACTGAGCCCCCCATTTTTCTCTTCTCCCCCACCCTGACTGGCTCCCTTTGTTCACCTCCCCTCCCAGCCAGTCCCACACCACTTAGGTCCATTTCGGTCTTTGATTTCTTTATATTAAATGTCTGCCTCCCCCTCTAGACTGACAACTCGTTGTCGGCGGGGAATATGTCGGTTATAGTGTTGCGGTGAATGAACTGAATGAACGACTGAATTTGCTGGGGTCCCCCGGGGGAATCCTGGTGCAAGGGGGCCTCCGGCCACCCTGAAACCGCCCCCCCAGAGTTCCCACTTCTCCTAGGGCACCGAGGATTATTAATCGTCTTTATTGAGCGTTTACCGTGTGCAAAGCACTGTACTAAGCGTTAGGGAGAGTATGCTACAACATCAGACATTCCCTGCCCACAGTGAGCTCACAGTCTCCCCCGTCTCTTCCCCCAAAGACCCTCCTCCAAGCAACCCCATTCGGTGACCCCCTCCTTCCCCTTCCCCAGCCACCCCCTGGGGACCCCTCCCTATCTAATAATGTCGGTATTTGTTAAACGCTTACTATGTGCCAAGCACTGTTCTAAGCGCTGGGGTAGATCACAAGGTAAGGCTCACAGTCTTCATCCCCGTTTTACAGATGAGTTAATGGAGAATTGAAGTGACTTGCTCAAGGTCACACAGCTGACGAGCGGCGGAGGCGGGATTAGAACCCATGACCGCTGACTCCCAAACCCGGGGCTCCTCGTCCCCTCCCTCCACGAGCCCGATCCGGAAACCCCCCGCCCTTTCCCCACCGGTTGGAAAGGTGGAGGAGCCGGAGGGGGAGGGGGCTTTGGGTGGGGCGGGGGGGCAGGGAGGGCGGGGCCGCCCCTGTGCCTTTAAGACCCAGGCCCCCGACGCCCTCCCGCCCCGTCCCGGCTCATCCCGGTGCATCCCAAAGGGAAAATGAAAGAGGGAGGAAGCGGGTCGGTCCCACGCGGCCCCCGGCCCGCCCGCGACCCCCACCCCTGAGCCCTCCGGACGGAGCCGCACGTTCAGGTGAGCTGCTGGGGGTCGGGGGGCTTCTCTCCGTGTTGGGAGTTGCGGGGGCTTCTCCCCAAAGCTGGGGGTCGGGGGGCTTATACCTAGAGCTGGGGGTCGGGAGGCTTATCCCCAGAGCTGGGGATCGGGGGGCTTCTCCCCTGGCAGAGGGCCGCGGGGCTTCTCTCCCGGTCAGGAGATGGGAGGGCTTCTCCCCGGGGCCGGGGGTCGGGGGACTTGTCCCAGTGCTGGGAGTCTGGGGGGCTTCTCCCCAGACTGGGGGCCACCCGGATTCCAGCAGGAAGCAGCGGCACCCACCTTGGGGATCCCTGTGTCGCCTCGGAGGCGGTTGAGGGTCTATGAAAGGGTGGCCGGGGGTCTCTGAGTGGAGGTCGGGGGTCTCTGAGTGGAGGTCGGGGGTCTCTGAGTGGAAGTCGGGGGTCCATAAGGAGCGGCTGGAGGTCTGGCCATGTGGGGAAGCTGGGGAGGGTCTGTCCGTGCTGGAAGACTCGGGGTTTGTTGGGGGGAGACTTGAGGGGAGGTCTGCCTGTCTGGCAGGAATCCCATCCACGGTGTCCTAGGAACTCTGTGCTGGCCCAGGGCCCGGTGCGTGTGAGCCTCCGGGTGTGAGGGCGAGGAGGGAATGAGCGGGAGATTGCGGGGCTCCATCTCCGGCTCCCCGGTTCATCGCAGAGCGGGGCACGCACGCGTGTGTCTCGGTGTGAGCCAGAGGATTTGACCGGTGCCTCTGTATGGGGACCCCGTCGAGGCATGTGCCCGGGTCCGTCTCTGTGTCCGGATCTGGGTTTGTGTCTGTGTTATGTGTCTACGTCGGTGTGATTGGGTCTGTGTGCCCAACTCTCTGTGATTGTGATTCATTGTCAGTCAGTTGTATTAATTGAGTGCTTACCGGGTGCCGAGCACTGTACTGAGCGCTTGGGAAAGTACATTTCAGCTACAAAGAGAGACAATTCCTGCCCACACCGGGCTCACAGTCTAGAAGCGGGGAGACAGACATCAAAACGAGTAAAAAGGCATCAAGAGCATCCACATAAATAAATAGAAGTAGAATATATATATATATATTCACACACATATCAGAACAAGTGAAACAGGCAATTAATGTAAAGAAATAGAATTACAGATGTGTACATACACAAGTGCTGTGGGGTGGGGAGGAGGGGTAGAGCAAAGGGAGCAAGTCGGGGCGAGGTGGGGATTGTGATCGCACCTGTGTTTGGGCCTGCGTGCCCATGTCCCTCTCCGTGTGTCTGCATAGTTTCCACGTCTGTATAGTTCTCTAAGGTTACATGCTCATATCTGTGTCCGTGTGGGGGTGCCCAAGTCTGCATACATGTGGGTGCCATTGGTGGTATTTATACTTAGTGTGTGTGTGTGCAGAACGTTGTACTAAGCACTTGGGAGAGTACAGTGAGAGTAGGCGCTTACAATTTAGTGGGGAAGGCAGACATCAAAATAAATGACGGATAGGGAAAGCAGCGGAGTATAATTCTATGTACATAAGCTCTCTAGGGCTGGGGTAGAATGAATAGCAAAATGCTTAGGGGTCACAGACCCAAGTGCATCGACCACCAGAAGGGAGGATAAATAGGGAGAAGGAAAAGAACAGGGAAGGTTTCTTGAAGAGGATGTGCGTTTAGTAGGACTTTGAATAATAATCGTGGTACTTATTAAGCGCTCACTATGGGCCCGGCACTGTACTAAGCAGTGGGGTGGTTACGAGCAAATGGGGTTGGACACAGTCCCACGTGAGGCTCGCAGTCTCAATCCTCATTTTCCAGATGATGTAACTGAGGCCCAGAGAAGTGAAGTGACTTGTCCGAGGTCACACAGCAGACAAATGGCAGAGCCGGGATTAGAACCCATGATCTTCTGACTCCCAGGCCCGGGCTCTAGCCGCTACACCATGCTACTTTGAAGGTGGAGAGGGGTGGTCTTCCGGGCAGGTAGGAGGACGTGATTAAGGGGTCGACGGCGAGAAAGAGGGGATTGAGATAGAGCGAGTTTGTGGGCGCTAGAGGGGTGAAGAGTGGGTTGCGTTGTAGTAGACTACCAAGGTCAGGCGGGTAAGTGGGGAGAGCCGATGGAGTTGCCTTAAAGTCGAAAGTCAGGAGTTTCTGTTTGACAAGGAAACGGATGGACGGCCATTAGAGATTTTTGAGGAGCGGCAAGACGGGCCCAGAACAGTTTCTTTTTTAAAAATGACCCGGCAGCAGAGCGAAGTACCGACCGAAGAGGGAAGAGACAGGATGAAGGGAGGTCAGAAAGGAGGCTGTAATCAAGGCAGGACATGATGAGTGATTAGACCAGCACGTAGCAATTTGGATGGAGAGGAAGGGGTGGATTCGAGAGATGTAATGAAGATGGAAGAGACAGGATTTGGTGACTTCTTATTGTATTTATTGAGGGCTAACTATGTGCTGAGCACTGTACTAGGCACTTGGGAAAGCTCACTTCAAGAGGGTTGGATTGCCAGGCGTTTACAGATTAGAACTCAGTCGCTTAGTACAGTGCTCTGCACACAGTAAGCGCTCAATAAATACGATTGAATGAATGAATGAAAGGAGGAAACAACTGCACTTGATGTGGGGCTCGAGCCCTTGACGCTGAGACTGTCTTGTGCTCTAACCAAGCAAGCCCAATAAGTTGAATGAAATTGATGAGTCAAGAATCAATAATCCTTAGAGAATCAGCATAGCGTAGCGGATAGAGCACGGGCCTGGGAGTCAAAAGGTCATGGGTTCTAATCTTGACTCCACCACTTGTCTCCACCGCTTGTGACCTCGGACAGATCACTTTACTTCTCTGTGCCCCAGTTTCCTCATGTGTTTAAATGGAGGATTGAGACTGGGAGCCCCACGTGGGACAGGGACTGTGTCCAACCCAATCTGTATCCACCCTGGGGCTTAGTACAGTGCCTGACACATAGTAAGCGCTTAGCAAATGCCTTATATTAATAATAAGGATAATGCTAAGATTACAGGCTTGTTGGGAGAATGGTGGTGTTGTCTACAATGACAGGTAAGTCTGAGGGAGGGTTTGGGTAGGAAGATGTTTAGTTTTGAAGTAGCATGGCCTAGTGGAAAGAGCACGGGCCTGGGAGGAAGAAGACTTGGGTTTTAATCCCGGCTCTGTCAGATATCTGCTGCATGACCCTGGGCAAATCATTTAACTTCTCCGTACCTCAGTTCCTCATCTGTAAAACACATATTAAGACCGTGAACCCCAGTGGGACAGGGACTTTGTCAACCTGACCATCCTCTATCTCTCACAGTGCATACTTATTACAGTGCCTGACACATAGTAAGCGCTTAACAAATACCATTAAAAAAAGTTAAGTTTGAGCTGTCGGCGGGACATCCAATCAACCAGTGGTACTTGTTGAGTGCCTACTCTGTGCAGAGCACTGTTCTAAGCGCTTGGGAGATTACAATACGAGATAGCAGACACGTTCTCTGCCCATCATGAACCTGGAGGCAGGAGGAACTGTCTCTGTGTGTGCACCGGGTTCCATGTACATCTGTGCGAGTCGTTATCCCCATGTCTGCATGTGTCTGTCTACAACTGTGTGTATGTGCCTGGTTCTGTGTATGTCTCTGTGAGCGCTTTGCTGTCTGTCTCCCCCGTTTAGACCGTGAGCCCCTTATTGGGCAGGGATTGTCTCCATCTGCTGCTGAATTGTACATTCCAAGCGCTTAGTACAGTGCCCTGCACATAGCAAGCGCTCAATAAATACGATTGAGTGAATGACTATGCCCGTGACTGTGTACATCTGCGTGTGAGAATGCCCGTGTCTTGTACATCTGTGTTTATGTGCCCATGCCTGTGTACGTCTGTGTGTATATGCCTGTGTGTGCGTACAACTGTGTGGGTATGCCTGTGCCAGCGTGAGTGCGAATGCTGTGCCTCTTTGCTCAGGCCAGTGGTGAGGAGGGTGAGGTTGGTCTCCCAGCCCCCCCTCAGGAAGGAGAGGGGCAGAGTGTGGCGGGGACGAGGGGGAGGGGAGAGTCCCCGGTGTGCGGGAGCCCCCTCCCTGCTCTCTCTCCCGACGCCCCCCCGCCCCCTCTGCCCGTCCCCCCTAGGAGCCATGGGCGAGTGGAACTTCCTGAGCTCCCTGCTGGACGTGATCCAGGACCAGTCGCCGCTGGTGGGCCGCTTCTGGCTGGTGGTGATGGTCATCTTCCGCATCCTGGTGCTGGCCACGGTGGGCGACGACCTCTTCGAGGACGAGCAGGACATGTTCGTGTGCAACACGGCCCAGCCCGGCTGCAAACAGGCCTGCTACGACCTGGCCTTCCCCATCTCCCACTACCGCTTCTGGGTCTTCCAGATCGTGCTGCTCTCGTTGCCCGCCGTCCTCTACGTCGTCTATTCGGTGCACCGGGCCACCAAAGGCCCGGGGGCCGGGCCCGGGCAGCCCGCGCCTCCCGGCCCGGCCCGCCCGGGCCGCTGCTACGTGCTGAGCGTCCTGGGGCGCCTTCTGGCCGAGGGGGCATTCCTGGCCGGGCAGGCGCTGCTCTACGGGTTCCGGGTGGCACCGCGGTTCCTCTGCAGGCGGGCCCCGTGCCCGCACCTGGTGGACTGCTACGTCAGCCGCCCCACCGAGAAGACGGTCTTCCTCATGTTCTACTTCTGCGTGGGGCTGCTGTCGGCCGCCCTCAGCCTGGCCGAGCTGGGCCACCTGGCCTGCAAGAGCCGGCCCTGGTGGGTGGGCACCCCCGGCCCTGCCCCTTCCTCGCCCTCGGCCGACGCCCTCAGGGACAACTGCTGCAACCGGGCGCAGGAGCAGAAGTCCCAGCCTCTCCTCACCCTGGGGCACCAGGCCGAGGAGAAGCCCCCGGCCCCGGGACCCGACTCCCCCCCGGCCTACAGCCGCTGCCAACCCACGGTATCCTCGGGGTCGCTGCCCGGAGCGCGGGGGGGGCTGCTCATCTAGAGCCGGATGAAGCAAAGGCGCCCCCCAACTCCCCACCAGGCCCCAGAGCCAGACTGCTCTGGAGGTGGGCGGCGGGGCTGCCGGGCAGGGCACCGGGCAGGGAACCGGCCACCCTCGCCCCCGGAATGACGATAATCAGGGTATTTGGAAAGCGCTGTGTGCCAGGCACCGCACTAAGCGCTGGGGTGGTTACGAGCGAATCGGGTTGGACGCAGTCCCTGCCCCACGAGGGGCTCGCAGTCTCGATCCCCGTTTTACAGGTGAGGGCACTGAGGCATAGAGGAAGCCCAAGGCCACCCGGCAGACAAGTGGCGGAGCCGGGATTAGAACCCATGACCTTCTGATCCTCAGGCCCGGGCTCCGTCCGCTAGGCCACGTTGCCCGAAGGGTGTAGGAGGCCTCTTCCGAGCCCAGGAGAAGGACCAAGTGGGGGACTGCCGGGAGGGTGGGAGGGACACTGGGGCTTGGCAACTCTGCAGGATTGCAGCGAGAAGCAGCGTGGCTCAGGGGAAAGAGCTCGAGTTTGGGAGTCAGAGGGTGTGGGTTCTAATCTCGGCTCCACCATCGTCTGTTGTGTGACCTTGAGCAAGCCACTAAACTTCTCTGTGCCTCAGTTACCTCATCTGTGAAATGGGGACTAAGACTGTGAACCCCACGTGGGACAGCCTGCTGACCTTCTATCTACCCCAGCGTTTAGAACGGTGCTTGGCCCATAGTAAGTATTTAACAAATACCATAATCATCATCATTATTATTCATTCATTCATTTAATTGTATTTATTGAGCGCTTACTGTGTACAGAGCACTGTACTAAGCGCTTGGCTTATTATTATTACTAGGGGTCCTCCCTGCCATAGTCTGGCAGGGAGGAGGCAGCAATGAGAGCAAGAAGGGGGGAATGGAGAGACTTTGAGGGTTTGGATATATATTTTTATCAAAGATCCTAACCCACGGAACAGGCCTGGAACTGATTAATTCATCCGGAGGGAGGGACTCTGTGCGTGTATGTGACTGTGATGGGTGTGTGACTGCTACCCTTTGGCCTATCTCTAGTCTGTCCCGCGTCCCCTAAGTACAGGACCTTGAGCTTGGTGCAGGGAAGACATGGTTTCTGCCTTTGAGGAGCTTCCAAGCTGGTGGGGAGACAGGACGGACGGACACACACGCACCGAATATGGAAAGGCAGAGGCGGGTACCATACTAACCCCATCAGAGCCCTAGGGGAACATACCAAGCACATTCACACGAGGACACACACTCTCTCTCTCTCTTGTCCCCTGGGAAGCCGTAGCCGGGATGCTGGGAGAACTGGTCCGATCCTAGGGGTGGCAGGTTTTCCCAGACCTTCCCAATCCACCTAGTCCAGGACTCTATCTCCAGCGGGAGCTCCGGAATACTTAGAGGTGGGCTGGCCGCCCTCCAGGATCCTCACTTTTATTTATAGTTTAGGGTTGGACTGTCCCACTGTCCCCTCTCCAACCGATGGATCGTATTTACTGAGCACTTACTGTATGCAGAGCGTCGTGCTGGGGAGAGTGCAATATAACAGAGTTGGTCGACACAATTACCTGCCCACAAGGAGCTTACAGTCCGTCTCTGCCTCTCCCCAGTGAGCCACTGAGGACCACCTAAGACCCCTATGGCTCCCCTCCCCATTCCCGCCACCTGTCAGCTGTGTGACTTTGGGCAAGTCACTTAACTTCTCAGTGCCTCAGTTACCTCATCTGTAAAATGGGGATTAAGACTGTGAGCCCTACGGGGGACAACCTGATTACCCTGTATCTACCCCTGTGCTTAGAACAGTGCTCGGCCCGTAGTAAGCGCTTGACAAATACCAATATTATTATTATTATTCCTGACTCCCTCCAGTGACCCAACACCTCTACCTCTCTCCCTGAGGATGAATCGATCAATCGGTGCTATTTATTGAGCACTTATTCCGTGTAGAGCCCTGAGGTAAGTGCTGGGAAGAGTTCAATAGCATTTAGTAGATAGGTCAAGAGTTTACAGTCTAGCTGGGGAGGCATTAAAATAAATTACAGGTAAGGAAAAAATTATTTTTATTATTATTATGGTATTTGTTAAGAACATACTATGTGGCAAGCAGTGTACTAAGTGGTGGGGTGAATAGCAGGTAATTGTCAGAAACAGTCCTTGTCCCACACAGCGCTCACATTTTTCTAAATAGGAAAGAAGACAGGAAGAACACGGGCCGGGGAGTCAGAGGACCTGCGTTCTAATCCCCGCTCCATCACTTACCTGCTGTGTGACCTTAGGAAAGTCACTTCACTTCTCTGTGCCTTGGTTCCCTCTTCTCATTGGGGATTCAATACCTGATCTCCCTCCTACTTAGATGGTGAGCCCCATGCGGGGCCTGTCTCTAGCCCGGCGTTTAGTACACAGTGTACACATGGCACAGAGTGAGGACTTAGCAAATGCCACAATTATTATCGACTTCCCATTTTACCTATTTTTACAGCCCCGTGGGACCCAGTGGAAACGCTAACCAAGGATTGGCCCAAATCCCTGGTTCCTTTGGGGGGGAGGGTCTCTGGCCACACAGCTCCCAGGGGAGAAAATTCCCTGGGTCCCCCTGCCCTACCTTCGCTGCTCTGCCCCCTCGGGTCCCTCTTACCTGCCCAGCCGGCCCCTACCCTCCCCGTGGGGTAGCGTGTTTCCAGTGGGTCGCCTGGCTCACTGGAAAGAGCCCGGACCTGGGAGTCAGAGATCATGCGTTCAAATCCCGGCTCAGCCGCTTGTCAGCCGTGTGACTTTGGGCAAGTCACTTCACTTCTCTGTGCCTCAGTTACCTCATCTGTAAAAAATGGGGATGGAGACTGTGAGCCCCATGTGGGACAACCTGATCACCTTGTATCCTCTCCGGCGCTTAGAACAGTGCTTTGCACATAGTAAGCGCTTAACAAATGTTATCGTTATTATTATCTGCCCCCCACGCAGCAGCGACCTGCTCCAGTGATGCCTCTCGCCCCGTGACAGCAATTCTTGGGCACAGGGCTGGAGGGACCAGGAGGCCTGGACGCAGGAAAGGTCGGAAAGGCAGATAATTGGGGCGGGGGGTGGGTTGGGGTTGCCCGGGCCGGAGGCAGGGGAATGGCCGGGTTGAAGCGGGGCCGGGTCCCAGCGCTGCGGGCGGCGGCGGGGCTGCGCCGCCACCTGGTGGCCACAGCGGGGAACTGACGGGCCACGGACTCGGCCGAGGAACCTCGCAACTCCTCCCAAGCCTCCTCCTGGAAGCCCTCCCGGACTGGCCCGGTCCCCCTCAGGCTCAGGCCCGCCACAGGGAGAGTCAAGGATGACAAGAGAATGCAGGCAGGGGGATGGACAGAATGACCTCCGGACGGTTACACAGCCAGGGCCCAGTCTCCCTTGGCAGGACACAGGCACGTCAGCAGAGAGGTACCCCCCGACCTCCGCCACCCCCTCGCTAAGCAGCCTCTGGGGGCTGCCCCCTTCAGATACGCACGTCTTGCCAAAATAAAATTAAATGATAAAATCCACCTCCTCCTGGATGCCTTCCAGCTTGCTCTCTCAGGAATCTGGGCCTTTCAGCCACCCCCTCCCCCCAATTTGGGGGGTGGGGGCCGATCCCAGGAGTCCAGGGTGTGGGTAGCAGAGGAGCAGGAGGGGGGGGACGGGCAGATAGAAGCCAGGCCAGGGGGTAGAATAAATAGAACTTTATTCCGTCTCCAGTAGATCGTAGGCCAAGTCCGACAGTAACAGCTGCACTGGGCGCGCTCCCCGCGGGGGAGGTGCAGAGTGGGGGGCGGGGGGGGGGGCCAGCCCCGTGGGAAGGGGGAGATGGGGGCCGCCCCGTGGAGAGGTGGGAGAGGGGAGGGGGGGCTCCCCCCAGGGGGAGAGAGGGTGACCCGGGCACCGGCCCGTGGGGCACGGGGGCGGCCGAGTGAGGAGGGGGGCGTCTGTGGCTGCGTGTCCCGTCTGTCTCCGTGCGGGGGTGGGAGGAGGGGAAGGGGTTGGCTCCAGCCTGTGGAGATGCTGGTGGCTGGAGGGGCCGGGCCCTGGCACGCTCAGGCAGGGCTGGGTTGGGGGGCAGGGGTCCGCTCCCTTCTGCCCATCCGAGAGGGTGAGAGCTGGGGAGGGGGAGACTCCCCCCCACCCACCTGCAGGAGGGAAGGAGGGAGGGAGGGAGGAAGGTAGTTCCCCCATGGGAGTGTGGAGAGGGAAAGGGGGAACTTGGAGGGAGGGGGTGTGGATCCTGTGGCCTCCTCCGCCCCCCGCCGCGCCACCCTTACCGCAGTCAGGATTCACAGTTTAGAGAAACAGCGGGGGAGGGACGGGATGGGGTGGGTGGGGGATGGATGGGGGGGCCGGGGGGCTACGGCAGGCTTGCACTTGCCTCCTCCCCCTTCCTAGCCACCCCCCGCACTCCCCAACACAGCACAGATTCCTTCAGTATAAATGAGCTTAAAATGAAACTTCTTATTTAAAAAAAATAAACCAAAAAAAAAATCAAAACCAAAAAAATAAATCAAATCAAACCAGCGACAAAAGAGGGGAGAGCGTGGGGTATGTACACAGCCGCCACCCCCCAGACCCCCCAAACAGCCTCAGTGACCCCCGGGGGCTTGGGGGAGGGGGCGGAGGGGCTGGGGTTGCCCCCGGGAGTTTGCTGGTGATGAAGTTGGAGCGGGGGGTGGCACAGAGGCATTTTATAGATGAGAGAGAGAAAGAGAGAGAGAGAGAGAGAGAGACCTCCCCCCACCTCTGATCCCCCAGTGTGGGCGCTGGCACTGGGCAGAGCAGACAGCAGAGTTTGGGATTCGAGGTTGGGGAGGGCTCCAGTGCTCCCCCCACCCCCAACCGTGGGCCATCCAGTTCGGCTCTGGGAGTCCAGTCCAGGGCTGGGGGCCGGGGGGGGAGGGATCCCCAGTTCCGTCTCCCCACCCCTCGCGCCCCCCCCCGGCCACGGTGGGGGCTCTGCTCGGGCCCGGCCCGGGGGGGGCAGGGAGGAGCCGCCGCGTCTGTGAGTTCGGGTCGTGTTTGGTTGGGCAAGAAGAGAGAAGGTCCGGTCGTGGGGTACGGAGTTGGGGGCCGTGTGTCACGGGGAGTGGGTGGCCGGGCTGCTGCTGTTGGAGCTGGGGGAGGGGCTGGGGCTGCAGCTGCCCCCCGGCCCGCCCCCCGGCCCGCCCCCGCCCCCGCCCAGAGTGTCCAGCCCCTCGGAGTTCTCCAGCATCTCCTGGATGAGCGGTGGCATGGCCCCGGGGATCTCCATCTTCAGCGTGATCACACGTTCCGCTCCTGTGGACGAAGGGCCGGGAGGGGGGCCACCGGTCACCCTGGGACCTCATTCCGGCCGGGGCGGGGGGCGGTTAGGGGTCCCCCTCCCCCTTGGGGTGGACACTGAGTGGAGTCAGGGGTCATGGATCCCAGAGGAGAGACGGAGGCTGCCGTTCAAGGCGCCGATGGCTCACCCTTGACCCTGACGCTGCAAAGGGTCGAGGGGAAGGGGTCTCGAGGTGAGGGGAGGGAGGGACCGCCCTTTTTTTTTTTTAAATGGTATTTGTTAAGCGCTTACTATGTGCCAGGCACCGAACAAAGCGCTGGGGTGGATACGAGTAAATCGGGTTGGAAACGGTCCCTGTCCCACAGAGGGCTCCCAGTCTTAATCCCCATTTAACAAATGAGGTAACTGAGGCCCAGAGAAGTGAAGCGACTCGCCCAAGGTCACACAGCAGACAAGTGGCGGAGCTGGGATTAGAGCCTATGAGCTTCTGACTCCCAGGCCCGGGCTCCCTCCACTAAGCCTCGCTGCATCTCCTCACCCTCGGTGCCGATGCCGTGTGAGGGCAGGGTCGGGGTTCCTGGGGTGGCGGGGGGGACTCTCTTGGCAATGATGCTGTGTGAGGTTGGAGGTTGGGGTTCCCGCGGGAAGGGGAAGGGGAGGGGGCTCACCCTTAGCGCTGATGCTTCGCAGATCCGTGATCTTCATCAGCATCTTGGGGAACATGTGCGGCCGGTTGGGTCTCCGCTTGCGGACGTAAACCTTCAGCGCCTCCAGCAGCGGCTCCTGCAGCTTGTCCACCTTGTCCGGCTGCTCCAGGTCCTGCCGGTCTGGGGGAAGGGGCAGGGGGCGGGGCAGCGGTCAACGGAGGCTGGGCCACGGCCGCATGGAGCCGCCCGGAGGAACACCCGCCCCGGGTCTCCCCAGAAAGAGGGGGGCCGGGGAGGGGTTGGACCCCCCCGGAGGGACCCCCCCCCCCGGGGCTCTTGGGGCGGGGGGGGGTCCCCAAACCCACTGTCCTGGGGGGCAGACGCCCCACCCGCCGCGCCCACCTCCGCAGATGAGGCAGATGGCACTGAGGAGCCCGGTCTCCGCGTCGTCCATCTCCAGGGGCAGCAGCTGGTTGGCGAAGGCGAAGACGAGGTCGGTCAGGGGGCCGAAGCCGGCGTTATGCATCTGTGTCCGGTTCAGCGTCAGCCCGTCCGAGAAGGTCATGGTGTCCTGCTCTGGCGTGTACCGCGTGCAGATACGCAGGATCTGGGGGACGGCCCGGGGGGAGCCATTGGGTGGGCGAGGCAGAGGGAGGTCTCGCCCTGGCGACCCGGTCCCGCCCGCCCTTCCATCCCCGCCGCCTGGCACGGGAACCTCCGGGCTGGGCCAACCCAGGCCTGCCCGAAGGGGACCAGGAGGAGGCTTGGAAGGGAGGGGCAGCTGGGAGTTGTAATCCCAGGCCCCAGTCTCTGCAGGTGTGAAACCATAATAATAATTATAATGGTGGTAATTGATAAGTGCTTACCAAGTGCCAAGCACTGTTCTGAGCACTGAGGAATATATAAGGTAATCGGTTTGTTCCACATGGGGCTCACAGTGTTAATCCTCATTTTACGGATGAGGTAACTGAGGCCCAGAGAAGGGAGGTGACTTGCTCAATGTCATATAGCAGGTAGGTGGCGGAGCCGGAATTAGAACACAGGTCCTTCCGATTGCCAGACCCAGGGTGTATACATTCACATGCATGTGTGCGCACATGTGCGCACACACACACAGAGCAGTGCCCCCCCCGGGAGGCAATTCCTGTGTCTGCTTCAGGTCCTCTCATGAGCCTCTGCAGCCCTGCTGGTGGGGCGGGGATCCCTTAGCCAACACTGTCCCCCACCCGCCCCCCGGGGCACTCCCCCAAATCCCTCCCCCGGGGCCGGAGGCTTCGGCCGCCCCTCACCAGGATGTCCAGGCAGGCGGCCTTGAGCAAGGTGATCTGGTCGGCGATGGTGAGCGTGGTGAAGCCAGGCAGCTGCTTGGCGAACTCCACCGTCTTGATGATGCACTTGGTGGAGAGTTCACTGAACTTGTCCCACAGGTCCACGTCCAGGGACACCCGCTGCTCCGAGCTGTTGTTCTGCAGGGGCGGGACGGGGGGCGGCGGCCCGGTGAGACCCGGGGCGGCGGCGGGGCCGGGCCGGTGACGGGGCCGGGCCAGGCCGAGCAAGGGGCTAGGGCTGAGGGAGGCTGGGGCTGGGCTGGGGGAACCTCCCCACCCGACTCCCGTGCCCCTCCCCGCTCCCCCCCTCGCCGTGGGGCCACCCGGCCTCTGCCCGCACCGTAGTGTATTTGCCCAGTTGGCAGAGGGCAGGGAAGGTCTCCTGGTGAGCCTTGCGCACTTTGCCGATCAGCTCCTCCACCTCGGGCGTCAGGCTGCAGCTCTCCGAGCACTCGGCCTTGGACGGTTCCTTCTTCTTCTTGTTCCGGTCGTTCCGCACGGCTGGGGGGGTAGGTGGGGAAAAGGGGGTTCGGGCGGTCACATGATTCCCTCCGGGAGGGCACGGAGGCTCCCAGGCCCACCCCAGCACACTCAGGAGTGATCCCCATGGAAGGGGACTCCTGGGTGGCCTATGGTTATATTGGACTCTCCCAAGCGCTTAGGACGGTGCTCTGCACACAGTAAGATCTCAATAAATACGATCGAATGAATTAATGGGGATGGGCATACACAAGTAGACACTATAGAGCCCCCCTATCCCCAACACACACACACACACACACGGAACATGGGTCCACAAAACTCTAGTGTGCACACCCACGTCCCCACATGCAAGTCTGCATTGATTTGATGGAGAGTCTGTGTGTGCTTGTGCCTCCCTGCTTTAGCTTCTCTGACGGACTCTCCTCCTCCTCCGCCCTGGCTGGTTTTACCCAGGGTCCTGGGGGCTCAGGGTGGGGAGTGGGGTTGGAGGGGGGGTGGGGGGGTTGGGGGGGGGAATGACAGGTCCATCCTCAGTCCGGCAACCGTCGGGCGGACGCCCCACGCCCATGGCCGCACAATCGCCCCCGGGCAGGGTGGGGGCGGGGCTGGGAGGGGGCTGGCATAATTTGGAGATCACTCATGTCTGCTCTGCAAATCCAATAAAGTGCCGGGGACAAGGGAGAGTGGAGAGGCAGAGCCGGGTAATTCGGGAAGAGAAAATTGCAGCTGTGACAAGACGTTTATCATTCTGAAGCTTTAATTCTATTGAAACGGAGAGCGGCGAGAGCGGGGGCCCGGAGTGGCCGGGGTGGGGGGAGGAGTGGGGCGGGTGGGGGAGGCGGATGAGGAGAGACCCTGTTTTCGCCTCTCCCTCCCCAGAGTCTCTACTCGTTTGCGAGCTCACCTGGGAAGGTGCTTAGTACAGTGCTCTGCACGCAGTGAGCGCTCAATAAATACGATCGAATGCCTCTCCATCTCTCCCTCCCCCACCCACTCACCCATGGGTCTCTCTCCCCTCCCCCAGACTCATATGGGTCTCCTTGCCCTCCTGGACCTACGTGGGGGTCTCCCTCCCGCCCTGACCGGCACAGGGGTCACCCCCTCCCTCGGCCCGGTGTTGGGGTCCCTCCCTCCCCTCCAGGCTCGCTGCGGGCAGGGAATGTAAATGTGACTGTTTACTTCTGTCCTGTCCTCTCCCAAGCGTTCAGTACAGTGCTCCGCACACAGTAAGCCCTCGATAAATACGACCGAATGAATGAATGCACCTCCATGCAATGTACCGCTACGGCTCCCCTCCCTCCCCCAACCCCCCGCGCGGTGGGTCTGCCTGTCCCAGCTCCATGACAACGGCCACGCAGACGGAGGCTCCTGTCAGCGTCATTTATCTCTGACATCATCAATCACCCGTCGCCACAGCAACCCCCGCCATTCTGTACGAGAGGGTCTCCCCCCACCCCACTCAGCCCAAATTGGAAATCCCTGTCGCCTGGTGCCCGGGGCCCCGGGGTTGGGACCGCCTTTCTGGGTACCATCGCCCTCCCCCAGGGACGAGGCTCCTGGGCCGGGGAGACTGGGGTCTGGAGTTGGGGGGATGGGTCCCAGGCGGGGAGGTGGGGGGGGGGGGGGAGGGTGATCCTCCACCAGAAAGAAGGCCGTAGGCTCGTTCCCACCCACTGGCAACAGTGGGCTGGTGTTGGGTGGTTCCGTGTGTACCAGAAAGATGGTCACCTGGCTAGCAGCAGCGGGGAACCAGGTGTCCCCAGGCCCCACGCTGGGCTTTGCTCCCAAGGCCCCAAGAATGGAGAAGAAATGTGCGGTTCAAGGAGGGACACACACCCACGTGCCCATAGGTACCCACGTGTATGGAAACACATACGCCTCCTTGCACACACTAAGCACTCAATATATCCCATTGTTTGATGGAGAATTGCCCACATGCAGAAACACCCGGGAACCCCCATACACTGGAAGCCTACACGTGCACATTATGACGTGCACCAGCGACCCTTAGGTGCCCAGGCAGATGCGCACACGCACACGTATAGAGGCCACACGTACAGACCCGCACGGGCCGACAGATCCAAACCCACGTGTACACACATCAGAGGTCCCCACCTCCCCACGGGTCAGCCCCCACACAACTGGCACGCGCGATCCTGCCCACCCACGGGCGCGGTCCCCGGCTGCTTTCCCCCCGCCGACCCTCCCCGGGCACTCACACTCCTTGGACATGCCAACTTCGAAGCACTTCTGCAGACGGCAGTACTGGCAGCGGTTCCGGGTCACCTTGTTGATGACGCAGCCTTTGTCCCGGTGGCAGGTGTACACCATGTTCTTCTGGATGCTGCGGCGGAAGAACCCCTGGGAAGGACCAGATGGGGGAAGCAGGCTTAGCCCGTGGCTCCCCCAAACCTCTGGCCGGTGGGGACTGGGGGGGGGGGAGGAGGGTGTCCTGCCCGAGGCCGTTGGGTGTGGGGTCGGGGCAGTGGGGAGGGGGATCCAGTCAGCCTGAGGCAGGAGGGCCTGGAGGCTCCGGGCAGAACCAGCTGCCCTGGGGACCCCCCTCCAGCCACAAGGACTGGGGTGTGTGAGGGACCTGAACCCAGGGTCAGCCCAAGGTGGGGAACACAGAGACCTTCCCCCAGGGCCAGACACCCCCAAGAGACACACCCACCCAGACACAAAGGCTGACACACCCTGACACACAGACATGCCCTCAAGCAAGTGCACGCACAAAAACATACCCCCCCCAACCCCTGTGGGGAGGGGCTCATCTGCTCCCCCAACCCACCAGTGGGCTCTGGCTGGATTCACCTGGGGCTGTTGGGGAGGGAGGCTCCTGAGGTCCTGCCAGAGGGCGGGGGGGGGGGGTACAGGATTTGAGGTTCGGGAAGCCTGGACTGCAGGAGCAGGGTTCTGGGGAAGTCTCCGCCCAGTCCGCTCTAACCTCTCCTCTCCCCTGTCCCCTCTGGGCTGGGAGACTGGGGACCTGGGGGAGGGCCTGGGGGGGACCAGCAGCCCCACCCCCACCCCCTCACCTTGCAACCTTCGCAGGCGCTGACGCCGTAGTGGTAGCCCGAGGACTTGTCCTGACACACGAAGCATGGCTTGTAGATGCGGGGGAGGGGCGGCGGCGAAGGGGGGCTGGGCACGATTTCTTCAGAACTCGTGCTCTGGGTCTCGATGGCTGTTGGGGGGGGCGGGAGGAGAGAGGGACGTTAGAGATGGGAGGCCTCCCCCAGGCACCCCTCCCCACGAGATCCTCCACTGGCCGTCAGTCGGGGTCAGTCCATCAGTTGTACTTACCAAGTGCTTGCTGTGTGCAGAGCACCGTACTAAGTGCTTGGAAGAGTACAATACAGAGTTGGTAGAAATGTTCCCTGCCCACTACGAGCTTACAGTCTACAAGGGTCCCCGAGGTAGCTAACTCGGGGTGCCCCCCCACTTACCCCCGAGTCAAGTAGGACAGGCCGGCCCACTCCCTCTGGCCGCCACCTGCTCCTCCCCGAGACCGGCACGGGGCTTGACCTCACCTCCTACCTGCCCTCCCCTAAGTGCCCAACCCACGTCCTGTAGGCCACCTTCTGAACCCCACCCACCCCAGGCAGCCAGGGGCCTTCCTGCAAGTCTACCCTCCATCCCTCCCAATGCCCCTTCCTCTCCTGC
This sequence comes from Ornithorhynchus anatinus, assembly GCF_004115215.2. NCBI lineage: Eukaryota > Metazoa > Chordata > Mammalia > Monotremata > Ornithorhynchidae > Ornithorhynchus > Ornithorhynchus anatinus. The sequence continues at coordinate 13,729,130 of NC_041738.1, read as the reverse complement.
CAGCTTGGGCTAAGGGGTGTGGGAGGAGAGACACGGCAGCTCGCCCTGCTTCCCCCGGAGCCGGTCTCCAACCAGCGGGTCTTTCGGCTCCCCTGGCACGTGGGGCACCGCGTAGGGGCGAGGGAGGAAGGGCCGGGTGAAGGGCAGCGAGGGTTTGGCCGCCTGGCTGGGAGAGACCAGGGTAAGCACCGCCCCTCGACCCGGCTGGCAGGGGCCGACGGTGCCACCCCAACTCTGGGGATGGGTCAGCGCCCGCGGGCACCGGCCTGGCTTTGCCCGGTCTCGCTGGCCTGGCTTTGCCCGGTCTCGCTGGCCGGGCGCGGCATCCTGACCTCTGACCCCGGTTATTTAAGGAGTCCCAGCGGGGCACCTCATCCCTGTAGCCTCGGTTTCCCCCAGGTGGTGGGTCCCCTCTCTTCTGGGGGGGGGCACCCCCGGTGTTCCCCTTTCCCCGAGCTGGAGCCTTGGCAAGCCCCGGAAAAGGGCCTCGGAGGCCGGAGACAGCTGCTGGGGAGGGAGGGAAGGACGGAGGGAAGGAGGGAGGGAAGGAGGGAAGGAGGGAGGGAAGGAGGGAGGGAGGGAGGGGGCGCCCAGGCGGGGAGACTCGCAGGACAAAGGAGTCTTTGTTGTGTTAACTTTTTCCGAGACGCAAAAGCAGCAACAATAGACAATCCGGATTGGGTGGGGGGTGGGGGGGGCGCAGGGGGAAGGAATGATTTTTTGGGGGTGGGGGGCGTCAAGGACACAGGACGGTTGGACACCCCACCCCCCTAGCCCCGGGGAGCAGAGGGGCAGATCCGGGGCCCATCCCTTCCCTCCCCGGCCGGACCCCGGAGCCCCTTTCTCCGGGAGCCGGAGGGAGGCAGAGACACAGAGCCTGCGGCCGAGAGACACAGAGAGACGGGAAGCGAGAGAGACGGTAGAGACAGGCAGAGGCCAGACAGACAGAACTATGCGGCGGAGACAAAGTCCAGAGGGTGTTGGTGGAGGAAAGAATGTGCTGGGGGGAGGGGGTGAAAGGGGAGACGCAGAGACTCCCAGAGACCGGCAGAGACCGTGAGACAGAGAGAACCAGGAGGCTCGCCCTGACTTGGTTTTTGGCTCTCTGACCCCACCTCCCCTTATTCTCACACACACATTCACACCCCCCCAGAGGTGGCAGTGATGGGGGCGGGGGGGGCACTCTGGGTCCCCCTGAACCCCCATCCCTTCAGCTGCCCTGTCCGGGATGGGCTTGCATCCACCCCTGGGCCTAACGAATACTATTATTAAGAGTCCTGGAAGGGAAACTGAGGCTGCGTTCTGGGGGAGAGGAGACGTCGAGGCAAGTACCCCAAGTACCCTCGGGGCCCAAAGATAGGGTCGCCGACCCTCCGGAGGAGGGGGGGGGTCCGGGCGATACCCTCTCCTGAGTCCCAGCCCCCCCTGGCCCGTTTCCCGGTGGAGTGGCGGCAGGAAATCCGACGGGCCTCGGGCCAGGGCCGCCTCCCGCACAATATCCGGGCTCCGCCGGTGCCCGGCCTCGGGCCTGGGGGGGCCGAGGACCCCCGACCCGGCTCCTGGCGAGGCCCAAGCGTCCCCCTCTCCCGGCCTAGGCCCCAGTGGGCGGCCCAGGGGGGCGCGGGGAGGGGTGGGGGGTGGGTCCCCTCCCTCGATAAAGATCTCGCCCCCCTCCCACGTGCTTGACATTCTTGGGCGTCTAGCAGCAGCGGCCCTGGGGGAGCGGGGGAGGGGTCACATCCGGCCCTCTCGCCTGCCCACCCCACTCTTCCGGGCACTGACCCCAGACCCAGACTCCCTCCCCCTCACTCCTCCGAGCGGTGATTTAACCCTGCGGGGCCCGGATTCCCTCCCTACCCCGCCGCCCCACCTACAAATCACCCCCTTCCAGCCCCGCCCCCAAACGCCTCCATCCCAGCGTGGAAGACTCCTCCCGGAAAGGGCAAAGGTCAGAGAATCAGCACAGTTGGGGGGGAGGGGGGGGTCGCGCCGGGAGGACTCTCCAATCACTGCCTTGGTGAGGGGGAAGATAAGAGGTCCCCGAGGAGCAGAAAAAAAAAAAAAAGGCAAGAGCGGTTGGCCTAATAACCTCACATTCTGCATACGGAGACACACATACACAGTCGGGCTGCCTGGCCCACCACAAACTTCCTGCTGGTACACGAACACACGCATGGCACCCATATGCCCCCCGCTTTACGCGCACACAATGGCAAAAGGGCACAGCCTCGAGGGCGCATACACAAACACACACACACAACCCCCTGCCCAGCTGCTCCTGCCCGGTCCTTCCGCGGTCACACGTTTCCACGGCTCGCCCCCCCCCCAATGCCCACCCAAGCCCCCCGACCCCCACAAGCACGACGCACCGCGGCCAGGCCCTCTGCCCCCGACACAAGCCTCGCCAGAGGGAGTGACCGGCAGTTGAGGCGACCCAGGAGACTGGGGGGTGGGGGTCAGTCGGCCCGGGGTGGCCCGTGGCCCTCATCCTCCTCCAGGCCTGGGGCGCGCAAGGTGATGAAGCCCTCTCGAGGGGACACATGTGTATACATGCTTTTTAAAAACATAAAAATCAAGTTTCTCTTTTTCCTGTCCCCCTCCCCCAGGGCACAGGCGGGCACACACAAACACACACACGTACGTTAATGAAGTGTGAGCTATAAACGGGGAGTTAAGGCTGTCGGAGAAGGGGTGGGCGGCCCCCCCCCGCCAAGCTTTAGGGGGGGGAGGGGGCGGGGTCCAAGGACTGGCTGGGAGAAGGGGGAGGGGGGGTTATAATTGGATTGGGGCTTTGCAAGCTGATCTGGAGGGGGCAGGGCGTCTCTTCGTTTCCCTTCCAGCCTCCAGGAGAGCCAGGGGTGGGTGGAGAAGCGGTTGGAAAAAGGAGTTCAAGGGTGGTGGGGAGGGGAAGTGCCTTAGATGACCGGGCACTAAGCGGGTGCAGCTCCTCGCATCCCTGGGCCGCAACCCCAGGGAGACGGAGCCAGGGGAAAAACGGGGGTCTTGTCTCCCCACCCTAAGGGTGGAGGCCCACCACGAGGCCCTGCCCCCGGGAAAGCGGCCGGAGAGAGTGGAGGTGGTGGGCACTGCCCCCTTCCCGGGTGGGCACCAGCAGCCTCTCCCTCGGGGCCCAGACAATGGTGGGCGAGGGGGCGGGTGGTGGGGCGCAAGGTACCTACAGTGGCCGGAGTTAGTCCACAGCTGGGTCCGGAGCGGGGTGGCGAAAGGGCCGGGGCCGGGCAGAGCCTTCTCCGGCAGGAGGCAGGACCGGCTCTGGTTGTAAAAATCCACCATGAGGAAAGGGCTGGGGCTGGGGCCGGGGCCGGGGCCCAGGCCCCCCACGTCCACACTCTCGTACATCTTCCTCGCACGACGGGGGCGGGGGGGCCCCGACGGTCCAGCTCCTCACTTGGCCGGCTGCCCCATCCGGAGGGGCGGCGGGGGGCGGCCCCCAGCCCGACTGGCAAGACCCCCCCCAATCCGGAGGGGGCCGGCGGGCAGGATTTGGGGGGCAGGCCCCCCCTACTCCCCTTCCCGCCCGAGTCAACGTCCAGATCCGACGGCGGCGGCCACTCCGGGGAGAAAAGGACGGCGGGAGAGGAGGGTCGCCAGGGTGGGGTGGACCCTGGGGGGGCGGCGACGACAGGCGAAGACCCCCCCCGCCCCCAAATCAGTCCGGCACTCAGGTCGAGGGGGGCCACGGGTCCCGTCTCACGACGTCCATGGTGGGAAGAGGGCAGGGGCCGGCTGCGGCCCGAATCCGGGGGAGGGGGTCGGGGGTCCCCTTGGGGAAGCGTGGGAGGGGGGGAATCCCTCACCCACCGCCCTTGCTGTCTCCGGCCACTGTCCGCGACGCTTCTCCAGGGCTCCCTCTCCCCAGTGCGCGCCACGGCCGCCCCCAGACCCGCCCCCGGGCCCGCCCCCTCCCCCTTAACTCCTTCCCCCCCGGGGGCCGGGCCTACCCGACAAGGCCCAGAGGAAGGGGAAGGGAAGACGACGATTTCGGGGGATGCCCATCCCAGCGGGTCTCAGGCCTCTCCCACCCCCCCCAATCTCCCCGGGGCCCGGCCGGGGTCCCGGGTTGGGGGGCGCAGCCCCCAGCCTCATTTCCCTAATGGGATGCGGCTGAACTGTCGCTGAACCCACCCCGGCGGCGCCTCACCTCCCTGTGACCCGCTCTGCTCCCAAATGGGAGTCCGAGGGAAAGAGACCCTACCTCGGACCCACTCTGCGAAACACGCTCTGTGAGACAGAACCTTGCCCCCGCATCCAAGCGCCCAGGACAGTGCTCTGCACATAGTAAGCGCTCAATACATCCTATTGAATGAATCTGGGTGAAGGGGTGCACGTGTACCCTTGTGGCACTCGCAGGGGAGAGGAAGGTGGGCACGTGCACCCATACAGCCGTTTGAGAAGCAGGGTGCGCACAAGCGTCCGTGTGAGTCCACGTGTGAATTGCTGGGAGTGGGCGAGTGTCAGCGTGCAGCTGCCCTGCGATTCGCTTGCGAAGTGGTGTGGGGGCACGGGTATCCGTGTGCAGGTGACCCGGCAACTGAAGCGATGTGAGTGCACGAGTGCCAGTGTGCAGCTGCCCCTGCAACTGTCTGTGAAGCGGTGTGAGTGCACAAATGTCCACGTACCCCTGCTCACGCATCTGGGTAAAGCGGTGTGAATGCACGCATGACAGTGCGCAGCGGCCTCTGCAATTGTGTGTGAAACAGTGTGAGTGCACAAGTGTCTCTGTGCCACCGACGCTCCTTTGGGTGAAGCAGTGTGAGCGTGTATGTATGGGCCGGTGCCCCGGCAACCGTTTGTGAAGCAGTGTTAGCGTACGAGTGTCCGTGTGCCACCGCTCCGGCAACCGTTTGTGAAGTGGTGTGAGTGCACCAGTGTCTGTGTGCTGCTGCCCCGCAACTGTCTGTGAAGCGGTGTGAGTGCACAACTGTCCCTGTGCCGCTGTCCCTGCGTCTGGGTGAAGCGGTGTGAGTGCACTTGTGTCCATGTGTGGCCTTCAGACTGTAAACACACCTCACATCCAGCCTCAGTTGTGCAGACGCATTTCCGGCCCCACACCCGGGATCACACACGTCTCTAAGGAGGGACGGGGGGGGGCCGGGCCCTCTCTGGGCACAGGCGGGCTCATCCCCTTGCCAGTGCTGTGGCCGAGTGCCCCAACTAGGCCCTCACCCCCTGCCGACCTCCCTAGGTCCTTGTGCTATAGCAGGGGCTGAGTTCTTCTGCTCTGGGCAATTCAGCCCCCTCCCCCCAACCCCATTAGCAGGGCGGGGGGGGGGGGGGGGGGGGGGGCGGCTCTTTGCTGACTCGGCACTTTGAATGTCACCATTCTAGCCCCACCCCTCAATTTTATTGTTCTCTGGGGGTGGGGCATGCCCCCCACCCGGGTCTTCCCATCCTAAGTCCTCTCTGTGGTCTACATCCGCCAGACCCCAAAATGGGCTGCTGTCAAGGTAGTATTTATTAAATGCTTATTGTGTGCAGAGCACTGTACTAAGTGCTGGGAGAAAATAACACAGATGGAAGACTGCCAGCCCGTTGTTGGGTAGGGACTGACTCTATTTCTTGCCGAATTGTACTTTCCAAGCGCTTAGGACAGTGCTCCGCACACAGTAAGCGCTCAGTAAATGCAACCACGGATGAATTAATTAAACAGGGTCCCTGCCCCTGGGTCAGAGGCCCCTTCCCCCTCCTAGCGGAGCTGGAGTTGCTCTCGGCTTCCCTGCCCCAATACTTCCCATCCCGGATTCCCTCTCCACTCCCGGATTCCTCGACTCCCTCTCTGAAGGCCGAAAAGTCTCATTTCCCTCCCTCCTGCTGCAGATCCAAGCCCTGACGGTACCCAGTCTCGGGGCGGCGGTACCAGGGGACTCCAAAATGCCCATCCAGTGTGCCCCCTCCCTCCCAGGGGGCAGGGGCAGGTCCCCCCCAACTCTACCCCACCCCCAGAGGGCGCCATCCTGGTATAAGGGGGGTGCGGGGAGGGGCACGAGGCCCTGATGTGCTGCCTCCCTTAAATTCTGCAAATTGGCGGAGGGGGCTCCCTAGTGCATTTTAAATAAAGCGGAGCCCGGGGCGGGGCGGGTTCCTCAGCTGCTTTCCCAACAAAGGAGCCTCCCTTCTCCCCCCGCCCCCCGAAACAAGGCCAGCGCCCCCCGGGGGTTGGGGGGCGAGAAGGGGGGAGAGGAGGAGGAGACCTGGCCCCGGCTGCAACTCTCTCCCTCCCTCCCGGCCCCACCCCAGGAGTAAGGGGGGTTGAGGCCAGGGGCGGGCGGGAGAGCGGAAGCCTGGGGCCCAGTCCTGGACCAAAGGGGAAGCAAACCCCCTCCACACATACACACACACACATAGATACCAACAGACCGCCCCCCCTTCCCACCCCCAACGGCGAGGGTACTGGGCATATACACTGGGTCTCCCTTCGGGTGAAGGGGGTGGGACAGAGGGAATGGGAAACTGGCGGTGGTGGTGGGGCGGGCACAGTTAGGCCTACACTGGCCCTTTACAAGAGTCCCTCGCCATAGCCTGCAGGACTACCCACCTCTGAGACTCGGGGGGTGAGGGGGTCTTCTGGTAACAGTTGGGGGACACACACACACAGAGAACTATGGGAATGGGGAAAGGTGCTTGGAGACCACGGGTACGTGTGGGGACGGCCTGAGAAGGCAGAAGGCAGGACGATCCCAGGGAAGGGACAGGAAGGGGGCATTGCCCAAGTGTGTGCGGGGAGGGGACGAACCTGCCAGGACCCAGCGACCCCTCCCCACCCCAGGAGGGGTGTGAGTCACAGGGGAGGGGACCTCAGGGGTTGGGGGGGGAGGCGGCGCGGAAACAAGGAGAAAGGGGAAGTGGTTTGTGACCGCCTCAGCCTGGCATGGGGGGAGGGAGAGCAGTGCGTGGGAGCAGGGATCCCGGGGAGCGGACATCGCTACTGCGGCCCACATCTGGGACCACTGGCAGGGCTATAGGGGTGGGGGGCAAGTGGGCTGGGGTCCTGCCCCGACACCACCTCAAGGCCGGAAGGGACAGGCACAGTGGTAGTAGAGTTTGGGGGGTGGGGAAAGTTGGCATGAGTAATGAATTTGGGGCAGTGCCCCTGCCCCTCACCACAAAGTCTGAAATATCCAGTACAGACACTGAATTCTGGCAAATTCTCCCCCCTCTCCCCAAGTAAGTGTAAGGGGGAGAGGGGGCATCTCCCATTCTACCCCAGACCTGGGGATCCCCCGCCTCTCCACCAAGGTGGCACAGATTGGGGGGGCGGGGATAGAGGCTAGCATCACCTAGCATGGCCCTAGCAGGACACTTGGCTGTGCCCATCTCCCCCGGGGCCCCTGCCCCTTTCCCCTAGCTGCAGAGTGGGGGGGCACAGGCGAGGTGAGTGCCAAGGGGAAATGGAAAAAGAAAAGGACCCTGAAGTCCGGGCCCCTGGCAGATGGGAAAGAGGCAGACACCGAAACAGCCAGCACACAGGGCACATAGGGTTGTCAGGGCACACAGGGTAAAACCAGGCCTGGCCTGGCAGAGGAGGTTTGAGGGAAGACTGGACACTGAAATGACTGGGGCCTGACTAGTGCCAGGCCGGGGCCCATTGGTGCCAGCAGAGGAAGAGGAGGGGAAGGGCTCGGTGGACGCTGCCCAGGTCAGCAGCTGCTCCTCCTTCCATGCTCTGCAGCCCCAGGCCCCAGCTCCCCGCCCGCCCTACCGCCCCCCCCGCCCCCCGCCGGCCCTGGCACCCGGCCCGGCACGGCCCCATGGGTCGGTGTTACAGTAAGAGGCCTGGCAGGGCCGCGGGCAGAGCCGTGCCAGCTGGCGGCCGCTGACCCCCTGCTGTGCTCTACCTGGCTCCGGCCGAGCCCGAGGGGCGGGGGGCGTTCCCAAAGGCGGGGGAGGGAGAAGAGTAGGCAACAGGGTGAGAGAGCGATGGTGCGCTCCCGCCTTCCCCCCCCCCCCCACAACACACACACCTCTTCCCGCTCTCCACTCCCCCTGGCCTCAGGCCCCAGGCCCCCCGGCATCGGGCCCCAGGGCTGGGGGTGACTGGGGTGAGCAGGAGAGGGGGAGGGGGGCGCCCGCACTGCCCGTCTCTCCCAGTCACGCTGCCTGCAGCAGCCAAATGTCGAGAGGTTTGTTTACCCGGACCGCGCTTTGTCTCGGCGGCAGTGGCGGGCATGGCTATTTATAAGACCCTTGGAGGTGGCAAGGTACAGAACAGCAAGGAGGTGGGAGCGGGGGAGAGGGGGGCAGGGGGTGCCTCAGGCCTCTCCCCAACCTGCCCCAGCGCCGGCCGGACTGTGCCACGGGGGAGCCGCGGCCCGGGGAGGAGGGGCTGGCCTATGAAGCAGCAGGCACTATGCCCATATGGCACCGCGGCACAGCAGGGCCAGGGGGTGGAGAGGGGAGTGCGGTCGGTGATGGGGCCGAGCCCAGCTGGCGGGCACGGCCCCGTCCCCCGCTCTGTGTGAACGAGGCTGCCAGATGGGGGCGGTGGGCAGTTCTCCCGGGCTGGCATCTCCCCAGCCGCACCGGTCAACCCTCCCCCCAAGATTCGGAGACCCACCCACCCCCAGTGGGCTCCACACCAATCCCAGGCAGCCCCCCACCCCACTCCCCACTCCTGGCAGCCGGCCACGGGGTACCACAAAAACCAGTCCAGCCAACCGTCCCCACATGCCCGCCCGGGCTGCTGGCAGGGCACCCCCTTCCCACCCCGGTCCCCGGTACTCACTGGCTGGGGATGGAGTGCTGTACCCGCTGACGGGCAGCTGGTGCTGCATACTGGCCAGTGCCCCGGGTGGCGACAGCCCACCCAGCATGGGCGGGAAGAAGAAGGCATAGTGAGGCACTGGGTACCCATTGAGGTGCCCGCCACCAGGCGTCGGGCAAGAGCTACTGTTGCTGGCCATGCCAAGCCGCCGCCGCAGTCACATGGGGGGACGGGACTCCAAGGGGCTTCAGGCTGCCCCGCGGCTCATGAGTGCTCGGGCTGGGGAGGGGGGTGTGGGCAGCGGACCCCCCTCCCGGTCCTGGATCTGCGTAAGAGGTGGCAGGCGGCGCCCGGTCCACCCGGGGCCGACTTCCTGGGGGGCCCCCCCGCCCCGAGCGGCGGCGGGGGGGGGCCGGTCCGGGTCCCCGACGGTGTGGGCTGGGGCCAGGGAGCTCTCCTCTGGGATGGCACGGGGACCCTTCTCCCCGGGGGTCGGGCAGGAGCGTGCTGCTAGACAAGCCGAGATGAGGCAGCTTCAGGCCGGGGTGCCATGTCCTGGGACTCTGCAGAGGGAGAGGAGAGGGGTGAGCAGGATGGAGGGCTGGCAGGGGGCCCCCACGAGGGACCTGGTACAACGGGCGGCTGGCGTGAAGCCCACCTAGCTCCCGTGCCTTGTGCTGGCCGATGGCAGCTTGGCTGCCACGGAGGCTCGGCAGGGAGGGAATCCCCCCTCCCCCTCCCTGGCTGGGTGTCAGGGGACCCAGCAGACCCATCCGGTGCCCCCCCTTGGGCTCCCCCCCTCGCCAGGCCCCTTGGGATCAGGGGACCCATTTCCGGCCAGTCACTCCAGGGGAGGGCAGAGGGCAGGGGAGGACGGGGGTGGGGGGAAGGGGACGGCAGAGGAGAATGGGGGATGGTGGTGGGGGAAGAGGCAGGAGATGGCAGGGGAGGGGAAGGCCCCACCCCCGCAGCCGGGGGTTACCCGAGGACAGATTTCAGAGAAAGGCAGTGGGTGGGGGCAGGAAAGGGGGTTGGGTAAGAAGCAGTCTTGCCCAAGAGGGGTGATTCTCAGAACTGTGACCCAGTAGCCCCCCTCTCCTTCACCAGGACCTCAGATGCAGCCTCTCCACGCACTCCCACCTCACGCCCCCCTCGGGCACATCCCCCCTCGCCCAGGGAGGCGGCGGCGGCGGGTGGAGCCGAGGACTCGGGGGCTCAGAGCCAACCCTGCTGCCCCATCTCCTGTGCCAGTGCCTCTTCTTGCCCACTCCCGAGGGAGTCGGGGAAAAGAGGAAGCCAGGAATGCCTTACAGAGTTACCACCCACGTGCCCCCACGTCTCCCGGCCACCCCGCTTTCTGGGGCCCTCCGTCCCCCTCGTCCAGAGCGCCGGGGCCCGTTTGTCCACCTGGGGCCGGAGAAGGGGGCAGAGGGACTAGGGAGGATAACCAAAGTGAAAAAGCGTGCACGCACACACAAGTGTGCGGAGCGGAGGCAGAAAGAATCCAAGTGAGCCCTACTCCATGACTCTCACCTGCCTTGCCCCAGCCCAGTTCCTGGAGCCCATTCTGCATTAACAGCTGCCCGTGGGCTCTCCCGGCTGACCTACCTGCCTGCCAGCCTGTGGGCTCCCCTGGTCTGCCTGCCGGCCCTTGGGCTCCCCGGATCTGCCTAACACCCTGTGGGCTCTCCTGGCCTTCCTGACACCCTGCGGGCTTCTCTAACCGACCTGCCTTCCGGCCTGTAAGCTCCCCCGGGCTGTGGGCTCCCCTGGCCTTCCCCAGGCCTCCCTGCCAGTTTGAGGGCTCCCCCAACCTGCCTGTGGACTCCCCTGGTCTGCCTGCCGCCCCGTGGGCTCCCCCGACCTGCCTGTCGGCCTGTGGGCTCCCCTGGTCTGCCTGCCGCCCCGCGGGCTCCCCCGATGTGCCTGTCACCCTGTGGGCTTCCCGGGTCTGCCTGTTACGCTGTGGACTCCCCCGGTCTGCCTGCTGACCTGTGGGCTCCCCTGGCCCGTAGGGTCCCCTGGCCTTTCGGTCGGCAGCACTGGCACTGGGGCTGGAGGGGTGACCTCTGCTAGTATCAGGGCCTGCCCCAGGCTGGGCAGCCAGAGTGGGGTGTTGTGGGGAAAGCCGGGGCTAGCCGACCGGGTTTATCCCAGCTGGTTGGTGCTACCACCCACCCCCTCCCACTTGACTAGCCCGGCTGATAACTCAGGGGAGGGGCCGACTGGGCTGGAGGGCCGCCAGGGATAAAGGGCTCAGAGAAGAGGCCCAGCCGGGCAGCCGGACACGGACGGACGGACTGACGGGGACACACACACACACACACACAAACACACACACACACACACACTTCCCTTCAAATGCATCCCGGGCAATCACATATATGGCCACAACTCCATCACACACTCCACATTGACAACTCACTCAACGCACCGGACACAAAATTCCTCATAATACACCAACCACATTACATTTATACCCCCACGCCCTATTTACCCAAACATACACACAAAATCCCTACAACCCTCACACCACCCACACCATAATCACACACGCTCATTCTCCGCCCCCCACCAACCGTGCGCGTGCACGCACGCGCACACACACTATTAAACAGTTGCCGGCCTCCTAAAGCCTTCCTATCATCTAAGCCCCCGCCCAAGGAGGCAGCCGGGTCCTGGGGTGGAAAGGCAGGGACAACGGAAGATCCGGACGTGCCCCTTTTCCATCCAGCCCGACCCAAGGGGACCCACTGCCTTCCCAAAGCCACCACCAGTGCCCAGCGTGAGCTCCAGAGGACTCAGTCACCCGAGGGGGCCCGCAATCCCATGCCACCCTTAACCCCCCACCTATGGGTACGGGAAGGGGCACACACGAGCTATCAGGGTCAGGATATCCTGTGCCTCGCCTGGCAGCGCCAAGTAGGAGGGGCAGAGCCGGGGGGGCTTCGGCGGCTGGGCTCGCCGGATGAGCTTGTGGGCACCAGGTGGATTTCCTGCGGGACAGCGGGCACGGCTTCACCCGGCCGGCCCGTCAGCCGCTGCTACTCTCCCACTCCTTCCCCTCTCCCTTTCAGGACCCACTCCCAGCCCACCAGGACCTGCTACCTGGGGAAGTGGGTGGAGTAAGGGTTTCCTTTCTGTTTTCTCAGAGGTTTCGCTTCCTACTCTGCCAACCCAGAAGCCCACCCCCAGACCCCCTCCCAAACACACCCTGACCACACCCAGCTCACTCTGTTCCCCCACATAAGGAAAGAGGAAAGTCGGGCCGGGTTGGGGGGAGGTGCATGAAACGGACGCTGGACCCCAGTTTTAGTCCTTCTCCCTACCAGCACGGACCCGGGCTTACTTGAGAGAGTGAGCATGGGACCCAAAGGGAATTGGATTTATTCAATCGTATTTATTGCGCGCTTAGTGTGTGCAGAGCACTGTACTAAGCTCTTGGGAGAGTCCAATATAACTATAAACACACATTCCCTGCCCACAACGAGTTTACAGTCTAGACACGAGCTTATTTACATGAGTTTACAATCCCCAGCTTGGGGACTGCTGAGAAGGGGCTTCGGGGAGAAGGAAGAGGGAAGGAGACCCCCAGGAAGCCAACCCCCTTCCCAGTGCCCCACTAGGAGATGCTGGATGGGGGAGGGGGTTAAAGTCGAGGCGAACGGGGCTGGCGCTATTTTTAAACTTTCCAGGAAAAAAAAAATTTTTGAAGCCACAACCACAGTTGTGCCCGCCCCCAGTCTTCTCCCCCTCCTCCCCGGGGTGGGTCGCGGGGGGAGGGGCTCTCGCTCTTGATTTTCCACTCCAGTGTCTCCAGCACTCTTAGGGCAGAGACAGGCAGGGGCCGGGAGAGCTGGGCCAGGGCCTGGTCCCCCGTCCCCCGTCCCCCACCCCGCCCCATCCTCCCTCTCTCCCTCCCCACTAGGGATTCTGCGTTTCAGTGTTTACGTTTCTCTCCGCCAGGAGCCAGCGGGTGGGCCTGGAGCCAGGCGTCCGAGAGCCCAAGGCTCCCCTCCCCTGCCTGCAGCAGACGGGTCCCCTCCCTGCCCCCCCTTCCTCCCTGCCTCCCTCCCGGGAGGGTGGGGGGGTCTCCCCTGCCCTCCGGGGAAGGAGGCGCCCAGCCTGGCCCTCCCTAGACGATGGAAAGGCCTTCCTGCCAGCAGTCTACCCGCCATCTCTCCAGCTGCAGCCAGCCCCCTGCCAATCTTGGCCTTCCAGGATTTCGGGGGGGGGGGGGCACGTTTGCACAAAGCTTCCACAAGCGAGAGCGTTCCTCATCCCGGGGGTGACGGGGTGGAGAGGGATTTGGGGGGGAGGGGGTCCGGGGAGGCCAGAGGCCTGGAGTTCCTGCTGCAGGGCTGGGCCCGGGGTTGCGGAGGAGAAGGCTCTCACGCCTCCCGGGGAGGCAGAGTGGGTGAAAGGGCAGTGGGGAAGGCCTGGGGGTGGGAGGGGGAGGCCAGGGAAGGGGGGAAGGGGTCGGCTGGGGAGGAAGAAAACAGGAAGAGGAAGAGAAAGAGATGAGGTCGGTGAGGTTGGACCGGCCCAGACCGCAGAGGGGTTTGGTCAACACAGAGTCAGCGCCGGGGGGGGGGGGGGGGAAGGGAGGGACGTGGCTGGACAACCCACCCCCCCCCCACCACCACCCGTGGGGCCCGGACAGGAGCCGAGCACGGTGGCCAGCCCCCACCTCCCCGGGTTCAGAGCAGGAAACCAGTCTGAACCCCCCTTCCCCACCCGGTGAGAAGTCTGCAGGGGAGGCGGAGGGGGGCACGGCTGGGCCCACAGGGTGACCCTCCCCCGCCCTCCGCATTGACTCTTGGCCCCAGGCCCAAGCAGAGCCTGACTCAGGCTTTGGGGCCCCCCGGCCCCCCGCTTCCTGCGTGGGACCCGCCCGTCCGTCTGGGAAAGACGCAGAGAGGCCCCTCTGGAAGTCGGGGGGCCGGGTGGGAGAGGCAGGGAAGACCCCGACCCTGCCTCTCCCCCTCCCCATCCCACCCACCCTCAAACCGCCCAGGCTACGGGGTGGGACCCAGGAGTGGGGGCTGGGGGCGTGGGGCTGGGCCGGGAGGGGTGGGGGGTCTGAGCCAGGCGGACTCAGATCCTGAGCCACAGCCAGAGCCCCCCAGGGACAGAGTTCCTGGAAAAGCAGTGGGGGCGGGCGAGGGGGAAGACACACAAATCAAATCCCAAGTTAGGCCTTCTCGGACGCAGCTCGCACACGTACGCACGGCCGTGCGCGCTCACGGGCGCGTGACCGCATACGCACCTTCGCACCCCGGTACTTGCGCACAGCACCACACCCCCACACGTGTGCACACTCAGCGGCCCGCTCACAACAGCCGTGGGCTTGTACGTGCGGCTACACGTCCGCGCATACAGACCCCTGGATACCCACAACTGCACACTCACCTGGGCAAACGTTTGCATGCCCAACAAAGACCATACACGTGCACAGTCACGTGCCTGCACACAGAGCCCCACGTGCATACATACGTGTGCACACACACACAGCTATAAATCCCCAACCCCGAGGGACAGGGATCACGTCTAGACTGTGAGCTTGTTGTAGGCAGGGACTGTCACCGTTTATTCTTGTTTTGAACTTTCCCAGGTGCATAGTACAGTGCTCTGCACACAGTAAGCGCTTAATAAATACGATCGAATGTCTGTTCCTCATCTGCGGATCCTCTCCTAGCGCTATAATATGGTGCCATGCACACATCAAGCACTTAACAAAATCTCTACTTCTAGTCCTATGCACAGTCACACCCTCCACACTCAAACACCCACGACTGCATGGGCACACAGTCACCGGCAACCCCTCGACACACACCTCCCTCTGGCCTCGGTGGACCCCCCAGGGCGGACCCGTTCCTGTGGTTCCTGCCCTCAAACCCACCCATCCCCGGGGGGAACTGCCCCACCCCGTACCAGGCTCTGGACAAAAGCTGGGGGACGGGAGGAAGGGACCAGGCTAGGGACAGAGTCGGGGTTCGCGCCTTCCCTCGGCATCTCCGGGGAAGGACCAAGATGGCAGCCCAGGCCCGGTGGTCCCCGTCACCGGGCAACCAACAACAAACAAACTTGCTGGCTGAGGTGGGACAGGAAGACACCACCGCGTGACAGGAAGTGATGGGGAAGTGGCAATTGGGGAAGGGGGGAGAACAGGACCCCTCACACGGGGCAGAGTCAAGCTCCCAATCTGGGCGAGGACAGTCACATTCCCTCAAACCCAACCAAGCAAGGCCCCCCACCCTGCTCCCTCGGAGAGCACCCCCCGCCCCCGGCCCAAACACACACACACACACACCCCCCACACACACACCCAGCTTCCCTTCAGGCTCCCACTCCCCTCCCACTTCCTGACGTGACTGCAGATCAGAGAACTGCACACCGCAGCTTCCCCTCCCCTGGGCTCCGTCCTAGGCGGTTTCGATTCAACTGAGAAACACACGGGCACGGACGTACAAGGAGACCCGGGGAGAGACGCGCGCAGCCACGCACAACGTGAACGCGCGCACGGCCTTCGGGGCCCAGACGACAAACACGAGGGCGCCAGGGCACCCCCCCGGGGACCCCGAATGACGGCAGTGCCCATGGAGACGGGGGCCCGGGCGGGCCCACAGTCACTGAGGCGACCAGAGAGCCACCTGTCGGGACTCCAGGACGGGTTCCCGTCCTCTCTGCTGCCCCGGGACCCCCACCCATCCTGAAGACCCTTGCCCCCCCACAATAGGGCACTGTAACCCTGTCAGGCCTGCGCTCCTCCGCCCGAGCCACCGGGCCCAGGGTGAACATGAACGCCCACCCTCCCGCCCCCAGGTGCCCCTCCCTCACCCCTCCCGAGGGCATCCTGGCCAACCCCCTGCCTCCGTGCAGATAAGGCCCTTCCCTGCCCCGTACCCCGAGAGCGCTGGCTGAAAGAGGGCACCTTGGCGGGATGGGAGAGGAAGAGGAAACCCCCTCCGAGTCTCCCGCTGTCCTCCCTCCAACCCACAGATGTCCCAGCACCTCCAAGGACGAGGCTAATTATAACCGGCCGGGCACCCCGCCAGCCGGGCACCAGCTGATCTCCCGCTGCACAGGCAGTTTAACCGGGGGGACGGGGGGTCAGGAGGGAACCTGAAGCCCCCCTCCGCCTCACCCACACACCCAGCAGCCCCTGCTCTGCCTAGTCCAGGAGGGCTCGGGTGTGGGGTTAAGAAGGGGCAGGCAGGAACGGGCTGTGAGCTGGTCCTAGGGGACACCGGGGGAGCGCGGGGCAAATTCCACCTGTCACTTACCACCCACCCACCCCCCGGCTAGGGTTACGAGCCTGGGCTCCGAGGGCCAGGTGCAGGAACCGGGGTGTAGTGGTGGCTTAATCCCCCTGCCCCAGAGCACAAGACAGAAGAGGAGGGAGGAGAGACACCCGCCCCCGGCCCCGAGACCCCTCCCAGAGGACCCTCTCTGTGTCCAGGTACCGCCCCCGCCCTCCCCAGCCCGACTCGGGGTAGGGGGGGCCTCCCCGGGGTCTCCTCTGAGCGAGCCCGTGGGCAGACTCGGCGCCTCAAGGAAACGGCTCTCCATCCCCGGGGGACAGAAGCCAGACACGCCGCCACACGGTGCTCCCGGAGGTGCCGGGCTGGGCAGCCTGACCTGTGGGAGGACCGTCTCTCCAAGTTCCGGGAATCGAGGGAGAGGCGGGGAGGGACAGAGGGGGGGAAGGAGGGAGAGAAACCCTGCAGACCAGGGTCCAAAACCAGGGTGACAGTCAGAAACCCAGACCGGCAAACACCTGTGGGGAGATTCCTCTATCTCCCTCTGTCTCTCTCTTCTCTTTTCTTTCTTTTTCTGTCTTTTTTTTCTCCCTCTCGCTCACATATACACACTCAGTCCAAGGGAGAAAGAAGGGGAGGGGGGAAATGGAGGGGGCCGGGAGGAACTGGAATCCATTATGGGGACCCAAGTTCTCAGGGGTGCTTGCCCATTCCCTCACACTCAGTTGCTCCCCCCCCCACCTCAGCCCCCAGCCCTGCTTTGTCCCCGGCTGGGCCCCTCCCCCCTCCAGCCCGGCAGCCGGCCGCAGCGCTGAGCGATTAACCCATTTTCGGGCTGGAGCCCATCCGTCACCCGGACAGGATTGGGGGGAAGGGAGGCGGCTCCCCTGCCCACCCATCCCTTTCCAGGTCCCTCTCACATCTCGGCGGCTCCGGAGCCCCCCGATGGGGGTCCCCTCCCCACAGCACGCTCGCATACGCCCACACGCCCCACCCCGGGCAAAGACCCGGAGCTTGGCCCCGCAGTTTCACCATCATTGTCTGAGATGCCATGGGCACTGGGGGTACAGTTGATCACCCCCATCCAACAGCTCTATCTCCATCTCAACACCCCCTCCCACCCCTGCACCCTGGGATCCAGGGAGAAGGACCAGGCTGGGGCTGATGAGGCTGGGGGCAGGCAGGCCGCCCAGGGAAACCAGGATGGTGCCCGGTCAGAGGGGGCTTCCTCCCCACCCCCTACAATCGGGCGCGAGACCCGGCCTCATCCCCCCCAGCTTGGGAAGGGAGACGGGACCCTCTCCCTCTCGGCCTCCCCTCCCCCTCCCCAGGGGAAGCCCCACGGGGAACTGGGATTCCCCCAGGATGACTCTTCCTATCCCCCTCCCCCCACCATCCGAGA